>NC_057389.1:103647598-104847598 GCF_019320065.1 Cervus canadensis
AGTTAATAACCGATAAGCCTGTGCTTACATTCTGATAGATAGTGTCCGGAGGCAGGGGTGATTAGTGTCTGTTTTCTCTTAGGTGATGAGTAACCTGGATATGATCTTCAAGGTTCCCCTGTCCGGAGGGGGTCTTATCCTTCCATTGTTGTTGCCACAGGCACTAAGCAGAGAGTTCAGAGTCCACTGGAGAGGTGGCCGAGCACGATCAGCACAGACAGGCCTGAGATGGAGTCCAGACCCTATGAATTCCTTCTTCATTCCCCCCTCTTGATGCTCTTAACTCATATTATGAGCATCATTCATAGGGATATATTGCAGCCTGGCTCTCCAACTACCAATTAGGGCGAATGAATCAACCTTCAGATTACAAAGTTCACAATACATTGTAAAATTCAGGGTCCACAAAGCAGAACTATCAAGGCAACTATAACAGTGGTAAATATAGTTTTCCACCAATCGCTCTTCACCCAAGATAGGACCGAAGTCCAGAAAGGAATGTTCTCATTTGACATTGCTTTTACCTGGTTTTTTGTGTCATCTAAAGTAGTTGATACATTGTCAGATAAGTCAGGAATGTATACACAACATTCAACCTTACTTATAGCACAGGTCCCTCCTTGAGCAGCTGTGAGTATGTCCAAAGCCATTTTATTATGAATTACCGCTTTTCTCATTTAGATTTGCTCTTCATTTAAGGCTTGGATGGCTTCTGTTCTATCTAGGAGGGCCTGTTTGTGAAATTAAAGTCATGGTCTCTACTTTAATCATAATATATTTGTTGTCTATACAGAGGGTACGAAAAAGGCAGCAATATACTCATACCATTGAAACACAGATCTTGTCCACCTAGCATGTAAATAAGGTAGATTTACTGGGGCTTGTTGTAGGCTAGGCTTTTGCTACACTGGCATTTTTATCAAATGTAACCCCATGACCCAAGTCTATTGACTGTAGGTCTTACACCAAGAGAGCAAGGAGAGGATATGATTGACAAGAGAGAGGAAAGTCTCTTTGTCATCCCAGAAAAGATGGGTGGTTTAAAATCTGCTTGGCGGAGCGGTGACACCACCAAGGAAGTCCATCCCTCACAGACAGAGGCATAGTCCCACATACCCAGAAGTTGTAGGTGTTGTGGAAGTCCGTGTAGGAATGTGCCCATGAGGTGTAAACGTTGTCCTGAGTTGAGACAGAAGTTAAATTCAAAATCACGTTGATGAGGCCAAGCAGCAGGAGTTGATTGTGCGTCTTCATCCTGAAGGGGCTCGTCCGGGATCTTCTTTTCCTTCTTCTTAAGGATGGTCTTAGTCTCTTGAGGGTCAGTGGGGTCCCTCTGTGCAGTCCACTCAGCGTTTTCTGGGTCTGCATGGTATGCTCTCTTCACCCTCGTATGATGGATCAAGGGACAATACCTACAACTTTAACTGCAGTAGGGGTAGTTAGAATAACATAAGGGCCCTTTCACCAAGGGGCTAGCAAATCATGTTTCCAATCTTTGACCCATACTTGGCCACCAAGTATAAACTCATGAATCTGTTCCCTAACGGGGAACAGCACCCTTTCTTATACAAACTTAGTTACCCGATTTATTACCTTACCCAGTTCCATCTGCTGTGAAATCCTATCCCCCCTTACCTGAGGCAAATTTGTTGACACCTGTTTTATTATGGGAGAGGGCCTCCCATACACAATTTTGTGTGGAGAATAGCCTTGGGACTGTGGGGTCATCCTGAGTCTGAGCAGAGCTGTCGGAAGCAAGTCCACCCAGGAGCAGTCAGTCTCTATGATCCACTTGGAGAGTCTCTTTAAGTGTCCGGTTGGCTCATTCCACCATCTCAGAACTCTGGGCCTATATGCAGTGTGCAGTTTCCATTTGATGTTTAAAGTTTTGCTTACTTGTTGTACTAAATCAGCTACAAAAGCCAGGCCATTGTCTGAACCAATGCTGGTAGGAAGTCCAAATCTGGGAACTATTTCCCTAAGCAGGCACCGGGCTACTTCTGACGCTCTTTCAGTCCAGGTAGGAAAAGCTTCTACCCATCCCAAGAACGTACATACCATGACCAGCAGGTAACGGTAGTGTCGATGAGGTTTCATTTCAGTGAAGTCCACTCCCAGGTGCTCAAGGGGCAGCGTGCCTTTCAGCTGAATATCAGAGGTTTTTGTCTGAATACCCGAGAGGCAGCATTAACCTGTGAGCAGGCAGCATAGCCTAGGTGGGTCGCTTGGTGTGTTTGGCTCACCAGAGTGTGTGCCAGCTCCTCTGGTACCAATAATTTGCCACTTGGCAATTCCCACCATCTCTTTTCAGTCTTGATGGCCCCTTCCACTTTGGCTAACCTGACAGCCATTGTCCTTGTTTTATCAGGCTAGTGCCATCAGTATATAGGACCCAATTAGGGTCTGGAACCTTGAGCCCTTCTTTAAAACAAACCCCAGATACCTTACCTCCTCCTTGTAGATCTGTGCCTTCTTCTTCAACACCCAGTAACCTGCTTCCATCAGCAGCTGGAGCAGTGATTTTGTCCCTTTCCAGCATTTTTCCTTGGTCTCGGCAGCCAGCAGCAGGTCATCCCCGTATTGTAGGAGCCGACATCCATACTCCTTTGGATGGAATGAGTCCAGGTCAGAAGCCCAGGCTTCCCCAAAGATGGCTGGGGAGTTCTTAAACCCTTGTCGGGGAGGCCAGATGAGCTGTTGTTTGGTGCTCCCGACTGGATCTTCCCATTCAAAGGCGAAGATGGGCTGTGACGCTGGGGCGAGGCGTATGCAGAAGAAGGCATCCTTGAGATCTAGGCAAGTATAAACTTTAGTCCTCAGTGGGAGGAGGCTAAGCAAGGTATAGGGGTTTGAAACAGTGGGGTGTAAAGTCACAGTAGCCTGGTTGAGTAGCCTGAGATCTTATACAGGCCTATAGTCCTGTCCTCCTTCCTTTTTGACTAGCAGGATTGGCGTATTCCAAGCCGACTGGCACTCTGCTAGAATTCCCGCTTGTTTCAATCTATTGATGTGGGGCAGTATGCCAGCCCAGGCCTCTGTCGGTAGCGGGTACTGGCGCTTTCTAACCGGGATGGTGCCTGGTTTGAGTTCTATTATCACTGGGGCGTGATGTTTAGCCAGCCTGGGGGTAGGGGGGGTTGTCTTCCACCCAGACCTCAGGGAATAA
Source organism: Cervus canadensis (assembly GCF_019320065.1). Classification (NCBI taxonomy): domain Eukaryota; kingdom Metazoa; phylum Chordata; class Mammalia; order Artiodactyla; family Cervidae; genus Cervus; species Cervus canadensis. The sequence goes on from NC_057389.1 coordinate 103,650,765, forward strand.
TTGAGTTAGCTCTCTCTCATGCTCTTCTGGCCCACCCGGTTCTTCCTTCGGAGGCTCATGCAACCTCCACTCATCTTGGAGATGAGAGAGAGAGCAAATAAGTCATAGAGTCCATCCGGAAGGTGGGCCTCTCCTCAGGGAAGAAAGTCACTTGTGCTCCTAGTTTGGAGAACAAGTCTCTTCCCTACAGGGGTACTGGACACTCAGGAATGTAGAGGAATTCATGAATCACTTGGTGACCCCCCATCTGACATTTTCTGGGCTGGCAAAACGGTTTAATCATCTCTTCTTCCGATACCCCAGTTACAGCGGTAGTCTTTTTGGACAGTGATGCCACAGGTTTTGTTACTACCGACAGTTCTGCTCCTATATCCACCATGAAGGCAATGTTTTGGTCCCCCACTTCTAAGGTTACCATGGGCTCTCGGGGACCTGATATCTCTGAGCCCCGGCAGCCCTATTTAATTTCCAAGTCAGCAAGCCCCACAACTGCAGGAGCTTCCTCTTCCTTCCTTGTCTTAGGGCATTCATTCTTCCAGCGGCCAAAAGCTCGGTACCGGGCACACTGGTTTGGCTGTAATGGGGCCCGGGGCCTCCGTTGGGACTGGCTGAAGGACTGTCCTGTCCCTGGGACAGATGAGGTTTTCTGGAGGGCCCGAGATAGACTTTCCCAGAGCAGCAGCTTGCACTGTAAGTCTCTAGTCTGTTCTCTTTCGTTCCCTCCGGCTCTCTGGCAGAGCGTGGTCTCTGCTTAATTCCAACGTCTCCCTCCCCTTCTTGTCAGTACTCACCGGGAGAGGAGGGTATAGCTTGGGCGGTTCGGTTGGAGCCGGATCCTGGAAGTGTTGGCCAGAGGCTTCTGTCACCGGGATTGGAGCTGGCCAAAACGGCGGCTCTAGGACCTCCGGGAGAGCTGGCGGAAGAGCAGTGGCCGCTGCAGGAACTTTACCTGGCCCTGGATCGGGCATTAAGGCGGCCTCCGGTCCCGGTGAAGCACTGGGAGGCAGGCGCGTCATTATCCAGCATGGGGGAGGGGTCAGGTCACCCCCGTCCAAATCCTGTAGAATTTCCTTTTTTATCATCAGTCAATTTTTGTGCCATTAATATTTTTCCCTTTCCCTTCTGGATACAGAACCTTGTCCAAGTAGGAGGGTCTCAAGCTAACCCTAGCCACGAGTCAATAGATGGATATTGATCCAGGTGTCCTGGCTCTCCTGTGACCACTGTATAGATTGCTTCCACTATTTTTGAGTTCATGGTGTTCTCTGGTGGCCATCCTGCTCCCATAGGGGTCCATTCGACCTCACAGAGTATGTAGAGGCAGTTAGGCTTCATCTTCACCCCATAGTCTCCTCCTAATCCTTTCTTTAAATTTTTTCACTCCAATACAGTTGCCTTAGATTCACTTCCCCCCATCTTGCTTACCTTCTCAGGCCTTCTTGTACTTTTCCTTTTTGTTCTGTCTATGAAGTTCTCAGTACCCTATGTACTTCTCATATTTCCACTCAGTGACACTTAAATTGCCATTCTGCCTCCTTCCTAATTGGGGTGAGAAGAGCCTTACCTGCCATATCCCAGAGGGAGAAGGGGGATCAGCGTGTCTTCACCTGCTGGTCAGCACAGCTGAACCAGAACATCACATGGTCCGAGACTGTTTCTCCCTTAAAGTCCATTCTGCCTTGGTGGGCTTGATCAGGTGTGGATGAAAACACAGATGGGTTAAATATCTCATGTCCCAGGCCATCTCCGGAAAAGCCAATTCATACTCACTTCTGTTTCCCCCTCCTTCTAGCCTAACAATTCCGGGGGGGGGGGTCAAGAATTTCACAGCAGACGGGACACCTCCTGGGGGAGGGCAGAATACGAGCATACTAGGACCAGTTTCTTATCCTAAAAATCCCCTGGTGATCGCTTGGTAATAATTTTCCCTGAGACGGCGTGGACACACCTCCTAAAGGTCCTTCACAAATTTCCTTCCTAAACCCCAGCACGCTCGTCGACCTATGTACCAAGCAATCGCTGCCTGCCTATTCCAGGCTCCTGTGGGTCCCCGCTCCTTCTAGTCCCTCCCAGGGGGGTGATCAGGCCCCCTCTTCCACCCTGCCGGGTGGGCTCCTCCTCACCTGAGCGCTCAGTTCCCCTGCTGCTGTCCACCACCTGCCAAAGCGAAGAAACCGGGCTTTGAAAGGCTGAATTCTTCCAGAGGGGCGAGGCGCCTTCCCCCCTCTAGGAGATTCAAGCCACAAAGCCTCGGGGTGGCCTCAAATGAGACCTGTCTCCTCAAAGTGAGGAGTTTCCCGGCCAATGCACCAAATGTTATAGCCACGCTTTCCGGGAAACAAACTCACTCAGAAGGACAATGCAGATAGTGGAGTGCAGTTTATTACACCGGCGGGCCCAAGGCAGAGTCTCCTCTTAGCCAAGGGCCCTGACCAGCATTTGTGAAAATCTTTTATACCCCATGTGTACGTGTCCAAACCCACCATCACAAATCCCTTGAGGCTTACAAAGGAAGGGTAAATACAATCACAATAACCCCATCATTCACGTGTTATGTGTTCAAACAGTTAGTAATCAATAAGCCCGCGGTTACATTCCAACCAGTTAATAACCGATAAGCCTCTGCTTACATTCCATAGATACTGTCCGGAGGCAGGGGTGATCAGTGTCTGTTTTCTCTTAGGTGATGAGTAACTTGGATGTGATCTTCAAGGTTCCCCTGTCCGGAGGGGGTCTTATCCTTCCATTGGCGTTCCCACAGGCACTAAGCAGAGAGTTCAGAGTCCACTGGAGAGGTGGCCGAGCATGATCAGCACGGACAGGCCTCAGATGGAGTCAAGACCCTATGAATTCCTTCTTCAACTTGACTTCACATTCCAGGATGTCTGGCTCTAGGTGAGTGATCACACCATTGTGATTATCTGGGTCATGAAGATCTTTTTTGTACAGTTCTTCTGTGTATTCTTGCCACCTCTTCTTGATATCTTCTGCTTCTGTTAGGTCCATACCATTTCTGTCCTTTATCGAACCCATCTTTGCGTGAAATATTCCCTTGATACCTCTAATTTTCTTGAAGGGATCTCTAGTCTTTCCCATTCTGTTGTTTTCTTCTATTTCTTTGCATTGATCACTGAGGAAGGCTTTCTAATCTCTCCTTGCTATTCTTTGGAACTCTGCATTCAAATGTGAATATCTTTCCTTTTCTCCTTTGCTTTTGTGCGGGGAGCGGCCTGAACCAAAAGGCTGACTCTGGGAGCTGCCTTGATCCTCAAGGGTCTGTTCGCAGACATAGCTCTCTGTCCCGCCACCCCTCTCTGGAATTTATTATCTAAGTTAAATCTTAACAGAACATTAGCAAGCCTTGAATGCACACATGACGCAGATGGATAAGCCTTTCTCGACCACCCTTAAGATAAACGGGATGCCCTTCTTATCCCTTGACGTTATCAGAGAGTTCTGGTGATTGTTATCTCAAAGTGATGTTTATGGAAAAATATTTTCTCTTCTTGATTCTCTTCTTGGTTTAGTATAAATGTAACCCTGAGAAATAAAGAATCATCGCTGACTGCAGCGATCCTCTCAACCCCATCTGTTCTGTGTCTTTATTTCTTAGCCTAAAGGAACGCATCATGTTGCTCGCTGAAATCTTCCGGCTGGCCCGGCACTTTTGGCTTCTCTTCTTTTCACAGCTATTTGTAAGGCCTCCTCAGACAACCATTTTGCTTTTTTGCATTTCTTGAAACAGGAGGGAAAGGGGCAGGGCATAGGGCAAGGACACAACATAAAATACTAGAGTTAAATGCAACCAAGATGGCAGATAAGACTAGACCTCACTAGATAAGACTGGTGCTCACTCAGCAAGTGCAGTGACAGACCCAGAGGTGCCCTGACAGTTCCAAGGCACTGTCAAAATACCAAGGAGTGGAAGGTGGCTGAAATCCTGGAGATCTCCACCCCTTCTCCCAAATAGTTGGAATAACCCTCCCACTGATTAGCATATGAAATCACCCAGCCTATAAAAACCAACCACACAGAATTTCAGGCCTGTTTTCCCCTCTGCGATGGCCCTATCTCTGTCTGTAGTGTGCTCCTCTCTGTATCTGAATAAATGCACTTCTTACCTATCACTTTGTCTCTCATTGAATTCTTTCTGCGATGAGACATCAAGAACCTGAGCTTCATTAGGTTCTGAAACCAGATACTGTGGGTTTTGGCTGTGTTTGAGCCCCAACCGTGTGGGTTCAAGCCTCAAGCAGGGTTTTGGCTGTGTTTGAATCCCAGCCACATGAGTTCAAGTCCCAAACTGGGTTTTGGCTGGGTTTGAGTCCCAGCCCTGGAGAAGGCAATGGCAACCCACTCCAGCACTCTTGCCTGGAAAATCCCATGGATGGAGGAGCCTGGTGGGCTGCCATCTATGGGGTCGCACAGAGTCAGACATGACTTAGCAGCAGCAGAGTCCCAGCACATGAGTTCAAGTCCCAATCTGTGGTTAATGGTTTCAGTTGGACCCACAGTAATGGGTCAGAAGGTCAGGGGGCTGGATCTGCAGAGATGGGGTCTGAAGGCGGAAGCTATGGCCTCAGGGAAAATTGGGAGGAAGCATGTTCCAGGCACAGGGCACAGCATATACAAAGGCCCTAAAATAAGATGATCTTGGAGTGAAGGAAGAAACAGAACAGGCTCTATCTTGAAAGCAGGACTCCATCTTGGGCCGAACTGTGAACTTTGAGCTATACGCCCAGTATCTATGGAAACGACATACCAACTGGAAAACCAGACCCAACTGGGCAACCAGGCCCCTGGAAGGAAGAGCCCCAGGGCTCTCCCTCACCTAAAAGAATACCCCAATTATCTGAGTAACTGAATAGAATCATACATTCTATTATGCTTATTGGGGTATGACCACAGGCCTATTGATAATTGTCCACTGTTAACTACCTAGGCTTAAGGCATATGATCAGGTTAACTTTGACTGTATCTTTATTTTTCCTTTGTTCAGACTAGTTTTGGGGAACCTTGCACACTTAGGGTATATAAGGTTTTCACAAAAACTGGTTGGGGTCCTCGGCTAAGAGGAGATTTTGCCTTGGGCCCGCCGGTGTAATAAACTGCACCCTTCTGAGTGAATTTGTTTCCCAGAACTCGTGGTTGCAACAGGAGCATTTGAATTGCAGCCAGGAAGCTGTGGTTTGAGCTGGGTGAGTAAGGAGGAAATGGAATAGATCATAGACAAGTCACATGGGACCTTGTGGGCTGAAGAGAGAGGGTAGTTTTGAGGGTTATGGTACCTTTGGAGCAAGGACATTACACGATTGATTTTTTTTTTTGCAGGGGGGTGGGCTGTGCTGGGTCTTGGTCACTGCATGTGGCCTTTCTCTAGCTGCGGTGAGCTGGGGCCCTCTCTGGCTGTGGTGTGCAGACTTCCCATTGCCGTGGCCTCTCCTGTTTGGGAGCACGGGCTCTAGATCACACGGGCTCAGTAATCGCAGGCTCAGTCATCCCACTTGTTCCTTCCTGGAGCAAGGATCAAACCCGCGTCCCCTGCGTTGGCAGGAGGATTCTTAACCATTAAACCACCAGGGAAGCTTGTGGCATGATTGGTTTTAAGTTTTAAGAAACACTGTTGGTATAGCCATGTTCTCCGGGAAACAAACTCACTCAGAAGGACAATGCAGATAGTGGAGTGCAGTTTATTACACCGGTGGGCCCAAGGCAGAGTCTCCTCTTAGCCAAGGACCCCGACCAGCATTTGTGAAAATCTTTTATACCCCATGTGTACGTGTCCAAACGCACCACCCCAATTTCCTTGAGACTTACATAAACAAAGGAAGGATAAATACAACTACAATGACCCCATCATTTACGTGTTATGTGTTCAGTTAATAATCAATAAGCCCGTGGTCACGTTCCAACCAGTTAATCGATAAGCCTGTGATTACATCCTGATAGATACGAAAAAAATTTATGACCTGTCCGTAGACAGGGGTGATTATGGTATGCTTCCTCTTAGGCAATGGGTAACCTGGATGTGATCTTCAAGATTCCCCCGCCCAGAGGGGGTCTTATCTTTCCATTGTCATTCCCATAGGCGCTAAGCACAGAGTTCAGAGTCCACTGGAGAGGTGGCCGCCCACGACCAGCACGGACAGGCCTGAGATGGAGTCCAGGCCCTATGAATTCCTTCTTCACCGTGACTGCTGTGGAGACTGTTGGAAAGGAAGGAGGAGGCTGAGACAGCATCCAAGCCAGAGGATATGGGCCTGGATGAGTCAGGGGCTGCAGGGGTTTCTACCAGCTAGATCTGACCTCATCCTCCCACTGTTCAAACACTTTCTGTGGCTCCCCATTGCCCTTGGGAAAGCCACAAAATCCTGCTGCATTGGATTGAACAGTGTCTCACAAAATTTCCCATCCACCTGGAAACTCAGAATATTGTCTTATTTGAACATAGAGTCTTTGCAGATGTCATTAAGGTAAGGCTCAGATAAAATCTAGGTGGGAGATAGACCCCAGGTTGATCATTTACAATCAGCTACCCTTCGTTTGCATTTCCTGAGGCAAGAGATAGATGGACTCCAGTTGAAGAATTTACAATCAGCAGCCTGTTTGCTCTCCAAAATAGAAGTAACAACAGAAACAGGGTTAAGAGCTAGTCTTTGTCTCTTGTAAACATCTCAAGGAAATAATCATGGCAAGGACAATAACCTTGACAATAACCAACAGGTTATATCAATAACCTCAGATAAGCAGATAACATCACCTTAATGGCAGAAAGTGAAGAGGAATTAAAGAGCCTCTTGATGAAGGTGAAAGAGGAGAGTGAAAAAGCTGGCTTGAAGCTCAACATTCAGTAAACTATGATCATGGCATCCGGTCCCATCACTTGATGGCAAATAGATGGGGAAACAATGGGAACAGTAACAGACTTTATTTTCTTGGGCTCCAAGATCACTGTGGACGGTGACTGCAGCCATGAAATTAAAAGACACTTGCTCCTTGGAAGAAAAGCCATAACAAACCTCAGTTCAGTTTGAAGAAGGAATTCATAGGGCCTGGACTCCATCTTAGGCCTGTCCATGCTGACCATGCTCAGCCACCTCTCCAATGGACTCTGAACTCTATGTTTAGTGCCTATGGAAATGACAACAGAAGGATAAGACCCCCTCCAGACAAGGAAGTCTTGAAGATCGTATCCAGGTTACTCATTGCCTAAGAGAACACAGACACTAATCACCCCTTCCTCCAGACAGGCCATAAATTTTTCTGTACCTGTCAGAGTGTAACCTCGTGCTTATTGATTATTGGCTAACTGTTTAACTGTCTGAGCACATGGCACATGAGTGATGGGGTTATTGGGATTGTATTTACCCTTCCTTTGTTTATGTAAGTCTCAAGGAATTTATGGTGGTGGGTTTGGATGGGTTTGGACACATGCACATGGGGTATAAAAGATTCTCACAAATGTTGGCCGGGGTCCTTGGCTAAGAGGAGACTCTGCCTTGGGCCCACCGGTGTAATAAACTGCACTCCACTATCTGCATTGTCCTTCTGAGTGAGTTTGTTTCCCAGAACACGTGGCTACAACATATGGTGCGTTGGCCGGGAAACTCCTCACTTTGAGGAGACAGGTCTCATTTGAGGCCACCCCGAGGCTTTGTGGCTTGAATCTCCTAGAGGGGAGAAGGCGCCTCGCCCCTCTGGAAGGATTCTGCTTCTCAGTGCCCGGACCTTTCATATTAGCAGGTAGTGGATGGCAGCAGGGGAACTGAGCGCTCAGGTGAGGAGGAGCCCCCCCGGTAGGGTGGAAGAGGGGGCCTGACCACCCCCCTGGGAGGGACCAGAGGGAGCCGCATAGGAAACTGGTTTAGGTTGGCGACAGCAGCTGCTCGGCACTCAGGTCGACGGCCATGCCAGGGATGAAGAAAGGAAACTTGGGGTTTAAGAAAGCCAGTCAGGAGGTGTGCCCACGCCGTCGTAGGAAACGTGCCCAGTGGTCGCCACAGGGTTTATTTTTTTATTGTTTTTTTTTTTTTTTGCAGGGTCTGGCAGAGTCTGGCAATGCTTTATTTTTTACCGTGGCTTTTATACCCTAAATTAGTACATTTCTAAGGGGAAGATAGTTTAACATTACATCAGCTTGTTCTTCAGGAAACCAGGGTGTTTTCTGCATACTTCTTTGTTTATGTCTTATACATTATCTTCTGGCCTCGGGGCCTATTGACATTTTATGACCTAGGTGAATGCAAAGCTGTTTTCCTGTAATCTATTCTTTAATGAACACAAAAGTTAGTCCTTTTGCAGAAGTTATTAGTTGAATTTATCTAAAAGGTTTACAACACAAAGACTCTGCAGCTCCAGTGAGGCAGCCCCTGTTTAGCATTCCTGGTTAAAATAAACAATTCTAACCACTTTTAAAATAATATTTTTGTGTTACATTAATACACATTTGCCAAGCAGGCTAGAATGCCAGCAAAGGGGTCTAAATTGAAACACTCCTTTCATCCTGGATAATCTTATAGGATACCGCCATCCGGGGGACATGTTGATTAAAGTTCTAAGTTGATTCTGTTTGGAGAGAAATCGGGGAAGGCCTTCTGCCTGTGTCACAGAAATTAGGGAGTAGTCTAATATAGCAAGCATCAGAAAGACAGAGATCATCTTTAAGGTGAGCGCCGGGGCAGCTTTTCAAAATCCCTGAGGTCCTGATCTGCCTTGCTTGTCAGGCCTTCTCCTCATGACCTTGTCATGGGTGGGATCTCATGTGCTGGCTCCCGGCATCTCCCCCTTTTTTATTTTTTAAGACAGCCAGATGGATCTCAGTCGCGAGCTTTTGAGTGCTCTGCTGGAGAGTTCTGACAATGCAAGGAAGGATTATAATGAGAAGTAAAATTAGGGCTGCTATAGCAGCATAACTGAAGATAGTTGATAGGATATTTTTTCCAGTAATAAAGTTGGAAAAGGTATGGAAAAAAATCATTAGCAGCCCCTGCAGCAGTAAAGTCCAAACGGGAACGTTCTAAGGTTTTTATCTGACCGTGAAGCTTTCCAAGATCTAAACTAATGCTGGAGCTATTCCATACACCTGAAATATGATTTTTAATCTTTTCCCAATTATAATCTGTATCATTTACTTTTAGAGGTGTTACACAAATCCACTGATAGTCGGCGTGACAGGATAATGCTAACTTTACTTTTAAGGCTTGGAATTCAGTTCCAATATGCATGACTGCTTCTTCTAGGGCATCTACTCTTAATTCTAATTTCCTGTCTATAATCTCCTGTGTAGCTAGAGCTAAAGAAACACTTTTTGACATATCATTGCCATATTGAGCAGTATGTACCTGTTGAGTCAATGATATCGCTGCCACAGTGACAGAGGTAACTGCGGCTATTAGAGCTGAAATCCCTAAGATAAGTAGTCCTACAAACCTTCGGGAACGCATTAAATCTTGTAGTTGTTGCAGAACGGCTAAACTGTAATTGTCATACCAATAGGTACTCACTGTGATGAGCACCATAAGGTAAGGTGGACGTTGCAGCACCACAAAAGAACAAATATTATATTGAGGGGTTAAACAGGATGAAAGCATGCATTGTTCACAGTAGACTATATTTGGTCCACCTGAATAATTCATTTGTATATGAAACTTTTTTGAATCATTAGTAAACAACAAAAAAAAAAAGTAAGGGGAGGGTAAACAAGCCAGCACAGAATAGGTGGAATCGTTTTCTGGCCGAGTTAAAGTAACAATGGAGGTGGCAGCAAGGGCTCTCCAAATTTCTGGTTGCAAAAGGTTTTGCCCTTAGTAGTATAGGACAACATGGGGGGAACAAATTGATTATAATGCCATCTGCTGGGCACCAATGGCCAAGGGAGGGAATCATTATTCCAATTGCTAAACCTGCTGACATGGTCAGAAACAGATCCTGGATTCTGACTTGCATTTGGATTGCTCCAGTCTTCTACCGAATAGTTTCCGCCTCCCGGTATTCTGTAATCTATTTTTGAATTATAAGTACAAGATTTCCATACAGGATATCCAAGGCGGTTGTCTATAGTTTTTCACATGACATCTGATGGAGCAACATCAATACAATTTGGATATTTTGGTGGAGCATTAAGGAACAAGGATTTATAGGGGTCAAGGACCCCGAGTATATGGGCCTGTAATATCCAAACCAGCCGATCTCCTGTTTTGTCTGAAAATTTTGATGCTGGAGAATCTGTCAGAATTGCTTTCTTGGAGGCTCCAACACACCCCTCCTTAGAGGGAGTGATAAGATCACTTGTATGACGATGGGGGAAGTTAAAGCAAAGGGGAAGGTCATCCGTTAATCCCCTAAAAGTATAGTTAAAATTGATGGGGTAGTGATCTTTATCATAAGAAGTATAGGATCCTCCCAAGAGATGAGGCTCGTCTGTGTTGACCCATATAGGGTCATTGTTCCAAATAACTACTTGGAAGGTCAGGGGATCAGGGAAATATGCCCAGTATTTTTCTGATGTAGAAGAGGTAGCACTTGCCTGGCAAGACAGTAAAGCAAGCATAGCAATAAAAACCCTTTCAGGAGAGGCTAAAGATCCCTGTAGAGAAGCTATTCCCTGGGCTAGATGGCAAAGTGACTTAATTTGCCCCCATGTGGGTATAGAGGCTTGTTGAGTTGCCCGCGCAGGATGTCCTGGTGGTTTTCATTTGTTCTTCTGGGATCTCCATTGCCGGTTGTTTCAGAGTCTGCTGGACCTTCTAGGTGGGCGGCGGAGGCAGGGGCAGAGGAGTGTCCTTCTTCTTGAGAAGCAATGGGGGAACCGGATGCCTGGGGGACTGCGACATGGCGAATCAGTCTGTCCAGGACCCAAATTGGCAACTCAGCACCCTGGGGGAGAATATAAGCACACCCTCGGCCGCTGGTTAGCAATGGATCAGGACCCCTCCATTGTCCTGAAAGAAGGTTTTTCCATTTAACCAGAGGTTTTGTACTCTGCTGCTCTGGACTCCAATGTCGGAGCATTGCTGTAATCCCAAATGAATCAGTGTTTAGATTGTATATCACAAAAAGAGCATGTTGTAGAATCTGGTGAGGGGAACTATACTTAAATTCACCTTTATGTAGTTTTAAAATTTGAGTTTTTAGGGTCTGATGTGCTCTTTTTATGATGGCTTGTCCCTGTGGGTTATAAGGGATACCTGTGCTATGTTTTATATGAAACCTTGTACAAAAGTCTTGAAAAGATTTAGAAGTGTAAGCAGGGGCGTTGTCAGTTTAAGACATTAGGATAGCACAAGTCTAACAGTGAGGGGTTATTTTTGGTAGAAGCAGAATGAGCTTTTATATGTACCATAATCTTAAATAACACTTATTTACTTTACTAAAGTATCAAAAGATTTTAAAAACAAATATAAATCACTTAAAGGCAAAGAAATTCATAATTTGTTATTGAAAGATTCATTCTAAGAAAACTTTGTTCTCTTAACATAGAGAGTAGACTAAATTCCAGTCTGTTATCAACTTACCCGATAGCAAACAAAATTTTTCAGTTAATCTTAGAAAAGTCTTTTTATAAATCTTGAAGAACTAGCAGTATTTTTTTTTAAGGCATGAGAGTGAAACCATACAAGGCATGTTTAAAATCTAATTAAATTGTAATTGACAAAGTAGCCTGGTCATTGTTGTGACTTATAACACCTTAACGTGATAACTAAAATTTTAACTGACACTTTACCAGGACATATCAGATTTTCATGAATTTCACATAATTTCTAGGGTATCTGTATAAGTAACATCAACCATACAATATAACCTGAGAATATTTATCACTCCTCCAACAATAATTCCCATGCAATTTAACATGTCAAATGAACTCAGGTAGTTTAATAGCTCTTTGGGATGTCTCAGGGGCCCTCTGAAGCATCCCAAAGTCAGCTAGAAGTCAAGCTATTTAGGCAGTTTTGTCAATAAATATCAAAAGGGTTTATAGTACTGTCAGGTAGAATCATATAGATCACTGTGAAATAATATATTTGCACTTTCCATCAAACCTTTTTAACACTTTCTGTACCCATTACTTTGTTCTCCCATCCTGAAACAGCCACCTGTAAGTCAGACTTACTTCCCCCCCTTTTTTTTATAAAATGTAACTTCATTTTTCATACCTTCTTTACTGAAGGCACACATCTTACTTTCCTTAAGCAGCCAAGAATTTACCTTTATATTAGCATTCTATAGATTGGTGAACATAAATACCAGTGATAATTTCTAAAAAAATTCTAGCAAACATCTCAGGATGGCATCAAACATTATTCATTTGAAGTCCCAAATCTCTTTAACTTTTCTGTAAAGGGAAATCAGTGTTTAGGAGTGAATGTTTCAGAATCTTATTATTATTATTATTTTAAATGATCTAGCTTTTCAATAAATCAGTCACTTAATTTAGGACAACCCTAGAAATTCAGGTTACCAAAATCTAAAGGGACTGTTTTAGAGAGACATTTCTAAAGTATGATGATTTTTAATAGCTTATCTAAAAACTCCTATCTCATTTACATTTTTTTTTTGAAGTTTCTTTACTTGAGGTACTTTCCTTGTTGACAAACTTGTAACAGATGTTACAATATAACAATATTTAACTTATAATAAACCTAGGCATAATGAAAATATTTTACTTGATGTTAATTACTCTAAGACATGTCTGTATTAGATAGGTCAACAAATAAACATTAATATCAGGTATTTAATACTGAATATTTTCCAGTTTACCTGAACCTGTAATTTATTGTTTAATTTAGAACTATTTGATTTGTAAGTGCTTACCTTTTTTTTAAAGCCAATAAAATAGAGCTCATTTACCAATTAACCTAAAAAATATCACCCAGAGACAAAGACATACCAAGACATATTTAGACAGACACAGTGCAAGATCTAGCTTCATTTTTTAAATTTGGTCATGAATTAGATATTACAATATAAAATTTACTAATTTATAAAAAGTTGAATAAATAAAAATTTTAAAGGCTTTTTCCCTTTTTCCCTCAGTCTCAGGATTTAGAGATGGTCTAGATAAGTGTTCCTGAGAGCCCTGGTCTCAAGGCACAGGGAAAGAAAATCAAGTTCTAACAAAAAGCAAAATGGCCATCAAAAATCACAACACAGAACACAGAGTTAAAACACACACATATAAACCTGGCAGTCCTCATCAGACACTCCCTTAAATACAAGAATACAGTCTCTCAGAAAACTTTCTATAGAGACACAGAACTTCAGATGTCTTCAAAGATTTTAAGAGGAGGAAAGGAAAAGAAGGAGGAGGTGGGAAAGGGGGACAAAAGGGGTGGCCTTACAGGCGTCTCCTGCCACCTGCAGACACCCAGGCGTTACGGGACTTTTCCCTGGGCTTCCAGAGAAGGGAGGACTGGAACTCGGCCCTACCGGAATTCGAGTTCTCTGCCAAGAGGAGGTGATTAGTCTCCAATCCTCAGCTCAAGCTGAGGCCCTTCGACCAAATTCCTGCGTCCAGGACTGGGGGATTAGAAAAACGGGAAGGATAGGAAGGGCTAAGGAGAGGACATAGAGAGGGAAGGGGAGAGAGGTCAATAAAGTCTCTTGTTTCTTACCGGTCAGGGCACTCTGGCCAGTTGTCTGTGTCAGGAGGAGACCAGGGACAAAAGGGTCCCAGTTGCGGCCGCTGGGTCTGGTCCACTGGCAGGCAAGCTGGCCTCTGAGTACCCCGAGTGGTCAGGATGTCAGTCTCAGTGAAGAAGAGTCCCCACCAGAGTCGCCATTTGTTGCAGGAAGGGGGACCCCTTCCAGGGCCCGAAACTGGAATCTTGTCTAACACTCGGAAATGAATTGTCCGAGGAGACACATGCTGACAAAGCAAGAGACTTTATTGGGAGAGGGCACCCGGGTGGAGAGCAGGAGGGTAAGGGAACCCAGGAGAACTGCTCTTTTCTGGAAAACAAGGACATTGCTCTTGGACAAAGGTAGAAAAGGACTGAACACTGGTCTTTTTAACTTTAATTTCTCTGCGGTTAAGGAGTTGCATTATGATTCCAATAAAAAGCTGTCTTTCTTTTGACTCACTCTTACCATTTTTGTTACTAATTAGAAGAAGAAAAAAAGAGAAAAAAGGAAGAGGCTTAATTTAGAGAAGAAGGAAAGAACCTGAAACGTACCCACCTTTCTTACCCTACCTTTCTTATGTAGGGGGGCCTGTAGCGTCCTAGTGGGGTTCTAAAACCTAAAGCCTACCCACTTTCCTCACCCTACCTATCTTATGCGGGGGGGCCCGCAGCGCCCTAGTGGGGTCCTAGCCGTCCCGAAGACTGAACAATGCGGGGGATTACCTTCGGGTTCGCCACAGGGTTTAGAAAGAGAATATCGAATTCCACGCGCTGGTCTTCTGCCCTCCCCCAGGAGGTACCCATCTGCTGCGTGACCCATCATCTCCCCTGCCAGTGGAAACAGGTAGATTGGCGTCTCGGGAAGGCCCTGGGACGTGAGAATCCAGAGGTAAGAAAACGGGAGGAAGTGAATCTAAAACTAAGGCCACTCTATTGGAGAATATGATTAAGAATTTTAAGAAAGGATTTGATGGAGACTACAGGAGGAAAATGACACCTGGCTGGCTCCGCACCCTTTGTGAAGTCGAATGGCCTTCAATGGGGGTTGGCTGGACAACAGAGGGAACTATGGACTTAAATCTCATAAAGGCAGTCTACGCTATAGTTACGGGAAAGCCCGGACACCCCGACCAGTTTCCGTACATAGACTCTTGGCTGGGAATAGCCCAAGACCCCTCCAAATGGGCCCGTTTTTCCGCCCATGGTGGGGGAGGAAAAATCTTGATGGCCCAAAAGGTAACCAAGGATGAGGAGGGAATTTTACAGGACCCTGAAGGAGATGAACTTCCCCCACCGCCGTATTGGATGATGATCCCGCCAGCTAGTATCACCGCGGCCACTGGAGGCCCAACCGGAGGAACCAGCCCGAGACCGGTAAGCCTCCGGACTCCTCAGCGGTCCCGACAGCTTCACAGGTTGTAGAGCCGCCCCCCCCCCTCACCGGCAGACTTCAGCCTCAACTGGAGGGACAATGAGCCCCCCGGCCCCGGCCTCTACCACCCGGGATGCTGCCACTACATTCCCTAAACTCTAACCTCCACTCCCAGTAAGTACTCTGGGACCACTGGAATTAAACAAAGGCTCCGCTCTGCCAAAGAGCCAGAGGAAAGAATACCCTTGCAGATGCCTCTTAGAGAAGTCCAGCAACCTCCAATGATAGGGGAAGACGGTAATTATTACCAAACTCCTGTAGCCTGTTACTATCAGCCCTTTTCATCAACCAATATACTGAACTGGCAAAAACACACTCCCTCTTACTCGGTGGAACCCGACAGCATGACTAGACTAATAGAGACTATTTTCCACACCCATCAACCAACCTGGGACGATACAATGCAATTACTAGCATCCCTCTTCAGTACAGAAGATATAGGATCAACACTGAGGCGAGGAAATGGTTACAGGAGATGGTTCCTGAGGGCACTGCTAACCCAGAGATGGGGATAGAGCAAGATTTCCCCACCAACAGACCTAATTGGGACTATAATACAGAGGAGGGAAAAATCCAGTTAGACAGATACCGGACAGCGATTATACAAGGACTTAAAAGGGGAGCCCGGAGGCCAATGGACATGTCAAAACTGGCCGGAATAGTTCAGAAGGAGAACGAGTCACCTTCTGAATTTTATGAGAGACTTTGTGAGGCCTACAGACTCTATGTACCCATATATCTAGAAGCTACTGGCTCCCAGATTGTTATCAATTCTGCATTTATCTCGCAAGCATTTCCTGACATAAAACGAAAGCTTCAAAAGACTGAGGGAGTTCTATCCACTTCTAGTTCTCAGCTGATTGAAATAGCAGATAAGAAAAAAAAAAAAAGAAATAGCAGAAAAGGTGTTCCGGAATAGGGACACGGAAATAGAAAAGAAACACAAGAAAAGGTATAAAGACGAGCAGAGGGGAACAGACGAGAGGTTTGCAAAGTTGGCTGCTGCGCTTGGAAAGTCTTCCAAAGACTTTTCCACCGCCAAAGGAAAGAAGCCCCCCAGCTTCAAGGTCAGGACAGCTCTCCAACCAGTCCCAACGGAGGCCTCGGGCTCCATTACAGCCAAATCAATGCGCCCGATGCCGTGGATTCGGTATTGGAAGATTGAGTGCCCAGAAGGAAGAAGGGAGAATAAACCCCTCCCAGTTGCAGAACTCAGTAATATAGAGACTGAAGAGGGATGCCGGGGTTCAAAGACATCAAGTCCCTGAGAGCCCATGGTAACTTTAAAAATTGGGGACCAAGATATTGACTTTATGGTGGATACCAGAGCAGAATTGTCCGTGGTAACTAAGCCTGTGGTGCCACTGTCTAAAAGGACTGCTGCTGTAACTGGGGTTTCGGGAGAAGAAATGGTTAAGTTGTTTTGCCAAACCAGGAAATGTCAGATGGAGGGGTCACCAAGTGACTCATGAGTTCCTCTATATCCCTGAGTGCCCAGTACCCCTAATGGGGAGAGACTTACTCTCCAAGCTGGGAGCACAAGTGACTTTCTCTCCTGAAGAGAGGCCCACATTTCGGGTGGGCACAACAACCTACTTACTCTCCCTCTCTGTGCCCCCTCAAGACGAATGGAGGCTACATGAGCCTCCTGGAGATAGACAAGACAAGGCAACAGAGTTGGAGGATAGCTCAGCTGTTCCCTGAGGTCTGGGCTGAAGATAACCCCCCCTGGGCTAGCTAGACACCAACCCCCTACAATAATAGAACTCAAACCAGGCACGACCCCAGTGAGAAAGCATCAATACCCATAGAAGCCCAGATCGGGATTCTGCTTCACATCAATAGGCTAAAGCAGGCAGGCATCCTGGTGGAACGTCAATCAGCCTGGAACACACCAATCTTGCTGGTAAAGAAAGAAGGAGGACAAGACTATGGGCCCGTACAGGATCTCAGGTTGGTCAATCAGGCCACTGTAACTCTGCACCCGACTGTCCCAAACCCCTATACCTTGCTTAGCCTCCTCCCACCTAAGACAAGGATCTATACTTTCTTGAACCTCAAAGATGCCTTTTTCTGTATACGCCTAGCACCTGCATCACAACCCATCTTTGCCTTTGAATGGGAGGACCCCATCAGAGGCAATAAGCAGCAGCTCACCTGGACTGGCCTCCTGCAAGGATTCAAAAACGCACCAACCATCTTTGGAATAGCCTTGGCCTCGGACCTGGAAGCTTTCCAGTCTGAAAGGTATGGATGTTGGCTCTTGCAATATGTGGACGACCTATTGCTGGCCGCTGAGACCTGGGAAGAATGCTGGGAAGGGACCCAAACACTCCTCCAATTGCTGGCAGAGGCAGAATACCGAGTGTCAAGGAAAAAAGCACAAATCTGCAAGGAGGAGGTAAGGTATTTGGGGTTTGTCTTAAAGGAAGGCACAAGGTTGCTAGACCAATCTAGAAAAGAAGTAATTCCGAGGCTCCCCATGCCTAAGACTCGGCGGCAAGTCAGGGAGTCCCTAGGGGCCACGGGATTCTGCAGGATTTGGATTCCAAGGCATTCTCATATAGCCCAGCCCCTATTTGAGCTCCTGACAGGGCCTGAAGAGAATCCAGTAAACTGGACTGAGAAACAGCAGGAAGCCTTTGAGGAGCTGAGGCTAGCAACCACCTCCGCCCCCGCCTTGGGATTGCCAGACCTCACCAAACCATTCACCTTGTATGTGACTGAGAAAGATAAAGCAGCCATGGGGGTTTTGACTCAAACCTTGGGAACGTGGGACAGGCCAATAGCTTATCTTTCAAAGCGACTTGGTCATGTTGCCACCGGTTGGCCTGGCTGTCTGCGGGCAGTGGCCGAGGTCACCTTACTGGTACGTGAAGCCACAAAGCTGACTTTCGGCCAAGACCTGATCGTAAAGGTCCCACATGAAGTCAACACCCTCCTTCGGGGAGACCCCCACAAATGGCTGTCAAATTCCTGGATTATTCAATACCCGGGACTGCTATGTGAAAACCCCAACCTCTGCATCGAGCCTTGCCAGGGTTTAAACCCGGCAACGCTTCTCCCAACGGGAGAAGGTGGACCTACCCACGATTGCAAGGAAGTCTTAGAGGAGGTCTATGCTAGCCGTCCAGACCTCCGAGACAGGCCAATTTCAAATCCTGACTGGATTCTGTATACTGATGGCACCAGCCTGATGAGGCTAGGACAGAGACTGTCAGGCTATGCTGTAGTTACAGAGAGGACTGTTATTGAGGCCGGCCCCTTGCCACAGCACTGGTCAGCCCAACGAGCAGAGTTATGGGCCTTAGTCCGGGCGCTGCAATTGTCAAAGCGTAAGAAAGTGAACATCTACACTGACTCCCGGTATGCCTTCGCTACACTCCACATACAAGGGGCCCTATACTGGGACAAAGGCCTTCTAATGGCCAATGGAAAGGACATTAAGAATAAGGAGGAGATCCTGACTCTGCTAGACGCTGTCTGGAGCCCCACGGAGGTAGCAGTCATGCACTGCTGTGGGCACCAGAAGGAAGACACCCCACGGGCTCGAGGAAATAGGTTGGCTGACGAGACCGCCAGACGAGCAGCCGAGGACAGAAAGGAATCCGGGGAAATCCCCATGAGAACATTTGTCCTAGCTGAGCTACCCGAGCTGGCCCTAGACTCCCCGACATACACCGAGGCTCAAAACCAGCTAGCTGAAGTGGAGGGAGCCCCCCAAACAGAGAAAGGATGGTGGGAGCTACCAGGTGGTAAGCTACTAGTGCCCGAAGAGATGGCCCCGTCTCTGGTGAGCCCAGCTCATCATATGACTCACCTAGGACTTCACAAATTGGAGGAATTGATCTGAAGGTATTTTCTGGTTCCTCGCCTCTCTTCTCTATGTAGAACGGAATCCCAAAATTGCAGATTAACGCCGCTCCAGGGTGCAGACCAAAACCCCCAGGTATCCAACTAAAAGGTACCCTTCCCTTCGAACATCTGGAAGTGGACTTCGCTGAGAGGAAGCCATATCGCCATTTTCATTACTTGTTGGTCTTGGTATGTACATTCTCGGGATGGGTGGAGGTCTTCCCCACCTGAACTGAAAGAGCGTCAGAAGTGGCTCAGAGCCTGCTTAGGGAGATAGCCCCTCGATTTGGATTCCCCACCAGCATAGGATCAGGTAACGGCCCAGCCTTCATATTGGATCTGATACAACAAGTAAGGAAGGCCATGAATATAAAATGGAAGTTACACACTGCCTACCGGCCTCAGAGCTCTGGAATGGTGGAACGAACTAACCGGACACTAAAGGAGATGCTTTCTAAATGGATTATAGAGACTGACTGTTTCTGGGTGGATTTACTTCCCATGGCCTTGCTCAAACTCAGGATGACCCCCACGGTCCCACAGCTACTCTCCCTACGAAATTGTATATGGGAGGCCTCCTCCCTTAATAAGACGAGTAGCAACTGATATACTTCAGGTAAGAGGAGATGGGATATCACAGCAGATGGAACAACTAGGTAAGGTAATTAATCAAGTAACTAGGTTTGTGCAAGAAAGAATACCGTTCCCCTTGGGGGAGCAAATGCATGAGTCTATACCAGGGGACCAGGTATGGGTGAAAGACTGGAAACATGACTCCCCAGCCCCCCGATGGAAAGGTCCATATACTGTTGTTTTAACCACCCCGCCGCAGTTAATGTTGCAGGCATTGCCCCTTGGATCCATCACACCAGAGCGAAGAAGGCATACCACGCTGACCCAGAAGACGCCAAGTGGACCACCCAGAAGGACTCCACCGACCCACAGAAAACCAGGATCATTCTGAAGAGGAAGAAGAAAACGAGGTCCCAGATGAGCCCTCTCTAGTGTGGAGCTGGGTAAATGACTCCTGCTGCTCGGCCTCACCAACGCAATTCTGAACCTGACCAGTGTTCCTGCACAGGACAACGTCTTCATCTTGTGGGCACATTCTTACGCGGACTTCCACAACTCCTCCAACTGCTGGGTATGTGGCGCTATGCCCCTGTCAGTAATGGACAGACTCCCCTGGTGGGTATTGCCACTCTGTTATAGGGACTTTATACCACTGTGCTCCTTCTTGGAACAACAGAAAAGAACTTTCCTTTCTCTTGCCAATCATAACCTTTCTTTGCTCTCCTGGTGTAAGAAAAAGCCATCAATGGGTTGGGGACATAGGATTACATTTAACATGATCACTACTCTTACGGAGGTAACAAGGGCTTATACCTCATATATGAAAAGTAAAAAGGAGAGGGGCTCCCTTACAAAAGAGGGACGGGCCTCCCGGTACCTTGAGCAATACTACCAGGTCTGGGATGAATATTTCTGGATGACTCCTGAGAAAGGACAGTTGATTACTCCCTCTACTATTTGCTGGGAACAAAAAGAACACAAAGTTGGATTTGGAGACCACCCCCTAGACCCATAAGAATTAAAATATATGGGTTTTTTGTCCTCTGAACAATGTAAACAAACCTTTGAAGTTACCTATCACCCCAATCAGTCTGCTCAGTGACCTGGTTCTGACTGGAAATATAATCCAAGAATCTGCTGGGTAGCCCCCAACGGGACCCAGTGGCTCTGTGGGCTTAACTTATGGCCATGGTTACCAGTTGGCTGGGTAGGACGTTGCACATTAGGATTTGCTTTCACCCATGGCAGTATTAAGCCTAGCCTACACCAGCCTCCAGCAAACCTGCCCTATCTGCATGCAAGATGGACATGATCCGTATTCCAATGGTATGACTATCTTGCTGCCTTGTTTGTATCCTCTATAGGGACAACAGATATCACGGTTAAGGTAGAGGCCTTAACTAATTTCACTAAACAATCCCTCTTAGACAGTACAAAAGCCATTCAAGCCTTGAACGAAGAACAAATTCAGATGAGGAAGGCAGTAATTCAAAATAGGATGGCATTAGACATACTCACAGCAGCCCAGGGCGGGACTTGGGCCATAATTAAAGCTGAATGTTGTGTATATATCCCTGACCTGTCTGGAAATGTATCTACTGCCTTGGAGGATGTGCAAAATCAAGTGAAAGCCATGTCTGATGAAAATATTCCCTTTTGGACTTTGGTCCTATCCTGGATAAAGGGAGACTGGGGGAAAACTATTGTTACTGTTGTCATAATCGTTCTAATCATACTGCTTTGTGGGCCCTGCTTCTTACAATGTCTTATGAATTTTGTAACCCAGAAGTTGATAGCGTTCTCTCATGTGGGTGGCCGGAGGGTTAAGGTACAATATATCGCAATAAATGATGCTCATTACGGAAACTAGGAGCATCAAGAGGGGGGAATGAAGAAGGAATTCATAGGACCTGGACTCCATCTTAGGCCTGTTCATACTGTCCATGCTCGGCCACCTCTCCAATGGACTCTGAACTCTGCGTTTAGTGTCTATGGAAATGACAACAGAAGGATAAGACCCCCTCTGGACAGGGGAACCTTGAAGATCGTATCCAGGTTACTCATCACCTAAGAGAACACATACACTAATCACCCACACTAATCACCCCTTCCTCCAGACAGGCCATAAATTTTTCTGTACCCGTCAGAGTGTAACCTCATGCTTATTGATTATTGGCTAATTGTTTAACTGTCTGAGCACATGGCACATGAGTGATGGGGTTATTGGGATTGTATTTACCCTTCCTTAGTTTATGTAAGTCTCAAGGAATTTGGGGTGGTGGGATTGGACACGTACACAAGGGGTATAAAAGATTTTCACAAATGCTGGTCCTTGGCTAAAAGGAGACTGCCTTGGGCCCACCGGTGTAATAAACTGCACTTCACTATCTGCATTGTCCTTCTAAGTGAGTTTGTTTCCCAGAATGTGAGGCTACAACAAGTTCAGTTGCTCAGTCATGTCTGACTCTGTGACCCCATGAATCGCAGCACGCCAGGCCTCCCTGTCCACCACCAACTCCCGAAGTTTACCCAAACTCATGTCCATCGAGTCGGTGATGCCATCCAGCCATCTCATCCTCTGTTGTCCCCTTCTCCTCCTGCCCCCAGTCCCTCCAAGCATCAGGGTCTTTTTCAATGAGTCAACTCTTTACATGAGGTGGCCAAAGTATTCGAGTTTCAGCTTCAGCATCAGTCCTTCCAAGGAACACCTAGGACTGCTCTCCTTTAGGATGGACTGGTTGGATCTCCTTGTAGTCTAAGGGACTCTCAAGAGTCTTCTCCAACACCACAGTTCAAAAGCATCAATTCTTCGGTGCATGGCTTTCTTCACAGTTCAACTCTCACATCCATACATGACCACTGGAAAAACCATAGCCTTGACTAGATGGACCTTTGTTGGCAAAGTAATGTCTCTGCTTTTTAATATGCTATCTAGGTTGGTCATAACTTTCCTTCCAAGGAGTAAGCGTCTTTTAATTTTATTGCTGCAATCACCATCTGCAGTGATTTTAGAGCCCCCCCAAAAAATAAAGTCTGCCACTGTTTCCACTGTTTCCCCATCTATTTCCCATGAAGTGATGAGACCAGATGCCATGATCTTAGTTTTCTGAATGTGGAGCTTTACCTAGACAGTGTATTAAAAAGCAGAGATATTACTTTGCCTACCAAAGTATGAATAGTCAAAGCTGTTGTTTTCCCAGTAGTCATGTACAGATGTGAGAACTGGACAGTAAAAAAGACTTGATGCCGAAGAATTGATGCCTTTGAACTGTGGTGCTGAAGAACACTTGAGAGTCCCTTGGACTGCAAGGAGATCAAACCAGTCAATCCTAAAGGAAATCAACCCTGAATATTCACTGGAAGGACTGATGCTGAAACAGAAGCTCCAATACTTTGGCACCTGATGCGAAGAGAGCCAGTTCCTAGGCAGGTGGATAAGAAGTACGGGGTCCCCGAGGAGGAAAAGGGGGTCTGGAATTCTGGAGGAGGAAAGGACGAACTTTTTTTTCTACATTCCTTAGTAAGGATTTTATAACAATAATGTATCCTGCTTGAGGACATGTTTCTCTTTCCTGAAAACCTTCTGACTAATCCTGTTATCTTAAAATGTATATTATGGGAGTGGGTCTAGTAAGATCTTCACAACCTTGAGACATTCTTTTGATTTATTGTAATAACCAATTAAAAAGTATATAATTCCCTTTCTAAGACTAGGGAACGGAGCACTCTTCATCCCCCTTCTGATGTCTATGTCAGAAGCTTTCTCTGTTCCTTTTTCACTTTAATAAAACTCTGCTACACAGAAGCTCTGGAGTGATCAAGCCTGGTTCCTGGTCCCAAAGCTAAATCTTCTTCTTCAGAGATCACGAATCCGACATCGTTCACCATAAACTATCAATGCGAAGGGCCAACTCATTGGAAAAGACTGTGATGCTGGGAAAGATTGAAGGCAGGAGAAGGGGATGACAGAGGATGAGATGGTTGGATGGCATCACCGACTCAATGGACATGGGTTTGAGCAAACATGGGTTTGGGTCAAAAGTCAGAGGATAATTCCAAGTTGTAATGAATCTTGCTCCTCCCAGAAGCCTTCACTTGGAGATCCGTCTGGCTAAGAGGTGCATGTGCATCCCAGAGGAGGGTCCTGAGACAAATAACCAGGGGAGGGACAAAGCAAGATGACTGGCCTGAGTGAAGACAAAGACCCTAAGACTTCCTCCTTACAAAGGATTTAAACTTCCCAAAAGTGCAACTCTCTCTGAGCTCACCCGTGTGCCTTCTCACATGTACTTTTCAATAAACTTCTTACTCTACACCTTCTGCCTCCTCGCCTGAACTCGTTCTTGACTAGGCAGGCAAGGACTAGGGATTCTAGCCCTAACTGCTGGCTCCTGTGGCTCAGCGGTTAGGACTCCCAGTCTGGGAAACTAAGACCTTGCTTCCAGTTACACCTTGCTGCTGTTTGCTGCAAGTTGCTGTTGAGTGCTGCGCATGTCCGAAATCAAGATCGTGTGGGCTTAGGGTGAACTCTGAATCCAACGAGAGTGTTTTTATAAGAGACCAAATTGAAAACCCAGAGGGACATGGGAAAGAAGGATGATGTGAAGACGGGGGCAGAGCTTGGAGAGATGCATTGACAAGGCAAGGATTGCCAGGAGCTGGGGATGACTTCCCTGATGGCCCAGTGGCTAAGACTTCAAGCTCCCAATGCAGGGCGCCTGGGTTCGACCCCTGGTCAGGGAACTAGATCCCACATGCTGCAACTAAGAGTTCACATGCTGCAACTGAGGCCCGGTGCAGCCAAAAAAAAAGATGGCCAGTAGCCACCAAAAATTGAGAGAGGCGGGGGACAGAATCTTCCTGAGGGCCTTTCAGAAAGAACCAACCTTGCCAACACCTTGATTTCTGGCCTCCAGAACTGGGAGGGTATGTTTCTACTATTTTAAGCTGCCCAATTTGTGGCCATTACAGCAGCCTTAGGAAACGAATATACATGTGAACAGATCACATAGTCAAATATCATTTTTTTCCCCAAGAAGGTCAAATCATATAATTTCCATCTCGGGATTAAGGGAGGATGCAAGTGAAAAGAATGGTGAGTGTTGGACCAATAAGTACCCACTGTGACACATGGAAAAAGACCATAAAAAGGTACATGCACCCCAGTGTTCATTGTAGAACTGTTTACAATAGTCAGGACATGGAAGCAACCTAAATATCATCAACAGAAGAATGGATAAAGAAGATGTGCTACATATATACAATGAAATATTACTTAGCCATACGAAGTAATGAAAGTGTGCTATTTGCAGAGATGTGGATGGACCTAAAGATTGTCAGACAGAGTTAAGTAAGTCAGAAAGAGAAAAACAAATATTGTATAATATCGTTTACATGTGGAATCTAGAAAAATGATGCAGATGAACTTATCCGTAAAGCAGGAACAGAGACACAATGTAGAGAACAAATGTGTGGGTACCAAAGAGGGAAGCGAGGGCAGGATGAATTGGGAAATTGGGATCGACATATACATACATTTATATACAAAACAGATAACTAACGAGAACCTACTGTATAGCACAGGGAGCTCTGTGGTGATCTCAGTGGGAAGGAAATCCAAAAAAGAGGGGATATACATATAGCTGAGTTACTTTGCTGTACAGAAACTAATACAACATTGTAATGCAACTGCACCCCAAAATGTTTTTTTAAAAATCTATCCACCATGAGGGGACTCCCCTGGTAGTCCAGTGCCTAAGACTCCATGCTTCTACTGCAGGGGGCACAGTTTCAATCCCTAGTCGGGGAGTTAAGGTCCCACATGCCATGCAGCATCGTCAAAAAAAAAAAAAAAAGCCCACTGTGACTCATTCACACATTCATGTATTGTGTCCACTGATAAGTGGACCTTAAATGAGTTTAAGGCTTGAGACATGACAGAGACCTGGATTCGAAAAACTTGGCTGCTCCCTCCCTGTCTGAACTAGGCAAACAGCCAGCTCCCTTGGCCTGTTTCCCCACTGTGTATTGTTATGACTCTCCAATTATTATTAAGTTTCTAGAAGTGTTGGTGTGTCTGCAGCTGTCAGGGAAAAACCCCAAATGAGGGCTGACCTTGGCTTGTCCCTTTTTCTTGTGAGAAAATGCAACATTGCTTCAGATTCTGCAGGCATCTTATTTATTTACTATTGAGGAGACAACAAGAAGGGTGTTAAAGGCAGGGAGCGGGGCACCTGGGGCTCCTCTGAGGTGAGAACATTTGAGAAGAGTGTCTGGCATATCTGCAAAACCAAGGATCCTCCAAGCCAGATTTGGGGTCTGGTGTTCTCCCTAGTTGGTCTCCCCGAGGACAGGGGGCCTGGGTGAGGTGGTGAGCACCTTGTCCTAGGAGGTAATCAACAACATCCCCCTAGATGTGGGGCTTCATGGTGCTGTGTGGCATCAGGAGTTCACCAGACTGGACCCCTGTGGGTCTCAGGCTCCCCCAAGGCCACGCTCCAACAGGATTCAGTGGGGACAGAGGGTCAGCAGGTCTTGCCGGGTGCAGCCGCTAAGGCAGCAGTGGCGGGCAGGGTTGATGGCAGTTGCCCGGCGGTGGTGGTGGTGATGGCGAGAAGCCTGGGGCAGGGGTTGTGGAGCCAGAACCAGCACAGGGTCCCCACCGGCCATCAGCCCATGGAGGAGATGTTGTCCTTCCAGCCACCGCAGGAGCTCACCTGGGAACGGGGAGGAATTCAGCATAGAGGGAGGAACCCGAGAGGACCCCACCCACACTGCCCCCATGGCAGCCAGACATGCATCATGCACACAAATAGTAAGCATTTATTAAGTGCCTACTCTATACCAGGCACAGACTGAAGCACCCCATCCAGACATGTACACTCTCAACCCACACCCACACTCAAGTCCCCAGCTGGGCACACTCCCACGTACCACCTACGGTAAGAAGGCATAGAGGCTTCACAGAGCAGAAGACAGTAAGGGTGGCATGTGACGCGTGCATGTACACACTCGAGAGAGCCACTTGCTCTCGTAGCCCCTCCCAGTTCCCCGACCCCACCACGTGCATCTCGGCACACCCATCTGCATCTGCCATCTGCACCCAGACTGCACCCAGACTCACACACATAGGACGCCTGTGACTGATGTCCTGCATAATACCCTCTCCCCCAGGGCCGGGTCTACCGTGAGGAGAGCTAGGCGCTGACCCAGAGCAAGCAATTTAAGGGGGCGCCAGGAACACTCAACAGTCAAGATCACTCCTATTATAACTGAATATTTTACTAGTAAAATTAACGCAAAAATTCCTGAAGAGCAAAATGTTGAAGTTGTAAATAAAGATAGGATCGGATCTGACCTTGCACTTGTTAAGACTCTACCTGGCTTCGCACTGATTCCCTTGCCAGGCAGGGGTTCCTCCCCGCAGATTCGCACACGCCAGAGCAGGAAGCCAGAACATGCACGCAAATCAGTCTGCAGACACCGGCACCCCTACCCCTCCCCAGAGACCCCAGCGCACAGTCCTCGCCCGCCCCTACTCACGGTCGCCGCCAGCCACAGGTCGCCGGTCCTCGGAAGACCAGCGCGGGCCGCCGCACAGCCGCACGAGCGCGCGCACGAAGTGGTGGCCACACAGTTTCTCAGGCGCCTCCTGCGCGGCTGCAGGGCTGAGGGCGATCGCAAGGGCCGGGCCCAGCAGCACCAGAGCCCAGGTGAGCGGACGACGGTCCATGGCGGTGAGCGGCACCGGGCCCCAGCGGGGATCCCCCTTATAGGCGCCCAGCCTGCCCCAGCTGGGAGCCTTGGAGAAGGGACACAGCCTTCCCAAAGGACGATGGCTCGGGGAGGTCAAGGGCGGGGTCAGGGCAAGCCTAGTGGAACCTCTGATAGTTGAGTTTTCTCATTTTTATGATGTAAGTGCCTGACATCCTTGGATTGCTCAGGCATCAGCTTCAACCGTGGCTCCCTGATAAATATGACTAAAGAGCAGGACCACCTCTTCCCACGTTTGTTTCATTTATTTTTTTTCCACGTTTGTTTTAGACATCTTGACTGATTTCAGTCTCTTTCCATTGGGGCCACTTGGGCTTTTTAGTTTTGCTTTTGTTTCATTTGTTCTTCTCTTCTTATGCTTTAAACTCCAACCCTTGTTAAATTCATCAGTAAGAGTGAGCCCATGAAGCTTTAGGCTCCCATGCTTGACCCCAGTAAAAGCAGAACCCAGGCCAACGCTGCTTTCTCTACAAGAACCTGGCCCCAGGTGTGCTGGGTCATTTCCAGGTGTGCCATGTGATTTATAAGTAATAAATCTTGATTTTTCCAAACCTTCCTGATGGTTATTGCTGAAAGGCTCTTGCAATCGTAATAACTCCCAGGGCCAGTCCAACCACCACATTGATTATTGATAGGCTGTGTGTGTGCATGCTAAGTCGCTTCAGTCGTGACCAACTCTTAGTGACCCCATGGACCATAGCCCACCAGGCTCCTCTGTCCAAGGGATTCTTCAGGCATGAATACTGGAGTGGGTTGCCATGCCCTTCTCCAAGGGATCTTCCTGACCCAGGGATGGAACCCATGTCTCTTATATCTTCTGCATTGGCAAGCGGGTTCTTTACCACTAGCATCACCTGGGAAACCCATTGATAGGCTGAGAGCCACACAAAATGGCCATGGTCTGTCTTCCTGGGTGTATCTTTCCCAGGGGGACCATTGAAGAGTATTTTTTTTTTTTAAACTAAAGAGAAGAAATAAACTTAGATATAATTCCCTGGGGTGGTGCTGGTGAGCATCCAACCAACTGAGACCAAAGACATTCAGAATCTTGTTATCCTTATTACTGTACAAATAAGGAAATTGAGGCTCAGAGAGGGGATCCCGTAGTTGCCCAAGGTCACAAGAGGCTGGGCCCCAGGGCTGGGAGTGTTTGTTGGTTCTGCCTCCACATCAGGGTCTCCTTGGGTTGAACAGGGGCTGGAGGCCTCTACTGGGTGTCAGTTTTACCCAGGAGGAAAATTAAGGCATAGAGGTTACTCAATCCAGTGCAGAGGAGACCCTGAGCTGAAAACCCTGTGTTGCAACCCCCTACCACTTTTCATCAAAGCAGACCATGACAGTAGGTACAGAGATCTCTGTCTGTCTCTCCCAAGCTTCCTGGTCCTTCTCCGAGTCTCTTCCTGTGTCTCTGTCTCTGTCAGTCTCCAAATCTTTCCATCGGTCCTGAGGAGCAGAGGGCTGCCGTGGCCCCCAGTAATGCTGGACCTATCTCCATAGCCTAACCCTCCCAATAGGGCCTTGCCCTCTGATCTCCCTCAGAGCAGCCTGTTCCCTCCCCCCCCAAGAGCCTGTAATCAGCTCCCCAGGACAGAGCCAAGGCCAGCAGCTGGGGTTCGGGGGAGGGCTTCTGTCCTTGAGGGCCTCACCCTCCTGTCCCTCCTCCCCCAGCATGCCCTGAGGCTCCCATTGAGGCCCCCAGGGGTCTCTATCCCCCAACTCTGATCACATTTCTCCCTGGCTCACACATCCCCAAGAATTCCCATTGCCCAAGTCCAGCAACAAACCATCCTTTCCGCTGAATTTCTTTATTCATTCAATGAACACTCCCAGAGTCCTCTTTGTGCCCACCCCAGCCCAGCTCCCTAAGGAGCCTCCAGGTCAGAGGAGACAGAGCTGGATATAGACGTCCCCCAGCCCTAGAGCTGGAAGTATAGGGCTGAATGGGAGTAGTGGGAGAATCCCAGGGAAGGCTGCAAGGAGGTGATAGCTGGGGTTTTGAGAGATGAATAAGTTTTCCAGGGAGGCAAAAGTTGCAGGAAAAGCTTGGAGGCAGGTATGAAGGAGTGGTGGGGGCTAAGCCTGCACTAGATGCCTTCCCACAAGCTTCCAGAAGTTGACTCTGTAGAGCCCAAGGGCCAACACTATTGCCCATTAGACAGAGGATGGAACTGAAGCCAGAGAAAGGAAGCAACTCGCCCACCATCACACAGCAAGTAAGTGGCAGAGCTGTGGGCTCCAACCTGTGCTCTTAACCCCTGTACTCCGAGCCTCTTCCTCTCGCCATGCCGTTTCCTCTGCCAAGAATGTCTTTCCGTCCTTCAATTGATGAAAAGCTCCTGTTAGGCTCCATTGTCCACTGTATGATCCTCTGGTCCAGAGAGAAAGGGCCCCAGTTTACAGAAGCCCTGGAGAACACTCAGGTTCAGAGCCTGGGGACCTCAGTCTCTCCTGGTCTCTTACACAGTTCTAAACAGTCACACCGGCTCCCCCTCAAAGAGTGGATTTTCAGCCCGGACAGTTGCTCTTGTCCTTGGCTTCCTCCAGCTAAAGAGGGAGATGGGACTAGAAGCCTGAGATGACATATTTAAAGCTACATAATGGCTCCTCTGAAAATGAGAACATGAAGCTGCAGGCTAGACCGTGAGAGGTTGGGAAGATGGAAGGTCCTTAAATGTGGTCCCTTGATTCTGGGGAGTGGATGGAGCTCATTAGACCCCATCATGACATCTGTCTTAATCTTGCCAAGTTCAAAAAGCCACAGGCTGCTGCTGCCCTGCCAACCAGGGTTGCTCCCCCACATGCAATCTCAGGCACCCTATGAGGGGTCTCTGTGAAGCAGGAGGACCAGAAAGGAGCAGGTTCCCGCTCAAGGGCACACGGCAAGTCCATGGAGACCAGAGCCTAGAGGTCTGTGTGCAGGAGATATGAAAAATGACAGAGAATGGTGTTCTCCCTCTAGACAAGCAGGGAAGGTGACAGTCTCATGCCTCTGGACACTACCCCCGGGTTCCACTCCACAGTGCATCCAGCTGGGGGCCCAGGGCACTGAAGGACGGCCGGTCTTGAGGGTTAGGGGCCCAGCACAGCTTCATGAGCTCATGAACCTGAGGGGTGGAGAAGAGACAACAGGGTCACATGGGAGTGGCAGAAAGGACATGACTCCTGTTCGCAGTTTTAAAATATAAACTAGACTCCTGCTCTTGCTCCAAAGCCTCCCATGGCTCCCTATGGGTCTTAGAAAAAAATTTCATCCCCTCCCGTCTCCCTCCCTCTACCATCCCCTCCATCACCTCCTCTCGTGTTCCATGCAGCCACATCTGCCCCCGTCTCATTTTTCAAATACACCAAACTCGTTTCCACCTCAGGGCCTTTGCCCCTGTTGTGTGCTCCACTGAAAATGCTCTCTCCCGGCTCTCCCCTTGGATGGTATCCTCTTCCTCCCTCAGGCACCACCCCCTCTAGGAAGCTGCTCCTGACTATACCTCCCTCATCTCTTTCTAGACATTGATCACCACCAGAATGTTCTTGTTAGCTTCTGGTGGTTACAAGGAGGAGGGGTATTATCTGTTCTGTCCTCCACTGGGTCCCCAGCACCCAGCACAAAGCCCAGCGCACAGTCAGAGCTCAATAAATGCCTGTGGCCTGAGCAAATTAATTTGTGAATGACCAACCACATGTCAGACACTTCCACAAAAGCTCTGATGAGAAACTGTAAGAGTCATTTATTGAGCATCGACTGTATGCTAGACTCCATGATGAGCACTGAAGACGTGTTAGCAAATTGGTCCTCCCCCACCCTATAAGGCATTGTTATTCCCATTTTGGAGACAGGTAAACTGAGGCTCTGAAAGTGTTTGTGCTTTACCATACAGTGAGAGAGCAGCAAAGCAGAGGCCAGAAATCCCCTTCAGCCTCATTCCCTGATCCCTGCTCTCAACCAAGAGATATCTTGGGTGGAGAGTAATTCAGAGGGATCAGCAGGCTTGCTCAAGACACCGCGGTGAATCTACAAAGTGGGAAACTGAGGCAGGCCCTCCAGAGCTCACCTCACTAGGACAGGCAGGAGGTGCGGGCAGCCTCTGGCCCTCGGCCAGCAGCTCCAGGAGGCGGCAGAGGGCTGGAACATCTCTCTCACATCCCATCATCCGCAGGAACTCCTGGAGCCAAGGGAGAGGGCCCGAGGTGGGGGAGGAGCCACCCGGCATGGAGCCGGGCGGCGGAGGGGCGCCCGTTATCGTGGGGGTCAGCCACAGTGAAGGGAGGAAGGGGATCACCCGCCCGTGGTAAGGGAAGGGGGCCCTCCTAACGGGGAGGAGGAGTTGTCTGTGACGGATGCGGAAGGCAGCTGTCTGTGATTGGAGGGGAGGAGCGGGAGGTATCAGTCACAGTGAGAAGAGGTCCTCCCGGAGCATCCAAGGCTGGGACCGGGTGACCCTCAGCACAGAGGACAGGGGCTGGCCTGAGGGGGAAGAGGGTTTGGGGAACCCAGGGGTGCCGACTCACGGCTGAGGGGCTACAGTTCTTGTCACTGTAGGTGAAGAGCTCGTACAGGACCACCCCGAAGCTCCAGACATCCGACTGGCGCGAGAAGATGTTGTCCGAGAGGGACTCGGGGGCGTACCTGGAGGGGGCCAGGGAGGTCTTGGGATGCGACAGTAAGGCAGAGGACAGGAAAGGGAGCAGCCCTGGACTGGGGTGGCTGGTCCCGGTAGGTGGCTATGAGAAAGTCAGTCCCAGCCAGTTCTGAGGCCTCAGCTTCCCTGGCTGTGGGATGGGAGGATGCTCCAAGGCTGTGGGGTGCCGGGGCGGGGCCGGGGCGGAGCCAGAGCAAGAGAAGGCGCGTGATCGGGGAGGAGCCAGGGCTAGGGGGGCGTGGCCACAGCAGGCCCCAGCCCCGCGGGAGGCAGGGCGGAACCGAAAAGCCCCCGAGGCGGAGCGGCCCGGGTAGTGCGGAGGGAGAGTGGGGCTGGGAGGAGGTCCCTACCAGAAGATGGGGCTCTGGCCTGGCTCGCGGACCACGTAGTAGTCTTTGTCGAGAGGCAGCAGCTTGGCGAGGCCGAAGTCGGCGATCTTGACGTGGGTCTCGCTCTCCACCAGGATGTTCCGGGCCGCCAGGTCGCGGTGCACGCAGCGGCAGGAGCCCAGGTATTCCATGCCCTACGGGCGGGCATGGGGTGCAAACCCCCAGGATGACTCCGTAGGAGCCCCAAGTCTGACCTGGAATCCTACAGCAGCCCCAACCCAGATCCCAAGCCTAACCCTACCCCTGACCCATCTTGCACTCCAGTCCTCACCTTCTTATTGTTTTGGACCTACTAGAAGTGTTAGTGGCTCAGTCGTGTCCGACTCTTTGCGACCCCATGGACTGTAGCCCACCAGGCTCCTCTGTCCATGAGATTCTCCAGGCAAGAATACTGGAGTGGGTGGCTATGCCCTCCTCCAGGGGATCTTCCCGACCCAGGGATGGAACCCAGGTCTCCCGCACTGCAAGCAGATTCTTTATCGTTTGAGCCACAAGAGAAGTCCCCGACCTTAGCCCTAACTCAGCCACATTTCCAACCTGACCTGGACCCCAAACTTCCACCCTCAGCCTTCCCGGCGAATCTGTGCAGACCCCGCCCATCGAGCCAGCTCTGTGGACGCGGCGGGTCCACGGTCGCCCCGCCCTCCTCCGCCCCGCACCTTGCAGATCTGGGAGGCGTAGAGGAGCAGGCGGGCAGCGTCCAGGCGGGTGCGGTGTCGCTGCAGGAAGTCGCGCAAGCAGCCGCTGGGCAGATACTCCATGACCAACCGCAGGCTCTGGCGGCCTAGGGGTGGCGGGGGAGGCAGGGAGGGGTCACCACAGCGCCTAACTTCGTCTCCTCCCCCTCCCCATTCTTCTTCCCCGATCAGAATGGGACCGTGTGTCCCCTCCGGGCCTCAATATTGCTTTCTATAAAATGGGAACGGCAACAGTGACACGTATCGCTAGTCTATTTGAGTACTTTCTATAATATACATTAATTCTTTTTAACCTCATAACGACCCGTTTTTTTCAGGTGGGGAAACTGACGATGCCAAGGTAGTCTTAGGCTTCCCCGGTGGCTCCGCCGTAAAGAATCAGCCTGCAATGCAGGAGACTTGCAGGAAATAACGGTTCAATCCCTGGATGGGGAAGATCCCCTGGAGTAGGAAATGGCAACCCACTCCAGTATTCTTGCCTGGAGAATCCCACGGACAGAGGAGCCTGGGGGGCTACAGTCCAGGAGGGGGGTCACAAATGAGTCGGACAAGACTGAGTGACTAAACCAACAAGGCAGATCTGGATAAACAAGATCAGTCAGTAGCATGCCTGCTGGCGTTCTGAGACCACCTGAAATGGTCGTGCAGGATGAGGGCATGTAACTGAAGAGCGGTTCACCTGGGCCGTAGCTGACACCCCGGTACTTGACGATGAAGTCGCTGTGGAGGGCTTTGAGGATCTGGATCTCCCGCTGGAAGTCCCTCTGTTGTTCTGGCCCGCTGTGCTGCAGCTGCTTCACGGCCACCAGGGCCCCTGTGTTGTCGCCCAGCGGGTCATAGCGGCACAGCTCCACGCTGCCAAAGTTGCCCTGCGGGACAACGGGGCTGGTGTCCACACGCATGAGTGCTACCCCACCCACCCCAGCCTAACCCACCTCACCTTGCCCAGCTGTGAGATGTACTTGAGGTGTCTCTCCTCAAAGATGGTAGGGTCCTGGCACGCATAGAACTGGGTGCCATTCCAGAGCCCATCACGGGGTGCCAGGGTGCCAGGTGTGGGGTCTGAGAGGAGCTCATAATCTGGGGGGCAGAGGCAGTGAGTGAGCAGTGTACTGGGCCCTGGGCCCCCGCTCCTAAGCTAACTTGCTGTGTGACCTCCATCTGCATGCTCACCCTCTCTGTGCATTATGGCAGAGCCACTGCAAGCCAAGAGGTAGTTTGTAGGGCTGGGAAAAGGTGCCTCTTGGCAAAGGCAGCCCTCTTATGCAGTGTACATGCTGCACACAGACAGAAAGGCATTTCCCAGACTTCACTGCCATGGGGTGATGGGGAGAGAGACGTATTGGAAGCTCCTTTAGGCCTGGCCCATGAAAACCTAGAGTGGGACCCTCTATACTCTCTCTCCTGTTTACAGTGAATCCAATAGGGGCCTAAGGCCATAGGATGGGTGGAACCACAAAGAGAGAGTTTCTTGCTGACTTGGACACACCCACTGAATGAGAACTACACATCCATCGTGTGTGACCTTGAACTGAAGGGCTTGTCTGTTACAACAGCTGTTGAAGCTCATACTGACTGTAGGTCATCAATCAGTCCAACCTTGCCTGGCACGCAGGGCAGGCTCCACATACAAATCTCACTCTTCTACAGGGTCCAATATGACATCCCAGCCCTGCCCACCCTGCCTGGCCCCAGTGGGCACCTGAAGTGATGAGGCTGTTCAGGTCACGGATGACAGCGCGGAAAGAAGGCCTCTGGCCTGGCTCATAGGCCATGCACTGTTGGATCAGCAGGGCCAGCTCCATCCACTTGGGGGCAGGCAACTGCTGCCGTTCCTGGTAAAACTGGAGCTTCTAAAGGCAGGATGAAGGGTTGGTTACCCCCAGTGAACCTTCAGAGGTACCCCCGAGGCCCGCCCATCCTCCCCAAGCTGGACTTCATTCTGCCCTTCGGTCAGATGAGAGCTCTCGAAGCCAATGCTGGCGCTCTGACCTTGGCAGGCTCCAGGGCGCTGATGGGCACTGTGACACCACTGAACACCTCCCAGACCGTGGCTCCAAAGCCCCACTTGTCAGCTTCCAAGCCAAGTGTTCGGGCCTCCTGGAGACATTCAGGGGCCACCCAGGGGATCCTGTCAGTGAGCACTGGTGCAGGAGGCAAGGATGATCAGGGATCCACTTTCTTGCCCCACTAGGTCCCTCCCTCCTTCACCCCTCAGCACTTACTCTCCAAGCTTAGCACAGTGGGGCTGACACCCGGGTCACTCAGCTTGATGAAAGGCAGGTTCCCGTCAGTCCCCTCACGAGCCAAGAGCACCTTCC
The DNA here is from genome assembly GCF_019320065.1 of Cervus canadensis. NCBI lineage: Eukaryota > Metazoa > Chordata > Mammalia > Artiodactyla > Cervidae > Cervus > Cervus canadensis. Next base: position 103,686,059 of record NC_057389.1, read on the forward strand.
GGGCTGAGACATTGCCATGAGGGAGACCTTTGTCTTCCTAAGCGGTCCAAGCACAGGGAAGTGCCGGGGGTTGGGGTGGGGGTGAATGAATATGCTGGTTGGCGAACTCCTACACATCCTTCAAAGCCCACCCCGTACTGCTCAGACCATACTTCAACATCTTTCCTAGACTACTGGCAACACACCTCGTGTGTCCCTCCTCTTCTTGAACACTGCTCCTTCATCCCATGGCTCCTTACTCCCTTCAGACTGGCACTCAAGGCCCCTTGAAATCCAACTCTTGGCCACTCTTCCCATGGGCTTCTCTCTCCCACATCCCCACTCTGGTCTCCTGCCAGGAGAACAGACCTGATACGCCCCTGGACAAGCAACACATCTTCTAAGCTGCAGCCTTTGCCCAGGCTTTTCTCTCAGCCTGACATGCTTTCCTTCCTTTTTTTTTTCTTAATGAGCTTCTACTCAGTCTCCAAGACCCCAACTTTATTGTTCTTTCTTCTGGGGAAGTCTCCCCCGGGGCCAGCCTCGTTGCTCACCAGTCCTCTCAACTTCCATGAATGATCAGCTGTCTCCTGCTCTTACACCTCTGAGCCTGTATGTATGCTGTTCCCTCAGTCTCAAATGCCCTCCACTTGCCCTCCACCCTTGCCAAACTCCTATCCATACAACAGAACCCACTCTCAAAGCCCCATCCACTCTGTGAATGGAGGATGGAGCAGGCAGAGGAGCACTCACCAGGTAGTTGAGGGCATAGGCCAGCTGTTTGATCACCTGTAGCTTCCAGCTGGCTGGCACCAGGTGGCCACACTTGCGTAGGTATGTGTCCAGCGCTCCCAGGCGTACAAATTCCTGAACCATGATACCTGGTGGAAGTAGGAAGGGGCAGGGTTGGGAGGTAGGACTGTATTGTACTCAACAGGCTCTGTCCCCAACCCCAGCTTCAAGTGTCACTTGAACTCTCAGCTCTGACTTTTCTCTCCCCTATTCCTCCATCCTTACCCAACTCACCTCTCTGCTTCCCCACTTCCCATCTCAGAACCATTTGCCTCTAATGCCTGGAAGGTGTTGAGCTCTCTCCATGAGTCACTCCCAACCCTTTGCAAGGTCTGTGATTCTGACTGGAACACCCCTCTTCTCTCACTTCCCTAATGTCTATTTATTCTTGCCTTTCCAGCTTAGAGTGTATCCTTACCTACTCAGAATCACTGCTTGACCTCCAGAGGTTAGCAGCCTCTGATCACCCACAATGACCTGTGCTGCCCCACCACACACAATCGTTTATCATCCTGCTCAGCCTGTCATGTTCTATGCTATGCACCAAGCTCCTGGCACGTGTTGGGCTCCCAATAAACAGCTGCTGAGCTGAGCTGATGGAGACAAGGCTTGCAGAGGCAGCGTGGACCTTGCAAAGCTGCAGAGATGGTACACAATAGATCAGAACCCACGTCTGCCTGACTTGAGATAATTCTGGGGGCTTAAGTATTGGTGGGAGCCTGGAGCTGCTTATTCAAAGAGTGATGATGGAGGGACACGAGTACAGGATGATAGACCCTGGTGGAATGGAGCCCCAGCCAGGGCAGGCTCTGAGTGTGTACTGCTATTGCTGCCGTAGGTGGGCTCAGTGAGGCAGGGCAGAGATGGGGAGTGTCTCTCACTGTCTCCAGCCATGCACACGCCATGGAGCAATATGAGATGCTGATATGACACTTGGCTCATCAAGCTCGCTGCTTCCAGGAATGACTGGGGAGGAAAGAATGGAGAGAACATGTATGGGTTTCTTCCACTCCTGGGTCAGACGAAAGAACCCCGAACTTGCTGCTCACAAACTTGCCTCAGGAGACCTGGCCGCCAGCTTCCTTTGGCCTTGGAGTCCACCATTAATGCACACAGCACTCCGTATCATGATTTTTTTGATGGAGGCAGGAAGTCCCCACTGTAGTCTACCTTGAGTCACTCACCTTCTTGCTCAAAGCTTCCTCTGTGTTGTCCAGCCCCTGAAGATGCCTCCACCCACATCATTCCTCTCTTCTCCTTTGCTCATTCCTCTCTGCCCCACTGTTCTCCTTGCTATTCCTTAAACATGCCAGACTTGGCCCTGCCTCAGGACCTTTGCACTGGCTGTTCCCTCTGTCTGGTATACTCCACCTGTTTGCATCTAAATTCCTCACCCTTCTATATTTCATGGAGATGCTGTGGCTACATTTCTGCTATTTTAAGACCCTGTGTGTGTTCTCTTTGTTTTGGTTTTCTTTTTTGGTTTTTTTTTTTTTTTTGCTTCCCCAATCAGAGATTGAACCTGCACCTGCTGCTGTGGGAGCATGGAGCCTTAACCACTGGACCACCAGGGAAGTCTGACCCTGTGTGTTTTTAAATTTCTCTGAATCCACAACCCCCTCTCCAGCTAAGCCCTAACCCAGAAGGTCTGGTCCCACCCTGCTCACCTCCATGCAATTCTTGTGCTTGGCATCCATCACTTTGAGCAGCACCTCTGTCTCTCGGGCCTCCCCATCCACAATCTCATGGTGACAGCCCCGATAAATCTTGGTGAAGGACCCGTGACCTAGGTTCTCATGCTGGAGAGTGAAGAGGCAACATGAAAGGCCAGTAACAGGGCTCCCATGGGATCCTGTCCCTTAGCTCTGGCCCAAGCAAGGCATAGGTAATGGATCAATTTTACAGACGATGAAACAGAGGCACAAAGAGATTATATCACACGACTGAGGCCACACAGCAGAGACGGATGCAGACCTGGTCTCTGGATCCCAAATGAAGTATGTTTCCCCCATTTCCTGGGGCCCCTTACCCACTGCAGGCTGTCAGCAGGGATCTTGTGAAACGTCATCTGACTCAGCTGGCATTGGAATTGGGGCTGAACAGGGGATGATGTGGGTGGGTTGCAACCTCTCCGGACCACAATCAGATTGGACTTTTCTATGGGGAGTGGAAAGAGGAAGAAAACTAGAGGTCAAAGGTGAAAGGTCCTCAAAGGATTGCTCACTCCCTGTCTCAGTGTGGGGACGTCCTTGGTGGCTCAGATGATAAAGAATCTGCCTGCAATGAGGGAGATCCGGGTTTGATGTCTGGGTCAGGAAGATCCCCTGGAGAAGGGAATGGCAACCCATTCCGGTATTCTTGCCTGGAGAATGCACAGAGAAGCCTGATGGGCTACAGTCCGTAGAGTCACAAAGAGCCGGACACAACTGAGTGACAAATACTGAACTGTCTCAGCGTGGGGTCTTCTGCAGAAGCCAGGTCTAAGATGAGGTTCCAGGGCACACGGTTTATTTGAAAGGAAACTCCAGGAAGTCCCAGTGAGGGGAGGGAGAGTGAGAACAAGATGGAAGGAACTCTGCGGGTGGTATAAATGAGCAGGTCATGCTGTGGGCAGCCTGGTCTCAAGCCCTACTAGGGACTCTGGGAAAATCTGGAGAACTCACACCTCAAAGCTGTCCCATCCCAGGGGTCTGTCTGAGAGCAAAATTCACCCAGAGCAAGAGGCAAGAGATGAACAGAGGCTAAGTGCTCGTGACATCACTCAGATCCAGCTGTGCCTGGATTCAGCCATTCCTGGAAGCAGCCTCTATCCCACAAGCCCTAGGTCACCTTTTTTCCCTCCTAGACTACTTTGACCAGCAGTCTTTGTCACTTGTCACTCAAGAGCTGGGACAGATCACAGAAAGGCAGGGTCCCAGATTGCCTACTCAGCTCGGGGGAGAAGGCAGGCTCACCTTTAGGTCTGGGGTTGCAGCAGAAAGTGAGGTACAGCTCAACCCCATCTACATGCAACCCACCGTTCCAACAGGCTGCCAGGAGCTCGCGAAGACTGCTGTGGGGACGGCCAAGGCCAGCCAGAGAGAAGGTTCCTGTGGGGTCGCACCGGATGAGGCAGCCCTTATAATCCGGGCCCAGGGGGGTCTGCAAAGAGGAGTGAGTGGTGTCTGAGTGGAAGTGGGCGGCACTCTTCCCCTCAAATCTCCAAGTCTTTGCATATTCTGATCCCTCCACTGGGAATGCCTTTCCCCTCCCCTTCTTCAGGAAGCCATGCTGACTCATATTTCAGTTCTCAGCTCAAATTTCATCTCCTCCAGGAAGCCCTCCTTGCCCTCCTGGACCCTGCAGGTAGACTGACCAGGACACAAACAGTTAGGAGGTAGCTGTCGAAATCCTGGGGACTGCGGCGGAGGACGTAGGAGCCGGGAAGTGAGCCCCCAGTCTTGAGTTTGTTGATGGCAAAATCCAGGCTGTGGGGAAAGGTGGAAGAGAATTGAGAGTCGAAGATGGTGAGAAACAGATGGAGGCAGAGAAACCAAACTAAACCTGAGCTCTAATCTTGGTCTCTCTGAAGCCCTGGGAACCTCACCAGGTAACATTCCCTCACTCCCTCCCATGTGTAAAATGAACGGAAAGCTGGGCTTCTGCCTAGGGGATTAAAGAGGAAACCGCAGGCGAAGCCCCACACCTGGGCACCTCCAGCATCCCCAGGAAATGGCTCTGGGGTCTCAAGGAGCCAAAGGGAGGGAAGCGGCTGCAGAAATGAGACCGCAGACTCAGTGAGCGCCAGCTTTGCACCTGGTGCTGTTGAAGGGCTCCTGAGAGGCAAGGACACGGAGGCACCGAGAGGGGAGTGCCAAAGATTTGGTCCCCAGTGAGTCCTTACGTGATGGGGCCGTGGCACTGCTCAGCCACCTCCTCCAGCAGCCGCGGCGGCGCCACCTCCTTGCAGAAGTAGTGCCGCGAGTCCGTGGTCAGCCGGAAGTAGCCATCCACGAGCGCCACGAAGGACAACGCTGCGGGAAGCCCCGGGAACTCGGCCTCCTGTGAGGACCGGTGTCAGGGCCCGCCGCGGTCCGAGGGTGACAATCCCGCGTCCCCGCCGTCAGGGTAGGAAGGGAGGGGCTTCCAGCACCCACCAGGATCTGATTGTCTGTCCTGGTGATGGTGACCAGGCGATGCTCCGCAGCCGGGCCAATGCACGGCGCCTGCTTGATGCTGATATCCACGATTTCTGGAAAGTCGCAGAAGGGCTGGAGGACCTGTGAAGAAGCGGGAGGGCTGAAGCTGGGGGTCCCGCCCCCTCCGCGAACCTAGTCCTTTTTGGAAGCCTGGACCCCACCAGTCCATACTCATGAGGCCCGCTCCTCCCAGCCTCACCGAGTCCCATCCCTCTCCAGTCAAGCCCCCACCAAGCCCTGCCTCCTTCTGTCCACACCATCCCTCTCAACTCCCTCCCCTGCTCATCCCAAATATCCGCCCCCTCACCTCTGCCAAACCCCGAGTCCTTCCCTCGGCCGGTCCCCCACCCCGCCCCAGGTCCCGCCCTCACTTAACTCCCCTTTCTCTCCTGGTGTCTCAGTCCAGCGGGGAGCCTCGCCCAGCCCCAGGCCTGCCTCTTCGCTCCACCTGCCGCTAGCCCCATTCCGAGCCCCGCACACCCACTAGCCCCTCCCTCTACGCGCCGCCCTTTTCATTCCCGCTTCCTCGCTCAGCCCCACCCACACCTCACTGGGCCGGGCGCTCGCCCCAGTCCCGAGCCCCCTCGCTGTCCCGCCTCTCCCTCGGCCCCGCCCCCAATCCCCGCCCACGACCCTGCCCTCCCCTTGGCCCCCGCTCAGCGCCCCCCCACGCCCCGCACCTCTTGTTCTCCCGGGCTCCAGGCGATGCCAGTGCCGCCAGCCACACGGAGCAGCCCCGGCGTATCCTGCCCACCAGCAGCGCCGGGGAGACCCACGCGGAAGGTCTCGGCGGCCCTGTCTGGATCCAGCCGCTCGAGGTCCATGATGTACTTGACCATGAGCGAGTGCCTGTCGGCCTGGCAGGCCGCCACGCGGCGCAAGGCCCGGCGCACCGTCCTTCGGATGCGCCGCCGAGTCACGAAGCTCAGGCCCTGGATGAGGTCGCGCAGGCCAGGGGGCAGGCAGACCTTGTAGCTGCAAGTGGGCCGAGTGGGGCCCTCAGTGTGGGGCGGGGTCTCCGCCCCGGAGGACCGAAGCGGCACATCAGCCCAGCCTCTAGGTGCGGGGCTGGAGTGTGGCCTCAGTAGGGGGTCACACAACATACACAGAAACACGCCCAGGGACAGGCATGGGGGTGGGGGTAGGGAGGGCCTCCATGGGACAGGCAGGGACCCACATGGTCCTTTTAGCTGCCTGAGGTCTGGCTATGGAGTCTCAGGGGGACTGTGTTCAAGGGGAGGGGGTGGGTCCCATGAACACACTGTAGGCTTGGACGTGGCGAGCCGGACTCGTGACGCCCTGGTGGAGCCATGTTGGCTCGCTCCCAGTTAGAGGCTGGGCGCCACAGCCTGGAAGCCCTCACCTGACCGTCTTCAGCAACTCCTCGGGCCGCTGAGCCTGCTCGAGGGCCATCCGGGCCAGGTCCAGAACAGCCAAGCTGAGGCACTCACCCTGTTCCTTGAGGCTGAGGCCTACCGAGAGGCGGCCGCTCACCAGGTCATGGCGGTGCTAGGAGCCAGTCACAGCCCGATCCTGAGCCCTGATGTGGTCAGTAGACCCCCCAGCCCTGGGCCGACCTCCACCCTGGGGCTGCCACTCTGAGCCCCGCCCACCCAGCTGGCCCCTCCCTCTTCATACCGCCCAATTCATTCCCACCTCCTCGCTCAGCCCTACTCACAGGAGAGTCAGCCAAAGCTGCCCAAACATGAGCCCTGACATTGCCCTGTGTACCCCCACCCCTGAGCTGATCCCCACGCAGACACCTACCTGAGCAAAGAGGTGCTCCAGGACTGGCAGATCCAAGATGGCACTGGTCAAGTCCTTTCGTAGCCCAAATCGGTGGCACTTCTCTAGTCCAAACCAGTTGGGAAAATGAAAGCTGTGGGGGAGGGGAGAACCCTGAAGTAGTAGATATGATGAGGGGGGGGGGACTGTGCCAAGACCTCACAGAACCCAGGTTATACCCTTGACTTGCTGTGTGATGTTGGACAAGTGAACCACCGTCTCTGACATTAGTCTTCTCATATGTGAAATGAGCAATGCTCATGCCCTCCCTAAGGCACCCACCAGGAGGTGCAGGGAGATGATGATCCAAGGGTTTCTGTGGTTTTAAACTCCCATTTCCCAAGCCCTCAGCAAAAGGCATGCCCTCCCAGTATCATTTAACCCACATTTATGGGGGTGGGGGGAGACACTTCCTACCGGAGCCTGTAGACAAGGACCTGGGTACCCGTGTCCTCCACGGAGAAGATGTGGCTCGGGGGGAACCAGCAGGACAGGTCTTCCAAAGCCAGAGCAAAGAGGGAGTGGTACACGGGCAGGATGCCTGAGGGGACGCTCGCATCAGTTCCCTCTCAAATCTCCCCATCTGTCCCCTGCAGGCCTGCCATGTTATCCTCATGCAGCCCCACAGGTGCTTTCTCACCTTCAGCTCTGACATCATGTCCCACCCCTGCCATGGACTCAGCCTGCTTCTCAGGGCTCCCTGCCTCTCTCTCCAGGGCATCTCTTTCCACTTAACAGTTTACCTCAAGGGATGGCCATCTGTTTCTTCTAATAGACTATCATGCCTCTGAGTCTACGCACAGGCATAGAATGCCCTGTGCACCCTCCTCCCTTACCAAACTCCTACTCATCCCTCAAAGCCCCAGATCCAATGCTGACTCTGCTTGACAGCTATTCCAGCTCCCAATCTGTGTTCCACACAACCCTAACCCTCCTTCTGATCAAGCCTTCTTGGGACGCACTTACCACTGGCCTTAGCAGCGCAAACACACAGGTCTTCAGCTGAGTGGTCCCCAAAGGAGAAGGACAGGCACTGTGGGGGTCCAGGGCCCCGAGGGGGCAGCAGCACGTGCAGGGCACCAGCCTCTGAAGAGGAGAGGCTGCAGGAGCGCTGAGAAATCAGGGGTGTCTCCTCACTTGGAGGTGCCATGAGTGCAGCCTGCCTGAACACAGAAAAAGGTAGCCCCTCAGTTGGGATCATAGGACAAGTTTGCAGACCTTCTGAGGTAGGAGTGGGGTGGGTGAAAGAAATACAACTGAGTGAGGTAGGGATGAAACCAGAGAAATGAGGAGAGAGGGACAGAAAGAGGACAGACATGGGCAGAGGCAGAGAGAGGGAGCTGAGTGTGCAAGGTGGGTGAGGAGCCATACCACCCCCGGTGAGGGCTGTGCTGGGAAGCTGGAAGACATTCACACAAATTTGTGTGAACTCACACTTCAGACTCTTGGTGTCCAGGGCAAACATCTCTAGTCAACCTCCAGCCTCCACATATACCCACTCTCCAATTCCTTCTCCAGACAGGCATGATCAATCAATCAATCACAGATATAGGGATTTGCTAACCAGCAAGCAGATAGTTATTGGCCTGGGCAAGTGTGCATGCTCAGTTGTGACTGATTCTTTGCGACCCCATGAACTGTAGCCCTCCAGGCTCTTCTGTCCATGGGATTCTTCAGGCAAGAATACTGAAGTGGGTTGCGATTCCCTCCTCCAGGGGATATTCCTGGCATGTGGATTGAACTCAGGACTCCTGCAGCTCCTGCACTGGCCAGCACCACCTATGAAGCCCATTGGCCTGTGCACACATGTGTATAAGGAAATAGAAGTGGCCATCCCTCCTTGTGAAGCTGGAGGATTCTAGCACTTCTGAGGCTGGGGAAAGAAGCTTTTGCAGCTGGAATGGCAACCCACCCCAGTACTCTTGCCTGGAAGATCCCATGGACGGAGAAGCCTGGTCCATGGGGTCACATAGAGTTGGACACGATGGAGCGACTTCACCTAATGCATGCCTTGGGGGCTGATCCAGACATCAGACTCAGTCATCATCAGAGTCAATCAACAGAGATCTCTGCCTCTGTCTCCCCTGATCCCTGCATCTCTGTTCCATTAGTTCCCCAGAATAGGAAGTCCTCCCCGGGTTAGGTCCAGGAGGAAACCACCCACATTATTTCCAGGAGTTCTACACCAGTCACCTTCCAGATCTCTCTCACCCTGGTGGACCCAGAGCTCAGGACGCTGGGCTGAGTAGAGGAAGAAATTGGGTTTCACATGCCATGAGGAAAAGGAGGAAGACGAAGAAGATCTACTTAAATTGACCCAAATGAAGAAGATACAAAGAGAATATTGGTAAAAACTATGTTCCAGGGACTTCCCTGGCAGTCCAGTGGTGAGGACTGCGCTCCCAATGCAGGGGATGTGTGTTTGATCCCTGGTGTGAGAACTAAGATTCCACATGCTGCTGGATGTGGCCAAAAAATATAAAACAAAAAACAAACAACAACAAAAACTATGTTTCACAATAATAGTGGGAGTGGGTGGAGAGTGTTAATGAGGTTTTAACACACTCGGAATATAAGCCTGGGACTGGGGATCGGTGAAAACCTCAGGCTGTGGGTTCTGGGACACAGTTTTCTCAGCTATGAAATGTGCTGACTCCCACCTGCTTCAGTGAGGTAGTTTACTGAGTCCAGCCCGACCTGTCAACACGTTTAAAAGTGAGAGTATTGGCCACTCAGTTGTGTCTGACTCTCAAGACCCCATGGACTGTAACCCACCAGGCTCCTCAGTCCATGGAATTCTCCAGCAAAAATACTGGAGTGGATAGCCATTCCCTTCTCCAGGGGAATCTTCCGAACCCAGGGATTGAACCCAGTTCTCCTGCATTGCAGGCAGATTCTTTACCTTCTGAGTCACCAGGAAAGCCCATTAACACATTCGCTGCTGCCGCTAAGGCGCTTCAGTTGTGGCCGACTCTGTGCGACCCCACAGACTGCAGCCTACCAGGCTCCGACATCCATGGGATTTTCCAGGCAAGAGTACTGGAGTGGGGTGCCATTGCCTTCTCCAATCAACACATTTAATCCCACTAAATGATACAAACCCTTGGTGACATGCTCAGCAAGCACTTGACAAATGTCAGCCAAACCAGATGGGAAGGTCCCTTAGGACAGTGGTTTGAGGCTTACCATCAGGGATGTAGGACGTAGGGAAGAGAGAACTTTCCCCTGGGGACACTCCAGTGTTACCAGCTCCCAGACCAGGAATTGGAACTTTCCCCACCCCACCCTACTCTGTCACTTCTCACAGATATGCCCAAAACCTTATTTCTAACAGTCGCCCTGATCTTTGCACCTTTATGTAAATAGAATCACAAAGCAGTGTCTTTTGTTTAAAATAAATATTTAAAACGTGATTTTTTAAATATCGAAAGTAAAAATAGGAAGTCTATTTGGCGCCCAGAGAAACGTCCCTGTTTTAACATCACAAGTCCCACATGCCCAGAAGGGGAGGTTGGTTGGTCGCCCAGTGCTCGGGCCTGGGAACCTGGGGCATAGGAGTCCCGGAGTGTGTCCCCAGAGCTTGGAGTCCTGGGCGCATGCGCAAGGACTCCTTCAGGTCCGGGAAGCTGGGAATTCGAGGCCTCGTGTTCCGGACGAAGTTGAAGCCCAGCGGGGAAGCGCTTTGCCGGAGGCCGCACCGCTAGCTGTCTCAGCTTATGTCAGAAGGCTTTTCTCTGAGACCTAGAAGGCACACTTGCCTTTGTCCCCAGCGGCGGCCGTCCACAGAGTCTCCCCCCACCCCCACCTCCGACCCGAGCCAAGTGGCTCCATCAGCTCTTACCTGGAGGTGACCGCCCCGGGCCAGCGACGGGAGGGCAGAGCCGGGCAGCAGCCGGAGGAAAGTCCCACTCGCTCCTTCCTGTGTGGGCCCCTCGGCTTCCTGAGCGGCTGTCACTTACCGAAAGTCATGGCCCTGTGGGGGCCGGGGCCGGGGAGGGGCAGAAAGTCCCGGAAGCCTATGCCGCAGCCGTGCTCCTCAGGCTGCTGAAGACCCTGGACCTCAGGGAGGCAGTGATAGCGGAGAGAAGAGCCCAGGTCACACCGAGGGGGTCTCAGCAGGCTCCGGGACTCAGCCTCCGTGGGGCCCTGGCAACCGTCTGGCTTCCTCCGGCCTCAGTTTACCCATTTGTGGCGTGTGTCGGGGGGAGGGGGGTGTGGGCACCCAGAGGACCTGATTTCACACCTAAGGAAGGGAACTGGTCTGGATCTGTCCAGGAAGGAGGCAGGGAAGTGGCCCCAAACAAAAGTGAAGTTCTCCTTTACAGAATTTTTCCAATGAGACCCTGGAAGGTATGGCGGTCCCCTTTTGTGCTCCATGCCCCAAGCCCAGCCCTAGAATCTGTGAAAACCAGACAGACTGGGTCACCTCACTGTCTGGTCTGGCGGGGAGGCAATTAATCATGGATAACCAGGAAAACCAAGATGATGGGACAGGCACAGGCTGAGGCTGAAGGGCCGGGATGAAGGGCGGGGAGCTTGGGGGACGGGCGGGGGCCCGTTCTGTGTAAAGGACATGATGGATCAAGCAGGATGTGAAGCAAGACAAAGACGACTCCTGGTGAACACCACAGGGGCAGAGACCCAGAGGTGAGAGTGAGTAGAGATATTTAAGGCTCAGAGGGCTTGACTGGATGCAGTGGGGAGGGAGGGGGTTTGGCAGCCAGCAGGAGTCAGCTCACAGAGCCAGGTCTGATTGGGGTTTTTTAACACACCTGAGGCTGTCATGTGTGGAGGAGGCAGGAGGCCAGGGCAGTGCTCTTAGTAGGATACAAACCCCAGAAAGTAGAGCTTTGGGATACATTTTTTTTTAATTAATTTATTTTTTATTGAAGGATATGGGGTAAATTTTAGAGCACCTTTTCATCTCTGTGCTCCCCTGGTGTCTCAGATGGTAAAGAATCTCCCTGCAATACAGGAGACCAGGGTTTGATCCCTGGATCTGGAAGATCTGGAGAACCACTCCAGTATTCTTGCCTGGAGAATTCCACGGGACGAGGAGCCTGATGGGCTGCTGTCCCAAAGAGTCAGACACGACTGAGTAACCAGCACTTCATTTTCATCTCTGTAATCCCATCTCAAGCTGTGGCACAAAAGTGGTTTTGGTACATATTTTGTTGACTTCAGCTGAGTCACCCACAGACGCTTACTGGGCACTTCCGGGGTACGGGGCATTGGGGACACACAGCGGGGTACAGCACAGATCCAGTCTCTGCCTGGTGGAGCCAAGAGGGAAGATGAAAATAAATTAGTATCCAGTCAGGGTTTCAGTGGCCCTCGGTGCCAGGCTTCTAGGAGAGACACTAAGTCTGGGAGGGTTTCCTGGAGGAAGTGACTTTGATATACTGAAACCCAAGGACAAGTAGGATTAACCAGTAATCCTGAGGCGTGGAGAGTCCTGGCAGAAGAACAGCCCAGGCAAAGACTGAGAAGCTGGGTAAGGTCACAGTGTTCCTGAGGACAGGGTGGCAGGGGAAGATTGTACTGAGACTTGTTTGTTGGCATCAGTGGGGCCTTTGTGGGCTTTGCGGGTGGAGAGGGAAGAGGTATGAGTTGTGTCCTCACTGCAGCAGGAGCCAGAGCAGGCCTGTGGCAGGAAGTGCTGCATGGGGCTTAGCCAAAGTATTTTTCTTCCACTTCCGGGATGGCTTCAGCAGAGAAGAATGCAAAGAGTGAGTTTCTAGGCCACTGACAACTCTCACAGTGTGAGGGTCACTGTGGTATACTGAGAATGAGCAGAAGGGGGACAGAGTGAGGACAGAGGCACCGTCAGTCCCAGAGAAGTCTCTGGCATGTGTCTCTGGCATGTGAAGTCTCCATGAGGTGATCCCAAGGGGCACAGCCCAGCATTTGCCCGTAAGTTGGATATTTTGTTGATGCAAACATCCTAAATTTTCTCCTGGCATAAAACCCACAAATACAAAGAATAAACAAACGAAACTGGAGACAAAGGTAAACTCATGTCATGGATAAAATATCTCCATAGTATGAACAATGGCTGCATGCATGTGTGCTAAGTCGCATTAGGCATGACCAATTCTTTGCAACCTTGTAACCCGCCAGGCTCATTGGTTCGTGGGATTCTCCAGGCAAGAATACTGGAGTGGGTTGCCATGTCCTCCTCCACGGTATCGTCCCAATCCAGGGATCAAATCCATGTCTCTTTGTCTCCTGTATTGGCAGGAGGGTTCCTTACCATTTGCGTCACCTGGGAAGCTCAAGCAACAATTAGAAGACAATTAAAAAAAAATTCCAGTGACTTAGCAGGATATGAATCCATAGATCACAGAAAATGAAGTACAAATGGCCCTTAAACCGAGAAAAAGATGCTCAGCCTCACTCATAATAGGAGAAATGCAAATTAAAAGTAGAGTTGACCCTCGAATAACAAGGGGTTGAACTGTGATGGTCCATTGATACACAGATTTTTTTCAATAGCTATGTACCACAGTACTGCACATTCTGCAGTTGGTTGAATCAGTGGGACTTCGGGTATGGAGGGCCGTATATAATGTTATCCATGGATTTTTGACTGCACAGAGGTCAGCACTCTTAATCCCTCTGAGTTGTTCAAGGATCAACAGTATAGTGAAACCATGCTTATTTTAATGGACTCAGGAAATGATGAAATTCAACACCTACTCATGATTTTTTTTAAAAAGTCTAACAAACTATGTGCAAATGGGAATTTCCTCAATCTGATAAGGAGTACCTACCAAAAGAAGTCTACAAGTAATATTATACTTAATGTAAAAGACTAAATTGTGTCCTTCAGAGATTGGGAATAAGACAAGAATGTCTATTCAGCATTGTTCTAGAGTTCATAACCACTGCAATGAGGCAAGAAAAATAAATAAAAGGCTTAAAGATTGAAAAGGAGGAGGTAAATTTGTCCTTGTTTGCAGATGATATGATTGCTTATACTGACAATCCAACGAAATCTATGACAACTACTGGAACTAATCAATGAATTTATTAGTTCAAAGTTCACAGTTTAAAAAGTTAATGTATAAAATTCAGTTGAATTTTTTATATACTAGCAAGAAACAATTGAAAATGAAAAAAAATTTTAAATGCCATTTGCAACAGCACCAAAAAAGATAAAATACCTAGAAATAAATGTAACAAAAGACTGTTTTACTAAAAGTTACTGATATTGCTGAGAGAAACTCATGAATACATAAACAAATGCAAAGAAATACCATGTTCATGGATCAGAAGATTCAGTGTTATTAAGACATTAGTTCTTCCCAAACTGGTCTATGTGAAAGTCTCTCGGTCATGTCTGACTCTTTGCAGCCCCATGGAATATACAGTCCATGGAATTCTCCAGGTCAGAATACTGGAGTGGGTAGCCTTTCCCTTTTCCAGGGTATCTCCCCAACCCAGGGATCGAACCTAGGTCTCCCGCATTGCAGGCGGATTATTTAGCAGCTGAACCACAAGGGAAGCCCAAGAATACTGGAGTAGGTAGCTTATCCCTTCTCCAGGGGATCTTCCCAACCCAGGAATCGAACCAGGGACTCCTGCATTGCAGGCAGATTCTTTAACAACTGAGCTATCAGGGAAACTGGTCTATAGAATCAATGTAATTCCAATCTAAATTCAGCAGATTTTTTTTTTTTTAAGAAACTGGCATTGACTTTAAAATTCATATAGAATTATGAAGGGCCAAGCTGATTTTTTAAAAGAAGATAAAATCAGAATAATTATTCCACCTAACTTCTAGGCTTACTATAGAGCTAGAATAAGAAGACAGTTTGGTATTGGTGAAAAGATAGACAGGTAGATCAATAAAACAGAATAGAGCAACAGACCCATATAAATATAGCCAGTTGACTGTTGACACAGATGCTAAGGCAATCAAAGGAGAAAGGAAAATTCTTTTCAACAAATAGTATCAGAACAACTAGACAGCATATGAAAAATAACATTAACCCTTACCTTATATCATACACAAAATTAACTCAATATGAATCACAGAGACTTGAATGCATAACCTAAAACTCTAAGACATCCAGAAAAAAGTAGAAGAAAAAAATTTTGCAAACTGGTAGGCAAAATTGTCTTAGCTAGAAAATTAATAAGTTAGACTTCATCATTTTGCTCTTCAAAAGACACCATCAAGAAAACAGAAAGGTAATACATAGATCAGGAGAAAATATTTGCAATGCATGTATTAAATAAACAAAATACCTGCATCCAGAATATATAAATAATTCTTACAACTCAGTAATAAAACAAACAACTCAATAAGAAATTGGGCAACAGATTTGAATAGACACTTCACCAAAGAGGATATATGCGTGGCCAACGAACATGTGAAAGGATGCTCAACATCACTAGCCTGGGAAGTACAAATCCAAACCACATGAAGATACCATCTCACACCCACAAAATGGGAACAGTTAAAAAGACAATAGCAAGTGTTGACAGCGCACTTCTGGTGTAAAGGAAGAGTGATACAGCCACCGTGGAAAACAGTTTGGCAGTTTCTTAAAGCTAAACATAGAATTACAATCTGACCCAGTCACTCCACTCCTAGGTATTTAGCAAAAATAGAATGGATGTCCCTGCAAGGCCTTGTATACCAGCATTCATTGCAACTTTATTTGTCATCGTCCTAAACTGAAAACAACCAAAAAGTTCATCAGCAGGTGAATGAATGAACAAGCTGGTCCAGCCATCCAGGGCAATACGACTCAGCAATAAAAGGGAATAAACTACTGATAAACACAACACCATGGAACAATTGCTGAACTATCCTGTTGAGTGAAAGAAGCCGAGCACGAAGCTTCCATATAAAATTCTGAACCTTGCAAACTCATCTTAGTGATGGAAAGCAGATCAGGGTTACCTGGGAATGAAAGCATGGCATTGCAGGTATTTTCTCTCAATCTATGTCTTGCCTTTCTGTTTTCTCAGTGGTGTCTTTTGAAGAGCAAAATGATGAAGTCTAATTTATCAATGTTATCTAGCTAAGACAACTTTGCAAAAATTTTTCTTCTGTTTTTTTCTAGATGTCTTATAGTTTTAGGTTATATATTCAGGGATCAAACTCACGCTCTTGGCAATGAAATTGTGGCATCCTAACCACTGGACCAGCAGGGAATCCCCTCACTTCCCTTGTTGGGGACTAAGATCCCACAAGCCATGTGGTGTGGCCAAAAAAGAAAAAGTGGAAATGACCCAGCCCTGTGGAAGGGAGCAGACAAAGCTGAAGAAATTGGTCTGAAACCCAGCAAATCTCCTTCTAGCAAATGAGACTTCCAAGAATGATACCTTTACAGCATTATTTAGTCATCAAAATCACTCTTAGGACAGCAATCTGTTGGAAATAACCTAGATGTCCAGCCACAGGGGATTCATTGAATAACCTATTGCCATTCTCAGCATTGAATATTATGCAGCTATGCAAAAAAAATAAGGTAGCTTAATGCTGACAGTGTGGAAAGACCTCCCAGATGCTGCAGCCAGTGCAGCAGATAGGGATCTAAAGTGGTCGGCACACAGTTTGGAAAAAAGAAACTAGAGACAGAATTAAAGTTTTAAAGATGGGACTGGGAGACTCAAGACCTCTAGGATCAAGAGCCCTGTTCCTCGGAATGACAACACTTTTATTTAGTGTCTTGGCAAGCAGAAAGTATCTGTTGTGCTACAATAAAATCAGCCTCCTGTGTCCCCAGTCACGTCTCCCATTTTATTGATTACTTTGAACTATCTTTGTTGTTTTCTTGTACAAGGGGTATCAGCCAGCTGGAGGTCATAGACCCGCATATGCCTTGGGAAGATATCTTGGTGTGTGTACAAGCAACGTTTTGAATTTGCGCTGACCCAGTGTTCCAAGGTCCACACTATGTTTTTCCTTGGCTTAGCAGGGCATGATGACCCCAACTAGTCAACCTGATGTACTTTTGTTTAGATTATACTGTATTGCTATGTTTTGCTTTTATTCTTTTCCCATGGTGATTTTCTCATGGCTTAGCCAGAGCAATAGGCGGCTGATTGTTAACCCCTGCATGTCCCTCTTTTTGTTTTTGCAGCAGAAAATATGTTGACCTCGCAACTTCTTTCTTCATTAGTTATCGGAGGGCTAGCGTGCATTTGAGGACTAAACAGATTATAGTGAAACAGCAAAACACAGCTAGCGTTCTGATGAGAACACCTCTGATACCTTTGATCCATTCGAGAGGTTTTAATGAGTTAAGGCCTTCTGCTATCCCTTGAAGTATATCCGTACCTGGTAATAGTCTAAGAGAAGCATGCTGTATGCCAATAATTCTTGCTTGTAGCTTTTTAATACTAGAGTAAGGTTGTTGGCCGTATGGCCCTGCAAGTGCCATCTAACATTTCCCCAGGTGTGTTCAGATTGGTTATATTCCTGAGGGGTTACACAGAAAGTAGTAATGTTCCAGTGACACTCTAAATGTATTTTTAATTTAAGATTTTGTACTTCTCCCAAAAGTAGCACTGCATTTTCTAAATCCACCAACCTGTTGTTAATCTCCTCATCTATATGAATTTGGGCTCCCCAAGAGTAACTGGTGGTTGTTTTTTTTTTGTAACTGGCGTTTTTATGCCACTCCTGCACAAAAGTGGTAGTTGGTACCATCTGATGGAGAGCTACTCCCCCCACTGCCGCTGTGGTGGTGATAGCAATAATGCCCATTATGGCGGCATTAAGGAACCCAATAAAACGCTTGGATCTTTTCAGAATGGTATTTAGTACTGTGAGCAAAGTATGCATGTCAGGGGAGAGTTCCCAAGACCTACTTTGAGTTACTGGCAGCCAAACTCCTAAACGTCTGTGCAAAATCACATAGGAACGATTAGAGTTAAATAATGAACTGTTCAAGCAGGTATATGGCTTACAATCCTGGCGGGTCAGATTCCTTTCTGTCTGATTAATAGTTATAGTGCCAATCATAATTACATATGGATCCCTAACACCTGCTTGAGTATAAAATGTCCAATTTGTTGATGTATTGAATGACAGAGTATAATTCGTGGAATAAGAATAATTTACACCCCAAATTTGATATTTTTTCAGGCTTATGGCCAACTTCCATACTTCTGTTTGAGCCCTACCTAATTTGAGCTGTGGCTATGGTGGAGACATGCTAGATAATGGGATAGGCTGAATGTGCAGTAATGTCAGTGTGATTGTATTCAGACACATGCCAATGCAATTTCTTGTAAGGACTGCAGGATGAGTTATGGTATGAGCAATTAGAGACTGCATACCCCTTAGGGGACCAGTCCCAGACAATTCCATAGGAGCCATTAAGTAAGATCACCCCCTCAGTTCCGCGACAATTACCCCAGCGTATTTGGTCTTGTCGGTCTGCCCATATGCGTCTGTTCTCACGCAAGAGTCTATCTGGCTTAGTTAGATTATCTTGATTAGTCTCTTGATATCCAAAGCTCAATCCAGAAAGTAAATGCAGTTGAACCTTAGTGTGATTTCTGTTTAAACAATTTACAGAGAGCCAAGCCTGCACTGATAGATAAGACAGCCCTGGCCAGCACCCAAGCAAAAAGGCCAAGTGTCAAAACCCAAAGTATTGTTAAAGGGGGTCTCCTCTTCTTTTTTATGAATGGGCAAATGCTTATCTTCTGGACCAGGGATCCAGGAAGAGTCATTAACATAAACAGGGATAGATCCTTCACCACAATTAACAGGCCTGAGCAATGGGGGATTTGGTACATAGATAGGACCAATAGGTATATTAGCAAAGAATAGGTATATTCTTTGCTTCTGCCAAAGCCAGGGGTATACTCACTGAGATATCAGGGCAAACATAGCCATGGTCAGGTTGCCTGGAGTCACTGGTCGTTTCTGCTTGGTTTTACTCTATGAGCTGGAATCCACACAGGTTCTAGACCTTCTCCTGGGGAGAGTATAAGCAGGCCTTCTTCCCCATGTAATTAACTTCCCCAGTGACCAAGCATTTGTTAGTGGATCTTGCTACCAAATCACAGACTTAGTTGTATTTGTGGATGTAGCCTGAAAATGTCACTCAGCTGCAGTTTCCATAGTTTGTGCTGAAATAGTCAAAAAATTGAGGGTAAATAAAGCTTTACTCAATATTGTTTGTTGTCCTATGGCATGTCCCCCTTTTTGTTTTTGTATTATATGTTTTTTTTTTTCAGAGTTCTGTTAATTCCTTTAATAATGTTCAAAACATATTGGTACATGTATATAAAACTTAGAAGCTTTTTTTTTTTTTTTCTTTGGGAAGCTTTTTAATGATACAAATTAAGTTGGAAGAACAAATGTTTAATTGCAAATAAGTATATAGCATTTTCTAATTAGCCCCTTGGGTTAAAGAAAAAGTCATATATACCTTTTTATAATACAAGCCAGCCACTATTTCTAAAATTAATCTTCACAGATACTTTCATACTGTAACTATTGCTGGAAAGCTGGTGATAGAGGACTCTGTCCTCTAAGACTCCTGAGGCAGGGAAAAAAAAGGGAAATCAGGAGTAGTTCACAGACTCAGAATTTTTCTCTAAGCTCTTACAGTGCTGTGATAGCCAGTTTAACACTAAGAGTTCTAAAATAGCATCTAACTAGAACATAAAGTGTATCAGAATTTTTAGAAACTCACAACTGTATGAATAAAGGTAATTCCAGTACATTTTATGAAATCATAATATGAAATTATTGATTCATATTAGATTTTTCAACAGTAGTATTTAAAATACACATGGGCATTATTTACCATATAGATACCTTTTTAAAAGGAAACAGTGCTACTGATCCATAATGTGTCATTGCTGAAACAGGTAAGTAAGAGAAGCTACATTTATTTTCTATCAGTGTGTTTTACAGAAAAACTTCTATAAAGGTATTAAATAAACCATAATGAAAAATATAATGTATTACCAGTTTTTATTTAGGAGATGGAGCTTTCACTTTATCCCATATTTTCCTCAGAGGTAGACTTTGTTTTTGTTTCAATGAGTTCTTCTACTCGAGCCAGAACACTTTCAATCAAATCAAATGTGAAAAGAGCTGAATGTAGGACCTTAAGCTGCATTTCAGGAGGCATATTTGGGATCTCCTCTCTACCTACATTTAATGAACAATGATCTTTAGACTTCTGGACTTCTTGGCTATTCTTAATTTCTGCTTCATAATGTGCTTTTGACATATTGAGTCCTGTATGGAGGGGCTTTAAGAAATTATTCTCAATCTTTTCAAGTTCTGTCCACAAACCAGTTTGATTGTCTTTTTCATTGTCTTTGATAACCAAATATCTCAGTAAATTCAACGAAGCCATTATCCTATCTGAGTTTTGCAGTAGATCTGTTTCAGCACCCTCTGGGAGAAAGAGTATCAAATCTAGAAGGGAAATCAGCTGTGGTCCTGTAAACCATTTGTTATATGTTTTCTTTAATGACATGTCAATTTGATTTTTGATATTTTGAATAATAAAGGCCTCCACACCTGAGTGATTACTTGTATTCAGTAAGCACCTAAATAATGTATATTTGCCTTGTGGATCCAATTTGTTAATATATAGCTGAAGCACAGCTAAGCCTTTTTTCCTCAATGTCTCAATGGGGCAAAGGGTCATTACTTTGACTAAGCCCTGAGGTACCGTAAGAAAACTCTTGATTTCTAAGTACTGGTGAAGTAGACTGCTATCCTCTATTCTCAGTAAACCATTCTCCAACAGATCCAATCCTTTGGAGAAAACAGACTCCTCTGTTCTTTGTAAAAGGACTTCAATATGCCCCATATTAAATTGCAAAAGATATGATGGGCTTAAGACCATTGGAAGCTGATCAATACTGATGCCCTGCACAAATACTAGATATGCCAGAGAAGCCATAGAGTCTGATAACTGTTTGTCTTCTTCTTCCTCAAATTCAAGGTAATTCCAAATCTTCTTTTTCCTTCTATGATTAAAAATCATTTTGGGAAAAGGGTATCCAATTGCTGACAAAAATCCCTTTACCAATAAATCAAGCAGCAGGAAATGACACTTTCTTTTATCATCTTCCTTTTCACTCCTTAAAAGTGATCGAACAACAGGACCAACAAGATTCCACCCCATATTCTTGACGATGACCTTATTCTTTTCATTCTGAATAATTTCTAACAGTTGATCTATGTGCCCTTCATCTATACATCTTTGGCCTGCTAACTGAAGCAGGCCAAAATCTTCCTCTTTAAAGTCTTGCTCTTCTAGGATTTGACATCTCTTTATGATAGACTGTAGTTCCTCCACAGCCATTCCTTATTTTTTCCAGTTTTGATGCGCCAGGCCTCTCGCCCCTCCCGCGGCTTTCCGGGTCCCTCCCCTCCCAGCCGGCCCCGCCCCGCGCTGCGCGCCGGGTCTTGGGGGAAAGACGCCAGGGTCGGTTCCCTATATTATATGTTTAAATGATTGATTAGCCCCCTCCACTATGGCCTGTCCTTGTGGATTATAGGGAGTGTCAGTAGAATGTTTTATAGCCCAAATTTTAAGAAATTGTTGGAATGCTCTACTGGTATAAGCAGGGCCATTATCAGTTTTTATAGTTTTTGGTAGTTTTATAACAGCAAAACAAGCATATAAATGTCTTTGTGCATGTTTTGTAGTCTCACTGGATTGAGTAGTGGTCCATATATCAATAGTCACATGTACATGAGAGAGCTTAAAGGAAGATATATGAGTTACATCCATTATAACTATGGATTTTATAGGGAACTGTATACCATCATTATATCAGTGTCTCAGTCACACATTTGTGACTACACACACATAATGTAGGGGACAACACCTTTTGAAACAGGTAATATAGAATACAATATCAGTTCAGTTCAGTTCAGTCGCTCAGTCGTGTCCAACTCTTTGCGACCCCATGAACCACAGCACACCAGGCCTCCCTGCCCATCACCAGCTCCCTGAGTTTACCCAAACTCATGTCCATTGAGTCGGTGATGCCATCTAACCATCTCATCCTCTGTCGTCCCCTTCTCCTTATAGTTAGGAGTAATAGTAAAATCATAAGTAAGAACTTAAGTCAAGAACTTTCATTAGATATAGCCCAATGAAATCTTTACATCATCTGACTTAGTTTGTTAAAGGACTATAGCTTGTTGTTAATTTCCTGGTTGTAGATCCTGGAGCAGCTGATCTTTATTTAAAGACTGGTTACTGAGATAAGCTTTAGAAACAAACTTAAGAGTGTCCTTTTTAGTAACTTAATTAAACCTCTTAGCAATGTAACATAACCACAAGGAACTATATTAGAAGTGAGTCTTAGTAAATACAGACCTTGATTAACAAAACTAGAACGTAACATTCAGTGAAACATAATAGATACCACAGGCCTGACAATGGTTGAGTGGATTTTTCTTTTAGAGCTCCCCAGTATACTCTTAAGATTTTTGTACATGTCTGGAGACAGTCTTTTCTACAATCTACAACTTCTACAACAGCCTGGTTGAGGCTGTTCAGAACCCAAATGTCTCCAATTTCTGGAGGGATGAGGCAGAGAGAAAAGAAAAATGTTTTTATTCTACCCACAGGTGTAAATCACTAAATTGTTTTAAACCATCAGTGACTTGAGGAGAAGAGCTTTTTTATATTTGAAAACAAAGATTAGAAGCCAGTAATATGTCAGACAAAAAGTCATGAAAATTGTAGTCATATTTAGCAGTCTGTTTAATCTCACATAGCCAATCCCTTTGTTTTGCGGTTCTTGCCCGATGACCGAGGACGTCAGTAAAAACGATAGTCTCCGAGAAGTTTGTGAAGTTTTTTGTCAGTGTCTGTACGACCTGTCCAGCAAAGTGGGTGCCCCAATCACTGGAGATTGTAGAAAACACATTTTAACCTTTTTTTTTTCCTCTATTGTGAGATATTAACCCTGAAGTCAGGAAAGGCTTTATTTTATCAAATAAAGTTGAGGTTTGTCAGGGAGCCGGGAAAAGCCAAGCAACTTTTGGACTTCCGGTAGCCCTGACTGGTTTATAGCCATTGTTTATCCATTTTTAAATTTCCTGACGAGGGGTTAGTTTTGTAGAAGCAGAACGAGCTTTGTCTATGTGTGCCATAGTCTCCATAGATCATTGTGAAATATCACTCATTCATTTTATCAAAGTAACAAAAGATTTTAAAAGAAAGTATGAATCACTTAAAGACAAAGAACTTTACATAGTCTGTTATCAAAAGCCATATTCCAAAAAAACTTTGTTCTTTTAATAGGAAGAGAAAACCGAATTCCACATTGGTGCCAGCTTATATTCACTGTGAAAAAAATAGTTATTTACTTAGTCAAAGTAACAATAAGACTTCAAAAGCAGTTTAATGTCTTAAGAAACTTGTACCATGCACAAAACTCTTCTTTCATTTGCCACAAACCTTTTTTTAAACTTTTGTATTCATCACTTCATTTATTTCTTTAGAGAATAGCCACCTGTAAATTTAAACTTACCTTTTTTTAATAGACTGTAATTTCATTTTTAATACCTTTTTAATTAAAAACATAAATTATTTTCTTTAAACAACCATGAACTGCTGACAAATTTAGCTTACATTAAACCTAGGCACATTAAAAGTATTACATAATGTTGATGACTCAAGACATGTCTTAATTAGATTAGCAAACATTAATGTTAGATATTTAATATTGAATATTTTTCAGTTCACATGAACCTGAATTTAAATAGAGCTCATTTATAAATTAACCTCATATTATCCAAAAACAAAGACACACACTGAGACACAGATAAATCTAGACAGACAGACAGACAGAGATCTCATAGTTTTCCACTTGAAATTTAAAATGTCTCTTTTCCTCTTCTTTTTCTCTTGGTTTGAGTTCTACCAATTTGTTCATGGCTGTGTATCCCAAGGACATGATAAGAGTTAAATTAACTTCAGGTTTTTACCCAGGCCTGTTTTTGTTTCTCAGGCAGAACTGGAGCTCCAAAAAAGTATTTTAGTAAGCCAACTTTTTCCTAATTTCATGTGCAAGAAGAATTGGTTTTATAATTTCAAAAAAGATTTTATTTTAGCCAGTTTTCTCTGGAGTTTAAAGAATATCATGGCTATTCAGTGTCAAAAATGTCATCTCTTTTTTTTTTGTAGTCATAGTTTCATAGCTAAAAATTAAACCAGAGAATGTTCAAATTGGCTCTGATGACAGGGGTAGCCTGACTGATAAGTTGTTGTCCCAGCAGGGATTGTCTCTCTGGGAAGGTGAGGTCTTCTCTTAAAGTAAAGAAAGCCTGTCCTTTAACTTCTATTTTCTCCCAGGCTCTTAAGCAGTATCACCTCACCTGTTCTATAACCTGATCTTCCATAAACTCTTGATCTTGAGTTCTCCCCCAATTTCCATTGCCTATCAGTTGATCTAAAGAGATGGGGATCTGCCTGGCTTGGTTATGAGCCGCCATAATCAAGCAGGAGCCCTCAGCACTAATAACCCTGCGCTATTCCCAAGGTAAAAGGAGAACTTACTTCATAGTTCTGAACAGCTTGCTTAAGTTCCTTTAGTATTTAGAAGGGAATCTAGGTACAACCTCATACACCCCATTAGGATTACTAAAATCCGCCCCAGGAGCTGTCCGTTCACGTATTGTCACTGGAAATGCCATAGTCACCTCCAAGTCACCATAGCCTTCAAGTCACTCTCCTGTCAAGCCCACCAAATACCTTTCTGGAGGGGTGACAGAACTGCAGTCTGTCCTAAGGAAGGAGAAGCTTGAGATGCTTCAGTGGTTAAGACAGGAGAGGGAGGAAGAGGAGGCAGAGAAAGTTCGTCTTCCCTAAACAAAGGCGAAGAAGGAACTGCAGCTTTGAGAGCCTTCTGAGTTTTTTGCCCTACCCCCTTGGGCTCTAGCATATTCAGATCATCCCTTTGTTGGGGTTTCACATTCATCCTCTTGCCCTTCTGAGTTTTCTGGGGTCTGGAAAGGTTCTAAAATGGGTTTTATCAGTGCCCAGGTTGACCAGATGGATACAGGCAAGGGCACTCACTCAAAGAAGTTTCTCTAATTCACTACCTATCTTCTCCCATGTTCCTAAATCTAAAGTACCAAGAGAAGGGAACCATGAGCAGTGTTTCTCAATGGCTTGTAAAAGCTCCAATAACCTGCCCTCACTTAATTTTGTTCCCTCTGCTTTGAAATGCTGCCTTAAGAGGCATATATATGGCCAGTATTGTTCTGAGCTTTCTGAATTTCCCATGCTTAACACTGGTTGCAATGCCTGAGAGAGTGTTACTTACCCAAAAGAAGACTTTCAGAGGTCTCACCCCATTCTTACTCCGGACCGTGTGCAGATATTTCAACTTTAGCTTCGCTCTCTGCGATCCTTTGCTTTTGAGCCCGACCTTGGGCGCCATTTGCTGGAGCCAGTGCAGCAGGTAGGGATCCAAAGTAATCCACGCACAGTTTGGAAAAAAGAAACTAGAGACAGAATTAAAGTTTTAAAGATGGGACTGGGAGACTCAAGACCTCTAGGATCAAAAGCTCTGTTCCCTGGAGCGACATCATTTTTATTTAGTGTCTTGGCAAGCAGAAAGTATCTGTTGTGCTACAATAAAATCAGCCTCCTGTGTCCCTGGTCACGTCTCCCATTTTATTGATTACTTTGAACTATCTTTGTTATTTTCTTGTACAAGGGATATCACCCAGCTGGAGGTCATAGACCTGCATATGCTTTGGGAAAACATCTTGGTGTGTGCACAAGCAGCGTTTTGAATTTGCGCTGACCCAGTGTTCCAAGGTCCACACTATGTTTTTCCTTGGCTTAGCAGGGCATGATGACCCCAACTAATCAACCTGATGTACTTTTGTTTAGATTATACTGTATTGCTATATTTTGCTTTTATTCTTAAAAGAATAAAGTGGAATTCTATTCCAATTTCCATAAAAATCATGGTGATTTTCTCATGGCTTAGCCAGAGCAACAGAAGGCTGATTATTAACCCTTGCACCCAGATACTCTGTGAAGGAAAAAGCAAGGTGCAGAAAGTCTGGGCAGGAGGCTTCTGTTTGTATAGAAAGAGAAGAGACAATGAGGATTTCCTCATACTGGCAAAGACTCTGCAGGGAAACATAAAAAACTTGTTCACATGATGTCTGCTGAGGCGGGGAACTGGGGAGCCATGAGAAGTGAAAGAGGGAGACAGTTTATGCTGTTTATCTTTTTGTGCCTGTTGAGTTTTGTATCTGTGGTGCTCAGACGCTCAGTCGTGTTTGACTCTTTGCAACCCCATAGACTGTCGTCCGCTAGGTTCCTCTGTCCGTGGAATTCTCCCAGCAAAAATACCAGGGTGGGTTGCCACTTCCTCCTCCAGAGTATCTTCCTGACCCAGGGATCAAACCCTCATCTCTTGTGTTACTTGCATTGGCAAGCAGATTCTTTACCACTAGCGCCACCTGGGAAGCTTGTACCTGTTAATAGTGTTTAAAAGTTAAGGGCTTCTCCAATGGCTCAATGGTAAGGAGACAGAGGTTCAATCCCTGGTCTGGGAAGATCCCCCGTGCCACAGGGTGACTAAGCCCATGTGCCGCAACTATTGAGCCTGCGCTCTAGAGCCCGGGAGCCGTGACTGCCGAGCCCACGGGCCGCAGCTGCGGAAGCCAACTCGCCCTAGAGCCCGTGCTCCACAAGAGAAGCCTCCGCAGTGAGAGGCCCGAGCACCGCAGCTAGGGTAGCTCCCGATCGCCACAGCTAAAGAAAAGCCCACACAGCAATGAAGACCCAGCACAGCCAAAAGTAAATAAAATGATAAAAGTTAAGTGTTGATCAAAAAAGGAAGTATAGTTAATTACACAGATCGTGGGGGGCGGGGAACGGGAATTCCTGGAGCTGCTGTTCAGATCTTGACCGTGAACCAAACCAATCATTGGGGGTAAGAGCAACAAACACTTCTCAAGCGATCACCAGTACATCAGGTGCCCACTGCGGGTAATTCAGTTAATCCTTGAAACAACCTCAGAGGTGTGAACTGTGATACCCGTATACAGAGGGGAAAATTGAGGCTGGGGGCGGTTGAGTGACAAGAAGAAAGAGCCCCTAGCTTGCTTTGCTTCTCCTTCTCACAATGCCCTAGGATTCCCCTCAAATAGAATGAGAAATGAAAATAAGGATCTGGCCCCTGGGTGTGTGTGTGGTGGGGGAGGGCAGATAGCTGCATAGAGACCAAACTTCCTTACTTAATTTTTCTCCCTAACCTGCACGTCACACTCTGCTGGTACATATCTTTCTTCTTTATCTTGTTTTTGGCCATTTCCCCCATTGCTATGTCAGCTCCCTTCTAGCTGGAGCTTTTGGTTGTCGTGGTCACGGCTGGGTCCCCAGTTCCCAATACACAGTAGGTACTGATGAATAAATGAATGATGAATGAATGAATTCAGAGGAGGAACCTTAGGAAGGTTGAGAGCAGGGACAATTGGGGACAAGAGAGGAGCAGGGAATGAGGCTAGGGCAAGGATGGGGTGGCACCTAGGGTACAGGGGAGCAGGTGGCTTGCAGACATCTGGGGGACAAAAGGACAGGAGCAGAACTCTGGCCAGCAGAGCCCTGGAAGGATGGAGGTGCCGAGATGGAGAAGGAAGTGGTCAGGATGGCGGAGTTCCAAATGTGACAGCCAGGACAGCCCAGGAGGGGCAACTTGATGATGCAAGCCGAGGATTGCATGAGAAGCCTGGATTAACGAACTGGTCCAGGGCACTCAGGGGCGTCCTCTTGAACCAGGAACTTGGCTGCACCTAATTGAATCATGGTGACAGAAATGGAGCAACGCCTGGCTTGAGATCTCTGGTCTAGGACCAGCTTATCCGATCGGATTCCTGCTTGGCCCCAGGTGGGGGCAGCCAGGAGGGGTGCGTAGGGGCAAGAAGGTGGGTCAGGGGCGCAGCGGGAACTGTGACAGCACTTGCCAGGCAGGTGCTGTGCTGTGCCTAGTCGCTCAGTCATGTCCAGCTCTCTGTGACCCCATGGACTGCAGCCCGCCAGGCTCCTCTGTCCATGGGGTTTCTCCAGGGAAGAATACTGGAGTGGGTTGCCATGCCCTCCTGCAGGGCATCTTCCCAACCCAGGGATCAAACCCAGGTCTCCCGCATTGCAGGCGGATTCTTTACCATCTGAGCCACCAGGGAAGCCCAAGAATACTGGAGTGGGTAGGCTATCCCTTCTCCAGGGGATCTTTCAGACCCAATAGTTGAACCAGGGTCTCCTGTTTTGCAGGCGGATTCTTTGCCAGCTGAGCTAGCAGAGAAGCCAGGTAGGGCCAAAATGTAAAAACAAACAAACAAAAAAACACTTTTAGAATACACACACACACACACACACACACACACACAAGTGTTCGTCCCTCTTCTTAGCTGCAAGGGTCATCCTGACCCAGGCTTTGGCGACAGTAGCGCCAGGTCCCAAGGCCAGGGCTCTTCCTATCACCCTCCCTCTCCACTTCACCCTTCTCTCCTCCCTCTTCTGTTCCCCGTCCTTCCTACTGCCCCTCCTCTGGATCCTCTCCTGCCCTCACAGGATTCATTTTGTGCACCAGGCTCTAAGACTTCTTTCCATTGCCTGTTTCCTCCCCGAAGCCTGGGGAAACTGAGACCCAGAGCGTTGAGTTCACACACAGCAGGAGGGGTACAGCCAGCAAAGACAGACAGTACAGACAATTATACACCTTTTAAACCGCGCAATGGTTTCCCTGATGGCTCAGTTATAAAGAATCCACCTGCCAAGGCAGGAGACACAAGAGATGTGGGTTTGATCCCTGGGTCGGAAAGACCCCCTGGAGGAGAAAATGGATTCCCTTGTAGCTCAGTTGGTAAAGAATCTGCTTGCAGCACAGGAGACCCAGGTTCTATCCTTGGGTTGGGAAGATCCCCTGGAGAAAGGAATGGTGTTACCCACTCCAGTATTCTTGCCTGGAAAATCCCATGGGCAGAGGAGCTTGGCGGGCTACAGTCCATGTGGTCACAAAAGAGTTGGATACGACTGAGGACGCACGCACCAGACTTCCCAACAACCCTACAGGCTGGGAACCATAATTAGCCTCATCTTGCAGATGGGGAAACTGAGGCCCAGAGTAGTAATGCCCAGAAAACTTGCTTACCCTACATCAATGTCCTAGGCTATTTGGCCTCAGCCTGGCAGACAGGCAAAGGCTCTTCTGCTATCTAGTGGACACTCATGGCAACACCGTTCAAATGGAGTCACCTCTCACCTGCCAGTGGGCCCAGGGAGGGGGCCAGTCAGGAAGGTGCAAGCCTAATGCCCTGACCACCTTTTCTCTGTCATGTTCTTCTTCCTCCAAGCATTCAAATGTTTACACCCTAAATGTCCGCCTGAAAGGCATCGACTGACTAGTCTCCCTCCTGGGCCCTTCAGCAGAGAAAGACCCCAAAAGGTGGGCGGGGGAGGGGGGTGACATTAATTCGATACATACAAAAAATTAAAGACCACGGATAAAGGTAATTCTGTAATTATAAAAAAACAGCATGCATGCATATTTCTCCTTTTGTCTCAATTGATTTTAAAAAGCAGTTGTATAAAAATTATTAATTTTATTTGGGGGCTTATAACATGTAGAAAGGTAATATATTTGTCAATAATAGCACAAAGGAGATGAGAGGAACAAAGCTGTATTGAAATCGGGAAATAACACCAGGTAGTAATGTTACCCAAAGTGGGGTCTGGCTGTTCACTGCTCAAAAGCCAATAAAAAGGCAAGTTGGTGGAAAGGAAAGTTTGCTTTATTTTGGGTGCTAGCAACAGGGGTGCAGGGGAGGTGGACTCCTTCCAAAGGCTGACATCCCCCCCCCACCCACTGACAATCAGTGGGCAAGAGGTTTTATAGACAGAGGGAGGGGGCTACATGCAGAAATAGCACAGCCAGCTCTGACGGTCATCTTCAAATTGGTCACTCGGTGGTCTGCAGCATCACCCTGACTGTTTCCCTACAGTTAATCTTCAGTTCCAGGGTCAGTTTGTTCCCAAGTCCTTGAGGCCGGTTCTTGAAATTGTAACAGCTTAGCTTATGTCATGGCTACCGTCTGGTTATCATGTAGTTCACTTCTTCTACCTGGTAGGGATTTCAGTATCTTAAAGATAGCACACAGCATACTGCTCAGAATATTATTTACAACCCATGAAGAGGAACTAGAAGTGCTTGACTATGTCTAATGATTAAACTGTTACTGTTTGGTCTTGTTGAACTGTTGCCCTTTGCTTCTGCATTGTCTCACTTCTCTGATTAAACTTATTCTTTGGCTAAAGTTTTTTGTCACAGACGAAAGGCAGGCGGAGGACATGGGTCCTGTTCCATTCTGGTAACTCTAATTGACAAAAACAAAGGAATCAAACCAGAAATTCAAAAAGAGAAAACCAATATAACAACTCTGGATATTTGCCCTCCTTTATTTTTTTGGATTCTTTATCAGACATATAACTGCACGGAGTCATCATTATAACAATGTATTATTTGTTCTGTAACACACGTGGATGCAATATGTAAAACAATAGTAGCATAATAACAATAATAGCATGGGCTTCCCTGGTGGCTCAGATGGTAAAGAATCTGCCTGCAATGCAGGCGACACGGCCGGGTTCCATCCCTGGGTCGGGAAGATCACCTGGAGAAGGGAATACAAACTCCAGTATTCTTGCCTAGAGAATTTTATGGACAGAGGGGCCTTGTGGGCTACACAGTCCAGGGGGTCAAAAAGAGTCAGAACTGAGTGACTTTCACACATAATAATAGGACAAAATGGGGAAGAGGAAATGAGATATGTAAGATCAACATTTCTATATATGTCCTTAAAATTTAGGCAGCATAGAGACTTCCCAGATGGTCTAGTGGGTAAGTCTTCGTGCTCCAAATGCAGGGGCCCAGCTTTGACCCCCAGATGAGGAACTAGATGCCACATGCATGACGTAACTTAGAGTTAGCATATTGCATCTAAGACCCAGTGCAGCCAAAATAAATAAATATTTTTTTAAAAATTTAAGACAGCAAAAATCCAAGGAAATTCTAAGTTGAAATGCATATGGTAAGCCCTAGAACAGTCACTAAGGAAATAACTCAAAATATATACCAAAGAAAATCATTAAAGGAAGTAAAATGTTACACTGGAAAATAGTTGCTTCATGCAACAGTAAGCAGTAAAGAAATAAACAAGTGGGACTACATCAAACTGAAAAGTTTCTGCACAGTAAAAGAAACCATCAACAAAATGAAAAGACAAGCTACAGAATGGGGGAAAATATTTGCAAACTCTATATCTGATAAGGGGTTAATATCCAAAATACATAAAGAAACTCAAAACCCAAACAATGTGATTTTTTTAAATGGGCAGAAGAACCAAATAGAAATTTTTTTCAAAGAAGACATCCAAATGGCCATCAGGTACAGTGCATGAAAAGATGTTTAAAGTCACTAGTCATGGGACAGATTCAAATCAAAACCACAATGAAATATCACTTCACACCTGTTAAAATGCCATCAAAAAGACAAGAGTGGGACATCCCTAGTGGTCCAGCAGTTAAGTTTCTGAGCTTCTGCTGCAGGGGTTGCAGCTCTCATCCCTGGTACGGGAACTAAGATCCCTCACGCCCTGTGCGTGCGCTTAGCCGCTCAGTCATGTCCGACTCTTGCAACCCCGTAGACTACAGTCTATGGAGCCCACCAGGCTCCTCTGTCCCTGGGACTGTCCAGGCAAGAATACTGGAGTGGATTGCGGTTTCCTTCTCCAGGGAATCTTCCTGACACAGGAATTGAGCCCAGGTCTCCTGCATTGCAGGCAGATTCTTTACTGACTGAGCTGAGGGAAGCCCCCCTCATGCCCTGCATGGCAGAAAGAAAGAAAAAAAGACGAGAGAACAGTTGGTGTTTCAAACACGGAAGAGAAAAGAACCTTGTCAAACTGTTGGTAGAAATGTAAATTGATGAAGCCACCTATGGAAAGCAGCTTGGAGGTTCCTTTAAAAAATTAAAATTAGAACTACTATGTGTGCTAAGTCGCTTCAGTCATGTTCGACTTTGCAAAACTTGTGGACCATAGCCCAACAGCCTCCTCTGTCCATGGGATTCTTCAGGCAAGAAAACTGGAGTGGGTTGCCATGCCCTCCTCCAGGGGATCTTCCCGACCCAGGAATCCAACCCATGTCTCCTACAACTTCTGCATTGGCAGGCAGGTTCTTTACCACTAGCACCACCTGGGAAGCCCCCTATGATCCAGCAATTCCACCGCTGTATATTTATCTGGAGGAAACAATAACACTCACTCAAAAGGATATTTGCACTCTCGTATTCACTGCATATGAAGTAGCGTACATCTATGCTGTATCAAGGTGGCTGGCATCCTGTCATATCACTTACATCTTAACCACTAAAGTACCATTGGAACAGCCCACATGTGTTCTATAGGACGGATGGAATGGTTGGGTCTCTGTCGTTAGCTAATGCTTTGCCTTAGTAATAAATATGTGAGGCCTTTTCTGGGGGGAAAAGTGGGCAGGACTTCCCTGGCAGCCCAGTGATTAAGAGTCCACCTGCCAGTGCAGGGAACACAGGTTCGATACCTGCTCCAGGAAGATTCCATATGCTGTGTAGCAGCCAAACCCGTGCACTGCTAAGCCCACACGCTGTGACTGGTGAAGCCCGCGTGCCCCAGAGCCCAGGCTTCGAAAACAGAGAAGCCAGTACACTAAGCCTGCGCACCACAACGAGAGACCAGCGGCCCCTCAGTGCAACTGGAGGAAGCCCACAGAGCAAGGAAGACCCAGCACAGTCAAAAACACACAGACAAAATAAATGCTTTAAAAATGGGCGATGAAATTGAATAGACATTTCTCCGAAGAAGATACAGGTAGGGTCAATAAGTGCAGGAAAAGATGCCCAAAAGCAATATTGCTTTTCAGCGAAAAGCAAATCAAAACTACAATGAAATACCACTTCACACCACTAGGATGGTTATAACAAGAGAAAAATAATATGCTGATGGGAATGTCAAATGACACAGGCATTTTATAAACCACCCTGGCAGTTAAACACAGAATTACCAAGGGACTCGGCAATTCCACCCCTGGCAATATCCAAGAGGAACGAAAACATACCCTGATATAAGGATTTGCATGGAAATGTCATTATTTCCTTATCCACAATAGCCAAAAAGTAGAAACCACACAAGTGTTCATCAGCTGAAGAATGGATAAACAAAATACATCTATGCAAAAGAATATTACTCCGCTGTAAAAAGAAGGATCAAAGTATTGATCCATGATATAATGTCAATGAACCTTGAAAACATTATGTTAACTGAAAAAAGCCAATCACAAAAGATCTCATTTTGTGTGATTCCAATTCCCCAGGTGGCGCAGTGGAGAAGAATCCGCCTGCCAATGCAGGACATACTGGAGACAGAGACACACAGGTTCAATCCCTGGGTGAGGAAGATCCCCTGGAGGAGGAAATGGCAACCTACCACAATATTCTTGGCTGGAAAATTTTAGGGACAGAGGAGACTGGCGGACTACAGTCCATGGGGCCCCAAAGAGTTGGACGTGACTGAGAGACTGAACATGCATGCCATTATGTAGAATGTCTAGAATAGGGAAATCCATGGTGGTGTGAAGTAGATTCCTACAGCCTAGGGCTGGGGAATGGGGAGGGAATGGCAAGCTACTCCTAAGAGTAAGGGGCTTCTTTCAGGGGGGAAGATGGAAATGTTCTCAATTTTATGGTGATGTTGCACACCTGTGTATATATGCTGCTGCTGCTAAGTCACTTCAGTCGTGTCCGACTCTGTTCGAACCCATAGATGGCAGCCCACCAGGCTCCTCTGTCCCTGGGATTCTCCAGGCAAGAATACTGGAGTGGGTTGCCATTTCCTTCTCTAGTGTGTGTATGTGTGTGTGTGTGTATGTGTGTGTGTGTGTGTGTGTGTGTATGTAAATGTAGTTAAAAAAAATTGAATTGTACAACTTACATGTGTGAATTGTATGGCATGTGAGCTATATTGTTTGTTTAACTGACATTCCCCTTTATAAAAAAAACTGTGGCTGTGCTGGGTCTTTGTTGTGGCCCTCAGGGTTTCTTCCTGTTGCAGAGCACAGAGCTCGGGGCAAGGGGGCATGTGGGTTTGTGTGCCCCACCCCATGTGGGATCTCAGTTCTTTGACCCGGGATCAAACCCACCTCCCATGCATTGGAAGGCAGATTCTCAACCACTGGACCACCAGGGAAGTCCCTGTGAACCATATCTTAATTAAACTTATTAATTTTTAATTAATAAAATAAAAATTCTAATTGGGCTCAGCTGTCACCTCCTCCAAGACCTTTCTCTCCTAATATAAACCCTCCAGTTTATCCTCTTTCATGTCTTTCTTCACAGCCTGACTTCGTGAGTTCTTTCCTTTTCCATTCTGGGTCTCCCCTCCAGAGGAGCCATTTTTTTGCCTAAACAAATTGCTAAGCCCGAAGCTTCCAAAGGTGCCGCTGCCCCTTGATCATTTTTAGCACCCCCACAACCACTGCCCCCCCCAGCCCTAAGCCCTATTCTGCCCCAGGATCTGTACTGGAAACAAGCAGATGGGGTTTGAATATCTGCTACTATGAAACACAAATCAGATCCTCCCATAATAATAATTACTATTCCATTGCTTAATGAATGTTCAGTGTGTTTGCTAAGTGTGTCTGACTCTGCGATTCCATGGACTGTAGCCCATCAGGCTCCTCTGTCCATGGGATTTCCCAGGCAAGAATACCGGAGTGGGGTGCCATTTCCTTTTCCAGGGTATCTTCCTGGCCCAGGGATGGAATCCGCATCTCTTGGCAGGCAGATTCTTTACCACTGAGCCACTAGGAAAGCCTTTAATGAACGTTAGCATTTGTAAACTGCTCTGTACCTGGCCTTTCACATGAGTTGAGTGTGAATGAGTGTTATGTGCTCAGTCCTATCCAACCCTTTGCGACCTCATGGACCGTAGCCAGCCAGGCTCCACTCTTCACGGAATTTTCCAGGCAAGGATACTGCAGTGGGTTGCCATTTCCTGCTCCAAGGGATCTTCCGGACCCAGGGATCTAACCTGTGTCTCTTGGTGGGTGGATACCTGACCGCTGCGCCACCCGGGAAGCCAGTATGGTAACATTACTAGGGGGAAAAAACACCTGTACTATTCCCATTTTGTGCTTCCCTGGCGGTTCAGACGGTAAAGAATCCGTCTGCAATGCGGGACACATGGGTTCGACCCCTGAACTGGGAAGACCCCCTGGAGGAGGGCATGGCAACCCACTCCAGTATTCTTGCCTGGAGAATCCCCATGGACAGAGGCGCCTGGCGGGCCCATGTGGTCGCAAACAGTCGAAAACGACTGAGCGACTAAGCACACATTCCCATTTCATAGAAGAGAACGCTCAGGTCCTGGAGCCTCATCACCGGGACGATGATGCACACAGTATGGATATAAAGGCAGGAACCTGGAACCGGCCTCCGAGACCGCCCATTGTACCTACAACTCCCGGCATGCCGCGCGCGCCGACGCTCCCTTACGCCTCGCTTGAACAGGAGGGCTAGTCGCGCTGCGTCTCGGGAGTTGTAGTATCGCCGCAAAGGGAGGCCGGGCTGTGAGAGATTGGTGGATCTGGAGTCAACGAAGAAGCAAATCTTATAGAGCTCGGGGCTGAGGAGCCAATGGGCTCGCGGCATCGAAAGGGCGGGACTTCCGGCCGCGAAATCAAGGTGAGCGGCTGCGCGAGGGCGGCCACTTCCTTTTCGAGGGTGGCGGCGGTCGTGGGTAGAGCGCCATGAAGGCCTCAGGGACGGTAAGGCGGGCGCGGTGGGGCAGAGTCAGAGAACGCGACGCGGACAGAATCGAGGGCTGCGGGAGGAGACATGGGACACGCGGGGAGTGCGCGTTCGGGTTAGGGCCAGTGCGCCGAGGTCCCCAGTTGCGGCCAACATGGCGGCCACTGCGGGAGCCGCGTGGGGAGGCCAGAGCGTGGCCCGGGCCGGCTCGGGAATCGCGGGGGCCGGGGAGTCCGAGTCTCCTTTCAACAGGAAGAGACAAATTGAGCGGTGTGGAAACACGCGCCACGGGACCTCATCGACCTTCCGAGCCTCAGTTTCTCCGTTTGCGAAGTGAATATGGTGCCAAGGGTGGGGCTTGGTGGGCAATAGTGTTCTGTTTCTCTTGGCATGACTGTAAGAGAAAGTAGAAGGAAACTAGTATAATTAGGGGCTGACTTGGGTAGTGGGAGTCTTAACCGCTGTGGCAGGTGCTGGGCAAAATCAGCGTTAGTGCTCACAGATGGAAGAGTAGACCCTGCGGAGAAGCATTTTGGGTGGGTCATTCTCAGCTTTCCAGCTCCATTTTGCACACTGGAAAGGGGTCCGACCGCATCGGTTCCTTCCTGAATGGGTGGTCTGCGAGGCCGGTGAGTCAGATTGAGAGATTAAAGTAAGAATCGAGTTTGTGATGTTTGGGGTTGTTTTCTATTGACATTAATAGTAAAATGGTGACGAGCCATTTTTTGGTGGTGGCGCCTTTCTACTGTATCCCAGGATTTGAACGTGGCAGATATCATGCCCGTTGCATCTGTACAAACAGGGAGCTTCTGCTTGGGAGTCCAAATCTCTTGGACTGCAACTGGGAAACTGAGGCAGCTGCAAGTCGTGACCTACGTTTGGGGAACCCAGAGCTGGGCAGGGAACTGGATTCTTGTCCTGATTCTGCCTGGAGTTGACTGTGAGATTCCCGGCTGGTCACTGTCTCTGGGGTCCCGAATTTTCATTTTGACAAGTTGTGAGCTGGATAGATGCGGTGTTGGAGGAACGAGGCAGCCCCACCGTTCTGTGCCTAGCTAACTTAAAGGGGGAAAGGGGCTGAGAGCCTCACCCAGCTTTCCTGAGCCAGGGCAAAGGGCGTTCAGGCACCTGGGTTAATCCTCCCCACTCTCACTTCTTTTTATGTAGAAGGCTCGGACGGTGGAATGACCCACAGTCACCCAGATATCACAGGAGGGCACTGGGGTGGGACTTGACCTTCTCCATCCCCTGATCCAGTTGTCAACAGGCTTGGGGAAAGGCACAGAGTGAGTCTCCGCAGTTGCCTCTAGACTTTGGGTGCTGGTCCCCGCCTCAACCGCTGTTTTCTTTTTTAGCTTCGAGAGTATAAGGTGGTGGGGCGCTGCCTGCCGACCCCCAAATGCCGTACGCCGCCCCTCTATCGCATGAGGATTTTCGCGCCTAATCATGTTGTTGCCAAGTCCCGCTTCTGGTACTTTGTGTCTCAGTTGAAGAAGATGAAGAAATCCTCGGGGGAAATCGTCTACTGTGGACAGGTATGGGGTATCCGAAGCTGGGCGGGATCGGGGTGAATTTACACTTTCCCATGGGGCATCTGTCACCCTCCAGAGCTAGCAGACTTTACACACCCTGATCCTGTTCCTTTGTGGTCTTCATGCCCATCAGGATGAAATAGGTGGCTTGGTGCCCTTTTCCTAATAAGAAACCCTGGGCCTCATCTGTAAAGTGTGGGGCGTGGCGCTGTACTCTGCACAGTGAGGCTGCATTGGGTCACTGATGGTTTTTTGGCCCAGATGGTCCCAAGAGAATTGTTGGTTGGTTGGGGGGAGTCAGAAGCTGTGTCGGTCCCCATGGCGGGGGAGCATCCCAGCCTGGACTGCCCTGCATCCCTGCGGTTACCATGGGGATTTCCCTCGGACAGCAGATTTCCCCGCGGGTGCCTGAAGGTGCAGGGACTGGGAGACGGGCAAGAGAGGTCCAGAGGCTGGACCATCCTTTGTAGCATTGGGGGCAGAGGTTCAGGGATGGTGGGGGGCCCTGGTCGAGGCCCACTTGCTGTTCTAGGCTCAGCCGGTCTCCTCTCCTTGACAGGTGTTCGAGAAATCTCCCCTGCGAGTGAAGAACTTCGGCATCTGGCTACGCTATGACTCCCGCAGTGGCACGCACAACATGTACCGGGAGTACCGGGACCTGACCACCGCCGGCGCGGTCACCCAGTGCTGTAAGCCGCCGGGTCTCTCCTTCAGACTCAGCAGGGCAGGCACCTTCCCTGTCAGACAGAGGCCTGACAAATGCAAGAGGCTTCTCGGGGCTCGGGGGCAGTCCTCAGGGATGGAGGCAGGGGGAGTGGCGAGGATGCCCCAGGCATGCCTGTTCTGGAACCTGGCAGTAGGTGGGCTCGGGCTGGGGGTGGGTGGAGAGGAGGGGGTCTGGTCCTTCCTGAGCTGGTTCACCACCACCAACTGCATCTGGAGCCTCCCTCTTGAGGTTTAAGGTCAGCCATTATATAGATGCAGCTGCCGCCCGGGGATGGGACCCAGCATTAGCAACCCTGGGTGCTCCCAGCGTGTGTCACCTGCCAGGACCAGAATCCAAGCACCTAAACCCAAGAACTGCTGTTTCTTGTAGCAGTGGTTTAAACAGAGGTGCTAACAGCAAATGTTATCTCGTCGCCTTTGTGGGGCTGCAGCCGTGCCCCTCAAAGTGAATTTGGAGGTTCTACACACTTGGTAGCCAGTGCCTGCTGGGACCAGATGCTGTGTCTGTTTGGTCCCCGAGTGCCCTCCTTCCCCACCCATCATGGGAAAATGTGTACATTCACCCTGCCCCCTCCTGATCTCTACAGACCGAGACATGGGTGCCCGGCACCGAGCCCGGGCCCACTCAATCCAGATCATGAAGGTGGAGGAGATCGCAGCCAGCAAGTGCCGCCGACCAGCGGTCAAGCAGTTCCACGTGAGTGCCCTCAGGGCCCTGCAGGGCAGGCTGGGCTGAGGGGGCTCTGTTGGAACACCAGACTGGTCTGGCAGCGCCCCCAGCCTTGGGAGATGCAATAAGGCAGCGGGTTTGACGCAGGAGCCCAGTGGGGGGTGGCCACACCTCAGTGGTCCCTGGGAGACAAAGTTAAGAGCCTTCCACCACCACCACCACCCCTGCTACCTCCCTTTTCTTATCACAGGACTCCAAGATCAAGTTCCCACTGCCCCACCGCGTCCTCCGTCGCCAGCACAAGCCACGCTTCACCACCAAGAGGCCCAACACCTTCTTTTAGGTGCAGGCCCTCTGTCCCCGGGTCTGCCCAAATAAAACTTAATGGGAAAACCAAGTGCCCAGATACACTTCTTGTTTTCTTTACGCACCCTGCAGAACTCAAAAGGGTGCAGCCAAGCTGTGAGTGCTCTGGGAGGGGTCCTCCTCTCCTTGAGTAGGGCCCCTGCACTGGATTCTCCAAAGAGGGGGGTGGTCTAGGAATGGTGAGCCCCTCCCCACTCCCAGCTCGCTCTCCATTCAGTGCCATCAAGACAGCTCTGCTGTGGGCCTTGGGGTGTGCTGTAGGCCACAGGTTTGGCCCCAGATCTGTCTTGCCTGCCTTGTTATACATGTTTCTCAGCTCTGTGCCACTCCCCCTCATTTCTTGGTGGTAAAATGACAGCTGGCTGCACGCTGCGGGCAAAGCCTATGGGTTTGGTTCTATTCCAGGTGTGGTCTTCCCTACCTAGCCTCCAACCCTGTTGTAGATCCTCAGAGCAGGCACAAGGGGGCGCCCAAGAGGGCTGTGAGCCTGCTGTGCTGGCTGGTTTCCCCTCCACCAGCAGGGGGCCCATTGAATGAAGCTGCCCTAATCCCACCTAGGAGGCCAAGGTCTCTCAGTGGGCATCTTGTACTTGAGGCCTGGGGAGTTCCAGGCATGAAGCTAATCCCACCCTAAGCTCCTCAACCAGAGACCGAGGCACAGCTAAGAATTCAGTTCTTGGTGTTGTCACCTTGGACAGTCCAGGCCCTTTGTACCTTGGTGTCACCCTCAGAAGGTCAGACTAGATTCGCTCAGCTGCTTTGGGGAGCCAGTGTTCTGCAGGCGGTGGATATACAGGTCAGTAAGGGCCTGCCTTGTCTTCCAGAGAGCCGTGGATGGGGAAGAAGCTGAGGCACAGAGCTAGTGTGGGGCGGGGGCACAGCCTCTGCTCCCCCACCTGTGCGAGGAGGGGTTTAGTTGGCGTGGTGATCTTGGGTGGTTTCCAGAAAAGCAACTCACTTCAAATCCCACCTGTTCTTGGAGAGGTTCCTGGGGCAGGGCTCAGGCATGGCTAGCCATTCTCATGGGAAAGACAGGCCCTGGGTCCTCAGTGACCCCGCTTTGCCTGTCCCAGCCCCTGGGACGTCCCAGGTGACACCAGCGGTAAAGAACCTGCCTGCACATGCAGAAAGGTGAGAGACACGGATTCAATCCCTGGGTCGAACGATCCCCTGGAGGAGGGCGTGGCAACCCACTCCAGTATTCTTGCCTGGAGGATCCCGTGGACAGAGGAGCCTGGCGGGCTACAGTCCATGGGTCAGTAAGTCACAAAACCCATGACTGAGCTCACACAGACCGGCACCAGTGGCTCTTCCCTGCCTCCCTGCACTTGCTGAGCGCTCTGCCTAGACGACTGCACAGACCACTGCCTCCCTGGGGATTGTAGACCATACAATGATTGGTTCACAGCACCGTCCCACACCAGACTGAGGGCAGGGACCACAAGTGTCACTGTGAGCCTAGGAGGGGTTATCTGAGACAGGGTTGTGATGGCAATGAACACCCTTCTACCTTCATCTGCACCACATGTGTAAGCCCTGATTGGCAGTGCTGGGCCAAGTTTTTTATATTAATGCCAAAATGCCTGCCACTAACATACTAATTAACATCACTTAATAAGAGGACTATTTTCCTTCAGCCTTGCCAACACCATGGGTGAACAAGCTACTGGCTGAAAATAAACCTTAGGATTTGCTTTTCCTTATGTGGAAAGCATTCTGCCCTGATACAAAATAATCACTCATAGGAAAAAACCTTAGGAACTTGAATCATTCCTCTCATGGGCTGCAGGGTTGGTATGGTACGGGCGTTCCTTAGTGGTGCAGTGGTTGGGATTGCAGTGCTTACACTGCCGGGGCCTGGGTTTGATCCCTGGTCAGGAACTAAAGATCTTGCAAGCCTTGTGATGTGACCAAAAAAAAAAAAAAAGAAAAAGCTCAGGTATGTGGAGCAAAAGGCTGAAAAAATTTTCCCCACATATATTAGAAATACTTTTTCCTCAGGGCACTTCATCCTGGTGTTTAAGACATTTGTCCAGCCAAATTTTTCTTGAATATCTGCCTAGGTGATTTAATTAACCCTGTGAACCCTGGCAGAAATTCCTGGTTACCCTAAAGATTTCTCCTTTCTCAGGCGTCCCCATATCTAGGTGCCACCCAGAAAAAGTTTGGCAGCTTCCTTTTCACTTAAGGATGGGCGTGTGATATTAGCAGTAGTGATGCATGCATTTCCAGGAAATAATCTGGCTGGGATGTAGGGACAATGGCTGGTTCTCCACCAGCTGTTTGGCCGTGAAGCGCCTGATGCTTGTTACTGGGGCAGGTCAGCCCACTCTGAGCCTTAGTTTTCTCCTGTATAAAGTAGAAATGGTGATCCCTTAGGTCTCAGGTGGGGGCTTCAGATGAGATAGAGGTTGAAAGGCCAGAAATGTCAGGTGGGAGAATAGACCCCCAGGAAAGTGGAAGGCCAGAGATGGCCCCACAAAGGCCCCCCATGCACCCCCATCCCCGCCTTGAAGCTCTGCCAAAATTTCATCCACATTACAGCCTGGGAACTTGGAGAGGGCGTTGCCCCCAGCCAGCTGGGGAATGGAGTCAGTCTCATAGAGGAGGCCTTGAACCAAGAGATGAGTGAGCCCTCAGCTTGCTAACACACCCATTCGTACACCCCCTGCCATGTAACCGCCCACCTGGCGATTACCCCACAAAGCGTGCATAGAGCAGTCACCCAGAAGCTGGCTGAGATGAGGCCCACTGAAGCGAACCCTCCAGTCTCCAGTGGTAGTCATGCCAGGACCAACCAGCACAAAGGCCCGGAGCTAGAAGAAATGGGCCCTCTGTGTGGGCCTGTGGAGCAAGACTGGCCGCTTGGATTGCTGCCTCCCCTCAGTGGTCAGCTCAGGCCCAGGGACAAGTCTTTTCCCGGGCCCACGCGGCCAGCCCGAAGGTGGGCAGGAATCTGCTCCCCACAAACCCTTAGGTGCTGAGGCACTCCCAGGACCCTCCCCAGGCTTCTCCAGGTGCCGGCTGTCCCAGACTGGACAGGCTGGGAGCCCTGGAGGAGGGCCACACCTCCCTGACCCACCCCGCACCTCGTTTCTGAGTCAGGCAAGGCAAGCGGGGGCCTCGGGTGACCCATGGTAGATCCTGAAACCCAGAGAGACTGGGAATCACAGGATCAGAATCCTCAGGACTTGGAATCAGGGAATCTTCTAGACAATGACAGCCACTGGTGGTAATAATGGTTTGCTTTGACTGAATGCAGGATTGGATGTTCCAGGACATACCCAGCAGGCCATGCTGGAGCAGCTAGAACAGCTCACAGCCTCTCATCTCTGACCCCTGCCCTGGCTCCAGGGAGACATGAGGACTCTGGGGATACCCAGGCGGCAGGCAGGAGTGGTGGCAGCAGATATCCCCTCAGCACCCCGACATCCCTGCCCCTTTTGCTTAGCCCACTGCTGCTGGGCTCTCGGGGACTGCCCTGCTCCTCTCCCCCATCCAGGGGGAGTCCTCGGGTCCTGCCTGCCCTCCTCCCATCCCATAATTGGAGTCATACAGTCCAGGAAGGCATACCTGCTTCCCCTCCCTCTTCCCTGCCCTCCACATTTCCTCCCCACCCCACCACCGCCACCCTGCAGGGCTTCCAACTCTGAGCCTACCAACCAGGAAATCCAAAACATGTTCTGAATCTACCCATTTTTCCCCACCCTCAACCCCTGCCTTGGACCCGGTGGGTTTTTCAGAACCTGTGGTGATTTAGTCGTTAAGTCATGCCCAGTTCTTATGACCCCATGGACTGTAGCCTGCCAGGCTCTTCTGTCCATGGGATTTCCCAAGCAAGCATGCTGGGGTGGGTTGCCAGTTCCTTCTCCAGGGGTCTTCCTGACCCAGGGATCGAACCCAGATCTCCTGCTTTGCAGGTGGACTCTTCATCGACTGACCCATCAGGGAAACTAGGTCCCTCATTTGCTCCAGACTCTCCAATTGCTCCCACCCAGTGCCCTCAATAAAATCCAGACCCCCTCCAAGGTTCCCGGTCTACAGTGATCCTCCCTGTCCTGCTCTTTCCAACCTCGGGGCCCTGCCCCCAGCTCTCCAAACCTGGCTCACTCTCTGCTGCAGGGTCCCCCTCTGAGGCCTCACATTAAGCGTCCCCCACCTCCATCCCCCAGGCTGTCTCCATCTCTGACCTTGCTTTTGTCATGTTAGCTTCTGAAATGGGTATTCATCTGCTGGCTCGATCAGAGCCCTGAGGCCACGAGCAGGGCATGTCCACCTGGATCCTGTTGTGTGCCCAGTGGCTGCTGCATGGCCCTGCACACAGTAGGTGCTTAATGAAAGGGTCTCAGACCAAGTGTTAGTCTGCAGCCTGGACCCTCCTTCCACCAGGGTAGAAGAGAGGGGAGACAGGACAGCTTTTGCCCTAACTTGCATCAATCTGCATATATTTGCATTTTCTTGCTTGGCTTTGCGGGGAATCTTCCTGCATTTCCCTTTCCCAACAAGTTTTCAAGGAGGATGCAGCAGAGAAGGGAAAGGAGGAGGAACGCGGTGTCCTCTGCACCCTTCTGGCAAAGGTGAAGGGAGCATCAGTTCAGTTCAGTCGCTCAGTCTTGTCCGACTCTTTGCGACCCCATGGACTGCAGCACACCAGGCCTCCCTGTCCATCATCAACTCCCGGAGTTTACTCAAATTCATATCCATTAAGTCAGTGATGCCATCCAACCAACTCATCCTCTGTCGTCCCCTTCTCCTCCCGCCTTGAACAGGAGGCACTTTAGTTCTTCTTCGCTTTCTGCCATAAAGTGAAGGGTGCATACCAGCAAACAGTAGATGCCCGAGTGGAGCCGCGGCATCCCATCTCCAGGGAGAAGTGGGTCGACTCTGCAGCCCTGCACGGAGACAGAATAAGACAGTACCGGGTCAAACGTGAGGCTGCCTGGCGGTCACTGGACCCAGCTTGGGTGATGTGACCAGAGGAGGCCACCAGGGGGCGGCAGAGGCCGAGGAGGGTCCCAGTGCCCGAGGAGGACAGATTCCCAGATCCCTCCCGCTTATGGAGGAGGGAATCCAGCTTTTGGAACTCCAGCTAGGACTCAAACCCAGCGGTCAGAACCTCCAGATGACAAAGTGTGGGTTTCTTGAGGGCATGA
This sequence comes from Cervus canadensis, assembly GCF_019320065.1. Classification (NCBI taxonomy): domain Eukaryota; kingdom Metazoa; phylum Chordata; class Mammalia; order Artiodactyla; family Cervidae; genus Cervus; species Cervus canadensis. The sequence continues at coordinate 103,730,070 of NC_057389.1, forward strand.
CCTGAGACAAGCGACTCCCCCTTCCTCGGTACCTCTGATGCCATTTGTGGGACATGCCAGACACCACTTCCCCGGGTAGTCATGCCCCTCCATTTTTGGGAACATGATCATAGACAACCCCTCTGCCATGACCGCCACTTTACACTTAAAGTCTGGCACAGCATAGACTCTCGATGCATGTTTGGTGAAGGAACCAACGAATATACGAAGAAAGGAATGAATGAGGTACTTGTTCTGTGCCAGGCTTGTGTTATACAGGTTCAGTTTGTTCCTCTGAGGCAAGGGCTATTTTATGCTCATTTACAGATGGGGAATCTGAGGCCCAGAGAGACACCGAGTCTTTCTCAAGTATGGATGCATTCAGAACTTGAAGGAACCTGTTGCCTTCCACTCCTCGTAGCCTGAGGGCCGGGTTTGGTGATGCCCTCCTGCTAGGCTCTAGAGAAACGGAGAAGGTCAAAGTGCCCAGTGAGGGAGGGGTTGAAGCAGAGCGAATTTCCCTACGGGACCCTGCAACCCTGAAAGTAAACCCCAGTTCTGTGGGTGAGTGAGCTCCCCACAGCTCAGGTACAAAAGCACAACGGGGATCTCAGCGCTGGGCCTCCGCTCCCAGCTGTGTGGCCTTGGCTGAGTGACAGGCCAACTTTGAACCTCAGTTTCCCCACCTGTCCAAGGGCGACATTAACAGCTTATGGTCAGCGGAAAGTACCCCACAAAGCAGGGAGGAAGGGGGCGTTTGGGAGCCTCCCCCCCACCCCCCGGCAGCCACCTAAGTGTCCTGTCCTGGCCCATCTGACGGAGTACAGGGCGGAAAGGGTGCGGGTCCTGCCCGCCCCAGCTCTGGGGGCGGAGTCTCGCTGACCAGGAGCCCAATAAATCCGCGGGCCGCCGCCGCCGGGAGCTGCCCCCTTAGGCCCCACCGCGCCCTCCTGCTGTCAGCCCTGAGCACAGCTCCCAAGGAGGCGGCCAGACGTCCGCGCGGGGGACTTGCCGCTTGCACCGGGCGCCTGGACGGAGCGAGCGGCCAGGCGGACGGACAAACAGACGCGAAGACGAAGAGGGGTGACAGGGGGGCAGACGACCTGCAGCGAGGAGCCAGAGATTTCTCGCCCAGGGAGCCCCGGGCCGCCGGGGACCACAGGGGACAGGCGCGCGGTGTCGCTGCCGCCGCTGAGCATCCTACCTGCGCGCTGTCTTGCCTCCTCGGCCGCTGCCAACTTCCCTCAGCCGAGACACGCCGGGTGGCTGGAAGGGGCTGAGAACGCGCCTGTCCCCTCCCGCGCACCTCATGGCCGCCGTCGAGGCAAAGGAGCGGGCCACGTTCGGAGCCTGGGACTACGGGGTCTTCGCCCTTATGCTGCTGGTGTCCACCGGCATCGGGCTGTGGGTCGGGGTAGCGCGAGGCGGGCAGCGCAGCGCCGAGGACTTCTTCACCGGGGGTCGGCGCCTGTCCGCCCTGCCGGTGGGCCTCTCGCTGGCCGCCAGCTTCATGTCGGCGGTCCAGGTGCTGGGGGTGCCCGCCGAGGCCTACCGCTATGGCCTCAAGTTCCTCTGGATGTGCCTGGGACAGCTGCTCAACTCTCTGCTCACTGCCCTGCTCTTCCTGCCGGTCTTCTACCGCCTGGGCCTCACCAGCACCTACGAGGTACTGCGCAGGGGCCCGGGGGGCTGAGGACCTGCCTGACTGGGAACGCGGGGACGTGGCAGGGGAGGCCCTAAGGCTCTGAACCGTGGTGCAGGGGGCCGCAGGCGGGCTGCGGGAGCCTCCGAGCTGGACAGGTGGGGAGGGTTCTGGCAAGAAGCCGCAGGCAGTGAGGCCGGGGCAGGAAGGAGGAAGAGGAGCCAGCGTCCTGGTTCTCTTTGGTGGAAACTCGCTCAGGTCGGAGCCAGGCTCGGCCAGGGGCGCGCTCACCTGTGGACAGGCACACCCCTGCCCCCCCAGGCCTGGGTTTGCGTCCACCTGAGTGATCCCCTGGTGGCAGACTCCGGATTCGAAATCAGGCTTCCCCGCAGCGCGCCTCCTACCTTCCGCACGGGGTTGCCTCTCCGCTCGGGTTTCCCAAACGTCAAACTGGCGTTATTACAAGACCTCGCTCCGGGGCAGGGAGCACAAAGATTAAAATCTTGACCGGTCGTACAGTAGGCAGCCAGTCACAGGCACTGTCTGCATCTTGCGAAAGTTGACTCAGAGCGGCGGCAGCCCCGGGGGAACGATCAGACATGAGTGGGAGCGTGTGGGACCACTGTGTACACGCTTGATGGTGCAGTCCTATGGGCACACGCCGTATGCACAGGCGCGGGGATGGTGCGTGTGCACAAGTGTGTGCAGATAGATTGGAAAGGGTGCTTGGCGGGAGCCCTCCGTCCCCCTCCTCCGTGGGCAAGAGTGTGGAGTTGGCCTCCGGTGGGCGGGCAGAAGCCAAGAGGGCGGGTGAAGGACCCAGAAGCCTCGGCCCCTGAATGGGGACTCTCCAGGTGACCACGAGCCCTCGGCTCCTCCTTGTAGTACCTGGAGATGCGCTTCAGCCGCGCTGTGCGGCTCTGCGGGACTCTGCAGTACCTCGTGGCTACAGTGAGTGGCCTCGGCCCCGTGCTCGCGCCCAGGGTCCAGCTCGCGTCAAATATCGGACGGTCACGCCCACAACCCCGCCCCCATCCTCACGACCCCACTCCCACTCTGCACAGCCTTGTCCAGGCCCCGCCCACAATCCTTCTGGCCCCGCCCCAGGAGGCTCTATTTGCAAGTCTGGGTCGCCGGCCCCCCGCAGACCTCCGGCCTGACCCCACCCCGATCCCGCATGGCCCGGCCCATCTGCCCTCAGTCAAATACCCCAGCTGTCCTCCTCCCCCTAGCTCCTTCTCAATACCCTCTTCGCACAGGTGCCCCCAGCCTCCCTGCCCTTACCCTCTATCTGCAGATGCTCTACACCGGCATAGTGATCTACGCCCCCGCGCTCATCCTGAACCAAGGTTTGAATGGGCGGGGGTGGGGAGGATGGTGGCGGGAAGGAGCCAAGGCTTAGAGGCTGGCCGGGGTGAGGGGAGGGACAGTTCTAGGAGAGAAGAATCCTACTTCATTCCCCGCAAGGCCCCAGGACAGTGAAAGCCAAGCTTTCGGCCTGCAAATTGACCTAACAGGAGGGTCTCCTTGCAGTGACAGGGCTGGACATCTGGGCGTCGCTCCTGTCTACCGGAATCATCTGCACCTTCTACACCACTGTGGTGAATGTCCCTCTACCCCCACCCCACGTGGGGCTGCATGCCCACTGAGTGGGAGAGACCCCGAGCAGGCCCCTTCACTTCCCTACCTTCCCTTTCTCCAGAGGAAGACTGTGTCCCCACTGGGCCTATTTCCTCATCTTTATTATGAAAAGTGACTTGAAAGGCTTATTGCTGAAAGCCCAGGGATAGGGCACGGCTGGATCCAGGGGCTGCAGGAGAGCCCTCTGTGTTCTGTCCCATCTGTTAAGAACCTCGTTGGCTCTGGGCTTCCGTCCCTTTGGGCTGCATTCTAGCAGAAAGTGAGTTCCTGTTTCAGGATGGACTGCCTGAAGTCCCAGGAGGGTTCTGTCTGGCTGGCACTGATGTTCGGTGAAGGATGAGCCATTCGCAGAGGTGTGGGGAGCTAGGATGTTCTGTTGGCTATTCCTGGAGTTGGGGGCAGGGTTAGCCTCACCTGAATGACCTGGAACTGCGGAAGGGGCTTCTCCAAAGGAAGAAGGAGAAGCTGCCCAGGGAAGGCAAAGATGTGAAGGCTGGATGGGTAAAAACAACAGCTAATAATACCAGTAGTAGTAATAATGATAATAATAGTGGCAGCCATCACTCACTGAACACTTGTATGTGCCAGATGCTCTTCCAAATATTTTTCTTGTATTAATTAATTTATTCCTTGCAATGATACCCTGAAGAAGGTACTATTATTAACCCCATTTTACAGATGAGGAAACTGAGGCAGAGAAGACCATTGGTCCCAGCCACTACTGGAGGCCAGGCCAAATCCCCGCCAGGTCCCCCACCTGACTCCTCCGCCCTCCCACCTCTGCTCTGTCCTACAGGCCGCAGACAGATCCCTATCTGACATCCTCTCTCCCTCTCTGTTGCACCTTGCAGGGCGGCATGAAGGCTGTGATCTGGACGGACGTATTTCAGGTCCTAGTGATGCTGAGTGGTTTCTGGGTTGTCCTGGCTCGTGGAGCTGTGCTTGTGGGTGGACCTGGGCAAGTACTCGAGCTTGCCAAGAACCACTCCCGGATCAACCTGATGGAGTACGTGAAAATGTAGAGGGAGATATGGCCAAATGATGGAGCTGGCACCTCTGCCCTGGGAGAAGCCAGCCAATGCCGCCTCCCTGGAAGCCCTTCCTGCTCCCCTCCCCAGACAGAAAACCTAGACAAAACCCTGGCTTCCCCTCTCTGGGGACTGAAGGCTCTCTGTGATCCCAGTTAGGCACAGAAAAAAATGTTTTTTGAATACATGTGGATGACTCAATAAACCCATGAACTTTTAATCTGGCAAACTCCTATTCACACTTCAAAATCTAGCCCCAAATGTCCCTTTAAGACCCATCAGGTCCAGAATAGGCATCTGGGGCAACCTGGAGGGGAGAAGTCAGTGTAGCATTCCCACATGGCTGACTGTCCCCGTCCTCATCCAGCTTTGACCTGGACCCGAGGAGCCGCTACACGTTCTGGACTTTTGTCGTGGGCGGCACGTTGGTGTGGCTCTCCATGTACGGGGTGAACCAAGCCCAGGTGCAGCGCTACGTGGCCTGTCGCACAGAGAGGCAAGCCAAGCTGTGAGTATTTGGCAGGGTGCCTCTGGGATGTGCTGCCCCCTTCCTCCACCCCGAGACCACCTCTCCCCTCCAGGGCTGTGCTCGTCAACCAGCTGGGCCTGTTCCTGATCGTGTCCAGCGCTGCTGCCTGTGGCGTCGTCATGTTCACGTTCTACCTTGACTGTGACCCTCTCCTGGCGGGGCGTATCTCTGCCCCAGACCAGGTGAGTCTGGTCCAGGCTCCTAGGCCACTCCTATCCACCCACCCCCACTGAGAACCTCTGAGTGAGTCACTGGGAGTGAGGGTGGAAAAGTATTCCTAGTGGAGAGATAGCCTGTGCAAATGTCCAGAGGCAGGAAAGAACTCAACACAGAGGAGGATCTGGGAGGTGATGCAATGTTATGGGGAGGGGAGGGGCATTTCAGACTCCCTGAGGGATATCAAGGAGGCCATGGGACCACAGTCCAGCATGAAATGATGACACTGCCAATAACGACCAGCTCTCACGTCCCAAGTACCTGCACTGTGCCTCACGCCCCTTCATGAACATGAACACGCCCCTTTCAACATGTGATGAGGCCAAGACTGCCCTGGCCCTTGATTTACAGATGAGAAACTGAGGCAGGAGATCAGAAGTGAAGCAATCGCCTGAGGTCCACAGGCAAGACAGGGGTAGCACCAAGGCCAGGACCCAGACGTGCTCACCCTGGGGGGAGCTCTGGCCATGGGGTTCAGAGTCCATGGGGTCGGATCCCAGACTGCCTCTGTAACCTCAAGCAAGGAGTGACCCTCTTTGGCCTCACCGGCTTCATCAGTAAAGTGGGAATGACCCAGGATCACAGAGTCAGTCAAGAAGCACGCACTGAGTGCCCACTCAGTCTGGTCGGTACTGGGTGTTGGGAATGTGCAGTGTGAGGACAGATAGAGGCCTCACCCTCGGGGCCTTGCTGTCCTGGAGGTTGACCCCTGACCCCCTTCAGTACATGCCCCTGCTGGTGCTGGACATCTTTGAGGACCTGCCTGGAGTCCCCGGGCTCTTTCTGGCCTGTGCCTACAGTGGGACCCTCAGGTGAGTGACCCTGCTTTCTCACTTGGCCACATCTGAGCCCCTGGGGCCTCGTCATAATGTTCTGAGCACGTCCAGCATTTACTGCTCAGCCCCTAGTAAGTGGGGTCCTGTGGAAGGCATACCCTGAGCACAAGGACCCCAGATCTGGGATCTTTACCCCTTATTACCCAGCAGGGTTACACTCGATTCCTTTCCCTTTCTTCTTTCTGTCCTCCCTCCCTCCCTCAAACAAATGTTTGTTGAGCGCCTATGGGGCAGGTACTGCTGTTCTAAATATTGGGGCACAGCTGTGACCAAGCGGTCCCCCACTCCTGCCCTCGGGGGCCTCACGCTCTGGCAGTTTCAGATCTCCCCTGACTTCTGGTCGCATCGCTGCTCCTGCTGTGACCAGAGTCTATGTGGCTGTTCTCTGCACCCCATCACTGCTTTGTAATGAGGCCTTGTGTCATTAATGTTCTCAGTCATGGGTGTCCTTGCTCCCGTGAGGGTTCTCAGGTCTGTGGGGAGAGTGGGGAGGTGGACCTCTCCTCTACTCTTGAGGGATTCTGCTGCCCAGGCCTCTGCCCTTGGCTTGGGTTGGGTCCTGGCAGGCCAGTTGGTGTGGGTAGCTGGGGGCCTCCTCCAGCAGGTAAGCCCTGGGGGCAAGAGGTGGCCAGTCCCTTGAAGTGGCCTGAGGATGCCCACCTCCTTTGTACTCCCCTCTCCCAGCACCGCATCCACCAGCATCAATGCCATGGCTGCCGTCACTGTAGAGGACCTCATCAAACCTCGGCTGCCGAGCCTGGCCCCTCGGAGACTGGTCATCATCTCCAAGGGGCTCTGTGAGTTGGGGGAACCTGGGTGGGGGGGCAGGGAAGCCTCTCCCCACTGACAGAGCCATCCCCACCCGCTACAGCGCTCATCTACGGCTCAGCTTGTCTCACCGTGGCGGCTCTGTCGTCTCTGCTGGGGGGCGGTGTCCTCCAGGTAGGTACCCCCCCTCCCCCACCGCCTCCAATCTTCCCAAGAGGTGAGGCCTCATCCACTTTGAGGCTCAGAGAAGGCTGTGCGTGTCGATGGCAGAACTGAGTTCTGACACTCCACCAGCAGGATGGCCGCAGCCTGGCCTGAGACAGGGATGCTGGGAGGTGGGAGTAGTGACCTGGGGGCAAGAAGGGCCTCCTCCTGGCATGGTCATGGTCATGGAACCAGATTTGTCAAGAGAGAGAATCTGCATCTCTGGGAGAGAGCTGAGAATAGGGCATCCCTTCCCCTTTAGAGAAACTGAGGCGTAGAGGAGTCTCAAGACCCCCAGTGGAGTTCCCCAGGTCTTCCTTTCCCAGCGGGTAAACTGAGGCTAAGAAAGGTGGGATGACTCTGCCTTCAGTCCCACTCCCACCCACTCTCCCAGGGCTCCTTCACTGTCATGGGGGTCATCAGCGGCCCCCTCCTCGGAGCCTTCATCCTGGGGATGTTCGTCCCCACCAGCAACACACCGGTGAGTATTAATACACCGACGAGGGACTAGGAGTGCGAGGGGTCAACACCGACCCCCGCTGACACTGGGTCCCTCCCCAGGGAGTCCTGTCGGGGCTGGCAGTGGGCTTGGCGCTGTCGCTGTGGGTGGCCGTGGGCGCCACTCTGTACCCGCCTAGCGCGCAGTCCATGGGGGTCCTTCCGTCATCAGCTGCCGGCTGTGCTGTGCCCTCAGCCAACGCCTCTGGTCTCCTGGACCCTCTTCTCACCGCCAACGCCTCGGGCAGGGTCTCCAGGTAAGCTCTGAGCCGGGAAGCATGGCCAGAGAGTGTGTGGTTGGAGAGATCCTGAAGCTGAGTCCCTACTGGGAAGGAGAAGGTGCGGGCGGGGCTTGGGGAGCAGGGAGTAGGGCATTCCCCGCAGAGGAGAAAGTGCAAACTCTCTGAGGCCAGGGTTCAGGTAGTGCATGCCAACTGTGGTGAGGTTAGAGCGGATTTAATGGCAGAAGAAAGGATACGTGAGATGAGGTTCAACCAGAGAAATCGGATTCTTTTTAAACTGTGATATCACTTACAGGCCATAAAATTAGCCATTTAACAGCGGTTTTTAGTATATTCACCAGGTTATCCAATCATCACCACTATCTCAAGAACATTTTCATTACCTCAAAAACAAAAAAGACAAAAGCCCCAAACCCTGTACAATTTAACAGTCACCGCCCGTTTCCACCTCCCGCTAGCCCCTGGCTTCCCCGGTGGCTCAGCTGGTAAAGAATCCACCTGCAGTGCGGAAGACATGGGTTCCATCCCTGGGTTGGGAAGATCCCCTGGAGAAGGGAATGGCTGCCCACTCCAGTATTCTGGCCTGGAGAATTCCATGGACTGTATAATCCATGGGGTCACAAATGGTTGGACAGAACTGAGCGACTTTCACTTCCAGCCCCAGGCAACCTCTAATCTACTTTCTGTTGCTATGGACTTGCCTGCTCAGGACATTTCGTATAAATGGAATTGTGCAACATGACCTGTTGGGTCCAGCTGCCTTCACTCAGAATGATGTTTTGTGTGTGTGTGTGTGTGTAATAAAGTTTTATTAAAGTATAAAGGAGACAGAGAAAGCTTCTGACACAGGCATCAGAAGGGGGCAGAAAGGGTACCCCTCTGTTAGTCTTCAGCTGGGTGTTATATAGTCACTAGCAGTCTGTTAATGAAAAGAAAGGAATGTCTTAAAACTCAGAATGCCACCAGGCCCCTCACCCATAAATTGCATTTTGTGTTAATCCTGGCACCAGATGATTCATCCCAGGCCATGAAACAACTGACTTGAATCTTGTAGAAGGGCAGATTACCATACAAATAGTTTTGTTTACATAGATTAGGGGAACAATATCTGAGTATAACATACTGGTTTGTGAAGTAGGCTCTGAGCCATTTGGCAGAATCCACTTGAAGACAGAGTCTGGGGTAAATGCATAACACATTAACATAGCTTAAGACAAACATTTCCATAAGAAAAATGCATTGGTTAACTCAAGGTTTGAGAATAGTTAGCTTCAGGTGAAACCAGGTGTCATGGCAACACGGTATTTTAAGAGAAACCTCCTTTTAAATTTGTACAGAGAAGGAAAAATATCGCTAGTTTGTTTCCTCCTGCCGCTTAAGAGAGATAAAAATGTCTGACACTTGCAGCTTATTTCCTCCATTTGGAGACCTCTGACCTTCCTGTCTGTTACCCTCTCAGTGTTTGATATACAATAGTCACTCCAAAATGCTTGTTGATAATTATATCTTATTCCAAAAAGTACTAATCCTATGGACAAAATCCACTGGGTCAATTTTGGTATAGAGCTTTGGACTAGAAAGACACTTTAAACAAAACCGCATCAATTTTTAAGCCAACAAAGAAATCTTTTCACATATCACTGACATATATATTCCTCCAGATTCTACTTAGACATTTCTAGTGATGGGTAAATCACTCCTTAAGAAGACAGTCTACTCCATTTTGACATCTCTTAAGCATTAAAATAATTAAATTCGGATGTCTTATAACTTGTACTCATCAACCCAAACTTTGCCTTCTTAATTGACACAGTGCAGTTCTTCATTCTATATGTAAACCACCCTGTAAATACTTGAAGCCAATAAGTATGACCTCTCTCTCCATCTAAAGCTCGTTTTCATCCCTAGAAAGCATTTTTCCCATGTCAAACAGCCAAAAATATTTCCAACAATTTAATGGTTGACTTCATAAACAAACTTGAAGTCAATCTAGCCACTCTCCAGGAGAATATCTGAGAGTGCTGCATCTTGAAGAAAATAAAATTTCAGATACAATATAGTCAGTCAGAAGTAGAGCTACCAATGGTGTTGCCCTAGATTTCTGTACAGTTAAAGACTGAGTTACCTATTATAAAGGCTAAAATATTGAAACCATGCTAAAGAATTCCTCACATCTTTTACTTCATTCAGGTTGGCATCCTACTAAATTTGGTGATCTGTGCAACTAATAAGAATGTTTAAGAGTGACCAACAGTAGTAATTCACATCCCGTAACATCTCTAAATTGCTGAGCAAAGAAATCTGCTTCTTGAATTCTTAAGAACAAGTCTTTAAGAAAAGAACAAATTCTTCTATTTTCAAGAGACATTAAGTATGTTTTCCTCTATGTCTGTGCTAAAAAACAACTTATTATTGATTACAACCATACTTGAACTTTCTGCACAGTTTCAGAAAGGTTAATATAAAATATGCCTTCTTATGCAGTGTGCAAATTGCCTTTAGAAAGACGGATGTTTTAAGAATATGACTATTTCCCAAAAAGGAATAAATAGAGAAGATTAAATTTTCAGTGATTTAGCTATATAGACTAAATCACAAGATTAAGAAGTTACTAATAAAGAAGGAAGCTGAACTATAAGTAGTAAATGGTAGTTACTAGGAGAGTATGGTCTATCTGTTAGAGATAGTGATAATATTGGGAGTAGTGATGGTGTATATTACTGTTCAGTTTACACATTGCACCTGTGTTTCCAGATAAGGGATTAAATGGGTGCTAAAATGCAACTTGTGCACCCCGTGTTAAGACTTGCAACCCTAGAATGGAAGGCACCTTAACAGGGGCATCATTTTAAAATTCACCTGGGCAGAAGGGGCACTATTTTGTAACGGTGACCTTAAACAAGTAGACCATCAGTTATTTCCCCAGCAAATATATTTATTTGGGATCAGCAAATAATTGCAATTTGGAGTCTGTAACCATTCCAAGCCACATGCAAGTCCCCATACGGCAAGCCAGGGAGAATGCTTTTAACAGAACGATGTTTTTAAGGTTTGTCCACACTGTAGTGTGTCTCGGTGCTTCATTCCTTTTATGACCTCAGAGTATTTCACTGAATGGATGGACCAATTTTGTTGATCCTTCATCAACTGATGGACATTTGGGTAGTTGCTACTTTTTGGTGATTGTGACTAGTGCTGCTATGAACATTTGTGTCCAAGTGCTGGTGTGGACATACATTTTCTTTTTTCTTGGTATATACCTAGGAGTAGAATTGCTGGGTCATATGGTAATTCTACATTTAGCTTTTAAGAAACCACCAGATTATTTTGCATAGCCACTGCATCATTTTACATTCCTACCAGGAATGTATAAAGACTCCAACTTCTCCACATCCTTGCCAATACTTATTATTATCTCCTTCTTTTTTCTGAATTCTAACCATTGTACTGGGTATGAAATAATACTCATTGTGGTTTTGATTTGCATTTCCCTAATGACTAATGATATCGACAGTCTTTTCATGTGCTTATTGGCCATACTTATATCTTCTTTGAACAAATGTCTTCTCAAATCCCTTGCTCATTTTTAAATCGGGTCATTTGTCTTTTCATATTGAGTTCTAATTTATGTGTTCTTTATATCTTTATTCTTGATGTTAGATCTTTATCAGATGTGTGATTTGCAAATATCTTCTTCCATTCTGTGGGTTTTCTTTTCATTCTGTTGACAGTATCCTTTGATACACAAAAGTTTTCCATTTGGATAAAGTTCAATTTATCCTTTTATTTTTTCTTTTTTACTGGAGTGGGTTTCCATTTCCTGCTCCAGGGGATCTTCCTGACCCAGGGATCAAACCTGCGTCTCCTGCATTGGGAGGTGGGTTCTTTACCACTGAGCCATCAGGGAAGCCCTGTATGTTTGTTTTGTTTGGCCATGCTGTGCTGCTTGCGGGATCTTAGTTCCCTGACTAGGGGTTGGACACAGGCCCTCAGTAGTTAAAGCATGGAATCCTAACCACTGGACTGTCAGGGAATTACCTCCGTTTTCTTTGGTTGCTTGAGCTTTTGGTGTCATATCTAAGAAAGTGTTGCGAAACCCGTGGTCATAAAGATTCTTGCCTGTTTTCTTCTTAGAGCTTAATTTGGTTTGATTCTGAGGGTGATAAGAAGAAACAAGAGGCAACCTGAGTTACATTTTATTTGTATGTGTTCAGTCATGTCTGACTTTTTGCAACTGTAGCGGACTGTAGTGTGCCATGGAATTTTCCAGGCAGGAATACTGGAGTGGGCTGCCATTTTCTCCTCCAGGGGATCTTCCTGACCTAGGGATGAAACCCATGTCTTTTGCACCTCCTGCACTGGCAGGCAGATTCTTCACTGCGCCACCTAGGAAGCCCTGAGTTACATTTTAGTGATATTCCTCTGCTTGTGTGTAGACAATGCCTGAAGGTGTTGGTGGGATAACAAGAAGGAAGGCAAACTGGCATACACCCATACAAGCAATCACGAAGGACTGGGCTGGGTTGTGAGAGTGTAGACAGGAGGAAGCAAATGGAATGGATTTTAGACTCATGCTCATCTCTATCTCTCTCTTAGCCTGGAAATGGACCCTGATCAGCAGACCTTAGCTGACAACTTCTACGCCATTTCCTATCTCTATTATGGTGCCTTGGGCACACTGTGCACTGTGCTATGTGGAGCCCTTGTCAGCTGCCTGACGGGTGAGGAGGACATATGACATCCTTAGAGGTCACCTTGTCCACCTTCTGCCTCTAGGACCCACAGGGAGGGGAAGGAGGGCCCTTCTGTCAGTCGAGCGGCCACTGTATACTAGCCACATCTGCACCCTTGTTGCTGCATCGCTTTCAGGACACCTTCCACCTTGTGGGACTTGTCCTGTTTTGCAAAGGCAGGAACTGAGGCATCTCCTCTCCACCTCTCTATTCCCTGTTCAACCCCAAAGATAATGCCTTTGCTGGAGGATGGCGGGAGAGGGGCGAGGGGAAGGAGGGGAGGGCGGAGGCGGCACAAGACGCTGTCCTTGGTGCTGAAATAGCTTTTCCCCGAAGTCTTGGCAACTCCGCACCCGTCTGGGAGTTCTGAATCCTGAAGTGGAAAGAGATTAAAAGAAATCAATAGTGATAAGAGTACCTATTCCCTCTTCCTGAGTCTCAGACTTCCCATTCACCAGGGCTGTACTGAGTCCTTCCCCAAGTTGGCCGATATTCTAGACACTGGGGACACAGCAGCAAATGGAGCCATATGCTGGACACTCCTGGCCACCCACTGTTGTCTATTACAACCTCTCACTGTGTAGATGAGAAAGTGAGGCCCAGAGAGGGGCAGAGACTTGCCAGTGTCCCCACTGGGTCACTGTCAGATCTGGGTTTGGAAGCCATCAGAGATCTCTCTTTTCTTCCCCAGCGCTTGGTCTCCAGTTCTCCCGCCACCCTCACTAAATAGCCCCATTTTCTCTCTGCCCCCTCAGGCCCCACCAAGCGCGGTGCCCTGGGTCCCGGTCTGCTCTGGTGGGACCTCATGCGGCAGACAGCATCAGTGGCCCCCAAGGAAGAGGTGGCCGCCCTGGATGACAGTTTGATGAAGGTCAGTCTCAGGGCTGGGATCCCAGAGCAGGGGGAGGGGCAGTGAAGTGGCTTCAGGTGCTCTGTTTGTGGTCTTAACTCAGGGAAGTGACATGGTGAGTCACCGTCTTCGTCTTTCTCAACTTCGCCTTACTGCCAGTGGGAAGGCTCAGCTGGGAGCTAGTGCATCTTCAACACTTTCTATTACTCACTTTAACAAGGACTGAGCAGACTTTCATACTGTTCATTTTCATTGTATCTGTTTTTACAATTACCTCCAATCTGTGGCAAGTGAAACTGGCTTGCCTTTCAGTTATTGATATAAAGTCTCTCCCCAAAATAAAATTGCTTAATTCAAAAGTGAGTCAACTTAGAAAAAAGCTTACATAAGAAACATGACAGGGGGTAGATCAACATTGACCAGAGCCGTGTGGTTGCTATGGGAATGCCCCGAGTTTGGGAAACACGGTCCCTGGGGGATCTGATCCAGGTCTGCTCCTGCTTTGGATTCCCTGTTTCATTCCATTATTTATTAAGCACTTGCTGTGTACCCAGACATGCTCTGGCAGGAGCAGAAGAAAGCTAAACCAAGAAAGGAATAGGATCTAAGCAGGGGGTGAGTATTAGGAAGAAAATAAAGCAGGATATGGTGATGGATGAGGTGACATTATTAATGTCCAGAATGAGAAGGAGACAACTACTGGGAGATCTGAGGGAAGGGCATTCTTGGTGGAGGGCACAGCAGATGCAAAGGCCCTGAGGTCAGAACAGATGCAATGGTGAGAGCAGGGATTTGGGATCTGAAGTGTTTTAAAGCTTCCTCCCGCTGCTGTGGGGAAATAATTTATTTTCTTGAAGAACAGGTAGAGTCAGAGAGAGGAGAGGGGCAGGCATCCATGGATGCATGGATGGGGTGGACCATAGGTGACATGGCCATGGGAGAGAGAAGTGGATGGAAGTTTTGGAGGCAGAAAGGACAGGACTTGCCAAGGTGATATTGTGCCACTCTTCCCAGGCTCTGTCCTCCCAGATCTTCTGTCCCCATCTGGAGACTATCTGAGCTGACACAGCACAAGTGAGGTCTCTGACAGGGGCTTTCTTCTCCCCTCCCCCCAGGGTGCTGAGGAGTTGCCCCCTGGAGCCAAGAGGCATCCTGACTTTCTGCCCACTGATGAGGACCATCTGCTCTACCTGGGTCAGAAGGAGGTGAATGGAGCTTGTTCCAGGACACCCGGCAGTGAACACAACAAAGGTCTTGACCTGCAGGAGACAGACCTCTGAACCAGCTGGGGGCTGACCACCTGGGATGGGACCTCAGGGGGGCCCATCCTAGGCCACGGGCCAATGGCCTTGGGCTCTGATTGGTTAGGTCACATCATATGCAAATAAACCTGGAGCTGCACAACCCCGCCCTATGGGAAGAGGTGAAGCCCTGCCTCCAGAAGATCATTTTATCCTGCCTCCTGCTTCCAGCCAGCCCCAAGTCTTAGATGCTATACCCCTGCCCATTCTCCCAAAACACAGCCAGAGTTTTCTCTACCTATAAGAGAAAGAGGTTGGAGTCCCCTCTGGACAATATAGAAAACCCCCAAGCCCAACATTGGAGTCTGAGAAAGACCCCAGGTCTTCCCTGGGAGGTATCTGAACCTTAGCATTGATTTTGGAGGTCCTCAGGCCCAAATCCCTGTAACCCACTTCACAAGTAGGGCAACTGAGGCCTGCAAATGGTCATTGACTCGGCCAAGTTCACAGAACAAAACAGAGATTCATTGAGAGTTGGAGACCAACTCTCCCTCCTTCATCTCCTCCCTGTTTTCCTCCCTTTGGCCTCTGATCTTGGGAGCAGAAAGACAGGAGAAATGAGAAATAAGGTTGTCAGCCTTCCTCCTGTGCTTGGACACTTTTATCCATCTCATCCATTAAGGACCATGGACCAAATTTACAGAGGAAGAAACTGAGGCTCAGCAACTCCAGTCAGGGAAGGGACAAGCCTAGGTGCTGCATGATGCTGAGGTTCCATCAATGACATGTCACTGGGGTACAGAGTAAGATGGGCCGGGTGAGCTCACGTACCAGAGATGCATCTGACTGTCTAACCCTTGGTTGGAGTCTTCATCCACACATATCAAACAAATGGACTCTTGATGTTCTGTCCTCTCTGAAAAATCATTCTGGCTGTCACCTTAAATCTCTGCAGTCAGATCTGAGTGTAAATCTCTGTATCTCTTGCCCCGAGCCTGCGAAGAATAAGCCTGAGTATTTAAAAGCATCAGAGCAAGACGATCACTCCTGTACCAGAGTGCATTATACTGTCCTTCCAGACATACAGTTCCTTTCCCCTCCTGACTCACTCCAAAGACTTCCCTCCTCACTGCCCTTTTCACCCCATCCATGCATCAGTCACTAGGGTTTCTGAGAGCTGCCTGTACCCACCTCTATCCGTGCATCTGACATGGTTCCCATGGCCTCCCGGGAAACACGCTCTGCTCACTTAGAAGTTGGGGCCCCTGTACTAGGTTAAATATGGTACCCTCAAAATTCATGTCTACCTGGAAAACTCAGAATGTGAACTCCATTGAAAATAGGGTCTTGGCAGGTATCCTTAATTGAATTAAGATAAGGTCATACTGGATTGGGATGGGCCCTGAATCCAATGATTGTGTCCTTATTAGAAGAGGAGAAAAGATACAGGCCCACAGGGAGAAAATCATGAGGACACAGAGGCAGAGATTAATGTACCTACAAGCCAAAGGATGCCAAGGGTTGCTGGAGCCACAGAAGCTGGGAGATGGGTACAGGAGGGATTCTCTCTTGGAGCCTTCAGAAGAAGCATGGCCCTGCCAGCATCTTGATTTCACACTTCAGGCCTCCAGTACTGCTTAAAAATAATAATAGTTTCTATTGTTTTAAGTTGTGGCAGCCTCAGGAAATGAATACATCCCTCCTGATCTCTCAGAGGCCTGAACCTCTCTGCAGGCTGCTTTATGGATACCTTTAGATTTGGACTTAAAAGTGACCATCACAAATTTAGAATCCATGGCTGAATAAAGTGGGACAGACTTTGGACTCATTGATGGTCCTTCCGCAAAGCAGGGCCTAGATTCGGGGAGGGGCAGTGGTTGGGGCCAAGGCTGCCCAGTGCAGGCAGAACAAGCTGATCTGGCTGCTGGTTTAGACATCCAGCCATGTTGTCCTGGGTATCAGTAGCTCATCCCTTAGTATTGCTGAGTAATAATACTCCACTGTATGGATGGACCACAGTTTGCTCATTCATTCACTCACGTTCATGTTACTTCCAGCTTTTGGCTATTGCAAATAAAGTTGCTAAGAACATTAGTGTACAAGTTTTCTAACATACACTTGAATTTCTCTTGGGTCAATTCCTAAGAATGAAGTGGCTGGATCCAATGGTAGGTGAATGTTTATTTAAGAAACTGTTGGGACTTCCTTGGTGGCTCAGTGGTAAAGAATCAGCTGCCAATGCAGGAGACACAAGTTCGATCCCTGGCCTGGGAAGAGTCCACATGCCATGGGGTGACTAAGCCCGTGCTCCACAGCTAGTGAAGCCGGCCATCCTAGAGTCGGAGCTCTGCAACAAGAGAAGCCACCGCAATGAGGAGCCCACGCACCGCAACAAAGAGTAGCCACTGCTCGCCACAATTAGAGAAAACCCAAGTGCAGTGACAAAGACCCAGCACAGCCAAATTAATCCATTTTTTTACCTGTCAAACTGTTTTCCAAAGCTGTTGATTCATTTCACATCACAAACAAATGTATGAGCTTCAACTGCTCAAAATACTTCACAGAACATACTTTGGTCCATCCTTTTAATTTTGCCCATTCCAGTGCCTGTGAGGTAGTATTTCACAGTGGTGTTGATTTATATTTCTCTGATAACCAAAGATGTTGAACATCTTTTCACATGCTTGTTATTTATCCAAGTAGTTTTGTCCAAGTGTTGTTCAAACTTTTGCCTATTTTTTTTTCTTTTGCACAACTTTCGGTTAGATTTTTTATTTTCTTATTGCTGCAAAAATTATTTTCATATTCTGGATACAAGTTCTTCACCAGTTATGTTTTCTTCCAACTTGTGTCTTGCCTCTTCAGTTGCTTAAGATTGCCTTTGAAAGATAAGAATTGTAGCTTTGATTGACCAAAACTTATCTTTTTCCCCCTTTTTTTCTCTCTGTGGCAAAACTTACACATAAAAGTCATGATTTTAACCATTTTCAAGGGTATAGTGGCATTAAGTACATTTAGACCATTGTACCATCACCACCATCCATCTCTAGAACTTTTTACTCATCTGAAACTCTGTAACCATGGATGCTAATTCCTCATTCTCCTCTCTGCCCAGCACCTGGTAGCCACCATTATATTTTCTCTGTCTATGAGTTTGACTATTCTAGGAGTTCATTTAAGTGGAATCATATGTTATTTGGCCTTTTGTGTCTGGCTTACTTCATTTAGAATAATGTCTTCAAGGTTCATTCATACTGTAGCAAGTGTCAGAATTTCCTTCCATTTAAAGGCTGATTAATATTCAATGGTATACATATATACATTTCCTTTATATGTATATATATACCATTTACCATATTTTATCATCCATTCATCCATCAGTAGACATCTGGCTTGTTTCCATCATTTAGCTATTGTGAATAATACTGCTGTGACATTAATAGCAAAATATCTTGTCAATATTTGCTTTCATTTCTTTTGGGTTTTTTACCCAGAAGTAGAGAACTGAGGGCTTCCCTGGCAGCTCATTGGTAAAGAATCTGCTTGCAATGCAGGAAACCCTAGTTCAGTCCTTGAGTCAGGAAGATCCCCTGGAGAAGGAAACAGTAACCCATTCTGGTATTCTTGCCTGGGAAATCCCATGGACAGAGGAGCCTGCTGGGCTACAGTCCATGGAGTTGCAAGAGTCACACATGACTTAACAACTAAACCACCACCACCACCAGAAAACTGGATCATACTGTAGTTCTGTTTAATTTTTTTAATACAGTTTTCATTCCTATTTTAAATACTGTTTACATTCCTATCAAATATTAACAGACATAAAAGGAAAAATTGCCAGTAACACAATAATAGTAAGGAATTTTAACACCCCACTTACATCACCTGACATGTCATCCACGTAGAAAATTAATAAGAAAAATCAGCCTTTAGATATGTGGAATCTAAAAAATAAAGCAAGTGAATGAATATAACAAAACAGAAAGAGACTCGTGTATATAGAAAACAAACTAGTACTTACTAGCAGGGAGAGGGAAGGCAGAAAGGGTAAGATAACAGTGGAGGATTAAGAGGTACAGACTAATATGTATACAATAAATAAGCTACAAAGATACACCACAGGGATATAACCAATATTTTATAGCAACTCTAAATGGAATATAATCTATAAAAATTTTGAATCACCATGTTGTACACCTGAAACCAATATAACACTATAAATCAACCATACCTCAATAAGAAAAAAGGAAGTAATGCAACTGATTTGGGGATGTTGATTTACGTCCTGCAACGTTGTATTTTAGAACTCTGATGAATTCATTTATGAGTTCTAACAGGTTTTTTACAGAATTTTCCCTGTTTTCTACATATGAGATCATGTCATCCACCAAAAGAGATAATATTATTTTTTCTTTTTCAATTTGGATGCCTTTGATCTCTTTTTCATGCCTAATTGCTGCAGCTAGAACTTCCAATACTATGTTGAAAAAAGTAGCAAAAGCAGACATCCTTGTCTTAATCCTGATCCTAGGGGAAAAGCTTTCAGTCTATCACCATTGAGTATGATGTGAGCTGTGGGGTTTTCACAAGTGGTCTTTATTATGTTAAGGTAGTTTCTTTCTATTCTTGGCTTGTTGAGTGTTTTTATTAAACAAAAAAAATGTTGATTTCTGGCAAACGCTTTTTTTCCCTGCACCAGTTGAGATAGTCATGTCGTTTTTTTTGTTGTTGTTGATTAATGTGGGATATTATATTGATACTTTCTTATGTTGGACTATCTTTGTATTCCAAAAATAAGCCCTGCTTGGTCATGCCGTTTAACCTTTGTCATGTACTGCTGAAACCAGTTTGCTAGTATTTTGCTGAGAATTTTTGCATCAATGTTTATAAGAGATACTGGTCTATACTATTCATTTTCTATAGTATTCTTCTCTGGCTTTGGTATCAGGGTAATGCTTTTTTTTTTTTTTTTTTTTTTGAGGTTGATGCCTGTTGTGTTCAATCTATGAAATTTTTGCTTAATTTAAGATCACTAAGGCCTTCTTCTTAATTTCCTTCTAGAAACTACATTTGGTTTTGTTTTTTTAATATTTATTTAAAATATTTTGGCTGCATTGGGTCTTAACTGTAGCATGCAGGGTCTTTTGTGGTGTGGGGGCCTAGTTACCCCACAGCCTGTGGGATCCTAGTTCTCCAGCTAAGGATGGAACCCATGCCTCCTGTATTGGAAGGCAGATTCTTAACCAGTGGACTACCAGGGAAGTCCCTACATTATTTGGAGTTAAAATTTTGTATGAAAAGTTTTTCTATTTCTAATCCCAAGTGAACTACCTTGGCTTTTTTTTTTTTAAACAAATGGGGAAAAAAATGTATGGGGTTATTTCTGGACTCTCCGTTATGACCCACTAGTCTACTTCTCTATCCCAGGGTTTTGCATCCTGAGCATTACTAATATATGTGGCTGGACCATTCTCTGTGGCAAGGACTGTCCTGTGCATCGTAGGACACTCAGCAGCATCCTTGCCCTTCACCAGATGCTCAGAGCACATCATTACCCCCCTAGTCTTGACAACTAAAAATGTCTCCAGACAGTGCCCAATATCCCCTGGGGGGTACAAAACCGCCCCTGGGTGAGAACCTCTGGTGTGTCTGTACCAGTGCCACCTGTCTTGATTAGCAGAGCTTCATAGTAAGCCTCAGCAGAGATCAGGGCCTCTGAGCCTCTGAATGACACTACTCAACCCTAGTCCAAGAAAATGGGCCAGTGTGGGCGAGGAACACATCGGGGTCAGAAAAGCCATTGACGGTAAAGGGGATAAAAAGACAATCCAGGTGGCCATATTGAGAACCTGGAATCCAGGACATGGTACTTTTCTGTACATGGTACAGAAAACTAAGCAGGTGATAAAAAGATCAGGGTGGGGCTGTCCAGGACTCCAGATGATAGGAAGAAAAAGCAAGTTGCCCAGCGATATCAATAATCAGGTCTCACTTAGAGTAAAAGAAGAGAGAGAGAGTTTGTGCCAGATTTCTCAGCCTTGGCACAGTTGACATTTGGGGTTGAAGAATCCTATGGATTGTAGGGTGTTGAGCAGCACCTCTATAATGAAAAGGACATCTTTTTTGGGTGTTAGTTCTAGAAGGTCTTGTAGGTCTTCATAGAACTGTTCAACTTCAGCTTCTTCAGTGTTACTGGTCAGGGCATAGATTTGAATTACTGTGATATTGAATGGTTTGCCTTGGAAATGAACAGAGATTATTCTGTCGTTTTTGAGATTGCATCCAAGTACTGCATTTCGAACTCTTTTGTTGATTATATGGCTACTCCATTTCTTCTAAGGGATTCCTGCCCACAGTAGTAGATATAATGGTCATCTGAGTTAAATTCACCCATTCCAGTCCATCTTAGTTCACTGATTCCTAGAATGTCCTCTTCCCATCTCCTGTTTGACCACTTCCAATTTGCCTTGATTCATGGACCTAACATTCCAGGTTCCTATGCAATATTGCTCTTTACAGCATTGGACTTTACTTCCATCACCAGTCACATCCACAACTGGGTGTTGTTTTTGCTTTGGCTCCATCCCTTCTTTCTTTCTGGAGTTACTTCTCCACTGATCTCCAGTAGCATATTGGGCACCTACTGACCTGGGGAGTTCATCTTTCAGTGCCCTATCTTTTTGCCTTTTCATACTGTTCGTGGGGTTCTCAAGGCAAGAATACTGAAGTGGTTTGTCATTCCCTTCTCCAGTGGACCACGTTCTGTCAGACCACTCCACCATGACCCGTCCGTCTTGGGTGGCCCTATAAGGAGTATGTCAAGGCTGTATATTGTCACCCTGCTTATTTAACTTATATGCAGAGTACATCATGAGAAATGCTGGGCTGGAAGAAGCACAAGCTGGAGTCAAGATTGCCAGGAGAATTATCAATAACCTCAGATATGCAGATGACACCACCCTTATGGCAGAAAGTGAAGAACTAAAGAGCCTCTTGATGAAAGTGAAAGAAGAGAGTGACAAGTTGGCTTAAAGCTCAACATTCAGAAAACTAAGATCATGGCATCCGGTCCCATCACTTCACGGCAAATAGATGGGGAAACATTGGCTGACTTTATTTTTCTGGTCTCCAAAATCACTGCAGATGATGACTGCAGCCATGAAATTAAAAGATGCTTACTCCTTGGAAGGAAAGTTATGACCAACCTAGACAGCATATTAAAAAGCAGAGACATTACTTTGCCAACAAAGGTCCGCCTAGTCAAGGCTGTGGTTTTCCCAGTGGTCATGTATAGATGTGAGAGTTGGACTATAAAGAAAGCTGAGTGCTGAAGAATTGATGCTTTTGAACTGTGGTGTTGGAGAAGACTCTTGAGAGTCCCTTGGACTGCAAGGAGATCCAACCAGCCCATCCTAAAGGAAATCAGTCCTGAGTGTTCATTGGTGGGACTGATGCTGAAGCTGAAACTCCAATACTTTGGCCACCTGATGCGAAGAGCTGACTCATTGGAAAAGACCCTGATGCTGGGAAAGATTGAGGGCAGGAGGAGAAGGGGACGACAGAGGATGAGATGGTTGGATGGCATCACCAACTCAATGGACATGGGTTTGGGTGGACTCCAGGAGTTGGTGATGGACAGGGAGGCCTGGCGTGCTGTGGTTCATGGGGTCACAAAGAGTCGGACACGACTGAGCGACTGAACTGAACTGAACTGAGCAGCACCTCTGGTCTAAAGGCCAATGGCATCCTCCCCCCAGCCCCTGGCCAGCTGTGACAATCAAAGATGTCTTCAGGCATCGCAAGTGTCTGGAGGGAGCACAGAGTCATTGCTGGTTAAGCATGACTATTCTATGCCCCAAAGCCCCAAGATGATACATCTAAGGATGTCCTCCGTATCATATATTTGATTTTTAAAGTGATTATTATTTTTCTGGTTGCTCTAGGTCTTCTTTGCTACCTGAGGGCTTTTTCTTATCTCAACGAGCAGGGGCTACTCTTTCTTGCAGTGCACAGACTTCTTACTGTGGCGGCTTCTTTGGTTGCAGAGCATAGGCTCTTGGGACACACGCTTCAGTAGCAGCAGCTCATGGGCTTTTGTTGCCCATGACATGTGGAATCTTCCTGACCAGGGGTCGAACCTGAGTCCCCTGCATTGACAGAAGGATTCTTATCTACTGTGCCACCAGGGAAGTTCCAGAAACAATTCATTTTTCTAATCAGAAGAATATTTTGAAATGCTTCACATTTGAGCATACACTATGGGCAAAGCAGTTTACTTATGCTAGAGAGATTGATGTTTGGGACTTCCCTGGTGGTCCAGGGGTTAAGAATCCATCTTCCAATGTTGGAGACATGATTTTGATCCCTGGTAGGGGAATAAAGCTCCCACATGCCACAGGGCAGCTACGTCTGTGTTCCACAACTAGAGAGAAGCAACTGAGAACTGATTCAGCCAAATAAATAAACAAATAAATAATTTTTTTAAGTATTGATGTTTATTTGACAGTGACTCAGTAGTAAGCACATTTTTTGGTAATTGTTTTACTGATTTATTTTATAAATTTTATAAATTATATACACATTTTATAAATCAATAAACTATATTTTAGAGAAGTTTTAGGTTTAGGGAAAATTTGAGCAGAAAGTTCAGAGAGGTTCCATATATCCCTCTTCCCCCACCAATGGTTTCCCCCATATTTAACTTTCCTTAAAACAATTGATTGTGCCAACATTACAATTGCTGAGTGAATATTGATGTATTATTACTAACTCTGAAGTCCACAGTTTACATTAAGCTTCTCTCTGTGTTGTGTGTTTATTTCATGCATTTGATAAATGCATCATGTCATGTCTCTCTCATCACAGTAGTAGTTTTGCTGCCCTAATAAATCCTCTGTGTTCCATCCATTAACATGTTGGACTTGCTGTCAGCATCTTCGTCAGGTTCTATCCATTTTTGTTTGCTTATTCTTTTTGATTTTCTGTAGATGATTGTGTCATCTGGTTTCAGTTTTTTTTTTTTTCTTATCTTATCTTTCTTTTCTTATCTTATTGCATTGACCAGCACCTCTGCATCAGTGTTAAGTATTAGCCATGACTGCAGCCATGCCTCGTTTGGGAATATGTTACCTCTTCTGTTTCACCACACAACACAATGAGAATGTTTTCTTTCTAGTAATGACCTTGGATCAGACTAATTTCTTCCTATTCCCCATTTACTAAAAAATTTTTTTAAAGATTGGAAGGGGTTGCTGAATGTTATCCAGTGTTTTTCCAGCATGGTGAGATGATCATTTGGTATTTTTCTCTTTTCATCTCTCCACATGAGGCTTTCTGAGGCTGAACTTTTCTTACTTCCTTGGAGTAAAACCCTGCATGCCCCTGGTATGTTGTCCTTTAAAGAGCAGCTGAACTCAATTTGCTAATATTTTATTTAGCATTTTTGCATGCACCCAGGCTCCTGACCCCTTCCTGGCATCTCCATTGCCTGAAGTTGAGCTGATTCCCACAGGGTATAGGGGCGGAGGTACAGGGTATATGCTAGGAACATCTGCATGAGTTCAACTGGGTGAATTTAAGCCAGCAGCTCCCTAGCCTCCCTCGGAGAATCACCCCTCCTCCCAGGCATCCTGATGCATTCTGAAACCCTAGGAAGCATCCTAGATTTCTCTGCTCCTCCTCACTGTCTATACCCCATCCCCCAGTCTTACTGACTCTTTCTCCTAAATGGGGGAAGGGGCAGGTCCCACAGCACCCTGCGTCCCCTACACACAAACACACACACACACACACACACACACACACCCCAGAGGACTGAAGGCGTGTCTCAGTCTGCCTTGCTGATCTTGGCATCTGCCACTAAGGCCAAGACAGAGGTCCCAAATTCTTGTTTTGGTGCAGTGGGAGAGCTGTCAAGAAGCCAGCCTTAGCAGAAGACAGGACCTGGGGCAGGAAGCAGGTAAGTTTCCACTGGCATGGCCCCCCCTACCTCTCCCCGGGGCCACTACACCTTCAGGTCCAGCTGGTTCCAGGTGCACCTGGGCACAACAGTGAAAGGATGGAGGCTCCACCCTTAAGCCATCCTCCCCTGGGCCAGGTCTCAGGCTGCGAGCAGGGCCTGGGATGCCGCCCCCCACCAGCAGCTCCTCAGGAGGCAGCTCACCTCACACCACACCACCCACAGGGCCGAATCGTGAAGAAATCTGCTTGTGCAGTTTGCTGCCCCTGTCTGAGTCATGGACGTTACTTTCTCCAAATCCTGACCTGACATGGAATCACTCAAGGAACAAGTCTAACTGACAATAGCCCCAGCCACGCAGAACCCCTACATGATGGAGAAAAGATCTAAAGAGGGAAAGGTTTTCTTTTCCTTTAAAAAAAAGCTGAGCACTGGGCCACGTTATTCATACTACCATGAAATTTACTATTTTCCTTCACTAGTAAAGCACAGAAATGTCTCCTGGGAAGTAATTATAAATCCTATTCATCTTTTGATTAAAAAATTTTTGAATTTTTTGGTTACCTTTTATCACATCATATTAACAATAAAGAGCCAAGTTGTTCTGGAAGTCTTGTTATGACAATCTGAAGCCCCCCCACCCTCCCCAGTTCCCATGTTTGATGAAATCAAGAAAAAGAACCCAATGAGAAATACAAACCTCTCTCTCACCCACTCCCAGCACCCACTGGTACGCTGCTTCCTGTCATTCAGACTCTGAACCAGCCAGGCCCTCTGTCTCTCCTTCCAGGGCTCCATCCTCTACCCTGCCTCCCCCCAACCCCAGAGGGCTGTAACATCCACCTCTCTCCCCAGCTCACACACACCACCCCCCCCCCCATAGCTCCCTATTGCCTCGGAACAAAATCCATCTGGTGACAAAATCCACCCGACGCCCTGCTCTCCCTCCTTCTTCCCCTCTTCACCTCTGCTCCTAGAGAGACAAGGAGGACTCAATGTTCAAATCTTGACTTTGGTGTTTACCAGCTAAAGTGACTGGGCACTCAGTTTTCCAGAAGCTTCAGTTTTCCAGTCCATAAATGTGGGTGCGAGTTCCAAAGATTGTGTGAAAGCACTGCCCTTTACTGGAGGCACTTCCAGGGAGACCACAGGGTCTGAGGGGACCCCAGCCCACGGCTGCTGGTACAGGTGCATGTTTGATATAGGGAAAGAGGCACCAGATTGACTGGTATTGGGGCAAAGTGAAAACACACCCGGGGTGTGCAAGGACAGGAGGGAGCCCACAGATCGCATCTATTGGGGAGAAGGGTCAACCCCAGAAAGCAAACAGTGGCTTCGTGTCCTCAAGGGGGCTGGTCACGGGTTAACGCCTGATCCCCACCCCAGTCCATTCGGTCACTGACATCTACACAGAGGTGCAGCATATTTGCTGAATTCAGGGCTTGTTCAAACATTTGTTTTCAAGACCAGATGCCTGGAGAGGCCTCACATGCCCTTTAGCCAGGGTCAGATCCCACAGCTGGGCTGGAAGAGGAGTGAAGCACCCGGCCAGGGCTGCCCAAGGCTGCATGTGACTGGACCCATGGGCTTCTCTCCAGGCCTAAGACTTGGGGCCAGGACGCCTGCGGTGAGCGAACACGCATCCCTCAGAGCTACGGACTCAGCAACTCCAGCCCTCACCATAAAAAGAATGAAGTACTAAGAGACACTACGAAGTGGATGAGCCTTTACGCATCGCACTCTGTGAAAGAAGCCAACCACAGAGACTCACAGGGTGTGTGATTCATTCATTTGCAAGGCACTGGGGTTTCAATGGTGGAACTCTCGACTCCCATTCATACGAAATGTCCAGAACAGGCAAATCCATAGAGACAGATAGCAGGGTGGCGGTTGCCAGGGGCTGCAAAAGAGGGGAAAGACTGCTATTAGAGCCTGGGTCTCTTCAGGCTGATGAAAATATGCTGGAATCAGACAGGGGTGGGGGTCACGTAACATCATGGATGTATTAAATGCCACTGAGTTTTACACTGTAATTGGTGAACTTGATGTCGTGTGAATTTCACCTCAATAAAAAAAAATAAATAAGTAATTTGATAGAGACAGAAAGTAGAACGGGGGGTTGCCAGGGGCTATGAGGGAAGAAATAGGGAGTTAGTGTTTAATGGGGACAGAGTTTCAGTCTGGGATGATTAATAATATCTATGGATGGATGGTGGTGATAGTTTTGCACAATATGAATGTCCTTAATGTGTCACTGAACTGTACACTGAAAAATGGTTAAAGTGATAAATTCCACGTGATGGACTCATGCATGCATGCTGAGTTGCTTCAGTCATGTCCAACTCTTTGAGATTCCATGGTCTGTAGCCCACCAGACTCCTCTGTCCATGGGATTCTCCAGGTAAGGATACTGGACTGGGTTGCCATGCCCTCCTCCAGGGGATCTTCCCAACCCAGGGACGGAATCCACATCTCCTGCAGCTCCTGCATTGGCAGGTGGGTTCTTTACCACTAGCACCACTTGGGAAGCCCATGTTATATACATTTTACCCCAAGTTAAGAAAAGAATTTAGAGTTTTCAAGTGTCAGATTCCTAGAATTTGGGGGTTTTAGGGGTAAAGGCCTTTTGCTCTGAACCACAGCGGGCAGTACCAGTTGTCTGTGACACCGTCTCCCAGTGCCCGGCTGGTCCTGCCACGCGCTCTGGTTGGATGATGCTGTGTGAGTTAGGTTATTGGTTCCTCATGACCAGGAAGACACGTACTCCACAACCTGTGAGCTTCTCAGCCAGAGTTCAAAACCAGGTTCGTTTTTATATTTGACTTCAAGGAGCTAAGGGGCTTCCTAGGTGGCCGTAGTGGTAAAGAACCTGCCTGCCAATGCGGGAGACATAAGAGACGTGGGTTAGATCCCTGGGTCGGGGAGATTCCCTGGAGAAGGGAATGGCAACCCACTCCAGTATTCTTACCTGGAGAATCCTATGGACAGAGGAGCCTGGCGGACTACAGTTCATGGGGTCGCAAAGAGCTGGACACAACTGAAGCAACTGAGGATTCCTGTATTAGCTATCTACTGGTGTGTAACAAATGACCCCAAAACTTAGCAACTGAAAATAACACTTATTTCAGAGTTTCTGTGCGTCAGGAATCTGGGAGTGGTTTATCTGGCATTGAACTTAAACATAAAATAGCCAGTTATTTTACCAACAAAATGGGTTTATTCAGGAATAGCAGAGAACTGCAACTCTGGACAAGCTTACCATGACAAAAACTAAAGGCAAGTCCAGGCAACAAAGGAGAGGGATGTTGTTTTTAGAGAAAGGGGGGAATTTGGGAGGGGTGGCTTTGAAGGACAGTCCATTGGAGGACAGCAATAGTTCAGGGGAGTGATGGTTTCTGGTTTCTGAGTTGTGACCCTTCTCACGGTCTGGGCTGTGACTGGGCAGGAAGAAAACTTTCTTCCTCCTGTTGGGGTAGTAAAGTAGAGAAAATTTCCTGCTGGGAATGCAAGGTCGGTCTCTTCCTGTTGGCACCTGTAATTGACGTCAAGTGGTAGAGACGAGAGCCCCACTCTGGCTTCCTGACTCCATTTAAAGTGAAATGTCCTTTACTCAGTTTCACGAAGGGTATTTGGGGCTTAAGGTCTCTTGTGAGGCTGCAACCAGGGCTGGGGGCAGCTCAAGGCTCCACTGGGGTCAGAGATCCACTTCCATGCTCATTGCCTCCACAAGGCTGCCTCTTGACCCAGCAGCTGGCTTCCACCAGGGTAAGTGTTCCAAGAGAGGACACCCAAGACGGAAGTCATCGTCCTTTTTTTTTTTGGCTTAAACACATGGATGTATTTTTCTTGGATAACAAAAAGTCCAGAATCCAGAACTAGGCAGATACAGGTGTCCTTTCACCTGCCCCACAATACCACAGACTTTTTCTTTTTTGGCTCTGCCACCTTTAGTGAGTCTTCTTTATCCCCAGGCTTGTTGCCTTCTGACTGCAGAATGACTGCTGCATGCCCAGGTATCACACCTACATTCAAGACAAAAAGGATGGGGAAGGGGGCGCCAGCGGCATCTCCCCTTTATCAGGATAGGAAAAGCTTTCCTGGAAATCCCCACAGCATAGATGGCCTCCTTTACTGCCAAGGAGGCTAGGAATTCGGGGCGTAGGAATTCATAGTCCTAGAAACCTAATCTTGGAAGTGGCATCTCATCCCTTTTGTTGTGTGATATTTATTAAAAGCAAGTCAAGGGACTTCCCTGGGGGTCCAGTGGCTGAGGGTCCCCCTTTGCAGGGCAGGGAACGCAGGCTCAGTGCCTGGTTGGGGAATAAGATCCCGGTGTGGGGAAGCGGTTGGACCCTTGAGCTGCGACTGCTGAGCCCGCACACTCTGGAACCAGCGTGCCATGACCAGAGAGTCCTTGCGCCACAACAAAAGACCTCACACGACACGACTAAGACCCGATGCAGCAAATAAATAAGTAGATGAAAATATTAAAAGAAAAAAAAAAAAAAGGCAAGTCAAGGGACTTCCCGGTGGTCTAGTGATTAGGACTCTGGACTTCCACGGCAGGGGGCTCAGGTTTGATACTTCCAGGGAACTAAGACCCTGCAAGCTGCATGGTGCCACAGGGAAAAACTAAACAAAGAGCAAGAAAGAGCAGTAAGTCCAGCCCGCTCCAAACGGAGGGATTTATGCAAAGGCATAAAATCCTGAGTGGTGGGGGATCAAAGGGAACCATCTTGAGAGCTTGCCCTCATGGGCCCCAAAGCCAGGAGCCTAGCTGACCAAATCCAGGCAAAGAAAACATGCCCCAGTTCAGCTGGGGGGTCTGCGCTAGAGATCTAAGCCGCTTTTTCTTTCTTCTGGTCAAGACTGTTCTGCTTGACCTGCAGTATCATCTTGTGCAGCAGGAAGTGTTTGCCAAAAGCATAGAGTCCCCCGGGGCGGCTACAACGAGGAAATCAAGACAGGCAAATGACATTGAAACGGGTATGTGGGACCTCCAGAGCAGAAGCTGGATCTCTGGAGAAGCAGTAATACAGAGGGTTTCTCGGCTGGCTCCATGGTAAAGGATCCGCCTGCCGATCCCAGAGACACAGGTTTGGTCCCTGGTCCGGGAAGATCCCACATGCCTCAGCGCCGCAACTAGTGAGCCTTGCCCCGGGAACCACAGCTACTGAAGCCCGCGTGCTCTAGAGCCCAAGCTCCACGGCAGGAGAAGCCACCGCAATGCGGGGCCCGAGCACCCAACTAGACTGCAGCCTGCGCTTGCCACAACTAGAGAGAAAGCCTGCGCAGCAAGACGGACCCTAGCAAAGCCACAGATAAGGAGTTATTTTCTAAAAGAAAGAAACAGCAACCCAGAAAAGGAGAGGCTTGAATGGGAACACAAGTACTGTTTGCCTCAGCAGACAGGTCACACGTCCATCTCTTAACGAGAAAGCTTTTCCGAACGGGCTGGCCGAGGCGTCTCTAAGAGGAACGCATTGATTATTGTAGGGAAGATAACCCAAATATTTGTCTCCATTCTTGATGGGCTGGGTTTGCTGATACAGTAGTAATGACCTCAGCAGAAGCCTTTTGTTGATCTTAGATCAAGTTCTAGTTTTTTACCAAATGACATTGGGGATTAAGTAGGTGAGGAAAGTGTACCTAGAAGGAGGGGCCTGAGGAATGAAACCTACTCTATTTGTTTTTTCAGACTGCTGTAACAGAGTTCCACAAGTTGGGTGGCTTAAACCTACAGCTATTTCTTGCGTTGGCCAAAAAGTGCGTTTGGGTTTTTTCCGTAAGATGCTACGGGAAAGCCCCAGCAAACTTTCCGGCCAGCCCAACATTCTGACTTTCTCAGTCTGAAATCAAGGTGTCAGCAGGTTGGATCCTTCTGGGGACTGAGAGAGAAAACTGTTCTGGGCCTCTCTCCTAGCTTTTGAGGTGGCTGCCGGCAGTCCTTGGAGTTCCTTGACTTATAACAGCATCACTCCAATCTCTGCTCCATCCTCACAAGGCCGTCTCCCTCTGTGCGTCTGTGACCATATTTTCCTCTTCTCATAAAGACACCATCATTAGGGCCCATCCTAATCAACTATGACCTCAATGCAATATGATTATATCTGTGAAGAGCCTATTTCCAAATAAGGTCACATCTCCAGGTGCCAGGGGTTAGGATCTGAACAGGTTCTTTGGGGAGAAACAATTCAACCCTCAACATCCACCTTCTGAATCGTTCAAAGGAATAGTTATTACATTTTTGTCAGCAGAATCAGGTGGGGAGTGAAGGCACAGCAATCCTAGCCGTTATCCAGAAGAGTAGCTGTGGTCTATGAAACACACACAAGAGAGTTGTTTTCCTACTTAAGTGGCAGAAGAAAACCGTGGAGATCTGTAGAGCAGGATGGTGAGGAAGAGCATACTGAGAAGACTTTGAGCCATTTAATATAGGGTGTCAAAATATGATAACAGGCAAGACGAATAGGGTGAAGACTAAAAACGAGCCGTGAAATCAGAAAATTAATCTTGTCTTTTTGGGTGGAGCTGTCCAAAGCTGCAGTCATCAGCTTGATCCTATGGTTACAGAGTGGGGGGTTGGGGCACCGATGTTTAAAATAGCCAGTTATTTTACTAGAGAAATGAGTTTATTCAGGAAAGGCAGTTCAGTTCAGTTCAGTCGCTCAGTCGTGTCCAACTCTTTGGGACCCCATGGACTACAGCATGCTAGGCTTTCCTGTCCATCACCAACTCCCAGAGCTTGCTTAGACTCATGTCCATCGAGTCGGTGATGCCATCCAACCATCTCATCCTCAGTTGTCCCCTTCTCCTCCTGCCTTCAATCTTTCCCAGCATCAGGGTCCTTTACAATGAGTCAGTTCTTCACATCAGGTGGCCAAAGTATTGGAGTTTCAGCTTCAGCATCAGTCCCACCAATGAATAGTCAGGACTGATCTCCTTTAGAATTGACTGGTTTGATCTCTTTGCAGTCCAAGGGACTCTCAAGAGTTTTCTTCAACACCACAGTTCAAAAGCACCAATTCTTCGGTGCTCAGCTTTCTTTATGGTCCAACTCTCACATCATACATGACGACTGGAAAAACCATAGCTTTGACTAAATGGACCTTTGTAGGCAAAGTGACATCTCAGCTTTTTAATATGCTGTCTAGGTTGGTCATAGCTTTTCTTCCAAGGAGCAAGCGTCTTTTAATTTCATGGCTGCAGTCATCATCTGCAGTGACTTTGGAGTCCAAGAAAATTTCAAGAATCCTCAATTTAAGGTCTCCCAATGGAATGGACATCCACTGGTCAGGATAAGAGGACACAGGGTTTTTAATTGGAAAACACAGATCCTCCCATCTGCACCAGTCTTACTTTTGCACTTGTTATTTTTTATCTATTTATTTATTTATTTATTTATTTATTTTTTTCCAGTGGGTTTTGTCATACATTGATATGAATCAGCCATGGATTTACATGTATTCCCAATCCCGATCCCCCCTCCCACCTCCCTCTCCACCCAATTCCTCTGGGTCTTCCCAGTGCACCAGGCCGGAGCACTTGTCTCATGCATCCCACCTGGGCTGGTGATCTGTTTCACCATAGATAGTATACATGCTGTTCTTTTGAAATATCCCACCCTCACATTCTCCCACAGAGTTCAAAAGTCTGTTCTGTATTTCTGTGTCTCTTTTTCTGTTTTGCATATAGGGTTATCGTTATCACCTTTCTAAATTCCATATATATGTGTTAGTATGCTGTAATGTTCTTTATCTTTCTGGCTTACTTCACTCTGTATAATGGGCTCCAGCTTCATCCCTCTCATTAGGACTGGTTCAAATGAATTCTTTTTAATGGCTGAGTAATATTCCATGGTGTATATGTACCACAGCTTCCTTATCCATTCATCTGCTGATGGGCATCTAGGTTGCTTCCAGGTCCTGGCTATTATAAACAGTGCTGCGATGAACATTGGGGTGCACGTGTCTCTTTCAGATCTGGTTTCCTCAGTGTGTATGCCCAGAAGTGGGATTGCTGGGTCATATGGCAGTTCTATTTCCAGTTTTTTAAGGAATCTCCACACTGTTTTCCATAGCGGCTGTACTAGTTTGCATTCCCACCAACAGTGTAAGAGGGTTCCCTTTTCTCCACACCCTCTCCAGCATTTATTGCTTGTAGACTTTTGGATAGCAGCCATCCTGACTGGCGTGTAATGGTACCTCATTGTGGTTTTGATTTGCATTTCTCTAATAATGAGTGATGTTGAGCATCTTTTCATGTGTTTGTTAGCCATCTGTATGTCTTCTTTGGAGAAATGTCTGTTTAGTTCTTTGGCCCATTTTTTGATTGGGTCATTTATTTTTCTGGAATTGAGGTGCAGGAGTTGCTTGTATATTTTTGAGATTAATCCTTTGTCTGTTTCTTCATTTGCTATTATTTTCTCCCAATCTGAGGGCTGTCTTTTCACCTTGCTTATAGTTTCCTTTGTAGTTACTTTTGCACTTGTTATTTACAGAGCCTGATGAAACTATTTCCATCGAGACTCAAGGGCAGATTTCCTCTAACGGCTTTTTTTTTTTTTTTCTTGTTTTTCTTTATTTTTTTTTTTTTATTTTTATTTTTATTTTTTTTTTATTTTGTTATCTAACGGCTTTTTTAGAACACTGTCTCATGAGGTTTCAGGTGATGCCTGGACCACTTGCATGGTCACTATGGAAAGCAGCTTGCGTGTGTTAGTGATACTGTGTGAATGTCCTCTGAGTTTCCTGCAGTATTTAGTCACATTAGCCTGTGATAGGGCAGACTTCAGGACTGGGAGTAGAATCATCAAATGCATGACAGTCTACTGTTTACTCACAATGAGATAACTTTCAGGTCCTTGAGGGGTTTGATTTTTCAGGCCGACAAAGGCTACTGGCAAATTTAAATCTTGGAATTTGGAAGATTTCTGAGATCTTTGCTATGTCTTCTTTTAGAATTCCATTAGTTGAAGTCACAATATCCTGGCTATTTTAGGCTAAGAGAAATCTATCAGGAAATGAATTCCACGTGTTTCTTTTTACTTTTTGTGGTGCCTGCCGGCTGCTGCTATTTAGTTGCTCAGTGGTGTCCAACTCTTTGTGACCCCATGGATTGTAGCCCATCAGGCTCCTCTGTCCAAGGGATTTCTCAAGCAAGAATACTGGGGTGGGTTGCCATTTCCCTCTCTAGGGGATCTTCCCAACCCAGGGATTGATCCCACATCTCCTGCTTCACAGGCGGATTCTTTACCACTGAGCCACCTGGGAAGGCCCTAGGACGTTTTAAGCCATATTAGTGGCCTACCTTACATTTCTTTTTCTTTTTAAATGTAATTGGCTATGCCAGGTCTTAGTTGTGGCACATGGCATCTTGCGGCATGCACTCTTAATTGCAGCATGTGGGATCTAGTTCCCCGACCAGGGATTGAACTGGTTCCCCTTCATTGGGAGTGCAGAATCTTTGCTACTGAGCCATCATGAAAGTCCACTTATTTCTAATGGACAGTACAGCTCTATAAGATTGTTCCTCAGTCGAGATAATTTTTTTTAATATTATTTATTTTTATTTTTGCCTGCCCCGGGTCTTCGTTGCTGTGTGAGGGCTTTGTCTCCTTGCAGCAAGTGAGGGCCCCTCTTCGTGTGGTGCTGGCTTCTCTTGTGGAGCCAAAGGGCTCAGTCGTTGGGACACTTGGGCTTAGCTGCTCCATGGCATGTGGGATCTTCCTGGAGGAGAGATCGAAACCAAGGCCCCTGCATTTGCAGGCGGATTCTTAACCACTGGACCCCCAGGGATAAGTCTTTAACACAGGGGGGCAATTGTGAATTCTCCTCTGGGGAGGGGAGAAGGAGGACCAGGTTTATAGTGTCATGGTGATGGAGAGTCACACGTGAAGGAGAAAGCAGGAATATGTCAATATGTCTCAAGAGCTGAGAAATGCTGTTTTCTGTCTGAAGCGCAGTCTGCAGGAATGGGGTCCAGTAAATTGAGCGGAGACCCCGGAACCCAGTCGCTGAAGCTCCGGCAAATTCTGCTGCTGCTTCTCTAGCTCTTACGAAGGGTTACAGAATCCAATGAACTGCTGAAAAAATAAACAGTGGTGTGGGGCAACTCCCATGTGACTGAGTCAAGAATCCCACTGCTCTCTCCAGCCCTTTCATTGAACAACAACAAAACACAAAAGAATTTGTGGATCTAGAATGCAAGAAACAAATACTTTTTTTTTTAAATCAGGTAAAGACACACAATGTTTTTATTGATGTCTACATCAGTGAAACAAAGTATTCACTGCAAGGTACAAACTTTTTTAGCTTGAAAAGTACAAAATCTTCTTATATTTGAACATAAAATATCTTGCTGAATTTGAAAAGTATGTTTTAAAGTGAAATTCATTACTCATCAGTTATTTTGAGACTATGGAACAAAGAAAAGTGATGTTAATTGGGGCTGCTTAAACTGTATCTTTTGCAGATGTTTTTTCTTAAAAATTCCTTTACACTTTTACAGTCATAATTAGATATAAAATGATCAATAGATTTTATACTATATTTATTTTCTGGACATTATTATTTCCTTTAGTTTATGAATGTAACCAGAAAGTTGTTCTATTGAGTGTTAAAAATTACTCCTCTTGTGCGTTCACTGTTCACACTGCTGTTGGGGGACATTTTATTGCCTAAAACCTTTTATAATTCAGCTCTAGGGTCTAGGCTTTTTGTTTTGCTTTGTTTAGGCTGAGAATCTTCTCACCTATTTCTAGTTTCTTAAGAGTTTCTGTTAGGAATGTGTGCTTGTTGTTGTTTAGTTGCTGAGTCGTGGTTGATTCTTTTGCCGTCTGTAGCCCACCAGGCTCCAAAACAAAAACTTTTGAAACTACTTTTTATTTTTTATTATTATTTTTTTTAGTTCTACCACTTTATTGCTACCAACCCATCTCCCTCCACCCTTGTGCACACATGCTCAGTCATGTAACCCCATGGACTGCAGCCCGCCAGACTCCTCTGTCCATGGATTTTTCCAGGCAAGAATCCTGGAGTGGGTTGCCATTTCCTTCTCCAGAAACTGCTTTTTAAAAAGTAATCTTTGTGCTTCCAAGTGACTGTGCTTCCTTTAACCTGAGACGTATACCGATGACCATACATTGAAAGATATTTATCTTAGCATATTTTACTTCAATACAATGAACAGAGGAATACGGCTCTTTTTGATTTGTCACTTTTTAAACTAATCCTAAATTTGGTAAATGAAAAAGCTCTAACAGTTTGAAATTAATTAAAATATGGAGAATTCTAGACAAGTTTGATATTCCTGTTGTCCTTGCTTCTTTAGGTGAAGGAACACATACCTGTTACCTAAAGGCAATTTCAGGAGGCCCAAAGGGAGTTGACGCATAAAAGACATCTTCAGGGTTGTGTTCAGGTAGGACATAGATGGGCTCCAGGTTGGCCATCTACAATCAGCCACTTTCCCCTTGGCATTCCCTGAGATGAGATACCGGTGGGCTCCAGTTGAAGAATTTACAACCAACAAAAACAGGGTAATAGCCAGTCTTTGTCTCTTATCTTAAGGGAATAATCATGGCATGGACAAAGGATAAAACCCTGTCTGCTAAGGGAGACGCTACACCTGTGCAGAAAGGCTCCTTGAGTCAAAAGTCAGAGGATAATTCCAGGCCATGATGAGTCTTGCTCCTCCCAGAAGCCTTCATTTCAAGCTCCATCTTGGCGAAGGTGCACATGGGCACCCCAGGGGAGGGTCCTGAGACAAATTAACCAGCAAGGGCAAACAAGGTGATGGCCTGAGGGAAGACAGATGGAGAAAACAGCCCCTTGATAAAGCATTTAAACTTCCCAAAGGCACAGCTCTCTCTCTGAGCTTGCCCATGCCCCTTTCCACATGTACTTTTCTTTTCAATAAACTTTTTTACATTATTCTTTACATTTTACCTCCTCGATTGAATTCGTTCTTGGCTAGGCAGGAAAAGACTAGGGACTCTAGCCCTAATTGCTGGCTCCTGTGGTCCAGTGGTTAGAACTCCTGGTCTGGGAAACCAAGACCCTGCTTCCAGCTGCTGCTCACCGCTGCGACCACGTCCAGAATCAGTGTTACTCTGAGTCTGGGAAATGTAAAACCGTGACAGTGGCTGGAGAAAAAATGTAAGTCATATAGAAAAGAAACTATTTTCACAGCAATAAACAATGGCTATTAGGGATTTTTTTTTTTTTTTAAAGTAACGGATCTCTGGGACTTCTCTGGTGGTCCAGTGGCTAAGACTCTGAGCTCTGAATGCAGGGGGCCCAGGTTTGATCCCCGGTCAGGGAAATAGATCTCACTTGCCCCAACTAAGACCTGACGCAGTTAACTAAATAAAATTGTTTAACAAATTTTAAAAAAGTAAAGGATCCTTTCAAAAAACAATTTGGGAACATTTAAAAAAACATGAGAGTTAACAAAAATTGAGGGACCAAAGACATCATCTGCTCAACTTAACAGCAAGTAACAGTCATTCTACAGGAAAACCAAGACCCAAATTTGAATTTTCCTCATTGTGTATTCACGTAACAATTTGCAGTGCAGGATTTGCTAATATATCTCTGTATGTGAGTGTTTAGGCACTACGGATATATGAAAATACAAACATATAACAGTGAAACAATTTATCATTGTATCAAATAAAACCTTGTGAGTCATGATCTGCCAGCAGACTTCTGTAACCCACTCAACAAGGGGCACAACTTCCAGCCAAGGTTAGAATCATTTTTTGTATGACTTCCTGACTCTTGAGTCCCAGGAGACCAGGGACAGTGACTATCTCATTCACTGCTGTGTTCCCAACACAGGCCCACAGTAGATCCTCAATATTTACTTGAGAATATGAGCATCTAAAAGCTATAGAATGTCAGAACAACAGAAGTCAAGAGCCCTCAGGGTTGGGAGACATGCCCTCTAGCCTGCGAGGTGGCAGAAATCACCTTGCAGAAGACTTAGCTTGTTCTGGAACGATTCACTTGAACTGCACCCCCTCAGTTATGTCAATAGACCTAAGAGGCTCCCTGTCCTCAGGAAGGTGTGACAAGTCTGGCTCTTTTTGTGAAATTTTTAAAAAAATTTATTATTTTTTTTAAAAACCTGGCTCTTTACCAGCAGAAGCTTAATTAGGTGTTGCCTTTGGCACCTCCACACCCCACCCAATACTGAACAAGGATAAATGTTTATGCTGAGCCCCTTCTTGTTGGTGACAAATATCACATCAGGTGAACCGGTTCCATCTGCCGGATATCATAACCAAAGGGGAGACGGAAAAGAAACACTTAAACCAACAAAGCAAGTTGATGCAACGCATGAAATAAAAACAGGGCTGGGGTGGGGAACCACTACTTGGAGAGGTCCGAGGTCTTTCTCAGGAAGCGGTATGAGCCAAGGCCTGAAGGAAGTGAGGGAGTAGTCCATGGGCAAAGCTGAGGGCAGAAGGAACAGCACAGGCGAATTCCCTGAGCAGGACTGTGCTTGGCATTTCGGAGAAAGGAGGCTGGTGTGGCTGCAGCTGAGCGAGAATAAAAGAGGCGGCAGATGAGATGGGAAGGTGGGGTGAGTCCTGCAGTGCAGTAGGGAACCATCTGAGGCTAGCGAGCAAGGGAGATTCACAGTCCCACTTAGGTCCCAGCAATGTCACTGGTGTTGCTTTTCGAAGAATGGACTCTGTGGTCCTGCCTAAATCGTCCTGTCTAAACCCCTAAATCCCTGCCCTGCTTCCCCCCTATAGCTAGACCCAGTATAATCATTTTCAGACCCCTAGTACTACCGTTGTAATAGATGAGGACACTGCAGAAAATCTTGTATAGGTGCCTACGACAAACTGCGCCCCGTCCCAAACCTAATTGTTGAATAAGATCAAAGAGTAAGGTGTGTGCGGGGGCGGTGGAGAGCAATCCCAGAGGAAGAGTTCACTAGAAATTTTGAGTCCTTCCATTACATTTTGCTCAAATTCCATTCCTGGTCTGTAAGCTGTTTCCTCAACCTGGAGGGCGCAGTGTTTTCGTTTCTCTGTCCCTTTCTTCTGCTCCCTACCGCTCAAGCTTCGCAGTAGGGAGGCAGACAGTGAGGAGCAGGAGAGCGGCTTCAAAGCACAAAGCGATGGCAAAGGGCCTAGGAGGCTTCCACAAGCGAAGCCCTTATACCGGCCACGCGGGGACCGCGGTTTCTGGCGCGCCCTGGCGGCCAAGCAACTCTGGACTGACGCCGCCAGACCCACGTGTGAAACCGAGGACGCCGTTTTTCTTCTGGGCAACGGACATCTTGGTAAGGATAATGGTCCAGTTTGTAGTTTCTGCTCCCCTCTCCTGACTAGTTAGTATATGAAGTGAGCGGAAGAGATGAGGATTTATAAAATATTCGCTTCTTGCAGACAAAAACAAATAGCTAACGCCCTCGACTTGGACTGGAGATCAACGCAGCATTTCCTCTACCAAGATGGCGACGAAGCCCAGACGTAATCAGCACGCGCCGCCTGGGGGGGGGGCGGTTCTCCATGCGCAAGCCCCGCGGTGACGTCACGGAGGTGCGACCGGGCCGGGGCCGGGGGAAGGAGGTAGGAGCGACAGCGGCGCGGGCGGAGCCGGGGGGCGGGGTGCGGGTGAGCCCCGCGGGGTAGCAGGACCTGAGACCACCTCCCTGGGAGGGCTGGAGGTGGGGTTCTCAGAGACGAATGCTCTTCCGACCTCCAGTCTCCTGGGTTCCCGCGGGGGCTATCCCCATTTCCCAGAGCGGACGATTGAGATCCAGCGGGACAGCGTCGTGTTCGAAGCTCCTTAGTTCTGGTAGTGCTCCTGAGCAGCTTACAGGCTTGGGGGTGAGAGAGCTGGGTACGGACGTCCCTGGCCTCATGCAGTAGGATCAGGGCTGGAGAGAGGGACGACGGGCTGGAGGAGCCTAGAAGGGGTAGCTGGAGGATTTCTTGGAGGGGGCGGCGTTGAGTTTCATGTTTTATTCTATCTCTTACTTTCACATCTAATCAGCCACGTGGGTTTTGATTCCCTCCTAAGTGTACTCCCTGCTTTAACCAAAACCACTCATTAGACCCCCTCCTGCTTGAGTTTCATGCTTTTGTCTCAGTCCTCCGTTCACCATCTCAGCAGCCCCAGAGGGCTCTGAGGTCCTAGGAGGGCTGGGAGGTCCTCCGCACCTTCCCTTTACCCTGGAATAGAAATCCGCTCTACCCAGCCTGCCTCCCCCCGACCACTGGGGGCTTGGGTCTCCCCACACCCTTAGGGTTTTCCTTTGATGTCTCCTCCAGGAAACACTTTGACACCCTCTGGGTCAGAAGCTCCCTCCCGACTTCCCCTGGCACCTGCATGGTCCCATCGCAGCTCTGATCTGGAATTAACACTCCTGTTGTCTATATCGCACCCAGCCTGGGAATCCCGTTTAATCTGGAAGCCCATCGGCACTGCCTCTTTCCCCAGCATCCCACTGATAGTAGGTGCTGCAGTTCATGTTTCAGTTCAGTCGCTCAGTCATGTCCGACTCTTTGCGACCCCATGAACCGCAGCACGCCAGGCCTCCCTGTCCATCCAGCAGTGCATGTTTACTGAATGACAAAGTGTGTGTGTGTTTATTAAACAGAAGAAAAGCTGTCTGTTTTAGTCAGCTCTGGCTGCCCTAACAAAATACCACTGACTGGGTGGCTTAAACAGCAAAAATGTATTTGCTCACAGTTGTGGAGGCTGGGAAGTCTAAGATCAAGTTGTCAACCAGTTTGGTTCCTGGTGCAGGCTTCTTCCTGAATTGCTGCAGATGGCCACCTCACTGTGTTCTCACATGGTGAAGAGAGCAAGTTCTGGTGTCTTTTTCTTCTTAAAGGGGCACCAGCTCTGTTAGATTAGGACCCCACTCTTACGACCTCATTTACCCGTTATCATCTCCTCAGATATCTTGTCTCTGAATACAGTCACATTGAGGGTTAGTCAGTCACAAAATCAACATGTAAATTTTGGAGGGACATAACTATTTCAGTCTTGGCCTGAAGGAGGTGGTCAAAAAAGCCCTTTTCAGGCTTTGGGATGGAATCAGTCTTAAGCAACAGGGGGAGGGGAGGGGATTCCCCCATCTGAGTTGCTGTGAGTGGGCAGGGTTTTCACAGGAGGTGGGTGTATCAGGTGAAGGCACAGCTAGAGAAAAGGCTCAGAGGCTGGGAGGAAAGTGAGCGGGAAGAGAAATGAGAAGCTGAGTTTGGACACAACACAGAGTGTGAAGTAAATACTGAGGGCACCCTGGAAATAAATGCTTGTTTATTCATTTGCTCAAAATATTTTTGAGCCCCCATTGTACAGGACACTGATCAAGGCAGTCCCAGCCCTGCCGTTGCGGAGCTCTCTGCCTAGTGGGGGAGATGGTTGTTGTTCAGTCGCTCAGTCGTGTCTGACTCTTTTTGAGTCCCCATGGACTGCAGCCGGCTAGGCTCCTCTGTTCTTCACTATCCCCTGGAGTTTGCTCAAATTCATGGCCACTGAGTCAGTGATGATATCCAACCATCTCATCCTCTGCCACCCTCTTTTCCCCTTGCCTTCAGTGTCTCCCAGCATCAGGGTGTTTTCCAGTGAATATACTCTTCGCATCAGGTGGCCAAAGTGTTGGAGCTTCAGCATCAGTCCTTCCAATGAATATTCAGGGTTGATTTCCTTTAGGATTGACTGGTTTGATCCCCTTGCAGTCGAAGGGACTCTAAAGAGTTCTCCAGCACCACAATTCGAAAGCATCAGTTCTTTGGCAGTCAGCCTTCTTTACGGTCCAACTCTCACATCCATAACATGACTACCGGAAAAACCTTAGCTTTGACTATGTGGACCTTTGTCAGCAAAGTAATGTCTCTGCTTTTTAATACACTATCTAGGTTTGTCATAGCTTTTCTTTCAAGGAGCAAGCATCTTTTAATTTCGTTTGTTCAATAATCCTGTAAATGAACACAAGACAGCAACCCAAACAAGTACCTCAAGAGAAAGTTTGTCATCTGAGAGTCAAGGGGAGTTTCCAGAAAGGGTTCCTGAAGGTGGCAACACTTTTGCGCTGGGCCCCCGAAGTTTCAGTTGGAATTAACTGGGTAAAAAGAGGAACAAATGTGGAGGGCACAGCAAGTGCAAAGGCCCTGAGGTAGGAACCTGCATAGTAGGTTTGAAAAAAGGCAAGGCAACTGGTGTGGCTGCTGTTGAGAGGGTGAGGGGGAAATGGGGGCGTTTGCTCTACTGAAAGTGTGACCTCCACCGACTTCTTAGTGATCTCCTGGGGAGTCCAGAAGAGGTTTTCTGGTGGGCACAATGTAGATGCTCAGTAATGAATGTTTGATTTAGGGGGCTCAGGAGCAGGATGGGGATCAGGCTGGCATATTCAGCCCTTTTGTGGCAGGTCTTACAACCTGTGCATAGAGGGACTGTAATCAACCTCACTTCTCAGATGAGGAAGCTGAGGCTCAAGGGGAGCATGTCAGCCGCAACTGCAGAGCCAGGACTTAACCCTGAGTCTCCTGGGTCCACTGATCTCCCCAACTGTGCCCTGCTCTTCCCTGTGGGACTTGGTCCCCCACCTCAGCCTGGAGGGACTACCTCTGTGTCAGGGGCACCAGCGGCCTCAAGATCCGGTCTGCCTTGATGTTCCCTGAAGGGCCAGCTGGCAGCCTGGGGTGAGGCAAGGATTGGGACCAAGTTGGGACTGAGCGGCTGGGCCTGGGTTGGAATCTGGGCCCCTCCACTAAGCCACGGGGTGGCCTTGAGCATGTCACCCTGTCAAAGCCTCAGGTTCTTCATCCGTAAAATGGAAGAAAAGTACCTGGCCTTTGCTGCTGTCAGGGGGTGACAGAATGTAGACTGCAACATCAGTCAGTCGGCGCTCCGGTTATTGCCCAGCTCCATCTGACTCCAAGCCTCTGGCTCTGCCCACAGCACCATCCTAATTCCCTCAGCATTGACTGCCACCCTCAGCCCTCGCCCAGCCATGTGACAGCATGAATCAGAATATTTTCATGACCTGCTCAGAGCTGCCTAAAAGTTCTCTGGTGCCCAGAGAATAAAATCCTTGCTCTTCCTTACCCCCAAGATCCTGATCGATCAGCCTCTCACTTTCCCTGTCCCTTCCCCTCCCTCCCCGCAGCACTCCATGCCCCCACCTCCCTCCCAGTCTCTTCCTCCCCCTCCCCTCCTCCTCTCTCCTCCCCACCTCCCCTTCCCTCTCTCCTCCCCTCCTCCCCTCCCCCCTTCTCCCACCTCCCCTCCCCCTCTCTCCCTACTCCCACCTCTCCTCCCCCTCTACTCCTCTCCTCCCCTCCCTCTCTCTCCCTTCTCCCAACTCCCCCTCTCTCCCTTCTCCATCAGCCCCTTCTCCCACCTCCTCCTCTCCTCCCCACCTCCCCTCCCTCCTCTCCTCCCCACCTCTCCTCCCCCTCTCTCCCTTCTCCCACCTCCTCACTCACCCCACTGGCCTCAGTGGCTTCCATGCTTTCTCTAGTGCATGACTTTCCTGCCACAGGGTCTTTGCACATCCTGGGCCCTCTGTCCAGGCGTGTCAGCCGTTCATTCCCACAGGGCTGCTTCCAGTCCATCTTTCAGGTCTCAGCTTGGCCATCACCTGCCAGGGTTGTGAGAATTCACTAAGACACTGTGTGTAAAGCACTGCAGCTGCTGCAAATGGGAGCTGATGTTAGAGTTTCCAGAGGGGCTCGAGGTGGATTTCCCCTCTTCCATAAGCCACACAGCTAGGAGGTGGGTGGGGGTGGGTTGCCTGGTGGTCCTGAGTCAGGATGGACCCCACATTCTCTCCCCTTCTTTCTTGGTTGCTGGGCCTACTTCTCCAAGATTCACTGAGGGACTGAGCTGGAGATTCTCAGTGGGGAGAGAATGACTCAGGAATGAGGAACACCAGCCCATTTCCCAGATGAGGAAAATTGAGGCCTGGAGAGCTGAAGGCTTGTGCCATGACCTGGCAGTGCTTGTGTCAGCACTCTGGGGGGAGGCTGCTCTTAATTTCTTGGTTTCCCTTCCTCACCTGAAAGGCAGGCTTTGGAGGTGAGGCCCCAGGCTCAGGCCTGTGCAGCTTGGCTAGGTACCCTGACTTCCCATTCTCACAAGGGAATGAGGACAGTCCCCGTGTTTAAGACTTTGTGCTGTGCCAATGAGCTGAGTCGGTCAGTCGTGTCTGATTCTTTGTGACCCCGTGGACTGTAGCCCACCAGGCTCCTCTGTCCATGGGATTTTCCAGGCAAGAATCCTGGAGTGGGTTGCCATGTCCTCCCCTAGGGAATCTTCCTGACCCAGGGATCGAACCCACGTCTCCTGCATCTCCTGCGTTGCGGGCAGATTCTTTATTCACTGAGCCACCGAGGAAGCCGGTTTAAGACTTTGGGAGCATTCAGTGAGGTTGGGCCAGATAAAATGCTTAGTACGGGGCCGGGTGTGGGGGGGTAGCACCTCCCATTTGAGTATGTCATGACTACCCCAGCACCCAGCGTGGGGCTCACACAGAGCAGGCGCCCGCCCTGGACAGCAGCTTTGCGGTTGTTGTAACCTCTCCTGGCTGTGTGAGCCTGGGCCGGGTCACTGGGAGTTCAGGGCAACTGCTTACCCAGGGGCAGGGCATTCAGTTGTGGGATCAGAGGAGTGTGGCCTCAGAGGTGGCAGAGTGGGAGGGTCCTCACAGACTGGCCCACAGGGATCTATAGCCACATGACTTGTAAGAGCCGAAAAGTAGAAAGCAACCACAGGTCCACCATCGTGGACAGATGGATAAACATAACGTGGTCCGTCCATACAGTGGAATATTATACAGACACAAAAAAAGGATCAAAGCACTAGCACATGCGCAAACGTGGATGAACCCGAAGCCATGGTGCTAAGCGAAAGAAATGCAGAAGAGGCAAATCCAGAGAGAGGAGATTAGTGGTTGCTGGGGGAGGTGGGTGTGGAGTGATAGCTAATGGGGTCAGGTCTCCTTTTGGGGATGATGGAAATGTTCTGGAACTAAAAAGAGGTGATGGTTACACCGTATTGTGAATGTGCTAAATACCACTGACTTGTGCACTTTAAGATGGTTCCTTGTGTATTACGTGAACTTCACCTCAGATTTTTAAAAAAGAGATTAGTGAGTCTGAAGCCCTGGTTT
Organism: Cervus canadensis; assembly: GCF_019320065.1. Classification (NCBI taxonomy): domain Eukaryota; kingdom Metazoa; phylum Chordata; class Mammalia; order Artiodactyla; family Cervidae; genus Cervus; species Cervus canadensis. The sequence continues at coordinate 103,774,580 of NC_057389.1, forward strand.
TATAGACGAAGCCAGAGGCCCCAAGGGGGTCACGGCTGCACAGGTGTGTGAGGCTGTGGATGGCGGATGCCCTTGACTCGCTGTTCCCTGCCCTCGTCTCACAGCCTGCTGAGGGATGCCCAAGAAGTTCCAGGGCGAGAACACCAAGTCGGCAGCGGCCCGGGCACGGAGGGCTGAGGCCAAGGCGGCAGCTGATGCCAAGAAGCAGAAGGAGCTGGAAGATGCCTACTGGAAGGATGAGGACAAACACGTCATGAGGAAGGAGCAGCGCAAGGTGAGTGGGCCCCGGGCCCCCCGCCCCACCTGTGGGCGAGGCAGGGTGGGCAGCGGAGCGGAAGGTGGCGAGAAGCCCCGGGTCTTTGGCCTGAAGGATGAGGCAGCATTGGACATGGAGCACGGGCAAGGAGGGAGACAGCAGCAGAGGCAAAGGCTTGTGCAGAGTCCCTGAGGAGGCCAGGGTTTGGCACGTTTAGGGAATCACAAGCCCTCCCTGGATTTCTCTCCTTTATGTGATGCCGAGATTAGACAAGACTGGCAGTGCCTCACCCCTGCGCACGCAGGGACACCTGGCAGCAGCTGGCAGCGGAGGGGCTCCTGGCGTGGGCGGGCCGAGCTGCGGGAGGGTGCTCCACACCCAGTGGTCCCACTTCCGACCTGCTGACGCGGCTCTTCCGGGTGTTTATAAAACCACCAGAGGGCAGGGATAGTCGACTGTCTTCTGCTGGGCCCCAGTGCCTGGCACACCGTGGGTGCTTCATTGATGAGAGGTTCAGGGCTGACGCTGACCCACTTGGTCCAGTAGGTGGCGCCAGAAACCATTCTGAGCCGCTTCTCCTCCTCGTCGTCTGGGCGGGTCCCAGGATCCGCCGGGCTGACCCAGGTTCTAGCATAGCAGTGGGGACACCATCCGTGCATGCCCAGTTCTGGGAGAGCCTGGGTACTTTTGTGAGGTTTTCCCGTTGTCTTTTTGCGTAGGGAAAGACAGATCCTGCCTTGTTGTTGTTTTGTTTTGTTTTGTTTTAATTTTGGAAAGAATCATGAAAGAAAGTGAAAGTGAAGTCGCTCAGTCGCGTCTGACTCTTTATGACCCCATGGACTGTAGCCCGCCAGACTGGGATTTTCCAGGCAAGAGTACTGGGGTTGCCATTTCCTTCTCCCCTGCCTTGTTTTTAGTAGGAATTGAATATCACTGATTCCCTTCCCCTTCAACCCCTCCTCCCCCCAATCTCTCCTTCCGCATGCTATATTCTGGGCCCATGGACGTCTTTCAATTTTTCCTTTTGTTTGGGCAGCTCGCGGGATCTTAGTTGCCCGACCAGGGATCGAACTTGTGCCTCCTGCAGTGGGAGTGCACAGTCCCACTAAACTGCCAGGGAAGCCCCTGTCTTTTTTGACTGTCAACATTTTGACAATACAGGAAAGTTAAAACCCAAAAAGAAAAACGAGTGTCTGTCAAGGATCTGTTACCTAGCCAGAAAAGCCAGAGACCTTTCCACAGTCTCAGAGGCAGCAGTCCAGCCCAGCCCCGCTCCTCAGGCCTGCATGTCGGGCTTCCCATCCTTCGGGTGAGGAAACCGGGGCACAGACCAGACAGGAAGCCCAGGTCACGGGGCTGTGAGTGGGGGCTGCAGCCGGGCGGGGGTCTGCCTTCAGGTTTGCAGTGAGTGCCCTTGCCCCAGGGGCATGGCCCAGGGAGCACCTGCCCGTCCCATCACCTGTGCGCACCCCTGGAAGGACGCACAGGCGGAGGTCAGACAGGCAGTAGGGACCAGACGGGCTCTCAAGGCCACTCGACCAGTGGCTGTAGCACAGGCCACCGAACACAGGTAGACCACAGCTTAACCAAAACAGGCCACAGTTTGCCAAGCCCTGGTCTCCAGAACATTCCCAGCCCCCATGCCCCTCCCAGACAGACCCCTTCCTGAGTGGTTTTTATTTTTTTGCCGCAGCAGCAAAAGTGCTGAAACCTAACCACTAGACCACCAGGGAACTCTCCCCCCTGAGTATTTTACATGGAGCCTCTGATGGTTCTTCTTCCTCACTGGCTGGTTTTCTGGGTTCTGTTTATCCCTCTTCCTGCTGATGGGTGAGGGGGCCCACAGTCTCCACAGCACACCTGGTCCCTCTTTCCTACGTGACAGTTGCTTTAAAAAGATATTGTTTCTATGAAAAGAAAATTCGTGTTTGTTCTAGAGCACTAAAAAAACCCAGCACCCCCCCAACCATGTGATACCAAAGGCTTTTCTCACCCGATGCAGTACCCTACAGGCCATGTCCTCCGTTAAATTGGATCTTGCAGCCAGATTTCTCCCTGCTGCCAGGCATCAGCCTCAAGCTGGGCCATAATTCATCGCCCCGCCCGGAGGGTAGCATTTTGTCTCCATTTGTTCCATATTAAGCAACTCGGCAATGAGCACGTGACTCTCTGGGTTCCATCTCGATTATTTATGAGGCTCATTTTTGATGGCTCCGGAATATTCCACCAGTGGCTTCATCCTTCACCCGTCACCAGATGCTGCCAATTGTTAATTGCCCTTTGTAAAAAAACTGCGAGTGACTTTTTCAGAAAAATTCTGCTGAATGTCAGAGTGTAAATGCTCATGTTCCTGCCTCAGTCCCAGGTCCCAAGAGACTCATGGCCACAGTCTGCATGTCCTTATTGGGTTCTTGGAGCCTCCTGGAATTCATTCATGCATTCGTCCAGCACACTTTTACTTAAGCACCTACTGTGTGCTGGGCCAGGGCCTGCCTCCGGGATGAGCCAGATGATTGAAAGAGTAGAAACAGGGATTTGTGGGACACAGGAAAGAGCCATGCGGTAGGGCAGGTGGATAGGGAGCCAGGAGCTCAGGATGAGCCAGAATTAACCAGGAGAGGAGGCTGGCAGTGGTATTCCAAGTGGGGAGAACAACTAGTGCAAAGGCCCTGAGGCAGGGTTGTGTTGTGGACAGGGTAAACATGGGCTGTACATGCACCACGCAGCGGTCAAGGAGCCTCACGAGGACCAGTGGGGAAACCAGTGGGGAAACTCAGACTCAGAGCACAGTGGCCCTACCCCAGGCACCTGACCACAGATATGTCCAAACAGCCTTGACCTTTAAACCTTCCTCCTTTCCTATCAGTCAGGCAGGTTGGAGGGCAGAGGCCCGGTCCTCAGGAACCCCTCTTCTGGGGCCCTTAGTCCTCTCACAGGGGGCACTACCAGGACACAGACCATCTCCAAGGCCCAGAGGGCGGGTAGCAGAGTTGCAGGCAGTGGGTGGGCAGGCGGGGATGCCTGCAGCACAGGGCTCTGTGGGGGTGCTGGGTGGGCGGCAGCAGAATATCTCAAGCCTGTGGCCACACCACGCTACACATGAACCAGAACCTCGTGCTGTTCCCGGAGCAGTGGAGGGCCAGCAGCCAAGGACAAGTACTGTAGGCTACACGTCTCCTCGACCAGCTGGCATCAAAGTCTTCCCGGGGAGCCAGCGTGGGATCAGTCCCAGCCTCTGTGACACCCAGCGGGGAACACTTCAGCAGTGCCTCCCCAAGGCGTGCTGGCCCATAAAATAACCACTGCCCCAGCTGGCAGATGGGTTCCGACCCTCGAGTGTCTCCTGTCGCCTTTGGAATCCAGTACAAACCCTTCCCCATGCCCTTGAGGCTCCCCGTGGTCCCAGCTGTGCCCTCCCCACCTCTTCTCCCTTCACACTTCCCCTCCTCATTCTAACTTCTTGCCATCCCTGTCATGCTAGGTGGTTCCTGCCTCAGGACCTTTGGACCTGCCATTGAAGAATGGACTAAGGACTAAGCCACTAAGGACTCTCCTCTTCCCCAGCCTAGGCATCACTTTTTCTTCTAGAGCCCCCCCACCCCACTGCCTTGCCTGAGGTTCCCACAGACATGTAGGATGGGAGCCCCCAGGCAGGCCCATGGTGCTCCGTGTCCTTACGACTAGCATGGGGTTTAACACACAGCAGAGTCCCCATCACATGGGTTGGGATGCCACTGGGGCAGGGTCCATGCCTGACTCTCCATCCCTCAGGAGGAGAAGGAGAAGCGGCGCCTGGAGCAGCTGGAGCGCAAGAAGGAGACGCAGCGGCTGCTGGAGGAGGAAGACTCAAAGCTCAAAGGTGGCAAGGCCCCCCGGGTGGCCGCCTCCAGCAAGGTCACCCGCGCGCAGATTGAGGAGACTCTCCGCCGAGACCATCAGCACAAGGAAACCCCTGACCCAGGTGGGGCCCGGGCCCACGCTGGAGCTGCCCTTTTACCTGAGAAACGAGAGGCAGTGGGTCCACCCCCTGGACTGAGTCCGGAGGGCCGCCTCACCTCCAGGGAAGCTGTGTGGGCTCCGCAAGGTGAAGGGTGGCTGGGTGGGGTCTCGGCAGGCCTGGCTCTGATCACAGACGGTAGAGGCACGCACGTGTGTAATGACTTACGCCGCGCCTGACCCTAGCCTGTGCTCTCCCGGGTACCCAAGGCTGATGTGGTGCCCCGAGGCGAGGAGAAGGCAGCGGCTTATGAGATGTCTCCTGAGTGGTGGGCTGCAGGGAAGTCAGTCTGGGGGCTGGGGGACAGGACTGGCCCACCCCGGTAGGTAGGACTTGCGGAGGGGGTCGCGTTTGCATCCTCAATCCTCTGCCTGCCTTTCTCCCCTCCGTTCTCTCATCTCCCTGGAGCTCAGCATCTCTGCTCATGTCTCTCTTTCTGGTACATCTCTGTTCCCCGCTCCCGCCCGCAGCCGAGAAAGCCAAAAGCCATTTGGAGATGCCGTTGGAGGAGAACGTGAACCGCCGCGTGCTGGAGGAGGGCAGCGTGGAGGCGCGCACCATCGAGGACGCCATCGCTGTGCTCAGGTACCCGGCAGAGCCTAGGCCTTGGGGGCGGGGCTTGGGGCGGGGCGGGGTTGAACCTCGGGTGGGGCTAGGCCCCGGGGCGGGGCGCACCACGCCCCAGCCCCCCTGACGCCTGCGTCCTCGCCTGCGTCTTCACCAGCGTGACGGAGGAGGCAGTGGACAGACACCCGGAGCGCCGCATGCGGGCGGCCTTCACTGCCTTTGAGGAGGCGCAGCTGCCGCGGCTTAAGCAAGAAAATCCCAATATGCGGCTGTCGCAGCTGAAGCAGATGCTCAAAAAGGAGTGGCTGCGTTCACCGGATAACCCCATGAACCAGCGGGCGGTGCCCTTCAACACCCCCAAGTGAGCCTGGAACTGGAGGAGCCGCCCGGGCAGGCGATCAGAGTCGCAGCCCCACACGCCCTCCCGCTGGGTCAGCTCCAAGGGCTACAGAGATATCTGGGGCCATGGCGTGTGTCCTAGGGGCTCGGTGGCATCACTGGCCACATCTCCCGCTACAGGGTCCCTGCTGCAGTGACACCCCTGCCCTTCTTGCGCGCACCAGAATCCTGGGCCCGAGTGCCCAATAAAGGTGGCCGGTGAGGCAGAGTGTGCACTTGAAGTCTACGTGGGTATGGGTCGATGCTTGAGTGGGTGGTGGGAGGAGAGCTGGAACGAGGGGCCACAGCCAGAGAAGATGGGGGCCCCCAAAGCGCTCCTGTCCTAACAGGCTAGTGAGATAGTGAGATAGTGTAGAGCAGACAGTGCTCTGCTTCTACCTGGGCCATTGGTCCAGTGAGAGGCCTATACCATCGTCCCCTGGAAGCTTTGCTGGGTTGCTGCAAAGGGGTAGCTCAGAGAGGTTGAGGCACTGGCTCCAGGTCACACAGTACTGCAGAGGTAGAACCAGAGGAGAGTTGGAGGCAAGTTGTTGGCATCCTGAGATTCTGGTCCCGAATCAGCAGCCAGGTCACATACTGTGTTGGGGTCAGGAGATGCAGGCTGCTCTGCTGTTATTCCAACCTGGGAGGCATCTGGGTTGAGTCCTGGGCAGGCTTTCTGGTGGAGGGTTTCTTTAGAGCAGGCGTTTGTGGGAAATGAGTCAGATTCCATTGCAGAGGCAGGGCACTGGGCAGGCAAGGCCCTGGAAGCTGGAGTGGGCAGGTGGATCTGGGTAGGAATGAGTGTCCGGTCGGAGGCTGAATGTCTGGGAAGGGCTGGGTGAGATCTCAACATGATTCTGGCTTCCTAAAGCTTAGTTGACCTCAGGGAGCCAGTGGAGAGGAAGGGCAGCTGGGAGATGGGCCCAAGTGTGTGGGGCAGGGTCCAAGCATTTATCATGTCACTGCTGTGGGCTCCCACCCAAGTGACTACCTCTCTGCACTCACAAGCCTGCCTCTGCACCTCTGGCCCCCATCCCCTCACCCTCTGCCACCCTTCAGCTCCAGCCCCATCATCTGCTTGTTCTCAACTTCTCCAGCACAGCAGGTTTTTGCCCCTCATGGCCTACATGCTTAGTTCTTCCTGCCAAGAATGCTTTGTCTCCCAGACATCAAGTCTCAGATGCAGATTTTTACAGATGGCCCCAACTGTGTGGGGTCATGGCCGAGCCAAAGGGAGCCAGGCTCTGCCCGGAAGTAGAGGGGTAAAAGGCTTCGTCGGGGGAGGGCCTTGAAGGATGGGAGTTCTCCACACTGACAAGGGACAGAAAAGGGTGAAGAAAACACACATGCAAAGGCCTGGAGTCACAACTCCTATTCTACAGAGTTGTTATTGGTTAGTCACTCAGTCGTGTCTGATTCTTTGCAACTCCCTGGACTGTAACCCACCAGGCTCCTCTGTCCATGGGATTTCTCAGGCAAGAATACTGGAGTGGGTTGCCATTTCCTTCTCCACAGGATCTTCCTGACCCAAGCGTCGAACCTGGGTCTTCTGCATTGGTAGGCAGGTTCTTTACCAACTGAGCCACAAGGGAAGTCCCTGTGATACCCATTTCCAGAGGGGAAAATTGAGACACAGGGCTTCCTAGTTCAACGGGGTTGGGTGGGGGGGGCTGCCTTTAATAATCAAGTACAGCTGAAGTGCAATATAGCAGGTACCTGAAACAATAGTAGCTGATAACTACTATTATCAACTACTGATATACTACTATTATCAACTACTATTATTTATAACTACATAAAAACTAACCAACGTACATATTGAGCATTGGCTTAGTTTGGGGATTTCCCCAGGAGCCAACGCTGAGATAGGACTAGAAGCATGTGAGGGGTCCAGGAAGGACCTTGGGAAGATCTCATAGGGTTTGAGGGAAGGAGCCATTCAGAGAAGAATCTGGAGGGGAGCGTTGGGGGTGGGGGGTGTCGGGGACTGGACCAGCTGTGAGAAACATCCTCTGGATTCTAGACCCTGGCCTAGCACATGGTAAGCTTGCTGGGAGAAATATCAATAACCTCAGATATGAAGATGACACCACCCTTATGGCAGAAAGCCAAAAGGAACTAAAGAGCCTCTTGATGAAAGTGAAAAAGAGTGAAAAACCTGGCTTAAAACTCAGCATTCAAAAAAAAAAAACAAAATCAGCATTCAAAAAACTAAGATCATGGCATCCGGCCCCATCACTTCATGGCAAATAGATGGGGATACAATGGAAACTGTGAGAGAGTTTATTTTCTTGGGCTCCAAAAATCACTGCAGATATTGACTGCAGCCATGAAATTAAAAGACGCTTACTCCTTGGAAGAAAAGCTATGACAAACCTAGCATATTAAAAAAGCAGAGATATTACTTTGCCTACAAAGGTCCATATAGTCAAAGCTATGGTTTTTCCAATAGTCATGTGTGGAAGTGAGATTTGGACCATAAAGAAGGCTGAGCACCGAAAACCTGATGCTTTTGAACTGTGGTGTTGGAGGAGGCACTTAAGAATCCCTTGGACAGCAGGGAGATGAAACCAGTTCATCCTAAAGGAAATAAATCCTGAAAAGTCATTGGAAGGACTGATACTGAAGCTGAAGCTCCAATACTTTGGCCACACGATGCAAAGAGCTGACTCATTGGAAAAGACCCTGATGCTGGGAAAGACTGAAGGCAGGAGGAGACGGGGACAACAGAGGATGAGATGGTTGGATGGCATCACCAACTCAATGGACAAGAGTTTGAGCAAGGTCTGGGAGATGGTGATGGACAGGGAAGCCTGGCATGCTGCAGTCCATTGGGTTGCAAAGACTCAGACATGACTGAGCGATTGAACAACAAATGTCATTTTACTGAGCCCTGGGGACAGTCCCCTGTTACATTGATCCTCTTTCTAGATGGAAAAACTAAGGCACCTGCCTGTGTCACATACTCAAAGCACTCAGTCAGCGGTGTGGAGGTGGGGCCCAGAATTGGGGCTCCGGGTATCAGCTGAGTAACAGAGAAGCCCAGATGGCTCCCCACAAAGGGAAGCCTCTGCCTCTTACCTCTGGGGGCCTTAGACCAAGGCCTTAATGGGTCCAAGCTTGTTTCCTCCTATATAAAATAGGACTGAAAACAGTATCTAAGCCTAGGCCATCTCGAGAATCAAGCAGATGGTGCCCAGGAAGGGCAGATCCTGAAAGGAGCCTCCCCAGGTTTGGGGTATTTGTTGTGGCCAGGGATTAGGGAAGGTCTGGAACCAGTGATGAATAATCGGAGGGAAGAAGCAAGCTGAGCCTGCAGGGCCTTGGATGCCAAGGGTGGGATGAGTGGGGCTTTACCCCAGGGCGACGGAGAGCCACAGTGGATGTGTGAGCAGGGTGGAAAGTACCAGAGCTGTGCGTGGCAAGTTATGCTGGGGACTTGGAGGGGAATGGCTGGTAGGTCAGAGAGTGAAGGTAAAACTCAGGACAGAAGCTAGGAGGACTGCCTTCATTCCTAAGACACAAAGACGACGGTAACGAAGACTGTTTGAAAGAAAACTTCGATCTTCTGGTCCCACCCCCGCGGAATCCCAGGCTCGCGCATGCGCGCAGGCAACAGGGAATCCCCGGCTTCGCCGCAATGCGCGGGAGGGGGCGTGAGACGGGAGTTCCGTGCGCTCCCAGCCCTCTCCGCGCGTTGCCAGGACGACCGGCCGGGGCCGCGGGGACGCCGAACACTCACTGCGCTTGCGCGGGGGTTGTCTCAACAGGGCCAGGGCTTTCCCGTCGCGCGCGAGTCGAAGAGGGAAAAGCCGCGCACGGCGCGCATGCGTCGACCCCCGCCCGACCCCCCGCCCTGTGGGCCAGGGAATCCTCACCTGCCGCACTGCGCACTGGGGGCGGGGCGGGGAAACCGGCTCAAACTGGAGTGGGGTTTGCTGAGGCGTGGGCGGGGGAGGGAGCGAGCGTGGGGTCTTCCCCAGGTTCCCGCTCTCCCCGTCGCCTTGGCAACCGGGCGCGCGGGCCGCAGTGCGGGGGCGGCGGCAGCCTCGGGGAAACCGAGTGGTTCTGCGCCTGCGTGGGTCTCCGCGCCTGCGGCCGGGGTTCCCCTTCGTGCTCCTGGGGGAGATCGATTGGGGGGGGGCGGTGTGGGGGGCTGATTGGAGAAGGTGGGTGCCAGGGAAGAGGATGAACGTGGAGAGGGCCTGGGGGACGGGGGAGGATGGTGGTGGAAAAGAGGAGGCGGAGTGGGTGCCCGAGAAGGTAGGGGGGCACGGGAAAGGGTAGAGGTGGTGGGGAGAGGGGTACTGGATGAGGTCGGAGGAGGGATTAATGAGGAAGATAGTAGAGGAAAGGGAACAACAGAGAAGGGAGGAGGAACGGGGAGCAGCTAAAGGACACGGACAGTATGAGGGGAACAAAGAGAAGCTTATGAAGGGAACACAGAAGGGTATAGGGGTGGCTAGGGGGAGGGGACGAACACCTTCAGGACACCACCCCCCCCCCCGCTCCCCGCCAACCTGCAAACCCTAGGTTTGCTGAGCCAGGAAATCTGGATCTAAGATTTCCAGATTTAGAAGAAGAAGAAGAAAAGGTATAGGACACACCAGTTAAACTTGACTTCCAGTTAAGCAATGGAATAATTTTTATTCTAAGTGTGTCCCATTCCGTTCACCGTTTTTACTGGTAGCTCTAATTTTGGTCGGACCACTCCCTTCTCCTCCCGGCCAACCCCATCCCCTGCCTGTCCCTTGAGTCTTTCTGAAAGCCACTGGGGACCTCTCAGATCAGATGATTCCTTTGTTTCTCATCTCTCTGGTGCCCCACAGCCCTGCACACTGGTGCCCTCCCCTGCCATCTCCGATCCTGGCTCCGAACACCACCCTGAGGTAGAGTCCTAGCCAGGCAATACAATGCGCAAAGGTTTGGCACCTCCACCGCCTTCTCTCTTTGTCTCTCTGTGTGGCTGTCTCTGTCTTTCTCAACCCCTAAAGCCCCTCCAAACTCTCTGCCATGGGCCTGACCCTGCTGAGATGATATAATGTCTCTCCCTATCCCAGCTGCCATCACCTCCTTCTCCCGGAACCTCTAGGGCTCCTTACTCTCAAGCCTGAGACCCAGGAACCTCCTACACCAGGCTTCCCCTCAATCTCTGGGCTCACAAGCATATAGTAGATACGGAGAAAAATTTTGGAGGGTAATTTTATGGAGGCAAGTCCTGGGGGTAGTATTTGATTCTTCAACACAGAGAGCTGCATTTTTCCTACATTAGAGGCACACACACCCTGTCCGAGCTTTTGTACCCTTCAACAAAGTAATTTGCCTTTTATCCTCCTCCTTGGTTTTGAAAACAAGTAAGATAATAAAACATTATAGGAAAGCTAATAACAGAAAAGGTCAGTCCCTGGCCCTAGGCTGCCCCTCGATGCCTCCCCCTATCCCCACTTCTCATCTTTGCCGTTCGTATTTATTTGCCATCCGAACACTCAGTCAAACCTCCTGCCTGGCTTCTGCCCAACAGGCCAAAAACTCGGCCCCATGGATCATTTTTCCCAGGGGCGTGTTATTCTGGAAACCAGCAGTCCTCAGAAGGGAAACATTTGAGCCCCCGACTGTGTTTATAGTTTCAGTGTCCTAGGCAACGCCCCTGCAGAATCAGATCCTGGATCTTTTGTGCCATGTCCTAGGGGTGCTTTCTGGAGGTGGGTCACTGGGCAGAGGGTGATGCCATTCCTTTATTTGGAGCTGGTTAACTCCTGGGGTGGTCCTAAGTCAGAGTTGGACCTCTCCACTCATCAGCCAGGCCCAAGTGGAACTGGGTCCCCATTCTCCCAATCCCCATTTCTTGGGGAAGCCAAAGGTGAGTAAGTGAACTGACGACCGCTTCCACTAGGGATTGAGGACAGCAAACTAGGCTGATGTGCCCAGATAAGGAAGGCCTCTAGGCAGGAGGTGACATTGGACCGGGCTTCTGAAAGACAATAGGGGGTGAGGCAAGCTGGGAAAGGGTGATCCTGGCAGAAGGAGCAGCAATGCAAAGGCCCCAAGGCTGGACAGGGTGACAGCTGAAAAGCTGGGGTTAGACCAGACCATGTGGGCCTTGCAAGGGGGGAGGAATGAGGATCATCCTTTCGGTTCAAGGAGGAGGTGGCCGGTAATGTGGGGCAGGATGTGACCAGTCACATGGTTGATGATGGGATTCTGTGGCTGCATCAGAGAAGGGACAGTGGGGTGACACTGGGGACACATGAGCTACGGGACTGAGGGGGCGTTCCGGGGCTTCTGCAGGGCAATTGTGGGGTTCAAGGGTGGGGACACCCCAAAAGATGCGTGTCCTGTCACCAGTGGCTCCGGACTGTCCCTCACGGGGGCCTCAGCATCCCCCCACGGGCTGGAAGTCACTCCCTGAGAGGTGCTGGGGGAGGCCCCTCCTCTGTGGAGTCCCCGCGGTTCCCGCAGCCCTCCCCCTCTCTGCCCACACAATGCAGACCCTGGAGGCCCCCCGCCGCTTTGTTCTCTTTCCCTCCATACATGGCCACGGTCACGCTGGCGGCTCCCTCTGAGCGCGGCTTACACACACATAATGGGAAGGGGGAGGAAAGCGTTCGCAGTCGCCTCCCCCTCCCCATTCGCCTCCGCGGGCCGCCTCCCCCAGCCCCTCCTGCACCGCGGGATCCCCGCCTCAGGACCCCTCCCGGGAGCACAGTACCTTTCGCGAGAAGCTCCCGGCCCGGGGTTGGGGGGGGAGGGGGAAGGGTTGGAGAGGGAGGGGGGGGTTGGAGGGGGAGGGCTATTTTTAGAATGAATGGAAGAAAAGAAGGGGGGGGGGACGAAAAAAGGGATGTAGGCTCGTAGGAACCTTCTGGCTCCCAAGAGGAAATTGCCCACACCCCCGGCCCAGGTGGAAGGTGGGTGCGGGTTCAGAGACGGGGCGGGCGGAGCTGCGGGGGCAGCGGGCGAAGACAGTGGTCTTTGGGAGGGTGCCACGCTTCCTGGAGGTAAGGGGAAAGTTGGAGACCAGCAAAACGTAGCCGGCAGCCCTACGGATTCCCGAGAGCTGGAGGGACCCCAGAGGCGGGCCCTGTCCAGTCCAGACACTCCGAGAAACAGACTCGGAGAGGGGCTTGGGCAGCGCCAAGGTCATCGGAGGACTGAGCCCTAGGCTCAATACCCCATCCCCTAGTGACCCAGACCTGGGTAGCCGCATTGTTCTCATTTGGCAGTGACCTTCACAAACCCTGCCACCCAGGCCTCTTCCTTTCACGTTCGGCGGGGTCCCGGCATCCTGCATTTAAGAGGGCTGGTTCCAGGGTATCACGACGCAACAGTAATACGAAGAAGTTTACTGTGGTTAGTTTTCTGGACATCCCGGGTCTCCCCTCCCTTGCTGGGACCTTCCAGCCCGGGCAGCATCACCAGCTGCCCAAACCCCCTATTCCCCCTGGAGCCCCCGGGTCCCACTCAGGGTTCGTGGAGGGGGGCGCTTAATAGTCTTGCTCTGTTGCCCTGGCCTCGGCTCCTTCCCCCGATCCCGGGAGCGGTCCCCGGGGGTGGGGTGGGGGGGCGCGGACAGCTGTCTTCTGTGCTGCTAGGTCGCTGGGCCGGGGCCAGGGGCTCCCCCCGCCCTGGGTCTCAGTTTCCCCACCTAAAAAATGAGCGCCGCGGGCCAGCGGCGGCAGAGGGTCCTCTCGGCTCTTGGAACCTGGTCGGAGATTTGCTGGCACACCCCTGCGGGGAGGGGGCTTGCGCGAGACGGGGATTCCCGCCCCCCACTTCTAGAGCAGCGTGGCGGGGGAGGGGGCGCGCGGTGGCAGCCGCCGGTTGCCTCTCCCTCGGCGCGGTCGGCGCCCCCTCCCAGGGCGGCGGGGCGGGGCCCGGAACGGCGGGGAGGGGGTCAGCTCTGCGGCGGCGCGCACACTCCCTCCCGGCTCACACGCCCTTGCCCGGCCGGGCACTTGTCTTCGCGCTCGGGCCAGGCGCTGGGGCTCCAGCTGCCGCGGCCGACTCCGGCCGGTGAGTAGGCAGTAGAGGGGTGGGTTACAGGGTGGAGGTCTCCGCGGCACTCGCCGTCTCCTCGGTGGGAGTATCGGCCAGGGTTTGCCCGACTCGGAGAATTCAAAGCGGGAGCTGCGGAAGGGAAGGAAACCCCCTTCCATCCCTCACCCTACTCAACACCAAGCCCCGAGTCAGCTCCAGGGCCCCCAACCTGGAGAAGGGGGCTTCCGCTCCCGGAATTTGGGATGCAGAGACAGCCTCCCACGGAGGTGAGGGTGGAGACATGCGGACCCTCCCGCGCGGCCCTCAGTGTACTGGGAAGCGGGAGGACTGGCCCCACTGCCCCCTCCCCACCTCCTCCCCCCTCCCCCCGGTCTTTCTCTCCCAGTCTGTGGCAGGGATTCCCCCGGCCGGCCTTGCTGCGGAGTAGAAGGAAACCCCACCTGCCAGCCTACTGTGCGTTTGAGCGCCTGCTCTTTGGAGCTCTCGGCTCTTCTCTCTTCTCCTCTGACCCCCACCCCCGCGGACAGGGAGCGAGGCCCAGAGAGGGTTAGCACTTAGCCAAGGTCACGCAGCTGGGCAGGAGCAGAGCGGGGGGGTTTGTGGCTCACTAACCTTAGAAGCCAGCCGGTGGTGTCAGCTCTAGGGTCCTCCGCTCCCTGCGTTTAACCACAGGTGTGAGGGCCCTCTCTGGGGGCCCTGGAAAGGAAGGAGGGTTTCTGTCACTCTCCCTAATCTCTCTGCCCTGCCAGAGGCCCCGATGGGACTGAATGGAGAACCCCCCACACCCCCGACCTGGCTCCTTCCTTTTGGCTTCCAGGTCTCTCCTGCCTCCTAGCCCCCCTCCCCAAGCCAGCCCAAGAACTGGAAGGAAACCCTTGGGGGTGGGGGGAATTCCAGATAGGCAAGCCAAGCATTGTGAGCCTATAGAATAATTTCCACTCTGATCACTCACCGGCTATTGACCTTCTACAATTCCCTGCCCTCCGAAGGGCCAGGGTCAACTTCAAAAGGTCCCCTGGCTAGAACAGGCTGCACCAGAGCCATGAACCTGGCCATGAGCCCCCACCCCAGACCTCTGGCAAAAGAAAGGGCGGCTGTGATGTTCACAGCCGGCTGAGTTTTCCCTTCAGTCCCGTTCTGAGGTCTCCCCAACCCTGCGGCACCATGGGACCATCATGCGTCCCCTTCTGCCCTCTCCTCCAGGGCAGGATGAGGGTACCTTGCTCACATGGGGCTTCTGGAGACAGCGATTTCCGTGAGGGAGCCCCAGTCCCCAGGGCAGCTGCAGACCCGGGAGAATTAAGGGGCAGCCAAGAATAGAGCTGGTCAAGCTGGTGATTCCTTAACTCTATCCTCACACCAGCCCATGCCAGCCTCACCCACCCAACCCTTCCTGTGGTGGAGGAATTGGTGGGGGTGTGGTGGGGGGGCGTGGGAGAGGAAGACAGGGACCAACACAAAGAAAGGGAGATAGAGGGTGTCAGGGGAAGGAGGGGGGCCTCCAGGGAGGGGGTCTAGTATGTGTGGGGTGTCTCTACAGGGGTTCAAAGAGGGGTCCACAGAAGGAGACAGGCCCCCACCTGGACAGACAGTGCCACCACTGATCACAGGTTACCCTGAAACTTACACGGTAAAACTCAGCTTGTCAGAGTACAGATCACTGTAGTCTGGGAGCTGTCTGCACCCTGCCCTCCTGGGACCCTGGCTCCACCCCACAACCCGTGTCTGGTCTTTACAGGTTGACGGGTTGGGTGTGGGGTGGGGGGGCAAGAAAAGTGGCCACAGCCCCCTGCCAGCCAAGTGGTCGTCCAGTGGGACTAAAGCAGACAATCCCTTTCATCGCGTCTCATCAGGAAGACCCCTGCACTCCAGGGTGAGTGAGTCACAAGTTCAGGTCACCTTTGGGAGCAGGGGGGTGGGCCAGGAGTTGGATAGAAAAACTGGAGACTTCAAAGTGCCAACCTTTGAAATAATACTGCTAATATAATGATAATAATAATTACTGTCATGACTGTGTGTTCTAGAGCCCCCTCTGGAGAGTCACTGTCCATTTTCTCAGGTCACTGGTGGTGGGGAACCTGCTCAGAGAGTCTTGAGTGATCCACCCAGAGTCACGAAGCCAGAAGGAGGGAGTTGAACTGAGTTGGGGTAGCTCTAAAACCCCTGTAGTTTCCACCATCCAGATCCTGTGACATCACTCCCTAGAGACAACCCTCAGGGAGCAGCTCCTCTGATCCGTTTTTCTCCTATGAATATTGACTGACATTCTGGGCTTGGCAGTGAGCTGCCTGTGTGGCGGGGACCAGATGCCATTGTCAAATGTGTGGGGTCATTTCATCAGTCAGCAAAGACTAAGCAGTTATGGTATGCCAGGCCCAGGGCTGGGCACTGGGAACACAGTGAGGAAAACAGAACACAGAGATGTGTTAGAGAATGACTGAGAGGTTGGAGAGGCTTCCATAGTTGGGCCTCTCCAGGGAGCTGACCCTGAGCTGAGACACAAGAGAGGAGGTGCAGCCAGTCAGGCAAGAGCCAGGAGAGCAGCATACCAGGCAGAGGGAACAGCATGTGCAAAGGTCCTGAGGCAGAAACGAGCTTGGCGTGTTTGAGGAACAGTGAGGAGACTGGTGTGGCTGGAACAGAATAAGCAAGCGGGAGAGAGGTGGAGGAGGAGGGTGGGGGTTTCTGCAGGCAGGGGCTGTGGTGAAGGAGTGGACTACAGAACGATGGGGAGCTGTGGATGGTGTGTGAGCTGGGGAGAGGTATATTATGATTTATGATTTTCAAAAGCCCCTGTGGCTGCCTTGGAGAACAAGGACTACTGGGGCAGGAATGGAAGTGATAGAAGGCCAGAGGGGAGGCCAAAGGGGCATCTGAGTAGTCAGTTTGGCTGGGACCAGGTCGGGGCTGCAGAGATGCAGAAAAGTGGGCAGATTCTGGACTGAGCTGGGCATGGAAGATTAACTCTTTGGGGCCAGTTTTCTGCCTGATGCTGAGGGACCACGGGGAGAGAAGGAGGGGTCGTTGTGCCTAGGGGAAATCTAGGAAGGCATCCTGGAGGAGGTGTGCTTGCTCTTTGAGCTGGTCTTTTTTTTTTTTTTAATTAATTAATTTATTTGGCTGTGCCAGGTCTTAGTTGCGGCACTTGGGGTTGTTGTTCTTTGTTGTGGCATGCAAACTCTTAGTTGCAGCATCTGGGATCTAGTTCCCTGACCAGAGATCAAACTCGGGCCCCCTGCAGTAGGATCGAGGAGTCTCAGCCCCTGGACCACCAGGGAAGTCCCTGTTGTTGTTCAGTTGCTCAGTCACGTCTGACTCTGCGACCCAGTGGACTGCAGCACGCCAGGCTTGCCTGTCCTTCGCTATCTCCCGGAGTTTGCTCAAGCTCATGTCCTTTGAGTCGATGATGCCATCCAACCAGCTCATCCTCCATTGCCCCTTCTCTTCCTGCTCTCAGTCTTTCCCAGCACTGGACTACCAGGGAAATCCCTGAGTTGGGTCTTGAAGGGAGTTTGCCAATGGCCAGCTGGAGCCATGCTGGGGATCTAATCATACAGATGCTGTGAGGGCCACATGGAGCCACTGAGCACTCAGAATTAGCAGCAGCATGATCATATTTTAGCAAGGAAAGATCCCTTCTGGGACCTGGCAGAGACTGGGCTGGAGCCCAAGAGGCCAGGAAGGAGCTTTTGAAATGGTCCAGATCAGGACTTCCCTGGTCATCCAGTGGTTAAGACTCCGAGCTTCCACTGCAGGGGGCACAGGTTTGAGCCATGGTTGAGAATTAAGATCCTGCATGCTGTGAGGTGTGCCCGCCACCAAAAAAAAGGCCAGGTCATGATCAGGCTAGTAGCAATGGGGAACATCCAGTCAGCCATCACAGTATTTGTGGCACATTTATTTGGGATTAGCTCCCTAACTCCTCCCCTTGCCCTTGAAGGGTCCTCATTGGCCAGTTCAGGAAACTGAGGCTCAGAGAGGGACAGCCCCTTCTCCATGACCATGCTAAGAGTTTTGGGGGGCAGCCATAACAAATATCTACAACTGTGGTTGGCTTAAAACAACAGAAATGTGTTCTGTCGCATTTTGGAGGCCAACGGTCTGAAATCCAGACATGGTAGGGCCACATTCCCTCTGGAGGCTCCCGGAGAGGTCGCTTCCAGCCTCTGGTGGCTCCAGATATTCCATCGATTGTGGCTGTCTCACTCCAGTCTCTGTCTTCACATAGCCTTCTGCCCTGTGTGCATGTCTGTATCTTCACGTGATCTTATAAGAACACCAGTCATGGGATTAGCACCCACCCTAATGCAGTATGTGAAAGTGAAAAGTATTAGTCGCTCAGTCATGTCCAATTCTTTGCAAGCTCATGGACTAATGTAGCCCATCAGGCTCCTCTGTTCATGGAATTCTCAGGCAAGAATACTGGAGTGGGTAGCCATTCCCGACCCAGGAATTGAACCCGGGGCTCCCCCATTGCAATCAGATTCTTTATTGTCTGAGCCACCAGGAAGACCTCATCTTAATTTAACCACATCTGCAAAGACCAATAATGTGATCAAATAAGGTCCCGTTCTGACATCCTGGACGAGCTGGAATTAGGGGGAAGGATACTGGTCAAATCAAAACAGCCACACAGCGGGGCACCTTGCTTCACAATCAAGCCTTGTGCCGAGGCAGGAGCTGTAGGGATGGGGACAGAGGGGTGGTCTGGAATGAATTCAGAGGTGATCATGGACTGGTCTGTCAGATGTGGGGGACTCTGGGGAGGAAGAGTTAGTCTGGAGCCTTCGAGCCCCAGAGTGGCAAGGACGGGAGGGCAGGCTAGAGTCTGGAGCAAGGATGCAGCTACCAGCTGAATGAGCAAGACAGCCCCAGGGCAGGTCCCCTGGTGGGTATGGAGAGTCTCCCTGCTGCTCAAGGGAACTCTGTGCTAATGACAGAGCCTTCTCTGCCTGCATGCCACCCCCAGGCTCCCATCTCCTCCTCTAGAGTAGGGACCGAGGGCTCCCTTGGTGGGCTGCCCGTGATAAGTAACAGAGGAGGCCAGGCGCGGTCCCTTCCCACCCCTCCCTGGCATCGTCTCCCCTGTGAGCCATCTGCAAGCGCCAGTTGTATTCATTGATTGATTCAATATCTTATCTTGCCCACTGGCCTGAAACCTGCGTTTGGGGGATATTGTGTGTCTTCGTCATCACAGTAGCCCTGAAGACAGGAGGTGCTCAGTAAATACTGATAGAATGAATGAAACTTCTCGGGGTGGGGGCTCCCTGAATACTGAAGAGCCCAGGAACAAGCCCTCTGGAATGCATCCCCACCCCCACAGTTGCCAGGACACTAGGGGGCTAAACCCTTCATGACTTCCTTTCTGCTCAGAGTCCTGCACACAGCCCCGAGAGTGGGACCCCTGCTTGCCTCTGTGACTCCCCCCACCCCACTTACTCCTTCACTGTAGCCCCACCGGTCTCCCTCCTCTTCCTCCATCACATCCTTCTCAGTAGTCTCACCTCAATGCCTTTGCCCTTGCAGTGCCTTCCTCTGGGTGTACCCTTCTTCAGCTTTTCTAGGGCTGGCTTCTTGGCCTGCTTTCAAATGTTCCTTCTTTGAAGAGGCCACCCCAGAACACCCTAGTTAAAGGCTCCCACCTCCGTTCTCGTTTTTCTCAACTTCACTGGATTCTTTTCCAATGCTTTTTTTTTTAAGCTTGTCTATTTTTCTTTTTTTTTTTAAGTTAATTTATTTGGCTGTGCTGGGTCTTAGGTGTGGCATGTGGGATCTTCAGTCTTCGTTGCAGCATGCGGAATGTTTAATTGGGGCATGCAGGGTCTTTTAGTTGTGGCATGTGAATCTAGTTCCCTGACTAGGGATCAAACCCTGGTCCCCTGCACTGGGAGCTTGAAGTTTTAACCACTGGACCACCAGGGAAGTCCCTCCCGTGCTTTTGTGTGGAAGCCTTACTAGTCCTTTACCCATAAAGGTTCCCTTCCTCGAGAAGATCAACTCCAAGAGGGGAAGATTTATACCTGTCTCAGACTCTGCATCCTCCGCACCACACTTGGAGAAGATACTCGGTGGATGTGTGAATGAATGAATGAATGTGTGGATAAATGAATGAATGAGAGAGTGAGTGAATACCTTCCCCACTCTGCCATTCCCACACTCACAGGGGATTCAGGGTCCCGCCTCCTTTGAGGCAGTCATTGGTTAGACCCAGGATGGGTCTGAGACTTCTGCGAATATGCAGCTTGGGGGTAGGATGGAGAGGTGGCCAGTCTGCCCCAGCTCAGGCCACTGCCTCTGCCTCTGGGTGCTTCAGTTTCTGTGAGGTTCTCCCATGTCTCCTGCACCCAGACCCACAGCCACTGCCCTGAACTTGTGGTCCACACCTCAGGGCCCTGGAGGAGGGGCGTCGTGTTTAGCCTCTACCTCCTCACCAGTCTGTAGGTCATTTCCTGGGGTCCGAGTCCTGAGGGTCTCCCAGTTTAAGTTCATGCTCCTTGAGTCCCTTCCAGCTAACTGTGGGCTGCTGAGAGGCTCTGGAATGGAAATTCAGATATATCCCACTCAGTGTCTACTGAGTTGCTTCAGTTGTGTCTGACTCTTTGTGACCCCCACCCCCACCCCGGGCTGTAGCCTGACAGGCTCCTCTGTCCATGGGATTCTCCGGGCAAGAACACTGGAGTGGGTTGCCATGCCCTCCTCCAGGGGATCTTCCTGACCCAGGGGTTGAACATGTGTCTTATATCTCCTGCATTGACAGGCGGGTTCTTTACCACTTGTGTCACCTGGGAAGCCCAGAGCGTAGGATGGGAGGACTGGAGGGGCCTCTGCAGTCTGTGGTCGTTGCTCTTGTGAATTACTGGATGTTTACACAGTGGACTTGAATTCAGAAAGCATTCCGATACTGCAGCGGCTTCCCAGATGGCGCAGTGATAAGAATCCACCTGCCAGTGCAGGAGACACGGGTTCAGTCCCTGGGTGGGGAAGATCCCCTGGAGTAGGAACAACCTGCTCCAGTATTCTTGCCTGGAGAAGCCCAGGGACAGAGGATCCTGGTGTGCTGCAGTCTGGGGCATGGCAAAAGAGCCGGGCACGACTGAGCACACACGCCCGGTGCTGCCGGGGCATGACAGCAGCCTGTGCAAGCCTGGGGCAATCCGCAGGCATGGCGAGAATGCTCTGTGTGGGGCAGGGACCCTTATGGGGGCAGGCACAGGCGTCAGGGGCCAGGGCACTGCATGCAACACAGGGATGTGTGCCAGACCCCGAGGGAGCTGTGGGTGGCTCCGTCACTGTTGTGCTTTAGAAAGAGGCCCCAGTGGCTCAGGCAAGGGAACAGCAAGTGCAGAGGCCTGGGAAGGGGGGCTGGTAAATGGATGGAGGGAGGCAGGATGAAGCATGTTTGAGAATGCATCCCCTTACGGTTCCCAAACCACAGTCCCGGAGCCCCTGTGGACACAACAGGGCCTGGGGTCCCCAGGCCTCTGCTTCCCAACTAGCACAGACCATGGCTAGGCCTTCCTCAGGGTGCTCCCAGCAGGCTGGGATCAAGGACAGGCTCTGGAGATGACGGACTAGGAGTCCCATCTGTTGACCCCCCACCCATCACCTGGCTCCACTCACCCTCACCTCCATCACTGACCCCTGGGACTAGCCCTGCCCAAGCCACTGTCCACTCACTCATTCATTCAGCGCAGCTATTTTCTGGGCACCACAGAAAGAACAGACAGCTGCCTGGAGGCAGTGATGAGCAGCCAGATGTTTCTGATCTGGCCCAAAGCTCAGGGCCAAGAGGAAAATAGATGGGGGACTGGGAGAGAAAAGGGGGCACTGCTGCCTCCAGGAGCCCTCAGGCCGGGGAGAACAGAGTCAGGTTCAGTCACCCAGGTGACAGGGTGGGGATAGGGTGAGGCTGAGGTGGTGAGGCTGCCTGAGAAAGGAGGAGGTAAGGGCTCTCCACCTTCCAGTCCCCAAAGCTCCTCTGAGCTTCCGTGAACATTGAATGAGTGTTGCCCAAGGTCATCCTCAGTACCAGGGGAAAGGAGCAGCATTTGGGGGACCCAAAAAATAATCTATTGTTGGCCTGCCATCCTGGCATTGGTTTGGGGAGTTTAGGACTGGGGGTGGGGGGCTAAATCTGAGTGGATTCTCTCCTCTCAAAGAAGATGGCCTTTGCCCCAGCAAGCACCCCCCACCCCCAGCCCTGAAAGCCCCCACACCCAGCTCCAAGGCACTTTCTACTTGCCATCATCTTGTTTCCCCACTCCAAGACCCCCCACCCCCCCCCCACACACACACAGAGCGGAAGTTTGACGAGGTCGTTTCAGGAGGGAGGTGGCCAGTCACTTTGCAAAGTTGTCACCCCCGCAAGTGCGTGCTGTGATCAGCCCCCAGGTGCGCAAATGCTGAAAGGTGGCTGGAGTTTGGGGACCTGATTTCGGAAAACGGGTGGTTAGGAGTTCTCGAGGACGGGAGTTTTCGCTTCGCCATGGTCCTCTCCATCGCGCGGGGCAGGAGGGTGAGTTTGAGGACCAGCCGCGCGCTGAGGGGCGAAGGGGGCGCCTGGGAATGAGGGATCTTTAAATGAAGGCGGGGCTTGCGGGGTCGCCGGGGGCGGTGCCAATCCGGGCTCGGCCAATCGGCCGCGCCGCTGGCGTCGCACCGCCCCCTCCTCTCCCGGCCCGGGCGGGAGCTCGCCCCCCCCCGGCCGGGCCCGTGTACAGGGCGGCGGGGGATGCGAGAGCTGCCGCTGCCCCCGGCCCCACCGCCCCGGGGCCTCGCGCCTGCCCGCTGCTGCCCGCCCCGTCCGCAGCCCCGGCCCCGGCCCCGGCCCCGACCTGGGGGTCCGTGGCCGCGTGGGTCCCTCTCCCTTCCAGCCTCGTCCGGCCGCCCGAGCCGCGTCCCGCAGGTACTGAGCGGTATGGACGGGGGTACCCAGGGAGACATGTCCCGGAGTGTGATGCCGTTTGGGGCAGAGGCCAGGAGGGAGGATGTCCGTGGGGTCCGCAACCGAGAGGACATGGCAGTGGGGGACTGTGTGTATGTGCACTACCCGAGTGAGTCGATTCACGGATCCCCATCCTGGAGGGGGAGGGTACTGGGTTCACTTTGGCGGGGGCAGAGCACTGAGTCTCCCAACTCCATAGATACGGTGGGGGAGCTCTCGGGGTGGAGGCAGTGACCCAGGACTGGCTTGGGAATGCGAGGAACGAGACCCTCACCACTGGCCCTTCTGTCCAGCCGTTAGGGGCAGCATGGCAGGGTTCGTAAAACTGGCCCCCTAGCTCTCCCAGGACAGAGGTCGGGTACCCAGCACAGCGCACCGTTCTGGCTGTCCTGGAGGGTGGGGCCTCAGATGTGAGTGCTGGAGGCTGGGGGTGAGCCAGAGATGCTGATGGAGACGCATCAGAGTGGAGGGCACTGGGGAGGGCAGGCTAATTGCACCCGGATGGGTGGTGAAGGGGGGAATGTGTAAGGGATGGGGCAGTCAGCCAACGACTTGCTGCACCCACTCTCCAACAGCCCATAGGGTGGGAGGACAAATGGATCCTGTCCACCCAGCAGAGCTGGGGCCTGAAGAGTAATGGAGGAGGAGTGTTTTGGGGTCCTTCCCTACCCTCCACAGGGACACACAGCCCACAACTTGCCCACAAAACCTACAAGATTCTGCCATGTGCTGCTCTGTCCACAGTTCCTGGGAGCAGTGAGGTGGGCATTTTGCCCAAAGGAGGCTCTGCCTTTGAGAGTAATGGGCAGGGGGTACTTTCTCCTGGTCCAGCTCTGAAGGACAGATTGTGGTGTTGGGCAGTGGCACCACAACGTACCCATGACTGTGTGCTAGGCATTTTCCACGTGAGATCTCATTTCTTTCTGGTCACCGACCCTGCTGGGTTGGCACTAAGCTGCCCCGTTACTAAAGAAGTAGCTGAGGAAGTGGCAGTGACCTCGTCCTGGCTGGAACACCTAAAGGTCCCTCTGTAATCAACCCATCATTTGTAAAAGAGCTCACTCAAGGGCCTTTGCTGTCTGGTCATTTTCTTTCTCTTCCTGTTGGGTGGGAAAGTTCAGAGGAGCTGGCCTCCTTGGTCCCTGCTGCCTGCACACTTTCTTCTCTGCTTCAAGAGCCTTCCTGGGTTCCCCCTGCCCCGCTTGGCCTACAGGTTTCCCACAGTATCTCTTGAAATGGTGCAGAAGGCAGGTCTGCTCATCTCCTTACCCCAGCATTCAGGGAACAGAGGTCTTGTGCCCCAGACATGTGAGACAATTTTAGCAATTCCAAGAACCTTCAAAACCAAATACGGCCCACAGGGTGTTTCTCCCTTTTTAGAAGAAGTCCTTGAAGAACTCAGGGCCTTCACCCAGAAAAACACACCCTTTCATGGACATCAAAACCTTGGCTGGGGTTTTATAGGAGTTTCTGGTTCTTTGGGAAAACTCTGAGGATCCTGGGGACCCCACTTTTAGGCCCAGGTTGCAATGAGGGAGGGGAAGGTGAACCTGGGGAGGAGTGGGGTCTCTTGTGCCCAAGGCCTTCTGGTCCCACCCAGTCTTTAGATTATGGGCCAGCCCCTTCCTCCGTGAGATCTCTGGCAGGCCGCTCTGTCCTTCCACTTCCTATGAGGTCATGGGAGGTGTCAGCCGGCCACCACTCCTGTGCCCTGAGCTCTGTGGCCCCTCAAGGGCTGCGCCAGACTGGCTCCCTTTCCGAATAGTTGCTGGACAACAGGGATCCAGGCAGGTCCTGCCACCTCCAGACTGCACTAACTTAGCCCCTGCCCCTCCTGGCTGTGTGACCTCGGGCAACATGCTGAACCTCTCTGAGTCTTGTCTCCCATCTGTAAAATGTGAGTAAGAATGCCACCTGCCTCGCTGAGTAGCCATAGCGATTAAATGCAGTAATTCTGATCAAGGTCTTGGTCCGCCAGGAAAATCCCACGAACGGAGCCTGGCGGGCTACAGTCCACGGGGTCGCAAAAGAGACACGACTGAGCGACTAAGTCGCAAATAACCGCATTAACGTGATGGGCCCTAGGAAGGCCCTCCAGGCCTCCGCCCTCCTGGAAGTCACCTGCTGCCTATCCGCATGCCCCACCCCACTCCCTCTCTGCCCAGGGCATGTCAGGACGCGGCTGCCAGGCAAGGAGGAGCATGGCCGCTGCGTGGCTGAATTTGGCCTGTGTGTTAGGTGGCTGAGTCACATCCCCAAATTGCATCTTCATCGGTGCATTTCAGAAGGTCGTTTGCAGCGCCCCCACCCCCTCCCAGTCCTGTCTGCCAGGCCATCCCCTCTCCTGCCTGTTTTCCTCAAGCCCTGGGCAGGGGCCCTTCTGCACCTTCAGGACGGGAGGTGGGAGGGCTGTCTGAGGTCTCCTTGTCTCTTGGGGAAGAGCAGGTCTGGGGCTGCGGCGTGTGTCCTGGGGGTAGGCTGTTAGCCCCACCTAACAGCTCACGCCCTTCAGGTAGCAAGCAGGGGCCATAGAAGACAGTAGAAGACACCCCAGAAGACAGTGGCAGCTGAGTGCTTGTGAGGACAAAGAGATCAGGGCCAAGATCAGCCTTATAAACTGTGAAGTGCTGGGCCTGCAGGCGATCAGCCCGTACAAACTGTAATGTCCTGGGCCCACGAGGGGCCAGCTCCTATAAACTGTGAAACGTTAGGTCACAGGTGGCCACAGCCTGGTGGGGAGGATGGATGGAAGCGGGACGTGTCCTAAGACTCATAATTCTTGGGTTCTTCCTGTATGTTGGCACCCTCGTCTGGGGACATGTACTGTCTGGGGGCGGGGTGGACGTGGACATAGGTAGTCCTGCAGGGCATGCGGTGGTTGGTGCCCTGGCCAAGGTCATCCGTGTCTCGCCTTGCTCATCGTGGTGTGTCCTGGTGTGACATTGTCTGAGTCTCTCACCCCCAGGAGTGTGGTTTCAGGGCCAGGGAGGTGCCTTGTCTCTGCACGCAGCCCCCTCTCCCGAGCCCCCAGCACATGCTAGCTTAGCCTTTCCCAAGAGGACAGCACTGGACCCACAGCCCACTGCCGCCTGGCTTCTTGGGAGAATCCCACAAGGCAGCCTGATGCAGAATCTGCCTTGTGAGGAGACGGACCCTTCAGCGCACAGTGAAGGGAAACTGGTGCCTCAGTTTCCCCATCTGTACAACAGGCCAAATCCTTGAACCCCGTTTTTGGGGATGTTGTGAGAATTAAGGAGAAAACTCTGTGTGAAGGACAGAGCCTGGCATGTAGTGGGTGTTCAGTAAACACAGGCTGTGGTGGCAGCTGGGGGTGCCTGTGGGGGTGAGGAGTGAGGGAGTGGGCTGGGGTGGAGCAGTGGACGGTCTGGCAAGGTTGGACTGCAGGCAGGCCCATCCTGTGCATGTCACCGTCTTCAAGGTCCTTGCTCCTGCACGTGGCACACGGGGCCTGGCCCCAGGCAGGCATAGAATCTGAGGGTGTCAGAGCATATCAGCCTGTCTGCTTCTCGGTAGCCAGTTTCCTTTGTGGGGAAACTGAGGCTGGCCCAAGGCCGCAGGACCAGGCCAAGGTGCTGGGATCTTTTTGTTTTTTTTTGACTGCATCACATGGCTTACAGGGTTTTTAGTTCCCTAACCAGGGGTTGAACCCATTCCTCAGCAGTGAGAGCACAGAGTCCTAACGCCTGGACCTCCAGGGAATTCCCTGGGATCTTTTTCTTTTTAAAATTTTATGTCTTTATTTTTAGCCACACCTTGGCTTGTGGGGTCTTAGTTCTTTGACCAGGGATTGAACCCGGGCCCTCAGCAGTGAAAGCACGGAGTCCTAACCACTGGACTGCCAGGGCATTCCTCAATTCTGGGATCTTAGAATTAAATCCTGGATTGTTCCTTTGGTCCTGGAATCCAGGCAGGAGGGAGCTGAGGGTCTCATAGCCATAGTCACAGTCCCTAATATCTCCCTGGCCATACCCTTTGACTGTGTAAGTATGTTCAGGCCTTTGGACAACTCTACGTGGTAGTGGTAGGGAATTGGAGGCTCAGTAGAGTGAGATTAATTTGTCCAAGGTTCCAGAAGTCAGGAGACAAGCCTGGGTTGGAACCATCTCCTGACGGCTGACTTGTTCAGTCGCTAAGTCGTATCCGACTCTGCAACTGCATGGACTGCAGCATGCCAGGCTTCCCTGTCCTCCACTATCCCCTGGAGTTTTTCTAAATGCATGTCCATTGAGTCAGTGATGCCATCCAACCATCTCATCCTCTGTTGCCCCCCTTCTCCTCCTGCCTTCAGTCTTTCCTAGCATCAGGGTCTTTTCCGATGAGTTGGCTCTTCTCATCAGGTGGCCAAGGTATTGGACCTTCAGCTTCAGCATCAGTCCTTCCAATGAATATTCAGAACTGATTTCCTTTAGGATTGACTGGTTTGATCTCCTTGCTGTCAAAGGGACTCTCAAGAGTCTTCTCTAACACCACAATTCAAAAGCATCATTTCTTCAATGCTCAGCCTTCGTTATGGTCCAACTCTCATATCCCTACATGACTACTGGAAAAATCATAGCTTTGACTATATGAACCTTTGTCAGCAAAGTAATGTCTCTGCTTTTTAATACACTGTCTTGGTTTGTCACAGCTTTCCTTCCAAGGAGAAGTGTCTTAATTTCATGATTTTAGTCACCATTCACAGTGCTTTTGGGGCCCAAGAAAATATTAATAAAATCTATCGCTGTTTCCACGTTTCCCCCTTCTTTTTGCCATAAAGTGATGGGATTGGATGCCATGATCTTAGTTTTTTGAATGTGGAGTTTCAAGTCAGCTTTTTCACTCTCCTTTTTCACCTTCATCAAGAGGCTTTTCAGTTCCTCTTCACTTTCTGCCATTAGAGTGGTATCATCTGCATATCTGAGGTTGTCAATATTTCTCCTGGCAGTCTTGATTCCAGCTTGCAAGTCGTCCAGCCCAGCATTTCTCATGATGTGCTCTGCATATAAGCTAAATAAGCCCGGTGACAGTATACAGCCTTGACGTACTCCTTTCGCAATTTCAAACCAGTCCACGTCTGGTTCTAACTGTTGCTTCTAGACCTGCATACAAGTTTCTCAGGAGACAGGTACGCTAAGGTAAAGTGGTCTTATCTTAAGACCACCTGAAGGTGGTTCCAGACGGCTCATTTAGGTGGCCTCTAATCCTCCCAGGCAAACCAGCCGGCAGAATTCCATCTTGAGGCTTTCAGAGGTGTTTACTGAGTGTCGCCTGTGTTTATTGCTTTAGGTGTTTATTGCTTTTAGCATCCATTGCTTTAGGTACTTGGAAACACAGAAAAGTCATCGGGCAAAGATCTGGTAGGAAGGTGTCCCAGGGAGAGGGTGCAGCAGGCGCCTCAGAGTGTGCAAGGGCCCTGAAGCAGGACCAGGCTTGTTGGAACCTGGTGATGGGGAGGTCAGTGTGGCTGAAAGGGAGTGACTCTGGGAAAGTGAGAAGGATGAGGTGGGTGGGAGCCAGACGATAGAGGCCTCCTGGCCACAGTGAGGAGTTTTTATCCAATCGTGCTGGAGAGCCACGGGGAGGTTTGTTTTTGTTTTATATTTATTTACTTATTTTTAGCTGCATTGGGTCTTAGTTGCGGCATTTGGGCTCTTCGTTGTGGGCCACAGACTTCTTTCTAGTTGTGACATGTGGGCTCCAGAGTGCGTAGGCTCTGTAGTTGCAGCGTGCAGGCTTAGTTGCCCTGCAACGTATGGGATCTTTGTTCCCCGACCAGGGATCGAACCCACATCCCCTGCATTGGGAGGCGGATTCTTAACCACTGGTCCCCCAGGGCGTCCTGTGTGGAGGTTTTGAGCCAAGGAGGGGCATAGGCTGGCTCGGTTTCTGGGGTGGGGGTCAGTTGGCCAGGCCCTGACATGACTGTGTTCCCTGTGCCCTGCAGGTCAGCGCGGGAGCCCGGTGGCTGAGCCATGCCAGGCCCCAGGCGGCCGGCAGCAAGCCCAACGTCAGCACCCACATAGTCATGAACAGCCACAGACACAGTGGCTGCGAGGGACGGCCGCTAGGTGGCGGGCTGGGTGCCCCGGGCCGAGATCCTCTGGACCCCGAGGCCGGCCACCCCCCGCAGCCTCCAAATGGCCCAGGCATCCAGGTGGTGGTGGCCAAGAGCGAGCCGGCGCAGCCCTCGCCTGGCAGCCCCCGGGGGCAGCCCCAGGACCAGGAAGAGGAGGAAGATGAGGAAGAAGATGAGGCGGTCAGACAGAGGGGCTCAAGGAAGCCCCCCAGCGTTGGCCACCGCCTGGGCCACCGGCGGGCGCTCTTTGAGAAGCGGAAGCGCCTCAGTGACTATGCCCTAATCTTTGGCATGTTCGGCATCGTTGTCATGGTGACAGAGACGGAGCTGTCCTGGGGGGTCTACACCAAGGTAGGCATGGCCCTTCCCCCTGGCACCCCGGGGAGGCCCCGCTGGTCCCACTTGGCTCCCCGAGACCCCCTTGGGCCTGGGGTCTGGGACCACATCGGCCCTAGGAGAGGGGGGCGGGGGACACTGAGGGGACCCTGGAGGTGGGAAGGTGGGGGGCACCCAGGGCCTCCTGTTATTTCCACCCCCTGGGGGCAGCAGGAAGGCCTCAGGTGGGGCCTGAAGTCTCCAGCCCCTTCCCTGCATCTTGCACCATGGGGCTGCGCTTTCGCTGAAGGTGGGAAGGGGGCTATTTCCTGGTCAGGCCCGGAGGAGACAGGGGAGCACCAGAGAAGAGCTGCTTTGAGGAGCAGGGAAGGAACTTTGCTCCTTTTGAGGGCCAGCTGGGCCAGGTTATGAGCCTGGTTGTGGGTCCCCAAGTGGATACCAGGACGGAGGGAGATGAGAGCCAAGTCAGCCTGTAAACTGTGGAGTGCTGCGTCTGCTCGAGGCCTGGTTTTATAAACTATGAAGTGCTGTGCCCATGTGAGGTCTGGCCTTATAAACTGAAGCGCCACCTTGCTATGCGCCCAAGCCTAAGGAGTAAGGACCAGAGCTTCATTTCCCAAGCGAAGTGACCAGGTCGGGGGGTCAGAAGGGCTGCCCGTCTCCACAGTATCTGTCCTGCCCTCTGCTCTCTCTTTGCCCAGGAATCCCTGTACTCATTTGCACTCAAATGCCTCATCAGCCTCTCCACGGTCATCCTGCTGGGCCTGGTCATCCTCTACCATGCCCGGGAGATCCAGGTCAGTGCTCAGTGGGCTTAGGACAGCTCCCCTCTCTGCACCCCAGAGCCCCCCACACCAGCCACCTTCATGCGTGCACGTTCAGTTGTGTCCAACTCTTTGTGACCCTTTGGGCTGTAGCCTGCCAGGCTCCTCTGTCCCTGGGATTCTCCAGGCAAGAATACTAGAGTGGGTTGCCATTTCCTCCTCCAGGGGATCTTCCCGACCCAGGGATCGAACCCGCGTCTCTTGCATCTCCTGCATTGGCATGCGTGTTCTTTACCACTAGCGCCAGCTGGGAAGCCCCCAGGACCTGGGAACCCTCTAAAACATAGAAGGATCAATAGCCACTTTATAGAGTTGGGGGGGGGGGAAGATCTCCATGGAAACACACTGTTTAGATCACTCTAAATTTCCTGGAATGCCTATCATCATTTTAATTTTCATCAATAATTTGGTAAAGAAGACGAAACAGTGAGAGAGCAGACAGTGGACTGGGGCTCTGAGGTGCATGTGGATTGTTTTTGCAGCCCTGGGGTCTTCTGAGGTTTTGTAGCCACGGAGTCCAGTGTCTGTGGCACCAGGCTCCTTCTTCTAGTCCACTGGACCTGTGTTTGAAAGATTTCTCATGTGCCAGGGATTCTCCTATTTCAGGGGTTGATCAAAAGCTGGTCAGGTCCCTGGAGAGCCAAGTTCAGGGCTTGTAAGGCAGGTGTTACCACAACAGGCCAGCACCAGGGCCTGGGGACACCGAAGGGGGTCAGATCTGGCTTCTGACTCTGGCCTTTGATGACCCCTGACCTCAAGGAGCCACAGCCTGGCAGGAGGTGGGAGTAGGAAAATCCTACCTAGGTTGTACTGTATGCAGACCTGTCAATGGACACCCAGAGTCTGGTATACGGGAGGGGTCCTCAGTCTGGCTAGGGGTTGGGGTAGGAGGATGGTGACCCTTGAAGTAAAGGAAGCAATTCTAAAGGGACGGCTGGGAACAGCAGTCTGGCAGTTCCTCGAGCAGTTAAACATGGAGTTACTATATGACCCAGCAATTCCACCCCAAGTTACACACTTGGAGAAACAGCTACATCCTCACAAAAACGTGTACCCACGTGTTCAGAGCAGCATTATTCACAATTGCCTAAAGGTGGAAACCCCCCAAATGTCCGTTGACTGATGTATGGATAAACAAACGGTGGTCCATCCATACAATGGCGTACTATTCAGCGAAACAGAAAAGAAGGAAGCGCTGTATGTTTGCACACCACAGCTGAGTGTCTTACACAGCAGAAGTATATTTTCTCGTGGGGCTTCCCTGATGGCTTAGACAGTAAAGAATCCGCCTGCAATGCAGGAGACCTGGGTTCAATCCCTGGGTTGGGAAGATCCCCTGGAGAAGGAAATGGCAGCCCACTCCAGTATGCTTGCCTGGGAAATCCCATGGACAGAGCAGTCTGGCGGGCTACAGTCCACGGGGTCATAAGGAGTCAGACATGACTGAGTGACTGACACACACGTGTATTCTCTCACATCTCTGGAGGTTGGAAGGCCAAGGTCAGGTGCTGGCAGGGTTGGTTTCTCCTGAGGCTCTCTCCTTGACTTGCAGGCAGCTGCCTTCTCATTGTGACCTTACATGGCCTTTCCTCTATACGCATATACCCCTCTATGCACATATACCCCTGTATATACCCTTCTTAGAACGACACCAGTCCTATAGGATGGGGGCCCAACCCCTATGACCTCATTTAATCTTAATTATATTTTTAAAGGCTCTATTTCCAAATATAGTCATATTGGGGGCTAGGGCCTTAGCAGTTGAATATTGAGTGGACAAAGTTCAGTCCATAACTCTCCACCCTCTGGCCCACCTCCCAAATCCATGTCCTTCTCCCATGCAAAATGCATCAATCCCAGCAGCCCCCGAAGTCTTAACTCATTCCAGCATCAACTCAAAGTCCAAAATCCCCTTTAAATATCATCTAGGGGCTTCCCCAGTGGTCCAGTGGTTAAGAATCCACACTTGTACTTCAGGGGCCCAGGTTCGATCCCAGATCAGGGAAGTAAGATCCCATGTACTGTGCAGTGCGGCCAAAGGAAAAAAGAAAGAAAGATTATGTTTACAGGTGTGTGTTGTGTTATTTGGTTGTGTCTGACTCTTTGCAACCCCATGGACTGTATAGCCCGCCAGGATCCTTTGTCCATGGGATTATCCCAGCAAGAATACTGGAGTGGGTTGCAGTTTCCTACTCCAGGGGATCTTCCCGACCCAGGGATCAAACTCGCGTCTCTTGCATCTCCTAGATTGGCAGGCTAAGTATCATCTAAAACAGACATGGGTGAGACTTGAGGTACAATTCCTCTGGAGACAAAATGTTCCTCCAGCTGTGAATCAGATAAGTTGTGTGCTTCCAAAGTACAGTGGTGGGCCTAGCATAGAAGAGACATTCCCATCCCCGAAGCCGAAAAATGTGCAAGGGGAGGAGTGACAGGTCCTAAATTTGTCTCAGACCTGCCCAGGCAAATTCCATTGGGTGTGAAGGTTGGAAAATGATGCTCATTGGCTCAGCGCCCCACCTTCCAGGCCTCCTGAGGTGGCAGCATGCCTCCTTGACTCTAGCCGGTGGCCTTTTGTGACTGCCTTCTTTTACTCAGCATGATGTCTTCACGGAGTAGCATGCCCGTGCTGCACTCCTCTTCATGGCTGGGACACTTTCCACGTGTGGAAGGACCACACTCTGTTTCTCTCTGCATCCCTGGATGGACATTGGGTAGTTTCTACGCTGGGCGCCTGTGAACAGTGCTACTGTCATTGCACGCACACAGGATGTGTTTGAACAACTGTTCTCATCTCTCTCGCCCATTTACCTAGGAATGGGAGGGCTGGGTCACTGGTAACGCTGTGTTTGGCTTTTGGGGGAACATCTGTGCCCTGTTTAGCTTGACTTGTGGCCGACCCTGAGCACTAGGGGGTTTCGCCTGTGAGGCCATGTTTGTTGTAAAAGCGGATGCGGTTTGGGGCTGGGATCTCCCTCCGTGGCCTGGGCACGTGTCCAGCACCCACTGCGTCCTGCCCGCCTGATCTCCGCAGCTGTTCATGGTGGACAACGGGGCGGACGACTGGCGCATCGCCATGACGTGCGAGCGCGTGTTCCTCATCTCCCTGGAGCTGGCGGTGTGCGCCATCCACCCGGTGCCCGGCCACTACCGCTTCACGTGGACGGCACGGCTGGCCTTCACGTACGCGCCGTCGGCGGCCGAGGCCGACGTGGACGTGCTGCTGTCGGTGCCCATGTTCCTGCGTCTCTACCTGCTGGGCCGCGTCATGCTACTGCACAGTAAGATCTTCACGGACGCCTCCAGCCGCAGCATCGGAGCCCTCAACAAGATCACCTTCAACACCCGCTTCGTCATGAAGACGCTCATGACCATCTGCCCGGGCACTGTGCTCCTGGTCTTCAGCATCTCCTCCTGGATCATCGCTGCCTGGACCGTGCGGGTCTGCGAGAGGTGCGCCCCTGACCCCCTGGGCCCTGACCCCCCCTGACCCTTAGGCCCACCCACGATCTTGGTGACCCCAGGGCTCCCCCAGCCGCCACTCTGACCCTGCTGAACCCCATACCCACCCATGGCTCCATCCCCGTGACCCCTGATCCTGCTGACCCCTCCCCCTGGTTCCTGGCCTCAGCGACTGTCTCTCACATGCAGCTTCCTCATCCCTGGGACTCCAGCCCTGTGTCCCCAGCCACCCCCAGCTCCTACCCTGACCCCCACCCCTCCAGGACCCCATCCCTCTTCCCGCTTCCCCTCCCTCCAGGGGCCCCTCCACTGGCCCCGTCTCTGGCCCAGGGTGGTGGAGGCAGCAGGAACAGGGGCCCCCTCCATCCACCTGCGTCTCCCACAATTTAACCTGCTCTCCTTCTCCCCTCTGCCCACCCTGCCGGACTGTAGGGAAAACATGTGAGTCCTACCCTCAGCCGAGCTATGTGTGCA
This sequence comes from Cervus canadensis, assembly GCF_019320065.1. Lineage (NCBI taxonomy): Eukaryota > Metazoa > Chordata > Mammalia > Artiodactyla > Cervidae > Cervus > Cervus canadensis. The sequence goes on from NC_057389.1 coordinate 103,807,895, forward strand.
AAGCTGCCAGCTGTCCTGCCCGCCAGGAATTTAAGATCAGCTGCCACCGGGGGAGGGGGCGGAAAGGGGAGGCGGTGTCCGGGACCCGCCCAGAGCCCACGGGCCGTGGGGAGAGCTTGTCCCAGTGCCACCAGCCAGGTGGGTCTGGGTCACTCTTGGGCCTGGTGCTCTGGGCATCCCTAGGGTCCTTGCCACCAAGGAGGGGGCAGCAGAAGGGAGCAGAGGGAAGAAGAGTTTAGCTCTGGTGCCTGGTTGAGGCAGCTGGCCCCAGGGGGCAGGGACAGCTCCTTCAGTGGGTCTGGGATGAACAAGCACAGTCCCAGCTTTTCAGACCCCCATACCAGGGTTTGTTCTGAACGGCCTTGGACGGTGCAGGGCCATCCAGCCAACTTACAGATGAGAACAGTGAGGCTCTGAGGAGCTAAAGGGATACCCTGAGGGCCCAATGCCTGCTTCCCTCCCCCAGGGCTTCATGGAGAGGGAACGGTCCCCCTGGATCTCTCAGGGCAGGGAAATGCCTTGTCTGGGAGGGGGTCTCTCTTGCCTCTTGATGAGCTGGGTAGGGGCTGTAATGGGTGGTGCTGGCACTGGGCTTCCTGGGAGGTCCCTGGGCCGGACCTGTCCCCAGAACCCCAATCCTCACCCCTTCAGTTGTCCCCTCCCCGACCCCGCCTCCGCCTGATGAGGGGCTCCTGGCAGAGAGGGCCCAGCTCTTCCCGTCCCCAAGGCTGAGGGTCACATGAGGGCTCCTTATTCCCCTGATGTGCCTGCGTGCCAGCTCCCACAGACCCGAGGGCTGGGCGCTGGGGAGTGGGAGAGGGTGCAGGCATGGCTGAGGTCCAGGCTGGGTCACTGCAGGGGCGTCTGGTGAGGGCGGGGCACGGGGCAAGGCCAGGGGCAGCCAATCCTAAATTCTGAGCCCTGAGACCCCGCTTGACGCCCCCTCGCCCGCCTCGCTCACCCCCGTGGCTCTGTCCCACCCCACCTCCCGCATGCCCCCCACTCCCTGGTCTGGGGTGACCCTGTAGCCCCCACTAGAGCTCCAGCCGGGCCTGGAGCCTCCACGCCCATGTCCAACGGCTGATAGGTTCCCGGCTCCTCCTGCCTCCTGGGTGTGGGGTGCTGGTTTCTGGAGAAGTGGAAGCTGGTGCAGCTTCAGGCTCAGGTGCCACAGTGAAAGATGAGGCTCTGTCCCTGGCGCCCCTCACCCATCAGGCAGCCTGGAAGCCCAGGCTGAACGGAAAGGCCTCCATCCCTCCTTCCCACCTGTTGGGTTTCCATCTCCTCCTTGTCTTTTTAAATTTTTTTTGGTCACGCCCCATGGCATGTGGGATTTTAGTTCCCTGAACAGGGCTTGAACTTGTGCACCATGCATTGGAAGCTCAGAGTCCTAACCACTGGACCTCCAGGGAAGTTTCTGTTTCCATATCTTGAGCCCCTGACCCCAGCCCCCTCTGCCTGGAACAGCCCTCCCCAGCAGCTCCCCCTGCCCAGCCTCTGTGGCCCAAAAGGAGAGGGGTCATCTGGGAAGGGCTTCCTGACCTCCCTGAGCTGTAGGGGTTTTGCAGGCAGGGGACTGGGCTGGAACAAAGCTTTGAACCACCCCCAGATCCAGAGCACCAGTCCCTCAGCCTCTGTGGTCAGCCTGGGCTGACCATAGATAGCACCAGTTCGTTGCCTGTGCAGCCAGGGTCTCGGGCTTGGCTTTGACTGGAAAAAATCATGTCCCTTTGCAAGGCCTTGGAATCTGTCCTCTTGAATAACAAAAGTTGAGTCCCAGGTCTCTCCCCAGAGCTAAACATGCTGCCGCCTTTTCCTCCTAACACCAGAAGACTCTCAGGCCTGAAGCTGGAACAATTGCCCTCCAAGTGTTGACTGTCCTAGGACTCCCATCCCCAGGGCTTGCTCCTCCAGGCTTCTGTCTCCCCGTGGAGTCCTCCTCCCTCCTCAGGGCCTTGTTGATTAGGGAAGTTCTTCCTGGTGTCTGACTTGAATCCTTGCCTCTACTTCCTGCCGCTTCTGGTGCCCATGGCCACCCGTGTTTGCATCTGTCTGTGTGTCTGTCTTTGGGAGGGGGATAGTGTGCTTATGCGTGGACACATGTGGACTCTCCCTCACCTGGACCCCTTACTGCCCCATAACGAGCAGCTTGGCAGTCAGGGGAATGGAGGGTGTTGGAAGGGATGCTGGGAGGAGGGTATGGGTGCCCTCTGCCCTGTGGTATCCTCAGGAGGACCATGGGGCTGTCCTGGGTAGCAACCATTGCCCCACACTGCCCTACAGCAACGCTTTGGACACTTTGAGCCTCCAGCGTGGTTAGCTTCCTGCAGTCAAGGCCCCCGTGCAGCCAGGTGGACCCAGGGCCCTGCCTTCCTGGCACGGCCCCTGGGGCTGTGATGAAGGCAGAGGGACCAGTGTGCGCTGACTAGGCTCTCCCTGGCTCCCCTTCAGGTACCACGACAAGCAGGAAGTGACCAGCAACTTCCTGGGGGCCATGTGGCTCATCTCCATCACCTTCCTCTCCATTGGCTACGGCGACATGGTGCCCCACACCTACTGCGGGAAGGGCGTGTGCCTGCTCACCGGCATCATGGTAAGGGCGAGGGCCCCTGCATGTCCCCACTGACGGGAGCTCACCCCATTTCGAGCTGGGCCTGCTCTGAGTTCCTCCCTGTGTCAGCCCTCCATTGCCCCCTTCCCTCTGGTGCGACATGAAATCCACCCCTTTAGGCTTCCAGGGGACATCTCTTCTGGCTCCTTCCAGTGTGAGTCATACAGCGTCTTCTGTGCCCGCCAGGCCAGATGCTGTGGTCCACTCTGAACCAAGAGTCACCATTACCCCTTTATGCTCCACAGGCACTTAACTCACGGTCCTTGGATCCAGGACCAGGGGCTTGATACTTCTGTGCCTTGGTTTCCCTGGCTGTAACCAGTGCCCACTCCCTCTGCTTCTTGCAAGGACTCAGTCCCTTCATTTTTGTGAAGTGCCTAAAGCCATGAGTGCCTCAGATACCCAGTCAATACCCGCTGACCCTGCCATCACAACCCAGTTCCCCATCCTTGCCTAACACTCAGGGTGTGCTGACATCCCTCTGAGCCCCTCGGGTGTGAAGTTTATCTCATGTGACTCTGTGGGCCCAGGCAGCACCCCGTCTTCCCTAAAGTCTTCCTAAGTCCGTCTGCTTGTGTGGGCAACCTTTGACGTCTGGTGCCTTGTCTTTACCATGATTCGATCATTAGGTTCCCTGCCCATCCCTTCCTTCTGGAACCTTCTTTCTCTCCAAGCTCCTTTGATCTCCATCAGCGCTTTTCCATGTTTTGAATTATGACTTATTTGACATATGGTCGGGCACACCTATCCCTAGCCCCCAGTTAACATGTTCATTTTGATGGCAGAACTTGGCCTCTGTGTACTGATTTCAAGTCAAATCTTGAAGATAGAGTTTGGGGTGAAATATAAAAGAATAGCTTTATTGCTTTGCCAGACAAAAGGTGACCCAGAAGGCTTGTGCCCCTCAAAACTGTGTGTCCCAAGCCGGGAGGATTTGGTGAAGGGTTTCATGGCAATGGCTCCAGGGTGGAGTTTTCCCTGGTGGTTCAGGCGATGAAGAATCTGCCTGCAATGTGGGAGACCCAGGTTTAATCCCTGGGTTGGGAAGATCCCCTGGAGAAGAGAATGGCTACCCACTCCAGTATTCTTGCCTGGAGAACTCCATGGACAGAGGAGCCTGGTGGGCTACAGTCCACGGGGTCGCAATGAGTCAGACACAACTTAGCAACTGAACAACAACAAATTTAATTTGCTGGGGGTGGGGTGCTGGAGTAGATTGTGAAATAACATAAAGAAACATGCATGATGCCTTTTAACTAAGAGAGGGCTGGGTCAGCTTAGCCTGTAGAAGCAAGGACCCAGTGGGGGCCAGAGGAGGATGTGTACCCCCAGCTTGTGTCCAAAAAGAAAGAGACAAGGGATGAAGAGGGGAGAGCGCCGTGGGCCTGGGGAGATGGTGACAGCCTGAGACAGTCAACGTGCAGTGAAGGGGGCTGAGTGGACCCAATGGAAACATAGCCCCTCCTCCTGTGGGAGGAAAGAAAACCATGGTGGGGACGATGACGGACTTTTGTACGGACAAATGCATTTCTCTACAAAGGAAAATAAGTGGCCTGGGGAGACCATGGGGGGAATTAGGTTGGCTTCCTTTGGCTTGTTTGTGTTAATTTTTTCACAAATTGAAATTGAGCAGGACCCTGTGGGCACAGAAACCTTTCAGACAGTTGCTGATCAGGGGAGGGGATACGGCCCTCAGGAGAGGAGCAGCCCGGAAACCACAGTGCCGCCTTGGGCCAGGGTCCCGGCTCTGCCTTAGGATACACTTCATAGTATCTTTGAGCTCTTCTACAGAACTAAAACCTCCAACCAATGGAAGATGATGAAATACTTGGTGAAGCAGTCTTCATTCCAGAGAGAAGGTCAGTTTGATAACCACAAGAACCACAGAAGCTCATCCAGAGACCACCTGAGGCCAGGTTAAAGGAATGCACACACTCTTGAGCCTTATCAGCAGCTCCCCACCCTGGAACCACTGCTATGAAGAAAAGTGAGAATGTCAGTCTCTCAGTCATGTCCAACTCTTTGTGACCCCCTGGACGGTTGCCTGCCAGGCTCCTCTGTCCATAGAGTTCTCCAGACAAGAATACTGGAGTGGGTAGCCATTCCCTTCTCTAGGGGATCTTCCTGATGCAGGGATCAAACCCGCATCTCCTGCATTGGCAAGCAAGTTCTTTACTACTGAGCCACCAGGGAAGAACTCAAATGAACTTTACAAATAAAAAACCCAAAGTATTCAGATAAGATGACTTTAAACCCAGAAAACCCACAATGAAACAGAAAAGCCATGTTCTCTCCACTGGGATGAGCCTCCTTCCAGAAAATCAGTTTGGTATTTAGCCTGCAGCTCACTCCTGGCCCTCGCCTCCAGCAAATGCAAGAGTGTTTATACCCAGAGATATTTCTTGCTCTTCTGTTACCACATAGCCAGGGGTCACATGAAGCCACACCTTGGTCTTTCAAGCCACTTTCTGTTTCTTATTCTGTTACTGTCTCCTCTTCCATCCTTGTCCAGTGTGTCTCCTCCCTGTCACTGTTCCATGGCCCACCCCCTTCCAATATGTTATAAAACACACATTTGCTCATCCTTGAACTTCAAGGCATCCCAGCATGGCCTCCTCTAAACTCAGAGTCTTTTGCTGGATGTGGCATCTGTGCTGTTGTGTGGCACATTGGCCATCAGCCCATCTTTTTCCTGGCTGCATAGTATTCCACATGGAGGTTCCCAATATGTTCTTTGCCCCAGTTGACAGGGATTTTTGTTTTTAAATTTTTATTGAAGTATAGTTGATTTAGAGTGTTGTGCCAAGCTCTGCTTATAGAAAATGACCCAGTTATACACATAAAACATCCTTTTTATGACATATTCTTTTCCATTGTGGTTTATCACAGGATACCGAATATAGTCTCCTGTGCTCTACTTGTAGGGCCTTGTTGTTTATCCATTCTATATATAATAGTTTATATTTGCTAACGCCTCACTTCCACTCCCTCCCTTCCACTTCCCTCTCCCAGCTGACAAGCACACGTTTGTTCTCTATGTCTGAGTCTGTTTCTGTTCTGTGGATGGGTGCATTGGTGCCACGTTTTAGATTCCACATGTAAATCATACCATGTGGTATTTGTCTTTCTCTTTTTTACTTACTTCACTTAGTATGATAATATCTAGTTTCACCCATGTTGTTGTAAGAGGCATTATTTTATTCTTTTTTATAGCTGAGTAGTATTCCATTGTATGTATGTCCCGCATCCTCTGTATTCATTCATCTGTCAGTGGATATCTAGATGTTTCCATTTCTTAGCTATTGTGAATAGTGTTGCTTTGAATACAGGGGTGCATGTAGCTTTGTGAATTGTAGTTTTGTCTGGGTATATATGCCCAGGAGTGGAATTGCTGGATTGTATGGTAATTCCATTTTCTGTTTTCTGAGGAGCCTCCACACTGTCTTCCATAGTGACTGAACCAATGTACATTCCCATCAACGGTGTAGGAGGGTTTCCTTTTTTTCCACACCCTTTCCAGTATTTGTTGTTTGTAGACCTTTTAATGGTGGTCATTCTGACAGGTGTGAGGAGGTACCTCATTATAGTTTTGATTTGCATTTCTCTCACAGTTGCTGATGATGAGCATCTTTTCATGTGCCTATTGGCCATCTGTATGTCTTCTCTGGAGAAATATCTATTAATGTGTTCTGCTCATTTTTCAACTGGGCTGGGTTTTGTTGTTGAATTGTATGAGCTGTCAGTGTATTTTGGAAATTAAGCCCTTGTCTGTTACATCATTTGCAAATATTTTCTCCCATTCCGTAAGTTGTCTTTTCTTTCTTCTTTGGGTGTGTGTGGTTTCCTTTGCTGTGCAAAAGCGTGTAAGTTTGACTAGTTCCCATTTGTTTATTTTTATTTCTATTGCTTTGGGAGACTGACCTAAGAAAACATTGGTACGATTTATGTCAGAGAATGTTTGAGACAGGGCTTTTCCTGAACACAGACTCCTGAGTCCTCCCAAGGCCTGTATCCTGGCCAGAAATGCATGGTGGGATCTCCTCAAGGGGTGACTTTGTGCCCACCCTTCCCCATAAATGTTTGCTTCCATCTATAAGAAAAACTAGCCACACCCCTGGTCCCCAGGGGCTGGGTTTGGGTCTCTTCCTTCCTTCCATCCTGTATGCAGCACCCACAGGAGGAAGCAGTGGGTGGGTGAGGTGCCAGAGAGAGCCTTGGTACAGTCAGGGAGCCACCTTCCGGCCCCTCAGCGGCCCCCCTAGCGGCCCCTGCCACCTCCTCACTGGCCACTGCTGGGCTGACGACAGCCGGATGTCCTGTGTTCCTAGGATCCCGACTCTCAATGGCTGAATGCCCCCTTTCCCTCCTCCATCACTTTCACTGGCCCCCCCTACTCCTGCCTGGCAGCCTTGCCCTCCTCCTTGGGTCCTCGCTCCTGCCCTTCTGCCTCTCAAGTGGCCACCAAGTGGACAAGCAAGCCCTCTCTGGCCTCCTTCCCTCACTGGGGACTGGCTGCCATTCAGGACATACTGGGGAGGGTGGTTGCTAAGAGCAGGAGCCCCATCACAGGGGAGACAACCCCTCCTTTTACTTCCCCGCATCCTGGGACCTACACTCTGCCTCTTCTGTCCTGAAAACGCCCCACCATGGTCGGCTGACCTGATCTTCTTTCTCACCACCCTTCTGACCCTACCAGTTAGCTGCATTACCAGTCAGCAACATGTCAGCTGGGTCTCTGTCTCCATCATGTAGACCCCAAAGCCTGGATGGAAATTCTTCCCATCCTCCCACCTCCATGGGCGTCAGCCCCAAATGCACATGTAGATTCTGCCTGCGTCTTGTCCTTTTTCTTATCTTTGAGCCTCACTTTTCCCCTCTGCCCAAGAGGGATAAGAGTGGTCCTGCCTCCTGGGGTTGTTGGGAATCAAACGGACTGATGTATGGCACAGACTCCCTGGACATTCAGTGGTGTTAAGCAAGGGCGGTTTAGAGTCAGTGAACTCAGAAGACGAGATTTGCCAACGCTGCAGGTTTGGAGGGCAAAGGTGAGGAGGGGAACCAGGAAGGCGTCCTGCAGGAGGGAGGGGGTCCTACTTGTGACCCGTATGCAGTGGATTCTGACATGCCCGCTCACCTTCTCCATGCAGGGGGCTGGCTGCACAGCACTCGTGGTGGCCGTGGTGGCCCGGAAGCTGGAGCTCACCAAGGCGGAGAAACACGTGCACAACTTCATGATGGACACTCAGCTCACCAAGCGGGTACGGACCCCAGCCCCTCACGGCCATTTCTCCTCCTGGTCCTCCGGGCCGGCTCTCCCCACCGTACTTCTGCACGTGCGCCCCTGGGTCTCGCCCGGCTGCCTGTGTGTGCCCAGAGAGCCCTGAGCTGCGCCGCCCTGTGAACGCCTTTGAGCTGTGCAGAGTCGTGGCTGCGGCCACAGCTGTCCCCTTCACGCTCGGTCACAGCCCAGCCGCGGGCCGCTCAGCAAGAGGCAGGGGCGTCATCACCAGGCAGCCGGGTGCAGCTTATAAGCTCTATGACCTCAGCAGGTGGGTCTCTCTGTGCCTGTTTCCTCACATATAAAGTGAGAGAGATCCCACCATGTGGAGATTCACCCAGTTAATATTAGCAAGATGCATAGAAAGGGTCTGGCCTGTGGTGAGTGATGTTTGTCAGGCACGCGTGCATGCCCACACACAGAGTGCAGATGTGGCTGGCTAAACATGGCCCTGTCTTACAGCCCCAGGACCCCAGAGGGACACTTCCGTTCCAGTTTCTGGGAGTTTCTGGAAGCTTCCAGAAGTTTCCAGAGCCTTCCATAGTTTTGTGCCTACTCGGGGCTTCCCAGGTGGCTCAGTGGTAAAGAATCCACCTGTCCATGCAGTAGATGTAGGTTTGATCCCTGGGCCGGGAAGATCCCCTGGAGGAGGAAATGGCAACCCACTCCAATATTCTTGCCTGAAAAATCCCATGGACAGAGGAGCCTGGCGGGCTAGAGTCTATGGGGTCACAGAGAGCCGGACACAGCTGAGTAGCTGAGTAGCTGAGCAGCAGCAGCAGCAGCAAGGAAATGTTCTTTCTCTGGCCTCAGGTAAAAAACGCCGCTGCTAACGTTCTCAGGGAGACGTGGCTCATCTACAAACACACCAGGCTGGTGAAAAAGCCAGACCAGGCCCGGGTTCGGAAACACCAGCGTAAGTTCCTCCAAGCCATCCATCAGTAAGTCCAGCACCTTTCCCACTCGCGTTTCTGTGTCCACTGGGCACAGAGGCAGCCCTGGCTCGCGGGGAGGAGGCTGCAGACTAGGCCAGACAGCTCGCCGTGGCCACAGACATCATGACCATTCCCCTTCCGGGCGGTCAGTTGGTTGGGGCCTACGGCTTCTGTGCTGGGTGGGATAGTGGGACCAGCACTTTTCCAGGACAGTCACCTCTGATAAATCATGCAGACCACCCGACATAAGTGGCAGGAAGCATATTTTCTTCTCTGGAATAGCCAAAATGCCTTTCCCCTTGGGCACTAAAGCAATTTCCCCTTTTTGCTTTGCCTTCCAGGAAGCTCAGAATTAAATTTGTGGCCTGATTTGCATGATCATGTGGGGTAATCAGAGATCACTTAATTTTCTCTGTTCTCCCTTTTTCCTGAGAATTATTTAATCAAGTAGTTCTCATGTTGACTGCTCATTGCAGTCACCTAGGGAGTGCTTTTTAAAATCCCATAGGCCATACCGAATGCCAATTACAGTAGAGTCTGGGATACAGCCTGAGCTCAAGTTTAAGTTCCTCAGGGGAATCCAATGCTCAGCCAGAGTTGGCAGACTTTTTCTGTAAAGGACCAGATATTAATTATCTCAGGCTTTGTGAGCCAGAATGTCTCTGTTGTGACTACTCGGCTCTGCTGTTGTAGCAGGAAGGCAGCAAGGTGAATGGGTGTGACTATGCGCCAATAAAACTTTGTTTTCTAAAACAAACAGCTGCCCGGAATTTGGCCTATAAACCATAATACGCCAATCACTGTCCACAAGAAATATTATGTAAGTAACATACATAGTTTAAAATTTTCTAGTACCCACATTATAAAAAGGTGAAAAGAAACAAGTGAAATTAATTTTAATATATTTATTCAACCTAATATATAAAAATCATTATCAGTTACTAATATGTGATTAATATAGAAATCATTAATATTTTAGAACGTCTCTGATACTAAATCTTTGCAGTCTGGTGGTTATTTTACACTACGACCTGTTTTTATTCAGACAAGTCACATTTCAATGTTCACTAGCTACATATAGGAGGTATGGGACAGTGCAGTCTAGAATTTAAACAGGTCCAAATTCTGTGGGATCCAGCACTCAACAATAAATTAGAGTTGAGTCACATAGTACCTGATTTAAAATTTTCAAGCATTTTAAGGCACTTCTCAGAATGGGCCTATGCATCCCCAGCTCTTACATTCTGGAAAACCTCATTCACAATTGGGCTTCCCTGGGAAAATCAGATGGATTCTTGCCCTAAGAACTCCTCAACCAGACTCAGGGGCTGATGAATCAGAGAGTGAGGCAAACAGTGTTAGGGTCTGAGCTAGTACAACAGGAAGGCAATCAAGTCAGCCATAAGGAACAGAGATGGGAAGCAACACTGCCAACCCCCATGTGAACAGGAGAGTCAGGCAGCTTGTTGTGGGGAGACTCCGGGTCCTGGCTAGTGTGGGCAGCTACTGGGGCACCACAGCGTAGCAGAGTGTGGCCGCAGAAGACCAGACCATGAGCGAGGAAGCTCAGCTAGCTCACTTTAACTCCTTAAATCCTGGTTACTCATTTTGCCTCTTTTTAAAGAACAGCTTTATTAAAGTATAATCAACATACAGTCAAGTGCGGCTGTTGAGAGTGCACAGTTTGATCAGTATTAACATATGTGTACCCCCATGAAACTGTCCCCACGGTCAAGATAATGAACAGATTCATTGCCCTAGAAGTCTTCTTGAGCCCCGATCATCCTTGTCTTTTAACTAGAGACTTTAGTCCATTAACATTTATTGTGTTTACTGTACCACCCTTGTTTTTTAGCTAGAGTTTAATCCATTGTGTTTACTGTTATGATTGAATTAATTTCTCATGATCACAATCTCTACTTCACAAGACTGTGGGGAGGTCTAAATGGAGTGATATGCAAAAATGCCTGGCATAGGTCATGGCACAGAGCAAGTTTTCAGTAACACATGGTACCCCCAACCTCTGCTTCCATAATCACCTACGAAGCAGGGGAAGAAATCAGTACCCCCACCTACTTGGCGTCACTGTGCCCAGGTGTTTGTCCTATTTACTCACAAGACCCTACAGCCCTCCTTGTTGACCCTTCAAAGGTTGTTTACTGACCACAGGGTCCCAGTCTGGTCTCTGCCACCTAACTGCGGGGCCTGAGCAAGTGACTATGCTACTTCAAGCTTCATTTTCTTATCTGTAAAGTGGAAACAGTGGTGACATCCCTCTTCTCCAGGAATGGAGTGTGGATGAAACACAATCGGGGTGACCAGATGACTTGCCTGTGCCTGCCTGCCACATAGTATTTTCTGAAAATGGGAATTGGTGGTGTTGTTGACATCCTCAATATGTTCACTTGGTTAAGCCACAAGAATTTCCTCCACCAGCTGGTGTGCCAGGCATGGAGGGCACAGACATGTCTCTGCTCTGGACCTTGCTCTCAGGGATATCCCTGAAAGTTCTCTGGGAGAAGTGGGAGGGTAGGAATTGAGGACAGTTAGGTCAGTGGAGAAGGCACCTCCTCTGTGAGTTCCCTGTGTTCTTTTGCTCTGGGGCAGGACTATGTCACTCACCTTTAGGTCCCCCTGCAAACCCCCCCCCCCAAATAGTGGCCTTATAAGAACAGCTGATGAAATCAAGCACATTTGAACTAGGGCCTGAAAGATGGATGGGATTTGGGTAGGAAACCAAGAGGTGGGCATGCATACCAAGGAGTGTGCACAGTTTGGACAAGGGTGGGAGGTGGGAGCACAGTGCCCAGCAGATGAGAGGTGCCACCAGCAGGTATGAGGGAGCCATGGCATCTTCTTGAGCTGGAGAGTCCCCACGATGGGAGTGCGGTGTGAGCAGCCAGTGGAAAGGAAGACATGGTCTCAGAGGGGACAGACAGGACACAGCCTACGGCGTACACGTACCACAAGCTGGGTGGTTTAAAACAGAATTTGTGATCGCACCACTCTGGAGGCCAGAAGTCCACAATCAAGGTGTTGGCAGGACCATTCTCCCTCTGAGGACATTAGGGGAAGATTTGTCGTAGGCGTCTCTCCTAGCTGTTGGCAGCCCCAGGCATTCCTTGGCTCGTAGAAACATTGCTCCGATCCTCCATCTTCATGTGTTCTCCCTGTGTCTTCACATCATTCTCCTTCCCTGTGTGTGTGTCCAAATTTGCCCCCTTTTATAAGGATACCAGTATACCAGTTATCTTAACCGGATTAAATCTGGAAAGACTCCATTTCCAAACAGTCACATTGTGAGGTGCTGGAGGTTAGGACTTCAGTATGTCTTTTGCGGGGACACCATTCAACCTGTAACAGGAAGGTTCCAGAGATGCCAAGAATGACTTCCCCAGGGCAGGCATGTCTGTGGCTCCTTAGCAAGCCTCTGTTATCCTCTCCAGGGCACCCCCAGACTTCCAGTGTTGGGGTTGCCTGTATCTGCCTCCACTTCTCCAGACCGAGAAGTGGGTCCTCCCAGGGATCCTGACAACACCCAGGATGGGTGGGACCCAAGGGTCCTCTCCAAGCGTCTGTCACATGTTAGATGTGCAGGGCTTGAGTTCGGACCAGTGAGGAGGAAAAAAAGAGTCCTGCCTGAAATGGTCTCCCTGGGCTGGCTTAGCTACAGAAGGGGCAGAGGGAAGGGGTGAGGACAAACCCCCACGCCCGCATAGGGAGCCGTCCACAGGGCCAGGGTCTCAGAGGCTGAGCGGCAGGCAGCGCAGCCTCAAGTGCTGGTAGGAGGCTGGTAGGCGCCGGCTTTGCCCGCTCTGAGCCTCGGTTTCCCCCTCAGGAAATGTGTGGGCACAGTTTTCTGGACTAAATGCCATCTCCAGGGCCGGGAGCTCGGCACAGGCTGGCATACAGCGCGGCTGCAGGGCTGAAGGCAGCTGCATTTGGTGGGAGGGCGCTGCTGGAGAGAGGAAGCAGAGAGCGGCTGCATCCCTGAGGGCTGGCACCACCGCCTCAGAGGCTGGACCTCTCCCAAGAGCAAGGGCGGTTGCCCCTCTGCTGTCTAGGGCCCCCAGTCTGGCCCTGGGGTGCCGCCCATGGGAGGTGGGCCGGGTTGGGTACGGGCCGCCCAGCTGTGCTGAGATTAAAATTGCCTTGTGGTTTCTCTCTGCTCCGCCGGGTCCCACCAGAGCGCAGAAGTAAGTCTCTTCCCTGGGGGTTGGTGCATGTGTGCTGAACCATCCCCCAGGCCCTGCTGCCCACTGCATGCCAGGAAGGGATGGGCTGCAAGGGGACCTCCAGCTTGCCCCTCATCCCCCGACTGCACACCCCACAAGGTGACTCTGGGTGGGGTGAGTTGCATGGAAGACCCCTGACCCCACTGCAGCCTCTGCACAACCCCACCTGCCCACCTGTCCCCCAGGCTCCGGAGTGTGAAGATTGAGCAAGGGAAGCTGAATGACCAGACCAACACACTCGCAGACCTGGCCAAGGTGAGGAGGGCAGGGCAAGGTGGGGCAGCCCCGGGGGCCAGAAGGGGTTGGTTGGGCCTTCAGGGGAGGCTCAGTCATGTCCGACTCTTTTGTGACCCCAGGGACTGTAGCCCGCCAGGCTCCTCTGTCCATGGGATTCTCCAGGCAAGAATACTGGAGTGGGTTGCCATTCCCTTCTCCAGGGGATCTTCCCAACCCAGGGATCTAACCTGGGTCTCCTGCATTGCAGGCAGATTCTTTACCATCTGAGCCATCAGGGAAGCCTGGTGGAAGAGGAGGAGGAGGAGGAGGGGAAGGAGGGGGAGGAGGGGGAGGAGGAGGGGGGGGAGGGGGAGGAGGGGTGCTCAGTAAAGAACCAGGCCCAGCTCCTGCCAGGGAGGGAGGAGCAGTGCTGGTGCCCATGGTACAGTCCAGGGATGCAGGGCAGGGAGCATCCACTGTGAACATGAGCCGTGTCTGCAAGGGTCCACTGTGACCAGAGGCTCCAGTTGTTAGAGAGATGCCAGAAATCTACATCTGTGTGTAAAATCTTTACTTTGGAATGTTGGTGGCTATTTTACAGTTTTAATTAATAGCTCTAATAAGAATATGTAATTAGTGGGCTACACTGGTGAAGTGGTACGTTCATATTTAGAAATGTCAGCCACATACAGGCTCTAAAGTTTAAGAGAAAAACAAATTTCTTTTGCTATGAATATAAGTTCAAATTATAGACTTCCCAAGTGGCTCAGTGGTAAAAGAATCCACTTGGAAATTCAGGAGACACAGGTTTAATCCCTGGGTGGGAAAGATCCCCTGAAGAAGGAAATGGATACCCACTCTAGCATTCTTGCCTGGAGAATCCCATGGACAGAGGAGCCTGGCGGACTATAGGCCATGCAGTCGCAAAGAGTCAGACGTGACTTGGCGACTAAATAAGCAAGAACAGAGCCTCAGGAGAAAGCTTATTTGTATAGCAATTAAATATCTTTGAGGAGATTAAAGTTAATTGCCAGAGCTCTGTAAGATCAGTTTGTGTTAGAAATGGATCTGTTTGTTAGTTCTAACTTCAGGTCCCATCCGATTTCTAGCTTTCTATTCATCCATTAGAAGATATGTCAACTGACTCAACTTCAGATGGGCAAGCTCTTAGAATATTTGTCACGCTCTTCTCAGCTCCCATCTGCCCTTCCACAAATTGCTCACGTATGAACTTTGCTAACTGGCTACATCTCCTAATCAATTAGTAGATCTGAGCCTAATTTAATATTATCCTTAGAAAATGTGAAGTCCTCTTCTATTTTACTAGTCATACCTCATCACATTTTGGACTCACTCTCTTCATCATTAGCAAGAGAATGCAATTTAAGGGAGTTTCCTAGTAGCCTAGTGGTTAGGACTCCAGGCTTTCACTGCTGTGGCCCCAGATTCAATCCCTGGTCAGAGAACTGAGATCACGCAAGCCATGCAGTATGGCCAAAATTAAAAAAAGAATGCAATTTAATTTAATACTAACTTACATAAACTTAATTTGGAAGGGAATGTTACAGAGGAAAAAACATTCTAGAAGCCTGAAGAAATGATTCAGTTGGTAGTAGAAAGATCATAATCCTAAGAGCATGTAGAAGTCCTTGGCCAACTAATTTGATGCGAATGAGATAACAGTTCCAAATATATATATTAAATGCCTTTGAAAAACTCGGGTATATTATAGTCTGGATTATCCATTATCACACTTACTTCATGAGTATAGATGATTAAAATGTGAACTGCTAAAAGTTATTTAAACCTATAATTATAGCAGTATGCTTTTCTCAAAATACATTTAAGGAAGGCTTCTTTGAAGTAAGTCTTTCACTGGATTGGATGATATGGTTTCTAATTTTTAAAAAATTTAACGAGGTTAAAATGTTTTCCAGTATTAAATTTTAATGCTTTCCAAGGTTGCTGATTTAATTTGTATCTCTCCAACAAAAACAAAATATATATTCTAATAAAAACTTAAACCTCAAAAAAAAAAAAAAAAAAAAAAGCTTAAACCTCAGAGAGGGCCAAAAAGAACCATCCAGCGGCTGTTCGTTCAGTTGCTCAGTCGTGTCCAACTCTTTGTGACTCCACGGACTGCAGCCTGCCAGCCGCCTCTGTCCACAGAATTCTCCAGGCAAGAATACCTGAAGGGGTTGCCATTTCCTCCTCCAGTCGGAGGGCTGGATACCTCCAGATGTTACTCCCTGGCCTTGGGGACTGTGTGGTCCCTTGAGGCAGGCTGGGATGAGGGTCTGTGGCCCTAGGAAGGCCCCAGAGGCATTTGTTCACCCTGGGATGGGATTTGCTTATCACTAACAGTAAAGAGTGGAAGGCACAGCCCAGGTAAAGATTCGGGGCTGAGAGGCTGTGGGTACAGTGCAGAAAGAAGGTGTTGTGGCGTGGATGAGCAGTCTCCCTCCCACAGAGCATGGCCAGGGAGGGTGGGGTCACACAAGCCCTAGCCCCAGAATAGGTGGTGAGCTGCGGACCGCCCCTGGAGGGCGGGTGGAGGTGGGGGAAGGAGGGTCTAGTCTGCAGGGAGCTGGGCTGAGAATGGAACCACGGTCTAGCGCCACCTGGTGGCTGCAGCGACATCTGCACCGAGGGCTGTCCGCGTGTGTCCCGCCTCCCCCCACGACTCCCCGGCTCATCTGTCTGGACACCCCCGCTTGCTGGGTTGTGAGAAGCGGCCGAGGTGGCAGGGACGCCCCACCACCTGGTGTAACAGGGACTGTTGTGGCGGTCGTGTCCCCTGGTCTGTGATGGAGTCAGATGCTTGGGGCGGTCACCTCTCCCCGGAACCCCCATCTCCTTCCCAATCTAATGTGGGAAGTGGGGGACAGTTCACCTAGCCTCCTCCCCCTCGACAGTGTTCCCAGCCTGGAGCAACGTCAGTCCAGAATCACCCAAGACCAGCCTCTGATTTTATGCACCATGTGGCTAGTTCATCCCCTCAGGGCAACTCTGGTCACACTCACTGGGCCCCAGACCTTCCCCTGGACCTTCCCTGCTGGCCCCGAGCCTGGCATTCAAGACCTGTGTCTCGCCTCACCTGTTCCCCCACCGCTCCCTGGGGTCCACCCAAGAGACCTTCGGCTGGGCCGGTAGAGCCCTTATAGCCGCCCCTCACTTAGGTCCAGTTAGTGGGTCGCCACCCAATCAGGGCTGCCCTGCCGTCTCTGGGCCCATTCCTCCCTCTCTCACCTTCTTTCTCCTCTCTCTCCCGCCTCTCTGTCCGGCAGACCCAGAATGTCATGTACGACCTCATGTCCGAGCTGCACGCCCAGCACGAGGAGCTTGAGGCCCGCCTGGCTGCCCTCGAAAGCCGCCTGGATGCGCTGGGCACCTCCCTGCAGGCCCTGCCTGGCCTCATCGCCCAAGCCATACGCCCGCCCCCGCCCGCCCTGCCGCCCTGGCCTGGCTCCGGCCCCCTAGACCAGGTGGCTCGGAGTCCCCCCCACTGGTGGCCACCCGTGGCCCCTTCAGACTGCGGGTGACAGCCCTGCCTGCCACCGGACCCCTCAATTTTGGCCATCGTGTGGCCGCCACTTCCACGCCATCCAAGAAGCCCTGTACAGTGGCGCCTCTTGGAGTTCAAGGAGCCGAAGCTGAGTTGGGCTGAGTGGACTGGGGCCCGAACCACTGCACCCCACCCAGACTGTTCGGGCAGAGAGTAGGGCCAGACGGCAGGCGAGGGCAGATCTGCCTCCTCCCTGCTTGGCGCTGGGGGAGCTTGGAGCTTCCTCTGGCCCGCCGATTCCCCGGTACGCCCCTCCCCCACCCTCGGCTCTCTCCAGGCCCCGGGTGGGTGTGGGGCAGCCAGGAGAGGGGTCCTTGCTGGTTCCAAATAAAGCAGGACCCGCCCACTTGCTGCCTGTTGTGTGTGGCTGGTGGAGACTCGTATCACAACATGGGCAGTGGACACCCGGGCCCTGGGGATTCCAGACCGGATGTGGGGGTCAAGGTGAGCCCAGCCCATCCTGGCCTAGTGGTCTCCCGGGCCTGGACGCCACACCTCCCTGCGGACATCTGCACCTGTCCCACCTGGTACCCACAGAGGGATCCTGCAGGGAGCAGGGCCCAGCCCTGGCCCGCAGGGAAGTGGATAGTCAGGACGCCCCACCAGCTCGCTTTGCCAGAGGACCCTGTAGGGGCCAGGCTCCAGTGGGACTGTCGGTCCTGGTCCAGAGGGGGAGGTGACATGAGTGAGGAGGGCCATTCCCTGTTTGATGAACATGGATTGAGCACCTGCTGTATACAGCCAATATAATGACGACTCTTCCCCAGAACCTGACCAGGGTAGGATGGGGAGACTCAGAGAAGTGAAACCACCTGCCTGGGGCTACAGAGTGAAGAGAGCTGAGCCAGGATTTAAACTCAGCGGTCCATAGGCCAAGGGGAAGAATGCACTCGGTGGAGGTCACTCCATGGGGAGGGGACTGCTGTGATCCTGGGCTGAGAGAGGCCTCTCTGGGGCAGAATGGAGGGGAAGGTCTCAGACAAGTAGAATCAGAAAGGTCCTTCCAGGCCTTGGGCTCAGAGCGCTGGAGTCAGGTGGGGAGGCAGGCTCTTGGCAGATGCTGGGCCCTGTGGAGAGGGAGGCTACTCTGGATCCAGCTGAGAGCCCAGGCTCTGGCAGCCTCTGATAAGGCCATGGGCCACTTGCCTGGGGGTGATAGGTGGGACACAAGAACAAGAAGGATCCGGGGAGGTGTCGGTGGGCTGAGGTCAGACGTGGGTTCGAGTCCTGAGTCAGCCGCCGCTGGGTGCCTATGGGCAGCGGCTGCCCTTCCGGGGGGCCTCAGTTTCCCCTTCTGTAAGATCAGGTGCTGAAAACAGGGCACAGTGCTCACCCTTGGGGACACCCAGTCTGTTGGAGGAGGCACTGCAGTGAACCCACCGCAGTCAAAAACACAGCGGCCAGAGCCACATAGAATTAAGTCCAGAGCATGTTTCCGAGGAGGTGACATTTGGGCATGGAGACCTGGAGAAGGGCGTTCCTAGCAGCAACCGCCGGCGCAAAGGCCAAGAAGCGAGACCCAAGCTTGGTGTGTTTGGGGAACAACCAGATGATGGCAGGAAGGCCGGGGAGGAGCTGGGGCCGCGCCGAGTCCAAAGGTGCCGGGCAGGGGACGAATGTGTCCACTAGACAGACCCCGGGTGGTTGCCTCCGCTCCGCGCCAGCCACATCCGCCCCCGCCCGCCTCTGACTCAACGGCGCCTACCCTGCAAAAACAGAACCCGCCCCGCCCTGGGGGGTAGCAAAGTCAAACGCGCGGACACGCGGGCGGCACGTCCCCGGAGGCCCGAGCGCGTCACGAGGGCGGACACGGAGGACCAGGAAGTCAGCCAAGTACGCGCCGGCCCGGGGCCGGCGGCGTCCACACAGGTTCGTAGAAGCAGGAGAAGGCTCGGGAGGGGTGTCCGGCGCGGCGAAGACCAGCACCGAGACCAGAGAGATCAGCAGACGCGGCCCAGCAGCGCGCCGGGCGGAGCCGCGGCGGTACAGCATCCCCGCCGCGCGCCCTGGTCCCCGCCATGCGTCCGGGGGGCGTGCGCAGCTTCGCGCTGGAGCTGGCGCGGGGCCCGGACGACGCGTACCGCGGCGGGGAGCGCCTGTGCGGCCGGGTGCTGCTGGAGGTGGCGGCGCCGCTGCGGGTGCTAGCGCTCGAGGTGGCGGCGCGCGGCGGGGCGGTCACGCACTGGCTCGAGGGCCGAAGCGTGGGTGTCAACGCCGTGTCCAGCGACTACGCGGCCGCCGAGACGTACCTGCGACGGCGGCAGCTGCTGCTCCGAGGTGAGCCGCTCATCTCCCCCACCCCCGAGCCAGAATCCCCGCCACCGACCCCTCTTCTCAGGTCTGCTAGGACTCCCTTGACCTAGAGGATATGCGGTGAAGACATCCCCCCCACCCCCCGCCCCCCTATGGAGTCTGGGGTGTTACCAATCGCTTGCCACCCGGATACAGCAGTGAGGAATCAAATCCGCCGGACAAAGTTTTGGGTGAAGTGGAAAAGTATAGTTTTACTGCTTTGCCAGGCAAAGGGAGACACACCTGATTCTGCCTTGAAAAACGATGTCTCCACCCCAGAAAACTAGATGAGGGGTTTTATCACAGTGGTTCAACACTGGGGGTCTTTGATGACATTAAGGTGTGAGCGGGGCTTGCACGCCCTTAATCTCATCTCAGGTGGTCTTCTAATCTTTGTGAGCTTCTCAGTTCCCTGTCATCTTCTCTCGGGTGGTTTCTTGGCTTCTCCCTTGATTAGCAACTGTTCAAATCCGCCCTATGAAACTCAGGAAAGGTTATGGGGCTGGAGTCAAGAAATGGGGTCAGAAAGGCCTCTGTGCTTGGGAGCCCCACAGGACCCCCTTCGTTTCAGGGGATCCCTTGGTGGAGCTAGGATATCCTCCTCTCTGAACTCCAGGATGCCTCGTTAGCCCCAGGCCTGGGGGCTCTGATTCCCCAAGAAGGCCCATGTCTCAACCCCCGCCAGTGCCCCTTACCAGTGTTTACAGGAAGGGTTGTTTGCTGGATTGGGGATTTTGGTGGTGTTTGCAGGTAAGGGGTGGGAATACATCCCAGGCAGGGAGAAGACTTGGGGTAGGGTCAGATCAGGTTAAGAGTCTTGGACATGTCCCTGCTTGCTCTGAGCCTCCGTCCTCCTCCCTTAGGCCATATGGCCAGTTGAGAGCGAAAGTAGGGGAGGGCAGGGACAAAGAGAAAGTCTGTGCTCTAGCACCTGCTGAGTGACTGAAGAGGGTGTTGGCCTCCCTGGGCTGCCCTGGCCACTTCTTCAGGGAAGGCAGACCTCACTATACCCATCTGCAAGATGGGTAGAAACAGGATGCAGCTCAAATCTGGCTCCCTGCCCACAGCACCCTTACTTCCGGCCCTGCACACACTAGATGCTTTGCCTACAGACTTACTGCTTTGTCGAAACAGCCGCCAGATGTGGGAGGCTCTCGCCTGATGCGCTGTGGAAACCAAAGTGTAGCTGGCATGGAATGAAGCACAAAGGGGCCTTGTAGGCACTTCCCTTTCCTTGAGACTTAGGGACATCGGAGCTGGTCTCACCCTCCAGCCCTCCTGCTCCCACTCACTGGTAGCCTCCTTAAGATACTGGGGGAGTGAAGCAGAGTTGCTGTGACTTCCGCTGAGTCCCTGCTCGTCTCTGGGGGAACCCATCTGTGAAATGGACTGAGGACCCTGGCTCAGAATGAACCTTCCCAGGATTACCCTGGCAGTCCAGTGGTTAAAACTCTTGAGCTTCCATCGCAGGGGGCGTGGGTTTGATATCTGGTACCTGGTCATGAAACTAAGATCCCACAAGTCTTGTGTGACCAAAAAGAAAGCATGAGCCATCCCATCCCCCCAAGGTCACTCTATTCCCTGCCTCCTCCTGGGCCTATGGCCTCCTGTCTTCTTTCTAGGCTTCCCTTGGCCCTGGGAGAAGGTCCTAGTGCCTTATTTCAGCCCCAGAGCCCTTCAGCAGGCTGATCACTGAGTGGACAGCCTCTACCCCTCTCTACCGGTTTGCCCTGACCTCTATCACTGACTGGGTGTGTCAGTTATGGCCGCCTCCCCCTGGGGGTGTCTTGGCCTCAGTTGGGGTTCCAGCCAGGCTGAGCCAGACTCAGAAGGCATGGCCAAGGTAGGGGGTTTTAAGACTTCCTAAAGGAAATCAGCCCTGAATATTCATTGGGAGGACTGATGCTGAAGCTGAAGCTCTGATACTTTGGCCACTTGATGGGAAAAGCCTACTCATTGGAAAAGACCCTGATGCTGGGGAAGGTTGAGGGCAGGAGGAGAAGGGGGCAACAGACGATGAGATGATTGCATGACATGAGTTTGAGCAAACTCTGAGAAATAGTGAAGGACAGGGAAGCCTGGTGTCCTGCAGTTCATGGGGTCGCAAAAAGTTGGATACGACTTGGGGACTGAATAAGGTAGGGGGTTCAAGCAGCAATGTATGACGCTGCCATCAGAGGGCGCAGGCGCTTCGCGGATCGCGTACAGGCAGCTTCCAACCTGGAAACCCTGCTTAAGGTTCTTATCTGTGGAAACTGAGGTCCAGAGAGTGGTTACCGTCCCAAAGGCATACCGCAGCCCTGAACCCGGGGATTCTATGAGCTTCCCCGGCACTTGGCTCTGTCTGTGAGGGGACGAGCTGGGTCAAAAGAGCAAAGAGAAGTTTGCGGAGGCAGGGAGGGTGGGGAATGAGGGGTGGAGAGGGCAGGAGCTGAAAGGTTGGAAAGGAACGTGGGGCAAAAGCGCAGAGGCGCCGCTGAATGAGGCACGGTGTCAGGGGCGGATGGATGAGTCGGGAGAGAGGCTCTGGGAGGGGTCGAGTAGGGCTACACCGCGATTCATGCACAACTCTCTGAGGTCGGGACTGATCTTCTTCTGGCTCTACAAACGTGGAAACTCAGGCTCCGAGATGTCATTAAACCAGGTCACCCAGCTGAGCGGGTTTCAAATCAGGTGGGGGCAGCAGGCGCCCAGTGTTGGAAGGCCCCAACCACTTCTTCCTCCCTCCCCCATTGCACGGGGTGGAGGTGGGGTGGGCGGGCCGAGCTGAGGCCCCGAGGTAGTCAGTCCTAGACTCTCGGGGACCTGGCCGTTCCCTCCAGCTCCGGCTGGACATGCACCGAGTCACGTCTGCAAGTGGCGGCCGGTAGATGATTAAGCCGGCGGCAGAACGCTCTTGCTAGGTGACCTGGCCTGGGTTTTTCCTGTTCGCCCCTGCAGTATGAGAGATACTTGTTCTGTGCCGCGATGCTTGTCTCATCCCAGAATCCCAGAGAGTAGCAGGGGTAGAAGGCCGCCAGCCGCAAACCAAGGCTTTTGTTATTTTGCTCCAAGCCTGGGCAAGGCCACGCCTCTTGCCGCGCCATTGGCGTATTCCCTTCCGGGGGCGGGACCTGCGTCTCGCCCC
Organism: Cervus canadensis; assembly: GCF_019320065.1. NCBI lineage: Eukaryota > Metazoa > Chordata > Mammalia > Artiodactyla > Cervidae > Cervus > Cervus canadensis. Next base: position 103,830,154 of record NC_057389.1, read on the forward strand.
GCCCCTCTCGCCGTATAAATGCGGCGCCGGCGCAGGCTGTGAGGAGTCTTTGGCCCGACCTTCGAGTGCGCCTGCGTGCGCCTGGTGGGCTCGCGCCCTGGGCTGCAGCCGTCGAGCCGCCGCGCCGCGGGTTCGAAGCCAGGGGCCGCGCGCCGCGAGTTCGTATCCCCGCGGCGATGCTCTTCGACAAGGTGAAGGCATTCGTGGTGCTACTGGATGGTGCTGGCGCGGGCTCTGAGCCCGTGTTCAGCGGCGGCCAGGCGGTGGCCGGCCGAGTGCTTCTGGAGCTAGCGGGCCCAGCGCGAGTGAGCTCCCTGAAGCTGCGCGCGCGGGGTCGCGCCCATGTGCACTGGACCGAGTCGCGCAGCGCGGGCTCGAGCACGGCGTACACGCAGAGCTACAGCGAGCGCGTGGAGGTTGTGAGCCACCGTGCCACGCTGCTCGCGCCAGGTACCAGCCGGGGGACCCCTGCGCTGCGCTTGCTCTGTGCTCCAGGAGCCCCTTCGCAGCCACTGAGCCTCCCCCTCTTACTCCCACTTGCAGGCACTGGAGAGACCACAACGCTGCCTCCTGGGCGTCATGAATTCCCATTCAGCTTCCAGCTGCCACCGTAAGTCGAGCGGGGTGCAGGATTGTGGGGGAGCCTCTAAGTGTCCCTAAGTCTGCAGCCCCTTCCAGGTTTGGGACTCCACTGCTCGGTACCTGGGGGCCACTGAGACCCCAGATTGTCTCCCTGGGAGGCCCCCCCAGAGTGTCTCCTGTCTCTCATCCCCCAGAGCATTTGGGGATCTCCCACCTGGGTGTCTCTGGGTCTTACCTTCTTTCCCCGCCCAGGACGCTAGTGACTTCCTTTGAAGGCAAACACGGCAGTGTCAGATACTGCATCAAAGCCACCCTCCACCGGCCCTGGGTCCCTGCCCGTCGGACGAGGAAGGTGTTTACTGTCATTGAGCCTGTGGACATCAACACACCGGCTCTCCTGGTGAGTGGCTGCCCTTGGTGGGTTGGGGGCACTGCGGGCAAGGTCCTGGCTACATGGTGATTGGCTGCTCATTCCTCTGTTCACAAAGTGGGGGTCACAGCTGAGCCCTGGCATGGAGGGAGGCAGGCCAGGGAATGCCAGTGGAGCTAGGTGTGAGAACCAGCTGCACCAGTTTGCTCTGTGGCTCTGTGTGAGTGTCTCACCCTCTCTGAGCCTCCCACGCATCCCTCGTCTGTGAAAGGGGGCGCAGTCAGAGCTTACAATAATAATGGCTTACCGAGCACTCATTAACACTCTGAGTGCCAGCTTGTTCACTTGTTTTTAGCTTGATGAGATGGGTCACATTCCTGGATCCATTTTGCAAACAGACTGTTAGAAAGCAGGATGCTAGGCCCTGCCCCAAATCTTCCTTCAGCTGAGGGTGGTTTAGAAGCTCCACAGGGTCTGTGGTTGGTACAATGGGACCCATTTCACATCCTTTTCCTCCCCTCGACCCCCGGCCAGGCCCCTCAAGCCGGAGCTCGGGAAAAGATCGCCCGATCCTGGTACAGTAACCATGGCCTTGTCTCCCTCTCAGCCAAGATCGACCGCAAGGGCTACACTCCAGGTAACAGGTGGGAGGGCCTGGACTGGGAAGAAGACCAGCGTCAGGGGTGCAGGTGGGGAAACTGAGGCCCTGTGGTTTCACCTAACAGGTGAAGTGATCCCTGTCTTCGCTGAGATCGACAACGGCTCCACGCGCCCCGTGCTGCCTCGGGCAGCCGTGGTCCAGACCCAGACCTTCATGGCGCGAGGTGCCCGCAAACAGAAGCGAACCGTGGTGGCTAGTCTCTCGGGGGAGCCTGTGGGCCCCGGGCGGCGGGCACTGTGGCAGGGCCGGGCTCTGCGGATCCCTCCCGTGGGTCCTTCCATCTTGCACTGTCGCGTGTTACACGTGGACTACGCCCTCAAGGTAGAGTATCCTCCGAGGCCGGGGTGGTTGCATTTGCTGTGTCCCTGATGCTGGGAAGGATTGAGGGCAGGAGGAAAAGAGGGAGACAGAGAATGAGATGGTTGGATGAGATCACTGACTCAATGGACATGAGTTTGAGCAAACTCAGGGAGATAGTGAAGGACTGGGAAGCCTGGCATGCTGCAGTCCATGGGGTCACAGAGTTGGACACAACTTAGTTACCGAACAGCAGCAACAACCAGCCTGGGGTCCCCCTCCCTCCTTGAGGCTAGAGCTGGGACCGCTGGGCCTCCTCCTGTAAGAAGGAGCGTGTGGCCAAGGCTGCCCGTGTGGCTGGTCTTCTATATTGTGGCGCTTCCCTCCAGGTCTGCGTGGACATCCCGGGCTCATCCAAGCTGCTCTTGGAGCTCCCACTGGTCATCGGCACCATCCCCCTGCACCCTTTCGGCAGCCGCTCATCCAGCGTGGGCAGCCATGCCAGCTTCCTGATGGACTGGGGGCTGGGGGTCCTGCCAGAGCGGCCTGAAGGTGAACTCTCCCTCCTGCTGTGGGTGGGCATGGGTGGGAGAGAGGCGAGGGCCTGGCTGACTCTCTTCCCCTCCAGCCTCGCTGGCTGCCCCCATCTCTAGAAGTGCTCCGAAACAATCATGTTGGTAACCGGAGTCCCCCCCAAGAATCCCAATCCAAGGGCACACAGCCCAATAGCCCCAGAACTGGCACACGCCAGCTCCACCTGGCCATTGCCCCCAATTCTGGGGCTCCCCTCCTCCTCCCCCAGCCTCACCCACCCTGTCTCTCAATTCTAGCCCCTCCCGAGTACTCCGAGGTGGTGCCCGACGAGGAGGTGGCAGCCATGGAGCAGAGCCTCTTGCCACTACTGCAGGACCCTGACGTGAGCATGGAAGGCCCCTTCTTTGCCTACATCCAGGAGTTCCGCTACCGCCCACCGCCCCTGTACTCCGAGGTGAGCTTGGGGGCTCGAGAAGCCCCTGTGCCTCTCCAAGGCCCTGGGAGCCAAGAGGAGGGGAAGGAACCACAGGTGAATCTACAGTAATGATAGAACTCCTAGGGACTTCCCTGGTGGTCCAGGGAGGAATCCACCTTCCAAGACGGGACGAGGGTTCGATCCCTGGTCGGGCCAGTAGGATCCCACATACTGTGAGGCAGTCAAGCCCGTGCGCCCCGACTGCTGAGTCCTCGAGCCTCGACTTGAGAGCCCGAGATTGCAAACGGCAGAGCCCACACGCTCTGAAGCCTGCACCATCTCAACTAGAGAGAAGCCTGTGGGCAGCAGTTAAGACCCAATGCAGTCAAAACTCAATTTCTTCTATTTTAAAGTGATAGCGCATCTTCTGCATCCTGTTCAGGGCCTGAACCCACTTTGCATCTCAATCTTTTCCTAAGTGTTGCTCCCTAACCTAGTGTGAGAGTGGAGATCAGGAGGATGGGGTGGGGGGTTGTTTCTGGGCCTCCAGGGCCTCCTAAGACTTGATGGGATCATTTCTGGCAGGAGGATCCAAACCCACCCTCTGAGGCCAGGAGGCCCCGCTGCATGACCTGCTGAGTGTCAAGTGGAAACTTCAAAGAATAAGGTGTTTACACATGCTTCCCACCACCATGGACATAGCAAGGAGTGGCTAGATGAAGAACAGACTGGGCTGACTACATTGAAGTTGGGGAAACTGAGTCTTGGAACAAAACAGGGCCATTCCAACATCACACAGAGGAAGAGCCAGTCTGGAGTCTTGATATATCTGAACTGGTCCTCATAAGGTACCAGATACCCACAGTAGGATCTGAGAAACCATTCAACCTGTCTATGTCGGCCTGTGTTCCCTCAGAAGCCTCCAGTCTGGGAGCGACAGAACCAAACATAAATACTTCCAGACCCACAGGACCAGAGGAAAGGACCCAGAGCTGGGAGAGTCCAAAGAGGGAGCGGAGAAGGCTTCCTGGGGAAAGGGCATTTTAGCTAAGGCTTTGATGTGTGAATAAGAGCTTGGTAGGCAGGCAAGCGAGAGGAAATGTCGAAGAAGGTCCGAGCTGACTGATGTTTGGAGACCGTCCCCTTCATCTTTGGAGTGGGGCTCAGAGAGCAAATGCCTCAGTCGAGGCCATGCTGCAAGGTCCAGGAGGCACGAGGGCCCAGGAATGAGGCATTCAGGAAAGCAGGTCATCAGGGCTGTGTGGGGCTGAGGGTGGCAGGTGCAGCGACTCCAGCCTTAAAACCTTTGACAACCAGAGACTCCTGTCCCAGGCTGGAGTGCCTGGGCCCCTCCTCACGCTCCAGGACATGAGCACTGCCTGGGTACTGCATGGCCTAAAAAACACAGGTTCAAAGGACAGACAAGACCGGCTACATAACTTGCAGAATGAAGACGTGGGGCCACTTGTTCAAGAATTGAGAATTTCAAGACAGGGACAGCAGAGCATTAAACCAGGCTGTGGGGACAGAGGTCAGCCTGGGGGGCAGAGAAGGGCCACAGTATGCTTCTGAACACCCCCTGTGTTCAGAAGGGACGTCCCAGAGGGACAAAATATGATGGGGCAGCTGGACAAGCCTCCAAGTGCAGAGACCCGGCTGAGGCAGGGCCCCCGCCTGGGACTCCACCTTTCTGATAAGCCTTAAGTTGTTCTCTTTTGTACATTTTTTTAAAAAATAAAAATCACAGAGGAAGAGCTTGGGCTTAGTGGTTTATTGCCCCAGGTGCTGAGGAAGTTGGGTGGCCTTGACCACCATCTTGGGTCTGGATCGCAGATGAAATTCCAGGCCGAGGAGAGTTGAGGGGCCCATTGACCAGAAGGTGAAGGTGAGGCCCGAGGGCACAGAGGGAGGCCGATACCACATCTCTCCCTTTGTAGTTGCAAGGCTGGGAGCAAAGCTGGTGGAGGCCTCATCTTTCTCCACAGAATGGAGCTGAGCAGCTGGGAGGAGGGCCAGAAGCAGGAGGATCCTGCTTGTCTGTGGAGTCTGGGCTGTTTTTGCTTCTGTTGTCATTGTTGAGTCACTCAGTCTTGTCTGACTCTTTGCAACCCCATGGACTGTAGCCCGCCAGGCTCCTCTCTCTGTCCATGGGATTTCCCAGGCAAGCATACTGGAGTGGGTTGCCATTTCCTTCTCCAGGGGCTCTTCCTGACCCAGGGGTCGAACCCACTTTTATTGAGATTCAATTCATTTGTCATTCGTAAGTGTGCTTATCATTTAGGACCTTTCCAATATTTTGCCACCATCACCTGTAATTCCCAATTATGGCTCATCAGTCCCAAAGGAGACCCTGTCCCCGCGAGCTGTCACTCCCCATTCCTCCTCCCTCAGCCCCAGGCAAACACTCATCTGCTTTCTTTGGTCTCTGAATTTGCCTGTTCTGGACATTTCATGTAGATGAGCTCATCGAATATGTGGCCTTTTTTGTCTGGCTTCTTTCACTCAGCGTGAAGTTCAGCCACTTTTGTTAAAACAGGAATCCATGCTTCGGTCCTTTTGATGGCCAAATAATATTCCATTGTGTAGCTGCACCAAGTTTTATTTATCCACCCAGCCCCTGTTGATGGACGTTTGGGTCATTCCCACCCCCTGATAATTGGGACTCATGTGGCTGTGGTTGTCTTCTGCAGGGTTCGTTTGAGCACCCACAGAGCTGTAGTTTAGCTAGCAGCCCAGAGTGGCCACGGGTAGGGCTGAGGGGCAGGATTGAGGACCAGGGGGGCCCTGGAGCAGGACACTGGGAGCTCAGTGTTCAGGCTTTGCTCTCTGTGATGATGGGTTCAGAAGTCACTTGCTCCTAAACCTCAGTTTCCCCATTTGAGACTCTAGGACACTTCCTCCTCACACTAATCACTCTCCTCCCTGGTCTAAATTTAGGCCCTGATTCCCAACATCTCCTAGTCTTGGGGTTCACCCAGTCTTCCCAGTTCAGCAGTATCTACCCTGGGTAGCTGATTGGCCATCAAGCTTGAAACTTGTCAGACTTGGGGCTCCTGGGGGCCCAGTGGCAGGGGGAGATGTTCCTACAGCACAGTTACCCAGATCCCCAAATGGCGGCCTCAGGTGGGGCTGAGTTCCCCATCAGCTGGATTTTGGAAGATGCCAGATAGCAGTTTCCAGATTCATGTTCCCAAACTAAGAAGTCTAAGGTGTTTATTGCAACAGCGGATGTGGGTACACTTCTATGAAACGTTCCCCCAGGGGGCTTGGGAGGACAAGCTACCTCGTGTCCCCAGGACTCCTGCGTCTGCAACTCTCTGGAACCTGATCCCTAAAGGAGGTGGATTTTCTGATTCGGATAAATGACAAGCAGCATGGAGCTAGGCCAGGCAGTCCAGAATTCAGGGAACTCCCTGGATGTTGAGTGGGGCCCACGGAGTATAGAGGAGTGTGGCCAAATGTTCTTCTGAAAAAAAATCCCTCCCCTCCTTGGTCCTCTAAGACCACTACCCACCTCTCCCTCCAGTTTCCCCCTCCATCCCTGGCTGCTACTCAAACACCCCAAGCTGACTCCCACTTCAGGGGCTTCACACATGCTGATCCTTCTGCTAAAAAGCTGTTCCCTATCGCTGTACTGTAGCCTTAAATTTCAGGGATAGCCCAACCTAAAGTCACCACTCCTCATCATTCCCTCCCCCATCTCCCTCACCTATGTTTTCTTTGCCTTCATCAGTCTCTGAAATTTGTACTTAGGTATTCACTTGTTTTGGCTGAGACCCTGAGAGCCGGGCTAAGTCAGGGGTGTGTCTGGGGACCCAGCACACAGCAGGTATGAGTGCCTAGAGGGGATTCCCCATCTACTCTGGCGTGAACGAAGACTCTGATGGGGGTAGGAGGGTCACTGCTTCACGTTTATTCCCAGGACCCCCGAGAATCAGAACTGTCACCGGTTTAGAGTCGAGGCCAGGTCTCTCACTGTCTCTCTGCCTCTCTTGGTCACCATCTGTCTCTCTCTGTCTCTGACCCTTTCACCATCTCTCTCCTGCCCTGGCCGGGCCAGGCCCGGGGAATGGGGTGACAGGCAGGCAGGGCGCCTGCTGCTTGTTTTCCGCCCTCACTGGCAGCAGGCCCAGCCGGGCTGCCGCTCAGGAATCCTCCAGCCGCCCTGCTCCAGCCACCAGCCCAGCCACCACCAGCCTCTCCTCCCGGCACATTCTGTCCCGAGCAGGCAGTACTGGGGGCGGGCGGGCAAGGGGGCATGTTCCTGCCCGGCTCCAGTTACAGGACAGCCCGTCCTGGTGGCCCTGCTCACCACCAGCGCTGCCCCCTAACGCCTCCCCTCCTTGCTCTGGGCTTAGATCTTCTTGAATGGGGTCCCCCTCCAGCTAGTCCCCGCCTCAGGAACTCTGCACCTGCCAAGGCTTCCATCTGGAGCTCCCTCTCCCCAGATGGCCCCAGGACCTTCTCCCTTGTAGACCTTCCAGTCCCTTGGCCAGAGCACCTCCTTAGTTGCCTTACCCCTGCTCTGATGCATTTGCTTTCCGATCTTTGCCCTTCCCAGAGTTATATATTTTTATGTTTAGGGTTTTTGTTTTTTGGCTTTGCCACATGGCATGTGGGATCTTAATTCCCTGATCAGGGCTCAAACCCGCACCCTCTTCATTGAAAGCACGGACTCTTAACCACGGGACCACCAGGGAAGTCCCATATCTGTTGATTTACATGTCTGTTACCCCAGGACCCCACTATATCCACAGTGCCAGGCACATAAATTAGTGCTTGGTGACTATTTTAGAGTTGATGTCGTCAGCCTGAATTCTGGCTCATACACATGACTCCTCATCTCCTCAGCCTGCTTGACCCACCCCGGCCCCTGCCTCCTCCTGCCCCTGCTGTTTCCCACCCCACCCCTCACACACCAGGAATTTCCCAATTCTCCAGCTGTTGCCCAGGGAATTCCCGTACCGCCAGAGACAACTTTTTCCAACGAGGGGGTGGGTCTGTCTGTCCTTCAGGCCCACTGGGCTTTGCACACGGGGGCAGCCACGAGGCGCACACACACACACAAGCAGAGACACACAAACGGGCCCGCGAACTCGAGCACACGCAACTGGGAGACCACTAACACGGACCCTCCAACACGTGCCCGCTAACACCTGTGCAAACAGGTCTGCCAGCAGTGACCACACTCACCCCAGCGCTGGGTACCCACGGTCCTGGTTGAGGGTGTGTGGGGTGTTCACGTGTGGAGTCCCTCAACCCTGAGAAGGCTATGGCTTCTTTGCAGGGGGGGACAGGATGTGGGATTTGAGTCCACGCCAGGGTACACTCCATCTTGTCCACACACACCTCTGCCCTTGCCTCCCTGGCCCAGGAGTCACACCCCCCCCCCCACCTTGTTTTGATGTTCGTGGAAGGCCAGGAAAGTCCCCAGAAAGCATCGGGCTGGGCAAGGGGCCCAGGAGGAAGTGGTGACTCAGCTAGTGGCCATCAGTGCCCGCCGCGCTGTGCTGCCCCATCTCAAGGGAATCAGAGAACAAGAAAGGATGGGGGCAGGGGGCGCATGGTAAACAGGGCCTCTAAACAGTGTGTGCGGTGGGAGGGCAGTGCCTGGATGGCCCCTCGGCGCTCCTGCATCTCAGCCGTGCTGAGTGCAATTCACAGGTAGAAAAACTGAGGAAAAGAGAGCAGGTGACTTGGCCCAAGGCTCCCCAGCCAGGATGCAGCAGGCATCCTGGGACTCAGGGGACCCCTGAGTCCTTGGCAAAATGGTCCTGAGGGCATCTACTCTCCCTGCACACATTTTGGTGGGCAGAAGGAGCCAGGTCCACTTCCTGCTTCCAGACGCAGACAGGTGACCAGGTCTGGCCAATTAGAGGTTTTTGTCACCACGGACTCAGGGATTGGTTCAGGGATGGGCGTGTGAATGTGGCTGGGCCAGTCACTGTGGGGCTTTGGAGTCTCCCCCTGGAGGTGACGACAGGGGCCCTCTTTACCAATCATGACAAGGACAGCAGAACAGTCTGGAGGACCACAAACTCCCTCCCACCCTGTGAAGTCAGAGTGGGGCCAGATGGGAAGGATAAGGGCTGGAGCGTCTTGGGAGGGCTAGAAGCAGGGGAGGACATTGGAGTTGGGGCTTTGATGGGTGAAGAGGAGTTTGCCAGGGCACTCGAGAAGAACATCCCAGGCAGAGGGCACAGCCTGTGAGCCCTAGCAGACAAGAGAGAGCCAAGCATGTCCTTAGCCGTCCTGGTGGCTCGGGGACAGCTGTAGTTGTGTTTGTTTATTTGCTCCTGGGCTGGGTCTTTCCCCAACCCCCAGAAGGTGAGACCAGGTCTGCTTTATCAGCTGCTGAAGCCTCATTAATGTTTGTGACGGGGAGGGCACTCCTTGGGGATGGGATGGGGAGAGTGAGTGGTGAATGGGAGGATTGGATTCATGGGGCAGGAGAGCCTGGGGCTGTTGCCTGGGGGTGGCCCTAGAAGCCAGGAGGCTCCAGGCAGGAAAGGGCAATTCCCCGTCTGTGAATCCTGGACCTCCAGGGATGGCGCTCTAGTGGGCGGCAGGTTAGAGCTCCGGGTCTGGGCTGCAGGCACTCTTCCTTCCTGTGTGACCCTGGGCTAGTGACAGCACCTCTCTGAACCCGTTTCCTCACCTGGCGTCTGATCTCACTGGAGGTCAGGGTCAGTACTGGGGTACAGAGCGGGTGCAGAATCGGCAGGGCTGGATGGGGGAGGGTTGCTGAAGCAGTGGGGGAGGGGCCAGAACATTCCAGCAGCAGTTCCCAGCCACTTTGAAAACAGGAAGCCAGCTCTCAAGGGAGCCCCCAGCAGTGTTTCCTGAGCCTCCTAGTGACGCAGGCTGGGGGTGTGCACACGCACATGTGTGTACACAGGCGGCGGGGAGATAGGTGGAGCCACCAGCGTGTGCACACGTGCGTGTGCTTGTGTGCCTGTCTCGTCTGTGGCATCGCTCGGAGGCGTGTCCCACACGTGTGCCAAGCTGTGTGTACTCGAATGCCATCTGCACCTCAGTCAATGTGGGAAGCAGATGTGGGCTGATGGGTGCATTTGTGAGTCTGGGTCCAGGTGTTAGGCGTGGGTGTCTATCAGCAGTGGGTACTGGTGTGCCCTGGCAAGCGCTAATTTGTACTGGAGGGTATTGGCTTGTGCAGGCTTGTGTCAATATAGGCAGGCAGATAGGAGCCTATTTAGTGACCTCCCTCCCAGGCCTCTGAGTCCCCAGGTAAGTCCTGATTCAGCTGTCAGTGGTCTCTCTGGACACCATCTCTTCCCTGCTCCAAACTCAAGGCCCTGCATAGCCCGTGTGATGCCTTCACCCTCCTTTCCTTCTATCTCCCACTCACACATCAGCTCCTGGCCTACCTGCCTCCTTGCTGTTCCTACAGGCTACCAAATATGTTGCTGCCTCAGGGCCTTTGCACGTGCTAATGCCAGCTACTTCCTTCCCCCCTCCCCTTCCTTCCAATCTCAGGACACTGGCCTTGGGCAAGACACCCCCTCTCCTGATTCTCAACTATCCCCCTCTCCTCCCCCAAGTCCCCACTTTGACCACTTCCCTCTGCATCCTAGGATGAGTGGCCTCCCTCTATAAACCTCAGTTTATTCTCCTGTAGCTTGGGGCCAGTCTTGGTGTGGCCTCACTCACTCATTGAGAAAGTGAAGAAGCCTGGACTCAAATTTGGACTGGCCAGATCCCAGAGGCTTTGTCCTTGCCCATATTAAGTGAGAAAAACAGCTGAGGGTTGGGGACAGTCTAGGTCACTCACTCACAGGGGCCAAGTGGGGCCAAACTGGGGCCTTCCGTGGGTCATGTTCCTGGGATATCTTTTTCTTGCTCACAAACTTCTACTCATCCTTTAAAGCCCCATCTCCAATATCCCTTGGCTCTGACCTGGTTTTGACCTCATGGACTAAGGGCATTTGTATCTGACCATGTCTATCCCCCCAGACAGGTCAGGGCTGAGGCCTCTCAGGAGCTGAGCATCACCCAGACAGGTATGCAGGACCATGCTTCTCACATGCTGACTTCCTGGAGCTGGCTCAGGTCCCCCAGCCATGCCTGATTCCCCTGCCTCCTGCTGGCTTATCACCCTCAGGACCTGCCAAACTCAATAGTTTAGAAGAGCGGGCAAAACTTTTCCATTCCACCAAGAGGTCTCTGTGTTCTGGAAATTCCCCTTCCAGAAGATGCCTGGAAGAGGCCTCCAGCCCCTCTGGCCTTGGTTCACATCCACTCCATGCCAGGCTGATTCATCTGAGAAATGAACCCAAGACAGTCCAAGACACAGGCAATGTGGTGGGGGTTTCTCATTGGTGTCCCCAGGGCAGCCTTGGGAGCTAAGAAGCAAGGCTCAGATAGCATGCCCTATGCACCTTCCCCAAAGCCCCTGAGGTCCAGGGTGGCCCTGCCCCCACAGCCTCCATCACAGCAGACTTAGTTAGTCCCCACCTCAGGGCCTTTGCACTTGCTGTTCCTCCCGCCTGGATAGCCCTTCCCTCACTCCTCACAAGACCTTCCCTTTCTCCTTGAGGTCTAAGTTCAAACATCCCTTCTGCAGAAGCCCTGGCCTCCCCGATCAAACCTGCCCTGCCTCATTCTCTCTGTTAGCCCTTCTTTTGCGCTCCTGACAATTCACAATTACAGCGTATTTGAGGGTTCATGGTTGTCCTCCACCTCCCTCTGTACTGGGACCTCTGAGAGGGCAGGGCTGTATTATGCGGCAAGTGTCCAGTGAACATGCGGCAGCAAAGGAGAATGCAAGAACCCAGAGGATGTCTCCTTAAGGGAGAGTCCCCGGCCTCCCCCCTGGCCTCCACATCCCTGCTGCCTCGCTCTCCCAGAGCTTGCTTGGTGTTTGGGGGGGAGGGGAGGTGGGGAGAACAGACACACTGGCCTCTCATAAAACCCTCCCCATTATGATCCAGAGCCCCCTTTCCTTCCAGACTCCAGGCCCAGAAAGGTCCATATTTTGGCTTCCTCAGCTCATAGCATGAGTAGGAAATCCAAGGTCAGCAGAGGTCCTGCATCCAGGCTGAGAAGGCCCCTCCTCTCCTCACTCACACTCTAGCCATAGCTCCCCATCACCCTCCAGAGGAATCCAGCTCTTCAGCTCAGGGTTCAAGGTCCTGCCTGAGTGTGCCAAGATCCTTTGTTTTTCCTCTGCCTAATTCTCAGTCACCCTTTAGATCTCCTCTTGGTTGCATTTCCCAGTGTTTTCTTTTTAATTTTTCTTTATCTATTTTTGGCTGCACTGGGTCTTCATTGCTCTGCACAAGATTTCTCTAGCTGCAGTGAGAGGAGGCTGCTCTCTAGTTGTGGCATGTGGGTTTCTCGTTGCAGTGACTTCTCTTGCTGCAGAGCACCGTCTCTAGAATGTGGGGGCTTCGGTAGTTGTGGTGCATGGACTTAGTTGCCAAGAGGCATGTAAAATCTTCCCAGATCAGGGATGGTTGGTAGGCAGACACTGGACCACCAGAGAAGTCCCACGTGTCAGTACTGACTGTTCACAGTCTCGGGATACACTGACTAATGTCAGAGACCAAATATTCACTGCACCCAGCATGTCAGCACATCAGGCTGAATGCTACTCATACTCACAATGGTATTTGAACATTACAGACCACTGCACTTGTTTTTTGCACAGTATATGAACATCAGAAACTGTTGAGCTCATTGTTGGCCCAGTATATGAACGTCATATACTGCTGACCACTAACAGGATAGTATAGGGAACAGCAACTGCTTGGGAGCTTAGATCAAAAGTTGACAAGCTTTTTCTATTAATGGCCAGATTATAAATTTTCTCAGTTCTGCCAGCCATACAGCATCTCTTGCAACTAGTCAATTCAGCTCTCTTGAAATCAGCCACAAACAACACTCAAATGAGTGAATGTGATTGTAAAACTTTATTTATGCAAATTAAAATTTGAATTCCATGTAGTTTTTTTGCTTGGTTGGTTTTTTATTTGGCTGCACTGGGTCTTAGCTGTGGCCCATGTGGGATGCAGTCACCTGACCAGGGATTGAACCCAGGCCGCCTGCATTGGGAGCTCAGAGTCTTAGCCACTGGACCGCCAGAGAAGTCCCCTCATGTAGTTTTCATGGGTCACATGTCTTCTTTTGGTATGTTTTCAATCATGGAAAAGTGTTGAAGCCCTTTCTAGATCTGGCCAGTGCTGCAGTTTGCCAGCCCCTGGATGAGGCACAGGAGAGGTGTCCCTAGATGGGTAACGAAGTATCAAAATTCATTGTTTACAGAGTATCAGAGCTCTGTTTAAAGTGCTTCCAGGTCTCCAGCTAAGAAACATTAGGGCAGGCTGATGACTAACAGTGTCTGATCATTGAGGAGTAACAGGTATCAGGACTTCATGTTTACAAAGTATCAGTACAAAATGAGCAGGGATGGCTAATGAGGCGTCAGGATCTGCCTTTAAGTTGGACCCAGCCACCAGCCCTGGTACTGATGAGTGCTGGCCAGATGGAGCGCTGCTGCCCATTCTCAGAATACTGTTTACCAAATATCCAGTGACAGGGGCTGGCCTCAGGGTATCGAGTCACGGGGCAACCACACTGAGACCCGGGCACTGTGACAACAATGCTAGACACCAGCTGTTTACAGTGACATGAGACCGGCTGTTTACAGGAGACCAGCCGCCCTGCTTCCGGATGCAGGAATCCAGATGGTGGGAGAGGCTCCTCCTGTTTTCAGAGAGTCCTGGTCTAGGGACACTGCTCCTGTGCCAGGAGCCAGAGTGAGAAAAGTGCCTCCAACCCAGACAAGGTGGGGCTTTGGCTCATTCAAACACCCTCTCCCCACCTCCTCCCCCACTCCCGCCCCTGTCCTCAGGCTAGGCTCTTTGGAGGGAAGAATTGAGTGAGTACTAAGGCACTGGTCTCATTGTCCCACTTGAATTCTCCTTCTGCCCATCCTTGGCTGTGACATCAATTAACCTCTCTGGACCTCCATTTACTTATCTGTAAAATGGGCACAATGATGGATCAGGGTTCCATCAAGGTACAAGATACCCAGTTAACTTTAAATTTCAGATAAATTTTTTTTTTTTAAATTTTAGTATTGTTGTTGTTCAGTCTCCAAGTCTTGTCTGAATCTTTGCAACGCCAGACTGCAACACGCTGGCCTCCCTGTCCCTCACCATATCCTGGAGTTTGCCCAAGTTCATGTCATTGAATCAGTGATACCATCCAACAATCTCACCCTCTGTCGTCCCCTTCTCCTCCTGCCTTCAATCTTTCCCAGCATCAGGGTATTTTCCAATGAGTCAGCTGTTTGCATCAGGTAGCCAAAGTATTGGAGCTTCAGCTTCATTATCAGTCCTTCCAATGAGTATTCAGGGTTGATTTTCTTTCAGATTGACTGATTTGATCTCCTTGGTGTCCAAGGGGCTCTCAAGAGTCTTCTCTAGCACCAGAGCTCAAAAACATCAATTTTTATATAAATATAGACAATGCAGTATTTGGGGTTATACTTTAAAAAAAAAGTGTCAGTTGTTTATCTGAAATTTGAAGTTAACTGAGTCCCTAGATGTTTATTTGCTAAACCTGACCCCTCATTCCCTTTTTCAGCCTTGCCATGTGACTGGTGGGATCTTAGTTCCCCAACCAGGGACTGAACCAGGGACCCAGCGGTGAAAGTCCCAAGTCCTAACTGCTGGGCTCCCTGACCTCCCTTTGATGAAGCCTAAACCACTGGAGTTTGTGAACATCCTGAGGGGATCCCAGGCCAGAAACAGGGAAAGTGGTACCACTGATGGTTCACCATCCTTGTCTCCCCTAGGCGCTCGGGGAATGGATCTGTTTTGATGATTGACTCATAAATACATCATCTGTCTCTGAGGACCAGAGCCTGGGTGACAAGAATAGCTCCATTATTCAAGAGTTTCACTAGAATTATCTGCAAGAGGCTCTGGACCACGGGTGTCCACAGGAGGGTTGGGGGTCCAAGTTGTGTCCGAATCTTTGTGGCTGCATGAACCGCAGCATGCCAGACCTCCCTGTCCCTCACCATCCCCCAGAGTCCAAATTTCTTCATTCACCCTGTCCCCTAGAAGCCAGAGTCTGGCCTGGTGCCCTGCCGGGCTCAGGAAAGAGTTACTGAATGAATGGAAGATGGGATTCAATAAGTAGTTATCAAATTCAATGATTGATCCCATCACTCTTTATTGAATACTTACTATTTGCCAAGTACCCCAATCCTTGCCTGCCCAGGACTCCTCATAAACAAAGGAGATGGATAAGTGCAAAATTACAACTTGGACAGGAGCTGCTAAGGGAATACACCCCCCACACACAAGTGCTAGGACCACCAGCACGGACTCCAGAAGGGCTTCCTGGAGGACCTGACAGAGACCTGGAAAGGGAGATATATAGGCATAAACAGAGGGAAAAGAGTTGGAGGCAGAGCGCACAGCATGTGCAAAGGTCCCGGAGTGGGCGGGAATGTGATGATTTCAAGGGCTCTTTTCATGCCACCCGCTATTCCTTTTGACAATTTGCAGACTCCCACAGACAGTCAGTAAGGCTAGGTTTAGGATCACCAAGGTTGAGAGGCAAGTTGGGCAGGACATTGTGTCCTGAATTGCCCACATGGAAAAGGGTGAAAGCCCCAGAACAAACTCAGCCCTGGCGAGGCCAAGACCAACAGCACCCTGCGTTGCCTCTGCCCTGGGATTTCCAGAGTCGTCTGCCTTCCGGGCATACCCTGCTCTCCCGTGATGTCCTGGCCACCTCAGAAGATGCAGGAAGAATGGGATGGGGACACAGGCTGCTAAGTGGGGTCAGGAGGGAGAGAGAAGAGCTTCAGGGTGTCCAGCTGGGAGGTCTCAGAGACAAGAACCAGGGCTGGGGGGCAACAATAGCAACCCCTATAATAGTAACAGTAGCTGTTGACACCTGTGAGTGCCAATAGCCACCCCCCAAACCATCAGGAATAGGAATATAAATTGGTGTGGCCACTATAGAGAACAGCATGAAGCTTCCTTAAAAACAAACAAACAAAAAAACCCCCCAAATCACAGAGCTACCATATGGCCCGGGCTTCCCAGGTGGTGCTAGTGGTAAAGAACCCGCCTGCCAATGCAGGAGATGTAAGAGATGCGGATTTGATCCCTGGGTTGAGAAGATCTCCTGGAGGGGGCGTGGAAACCCACTCCAGTGTTCTTGCCTGGTGGGGTACAGTCCATAGAGTCTGAATCAGACATGACTGAAGCGACTTAGCAAGCGCGCTCACACACCATATGACCCAGTAACCCCACTCCTGAGTATGTATCTGGAAAAGATGAAAGCTAACTTGAAAACACACATGCACCCTAATGTTCTCAGCAGCGCTGTTAACAACAGCCAAGACATGGAAACATCCCAAGTGACTGTCCAGAGACGACTGGTGTAAGAAGACATATACACAGTGGACTATTACTCAACCATAAAAAAGAATGAAATATTGCCATTTGCAGCAACAAGGATGGGCCTGGACAATATTGTGCTCAGTGAAGTAAGTCAGACAAAGAAAGGCAAATATTATATGGTATCACTTATATGCAGAATATAAAAAATAATACAAATGAATCTATATACAAATCAGAAACATACTCACAGACATAGAAAACAAATTTATGGTTACCAAAAGGGAAAGGGAGGGTGGAAGTGATATATGAGAAGTATAGGACTTTATGATATAAGTAGATAAGCTATAATAGGTAAGCAATAAGGATTTACTGTATAGCATAAGAAACTATAGGGCTTCCCAGGTGGAGCTAGAAGAAAAAATCCACCTGCCAATGCAGGAGATGTGGGTTCTATCCCTGGGTTGGGAAGATCCCCTGGAGGAGGAAATGGCAAACTGATCCACTATTCTTGCCAGGAAAATTCCATGGACAGAGGAGCCTTGTGGGCTACAGTCCATGGGGCCACAGAGTCTGCAAATAACTTGAGCATGCACACACAAGGAAGTATATTCAATGTCTTCTAATAACATATAATGGAAAACAGTCTGAAATATACATATATAACTGCATCACTTTGTGGTACACCTGAAACTAACACAATATGGTGAATCAACTATACCTTTTAAAAAAGCCCCATCAGCTGGAAACAGGATCCAGAGGAAGAAACAGCTGGCTGAGGACTTGTAGTTGACCCCAGGATGCAGCAGATTTTAGTTTGGGTTGCTATGACAAAAATACCAAAGGTTGGGGAGCTTAAACAATAGACATTTATTTCTCAGTCTGGGAGGCTGGGGAATCCAAGATCGAGGTACCAGCAGATCTGGAGTCTGGTGAAAACCCACTGCCTTCTTGTTGCATCCTGACATGGCAGAAAGCCCAGACAAAACAGGCTCGCTCAAGCCTTAGAAGGGCACTAATCCCATCAATGGGGGTTGCACCCTCATGGTCTGATTACCTCCCAAAGGCTCATCTCCTTATAGCAACACTCTGGGGATCAGGATTTCAGTTTATGGATTTTGGGGGCATATATCCCTGGTGGCTCAGACAGTCAAGAATCTGCCTGCAATGTGGGAGACCTACATTCAATCCCTGGGTTGGAAAGATCCCCTGGAGAAGAGAAAGACAACCCACTCCAATATTCTTGCCTGGAGAATTCCATGGACAGAGGAACTTGGTGGGCTCCAGTTCATGGGGTTGCAAAGAGTCAGACATGACTGAGTGACTAACACACGTGTAAGTGGGATATAAACATTCAGTGTATAGCAACACTGACTTTTCCTTTTTTAAAAATTCTTTTAAAATTTATTTTAATGAATTTATTTGGCTGCACCAGGTCTTAGTAGCAGCACTGGGGTCTTAGTCCCGTGACCCGGGATGGAACCCAGGCCCCCTGCATTGGGAGCCTGGAGTCTTAGCCACTGGGCCAGCAGAGAAGTCCCTCCACCTTTCCCTTTAATCATCTTTTTTTCCTTTTGGTCACATCACACAGCATGCAAGATCTTAGTTCCCTGTCCAGGGATCAAGCCTGTAACTCCTTCAATGGAAGCAAGGCGTCTTAACCCCTGGACCACGAAGGAAGTCTCTTAATTTTCACTTTTGAGAAGAGGAGATGAAAACCCAACATCCAGGGCCAGAACTGAGGCCACAGGACCCACTGAGGCATTTGTCTCTAGCCTCAGTAGTACTGGCTGTAAAATGGGACTTTGGCCAACTGCGGCTGTCTGCAGGCAGACCCCTCACCCCAGGCCCTGGGCTCACTCTGGGCTCAGCCAAGGGGGATTGTGGCGTGAGAAGTCCCCATCTCCCTCCAGTTGAATCTTTATCTCTGACTCTCTGTATCCAGTGGGAAAAGATGAATGAGCTCACTCAGGACTCATCACTTATTGTATACCTGCAGTCAGGGAGGAGTTGGTTATAAAAGGGGCCCATTGGAACTTTTGGGGTTGTGGAAATATATCCAGATTGACAGTTCCAAGACTATGCATTTGTCAAAACTCATCTAACTGTACTCTCCAATATGTGAATTATAACCTAACGAAGCAGACCTTAAAAATAGGCATATGATGGGCTTCCCTGGTAGCTCAGTGGTAAAGAATCCGCCTGCCAAGGCAGGAGACGCAGGTCTGATCCCTGATCTGAGAAGATCCCACATGCCGCAGAGCAGCTAAGCCCTGCACCATGACATCTAGCCTGTGCGCTAGAGCCGGGAGCCACAAGAGAGGCATTGCAACAAAGAAGAGCCCCTGCTTGCCACAGCTAGGAAAAAACCCGATGTGGCAACAAAGGCCCAACACGGCCAAGAATTAATAGAATTTTTAAAAATAGGTATATATTTTATTTTGAGACTTTGGGGGTGGGGGACAGGGTCGGGAGGGATAAGGCAACATAAGAACAAAAATCTAAACGCATTATACAAAGTCTCCTGTTTTGGAAGTCTGTGTAAGGAAGAAAAGTGATATCTTACTATATCTCTTGTAACAGTATTTTTATTTTATTTTATTTTATTTATGGGCCACACTGAGTGGCTTGCAGGTCCCTAGTCACCTGCACCCTCAGCAGTGAAAGACTGCAGTCCCAAGTGCTGGATCACCAGGGAATTTCCTAACAATCTTTATTTTAAAGTCTCTTTTGTCTGATATGAGTGTTGCTACTTCAACTTTCTTTTGATTTCCATTTGCATGGAATACCTTTCCCATTCTCTCACTTTCAGTCTGTATGTGTCTCTAGATCTGAAGAGGCTCTCTAGCAGACAGCATACACATGGGTCTCATTTTTGTATCTCTTCTGACAGTCTGTGTCTTTTGATTGGCACATTTAATCTGCTGTACATTTAAGGTAATCATTGATGTGTATGTTGTTATTGTTATTTTGTTAATCATTTTGGATTTGTTTTTGTAGGTCTTTTTTCTTCCTTTCCTCTTTTGTTCTTTTCTCTTGTGATTTGATGACTATCTTTCATGTTGTGCTTGGATTCCTTTTTCTTTTGTGTGTGTGTATCTATTCTAGATTTTTTCATTTGTGGTTACCACGAGGTTTTGATACAGCAGTCGCTATGTTTCCATGATTGTTTTAAACTTCTGGTCTCTTTATTTCAAATGTGTTTCCAGTATCCTGAATTTGTACTCCATTTCTTACTATAGTAAGAATCACATGCAAGCAAATACTCTCTTTCTCCCTTCAAAATAAAAGACATCTGGGACTTCCCTGGTGGCCCAGTGGCTACACGTTCCCAATGCAAGGGGTCTGAGTTTGATTCCTGACCAGGGAACTAGATCCCACATGCCACAGTGAAAGATCCCACAGGCCACAACTAAGACCTAGTGTAGCCAAATAAATAAATGTTTTTTAAAAAATCTGTATTTTAAACTATGTCAATAAAAACGTGCTGTATATGAAGCATTTGTGAAAGACAAGTGAGCACACCATAATATAAAGACAGAAAAAAGGTTAAAAAGCAACCCATTTGGAAATAGAGACGTTATAACTGTCACAGCTGCCCTGAGACGCTGCCTCAGTTTTCTCATCTGTACTATGGGGGTAATGACCCCCATCTGCTGTGTGGGGCTGTTGTGGGGATTAGGTGGGTTGGGGGTGATGCAGTAGGTGCCATCAGGATAGGATAAATAAAGCCTGGGTTGGACTGAGTATCTTTCTGATGCATTTATTTATTTTATACTAATGAAAGTCAACTTAAAGTCTAGCTCACGTATCTCAGCAATGCCCAACTGCTCAGACTGTTAGTCTACAGGCCCTGTGAGGTCAGGGCCACCCTGATGGGGGAGCAACACTGTCCCAGCCTCAGCCCAGCGCACAGCTGCCCCTTGACCAAGGTCTAGTCCTGGGGCTGCTGCTATTCTAGAACAATCCTGGGGGTGGTGAGGAGCCCCAGGCTGGTGTCCTGGGATCCTGGAGTCTCTGGATCACCAGGAGCTGGGCTCAGGGTGACCAGAGGGGGAGCTCCTGGCCTGGCAAGGGGACCTGGGGAGGCGGCTCTGGGGACTCAGCAGTGTGGCCAGCAGGATGGGGGGGGAGGTTTCACAGGTCAGGGCAAGGTGGCCAGGCCCAGGTTAGGCCCAGTGTGTGTAATTCTGACCGCATCAGAAAGTCCAGCCTATCAACCATTCTCTGGAGGTTCAACAAGAGCTCACCCGTCTCTCCAGCTCAGACTGGAGGTCCCAGGGAAGAGGCAAGGGTTGCAGGGAGATCAGACAGCGGACTCAATAAACCTGCAGGACAGAGAGTGAAAGACAGAGGGAGACATAGAGACAAGAGAGAGACAGGGATACAGAAAAAGAGGGAGCGCCTTCCAATCAACACAGGGGTCACGGGTTCAATCCCTGGTGGGGGAATCAAGATTCCCAAATGCCATGGTGCTTACCACAGCTAGAGAGAAACCCTAGCACCACAGTGAAGAGCCTGCCTGCCTCAACTAAGGCCCAATGCAGTCAAATAAATTAATATTAAATAAAAAAAAAAAAAACTCTGTAATGACCTATGTGGGAAAAGAATCTAGAAAAAGAGTCGATATATGTATACGTATTGGAAGGACTGATGCTGAAACTGAAGCTCCAATACTTTGGCCACCTGATGCAAACAGCTGACTCATTGGAAAAGACCCTGATGCTGGGAGGGATTGAAGACAGAAGGAAAAGAGGGCGACAGAGGATGAAATAGTTGGATGGCCTCACTGATTCAATGGACATGAATTTGGACAAACTCCAGGAGATGATGAGGGACAGGGAGGCCCGGTGTGTTGCAGCCCATGGGGTCGCAAAGTCAGACACAACTTGGTGACTGAACAACAATAATAATAGCTGATTCACTAACATTTTAAATCAACTCTAAATCAATAAAAAAATTTTTTAAAAGAAAGAGAGATAGGGAGAGAGAGACACAGAAAGAGTGAGAAAAGCTAGTGAGAGACAGAGACACACACAGAGATAAGATGAGAGAGACAGGAAGAGAGATATGGATGAGACACAGGGAAAGAGAGAAATGGGAGACAGAGATAAGGAGAGACAGAGAAATGGAAATAGAGAAACAGAGAGAGTGAGAGAAAAAGATGGTGGAGAGACAGGAAAAACACAGACACAGGGAAGAAGAGAGATAGGGAAACAGTAGGAAAGACAGGGGGTGGGGAGAGAGATTTGGGGGCATTGATCCCACCCTCCCGCATCTGGCCTGTGGACCCCTCCCCACCCACAACCAGGCTGGTGTCCCTTTGACATAGAGATGGGGAAACCGAGGTCCCCAGCTCATGACATAGGCTGGAACCCTCAGGATAGAGAGGTGCAGGTAGGACGCCCAAGGCTGGGGGGCAAGGAATGAAAGGTACCCTAGTTTCAGGGAGTTTCAGGGGTCAGGCTTGTCCTGTAAGAAGAATTTCACATCTTGGATGAGGGGCATGACCTTGGGATAAACAGGAACCTTACAAGGTCACTGCAGGGGTGGGTAGTGTCATGGACGTGGGGAGAGTGTAGCCTGGGTCACTGTGGCTCTGGGGATGGCCCTCGGGTCACTGTACATTCTTAACTGCAGGGCATGTTTGAAAGTTTCCATGACACAGAGCATTTTTAAATGACCTCTGGGCTGCTGAGGCTGATCCCAGGCCTGATGTCCAGGATCAAGGAAAATCTCAGCTCTTCCTGGAGACTGGCCCAGAGGCACCAGAGTGGGGGATGCCGAGAAAATTCTGAGAATGACCCAGGCCTGAGATGGAGGCGCCAGACAGCCTAGAGGGGGTGGCTGGGAATTCTGTGCCTGGCATCCCCCCACCCCCGCTGTGGCCATTGCAAAAACACATGATGCACACTCCCACACCCACCGGCAGAATGACCTGAGCAGCGCACTGCCCCTCCTCACCCCTGGGAAGGCACTTGCAACAGAGTGGCTCCCCCACCTCCCATCAGCTGCCTCCCTGGGAGATGCTGGAAGAGAAGCTGGAACTAGGGAAGGAGGGGAAGGCAGAAGTGATGGCCTAAGGTTTCAGGGGACTTGGGGACTCATCTCAATCTGAGACGGGTACTGGAGCTGGCCTTGTCATTGACTGTTAGGCGCTCAGTTGTGTCCGACTCTTTGGAACCCCACTGACTGTAGCCCATGGGATTCTCCAGCTAAGAATACTGGAGTGGGTTGCCATTTCCTTCTCCAGGTGGTCTTCCCGACCCAGGGATCAAACCCAGGTCACTCGCATTGCAGATTCTTTATCATCTAAGCCATCATTACCATTGATGTTCCTGAGAAAATGGGCTAGAATCAAAAAGATCAGATTTGGAGAAACCCATCATTTCACCAGGAAAAATTTCTGAACCATGGCTTCCAATGAGAGCAAGAACAGAAGGACAGATAGGCCAGAAGCTTAAAATGAGCTTGACATGCATCTCAAACTGGGCAGGAAAATAAGCCAGCCACGTGAAAGTGGGCCCATCTGAACAGAACAAAACAAAATTCAGAAAAGAGACAGACAGAAATAAAAAATACCATGTATGAAAACAACCCTCAGAGTGAAAATAAGTATGCAGTGGTAAAACAAAATCAGATGGAGGACCCCGCTGCATCAGGAAAGAGTAATAAATGAAGCAATTGGTGTTCTCAGCCCTTCAGGGAAACAGAGACAGCTGTACTGAGATTCTAAGGAAGTGACAGGGATGGTGGGTGTACCATATTCATGGACAATGAGGTTGAGGCTCAACATGCTGATTCTCCCCATCTGAAGTTTTAACAGTCCCAGTCAAAGTCACAACAGGACTGACTCTCCCCTGGAACTTGATGAGTCAAATTTTTATCTAGAAGAACAGAGAGTTGCAAGGATGCTTCTATAGAAGAACAGGGTGGTGTTACCTGCCCTACCAGATACTGAGAACCATTACGGAACCTATAATTGAGTAAGAGGGATATTGGCACAGGAAGAGACACATTGACCAATGCACTGGAATTAAATGCCTTCATATAGCCAATGCAGGTCAGAGATTTTGTTCCAACGTGGAGAAGGTCTGTCCTAGTAGTGGGGAGGGGAGCATATCTCATAAAAGAATCTGGGAAGTGAGAGTCCAATGAAGTTGGATCCTTACATCACACAAAACTTAGCTTCATGTGGGTGAAGGGACAATACGGGAAAAAAGAGCTTGAATAAAGCTTGAGTGTCTTGGTAGGAAATATAGGTGAAGTTCAGTAAAGAAAGATTTCCCCATAAAGAGCACCAAGGCACTCTGGGTGTATGTTAGTCACTCAGCTGTTTCCAAGTCTTTTGCGACCCCAAGGACTATAGCCCACCAAGCTCCTCTGTCCATGGGATTTCCCAGGCAAGAATACTTGAGTGGGTTGCCATTCCCTTTTCCAGGGGATCTTCCTGACCCAGGGATCAAACTCAGGTCCCCTGCATTGCAGGCAGATTCTTTACCATCTGAGCCCAGGAAAGCCCAAGACATTGTATACTATACAACAAAATATTGATCAGCTTGTACATATTAAGATTAAGACTCTATGATAATCAAAGGTACTTTGAAGAAAGTAAAGAGACAATTGTAAACAAGGGCAAGATATCTGCAATACATTCAACTGACAGAGGAATAGTATCAAACATACATAGAGAACTCTGATGACTAATCATAGAAATGGTTCCCAGGTGATGCTAGTAGTAAAGAACCTGCCTGCCAATGCAGGAGACACAGGAGACATGAGTTCAATCCTTGAGTTGAGAAGATCCCCTGGAGGAGGAAATGGCAACCCACTGCAGTATTCTTGCCTCAAGAATCCCTTGGACACAGGAGTCTGGTGGGTTACAGTTTATAGGGTTACAAAGAGTCGGACACAATTGAAGTGACTTAGCATGCATGCATGCCTGACTCATCCAAAATAGTAGGAAGAAGCCAAGGAGGAAACCAATGTGGTGAAATGTTCAGAATCAATAGGAGATAAGGAAGATGCAAACTGAAACTCCAGTGAGATGCTATTTGATTGACAAAAGCTACAAAAGCAACAAAACCAGTGTTTCCCAAGTCACAGATTCACAAGAAACTCAGACTCACCAACACTTTAGGAAACCATCTGGAGTTTCTACAACCCTGAAATGCACAAAAGACATTTGGGCATGCCTCCCTACTTCTGGCCAGAATTCCCCAGGGGTAGGCACCCCTGTCTCAGGGCTGGGAGACCTGTGGGAAGACAGAGAGCAAATTATTTGGATGAGGGGAAGTGTGGGAGCTTGCTGGGGAGAATCTGTCCAAGGCCTCTCTCCTGGCCTCTGACTGGCTGGCAGCAACGCTTAGCATCCCTTGGCTTATAGCAGCATCATTCCAGGCGCTGCCTCTGTCTTCATATGGATGTCTCTTCTGTCTCCCCTCCTTCCTCTCATTTTATTGGGATACTTGTCATTAGATTTAGGACCCATCCTAATCCAGGATGAGCTCATCTCAAGATCCTTACCTTAATTATATCTGTACTCAGTTGCTCAGTTGCCTCTGACACTTTGAGACCCTATGGACTGTAGCCCACCAGGCTCCTCTGTCCATGGGATTTTCCTAGCAAGAATACTGGAATGAGTTGTTATTTCCTACTCCAGGGGATCTTTCCCACCCAGGGATCAAACCCTTGTCTCCTGAATCTCCTGTGCTGGCAGGCAGATTCTCTACCACTGAGCCACCTGGGAAGCCCTGCAAAGGCCTTACTTTCAAATAAGGTCCCATTCATCAGTTCCAGGTAGACACGTCTTCCAGAGGATAACCATTCCGAGGCTCAGGGGAGACTCTCAATCCTAAGATCACACCCTAACATGAAACAACCATCAGCCTGAGGTTCAAAAGCTCTGCCCCTAATACTGTAATTCTTGTTCCCCTCTGTGTCCCAGGACTTGGCACAGAGCAGACAGGAGGTGATTTCAGAACAGTGAAGCGAATAGATCTAGGCTCCAACTGACTGGGGCTTAAGTCCTAGTCCTTCAAATCAGCGACCTGATATCTCTGTGCCTCAGTTCTTTGACATATAGAGTTGATAATATCTGCCTGGAGAGGGTTGAATCATGGTCCCCAAAAAATATATCTACCCAGAACCTCCGAATGTGACCTTATTGGGGACAAGGGTCTTTGCAGATGTAATTAATTGAGGATCTTGAGACAAGATCAACCTGGATTAAGGACTTCCCTGGTGGTCCAGTGGTTGGGAATCTGCCTGACAATGCAGGGGACAGGGGTTCAATCCCTGTTCTGGGGAGATCCTACATGCCGCAGAGCAGTGAAGCCTGTGCACCATGACTACTGAAGCCCGTTCACCTAGAGCCGGTGCTCTGCAGCAGGAGAAGCCACTGCGATGAGAAGCCCGGGTGCTGCAACTAGAGAGTAACCCCCGCTCCCTACAACTAGAGAGAAGTCCATGCAGAGTAATGAAGGTCTGCTGTAGCCAAAAATAAATAAGTACATAATTTTTCTAAAAAGATCAACCTGGGCTAGGGTGACCCTAAATTCAATGACAGGTGTCCTCGTAAGAGAGAGAAAAGGAGAAGACAAAGAGAGACAGAGGAGAAGATGGAGACAGAGGCTGGAAGGATGCGGCTGCAAGCCAAGGAATGCCAAGGGTTACTGGCGGCCACCAGCAGCCGGGAGAGAGGCAAGGGGTAGATTCTCCATCAGAACCCCCAGAAGAAAGCATCCCCCACTCCAGCCCACACCTTGGTTTCAGACTTCTGGCCTCCTGAACTGTCAGAGAATATATCGCTATTGTATTAAGAACCAGGTTTAGAGCCACCACAGGGAACTCAAACATCACCCCAGAGGATTGTGGGATGATGTTTAAATGAGTGAATGCCTGGTACACTGGCTGGTATGCATGTAATAGATGCTCACCAGGAAAATACAATATGCTAATGCAGCAAAGCATGAAGTACGCGATAGTTGTTGATTGAATGAGTGATCGAGGCTAAATGAGGATGAGGGGTCATTGCACCCCCAGGCTCCTGACCCCTGACCACCCCCAGGCCCCGGCAGCACCCTGCCTCTCTGAGCCAGTAGGTTAGTGTCCCCTTAGCTCAGACACTCTCCTGTAGGC
The DNA here is from genome assembly GCF_019320065.1 of Cervus canadensis. Lineage (NCBI taxonomy): Eukaryota > Metazoa > Chordata > Mammalia > Artiodactyla > Cervidae > Cervus > Cervus canadensis. The sequence goes on from NC_057389.1 coordinate 103,856,538, forward strand.
AGCAGTCCAGCCAAGCTCCCCGGCTGCAGCAGGCAGTTGGAGCCGGCTGATATTTGCAAACTGAAACCCAGGCAGGCCTGAGGCTCTGGCCACCCACTTGTGCAACCAGCTGCTGCTGCTTCCTCCGCATGAGAAAGATCCCTGGTGAGGCTCCTCGGTGGAAGGGCAGGGAGCCTGGAGGGGGCGGACTCTGTTCCCAGGGGACAGCACCTCCGTGCCTCAGTTTCCCCATCTGCAACTGGGCTGGGGGGGGGGGGCGGTGTAGGGGGCAGGGGAGGGGACTGCAGGCTCCAGGCAAGGGAGATTGGACCTAGGGATGCTTCTCTTCATGTCTCTGAACCTCTATTTCTCCAGCTGGGAAGGAGTGAGAAATACCCTGCCGCCAGAGTGAGCGCACACGGTCACGTCTTTACCTTGGAGACAAAATCAAGTCCTCTGCTCTTGCCCCTTGAGACTCTCCCAGGGTGCCTGATTGCTTTTTTTTTTTTTTTTTTTCCCGCTGCACTGTGTGGCATGCACAACCTTAGTTCCCTGACCAGGGATTGAACCTGTGTCCACTGCATTGGTAGAATGGAGTCTTAACCACTGGAGCCAGAGGAGTCCCCACCGATCGTTTCTGAGGCAAAGACCATCACCCTGGGACTCCCTGGCAGTCCAGTGGTTAAGATTCTGAGCTTCCGAGGCAGGGGGCGCGGGTTTGATCCTCGGTGGAGGAACTAAGATCCCACATGCTGTGCGTGCGGTGTGGCCAAAACAAAGGGGGAAAAAAAAGACCAGCAACCTCCCCATGGCCCTCAAGGTCCCATGAGGTCCAGCCCTGCTGCCCTTCCCCCACCATCTGACTCCACAGCCTCCTTGCCAACAAGCTCATTCCCAGGTCGGAGTCTTTGCCTCTGCCTGGAACCTTCTCACCACATTTCCTGCTCTCTCCTTTTCCTCATTCAGACCTAGACCCCAATGTCACCTCTTCCAGGAGACCCTCCGTGACTGTTCATTCTGGAAAGACCCTCCCTCTGGTCCTGTGTCCCGTTTTATCTGTAGTGTTCATCTCTCTCCCTTCCTCCAGACCCTGAGTCCCACAAGAGCATGGGTGTGTCCACTGTCCCCAGCTGTGCCCCCAGCTACCAGCCCAGGGCCTGACAGTAGGCATCTGAGTTGTGAGCTCATTGGCCTGACACTGCTGTGAAGAAAACCGAGACTCCTGAAGGTAGGAGAGGAAGAAAGGGCAGGTGGGCAGGAGTTGAGCCAAGACCTGAAGGAGGTTCAGAAGACACTTGGGAGACTCCAGGAAGATGGTCCCGGGTGGAGGCGCTGCATGTGCAAAGTCCCTGAGACTTATTGGAGGGGTTTTGAGGAGGCCGAATGTGACCAGACCTTCTCTGGTGGCTCAGTGATAAAGAATCTGCTTAGACCTGTATAGGTTCGATCCCTGGGTCGGGAAGATCCCCTGGAGGAGGGCATGACAACCCACTCCAGTATCCTTGCCTGGAGAATCCCACGGACAGAAGAGCCTGGTAGGTTATAGTCCATGGGATTGCAAAGAGTGGGACACGACTGAGCGACTACACAAAGTGACTCAATCAAGGTAAGAGGAGAAAGGAGTGGGAGCAGCAAGACCAGCAGGGCCTTGTGGTCTCAAGGAAGACTTCGGCTTTTACCTTGAGGGAGGCGGCAGTCACGGAGGTTCTGAAGAAAGGAAGGATGCGTCTGACTCGGGTCACCACAGAGGCAAGAGACTACAGTGGAAGACGGCAGGAGCGGGGAGGACTGGGATGTCTGCGCTGGTCCTGTCGGTGATGGGGCTGGACTAGGTGGGGAGGAGGGGGCGATTCTGGAGCAACTTCGCTGGTGCACGGGGGTGGGGGGTGAAGAGTCGAGGATGCCTGCTTGGTCCCATTTCACGGACGGGGAACTGAGGAGGCTCTTGATCTGAGTAAAGGAGAGGCTGAAAGGGTCAGCAGGAAGTCAAGAGGCAACGGAGTCTGGCAGGGAGCCTTACACCCCACCCTCCTCTCCCAACCAAGGGCACCAGCTTCCTTCTGACGCAACTACTCTCTTTGGGGCTCTGATTTTATCTCTATAATTTCAAACCTTGTCAGAGGAGGAGGCGTACCATTCACAGTTGAAGACAGGCCTGACCCAGCTTCATATAGATTCACTTACTTCCCCAACAACCCTGAAACAAGGGCACCGTTCCCATTTTACAGATGGGCAAACTGAGGTTCCGAGAAGCAAAAATGGTGATCCAAGTCAATGAGTGACAGAGGCTAGATGTGAAGCCTAACTTGGGCCTGGGATCACACTCTCCCTGAGTTGGAGTGGGGGTGGGCTGCAGACGGACTCGTGTGTGCTGCCAGCTTAGTCGTGTCCGACTCTTTGTGACCCCCTGGACTGTAGCCCACCAGGCTCCTCTGTCCATGGAATTTTCCAGGCAAGAATAGCAAAGTGCATTGCCATTTCCTCCTCCAGGGGATCTTCCCAACCCAGAGATGGAACCTGTGTCCCCTGCATCTCCCGCCTTGGCAGGCAGATTCTTTACCACTGCGCCACGTGGGAGGCCCGGGGGTGCAGACACACACCATCAAATGTCCTTCCCTCCCTGGAATGTATTATTCACTTCAGGCTTCAGATGCAGGCTACAGTGGGAGCCCCTGGGGGTGGGGGGGGACGCTAAGAATTCCAGCTTCAGTGTTCAGGCCCACGTTTCTATGGTTCCGGGATGCATGTAAATCACGTGTTTGTTCACTCATTTGCTCACCGGGCCACAGTCAGGTGCCTGCCTTATGTGGGTCAGTGTTCAAGGCCCCAGCTTGAGAGAGTCCCGGCTCATCACAGATACCCCCCACAGGGGTACCTATGGTTCCACAGGGTCAAGGCCAGCCCAGAGGGATGTACTCAGAGCTGGGGGTCCCCAGGGGTTTGGGAGGCAGTGGGAGATGCTTCCAGAAGAAGGGACCCTCAGTCTGAAAAGTGACTCCCTCCCTGCCCCACCCCCGCACACAGCATGATGAAAGCCAGCAATAGTGGGAACACTGTGGGGCCCACCTCAGACCCCGCCTTCTGGTCCCCATTTCCTGCTGGCACTAGGCAGCTGCCAGTGCCACTGGGACACAGCCTGGGCCACCGGCCAGGTCTGCCACCGGGAAACCAGCCCTGGGAGGTGGGAGTGTCGCTGCCTGGCCTGTCTGGGTGGAACCGGGGCGATCACCATTTACGGGGCAGGCCAGGGTCAGGGGTGAAGAGGGGGAGGGGGAGGGGGGACTGGGGGGCTGCCTGAGAGCCACAGACCCTGGAGGCTGGACAAGGATGACCAGTGACGGTGCTGGAGCTGGCGGCTCTGGACGAGTCTTCATGATACAGGCCTATAGTCAGTCACTCAGTCGTGTCCGAGTCTATGCAACCCCACAGATTGTAGCCCACCAGGCTCCTCTGTTATGGGATTCTCCAGGCAAGAATACTGGAGTGGGTAGCCATTCCCTTCTCCAGGGGGATTTTCTCGACCCAGGGATCTAACCCAGGTCTCCATCATTTACCATCTGAGCCACCTGGGAAGCCCTATACAGGCCTCAGTTTCTCCATCTAAACGAATCACGTGGGAGGGGGAACTGGTGTGTCTCAAGACTGTGGGTTTTGATCTGTTGTGCTTTCGGGGGTTAGAGAGAGACTCTAACACTGTTTGGGTTTTCCAGGCAGCAAGTGAGGGAGGGCCCCAAACTGCCTGGATCCTCACCCTGAGGCCACTGTGGGGCCGGCTTCAGGGAGATTTGATTGGACCTTGTCTCACGGAAATGTGGGCTTAAGACACTGGTCAGGCCTGGGCTGAGCCAGCTGATGCAGGCCTAGTCTAGGGGATCTGGAGGAGGGTTTAGGGAAAGATAGAGACCGTGAGAGATACAGAGACAGTGAGAACCAGGGAAGTGAGGTTGAGAGAAATAGACAGGGAGAAATGAGACAGACGAGAAAGGGAGGAACTTCCCTTGTGGTCCAGTGGCTAAAACTCTGGGACCCTGATGTGGGGCAGGGGGACCGGGTTGGATCCCTGGTCAGGGAACTAGATCCCACGCGGCAACTAAGAATAAAGAAGGAGGAGGAGGAGGAGGAGGGTGAGAAACCGCAGAGCTGGGGAGACAGAGACAAAAAGAGAGAGGGAGGTGGGCAGTTAGGGAGACACAGGTGCCCCTACCTGGCCCTCTGGGTGGAGCTAATCTCCATGTGCTTTTGAACAAACCATGACTTTCATATTATTGAGGATGCAGTTAGGGACAGCTTCCTAAGGTGTGCGCTTCCAGAGCCAGGCACCCTCTTCACCTCTCACAACACCCAAGGAGGGGTGTGTGTGTGTGAGAGAGAGAGAGAGAGAGTCGCTCAGTTGTGTCCGACTCTTTGTAGCCCCATGGGCTGTAGCCCACCAGGCTCCTCTGTCCCTGGGATTTCCCAGGCAAGAATACTAGAGTAGGGTAGCCATTCCTTTCTCCAGGGGATTTTCTTGACCCAGGGATCGAACGAGAGTCTCTGGCATTGCGGGCAGAATCTTTACTGTCTGAACCAGTAACTACCCCCATCCCACCGATGGGGAAACGGAGGCTGGAGAGCCCCCACCTGCATAGCTAGTTGGCGGCAGAACAGAACTCGCTCAGGACCTGTAAGACGTTTTTCCGTCTGCTGTGAGACACTCCATCCCTCCCGCCTCCCACCTGAAATCACACCCAGGCTGGTAAAGAAACCCGCCCCGCCCCTCCTCCCTGGCCCGCCGGTGCCCCCCTCCCCACCCTCCCGGCCCAGCTCGACCGCCCAGAGAGTATTTTTCTTCTCTGCTCCTGGCTGTTAAGGTTTCATCCGGACCCGCCTTGCCCGCATGCGGTTCCCGCCCGCCAGGGTCAGCGCAGGGCAGGGACCGAAGCCAGAAGCAGCTTGGGGGTGCGACCTCCGCCATCACCCCAACCCGGGGACCACGCAGGTTCCCTCCTGCTCCCTCCGTATCGTGGTTTCCCCACCTGGAAAGTTGTGGGCCCCCACGCCTGGCCATGGGGGAGCGGCGCTCGATGTGGCCAAGGGGCGGATGCCTGCGGGCAGGGTTTCCCGCGTGGCTGCCAAGGTTCCGAGCGCTGATGGAAGCTGCCCGGTGTCTGCCAGGAGGCCTCCCAGTGCGGGGACAGGGTTGGATGGCTGCTGCCCCAACCGGAATTGATGGGGGTGGTGGTGGGGAGGTCAGCGTTGGCCAGAGGGAGAGGCTGCGAAGCGGCGAGGATGGGGAGAGACACCTGCAAGTGTGTGTGTATGTGTGTGGATCAGTTGTGTCCAACACTCTGCAACCCCATGGACTGTAGACCCCCAGGCTCCTCTGTGCATGGGATTCCCCAGGCAAGAATTCTGGTGAGGGTTGCCATTTCCTTCTCCAGGGTATCCTCCTCACCTGGGGATCCAACCTGCTTCTCCAGCTTCTCCTTCATTGGCAGGTGGATTCTTTACCACTGAGCTACCTGGGAATCCCATGCCTGCAAGAGGGGGCGTCAAAGACAAGGAGAATTCTTAGATATGAACCTAAAGCATAAGGGACCAAAGGAAAACACATAAATTGGACTCTGTGAAATTTAAGAGTTTTCTTTGACAAAGGACACTTAATGAGAGGGAAAAGCCAACCCATGGAATAGGAGAAAAGATTTGCAAACCATACACCTGACAAGAGATTAACATGCAGAATGTATGAGGAACACTCATAACTCGATAGCAAAAAGAGAACCCAGTGAAAACTGGGCAAAAGACTTGAATGGACATTTCTCCAGAGAAGATGTACAAATGGCAATATGCACATGAAAAGATGCTCAGCGTCATTACTCCTCGGGGAAATGCAAATCAAGTCCCCTGAGATACCACTTCACACTCACTAGGATGACCAGACTCAAAAGAAGAAAAAAAAAAAAAAAACTTGGAAATAATAGGTGTTGATGAGAATGTGGGGAAATAAGGAGCCCTCACACACTTCTGATGGGAATGAAAAATGTGCAGGCACTTTGGAAACCAATCTGGCAGTTTCTTAATCACTTAAACATAGAATTGCAATGTGATCAAATAATTCTAGGCATTTACCAAGAGAATTGAAAACAGGTATTCACGCCAACCCTTGTACACAGTGTTCATAGCAGCATTAGTCACAATCACCAAAAGGTGGAAATAACCCAAGTGTCCATCAGTAGATGAATGGATAAACAAAATGTAGCCCATCCATACAATGGAATATTACTCAACCATAAAAAAAAATGAAGTGGGGAATTCCCTGGCAGTTGGTTCGGATTCCAAGCTCTCACTGCTGGCCTGGATTCAATCCCAGGTCTGGGAATTAAGATCTCACAAAACTTGCAGTACAGGTTAAAAAAAAAAAAAAAACAGGACTGAAGTTCTGATATGCACTACAACATGGATGAACCTCAAGAACACCAAGCTGAGTTTCTTTAACAGAAGAACAGACACAAAGGTCACATATTATATAATCCCATTTATGTGAAATGTCCAGGCAAATCCATAGAGACAGAAAGCAGATCAGTGGTGGCCTGGGGCTGAGGGAGGGGGAATGAGGGTGACTGGTCATGAGGATAGGGTTTTCTTTTGGGGGTGATGGGAATGCTCTGGAAATAGATAGTAATAATGTTTCCATAACATTGTGTATGCCACTGAATTTTTTACTTTTAAAGCATAAGGGGACTTCCCTGGTGGTACAGTGGATAGGAATCTGCCTGCCAATGCAGGGGACGCAGGTTCGATCCCTGGTCTGGGAAGATTCCACATGCCTCAGAGCAGCTATGCCTGTGAGCCACAACTACCAAGCCCACAGTCTGGAGCCCTCAAGCCTGAAATGTCCACCTGGCGAAGCCTGTGCGTCTAGAGCCTGCGCTCCGCTGCAGAGAAGCCACTGCAGTGAGAAGCCCGTGTAGGGGAACAGAGAGTAGCTCCCACTTGCTGCAACTAGAGAAAGCCTTCACACAGCAACAAAGACCCAGAGCAGCTAAAAAAAAAATCAATCAATAAAAGGGTGGGAGAATCCCCCCGGGGTCCAGTGGTTAGGGCTCTGTGCTTCCACTGCAGGGGGCATGGGTTCAATCCCTGGTTGGGCAATTAAGATCTCCCATACCTCGAGGCCGAAAAATAAATTAAAAAACAAATTTTAAGAAATGAAAGGAGGTTAGACTTCCCTGGTGCTACAGTGGATAAAGAACCCGCCTGCCGATGCAGGCGGACATGGGTTCGATTTTCCTGCTCCAGGAAGATTCCACATGCCGCAGGCAACAAAATCCGATGAGCTGCAGCTACTAAAGTCCGTGTATATAGAGCCTGTGCTCTGCAATGAGGGAAGCAATTGTGATGAGAACCTGGGCGCCACAGTGAAGAGCAGCCTCTGAGCACTGCAACTCGAGAAAGCCCTTAGTGAAAGGGTGAATAGTGTGGTATGTGGGTACAGCCTTTAAAAAAAAAAAAAAGATGAATGGACAAAGATGCAGAGTTAGGGGAAGGGCATTTCATTTCAGGCCAAGGGCCTGGCATCTGCAGGCTGAGGGCAGGGTCACATAACAGGCCAGGCCAGGGCTGGCTGTTCTCTGTCACCTCCCGCACTCCAGAGATCCCTGATATCCCAGCCCCATCCTGGCTCAAGGGAAGAGGCAGAGACAACATCTCTTTATGATCAAACTACCCAGAGGCTGCTGGAGTGACAGAAGATACAGATTATCTGGGGAGGTAAACTGAGGCAGCCTGTCTTCCTGATGGAAATGTGCATCTTGACTCATGGGGGGATGAGTCTCTTTGTCTCTTGAGACCCTCCACCTCTCCTGCTCCAGAACCTCCCCTCCAACCCCCTACAAACTTAAAAATAAAAACTCTTAGGTCCCAGGCCGCTGGAGGCTGTGACCTCTATCCCCACCCTCACCTATTCCCCACCGACCACATCTGCCACAGGGCCTTTGCTCCTGTTGTCTGGCCTCTCTTCACCATTTGGCCCCAGCACCACCTCTTCCAGGAAGCCCTCCCTCACTTCTGTTCCTCACACTTTCACTTGTCACTCACCCAGGTTTATTGTAACTCTCTTTGTGATGATTAGATTAGCTTCTGTCCTCCCTACCCAACCAGAAGCCCCTCGTGACTGGACCAAATCTGACCTGTGCAGAACAGGAACTGGTATACAGTAGGTGCTTGATACTGATTTCCTGAGTCAAGGAAGGAAGGAAACTGTGAAACAGGGTCTACCACAGTCTCGATTCCTGGAACTGCTGGGAGCAGCTGCTGGGAGCAGCTGAGGGAGAGCCTCAGCTCTGCTAAGTAGGATTGCCCAACCCATGGAGATAGGGCCCTCAAGCCAGTGCCCTGAACCCTCTCCTATTATACAGATGGGCAAGTAGAGGCCCAGAGAGGAACTTCTTATGGGTCATTTTCTAGCAGCAGAAACAGAGCTCAAAATGCCTTTAACAAGAAAAACCAGAATTTTGGGCTTCAGGCGTGGCTGGACCCAGGAACTAGGACGCCATCTCTCTGTGTTGCTATCCTCTCTGCAAGCTTCTCTTCCAGGCATGTTCAGCCTTCCCCCAACAGAAGCAGGTGTTCATCTTCTCCATTCCTTTCAGCAAGAATTTCCTGTGGTGCTCCACAAATACAAAACTCCTAACTTCATGGACCCAGGAGGTGAGTTTGCCAACTCCAAGGGCCACCTAAGTGGGTGCTGTGCTATTGATGGGTCCAATACTGGGTCCTGTACATGCTGGGACAGCCAGCATGGGGGCATTTAGCTCCCTGAAGGTTCCACTGTGTACATGTGTATGTTGGGGGAGGGAGAGGGGGACTCTGGACTTGAGGTGGGTGGCTCAGAGCCTCTGGGGGTCGGGTCACTCTGGTCTTTCTCGTGAGGCTGCTGACCCAGCATCCCCTCTATCCTGTCCACTTGGTCCTGCCACTGTCCAGGCCTCCCCCTCAGGCTGCAGCCCGGCCCTCAGGAATAAGGAGGGCTGATCTTTAGGGGAGGGTTTATCTAGAGGAGCGCGCAGGTTGAGTACTTGGACCAAGTCCTCATCTGGATGGGGAAACAGAAGACCCCAAAGAGGAAGGCCAGGACGTCTTGATTCTCGACCCTACCGGCTGCCAGACCTTCTTCAGCCAGAGGTCTCATCTTCTTTTGCCACAAAATTCAGTGGTTCTGAGTTTTAATCTCCACCCTGTCCCCGTTTGAAACCGGAAGAGTGTGTTTTGCAAACTCTCTGGGAGGTGGGAGGGGGCTGGGCGGACTGGGCGTGGGAGACACGGCCGCTGCCGCCACCTGGTGGCCGTAGAGGGAGTCAGCACCAACTCGTTGAAGAATGAGGGAAGGTCTGGCGGGGAAGGTTGAGGAAGCCCTGCTTTCAGGGTGTGTCTGGGGAGTAAAAGGTCTGCTGCGGGTGTTCTGGTGTTCGATGTTAGGATGAGCGAAGAATCCCAGGTCTCCGCCTGAGCCCTGGACAGAGGAATGGGGTTGGGGGCAACCAAACCTCCTCCTGTTACTCATTTATGAAGCCTTAGACACCCCCGCCCCAGCAGCTTGTGAGGTCTACATGATCATCACCATTGTTTTATTTATTTTTTAATTTTTGGAGTTTAGGTAAATTTTATTCTAAACGGGATAAGACAACTGGATAGTAACAAAAGCAGTTAACTATTAAACTTAATTACTGATTCAGTAAGCTTAAAATCTTATCTTTTTGTTTTATTTTTTAAAAATCCTATCTTTTTTAAAACCACTCAGTGATTTTTAATATTTAATACAATCAAACCTAGTGAAAGCTCTTTTTATCTAAACCTTTAAAATGACTGGAAAACTAAAACAATTCCCATTCATGACTGCATTGCACTCTCTCTAATTCAATAATCTATATCTTCCTAAAGATGTTGTGGCTTGTAGCAAGGTAGTTTCTTCCTCTCCACCCTAAGTTTACTCAGTTTTCTCCTTTGTTTTCTCCTTCATTTCATTTTCTCCTACAATAACTTCATATTTCTCTTTCATTTTTTTCCAGTTCTAGGCAAAGCAGCTCTATTTCTGGATTTTCTGAGGTAGCAGCTCCCGAGTGATGCTTTAAAAGCAATCCAAAGCACTATGAGGTTTCTTTGGTTCTTTGTGTATGTCCAGCACTCCCAACTTTTCCAAGTACCTCTGGAACTGCTCAGCAGTTTTCTAATGAGATATAGTGAACAGCAGCAGTGACCTCCCCATTTTATTATTTTTTTATTTTATGTTTTCACCCCCACTTTACCGGCGAGGCAACTGCGGCAAAGGAGGGGCCATCACCTCCCTCAGAGTATTTAGCCTTCTTTTCCCCACATCTGGATCATCCAAGCCTGGAGACCCTGCAGTGCAACAGAGAATTCTGCACCCAGATCCCACATTCAGACAGGACTCCCAGCCCAGGATCTGGGATCAGCCTGAGCCTCTTTGAGCTCCACTTCAGTCTATCCCGCACACCGCCTCAACAGGCCAACTACAGCGCCCTAATCCATGGATGCCAGGCCCTGGCCCTGGGCAGCAACTTCCGTTTCAAGGTGGTTTTTAAGGTTCCCACCATAGGATTGTGGCAGCTGCTGCTGGGCAGAGTCAGCGTCTATGGAGGACAGTGGCTCCAAAGCCTGGGGAGTGAAGATGTAGTTTGAGTCACTTGGCCTAGATTAGAGTCTTGTGTGTGCTGTGTGGCCCCAGGCCAGCCACTAGCCCTCTCTGAACCTCACTGAGGCTCACTGAAATAAGTCAATAGGACAGCCATGTCACTCAGGGTGGCCACTGGGATTCAGGGCATCGCGTGAGTGTCTGGAAAGAACAGGCTGAGTATGCAGTAAACACTTAATAACCAGCCGTCATGGTGGCAATAGTCAATCTTCTCTGTAAGAGGAGGCAGATGTTCCTGTTTCTCCCTGGGAACCGAACCTGGGGGTCTGCCTTAGGTCCCCCAGGAGCAGCATTGGGAATCTAGCCGCCTGAGCAAAGCTGTCCTCCAGACTGTCCTGCCAGCCAGGCCCCAAAGCCCCAGTTTCAGGACATCCTTGCATCTGCTTCCTGTCCTTCAAGAGCAGCTCTGTGTCCAGGGCTGGCTTAGAGGCATGCAGAGGCAGCTCCATCTTCTCCTTGAGAGGCCCAAGTGTGCCCATGTCAGCTCCCTCGGCTTTCTCCCAGGATATATTCACCATCAGGGCCTCTTGTGGAGACACCTCCTCTGGGAAGTCTGCTGGGCTGGTCCACTGCCAAACCTGGAGAGGGAGGGTAGGGTCAAGGCTGTGGGAGGGGCCTTATTTCTTATCTGCACAAGGATGGAGTGGACCAGGTCCTTTCTGGCTAAATTCTTTAAAATCTTGAAGCCAATTCAAGGATCAATAGGAAGGGGTCCCCATTTCTCTTTGGAAAACTCTTTCTTCCTCTGATGAGTAATGTGGTTGGGCAGGGCAGTAGCCCCAGGCTGGTTGTTGCCATCAGCATGTGATCCTGGCCCAGTCAATCAGAGCATTCCAGCCCCCTGGTTCCAGTGATAGGCTCACGGATGGGCATGTGACCCAAGCTGGGCCAAGCAGTGATGGTGCAGAATTTTGCTGCAGTTAATGGGAAAAAGGGATACCCTGTTTCCACAAGAGGAAGGCTGAACCTGCCTGGAAAAGAAGCCTGCAGGGAAGCTAGCACCCCAAAGAGATGGAGTCCTAGTTCCTTGATCCAGCCATGCCTGAAGCCCACAACCTTAGAATTTTTCTCCATCAGGTTATGTTGTGAAGTCACTTGAGTTCTGTTTCTGCTACTAGGAAATGATCCACATGAGGGTCACTCTGAGTTTCTATTTGCTTGTCTATAAAATAGGGTAGGGTTTTTTTTGTTTTTGTTTTTGTTTTTTTGAGTCCTTGCACCAGTGGTTTGGAAAGAATAAAATGAGTTAATGCATGGCCATTACTCTTGAGAGCCCTAATCCAGATATGGACCCAATGAAGAAGACCTGGAGTTAGAAAGAGGGGCCCTTACCTGCTTCCCCTGGCTGCCAGAGAACTTGATGGCAGTGCTGGCACCAGGTGTGGGCAGGGGTGGGCACAGGTGCCTTGCAGCCCTGGGGAGAGAGAGGGACTGGTCAGTGCTTCTGTTTGTTCTCACGTTTTAATTGTTCTGACTTATTTTTTTCATCTCCATTAGGTTACAATAAGGGGAGTGAAGATGCAGCGAAGGGGTCAGAGGAGAGGGAAACTGACAGGCCCAGGTTGAAATTCCAGCACTGTTGGATGCCCTGGGCCTGACTATCTGGGCCTCAGTTTCCTCATCTTGAAAGTGGACATAAAAACCTATTTGGAGTTAACAATTATTATTATTCATACTATCACTATTACAGATCATCTCAGGGGAGGGAGTGCAAGTTACCTGTTCAAGCCGCGGTACCCAAAGATTCCCAGGAGAAGGATGCTCACGAAACTCCCCAAAGATGCGAGGAAGATGGACCAGTCGGACAACTCAGAAACCTGGACTTCTAGGAGCAGAAGAGCTTGGGCTGAGGGAGACACCCCTTCTGCCTCTCACTGAGGAGGGAACTGGGAGGGGCGGGCCCTCCATCAACTCACTGCTGACCCTGACACAACGTGAGCCCCTCTGAGCCTCAGTTTCCTCCTCTGGGAAGCGGGGCCCTGTGACTATGGGATAAAGCCCTGGCACACATTATTAAGTGCTTAGGGCACAGTAGCTCCAATCACCTGCGGGGGGGGGGGTGGCTTGTGTGGTTGCTCCCCTGGACCCAGACCTGCCCACCACACACCTAATCTGACTCACTGCTTCTCTTACAACCAGATTTCACTGCGAGGACAACAGGTAGGGACTATGGCAAGAGCAGGGGTCATTCGGTCCCCAAATCTCCCACTTCCACATGCCCCAAGACAACAGAGCCCACCGACTTCCTTATGCTTGTGATCAGAGATGTTCATTCATATTCATTCATTCGCTCAGTAAATACCCACCCCTGCTCCCTCCCTCTCCCCAGTAGCTCCAAGGTTGGGGGAGGCAGAGCCCAGAAAGACACCCCCACCTGCTCCCAAGGTGTCAGGCCAGGTAGGCGGGGCAGTCACAGCTGGAGGGAAAGGGGATGCCCCAGAAGGAAGCCTGGAAGGCTTCCTGAAGGAGTGAGCTTTTGAGCTGAGTCATGAAGGGTGAATAGGAGTTTGGCAAGAAGATCAAACATTCTAGGCAGAGGCCTGCAAGGGCAAGAACATGGGAGTGTGAGGAAAGCTTTATGGGAGGAAGATACAGCAGAGGAAGCTGGTGAAGGAGGTGGGAGCTGACTGGCTCCTGAGGGAGATTCATGGGGAGCAATGGAAATTTGGAGGGTCAGGGCAGAAATGCTTGTTGATGTGGGATGTGGGGCAATGCATGCTGGGTAAATACAGGGTCCACCCCCCACCGTCCTCCACTCAGGCTTCCCTTGTGGCTCAGATGGTAAAGAATCTGCCTGCAATGCAGGACACCCATGTCTGATCCCTGGGTCGGGAAGATCCCCTGGAGGAGGAAGTGGCAACCCCCTCCAGTATGCTTGCCTGGAGAAGCCCATGGACAGAGGAGCCCAGCGGGCTACAGTCCACGGGGTCACAAAGAGTCAGACACGCATGAGCGTCTGTCACTCACTCACCGATGGTGAAGCGCAGGGGCTGGCTCCAGGCGCCCCGCCACTTGGCCGTGTCTGCGCGGACCCGCACCTGGTAAGCCGTGCCAGCCCGCAGGCCTTGGAGGGTGACCTGGGTCTCTGTGGGCTTCATGTGCAGCTCTGTGGACGGGAGGCAGCCGTGAACCCCGGACCCCCTTTATTCTGGGCTCCACTCTGGGAGGTGAGGATGGGGGTGGGGGCTCACAGTCATTTTGTGGAAAACTCTTCCCTAAATGCACCCATTCACCTCAAGTTTATTTGGAAAAAACATTCTTCATCAAAATATTCAGCAAATGATGCTGTTTTTATCAAATTTTGACCAGTTCGCCCTTCCCTCACTCCTAGCCCACTCTCTGCCAGCCGCATGTGCCTTCTCCTCAGAGCTCCCTAAAGGCATCAGGCTCCATCCTCAACCTCAGGGCCTTTGCACTGGCTGATTCCCTGGCCTGCTTTACCCTTTCCCCAGATGACTGCATGGTTTCCTCCCCCACCTCTTTCCCATCTTTCAGGTCAGGGTCAGGGTTACCTTTGTCTGAGTTGCTCCCCCTCCCCAGGGTCCCCACCACCTCAGCACACAGTAGGCCCTCAACAAGTGTTTGTGGAATGGGCTGACTTAAAAAATAAAGCACCTTATAAAAATCTTTAAAATGAGAAAACAATTGGTGGTGGTTGTCCAGAAGAAAAACTTTCCTAGAACCCTAAATCCATATTCTTCGTAAATACCCAAGAGGAATATTCTTCAAAAGAAATTTCAGGGAAGTCAGTACATTTGGCCAAATGGGCAATTGGTGCATGAATCTTCAGCAATTTGGCTTTTGGCAAATTGGTTTTCAGCAAACAGGGCTTTTTCTGGCTGTGCCGGAATACGTCACCAACTCCCATTAGGCTTCATTTATCCCCTCTAAGGGGCTTCCCAGGTAGGTAAAGAATCTACCTGTTGGAGATGCAAGAGATTCAGGTTCCATCCCTGGGTCAGGAAGATCCCCTGAAGGAGGAAATGGCAACCCACTCCAGTGTTCTTGCCTGGAGAATCCCAAGGACAGAGGAGCCTGGCGGGCTATGGTCCACGGGGTCGCAAAGAGTCGGACGTGACCGAGCTACTGACAGTGCATGCATGAATGCACACACTCCCTCTAAGCATCATAGGATGACCAAACTGGTGGCAGGATGTCCATGTCTGAATCGGGAGGGCCCCCATCACCCCCATCCCCCCCATCCCCCCTCCCCTCCCCCGGGCATCATGCCTTGCCCTGTGCTGAGCTTGAGCAGAGAAGGCAGGAAGTACACCCATGGTCTTGCTGGCCTGGCCTGTGGCTGCAGGAGCTGGATGGCTGAGGCTGTATCTGCAAGACTGTGTTAACCAGTGGGAGGATGAGGCTCCCAGTGCAGGAAATGACAGGAAGATCCAGCCATGGTGAGACCTGCCCTGCACATCCTCATTTCTTTCCCTCTTATGCGGCAGGAAGGGGCACCTGAGTTCAAATCCAGGCTTGCTTAACCTTTGGGCAGGTGAATCCCTCTGCAGGCCTCAGTTTCCCCATCTGTGGAATGGGGACAGTCATTCCTGCTCCACGGGAGTTGCCGTCAGGGCCAATCAAACAATGAGTCCAACTCTATCATTTTATGGATGGGGAAACCAAGGCCCAGCGAGGGACAGTGAGGTGCCAGGGTCACACAGCAAGGCAGACTCAAGCCCAGACCCCTTCCTTCGCCGAGTCAGGCCCGTGCTGCCTCACCTACCAGATACTTGGTTGCTATCCTCCTCCTGGCAGTACACAACGTACTCCTTCAGGACGCCAGGGCAGGTGCTCAGCAGAGATGGCGTCCAGTCCACAGATACCGAATCCTGGCTGAGTTTCTTCACCGACACGTGCTGTGGGCTTCCGGCCTCTGAGGCTGCGATCACACCATTGCCATGGTCATTTCCAAGGGTGCTGCCTCAGCATGTTCTGCCTGCCCAGCTGGTACCGTCCAGAGGCCCAGGGAACCGTGACCACCAAGTCAAGTGGGCCTGGGTTCAAATTCTGGCTGCACTACTCTGGTACCATCACTTCTCCTGAGCCTCAGTTTTCTTACCTATAAAATGGGGCAGTGCCTCTTGGGGTGTCTTAGAAGTCGACTGAGTTGACTTTTTTTTTGGCCTCTCCATGAGGCATGTGGGATCTTAGTTCCCTGACCAGGGATTGAACTCGCACCCCCTGCAGTAGAAGCAGAATCTTAACCACTGAACCACCAGGGATGTCCTGACTGAGCTGACTTCTAAGTGTCTGGCTTTTAGCCAGCACCTGATAGGCAATAGGTGCCTCTAAATGGTCTTCCCCATTCCTTATACCCAGGGACCACTGCTGAATCCCCAGAGGAGAGCACCCTGCAGGTTTGGGCCACTCACCATTGCCTCCAAAATGGTAGGTGGACAAGACTGTAGACCATGAGGTTGGCTTCTCTGGGTGTGCAGAGGCAAAGATGGAGATGCGGTAACATGCCTTCTGTTCCAATGCCCCAGATTCTTGGCTCCAGCTGTGAGTTGCTGGAAGGATTAGCAAGGGCCAGGCCAGTAAATAGATTGTGTCCCCACCTTTGCACCTGTGCAATCTGCCAGGAACTTTTAGAGCACTCCTCCTCATGCCTCAAAACCCTTGCACCAATGTCCCCTCCTCCAGGACTCCTCCAGGATTCCTTCCTTTTGCTCTCTCCCGAAGGCTCCCCACCTTCTCCAGCAAAGCTCTTACTCCATGGTGCCAGGGGTGTCTGTGTCCATCCTGTCTCCCCTGGCTGGAAGCTAGACTGAGGATTTTGGGGGACCCGGCCAAGACCAGGGCAGAGAGCAAGAGGCTGCCTGGGCCATTCAGCACCCCCTCTTTTCCTCCAGAGGCCTCATTAATTTGCCACTAGCATCTTGCTAGTTGCCACCTTTCCTGGCACCAGTGAGTGTTTAACAAACACCCTGGGACGTGAGACTCATTTCCTGCCAGGGTGCAACCTGCCCAGGGCTGAGCCCTGGCAAACCAGGACTGCAGCAGGAAACTCCAGACTTCCGCGCTCGTAGGAGGGTCTGACAGGTCTTGGCCTGTCCCCACTTCTGTGTGACCTTGAGCAAGTAGCAAGACCTCTCTGGGCCTCAGATACCCCACGTGGAGGATGCCTACAGGTTTGAGTTGGCTGGGAGCTCTGATGGAGGATGCAGGGTAACCAAAACTACGGTACCCATTCCAGCGGCGTCCGGGTCCTGGGGTGCCGTCACAATGCAGGTGGCAAGGTTCTCCTCCTGGCCCTGGAGCTGCCATTCAATGCAGTACCTCATCCCCTGGGCCCGGGCTGGCCAACGTATGGTGGTCCCGTTGGCTTCAGCCGTGATATTCAGAAGCCCTGGTTCTGGAAGAAAACAACGGAGGCCCATCAGACTAGCGATCTTATGCCCCGCCCCCACCCACCCACCCAAGGCTCTGAGAGCCCCATCCCAATCTCTTGACAAACTCTAACCCCCAGGGGCCGGCAGTGTTTGTATCTGACTGTCTCCCCACGCTGGGGGCTGCCGAGTTGGGGTCTCAGCACCAAGGGGACGGCAGCGGCCGTTTGAATGAATCGAGTCCTCCCCCAGCCTGACCACGGGTTCTCTGCCAGGATGCCCACCATCAGAGCTCCCTATGATACCACTTCTACCCTGCCAGGCTGGTAAGCGACGCTCCAGCAGATGCCTGGCCGCCCACCACCCGCCTCGCCCTGCGGCCGTGGGTGGCTGTGGTGGGGGAGGGGCGTCCTCCTCGGACCAGCGCTCCGAGGACACACCCACTCAGCCCTCTTGGGCTCATCTCTGCCACTCCCTACAGCAAGCGTATCTGCACCAACCTGAGAGGTGGGTACTGCTTCCAATTCTAGAGAGAACAGCTATCATTTGAGTTCTGACTCTATGCACCAGGCCAGGGCTGTTTTATGGTCACCATGATCAATGATATAAATCATATCAATATCATGCCACATCATATCAAATTATATCCATGATATAAAAACTGAGGCTCAAAGACAGAGAGCCACCAGCTTAAGGTCACATAGCAAGGCCATGGCCCAAACCAGACCAGGAACTGACAGACTCCCTGACGTGCCACCCTGGCAAGTGGCTGCATCTGCCTGAGCCTCAGTCGTCCCATCTCTGAAATGGGCATCATCGTAACCACCCTGCTGGGTGCTCAGTAGGATCAGGACTAAGGTGAAGCAAGCAGGGCACTTATCTCTGGCATGAAATTTAAGGAGGTGTCAAAGAATTCAGTCATCAGTATCAATGCTCTTTTAATGCAATATTTTTTTTAAAATAGAAATGAATGGAAAAATATCTACTGAGTACTATTCAGGATTGCCAAACAATGGAAACAGCTTAAATGTTCATCAGAGGAAAAACTGACAGATGAAATGTGGCCCATCCACACAGAGAAATATTAGCCATAAAAAAGGATGAAGCATGACATGTGATACAATGTGGTTGAATCCTGGAGACATCAGGCTGAGTGAAAGAAACCAGACACAAAAGATCACAAAGCGCATGATCAGTTTCTATGAAAAAGCCCAGGAAAATCCACAGAGACAGAAAGGAGATTAATGATAATCAGAGGCTGGGGGAGGGGATGGGAAGTCACTGCTAGTGGGGACAGGGTCTCCTTTTGGGGGTGATGAAATGTCCTGGAACTAGATGAGGTGATGGTTGTATAACACTGTGAATGTAATTAGTGCACCAAATTGTGCTTGTTAAAATGGTTCATTTTGATATGTGAACCTTCCCTCAATAAAATATTTGTGTATATGCATACACATAGATCTTGATTTTTTAAATTTTAGATTTATTTTTTATTGGGGTAATGTTGGTTTATAATAGTATATGTTTCATGAGCACAACATTATATTTCAACTTCTGAATAGTCTACTGTGTGCTCACCGTAGAAAATTTAGTTTCCATCTATCACCATAGAGTTGATCCTCTTTACCCCTCCCCTCCTCCACCTCTTCCCCTCTGGTAACCACAACTCTTTTCTCTCTACCTACATGTTTGTTTTGGTCTGTCCATTTATTTACTTGGTTAGTCAGTTAGTTTGTTTGGTTTGTTGGTTGGTTTTTATATTCCACAGCTGAGAGAAATGATAGCGTATCTGTCCTTCTCCATCTGACTTATTTCACTAAGGATAATATCCTCAAGGTCCATACATGTTGTCACAAATGCCAGCATTTCATTCTTTTTTATGGCTGAGCAGTTTTCCATTGTATACATGAACCACATCTTTTTGCTCCATTGACGATCATTTAGGATGTTCCCATATCTTGGCTATTGTGAATAACGCTGCCATGAACATAGGGGTGCATATATTGTTTCCAATTATGTTTTTCTTTGCTCTGGATAAATACACAGAAACAGAATTGCTGAATCATATAGCGCAAAGATGGTAAAGAATCTGCCTGCAATGTAGGAGACCTGGGTTTGATCCCTGGGTTGGGAAGATCCCCTGGAGAAGGGAATAACTACCCACTCCAGTATTTTTGTCTGGAGAATTCCATGGACAGAGGAGCCTGGCAGGTCCATGGGGTCGCAAAGAGTCAGACACGACTGAGCAACTAACACTTTCACTTTTCATGGTAGTCCTAGTCTTAATCTTTTGAGGAATCTGCCTTCTGTTTTCCCTAGTGGCTGCACCAACTTACATTCCTGCCAATAGCGTGCAAGGATTCCTTTTCATCCACATCATCACCATTGATTTTTTCATTATGTGTAAATATATGTATATATTTAATATATGTATGTGCATGCGTGCATGCTAAGTCACTTCAGTTGTGTCCAGCTCTGTGACCCTATGGACCATAGCCTGCCAGGCTCCTCTGTCCATGGGATTATCCGGGCAAGGATACTGGAGTGGGTTGCCATGCGGTCCTCCGGGGTGATCTTCCCGACCCAGGGATGGAAACTGCTTTGGCAAGCAGGTTCTTTACCACTAGCGCCACCTGGAAAGCCCTTAATATACGTATGCCTGTGTATAAAGTGAGCAAATTGCCTAGATTTTAAATGAAGACAGGATCAACCCTGTTCTTGTACAACCCAGCCTCACTTGACACCCTGATCCTGCCCCTGGTCCCAATAAAACTTTATTTACAAAAACAAATGTTTGACCTGAGCTGTAGTTTGCCCGTGAGATTATTTTTTGAACTATTACATTATAACTCTATGCCTTTTTTAAAACACTATGCATTTTTGATTACTAACTTTCGATACACTCCTAAATTAGACACCCCCTTAAATTTTTGTGCTTTGCTTGCCTCACCTAGTCTAGCTGAGGTTCAGAGTATGTGCTCAGCTCCAAGGGGCCCTCCCACCACCCAGCCAAAGGCACCTGAGTGGGTGCAGGCAGGAATGTTCCATGTCTGATTGGGGCCAAGGCCAAAGCGATTCCGGGAAACGACGGCCAGATCATAGGCACCACCCGAGAGGACGAGCTTTTTCTTCAGGCGCAGAGTCCTCTTGGCCTTGGTCTTGCATGGGCAGGACAGCATGTGCAGGTGGACGTGGTAGGTCACCTCCACGCCAGAGTCAGGCCCAAGGCAGCCTTCCGGAAGCTCCAGCTGGGCCAGCTGTGAGTGTCAGAGATGGTTTTTTGGGGACCTGAACATGCTCCTTGTCCCCATGGGTTGACATCAGGAATCAGCCTGTGAACACAGACTCATCCACAGGCCCACATGATGACTTGAGCAAAAATTTACAAACTAGTAAACCCCAGGGCTGGCAGCACTGTTGGGAAACTGACACATTCACTGATCATTGGTTTGGGGGAAGAATAATTTGGAAAAACCCACTGAAGGCCAGGGGAAAAAAGTTTCCATCTTTGAACCCAGTTACCTCAAGTCTGAAAATTTTTTCTAAGAAAAAGAATTCAAATTATAGGAAACCTAGGAAGAGAAGGAGCTTCGCTATAACTTTACTGTGACAGGTCACTGGGGATCTGGCTGAATCAATTATGGTGAAATTAGGGCTTGAAACCTATGTTTTTGTCCCTGACTCAGGCAGGAAACTTTTCCTCTGTGCCTTAGTTTCCTTCTCTGTAAAATAGGTACATTTGACTATACTTAATGAGTTGTTTGGGGGACTTCAAAGAGATTATCTCCCATCCAGACCAACAGAGTCAGCTACTTCCTGGCCTCCCAGCGTCCACCCGAGCCCCCCACAATTTATTCTGCTGATGGCCACCAGAGGGAGCCTGTGAACACCTGAGTCCAGCCATATTCCTCAGCTCACACACCTCCCATGGCTCCCCATTACCTTCAGATTTCAACCTACAGTCTTTCCGGTCTCAATCACCTTCACAGTTCATCTCCCTGAGTTTTACACACTTCCACTGTAGCCTCTTGTTTCCTTCTCTCTCTTCCCAGGCTAACCCATAGCCCAATGACAACCCTGTTACCTGCTCACTCAAGGTCACCTGCCTCCTCCCATCTGAGCGAAGAGGCTCTATTGAGAAGTTCATCGTAGCCTGTGGAGGGGTTTCTGCAATGAGACAGCAAGACGGTGACACTGGGGATGGTTCCCTTGCTGACAACCTCCCGCAGACCCTGGATGGAGACATGGGACCTTCCCCGCCCCGCCACCCCCCATGAAACACAGGATTCCGTGGGTTACATAGTTTTCAGAATCTGCAAACACGGAGATCCACCTCATGAGGGTGGATATACTTGATGCAATTGGCTAAAAATGGTTCAAACGGTCAATTTTATATAATGTCCTTTTTTTTTAAATACTACAGTTTTTTTTTAAAAATCTGGAAGCAACTACTGGAGTTGTTTCCAAGCAGATACACTGTTGGGAGGGCAGGAGGAAGCTCCAGTTAGTTCAAAGGGTGGGGGCCAAATATTGACAGTTACCCCATCTCCCGCTTCCACCCCCCACCTTGGGCTACATCTCCCCTCTGGAACTGCCCAGGCTCCAGCGTCCTGTGTTGTTTGGGAAAATCCATCTTCACAACACAGCCACTTGCACCCATCAACTCCTTGTTCAGCTTTCCCAGGACAAAACCCACTAAACTAATTGGAAGGAGAGAAGGACCGAGAAATGTCTTCTTTTTAGATTGTGGGTTGGCTGCATTCTATAAAGTGGAACTTGCTCACTGCCCTGTCACCTGGCACCAGTTTCCCCTAATTTCTCCCGCCACCTTATTTCTCACACCCATCACCTTATTTCTAATCCCACTACCATCTTTCGGATGCCTGTCTCCCTTCCTGGGGCCCAGGGTTTTCTCACCAGGGGGGATGCACACAGGGCTGCTCCAACTGCTCCACGGACCTCCGGGGACCCCTGGCCCCAGACGCCGCCGCAGCTGGAATTCCTGGGCCATGTCCATCTCCAAGGGGCAGAGGCATGACTCTGAGGAGAAGCAGAACAAACCTCAGGCCAAGGGGCTGTCCCACAGCTAGGAGTGCCCGGAGCTTGGGATGGTCACTTAGCCATCATGTACATATTAAGCGCCAACTGTATGTGCACTTATTGAGCATCAACTGCGTCCATGCAATTATTGAGAGTTAACTGCGTGCCAGACCCTGGGGACAAGGACTGTCAGAATAGGCCAAGTCCTGTGTTCTGGGGCCTCAAGGATCACCCACGTCTTACACTGTCTGGGGTTCGAGTCTTAGCAATACCATTCCTTGGGGTGTGACCTTGGCCAATGGCTTCTCAAGCCCAAGCCTGTGTTTCCTCCCCTGTGAAATGGGAATCATCCAATATTGAACTACAAAGAGGCACATACAAGTCTACAAAGAATTCAGCCCTGGGCCTAAGACACAGTTGGGGCTTCTCCAGTGGCTCTGCAGTAAAGAATCTGCCTGCAATGCAGGAATTTCAGGAGACACAGTTTTGATCCCTGCATTGGGAAGATCCCATGGAGGAGGGCTTGGCAATCCACCCAGTATTCTTGCCTGGAGAATCCCATGGACAGAGGAGCCTGGTGGGCTACAGTCCATAGGGTCGCAGAGTCAGACACGACTGAACTGACTTAGCATAGCACACAGTGGGTGCCTAATTAATGCTAACTTGCTGCTTCTGTCACTGTTCATTATTATTCTCACCAAAGCCAGCATCATCCTGACGTCCACAGTCACCCTAAAATGAGATCATATTTATACATGATTTTACATTTGGTGTTGAAAATATTAGTTAACTCTTTTGAAATCTTCAACAATTATTTTGCTAAATGCCACGTAGAACCCTGGATTGGATCTGGGAACAGCAAGAGGACATCCTCGGAAAAGCAAATGAAGGACTTCCACGGTGATTCAGTGCTTGGGAACCCGCCTTCTAACTCAGGGGATGCAGGTTCAATCCCTGGTTTGTGCGAGCAAGGGCAGTCATAATCAGATCTTCAAATCAGAGACAGACCCCAGAGGCTAAATATGGGGCAAGAGTAGAGGCCAGGTGGAAGGGGTGATAGATGCAGACTGCAAAGCTGATGGGGGAAATGTGAAGGTGCCCTGTGCCCTGAGCAAACCGCTGATCTCGGAATAAACTCACCAGCTTCCACGGGCCGCCAGGTGTGCGGTGCCGGAACTGCACCTCGGCACCATCCTGGCGGGCTGGGGTCTCCCACTCCATACGCAGCTTCCCTGCCGACTTGGACACCTTGATGTTTCCTGGGGGTGGGTCATATTTAACTGGAAGCAGAGGTGGGGGTTGAGGAAGGGAAGCAGGGGCGTGTGTGAGTTGTTGGTCCTGAAAATCCCAGAAAACCTGCACATGATCCTCCTGGTCCAGAGAAGCCCCCAAGGCCCACCCTAGCAAGTTCCATCTCCACCTGGGATTCTATGAGTCAAAGAGTCAAGATTTATACACAGGATCCTGTTAGTAAAAATATCTTTAAAATATTAATACTCATTGCTGGCAAAGCTATGGTGAGACATACTTCTGTAAATTGCTGATGAGAGGGTAATTAACTGGTTCTATGTTTCTGGAGGACTATTGGGGAACTCCTGCTAACTTTTTAAATTCATTTCAGGGAGTGAAGTGAGCCTGACTTAAGGAGAGACATGTCACCCTTCCTGTCTTTTGGTCATATGGTGTTTGATTCTACCTGAGGGCCTTGGCACTTGCTGCCTGGACCACACTTCCCTACCTTTATTCCTGCTGGACCTTTTTCATCCTTCAAAGGCTCAGCTTGAGCCAAGGGCCTTCCTGATCTGCCAGCAGTATCTCATCATGTGTAATGGTCATGCCTTGTCCATCACCCTACTTGAATCTGGGCTCCATGAAGCAGGGATAGGGTTGGGATTAGGGTAAGGAGAGTGAGGCAGGGTGGTACAAATACAGGATCAGATCCTCTCTTTATTTAAAATCTTGATATTTTGTTCATCATGGCTTCTTTTTTTTTTTTTTGCATCAATATTGGTTTTTTTAAACATTGCATCATCATACTGTTTATCTTGACTACTGAGGTTTTTGCCACCACCCCTGCCTTAAATTTTGTGGCCAAGGAGGGTGTCTCACTCACCTCTCCCTCGTCCCAGCCCTGGGCTCTGACCTCCTCTGGCCTTGTCTGTGTCCTTTATGACTGAGCATGGCACACAGTGGCAGCTCAATACATCTAAACCAAGGGTGTGTTGTTGACTAACAAAAACAGATTTTAAAGACCCAGCAGGATCTTGGGAGCATTACGGTATCAAGGAGAAACCAGAGCTACCTAAATGTCCAGCAGTAGGGGATCAGTAAGGGGGCCATGAAAGACTGTGCCAAGTCACAGGGCAGTGTTGGATGGGAAAACAGCTGGCACTATCCAGCCCCTTGCCAGGGGCCCAGAATCCCCCGCCCAGGTCTTGGCCTGGGGACCAGAAGCTTCTCTGGGTGAGGAGAGGGTAGTGGGGAGGAGAACAGGGTGCTGACCTGATCTGTAGAGGTTCAGGGTAATGTTGGGGGACTTCTCTGTCCGGTTGGCGGCCCGGGATTCCACCCAGAGAGTGACATTGTGGAGCACGGATATGCCATCCTGGTCGGAGAACTGCAGCTTGGTGGCCGAGCCTGTGGCAAAGTAGCAACAGCGGCCTGACTGGAGGCTGTGGGAAGGAAGGTGTGGTGCTGAGTCTCAGTGGCCGCAGTGGATGCCGTACATCACATCCCACTGTCCTTTCCTGCCCCTTTCAGCCCTCCTCCCCAGCCTGGGGGCTTCTCGGGGATCAGCCTGGGACTAAGGGTTTTGGAGGACCCCAGACTCTCCTAACAAGGCCTGTCATGAGGGAAGGAAGAAATGAATGGGTGGATGAGTGAATAGAAGTATGAATAAGTGAGAGGGTGAGGATGAAGGACAGAGGGGTCCTAACTGCCGCCCAAACTGGGTACCCACCCGTGCTGAGCGCCCACAACAGGGAGCCCCGGCCGAGGCCCAGGAAGGGGCCCAGACCCTGAGAGCAGAGGCGGGGATCGCGGAGCAGAGGGTAGCATCCTCACCAGCATCTGAGGAAGTGGCTGACTCCAGCTGCAGGGCCCTCGTACTCCCAGGAACATTCATAACCAGCGCTGCTGAATACCCTGTAGCAGCTCAGGTCCCGGGGGCCTGAAGCTGAGCCTGGAGGTTTGAGAACAGGCTACAGTGTCAGGGAGGGGGTGTCCCCACGCTGACACAACTCAGGGAGGCACCTTGTGACACTTATGCAGCCCAGCATGACCTCAGCTTAAACGCGCTGTGGCTTCCAGCGCCTTCCACCACCCTTCGCACCTGTCTCCTGCCGTCTCCCCTGCATGTCCTGCCCCAGCCACCTCGGCCTCCTCCCTGGTGTTCAATCATATCAGACTCACTCCTACCTCAGGGCCTTTGCAAGCGCTGTGCCCTCTGCCTGAAACGCCCTTGCCCCTGATCGTCACATTCCAATTTCTCCTTCAGAGCCACCGCCTCAACACTAGGTTATTTGAAGCAGCCCCTTCCCTCTCCACCTCCCATTCTGCTCTGTTTATTTCATTACACACAGGATATGCATTAGTGTGACCGTTGTCCATCACGGCACTAGGCTGGGACCCCAGGAGGACAGCGGGGTTCGCAGCTGACTCCTTCACATCCAGGACCGTGTCTGCACATAGTAACTGTTCAGTAAATATCTCTTGAACAAAAGAACAGACGGAACGCCTGCCCAGGGGCAGATTAGTGAATTTGTTATAAGCATCAGCGTTCCAGCAATGCTTGCTTCAGGGGGGGCAAAATGGTTAACAGCTGTGTGACCCCACATGCTGACCAGTCAGGACAGACACATACAGTCCTGTGACTCTGTTATGGAGCAAAGCTTACAGAGGTGGATGACTGCGCTGAGTTTGATGAGGACAGGCTGTCAGGGTGTCAGGTCAGGGCTCCCAAGACCCCAGTCTTTGGCTGAGCAGGAAGGAGTTAAGGGAGGGGCTGCTAGGGATGGCTCAGTCAGAGCCCAGCACCAGCCCTCCCTCCCACGATGGGGAACTGCCCAGACCTGAGTCTGCATCTGGGTATGGTGGGCTCTGAAAACAGCATCCGATGGTACCGCAGGCTTCAGCTGCAAAGGCAATGAAGAGATAATGACAGTCTCAGCCTTTCACTGCAGAGGGAGAGGCGCTCACCCAGGGATCATCCACACACCTGTCCGCTTTCCCATCTATGCACCCCCCATCCATCCATCCACCTTTCTATCCATCCATCCATCCTCCCATCCACTTAGTTATCTATCCAGCCATCTATCTGTCTTTCCATCTATCCGCACATCCATTCACCCATCCATCCATCCACTCATCTATCCATTTACTCACCCATCCACTCATCTGCCCATCCAGTCATCCATCCCTTCACCCATCTGCTTCTCAGACTGCTCCTCTAAAGCAACTCAGGGTCCTCTGCCCTCTCTCTTTTGCTGGTCTCTAGGCCTGCCTGACCTCCAAAAGTCCCGAAACCTTGCTGATCTCCAGTTTACAGAGAGGGAAACTGAGGCACAAGAAACTTAGCCAACTTTAAGTTTATGCAACAGCAGAGTTGGGATGACAGTCCAAACTTGGCTCTTAGAAAGGGCTGAGTCCTTTCCCATTGGATTCCACAAGATGGAGAGACAGTATGTATGTTACACACACTAGATATGATACATATCTATTATACACATACTTGCTCTTTATCCCTTCCTTAGCTACGCCTCACTAAACTCTGGGAAGTGGGAAAGATTCAGAGATTTAGCCCACTCCACCCTGGTGGCTCAGCTGATAAAGAATCTGCCTGCAATTCAGGAGACCCTGGTTCGGTTTCTGGGTCAGGAAGATCCCCTGGAGGAGGGCATGGCAACCCCCTCCAGTATTCTTGCCTGGAGAATCCCCAATGGCAGAAGAGCCTGGTGGGCCACAGTCCCTGGGGTCACAAAGGGTTGGACACAACAGAGTGACTAAGCGCAAAGTACAGAAGACAAAATCAAGACCGGGGAGGAAATGCCCAAGTCTGACATCAGAAGCCATAATCACTGACGTCCCATTTGACAGAGGGGAAGACCGAGGCACACAGGACCAACCCTGGACCCCAGTGCACAGCCCCCCACGTACACACAGCCCCACCACCTGCAGTGAGAAGAGGTGAATTGTCAGGGTAGGGACTCACCGCCCTGTCTGCGGAGCAAGAGGAGAAGGAGGGCAGCCAGCTTGAACACCCACTGCCCCATCCGGTCCTGGAAGACCTCAGCAGTCGCAGAGGAACTTCTGTGCTGCCGGTGAGGCCCCAGCCACCAGGTCCTTCCTCATCTAGGAGCACGCTGAAGCTAACAAAGAAAGACTAAGGAGATTAAAAAAAAAAAAGGTTATGAGACCTGGCCCCTCCCAGGGCAAGTCAAAGTGAAAGAGAAACCCAGGAAGTCAGCTTGGGGGTGGTGGCCTCAACTAGGCCACAAACCCCCCTGAGCCCTAGACCCTGAGCTAGACCCCCTGAGGGTCTGGGGTCTTCTCTGCTGGCTCCAGGTGAGAGTCCCGTGGGTGGCCTGGGGTTCTGTGTACTTGGCTAGGTCTCCAGCCCTCTCTTGCAGAAGGCAATGGTGCCCCACTCCAGTGTTCTTGCCTGGAGAATCCCAGGGATGGGGAACCCTGGTGGGCTGCTGTCTCTGGGGTCGCACAGAGTCGGACATGACTGAAGCGGCTTGGCAGCAGCAGCCAGCCCTCTCTGGCCCACTTCTGAGATCCAGGAGCTAAGTGAGAGGCCAGGGGCCTTTGGACGTCCGAGTTCACTCTCCTGACAAATTGTTATGAAGTGCTTTCTGTAGGCTGGACACCCCCAAAGGGTCCACCTCATCGCTTCCCAAACTCAAACCTCAGGGCACCCTGGGTCCCATGTCCGAAGAATTTCCTTTAGATTCAACTTAGTCTTTTCTCTGTGTCTGTCTCTCGGCCAGAGATGGGGAGGTTGGGGACGGGGGTGAGGGGGGATGGAGTTGTCTCAGTTTCTGATCTTCTGTCTCCACTGTCAACAAAGGTCCAAAATGTCCATGCAAAAGAGCAGATCCATGCTACAAAAAGTGGATAGCACCCCCAAAGCAACACCCTGAGTGGAAAAAGTCAGACCCAGCAGCCCACACGTTGTACGATTCTGTGTATATAAAACGTCCAGAACAGGTAAATCCACAGAGACAGAAGGTAGAATAGTGATTGCCAGGGGCTGGGGGAGGGGATGAGGAGTGACTGTCCATGGGGATGGGGTTGCCTTTGGGGATGCTGGAAATGTTTTGGAACTAAATAGAGGTGATCATTGTACAATACAGTGAATATTCTAAGTGCCACTGAATTGTATATATGAGCACAGTTCATTATATGTTGTGTGATTTTCACCTAAAAAAAAAGCTGTTCTCAGAACCCAGGTGGACAAAAAACAGGATAAGGGTCTCTCCTGGGGAAAAGCATCTGGGGAAACTGAGGCCTGGAGAGGGTGGGAGGAAGCACTTTTTCTGAGAGCAGTTCCGAGAGGCAGCTGGGCCGGCCAGGGTCAGGCGCCCAGCAGGCCATGAAGTCAGAGCCACTGGAACAAAGAGGCAGTGTTCCAGGCCTGGCACAGTGGGGACAGGGACCCTGTGATCCTACACAGAACAGCCTTCATTGGCAGCAGGGCCCAGGCCAGGCCACGGGTGGAGTAGCTCTGAGGTCTGGGGAGGGGCAGAGACAGAGAGAGAAATGAGAGACACGAAGATAGAGAAATGTACAGATGGAAGAGACCATTGGAGATGGGGTAAATCAATGGGCCCCCTCTCAATGATCCTGAGACTCTTACCCCAGGTGCCCCATTTCACAGATGGAAAAACTGAGTCTAGAGACACTCAGCCTCCTCAGGGCCCTGGCTAGAGGTAAAGACATAGATGCAAACCCTGAGGCAGAGCCCCCCACACAGTGGGGCTGAGCTTCCATGAGCAAGGCTCATGCCCTAGGACTACCTCCTAGCCCCAAGAAAGTCAGGCCTCCCAAGCTTCAGCTTCCTCATCTGCAAATGGGCTAGAGTGAGGATAAACGGGGCTTCCCCAGGGGCTCAGCGGTAAAGAATCCACCTGCAATACAGGAGACACAAGAGATGCGGGTTCCTTCCCTGGGTCAGGAAGATGCCCTGGAGAAGGAAGTGGCTACCCACTCCAATATTCTTGCCTGGAAAATCCCACAGACAGAGGACCCTGATGGGCTGCAGTCACAAAGAGTCAGACAGGACAGCGTGACTGAGCCCAAGGATAAACAAGGGTTGTTGCCACCAGATAGCCAGTACGATTTGTCATTCTTCGGGGGCTCTCAGTGACCTCTGCTGTTATCACACCTCTTTCCCATCCCCCCAAAGTTAGAGCAGCCACTGAAAAAACATCACGGGGGTGGAGCAGAGCTGGACACAGATGCTCCCAGCTCCTTGGGGGTTAGGGGCTGGCTGCAGGGAGGCATAGAGGTTGGGGGGCTCTGAGCGGGACCAGAGAAGGCTGCCCAGAGAAGGGAAGTCTTAAACTGGCTTTGTAGAGTTAAAGCGCATTCCCAACAGAGGTCAAAGGAGAGGCAAAAGTCTGGGGGACACACTTTGGTGAATACCAAGATGAACTGGCAGGTCTGGGACTCCATGTGGGAGATGAAGATGGTAGAGTGGACCAGAGCCTCGAGTGCTGGGCTGAAGGGCTAGGCTTTTTCCCAAGGAACTATGGCAGCAGTGTGAGCAGGATTCCAGCCACGTGTGAGGTGTTGTTTCTGCCCTTATTGAGGTCACAGCTGGAGGCTCACCCTGAGGTTCACCGCACCCCACCTTCCCCGTGTCAAATCTTTGTACACCCACCTCTCTTGGCCTGCCTGCCACCTACTTCAGGAAGCCCTCCCAGCTGCCCCAGAAGCAAAACTGAGATAGGTCCCCAGGGCCGTCCCACTTTCAGATGCCCCACAAACTGAGGAGGGGCAGGAAGGACAGGGTCATAGTCCCCCACCCCTGCCCAGGAAACGGTAACAGGAGGAACCACAGAACTTCCCCACCCCCTCAGCTTCCGTCTTCTGTGGAGAGGGTGGGTAGTGACCTTTAGCCTGAGAAGAGCTGAGCTTCCCTCCAGGCATGCGGTCAAGAGATCTGATGCCCTTGAGGGGTATCTAAGGAGGATCTTGAGGGATGAGTAGGAGTTGGCAAGGAAATGATCCATTAGCTCATTTAACAAACACATTTATTAATAAGAACATTTTTTCACCAATAAGAGCGTTTTTCATTCACTCAGCCAGGACTTTCTGATGCCTCCAGAGGATCATTTGAAGATGTTTTAAAGGATACAAAGTGGTGACCATTTTTGTAAGGTATAGAAATATTGAACTAATATATATTATATTATATATATATATTATATACTGATATAATACTATAGGTCAACATTTATTCAATTTTTAAACAACATTTGTTTAATTTATCTGGCTGTCCTGGGTCTTAGTGGGCTTCTCCCTGGCAGACCACAGTCTATGGTGTCACAAAGCGCTATTTAGCAGAGACAGGTGGCACTAGTGGTAAAGAACCTGCCTGCTGATGCAGGAGACGCAAGGGATGCGGGTTCCATCCCTGGGTCGGGAAGATCCCCTGGGGGAGGAAATGGCAACCCACTCCAGGGTTCTTGCCTGGAGAATCCCATGGACAGAGGAGCCTGGCGGGCTGCAGTCCCTGGGGTTGCAGAGTCAGACACGACTGAGTGACTAAGCGCAGCACGTGGTCGGTCTTTGCAGTGAGTGGCATGTGTTTGCGTGCTAAGTCGCGTCAGTCGTGTCTGGCTCTTTACGACTCTACGGACTGTAGCCCACCAGGCTCCTCTGTCCATGGGATTCTCCAGGCAAGAATCCTGGAGTGGGTTGCCATTTCCTCCTTCAGGGAATCTTCCCAACCCAAGGATGGAACCCGAATCCTTTGAGTCTCCTTCATTGGGAGGCAGGTTCTTCACCACTAGTGCCACCTGGTGAAGTAGCGGCATGTGGGGTCTTTTTTCAGTTGTAGCGTGTGAACTTTAAGCTGCACGTGAGATCTAGCTCCCTGACAAAGGATCAAGTCTGGCCACCCTGCATTGGGAGCATGGAGTCTCAGCCACTGGAACCACCAGGGAAGCTCCTTATTCAATTTAAAAAAAAACATACAAAGTGTGTGTGTTGGTTGCTCAGTCGTGTCTGACTCTTTGCAACCCCATGGGCTGTAGACCCCAGGCTCCTCTGTCCATGGGATTCTCCAGGCAAGAATACTGGAGTGGGTAGCCATTCCCTTCTCCAGGGGATCTTCCTGACCCAGGGATCAAATCTGGGTCTCCTGCACTGCAGGCAGATTCGTCACCATCTGAACCACCAGGGATGCCCATTTACATACATATTATTCACTCCCTGATGTCCCTCACGGAGACATTTGAGGAGGGTTTTGATGAATGTGTATAAGATTGCAAGAAAAAAAAATTATGTCCATTCAATAAATGGTCTCTGATGTTTCTCAAGGAGAATTTGAAGTGGATTTTGAAAAATAGGTGTTCACTGTGGAAAAATTGCATTCAGTCAGTGCATCAGTCTGTCAGTCAACAAATGCTCCCTGGTGCCCATTGAAGTGGTCTTTGGGGAAGGAGTTTGGGAAGGAGTTCTTCAGAGGGATCAAGGACATTAAGACCTCTCTGGTGGCTTCCCCTCTACTAGCTCCTCATCTGTCCACCCAACCACCTCTGGTACGTGAAAGTAACAGGTAGGAAGGCCAGAGGTCCCCAAGCAGCAGGAGGAAATAAACTGCAAGTGGCAGACATTTTTTTCCTTCTCTACACAAAATTAAAAGAGGCTTCTTTTAATTATGTGTTGATAACACCTGGTTCTGCCTTGACCTAACCAATGCATTTTTCTTACAGAGATGTTTTTCTTAAGCTATGTTAATGAAACTATGTATTTGTTTTGGAATCTGCCTTTCTTTATCCGCCTAAGACTAGCTCTTTTAACTCTTCTCAAATCTTGGGCTGAAAATGGCTCAACAAGCCAGTATTCCTGTCAATTGTTTTATGGTGGGGGCGGAGGGTGGGGGGAGGATGACATGTCTCCTGCCATCCTATCTTGAAAATGCATATTGTGGGAGGGGGGCCTGGTGACACTCCCTCAGCCTTGAGGTGCCTCTCGTATCTGATCAATACTTTTCTAACAGACATAAAACACCTTGCTAAAAGCTATCAAGGGCGCACTCTTTCTGTCCACTTCTGATGTCTATGTCAGAAGTTTTCCCTATCTCTATTATACTTTAATAAAACTTGGCTACACAAAAAGCTTCAAGTAGTCAAGCCTCATCTCTGACCCCGGATGGAAATCCTCTCCTCCGGAGGGCACGAAACCTGGTATAACACACAGCTCGAAGCAACCCTTCATACGGGGAACCTCTCCTCCTCCGGATTCCGGCCAAAGTCCCAGGGAAGATACTGATTGGCTGAGTTTGAGTCATATCTCCATCTTGAACCAATCACAGTGGCAGGATGCAAGATTCTAGGTCACATGTCCACCCCAGCCTGGACTACAGTAGAACTTTTAGGCAGAACTAGCCAGAGACAGAAAGTTGGCTATTTTAGGACATGAGTTTACGATTACCTGGGTGTATGCAAGCTGCAACTGAAGCCCATTTAGTGTAGGGTTGTCAGATAAAATACATGACCCCCAGTTAAACTGGAATCTCAGATAAATGAAAGTGAAAGTGAAAGTCACGTCCAACTCTTTGGGACCCCATGGACTATACAGTTCATGGAATTCTCTAAGCCAGAATACTGGAGGGGGTAGCCTTTCTCTTCTCTAGGATATCTTCCCAACCCAGGGATCGAACCCAGGTCTCCCACGTTGCAGGTGGATTCTTTACCAGCTGAACCACAAGAGAAGCCCAAGCATACTGGAGTGGGTAGCCTATCCCTTCGCCAGCGGATCTTCCTGACCCAGGAATCAAACTGGGGTCTCCTGCATTGCAGGCAGACTCTTTATCAACTGAGTTATCAGGGAATCAGATAATTAATAGAGAGATTTTTGCATACTTACATCCCAATTATTGTGGAGAGTAATATACTGAAAAAGTATTCATTGTTTATCTGAAATGAAATGTAATCAGGTGTCTGTATGAGTTTGGTAGAACCGCCATAACAAAGTATCACAGTCTGAGTGATTCCAACAACAGAAATTTTCTTCCTTATAGTTCTAGAGGATAGAAGTCTATGATCAAGGTGTTGGCACGTTTGATTTCTTCCAGGGTCTCTTTCCACAGCTTGAAAATGGCATCTTTTCCTCCTGTCTTCACATTGTCTTCCCTCATAGTATTTGTATACTAATCTCCTCTTCTGTCTGAGCCCCCAGGGAAGCCCCAACCTCCTCTTCTTATAAAAATATCAGCCATATTGGATTAGGATCCACCCATATGACCTCATTTTACTTTAATTACTTCTTCAAAGGCCTTGTCTCCAAATACATTCAGAGGTACTGGGGGATGAGGATTTCAACTTACGAATTTGGGGAGAACACAGATTAACCCCTAACAGTGACTGCTTCGGAAAACAGTTTGGTAGTTTTTTTTAATATTTAAAAGCAGGGTTTCCAAGCATGCGTGCTGAGTCCCTTTAGTTGTGCCTGACTCTTTGCGACTCTATGGACCATAGCCCACTAGTCTCCTCTGTCCATAGGATTCTCCAGGCAAGAATACTGGAGTGGGTTGCCATGCCCTCCTCCAGGGGATCTTCCTGACCTGGGGATCAAATCTGCGTCTCTTACATCTCCTGCACTGGCAGACAGGTTCTTTACCACTAGCACCACCTTGGAAGCACAAGTGACTATAGGACCCAGGAATTCCACTCCTAGGTATATGCCCAAGAGAACTGAAAGCATATCCATGTCCACACAAAAACTGGTAACACAGGTAATACATGAGTGTTCACAGCAGCACTCTTCAGAAGAAGCAAAAAGTAGAATAACTCAAATACCCATTAATGGATAAATGAATAAACAAAGCACTATCCATGCAATGGAATATTATTCATCCCTAAAAAGGAAAGAAGTGGCATTTGCTGCAATGTGAATGAATCTTGACAACAACGTGCTGAGTGAAAGAAGTCAGACACAAGAGACCACACATTGTATGACTCTATTTAGGTGAAATGTCCGGAAAGGCAAATTCACAGAGAAAGAAAGCAGATTGGTGTTTACCAGGGGCTGAGGGGAGGGAGAGTAGGAGGTGACAGCTCACTAGTATAGGGGTTCTTTTGGGGTTGATGAAAGTGTTGTGGAGTTAGATAGTGGTGCTGATTGCACAACTCTGTGAATATGTCTAAAACCCACAGAACTGTACACTTTAAAAAGATAAATTTTAGGGTAGGCAAATTACATGCCAATTTCAACACATGTATGAGAAAAACAAATTTTGTCTTGGAGTCCTGTATTTTTTTCTTTAACAGACTTCCCTAGTGGCTCAGCGGTAAAGAATCCACCTGGCAATGCAGGAGACTTGGGTTTGATCCCTGTGTCAGGAAGATCCGCTGGAGAAGGAAACGGGAACCCACTCCTGTATTCTTGTCCGGGAAATTCCATGGACAGAGGAGCCTGGCAGACTATAGTCCATAGGGTTGCAAATTGTCGGACACAGCTTAGCTACTAAACAACAGCCTATATTTTTATGCACTCAGTCTGGCTACCATAACTTGGTGGGATCTTACAGTACTTCACAGGCGATTAGCCAGGTCGCCTCCAACCTGAGAATGTACGGTCATGTCAGGCGGAACATTAAGGTAAAAGAAGGAACCTGCAGCTGCAGAGACAGTGGGAGTTCCAGGGAAAGAGACAATGTAGATGCCACCTTGGGACTTTAGGCTTTTTCCAGCCTCCCTTTCCCTTCTGCAAAGTCAGGCTGAACAGTTACCATCACATACCTATGAGGGGAGGTCCTCATGAAGCATTTAGTTGGGTGTTCAGTTGACACTCAGCAAAGGCAGTCATCATCAAAAAAGAAACTGATAACTACAGTGGCTGCTTATTCTTCTAAATAAAGTTTTATTGGGACAAGGGCCAAAATTGGAGTGAGGCAAGCAGTCAGGGTCATGGAAGGGCAGAGTCTGATCCTGTATTTAAAATGTTGATGTCTAGTTCATCATGCATTTTTGTGTTAGCTTTGATTCTTTACACTATTGTTTTTAAAATGTTGTGTATCTTAAGGATTTTCTTGTATGTGTGAGCCCTTGTTAAATTTTGCACAGCAGTGAATACCGCACCCGCCTCACCCTTGTTGTGTGCCCCAGGAACACGGATCCTGAGCCTCAGTTTCCTCACTTGCAAAATGGGGATAATTCTCTCTTCTAGGAAGATGTGTTGAAAAGTGTTTACTTCTAGGCTCTAGGGGCGGGGCGGGGCCTGGAAGGGCGGGGCAGGCTCTCCCGAAAGGGGCGGGCCTTTCGTAACCGGCTCCTCGAGAGGGGCGGGGTCAGGCCTCGTCAGCTGACCTGTTTGGCCAATGGCGCGGGGTGGCGGGGCCGGGCTGGCCGAGGCGGGGCCGGGAGCCGGCCGGCAGTGCGGACTAGCCCGCGATGGACGAGCCGAGCCTCCTGCGGCGCCGTGGGCTCCAGGTGAGGCCCCGTGAGAGCGGGCAGAGGTCGCTGGTGGAGTGAACCTGCCTGGGTGCGGGATCGGGGCTTGGACGGACCGAGGGGAAGCCGAGGCAGAGGGAGGGGCGCGCTCCGGGGGCTCCCGCTTCTGCACTCACATCTCCAAGCGCTTTTCGCTAGGTGAGAGGAGGGTATGCCCATTTGCCATATGGAGAAACTGAGGCTCCTTGGGGGAAAGGGGCTGAGGGTTTCGCCTTCTCCACCAGGAGCTCTAATAATACGAGCAACGACAGCCTTTGAGCGCTCATCTATGTTCATGTCGTTGGTGTTAATCCTTTTACTAGTGATGTGTTGTATTAATCTTTTTACTAGGGATGGAGTAATATTAATCAATGTTATTAATTAATGTGTATTAATACGTGCTTCGTGCCTTCGCAGCGCCATCGCACCCCTGTCTCAGCTCACCCATAAGGCAAGATGGGGAGGCTGGGACTGTCAGGCAGCCCTTTCATCAGACAAGGAAACTGAGGCTCCAGTCTAAGAAACTCACAATCCCGAGGTCGCCCAGCGGCATGTAATTTACCCACCCTTAACCAGCTCTCTGGTGCACCAGCCACTGCCAACTGACTGTGTGGCCTGGGGAGTGGGGGCAGGGGCGGTGGGAGGCACTCTTGCGTTTCTGGACTTCAGTTTTCCCAATCACTATAAGGGCCCTCCTGTTCTGACCCCTGGGTTCGGATTTGTGCTGGGGAGGCAGCGCCACGAGGAGATAAGAAAAAAAGGCATCATAGCTAGCAAAGGGTGACCTCGGATGGCAACTCCTTTGATCTGTCTGGACCTCAGTTTACCCGTCTGTTCAATGGGAATTTAGACAATCTAGCCCTTTCCCTCGAGCTTAGACCACACATGTAGAAGCCAAGTGGGGAAACCGGGATTCATCATTGACCCAACAAACCTTTATTGAGTGCCCCCTGTAGTCTTCTGGCTCCAAGAGGCAGTGGTGGTGGTGAGGGGTGTTCACCCCTGGAACTGCCCTCCTGGATCTCCCAGCCTGTGGGGGGAGATGAATACCTGAGCAGCAGGGATCCCGCCGAGGGGTCAGGTGCCATGGGGCACCCTCAGGCACTCCTGGAGAAGGTACCTGAACTGATGGTTGCCAGTGGCTTTGGGACAGAGAAGGCAGCCCCTGGTGGAAGGGCAGGGGGTTGGTGTTTGGGGAATGAATGAGGCTGGGTTGGTGTTTGGGGAATGAATGAGGCTGGGTTGGTGTTTGGGGAATGAATGAGGCTGAGAGAAGCCAGAAAGGACAGGGGTGGGGAAATGGGCACTGAAGCCGAGGAGAATGGGGAAAGGCAGGCCTTGAACCTGGCTGCCAGACCGTGAACTTGTCTGAAGGTGAAGGGGGGTGCGGTCACCTGGATTTGGGCTGGGGATCAGGGAGGGTGTGGGTTGAGCTGCAAGGCAGAGATCCTGATGGCATGGGGAAGGAGGGGCAGGAGAAGGGCAGGGGTCATGGCTGAGGCAAGAGCAGGGCGGGGTGGGGGGCCTGAGCATAGATGAAGGGGTGCATCTGGACTAGTGAGCAGCACTGGGGAACCAGGCCCCTCCCGCAGCCCCAGATAGATTTCAGCCCCGCCCGCAGCCTCTTAAAATAGAGAAACTGCCTTTGGGTAGGCGATTGGGGGTGCAACTGACGTCAGAAAGAGGGGGCCTGTTCCATGGGGAGGAGGTACCCATTCTCTGAGGACGAATCCCATGTTACAAACGGGGAAACTAAGGCTCACAGAATCATAGGCTCTGTCCAGCTGTCCCAGTGGGTAACAGAGTCAGGATCTGAACCCACACAGACCTGGCTGTCCATCCAGACCAACCCCGCATTGGCAGGACTCCATCCAAGGAGGAGGAGGGACAAGTAGGGATTGCCCAGATGAGTGAGGCCAACCTGAGTGGAGGGAACAGCATGCGGAAATGCTCAGAGGTGTGCAGACGTGTGTTTATGGGGCAGCCAGAGGCCGTTTCTTAGCACTGGACCTGGGCGTGTGAGATGGACTCATCTACTGCCAGGGCTTCTAGCGCTGATGTTGAAGAGGTTAGACTTTCTCCCCAGGGTGATTAGGAGCTGTGGAAGGTGCTGGAGCAGGGCAGGTCATGTCAGATCTGAGAGCTTTGAAAGATTCCTCTGGAGCAGGTGGGGGTCTAAAAAAGAGCCAGAAACGAGGAAAGCATCTACAGTAAAGGACAAAGTAGGAGATACAATGAAAATATTTTTTAAAAAATAACAGTAGAAGTGTAAATAACTGCTCACATTATGGGGCATCTACAAATGCTAAATGCTAAGAAGGCAATGGCAACCCACTCCAGTACTCTTGCCTGGCAAATCCCATGGATGGAGGAGCCTGGTAGGCTGCAGTCCATGGGGTCGCTAAGAGTCGGACATGACTGAGCGACTTCACTCTCACTTTCCGCTTTCATGCATTGGAGAGGGAAATGGCAACCCACTCCAGTGTTCTTGCCTGGAGAATCCCAGGGACGGTGGAGCCTGGTGGGCTGCCATCTATGGGGTTGCACAGGGTCGGACATGACTGAAGGGACTTAGCAGCAGCAGCAGCAAGCATGCATTTAAGTCTCCAACAGCCCGGGGATTATTAGCTTTATTTATCAGAGGGGGAAACTGAGGCTCAGAGAGGGAAAGTAACAGCCAGAAAGCCAGAATCGAAATTCTAACTGGTCTGGCACTTGAGAGTGCAAAGATGTTGAGGGCTTCAATTTGGGGCATCAGTCACACACTCCTTTAACTGGAGCCCTGAGCGCCTTGTCCCCCCCACCCCACCCCAATCAGGGGGCAGCCTGCTGATCAGAGTCAATCATTTATCCTAAGGCTAATCTTTGCCACAGGTCAATTCATAAAAGTCTGAGAAAGTCATGAGCTGATTGGCCAGTCCAGACAATACATGGAGGTGTCCTGGCTAATCTGACTGTGGCAATGCAGGGTATGCTGTTGGCTGAGTGGTTTTGTTGTTGTTTAGTTGATAAGTGTGTCCAGCTCTTTGCAAGTCCATGGACTTGCAGCCTCCTCTGTCCGTGAGATTTCCCAGATAAGAATACTGGAGTGGGTTGCTCTTTCCTTCTCCAGGGGATCTTCCCCACCCAGGGATCAAGCCTTTGTCTCCTGCATTGGAGGGCAGATTCTTCCTCGCTAAGCCAGCAGGGAAGCCTGACTGAATACTAGGAGGTCATAAATAGGACCTGGGCTTGGCCCGCAGGCCACCAGTTTGCCTTGGCTGTGGGTAAAGGGAAGAGGAGACTGGCCCTTTCTGGTTTGGGTTAAGCTCAGCCTTCTGTGTAGCGATTGTCGGCGCCAGTTAACATAAGCTGTTATTACTAGGATTACTACCACTATTATTCTATCATTATTTTCATTTCCCATTTGGCCCTTTGCTTCACAAATGACAGAATTTTATAACACCAGATCCCCAAACAGAGCATGCGGGGACAGAGAAATTGGCCAGTCTGTGTCTGGACTTTGTCTCTGCTGCTGCTGGGGAAGCTCCCTGGAAGGACCATCTGGCATTCTCCTGGCCCAGTTCCAACTATTCTCCTCCTCCAGGAAGTCCTCTGGCTGATGCCATGTGGTCTCTTCTGATCGCTCTCTCTCTACTCCAGCTGCTATCTTCCCATGGGACTTGGTACCCACTAGGCTGAGTCCCACCTCCACCCTACTGTTTCCCACCAGCCTGCTGGTCCAACTTGAAGACCGCTCCAGGAAGTCTTTTGGCTCCCCACTCCCTCCAGCCCTTTCTCTTCCTCTGGGTCCTTGCTAGTGCCTCCAGTATGGGGGTGTCCATGCCTTCCCCTGTCTCCTTCAGACTGGGGATTCCTCCAGGTGGAGCTGAGGCTTCTGGTGAAGAGGCAGCATCACCCAGCCCAGAACAGGATACCATAAATATTATCTTTAAAGGGCGGTTCCAGGGGGTTGGACCTCCCCCCGCCTCCACCCCCTTTCTAGGCGAGAACCACTCCCTGAGGAACAGCTGGCAAAGAGGAGGCTGAAGGCGGAAGCAGATGGTGCAGGGAGCAGAGGGTCCGGGGGTGGTTCCGGGAGAGTTCCATGTGGGCCCAGCGTTCCACTGAGCCTTTGCAGGGGGCTACTGACCTTCCCTCATCTCTCTTTGCCACTTTACATCTTTTTGTATTTTGGAAGTAAATTAAAATTTGTGGATAAATTGTGAGTTATCAACCTCACAAAATAATTGTCTTGGCTTCCTTTTATCAAAGCCTCCCCCAGCATCAGGCCCTGAGCCTGCTGCTTGACTCCTTCAGGGCCCCATGTAACTGGACCATTTCCAAACAAGGAAACTGAGGCTCAGAGGGATGAAGTTGTTTGTCAGAGATCATACAGCCCAGACTGGGGAGCCAGACTGGGAACCAAGGACTGTCAGGATTTTAGAAGGAAATGGCTGGGATGGGTGTGTGTGTGTGTGTGTGTGTGTGTGTGTGTGTGTGTGTGCGTGCGTGTGTGTACCCGTGTGGGCACAGCAAAAGTCCCTGAGCTCGGATCCCAGCTCCTCTCTGTTTTTTGGGTTAGTAGGGGAAGGAGGAAGCTGGCGTAAGAACTCACAACTGGAGGGGGCCAGTGGAGCCCCTAACGGTGGTGGGTCTGGGGCCGGCTGCCCTGCACGGTACTGAGCTCTCCATCCCCGGAGGTATTCAAGCAAACAAGGAGACCTCAGGTTGGCAGGTGAGCCTCCTCCCATCTTGAAGGGCTCTGACTTGATTTTCTGAGCTCAAGGTAGTTGGGGTCCAGCCTCTGGGCTTCGCCCCACCCCCGCAGATCCATCTCTTCCTCTGCCTGGAGACCCTGTCAATCCCTCCCGGCCTTGTCATCTCCGCGCCCAGCAGCTTCCGGCCCCCTCCAATTGGCTGCGGGGGCTGATGACGTCATTGTTGCCATGACGAACGCCCAACTCTAGATGTGGGCAGCCCTGAACCCACCAAGATAAAAATAGTTGTGCATCCTCGACGCTACCGCCCCAGCGTGTGTGTTTGTGTGTGGTGTCCAGAGACCTGGATTCCCGACCCTACCTCAGTCAAGAAATGTGGGCAGCTGCTGCCCTCCGCGCCTCAGTTACCCTGCCTGTAAAAAGGCCTCTGCTCCTGGTGCGTAGTAGCGACTCGGTGAATGTGAGTAAAATTTAGCTAGTATTGCGATAGTCTGCGAAGGCCCTCGCTGAGTTCAAAAATAACACAACAATAACATGCGACGGTAATAATCTCTGATCACTTTTACCCCAGACCTCGCTTTACATCATCTCCACATTACACATGGGGAAACCAAAGCCCAGGGGGTACCAACCACTTGGCTCAGGGTCCCACGGACAGCAGAGAAGAGAGAACAGATCTGGACCCAGGTCTGAGTGTCCTCGGATTCTAAACTCGTGCTACACAGCCTTTTGAGAATTAAAAAGTCCTCCTGGGCAAACCACATTTGAGGGTGGACTCAGATCACAATGGACCCCAAGCATAGGGGTTTCTTGTATATGGTAAGGACACCCAGGATTGGTGCAGATCGGCTTGCTGAGCTCTGGCCCTTCAATAGGGTTTGTGCCCCCAGCCCCCATTGATGACCGGGACCCAAACCTGCCTGGATTTTGCAGAGGGTGAGCAGAAATGGCTTTCAGATCTGAGAGGGCACAGGGTAAGGATGATGCAGGAATCTCCCTTTCTTCAATTGTTGTTTAGTCGCTAAGTTGTGTCTGACTCTTTGCGACCCCGTGGGCTGCGGCACACCAGGCTTCCCTGTCCTTTGCTATCCCCTGGAGTTTGCTTAAATTTATGTCCATTGAGACAGTGACGCTATCTAATTATCTCATCATCCTCTGCCACTCTCGTCTCCTCTTGCCCTCAGTCTTTCCCAGCATCAGGGTCTTTTCCAGTGAGTCAGCTCTTCGCATCAGGTGGCCAGAGTACTGGAGCTTCAGCTTCCTCATCAGTCCTACCAATGAATATTCACAGGTTGATTTCCTTTAGGACTGACTGATTTGATCTCCTTGAAGTCCAAGAGACTCTCAAGAGTCTTTTCCAGCACCACAATTTGAAAGCATCAGTTCTTCGGCTCTCAGTCTGCTTTCCTCAATAGAATATTAGTATTAATATTTAGCCACTACTGATATAGTTCTTGGTAAAATCAACTAATTTATTTTAAATAATGAAGTTATTTTTAATGTAAGGAGTCTGAGAGGGCTTCCTGGAGGAAAGGGTGTTTGAGCTGAGACCTGAGGGATGAACTTCAATTAACTAGCACCAGAAGGGAGGGAAAGTGGTCCTAACAGAGGATACAGCTGGTGCAAAGGCCCTGAGGCAGGGCTGAGTTCAGTGTATGGGGTGAGCAGAAAAGAGGCATTGGTTGGAACAGGGTGAACGAGGGGCCAGCTGGGAGATGAGGTGAGTGGAAGGCTAGGGGAAGTGAGGGGTTTGTCTCCCTGGGAATGACTCCTGTTTTCTTTTCAGAAGGAGCTGAGCCTACCACGCCGGGGACGTGGGTGAGTTCACCTGGGGCCAGTTGGCTGGGTGGAGCCCTATGATCCTGGGCACAGATATTTCAGCGGCAGCATCTGAATTGTGAATTTATTTAATAATTACTACAAAGCTCTCACCTTGATCCTGCCCTGTCCCCTTTCCGCCCTGGTGTTTGCAAAGTACTTCACAGGCACCTCACCACAGGCTGGGAGGTGAAGTGCAAATCATGTCAGTTTGCAAACGGGAACCTGAAGTGCGTAAGGGTTGCATCACTGGCTCAAAAGCACCCAACTTGAAAGGGTGGTATCCAGGGTCCAGACTATAGAATTCCAACCTGGTGTCTTGGAATTGGCTTGCATGCCTCCCATGACAAAGCTCACTCTATTTCAGGGAACATCGGTGGAAAATCATACAATTCGGGGTCACATTAATGTTCCTGGTGGCTGGCATTGTGAGGTCCCTCAAACTCCAAGATTTGTTAAGTGTCTTCACTGGTTTGTTGATGTTTAGTCGCCAAGTCATGTTCCACTCTCTGTGACCACCTGGACAGTAGCCCACCAGGCTCCTCTGTCCATAGGGTTTCTCAGACAAGAATACTGGAGTGGGTGGCCATGCCCTTCTCCAGGGGATCTTCCTGACCCAGGGACTGAATCTGCATCTCTTGGGTCTCTTGCATTGGCAGGCAGATTCTTTATCACTGGGCCACCTGGGGAGCCCCCAGGTTTTACACAGGTTTATGGGGGCTTCTCTGGTAGCTCAGTTGGTAAAGAATTCGCATGCAATGCAGAAGACTGCCTGCAATAGAGGAGACGCAGGATTGATCCCTGGGTCAGGAAGATCCCCTGGAGAAGGGAATGGCTACCCACTCCAGTATTCTTGCTTGGGAAATCCCATGGTCAGAAAGCCTGGTGGGCTACAGTCCATGGGGTCACAAAGAGTTGGACACAAGTGAAGCCACTTAGGGCACTCAGCAGCACCGGTGGAAAAAGCAAAGCCCAGGAAGGGGAGGCGTTTGCCTTGAGCTGGTGGTCTGGGGAAGTGTGATGGCAAACACTCCCTCTTCGGAGGCTTGGAAGCTGTGTTTGCCTGAGCTGAGGGTGGGAATTCCCTTGCGCCTCAGTGAAATCACTCCCTCAGCAAACTTCTTTTGAGTATCTACTGTGTACTAGGTTCTGTTCCAGACACAGGCGACAGGGTGAGAAGTCAATGCTGGATCCTGTCATGCAGCTTGCACTCTCTTGGGCAAAATGATGAAGTGATGTTCTAAAGCGTGTGTGTGTGTGTGTGTGTGTGTGTGTGTGTGTGTGTGTGTGCGCGCGCGCGCGCTTGGTCATGTCTGATTCTTTGTAACCCCGTGGACTATAGCCTCCCAGCTTCCTCTGTCCATGGGATTTTTCAGGCAAGAATACTGGAGCGCGTTGCCATTTCCTCCTCCAGGGTATCTTCCTGACCCAGCGATTGAACCCCTTGTCTCTTGGTCTCTTGCATTGGCAGGCAGATACTTTACCACTGTGCCAGCTGGGAAGGGATGTTATACAGGGGGAGAGATCAGAGGCACACAGGAAGGGGCTGGAGGGCGGCTTTAGAGGAAGTGACATTTGAGACTAGACCTGGAAGAGAAAAGGGTAGGGGGAAGAGCATTCCAGGTAGAGAGAACTGCCTGGTCGAAGGTCCTGAGAAACAGCATGGAGATAGGAGTGGAGAGAGGAAAAGGGGTAGATCCTGGGGGCTGGATGAGAGTTTGAAGTCTGGTGGTGGGGCTGGTGTCAGAGTGGCCTCCAAGTCCAGACCCTCTCTGGTTGGACGGAGGGCAGTGCAGCGGGTGGGGAGGGACCTGCGGGCCCCGGTAGGGGCGGGGCTTGGACGCCGCCGGGAAGGCCGGCACTGTCCCCAGCCTTTGCCCAGGCTGGGGGCAGGGTGGTGGGCGGTGAATCAGTCCAAACTGCAGAGGGCAAAGTCCGGGACCACGGCGTAGGACCAGGACAAACACTCCGTGAAGGCTGTCTACTCGTAGCCACCTGCGGTGTGCCTGACTCGTTCTAACCAGGATTTCTAGGGGGCTGCGACCGGACACAGACAACCCCAGACTTTCGGGAGTCTGGGCTGGGCAGGAGGGAGGGTGGGGCTCGGAGCGCCGGGGGCCCACTTGTATTAGGGAGGCTGGTGGGGCTGAATTCGGATATGAATGAGGGCGATGACGGTCCTGGCAGAGGGAACCCAGGGAAGCAAAGGCCCGGAGGCGTGGTTGGGGCCTCCGGTGTGCCGGGAGATGCTGACACCGGCTGCGGGTGGCTAGGGACGTGGGGCTGAGCCCCCGCGCCGGTGGCCAGTGGGGGGATAGGGGCGAGACACGCT
Organism: Cervus canadensis; assembly: GCF_019320065.1. Classification (NCBI taxonomy): domain Eukaryota; kingdom Metazoa; phylum Chordata; class Mammalia; order Artiodactyla; family Cervidae; genus Cervus; species Cervus canadensis. The sequence continues at coordinate 103,901,093 of NC_057389.1, forward strand.
CAATCCCGGGTGGAGAGACATCCCCCGCCCCCCCCTCCCCCCGCCCTCCAACCCCCGAGCGCGGGGCTGGGCGAGCGCCGGGTCTCAGCCGGGAAGGGGCGTGGCCAGTTGATGGAGCAATGAACCCGCTTGAGAAGGCAGTGACCGCCCTTCCTTTACAACGTGCAGCTCAGTGACTCGAGGCCCGGCACCCTCGCCGGCCCTTCCTGGGAGAAGGTGGCACCGGTGCCTCCTGCCTCCCGCAATCCGATCTTTCCTGCCAGGCTGGGCCTGCGCGTAGGTGCAGGGCTCGGAGCCCCGCCCCTGGGCGGAGAGAGCCCGCCCTCCCCGCCCCCCGCAGCCCAGCCCCCACTCCGCGTCCGCCTCGCCTGCTAGGCGTGCTGTCCTGGCGTCCCGTCTGTCCGTCCGATTGCGACACGATCAGGGCGGCCACGAAGGGGGCGTCAGTACTCGGTCGCGGTCGCATAGACGCGGCCTCGGCATGAAGTCCCGCAGGGACAAGCTGCACATCCCGGCGTTGACCCTCGAGTGAGTGCTTGACCCTGGAAGGGGAGAGGGAGGGGAAGAGGGGCAGGCTGACAACCACCCTTCCTCCGCGTCTCTGTTCAAGTCGCCCCGAATCGCACCACCGCCTCCGGGGAGCCCTCCCGGGTCATCGGTCTGGCCCCGCCCTCGTGGCCTACGGTAGACCCAGTACCCCCAGCCTCAGGTCCCTTCTCCCTGAGGGAACCACACCCTGGTCCCGTCTCCAGCCACACGCAGGGGCCGTTGCCAGGTTCACCGTCCCCGGCCTCTTTCTTTGCAGTCTGTCTCCAAGCAGCCAGAGCCCGTCCTTGCTGAGTCCCAGCAGCCCCTGCAGCCCTTGCAGCCCCTCGCTGGGCCTGCACCCCTGGAGGTAAGTGACAGCGCCCGCGGGCGGGGCGCGGACATTGCCCTGGCACCCCAGAGACTTGGAGGCCGCCCAGATCCAGCTCCCTCCCCCAAGGTACTGTGGGCCGGTGACATGGACTCTCTGGGCCTCAGTTTACCCCTCCATAAAATGACACTGTGAGCCACACTAGGACCATGATGGGAAAATTCCATATTCAGTCAGAGCCAGCAGGTCCCCCTTCTGGCAGATGGCCAGGGCGAGGCCAGAACTTGAGCTGTTGCCCAAGGACTTCCTCAAGACAGGTGCTGGGTTCCCAGCCTATTCAGGGCCTTGATGAATTGGCCTGGCCTCCTGGGCTGTGACCCAGCAGAAGCTGGCCTGAAAACTCCTCCCTCTGAATGGACACACACACTCACTCACTCACTCACTCACTCACTCACCCACCCCTAAGACTGAGAGTCCGCCACTGGAGCCCTGGCACTGAACGTAACCAGGCAGAGTGGCATAGGGAGAAAAGAACCGGCTTGACTGAGCACCGGCTCCCCACCAAACGCCTGCTTTCCCTCCACAACCTCGGGGGAGAAGAGCCCTTTCTGATCCAGAGGAGACTGAGGTTCAGAGAGCAGACATCAGTTCTCCTGGTTCATTATGTCTGGGGGCTAAGTGTCAGGATCAGCTTTGCCATCAGAGTCTCTTAAGACTCTGAACTACCCTCTGTAACTGGAGAAGTGGGCATCTCAGGGTCTTGCCCCTGTGCAGGAAAGAACATCAAGGTTACAGTGGGCTCCTCGCACGGCTTGGGCAAAATTTAGGGAGGTGACAGAGGTACAGGTCAGTGATGTCTAGAATTTGATGGCCTATCAACCATTTACACCTTAGTAGGAATGAGCTGCTCAGACTCTTTCCTGGGCCTTCAATGGAGAGAAGAGAGAACACTTTGGAGCCCACGCAAGGTGCTGGGCAACAGGCGGACACCTTCATTAAGTAGGCATCGACTGTGTGCCAGGTGCTAAGGGCATAGCTGTGAACAAGAGGAACACAGTTTCTTCCTCATGGGGCTCTCAGGCACTTCTCAGGCAGTAGGCAATGAACAAGGGGGTGGGCAAACAAGACACATTCAGAGGGAGACCTCTTAATGTGGTCTTTGAGCCAAGGCCTGAGCAGGGCTGGGGGAAGGAAGGCACCAAACAGAACTGCACATGCAGAGGTCCTGAGGCAGGACCAAGATTTTTTATTTTATTACTTATTTATTTATGGCCACGCTCCCCACACTATGTGGGATCTTAGTTCCCCAACCAGGGATCTAACCCACACTCCCTGCAGTAGAAGCACACAGTCTTAACAACTGGACCACTAGGGAAGTCTCAGGACCAAGATTTTTATAGCCTCTGTGGCCACCTTGGGGGAAGAAAGGTTGGCTGGGGACGGGAGATAGGAATGGAGGTGACGGAGGCAAGGAAGTGGCTAGGGCAACATCCAGGTAGGAGATGGTGTGGTCTGGACCAGGCTGGGGTGCCTCAACGGAAGGCAGAGATGGTGTCGCCCCCTGTTTAGCAGAGGAGGAGATTACAGCTTAGGACCTCCGGGTGTGTTGTCCAGGGGCACCTTGGGAGAGAGTATCAGGCCAGATCTGACTCTTGAGTCTTTGGCCTCAACCCCAGCTGAGGACCGGATGAGGGGAGGGACCTGTTGAAAGCCGATAAGCCAGTTTTACCAGGAGGAAATGGAGGCAGAGAGTTTGGGGCCCAAGCTGAGTCCGCTGTTCCCCTTTCTCGCCACTAGGGGGCAGCAGAGCCACATTGCCTTGGGCCAGGCAAAAAACTGGGTCCTGGTCTCCTCTGCTCTGAGCAGTTTAGGAATAAGCCCACACTTGTCCCCTCAGCCTCCAAAGCCCTATGGGTCCAGCCCACAGTGTGCCAGTAACTGTGTAAATAGGAAGGTGTTAGGTGGACACAGTGATGCACCCCTCCACCCCCGCCCATCCCTCTCTCTCTGGAGCTCACCTCATGTGGCTTCTTGGACTGCCAGAGTATAAGCTGGTCCAGCCTCAGGGCCTTTGCATTTGCTGCCCCCACCTCCCACCTAGAGCTCCATTTTCTCTATTTACTCCTTTATTCATCTCAGATAGGAAGTCTTTCCTGACCAACCCTCCCCGCCCCTGCCCCACCATAAGGGCCCCAAGCCCCACTTACATTCATGTTGTGCATCCTGACCCCACCGTGAGTGCGATGTGGTGGGCCTTAGTTACAACACTCAGGCTCCTGGTTGATGCATGCAGGATCTTTCACTGCAGTGCACAGGTTTCTCTCTAGCTGTGGCACTTGGGCTCAGGATGTGAGCTCAGTAGTTGGGGCAGGGTCAGTTGCCCCGTGACATGTGGGATCCCAGTTCCCCAACCAGGGATTGAAGCCGTGTCCCCTACATTAGATGGCAGATTCTCAACCACTGGACCACCAGGCAAGTCCCTCTATGTTTTCTTGTGTGATTATTGAGTTGTTTTTTTTCACCCAAAGGTTTGGGAGCCCCTTGAGGGCCTGACTTCATCTGTCCTGGTCATCCTATAGCCTCAGGCACAGCCTGGTAGACAGCAGGTGCTCAGTTAATGCTTGGGGCACAAATAGGAAGCGGCTGGGAGGGCCCCACCTGTTTTGGGGTGCAGGGAACAGATTGAAGGGAAGGTCTTGAGTTGGGTCCTTATGGCCAAGGGGACAACAAAAAGGCTGTTGCAAGCAGGAACAGCATTGTCAGAGGAGGGTTCCCTCTGGCCTTGGATACTAAGGACAGGAAGATTTTGGATTTTCTACTGAGGGTACTGGGAACCCCACAAGGTACAGGGCTTGGAGGGGTGTGGACAGCTCATGGGCAGGTGGAAGGGGCTGCGATGGTCCGACCAATGTGGGGTCAGGAATGGGGGTATGTATGTCCACCGAGGGCTTTCCTGTTTACACAGTTACTGGCACAGGCAGAGAGAGGCAAAGCCCTAGGCACAAAGCTAGGATCCGAGCTCTAGGAAAGGGATTAACCCAGGAGTGCGGATTTGCTGTAAAATGAGGAGCCGTGGAGGGTGTGTGAGCAGGGGAGGACCTTGCTCTGGTGGGCAGTGGGCTGGTGCTGGAGATTGCTGGTTCAGCTAGCCTTTCACAGGAGGTCTTTGCCATGGCCATGGGTCCCCATGGGCTACAGACCAGCTGTAGCCTGGTCTGCAGAGGAGGAAACTGAGGCCAGATGGGCGTGGGAGAAGCAGCTGCCGGGGATGCCAGCGTCGTGGGCGTAATGGGAGGCAGACAGGCGGTGCAGGCTGGGAATGATGGGTAGCTCCTTTCCTAACTGTGTGCAGAAGTGTCCCTGGCACATGTGGTGGGGGGAGGGGGAGGAGCTTGTGGATACAGTGTGCTAGTGTATGGTGCATGAGACCATGACTTCATCCCCACTTAAGTTCCTAGACCTATGGGACCCGAATTCCTCCCAGGTAGGAGGCTCTGTTCCCTGTACGTGGCTCTGGCTAAATACCTGAGGATCCTGGGTGACCTCTCTTATCCTCATCTCTTCATCTGACCCCTTAACAGCACCTCTTCTTCAGCCTCAGAATACATCCAGAATTTACCCACTTCACTCTATGGCCCCACCCTGGTCCAACCCTCAGTATCCCCCTCCCAGGCCCTGTTACAGCTCCTCACTAGCCTGCTGCCACTTTCCACTCCTGCCCCAGCAGCTCCTGTTCCCCATGGCAGACATGAGGGAGGATGTTTTACATCACACCCTTCCTCTGCTCACACATCCTCCATGGCTCCCTATTGCCCTGCAGTAAAACTGCCATCCTCCCTGCAGCCACAAGGCCTGTATGGAGAGTCTTGCTGGTATCTTCCTCTCAGCCCTGCCCCAGGGCCTTTGCACAAGCTGTGCTCTCAGCCTGAGATGCTTCTTCTCCATGGCTGGCCCCGCTGCCTTCTCCGTGTGTGGCTGACTGCAGTGTCACCTCAGAGAGGCTAAAGTTGTCCTTTGCCAGTGCTACCCCTGTGTTTTGCCTTCCTTGACTCAGAAATTAACTTGTTCACGTAATTGTTTCCTGTATACTCTCTGCCTCCCCTACCAGACTGGGGACCCTGGCTGCAGGGATTATTTGTGTCCTGCATCCCCAGTGTTCAGTACAAAGGGTAGGTGTTCAGTGTTTTTTTGAGTGAACGAGTGGCTAGGTATGGGTTGTTTGAGCCTCAGTCTAGAGGGCCTGGGGAGACACTCAGCAATATTTGGGCCACCTGAAGGTGACCCTGGGCTTGGAGGGAGCAAGGTGGGGAGTCTGAGAGAGACTTGAGAAGCAAAATCAGTGGCATGATGGATGCGCAGGGTTAGGGCTAGGCATCAGGCAGCAGCGCCCTCTGTATGCCTCGGTTTTCTCAGATGTGGAGTCAGGCTCCAGGTCAGTCCTGGCTGGGCTAGTTCCCAAAGTGTTGTATGGCCTGTGGAGGGTTCACCTTCAGAGTGACACTGTCCCTGATTTCCTTAGGGGGGAGCTGTCATGAAAGGAGGAAGCATTAACTCACAGTCTACTGTGTGACACATTACATAATGAAGATGATCTGTACCCCCAGCTCTGTACCAGGCACTTTCTGTGCCTCTGATTTCATTGTTATTCAGTCGCTAGGTCCTGTCTGACTCTTTGGGACCTCATGGACTGTAGTCCACCAGGCTCCTCTGTCCTCCACTGTCTCCCAGAGTTTGCTCAAATTCATGTCCAATTGAGTTGGTGATGGTATCTAACCATCTCATACTCTGCCGGCCCCTTCTCCTTTGGCCTTCAGTCTTTCCCAGTATCAGGGTCTTTTCCAATGAGTCAGCTCTTTTATTGCATTTTCACAAACGGACATGTGTAGATGGGGAAACAGAGGCCTGGAAGTTTACCTAATGCTAACATTTATCAAATGTTTACCAAGCACTCTTGGAGACACAGAGTAATCTTCGTGTCAGCCCCACATTCCTCCCATTTTACAGTTGAGAACACTGAGGCTTGAGAAGTTAAATCAGGTGTCTGATTCCCGATAGTAGCCAGGCTGATGGCCTTTCCTGTCATACAGACGGGAAGCGTCTATCAGGTGCTCTGACTCAGTTTGCTAAACACGCCCGCTACTGGAAGATGCTGGGACAAAGCCCCAGCCAGGGGAAGACAGCCGGACAGACACAAGAGAAGTCTTCCCGTTGGAGGGGGACCCTGGATTTTGCCAGACAGGAAAGGCATTCCAGAGGAAAGCCAGCGTGGGCGCGGTAGCATGAGCTGAGCCAGGCCACTGGATGGGTCTGAGTGCCACACTCTTGAAGGGTTTAACGCCTAAAGAGTGGGTAGAGGGAGAAGCGGTCGTATTTACATTTTACTGGAAGAGAGCCAAGTTCCAAAGCCCTGCATCCAGGTACCGCCAACGCCCCGCCCCCGCCGCCTGCAACCCTGGCAACGACCCGCCCCTCCGCCCGCGGCCCTGGCAACGTCCCGCCCCTCCGCCCGCGGCCATGGCAACACCACGCCCACTCGCCAGCACGCGAGTCCGCCGGCCTTGCTTCCGCGTCGCTCACCCCTCCCAGCCAGGCCAGGCCCCGCCCCCGCGCGGTCCTGGGCGGGGTTCCCGGCCTCGCTCCTCGGCGCGCGCTTCCTCCTCTCCCCATACCCCCAGCCCCGCGGGCGCGCCCCCCGCCCCTCACCGTGGGGCTCCGGGAGCAGTTTACACGGTGAAGGTTCGCGCCCCGCCGCCGCTGGTTGCGCCCCCGGGCCTCTCGGGCCTCTAGCGGCGGCGGCGGCACAAAGGGAAGAAGCATGTCCGACCCCAGCTACTGGACGGCGGTGGCGGCGCCCGGCCACCGGAGCCGCCTGGCCAAGGGCGCATTGCTGCAGCGCTCCAAGAGGTAGGGGCTTCGCGCGGACCTACCGAGTGGCGCGGCGGCCGACCGAGCAGACACGAGTTGCCGAAAGTGCGTCTCGGCAGCGTGGCGAGGGCCCCAGTGTGCGGCGGTAGGGGGAAGTGGGAGGATGCTTTGGGATCTAGGTATCCCCTGGGGTCCCAGGTACCCTCCTCTCACCGCTCCTTACCCAGACTGGAGTGTCTGTCCACCAGGATCAGCTCAGGTGGTGACAGAGGCTGTAGGGATTTGGGACTGAATCAGGATTCGAACCTGGGTCAGTCCTCTGGCCAGACCTGGGGAGGAGCTTCTTGGAAAAACTGAGGCTCTTTGGTCCTTGGGGCCCAGTCAGCGGAAACGTTGGTTCAGAAGTAAATATTTGCTGCAAGAGGCTGGTGTGCATGTCGGTTATCAGGGAGGAAAAAATCACTTTGTTCTATACAGAGCAAAGTGGAGTCTCCGTTTCTCCTTCTGAAAAGCAGAGAAGCTAAGTGAGGGCTGTGAGCCCTGCTGGACCTGCGTGGAAATTCCAGCTCAGCCAATGTCAGGGTATGTGGCCTCAGGCAGTTCCTTGACCTCTCTGCTTGTGTCTCACCATTGCTTGGTCTAGGCATTTCCAGAGGGAACACAGGCAAAGGCTGAGTAATGGGACCAGCTGCTGAAGGATCTTGAATGCCCAGTTCAGGGTTCAGGCTCTTCTTCCAGAACCCAGGGATGCAGAAGGCTCATGGGCACCTGGTGCCGGAAACTGACCTCAGGCGCCTCTTTTCTGACCTATTTCTCACTCTACTGAACCACAAGGGTGATTATTGGAAAACTAGGCAGCTTCTTGGGGTCCTGCGCCTTCTCCAGGAAGGACTGAGCAAACAGTTGGTGTTCAACAGATGCTCAGGAATTGAACAGAGGATGCCCAGTTCCCTTTTGAGAGCTCAGATGTAGCTGTTTTTGAGAAGGCCCTGCCTGAGAGCAAGAGGGAGGAGGCCAAGTGTTTTTCCCAAATGCTGTTGGAAGTGAAAAATGATGCGTCGGGATGAAGAGTCCGGTGAGGCGTTGGAAGAGGATGTGGGCTGTGGAGTGTGTGTGTGTGTGTGTGTGTTGGGGTGGGGGGTTGACAGGAAGTTTTGCAGGAACCTGTGGGTTTCACTTTTGCTTCTGTACCTCAGACTAGAGGACAATCTCTGTGGCTGGTGACATCCGTGGCCTCAATTTTCTGGGCTGGGAAATGGATGTAGCCAGTCTCTCCCTCCTCTGGGCTTATTGGTATTGGTGAATGTTGGTGATTTCTCTGGCGAGTCATTGCCTTCTCTCCCACCATGCACCAAGCCCTGTGAGCAATGTCGGGAGAAAGATGACAGTGTACGTATCCGCCACAGTTTACCCTGTGCCCCGCCCAGAGCTGAATACTGTGTATGCACCTTGCAAGGTATACAGACGGGGATGCTGAGGCTCCGAGGGGCAGTGGCGTGTACAGCAGTGGGTAGGCTGAACCCCTCCTGCCTGTGCATTCAGTCTCCTGAGTGGGTTGCTGACCTCCCCTTCCGTGGCCTGCGTTGTGCCTTCTGCCTGGGACACCGTTCCTGGCCCCGTGAGGCCCCAGCGTTTCATCTCTCCCTCTCTACGCAGTTCCGCGAGGCCGGGCTGCGTTGGCAGCTCTGGCTGCGTGGGCTGATGCACTTGTCGGGCGAGCAGAGCCGTTGCCAGGCGACTGCCAGGGTTGTGGGGGGGAACCATGTTGCTCCCAACTTCCCTTTGCCAGGGTGGGGGCTGGGGCCAGGGCCCAGGTGGGAGAAACTGGGCAAGGGCAGGAGGGAGGGGCCTGAGCCAGGGATCTGGTGGCCAGGAAGGAGCTGGGATGAAAAGGGAGGAAAACATGTGGGCCAAAGCTTGGCAGAACCAGATGCAACTGTGCATGATGCCGGCTTTAGGGTTCCCAAGGGTCAAATTGGCGTTTTAGTGGGACCTCGGGCGAGGGGATTGGCCAGGAGATTGGAGCAGTGGTCCTGGGAAGAGATGCTGAATGTGGAGGAGGGGGTCTGCCTCCACCCCCTGTGGGTTCCAGGGTCCTGTCCACCCTCTGTCTTGTTTGCCAGTGTTCCTGGCAAAGCTCTGGGAGTGGGATTGTGAACACAGAAGCTGGAGAAGCAGGGCCAGGGGCTCCCAGGCCGAACTCAGGGCCATGGGGGAGTCCACCTGGGGAGCAGAGAGGGCATGGTCATGCCCCCGAAGCTGCCGCCCATGGGCTCCCGGTTGGGCATGTGGTTCTCTGAGCCAGGAGGCCCGGGTCTGACCTTATCCCCACCTCCCCCAATAGCTGCCGCAGCGGGAACCGCAAGAGCCTGGTGGTAGGAACGCCCTCACCCACCCTTTCCCGGCCCCTGTCGCCACTGTCCATCCCAACAGGTGTGTGCGGGGGGCAAGCGGGGTGGGGTTGGAGGTGTCCTGTCTCCACTCCCGCTGACTCAGTTTCCCCACCTCCTCCTCAGCAGGCAGCAGCCCCTTAGATAGTCCTCGGAATTTCTCAGCTGCCTCTGCCATCAACTTCCCTTTTGCACGGAGGTGAGTGGTTGCCACTCTTGGGGGATGGTGGCTGATACCATGGGCAAGGGGCCAGGCAGGGGCCTGCACTTGGTGGCTGGACCTGCCTCCTCATCAGCCTTTTCCCCCCTCCCCTGGCCTCTGCCCTGCGGTGGTCCCCCCTGGCTCCCGCCCCTGGCAAACACATGCATGCATGACCTCCTACAGCCACATCGCACGCACAGACAGGTAATTTCTAGGAGCCCTTGGGGAGGGGGTGGGGGTGGGGGTGGCATGGCCCTGTCCAGGAATCTCTCACTCACTGAAAGTTACTAATTCACCTAACAAGAGCTGGCGGAGGAGCTGTTGTGTGCCAGGCATTTAAATGTCGCTTATTCATTCAACAATGTTTATTGCGTTCCTGCTGGGTGCCATGCCCTCCGCTGGGGGACTGAGGAATGGGCGGCTGGACTTTGGCCCTCAGGGCATCCTCAGGCTGGTGGGAGTAGCCAGCATGTACCCTACCCGCTGCAACTCAGAGAGCAGCTTTGATGGCAGCTGGCATCAGGGAGGACTTCCTGGAGGAGGTGTCTGGAGAACAAGGAGAAAAACACAGTGGACTTGCTCACCCTGTATTCCTGTTCTTGGCCTTTGCAGAAGGTTCTTGCTCCAGCGGGGCCTGGGCCTACCAGCCATAGTGCCTGCCCTTGGTCCCCACAAACCGCAGGGGCCATGCCTCCCTTCCAACGTCTCATTCTCCTCCCCAGGGCCGACGGCAGAAGATGGTCCCTCGCGTCGCTCCCATCTTCTGGCTATGGAACCAACACGCCCAGCTCCACTGTCTCGGTACCCAAAGTCCTACCTTGGCAGGCAGACCAGGGAGTGCCAGGTTGGGGGTGGGGGAGACGCATCTTTGTTTTGTTTTGGTTATTTTAAGGTGTTGAATAGTTGTCTAGTCAACGAAACATCCTGGCTTCCCCACTCTGTGCTCCATTTTGAGCAATGTGGGGGTCCCTGAAAGGACCCAGCCTTGGCCCAAAGGGCTCCTGGTCGGGTATACATAGATATCTGTATCCTTGTGTGGTCAGGGAAGGTCTGGTCAGAGGGGGTCTTGGAGTTGCCAAGGGAGCAGCGAGGGCTTCCTGGAAGAAGGGACATCAAAGCTGGAGTTTTGAAGGATGCACAGGAGAGAGGCAGGAAAGTTTCCATGATGACCAATAGACTGGGCCTTGAGAGTTAGGATAATGCTGGGGTCCTGGCTGTGGTGCTGACCGTGAACCCATGGCCCTGATACCCCCTCCTGCCAGTCGAGCTCATCCTCTCGGGAGCGCCTCCACCAGCTTCCTTTCCAGCCAACACCGGATGAACTCTGCTTCCTGTCCAAGCATTTCCGCAGCTCAGACAGTGTGGCTGATGAGGAGGGCGGCCACCGCTCACCTCGCCTCCGCCCCCGCTCCCGCAGCCTCAGGTGGGCCTCCACCTCTAACCCCGGCCCCAGCCCTTCCCCCGGGCTGGCCCCTCCTCCACCTCCGGTCCTGACCCTGCCCGAGCCTGGCCTCTGGCCCTGGGCCCTCAGTCCTGGCTCAGCCACCCTTCCCTGGGCTGTTTTGGGTCCCATGTCTTAAGCCAGTTGTCACCTCCTTCAGCCCTGGACGCACCACAGGGACCTTCGACAATGAGATCGTAATGATGAATCATGTGTACCGGGAGAGATTCCCCAAGGTGGGCAGCACCGGTGGCCGGACCAGCCCCAGCTCCGCTCCTTGTTGCTGTCCCTCCATGGCACGCGCTGTCTTCGTGGTTGTGTCCCGCCCCCATCTGTGCGTTTCTGTTTCTCCCTGCACCCCCCCGCCCCCTCTCGCATCTGTACACATCGCTTCTTCCCCTCCGATCCTTGGACCCCATCGTCACATCTTCTCTCTCTCCCGCCCCCATCTGCACACGTTGCTCCCAGGCCCCGTCCAATGACCAAGTCACCCCATCTCCCCCCCCGCCCCCCACTTCTGCCCAGGCCACAGCACAGATGGAGGGCCGTCTGCAGGAGTTCCTGGCCGCCTTCTCGCCTGGCGCCCGGCTGGCACTGGCTGACGGCGTCCTGGGTTTCATCCACCACCAAATCATCGAGCTGGCCCGCGACTGCCTGGCCAAGTCTGGAGAGGCGCTTGTCACCTCCCGCTACTTCCTGGAGATGCAGGAGAAGCTGGAGCGGCTTCTGCAGGATGTGCGTGGTGGGGGGGGTGGGGCGGGGCGGGGGGAGTGGGCACAGGGTGTTGGGGTCCCCAGGCAGGACAGGGCGGGACCAGGGGCTGCTGTGTGATGCTAGCACCCCTCTGCTCCCAGGCCCACGAGCGCTCAGACAGTGAGGAAGTTGGCTTCATTGTCCAGCTCGTCCGGAAGCTGCTGATCATCATTTCGCGGCCAGCAAGGCTCCTTGAGTGCCTGGTGAGTGTCTTGGCACATGGCCGGGTGCAAGGCTCAGACCAGGCCCTCAGCAGTGCTGCCGAGATGAAAAAGAGACAGTCCCCATCATGTAGGGCTTTGAGAGGAACACTGGGGGCCGCCAGACTCGGGGGGGCTTCCCAGAAGAGGGACCAGGAGCTAGGATCCCGGGGATGAGTTGGAGCTACTGATGAGAAGGCTTCAGACGGAGGGAGGGGGGTGTGCAAAGGCCTGAAGGTGGGACCAGGCCCCGACTGACCAATCCCCCTGCATCCGCAGGAGTTTGACCCCGAGGAGTTTTACCACCTGCTGGAGGCTGCCGAGGGCCAGGCCCGAGAGGGCCAGGGCATCAAGACTGACCTGCCACAGTACATCATTGGGCAGCTGGGCCTGGCTAAGGATCCGCTCCAGGGTGAGCTGGAGTGGGGGTGGGGCCGAAAGAGGAAACTGGGGTGAAAATGGGGAGGAGCCAGGGTTCCAGCCTATGTCCATGTGACTCCAGAGTGCCACACTGTCCTTCCCCTCTGTTTGGCCCTGTCCTCAGCCCCTGCAGGGCACATTTTGGGTAAAGTGCTCAGGATTCCAGGGTAAGGTGGCCACAAGTTGGACCCCCTGACCTGCCAGCTGCCTTGAAGCCTTAGCATCCTCAAATGCTAAATCAAGTTGGGCCAGGGAGCCAGGGAACCACCCTGAGCAGTGGCATTCTCTTGTCGTGTGAATTCCAAAGCACTTTCCCAGTTTCTTCTGACTGTGGCCCGGGAAGTGGGGCATGGAGTCAGACAGGGCAATCCATGGGCACAGCTGAAATGGTCAGGAACCCCCCCCAAACAGTCAGGACAGGGAAAAAGACATGGTGCTGGGGGACGCATTGAACTTGAACCTGGCCTGGTCTCGGGGTGATCAGGGGAGCTCTGGGGAAAGATTGTATTCAAACTGGGGCCTGGAGGATGCGGTGACCAGATGCAGATTTGGGGTAGAGAGCAAGTGCACCAGGCAGTGGGAACGGTGAAGGCAGAGGTCGTGAGATGGGCGTGTGTCCGGCCTTTTGGAAGAGCAGCGAGGAAGGGGTGTGGCTGAGGAAGAAGGGGTGACGGGGTCAGCAGGACCCGGCCGCAGTGGCCGGCGTCCACGGGGACCAGGCTGCCATTGTCCCATTTAAAGTTGGAGAGACTGAGGCTCTATGCCTTTGAGCTGGGTTCAGGTCCAGGTATGTCCGAGGCCAGATCACGCTCAGACTAGCCGTCTGGCCGAGAATGCTCCCCAGGCGGTGCTGTGGCAGGGGCGGGGCCCCCGGTGTCAGAGGAAACGGGAAGTGGCCAGGCAGGCAGGTGGCAGCTGAGGCTGAGTGCAGATCACCTGCCCAGCGCTGCAGGGGGCCCTCTGAGAGCGGGAGGGGCTGCGTCCAGACCCGGGCCTCGCTCACCCGAGGCTCTGCTGCCCCGTCTCAGCCTTGCTCTGTGACCACAAGACACTGTCTTCATGGTCACCGTCACCACTGATGTTCACCAGCCACTCACTCTCACTCAAGACTGCCCCTGCTAAACCCCAGCTGAGGCTGGAAACTAAGGGGGCTCCCCCGGGCTCTGCCCTGAGCTGAGGAGCATGTCAGCCACCACCTAGAGGGCCTGCGTCACAGCGGGTGTTCACGGCCCCGAGACTTGGAGCCAGGATTCAAGACAGCTGGAGCAATCAGAACCTGGGCTTCCCACTGGCCCTTCTAGAAGGTTCCTCAGTCATTGCTCAGTCCAGCCTCCTGGATTTGACCAAAACCTGGGCATAGTAGGGACTCAACAACAGGGTCATGGGAGCTGGTCAGGGGAGGCACTCTCTCCCCAGCCCAAGATGAGCCCTGGAGGCCTCAGGAAGTCTCTGACTGGTGAAGGGGCTGGGCCCAGAAACCCCGTTTGAGGCTCCTCCCACATTTTACAGAGATGGTGCCTCTGAGTCACCTTGATGACAGTGGAGGACAGCCACCAGCGCCCGAGGACGCCCCCGAGGTAGGACAGCACAGAGCTTGGCGCCCCCACCTGTTTTGTTCTTTTGATGGTAGACCCGGTGGCCCTGAGAGGGGCTAGGTTTGCCATTTGCCGAGGTTTTGTATATAGTAGGTGCTTAATGAATGCCTGTGACCTTGGGGGAAGGTGGGGGCAGGTGAGATTGCCCTGCTGGGGAGGTTGGGCAGGGCAGGGTTGGAGGGGGCCCTGGAAAGTGGGGCTTTGCTGGCTGTGTAGGAGTTTTCTGGTAGGAGGGCATGCATGGCTTCAGCTAAAATCTCAAACTTGAAGGGTGAGTTTGAGAAGTATGTACAGGAGAAGTGGCATTAGGTGCCAGTTAGGACTTGGGGGCAGGAAGAACACAGCCTGCTCTGAGCTGGGGCAGGACCCTGACCCCTGTTGCCCTCCCCCGACCCCAGAGTCGTGCCCTGGTCGGCCCTTCACGGAGGAAGCCATGTGAGAGCGACTTCGAGACTATCAAACTCATTAGCAATGGGGCCTATGGGTGAGTCCTCGGGCCCCCCGTAGACCCATTTCTCAGATGCCCTTGGGGATGACTGAAGCCCACACAGCCCTGAGTATGTAGACAGAGAAATAGGCAGAGGGAAGTAAAGGCACAGCCCAGCAGGGACATGGCTTGGCCGGGGTCATCCATGATCTTGGTCCTTACTCGCCCCGAGAGTAGGGTTCGGGAGTTTGGGGGCTGAGCAAGTGATGGCAGTCGTGTGCAGCGAGCATTATTTAAATGCCACTTTGAAAGATTTGCTTCGGTGGAGGTGGTAGGGAGGAATCCCTCATAGCACAAGACTGTCATGTGGGGGAGGCAGAGGGGGGAATTACAGAGGGGGCTTACGTGTCCAGGCTTAAGTGTCAGCACCGCGGTGGGGAGTCTCTGAGTCAGAGAGCTCCATCGGGTGGAAGCAGCTTGGGGTTTTCATAGCCCCAGCATTTACCTTATCTGAGGGTATGCAAAACCAACAGGCTCTAAATGGCTACAAATCTGCTTGAGTTATAATGAACACAATTTGAATTTGTGCCAGCGAGGCTTCTGAACTAACGGGTCTCAGTTAGCTGTGAAGAAAGAAACAACCTAGGAGCCATCTTTGACTCTTGATATGACACCAGGGAGTGTGGCTTAAACCCTCGGAGTGGCTGCCTGGGGGGAGGGCACAGTCCGAGGCACGGCATTTGGGGTTCTGGATGCAGGTCACGTCCCGGTGCCTGCCGGGGCTCCGACAACCCCCACCCCCGCTCCAACCCCACCCCAGGGCCGTCTACCTGGTGCGGCACCGGGAAACGAGGCAGCGTTTTGCCATCAAGAAGATCAACAAGCAGAACCTGATGCTGCGCAACCAGATCCAGCAGGTCTTCGTGGAGCGCGACATCCTCACCTTCGCCGAGAACCCGTTCGTGGTCAGCATGTTCTGCTCGTTCGAGACCCGGCGCCACCTGTGCATGGTCATGGAGTATGTGGAAGGTGTGGTCACGAGGGCTTGCATGCCTCCAGCAATGGGGAGCTCACCCGTTATCCAGGAGACAGTCTAGAGTCTGCTCTGTCCTCCATGGGGTCCCAGCCTGCCTTGGTGAGAGGAAGGGCTCAGTCTGCAGTGGGAGACCCAGCAGTGGGGTTGGAGATGGGGAAGCCCAAAGACGAGTGTGAAGGCAGAACCCTAGGGTATAGGGTAGGGGTAGGATGGACAGCCTAGGCAGAGGGGACTGGTGGGCAGAAGCTTGGAGGCTAGAATAAAAGCAAGTGTGGGTTGGAAGGACTGGGATGGTTGGAGGCCAGGCTGAGGAGCTGTAGGATCAGGTTTCCAGCTCAGGAAAGAATAGTGTCTTCAGGTAATGGCAGGAACAAGCATTTACCAAGGTAGCTGCCAGGCAAGGAGAAGGAGCGTGCACTTAGGAGGCACCAGCTCTGTCTGAGGGAAGGGACCGGACCGTGCACTTGGCAAAGCTGCTGCCCTGCCCAGGGCAGATCAGAAAGTCGGTTCTGCACACCCGCCCGCCCCTACCAGCTCCCCACCCCAACTCAGGACCGACTAGGGACACTGCAGGAGGCGGGGAGGGCAGGGAGCCACAAGTCTAGGCACAGCTGCAGAGCCAGGCATCTCTGCGAGCATGTCCACGCTTCTGCAGGTGGTGACTGCGCCACGCTCCTGAAGAACATGGGCCCGCTGCCTGTGGACATGGCCCGCATGTACTTCGCCGAGACGGTGCTGGCCCTGGAATACCTGCACAACTATGGCATCGTCCACCGTGACCTCAAGCCTGACAAGTGAGTGACGGGGGCCTCTGGGGGCGGGGCCTCAGAGTGGGTCTGGGGCTGCTCTGAAGCACCTTTATCTGCATCCAGCCAGCATCATGGGGCCCCAGCGGTGAGCAGATAATTAATAGACGCCTGCTGTGTGCACTTATGGAGGCGCTCTGGCAAAGAGGGTGCCCAGACCAGACAGAGGAAGGGACCGGGTGCTCAGAGCGCTGCTACAGTGTAACGGAAGTGAACTTGATTGTCTGAGGCACCAGCTGTTTACAAAGAGCAGGGCCATGCACTTTGCAAAACCTCATGTGTGAAGAAAGGGTCTGTGGGCGTCTTGAACACCTGCTGTGTGTTAGTGTAGGGAAGAGACTCTCAGGCTGTTTATTTTATTCTAGCACCTAGTAAGCATCTATTGAGTGCCAGGTCCTCTGTGAGTGACTGGAAAACACGAGTGTGAGTGTGAATAACCCCTTAGGCTTTGTAACCCCTCCATAATTTTCAAAGCACTCGCTTCCTGCATTAATTGAGCACCTTATGTGTGCAGAGGAGAGGGCTGCTCTTATATCAAGTAGCCTCTGGACATCAGGCAGGACATGTGAGCGCTCAGGTACTTGTGTGTGGAGATGTGAACATAAGCATCAAGAGTCTGCATGTTTTAGGACTTACTTTCCTGGTGGCCCAGTGGTTAAGACACGGCGCTTTCAGTGCAGGTTACACAGGTTCAATCCCTGGCCGGGGAGCTAAGATCCCACGTGCTATGCTGCTCGGTGTGGCCAATAATTAATTAATTAAGAGAGTCTGCATGTTTTCAGGCCATCTTTTATTTTAAGAGTGGCTTATAAAACAAAGCACATGTGTTTGGCACTTGCTGTCTACCTTGGGCCTGTGCTGTGATTTTAAGGAGCCCAGATGGCAGTATAACTGACTCCTCACACACTGATGACTTCTGAGTTTATAAAGCACATTTTTTGCTGGTGTGTATTTATTGGACACCAGCTGTGTAGAGGTGATCAGAGCGCCTCTGCTTAATGACTGTGTTATGAAGCAAGGACTGTGTGTCAGGCCCTGAACACTGCAACTGTCCTTTTATATGAAGTTTTTATGTTGAGGTCGGCATGGAGTGAACACCTGCTGTAGGACAGGGGTCCTTTTCTCCAATGAAGGTACTTGCCGCGTGGAGTTGTGAACCGGAGCCTTAAGAGCCCCGCATGTTTTCAGGGCATCTTGTAGTTTGCCAGAGGCTTAGAACAGCGGTCCCCAGCGTTTTTGGCACCAGGGAACCGTTTCATGGAAAATAATTTTCCCACGGACCAGGGTGGCACGGGATGCTTCTGGGATGATTGCATATATTGTACACTTTATTTCTATTACTATATCAGCTCCACATCAGATCATCAGGCATTAGATTCCAGAGGTTGGGGACCCCTGGCTTAGGAAATAAGCAGACGTGTAGTTGGCACCTGTTGTATGCCTGGGCCTCCGTGCTGCATATGCTATCGCTGCTTGCTGTGTGCCCGTCAGGCCTCTTTGCGCTCATCCTGGACTGGGGTCTTCCAAGCATTCCCGAGGCAGAACCGGCCCCTCCTGTGCTCACTACCCTTATCTGCAAAACGGGATGGGAAGGGGTCCAGCCCCAGAGGGTTCAGGGAGGGATAGGCCCCCACAATTGGTGCCAGAGAAAAATAATTTTTTCTTTGCAGTTCAGAAAATTTCAAGTACACCCCAAGTCAAGAGAAGGTCCATTCATTTGCTAGGGCTGCCCTAACTGAGGGCTTAAACAACAAGAAATTTATTCTTGGGATTTCCCTGGCTGTCCACCGGTTAAGACTCTGTGCTTCCACTACAGTGGGCGTGGGTTCGATCCCTCATTGGTGAACTAAGGTCCCACATGCTGCACAGCGTGGCCAAAAATAAATTAATTACTTTAAATTTTTAAAAAAAAATAAATTTATTCTCTCAGTTCTGGAGGCTAGAAGTTCAAGATCAAAGGGTCGGCTCCCTTCGAAGGTACCAGGGGAGGATGTATTCCAGGGGTCTCTCCTGGCTTCTGGTAGTGCCTAAGCTGTGGCGGCATAATTCTGACCTCCGCATGGTGTCCCCCACTGTGTGCACGTCGGTGTCCAAATCCCCGCTTTTTATAAGGACTCCAGTCCTGTTGGATTAGTGGCCACGTGGTGGCTCCGCAGGTAAAGAGGCTCCCTGCAGTGCAAGAGCCGTAGGAGACGCATGTTCGGTCCCTGGGTCAGGAAGATCCCCTGGAGGAGGGCATGGCAACCACTCCAGTCTTCTTGCCTGGAGGATCCCCGTGGACAGAGGAGCCTGGCGGGCTACAGCCCCTGGGGTCGGAAAGAGCTGGGCACAGCTGAGCGACTAAGCGTAGCACCCACAGCAGCTGCGTGCTCCTGAGTGACCTCATCTTAACCAGTGACTCTCGCAGTGACCCCGTCCCCAGACAAGGTCACACCACAGTTCTGGGGGTTAGCAGCTCCGTGTGTGAAAGTGGGGGATACACAGTTCAGTCCATCACGGAAGAGGGGTGCAGCACCCCTCCCCCACAGCTCCCACCGTTCATCCAGTCCCGCTTCCTCCCAGCCCCCCCAGTCCTCCCCACTGGGTGAGCTGGAGCAAACTCCAGGCATTGTCTCATTTTCTCTGTGACGAGGAAACAGATTCTTAAATACACATGTAGTCAACATTCAAGAGATGAACTTTAAAAAAGACTTATTTATTTATTATTTAATTTATTTATTTGGCCGCACTGGGTCTTAGTTGCAGCTTGTGGGATCTGGTTCCTTTAGCCAGGGATCAAACCCAGGCAGCTTGCATTGGGAGCGTGGAGTCTTACCCATCGGGCCACCAGGGAAGTCCCGGGAAATGAACGTTTTTGAGGCAGGGACGTGCCCATAGGAGCTCAGGAAACATTGGTTTGTCTTAGCAGAGGGCGGCCAAAGGTCTGCTACGAGGCCTTGGTTTTTGGAGGGAGTTGGCTTAGCTGGTAGTTACACCAAAGTGTTTCTTCCACAGCTGGTATACACAGTAGTTGCTTAAGAAGCATCATTTAAAAAAACAGAAACCGGCAGAGGCACGGAATGGGCACACAAAATTGTTTCTTTCTAGAGTTGAGGTACGCAACTCTCTCCTGAGACAACTTGGATACAGACAGTGAATTCTCCAGAAATTTATTAAATATTTTTTAAAATAATTTTATTTATTTATTTATTTATTTTTGGCTGTGCTGGATCTTGGTTGCTGCGTGGGCTTTGCTCCGGTTGCAGCGAGCGGAGGCTGCTCTCTAGCTGCGGTGCTCAAGCTTGTCCTTGTGGCGGCTCCCCGTTGCGGAGCACAGGTGCTAGGGCTCACGGGCTGCAGCAGCTGCGGCTCCTGGGCTTAGCTGCTCCACGTCATGTGGGATCTTCCTGGACCAGGGATCAAACCTGTGTCTCCTGCACTGGCAGGCAGATTCTTTACCGCTGAGCCACCAGGGAAGCCCCTGTTTATTTATTTGTCATTTTATTTATTTATTTTTGGTTGTACCATGTGGTATGCGCAATCTCAGCGCCCAGACTAGGGATTGAACCCATGCCCTTTGCCCTGCAAGCACAGAGTTTTAACCACTGGGGCCACTGGGGAAGTCCTGCAGATATTTATTTTTAAATGGGCAGGTGTACCCAGGAGGTGCATGAAAACGTGACTTTATAAAGCTGATGCATGTGATTTTTATCCCTTAAAATATTTATGTATTTAAACTTGCAAGAGAACATGAACAGCAGCGTACATGATAGGTATGTGATTTTTTTTTGTTTTATTAGTTGGAGGCTAATTACTTCACAACATTTCAGTGGGTTTTGTCATACATTGATATGAATCAGCCATAGATTTACACGTATTCCCCATCCCGATCCCCCCTCCCACCTCCCTCTCCACCCGATTCCTCTGGGTCTTCCCAGTGCACCAGGCCCGAGCACTTGTCTCATGCATCCCACCTGGGCTGGTGATCTGTTTCACCATAGATAGTATACATGCTGTTCTTTTGAAATATCCCACCCTCACCTTCTCCCACAGAGTTCAAAAGTCTGTTCTGTATTTCTGTGTCTCTTTTTCTGTTTTGCATATAGGGTTATCGTTACCATCTTTCTAAATTCCATATATATGTGTTAGTATGCTGTAATGTTCTTTATCTTTCTGGCTTACTTCACTCTGTATAAGGGGGTCCAGTTTCATCCATCTCATTAGGACTGATTCAAATGAATTCTTGGTATGTGATTTTTAAACAACTGGTGCACCCATGAGGGGCTCAAATATTTCTGTATATAGGAGGTGCTAAAGACATGTTCACTTCACAGTAGGTGCTTGCACAATATCTAGTTTGTTAAAAATAATGGCTGTAGGTACAAAAATATGCTGTAGCTGTCCTGCTAGGAGGTGTTCAGGAGACATTTCATTGCCCAGTGGGGAAATGCCATGATTCTTAGGAACTTAATTTTTGCACAGCAAAGTATACAGTAGGTGCTCAACAGTAATACCCGATGCACCGGGAAGGCGCACAGAGATGTTTGCCAAATTTGTAATGTTCCCCAAGAACCTCTGTTTCTTTCCACAATGTAATCAGGCATAGGACGTGCGTTCTGATCCATGGTGGGGTTGGGCCACCTTGGATGGGATGAAGTTCGTGATGGGGGGGCGGCAGGAGCAGCCAAGTACCCCCCAGCCCTGAGCGCCCCACCCACCTGCCCACAGCCTGCTCATCACCTCGCTTGGCCACATCAAGCTCACTGACTTCGGCCTGTCTAAGATTGGGCTCATGAGTATGGCCACCAACCTCTACGAAGGCCACATCGAGAAAGACACCCGGGAGTTCGTGGACAAGCAGGTGGGCAGCGCTGCCTCCCCCTGCCCAAAGCCCAACGCCGGGCCGTGGGGAGACTCTGCGGCATGAGGGAGTACATCAACCATGCCCGTAATTCTGCCCACCCCTCCTTCCCCGGCTGGGAGCCATCCTCAGTTTCCCTGTCCCACCCGGCCCAGGTTTGCGGGACGCCTGAGTACATCGCCCCTGAGGTGATCTTCCGCCAGGGCTACGGGAAGCCAGTGGACTGGTGGGCCATGGGCGTCGTCCTCTATGAATTCCTGGTGGGCTGCGTGCCCTTCTTCGGCGATACCCCCGAGGAACTCTTTGGCCAGGTGGTCAGTGGTGCGTTCCCCACCCCGTGGCCCAGGTTTAATCCCCACCCTGGTTCTGCTCACTGGGCCCTCTGCCTGTGTCGGGGAGGGGAGCAGCCCCATGTGTGGATGGATTGGGCACCTTTGGCATGCCAGGCCCTGGCTGAGCACTGGAGATACAGCCAAGGGCAAGATGGACAGTAAGGGAGATAAATAAGCCAACTATGGAGGGACTCGCCTTGTGGTCCAGTGGTTAAGACTCCACTTTCCTGTGCGGGGGTGGGGGTGGGGGGTTCGATGCCTCTCGGGGAACCAATATCCCGAATGCCCCCTGGTGTGGCCCCCCCAAAAAACTATAGAACAATCAGAGGCAAACATGCAGAGGAGGAAAAGAAGTAGGATGAAGGAAGGGAGCGGGGTGGCAGGTGTGGGTGGTTAGTCAGTCATGTCTGACTCTTTTGCGACCCTATGGATTGTAGGGTTCCTCTGTCCATGGGATTTTCCCAGGCAAGAATACTGGAGTAGGTTGCCGTTTCCTCCTCCAGGGGCTCTTCCCAAGCCAGGGATTGAACCTCGGTCTCCTGGGTCTCCTGCATTGCAGTGAGGGGAAGCCCCAGGTGTAGGGTAGAGGAGCTGTATTAAAAGAGTCACAGAGAACATTGGGGTGACATGTGAGCAAAGTTTTAAAGGAACAAGAGGGAGCCACAGAGATGGAGGAAAGGAAGGTGCTCAAGGCAGAGAGCATGGCCAGAGCAAAGGCTGTGAGGGACCAAAGCTGGAATGCTGAAGGAGGAGAGCAGGCTGACGGCTTGGAGCGCAGAAAGCAGAAGTGCTAGGAGATGCTAGGAAGCACTAGCCCCGCTTCCTCACTCCCTCCTCTCACTTCAGACGAGATCATGTGGCCAGAGGGAGAGGAGGCCCTCCCAGCCGATGCCCAGGACCTTATCACCAGGCTGCTCCGACAGAGCCCACTCGACCGCCTGGGCACTGGTATGTGGGTGTGGGTGGGCTGGAGGCTGGAGGAAGCATGAGCTCTATTTGAGAGGCTGCTTAGAGGACGGGGACTTGAAGCTGGGGTTTTGAAGGATGCGTACAAGCTCACTAGGAACTTGCATAAGACTTTGAAAGCAGCTGGGTCGAGTGCAGACTGGGGCACTGAGGCTGTGTGTGGGAGCCCGCCAGGTCACCATGGGCTGTGTCCTAAGTTCCCCAAGGACCAGCGCAGTGGATCCCACTGTCCAGGTTTCCCCAGCCACCAAAATGGGGATAAAGGGATTATTTAATACTGATGCAGCCACCCAGTATGTGGCCACTACGGATCACTTTCAGGATGAAACTTGGCCACTGGAGAGGACCATGAGGGCTGAGGTCGGGGAACAGGATACATTTGTGCAGTCAGCTCTGCTCCTTGGGGTAGAAACATGTGGAAAGGGGCCCCAGAAGGAATCTCTCCTGAGGTGCTGGCATTTCTCCGGGTGTCGGGATCTCAGGATCCAGCCGAGGGAAGATCAGGGTCTAGGTTCTAGCCTTAGCTTGGTTCCCCTCTGGGCTCTTAAATGACAGCTATTTTCCCCTCCCATCTTTGTGGCTCTGCCCTGGCCAAGTTTGGGTTCATAACCATCCCAGGGAGCCGTGGGGGTTGGGGACCAGCAGGGCTCAGCCGGCCATGTCTGCAGGAGGCACCCATGAGGTCAAGCAACACCCGTTCTTCTGGACGCTGGACTGGGCCGGGCTTCTGCGTCACAAGGCCGAGTTCGTGCCGCAGCTTGAAGCAGAGGACGATACCAGCTACTTCGACAGTAAGCGGGGACCCAGGCTCTGCTGTCCCACTCTCTCCGAGGGCAGTAAGGGGTCTCTGCCGGGGTCCCCATCCCAGCTCGACGCCTCACCCTGGGCCTGGAGCTGCTGACTTCCTGAGCTTTCCAGGACTCTGGGCATGTGTGTGCTGGCTGCCCACCCCCCCCCGCCAAGACACCCCTGCTAGGGTTTCCTTTGCACCTGAGCTCAGGTACTGCAGCACCCCCTCGGGTTGCGGGAGGGGACACCAAGCTACTTAGGGTGGCAGACCGTTTCCTGGGATCCCCCAGCCGGTTCGGCCTCCTGAGTCTCAGCCATGACCAGGCATGGAACCTTGCCTGTCACACAGGAGGGTGGGCTGCCTTGCTCAGCTTGGGTGGAGGGGGTCCCCTCAAGCACTTCAGGTGGGCTCAGACAAATCTCCCTCTCCCTACGTGGGGCTCTGGCCAATCCCAGAGTAAATGCCCTTGGCTTCCAGCGCCTCCTCCAGAACTGGATGTGTGACCTGGAGCATGTCAGAGGTCCTCTCTGAACATCTGTTTCCTTTTCTGTAAAATGAGGAACATCTTTTATGTTTGAGCTGTGCGGCGTTACCCAGCTCTAGGGGACCCATCTCAAGAGTGAGGAAACTGAGACAGGAATTCCCATCCACGGCCCCACCACTTTTAGGGACACACCTGGGATTTATTCCCAGACACTAAATCTGCCAGGGCTTCCCTGATGGCTCACAGGTAGAAAATCCGCCTGCCAATTCAGGAGATGTGGGTTTGATCCCTGGGTGGGGAAGATCCCCTGGAGGAGGGCACAACAACCCACTCCTGTATTCTTGCCTGGGAAATCCCATGAACAGAGGAGCCTGGCAGGCTACAGTCCAAGGGGTCGTAAAGAGTCGGACACGAATGAGCAACTAAATCTGCCACCCAAGCCTCCTCTGTCTTTAAATGTACCGGGCAGCGTCCCACCTCAGTGCCTGTGCCCTGACAGTGTCTCCCCTCCCGGGAGCCCCCCCCCCACATCACCCCACAGCCCTGCGTCCACACCAGGCCTCAGGTGGGCGATGCCTTCCCCCTCTGCAGCCCGCTCGGAACGTTACCGCCACCTGGGCTCTGAAGATGACGAGACTAACGATGAGGAGTCATCTGCAGAGATCCCCCAGTTCTCGTCCTGTTCCCACCGCTTCAGCAAGGTGAGCCTGGGATCCTGGGTCTAGCTGGCACTCAGGAAACAGGGCAAGATGTTTGTTTGGAGTTGTTTTGATTCTTTTGGCTGCGTCAGGTCTGAGTTGCGGCATGTGGAATATTCATTGCAACCTGTGGGCTTTATCTCTAGTTGAGGCGCAGCAGCTCACAGGCTTAGTTGCCCTGAGGCATGTGGAAGCTTAGTTCCCCGACCTGGGAATCAAACCCATGCCCCCTGCATTGCAAGTCGGATTCTTAACCACTGGACCATCAGGGGAGTCCCTGCCTGGGCTTTTTTTTTTTTTTTAATTTTTGTTTTCATTGCAGTGAAATACATATAACATAAACTATTTTAACTGTTTTAAACTGTACAATCCAGTGACATTTAGTACATTCAGAGTGTTGTGCAACCATCACAACATTTATCTGGTTCCAGAACATTTCCATCACGCCCAAAGGGCAACTTTGTACCTGTCTGCAGTCACTCCTTATTTCCCCCTCCCTCACCCCCACAACCAGTAATCTGCTTTCTGTTTCTGCAGGTAACATTTGCATTTGTAACATCTGCATTTACCTGCTCTGCACATATCACATACATGATATGTGTATGTGACACACATCACATGTCGCCCAGTCCAGCATCCAGAAGAACGGGTGCTGCTTGACTTCATGGGTGCCTCCTGCAGATGCTGGCTGACCCCTGCTGGTCCCCACCTGCCATGACCCCGTGGGCCAGTTATGAACCCAAACTTGGCCAGCGCAGAACCACAAAGATGGGAGGGGAAAAGCAGCCATTGTTTAAGAGAAACCCCGGCACCTCAGGAGGGATTCCTTCCGCGGCCCCTTTCCACATGTTTCTACTCCATACATTCTGTGGGCTTTTGTGTCTGGCTGCTGCTTTTATTTTTAATATTTATTTATTTGGCTGTGTGGGCTCTTAGTTGCAGTGCGTGGGGTCTAGTTCCCTGACCAAGGACCAAATCTGCGCCCCCTGCGTTGGGAGCTCAGAGTCTTAGCCACTGGACCACCAGCCAAGTCCCTGGCTTTTTTTTTTTTTTTCGCTTCCCTGCATGGCTGGTAGGATCTTAGATCTCCGACCAGGGATTGAACCCAGCAGCAATGAGAACTCGGAGTCCTAACCACTGAATCACTAGGGAATTGCCTGTTTCTGGCTTCTTAAGACTGATCTACGCGATAGCGTGTCCTTGCTATGGCTGAATAATATTCCACTTTGTGACTGGATCACAATTTTGTTTATCCACTCATCAGTTGACGAACCATCTTGTTTTTTTCCACTTTGGGGCAATTGTGAATAGACCTGCTATGCTGGGTGTTATTTTATAGCGTCATCAGCTTCACTTAAGTTCCTTCCTTTGTTTATAATTGGAACAAAAAACCTCCACAGTGACTTCCCTGGCGGTGCAGTGGTTAAGACTCCAAGCTTCCACTGCAGAGGGCATGGGTTCAGTCCCTGGTGGGGGAGCTAAGAGCCTGCATGCCGTGCAGCATGACCAAAAAAAAACCCCAAAATCTGCACTGCTTATGGGCCTGGGCCCCACGGGCGGGAAACTTCAGCTGTGGCCCCTTGGTAACCAGGCCTGTCAAGCCTCAGTCTCTCCATCTGTAGAGTAGGCTAAAGACACTGTGTCTTTAAAGAAGTGGTGAGAAAGGATTTGAGGAAATGACTCAGAAGCATCGGGCATGTAGGAAGCACTCAACTAAGCCATCCCCCAGGGATGCGGTTGTTGTGACTGTTATTTTTAATTGCTTCCCAGGTCTATAGCAGCTCTGAGTTCCTGGCCGCCCAGCCCACCCCAACCTTCGCTGAACGGAGCTTCAGTGAGGACCGGGAGGAAGGGTGGGAACGCAGCAACGAGGGGGACTATGGGCGCCGGCTGAGCACCACCGAGGTCCGGTAGGTGGGCTGGGGAGTGGAACCACCAAGCCTGACATTGGAACGAGCTCCCCAGTGGCCCAGTAGAAAAGGGTCAAACACATTGGCAGCCTGGCCTCTGTTATCACTCCCTGTGGATTTGCGTTCCTAACCGCACTGCAGGTCAAGGCAGCCACGCACCATCACGCTGGTCGGCTTTTGCTTGCTTCCTCTGCCCAGAATGCCCTTTGCTCCTGCTCACGAAGCCTCGTTCATCTGTCAGGGTCCAGACTCAACACGAATGATCAATGTCTGCTTGAGGAGGGGCATCGGAAGCTGGGTTTTAAAAGACGAATAGGAGTTTTCTGGGCAGTCACAGAGGATGGAGCAGGCACAGGGCACTCACTTTGTCTTTACAGATTACCTCTGACTCTAGGCTGAGGGTTAAGATGCAGCCACTAGGGGAGACTGGGTGCTCTGGGGTCAGGGCATCTGGCAAGTGTGACGCAGGCTTTTCCCCACTACAGGCTGAGATCCTGCACCTCTTCTGGTTCATCTTGCCACTCATCCTCCTCCCAGCCTGAGCGGGGCCCTAGCCCATCTCTCCTGAACACCATCAGCCTGGACACGATGCCCAAGTTTGCCTTCTCATCAGAGGATGAGGGAGCTGGCCCCGGTCCTGTGGGCCCCAAAAGGCCCGTCTTCATTCTGGGGGAGCCCGATGCTCCCCCAGAAGCCACCCCAGTGATACCCAAGCCCTCCAGCCTTTCTGGTAGGTAGAATCCAGGATCGGAGGGGTAGTCTTATGGCAAATTTCCCACAGGAGGGACTATTTAAGATGGGTTTTGAAGGATGAGTAGGAGTTCTCCAGAGAGAACATTCATTGGCTAACAAAGGCCTCAGTCTAGGGATGATACCCTCAGCTTCAGTGGATCAGGAGAGAGGAGTTGAACTGGGGAGCTCTGAGAGTGGGAGTAGGGATCTAACTGGAGTGAGGGCAAGGCTTTGTGAAGGAGGGGACCTGAAGAATGGAGCTTCCCAGGGAGAGCAGTGCAGGAAGGGTGTGCAAGAAAAGGGAACGGCCTGTGTAACAGCCAGGAGACTGGACTGTGTGCACGCCGACCAGGAAGGAAGGGGCTTTGCCTTCTGAGGGCAGAAGGGCCACATGGTAAGCTGGAGAGTGGGGCAGACTAACCCCCGACCCTGTTGTCCCTCACAGCTGACACCGCCGCCCTCAGCCATGCGCGCCTACGAAGCAACAGCACCGGTGCACGACACTCCACGCCACGGGCCCTGGATGCTGGCCGGGGCCGCCGCCTCGGGAGCCCGAGGGACTCTGCCCCGGAGAAATCCAAGACCTCCCCCAGCGGAGGCCGCGTGCCCAAGTCAGCCTCAGTGTCCGCCCTGTCGCTCATCATCACAGCAGGTAACACCCATGGCCCAGCCTTGTCTTGGCGTGCCTGCCCACGTCCATTTTTAACCACAGGGTGGAGGCAGTTTTGGCCAGAGGCGGCTGGCAGGGGTCCTTCCAGGTGATGTGGGGGCTGCTGTTGAGGGCTGAGCCCAGGAGAGGGGAAGCAGCAGGGGAGGGGCTGGCATTCGCGGCAGTGGGCACTGCATGTGCCAAGACTCGAAGGGGTGGGAGAAGGTGTCTGGGGGCATTGCAGCAGCAGCAAAGCTGCCGGAGTGATCAGGATGGGAATTTCCCTGATGGTCCGGTGATTAAGACTCTGTGCTCCCACTAGAGGGGGCATGGTTCCATCCTTGGTCAGGTCAGGGAACTAAGATCCTACAGGCCACGTGGTGTGGTCAAAAACCAAAAACATTAAACAGCGATCAGTGTGGAGGGGGAGGGGAAGGGGCCTTGTGAGGGGCCCCCCAAGGCAGTGACCCCCCTCCCTGAACCTTGTCCCTGCAGATGATGGCAGCGGTGGCCCCCTCATGAGCCCCCTGTCCCCACGCTCACTGTCCTCTAACCCATCGTCCCGCGACTCCTCTCCAAGCCGAGACCCTTCCCCCGTGTGTGGCAGCCTGCGGCCCCCCATCGTCATCCACAGCTCAGGCAAAAAGTACGGCTTCAACCTGCGGGCGATCCGCGTCTACATGGGCGACAGTGACGTCTACACTGTGCACCACGTGGTGTGGGTGAGTTGGCCCTGGGATGGGCGGGGACAGCCGGACCTGGTTGGAGTCCGGCGCTGCCCTGGTGCGGGGGCTTCCCTTGCGGAGCTGCGTTTGTTAGTCTGGGAAAGCGGGGAAGCCAGGCAGTGTGGAAGCATCAGCTTGCTGGGGGCCCAAGGCTGACTCAGCTGGGCTGGGGTCTCTGTGGGGCCCGGACCACTGACCCCCTTCCGCTACCCCCACCCCAGAGTGTGGAGGAAGGAAGCCCCGCCCAGGAGGCAGGCCTGCGAGCTGGGGACCTGATCACCCACATCAACGGGGAGTCCGTCCTGGGATTGGTGCACATGGATGTCGTGGAGCTGTTGCTGAAGGTGCAACCCTTTCCCCCCCACCACTCCCACCCCCCGCCCCCCGCCCCGGCCTCCCCATGGGGCTCCGAGCCCCCACCCCTGGTCCATCCTCAGAGCACCCTGATCTCCCTGCCCTGATCCTGTAACCCCCGTCCCCTCCCCTTTGTCTCAGCTGCAGATTCTGTGTGGTTCTCCCGCTCCAACCACAGCATTCCACTTGGGCCCTGCATTCCTCCTCCCTTCTGCTTCCTTCTCTTTTTCTTTCTTCTTTTTTATGTTTTTTTGGCCAAGTGGCATGCGGGATCTTAGTTCCCTGAACAGGGATCACACCCGCACCCCCTGCAGTGGAATTGCAAGTCCTAATCACTGGACAGCCAGGAGAGTCCCGGCTTCCTTCTTCAGCCCCCTTATATCACCCCTCATAGCCACTCCTCCAGGAAGCCCCCCGGGGGCCCCACTCCTGACCTTCCCTCTGGCCCACTTGACCCTGGGGGGGGGGGGGTGGTATCTGTGCCATATTTGCCTCTGGCCTCCTCAAAGGCTGAGGCCCAGAGTGAGGCACAAGCGAGGAGGCAGGCCACTGGTTGGATAGCTCCTGGGACCAGTGGGTGAGTCGATGGCTCACTGGATGGATCGACAGATGGCACACATCCATCTTTGGCCCAGTGAGTGGGGAGGCCATTAGTTGAAAAATGGGTGGTTAGGATCCAGGGCTTTTGATGGACGAGTAGGTGGGTGGAGGGCTCACTGGCTAGGAGGCACACTGGCGACCCTTCGCCATCCTTCCTGCAGAGCGGCAACAAGATCGCCCTTCGGACCACAGCGCTGGAGAACACGTCCATCAAGGTGGGCCCCGCCCGGAAGAACGTGACCAAGGGCCGCATGGCGCGCAGGAGCAAGCGGAGCCGCCGGCGGGAGACGCAGGACCGGTGAGCAGTGGGCCGGCCCCCGCGGGGGCTGATGCGGGACGCAGGACCGGTGAGCAGGGGCCGGCCCCCGCGGGGGGCTGACGTGGGATGCACCGCGTGCTTGGGCAGTCCTGGCCACAGGGGTGGGACTTGTGAAGAATCTGGGTTTCTAACCCCTAGGCGGAAATCGCTCTTCAAGAAGATCTCAAAACAGTCGTCCGTGCTGCACACCAGCCGCAGCTTCTCCTCCGGCCTCCACCAGTCCCTGTCGTCCAGCGAAAGCCTCCCAGGCTCTCCCACCCACAGCCTGTCCCCCAGCCCCACCACACCCTGCCGCAGCCCAGCTCCCGATGCCCCAGCAGGTGGGTGCACCCCCAGGACCACCCTGGGAAGAAGGCCACACAGGGCTGCAGTGGTTGGCCCAGGGAGGGGGGCGAACAGAGTTGGAAGGATGGAGTGACATGATGAATGACAGCCTCAAAGGCAGCCTGGGGTGGGCCGGGCAGGTGTGAGGGCAGGGAAGGGTGTGTCCGGCAGAAGGGAACGTCATAAGCAAAGGAGATCTAGACAAGAGGGATGTGAAAGCTAGAGGGAGGCTAGGGAGAGGGGATTGGGGGATGGATCAAGCCAAAGAGCTGGGCTTAAATTGGTGGGGGGTGGGGGTGTGGAATAGGGAGCCACAGAGAGTGAGCCAGAGAGGATATGGAAGGATAGTTCTAGAGCAGGAAAGGATGGTGACTTCGTCCAACCCTGAGGTTCCCCAGTCTGTGAGAGACAGCCGGAGATGGACACCCCTATTTCCACTGGGTTAACATCAGTCTAGAGGGAGAGAGAGACAGGCTGGGGCAATCCACAGAGAAGGAAGGCATCCTAGAGGAGAGCCACAGAGCTGCTCTCCCAGGAAGCCCGCCCTGCCTTCTGAGGAACCCACTGCTATCTCTCTAGCCTACCCTGACCTCAAGGGGCTGGGGGTATCTGGGCCATCTTTGCCCTCCTTAGACCAGACATCCTCTGAGGCTGAGGCCTAGGGGTGGAGAGTGGGTACAGGCAGAGGCAGGGCCCTTATTGGATAACTTCCTGAACCAGTGGGTGGATGGCTCATGGGATGGACGGATGGACAGTGGACAGGTACCTTTGGCCAAATGATTTGGTGGAACATTTAGATAAGAAGTAGGTGAAAAGGTGCTAGGGCTTTGATGAATGAATAGGAGTTTACCAGATCTAAGCCAAAGGCAGAACCTGTGCAAACAAAGGGAAGACCAGGCCTGATAGGTGACCACATGCCTGGAAGTGATATGGGCTTTGCAGTCAGTCCCAGGGCCCCACCTCAAGGCTGGGACATTGAGACTGGTGGCCTAACCCTCCCCTGTCACCCACAGACACAGCGTCTCCACCCAACATATCCCCAAGCTCCAGCAGCCCTGCATCTCCAGCTGCCGCTGGCCACACCCGCCCCAGCTCCCTGCACGGCCTGGCCGCCAAGCTCGGGCCACCTCGCCCCAAAGCCGGCCGCCGCAAGTCCACCAGCAGCATCCCGCCCTCCCCGCTGGCCTGCCCACCTGTGTCCGCGCCCCCACCCCGCTCACCCTCACCCCTGCCAGGGCACCCACCCGTGCCTGCCCGATCCCCAAGGCTGCGCCGAGGCCAGTCAGCTGACAAGCTGGGTACAGGTGAGCGACTGGACGGGGATCTGGGGCGCCGCAGCCGCGGGCCGGACTCTGAGCTGGTGATCATGCGACGGCTGCATCTGTCTGAGCGCCGAGACTCCTTCAAGAAGCAGGAGGCCGTGCAGGAGGTGAGCTTTGACGAGCCACTGGAAGAAGCCACTGGGCCACCCACCTTGGTGCCGCAAATTGCCGTGGAGGGCGCTGAGGCTGTGTCCGGAGCCCCTGGACCCTCTGGGAGAGACTAATCTACCTGGCCTCCCCCTGGCCTGGCAGTCAATGCATTTTCTGTGGAATGTGTTTTCCATAAACTGACACCCGGATGGAGAGTGAGCCACCAGCCTTTGACACCTGAAAGAAGAGAAGCCATCGCGGTTCTTGCCGGAAGGCCTAGACAGTGCCTCCTTCGTGTTTTGGAGCTGGTCAATCAGGGGCCCGTAGGGGCAGGAATGGGAGACTAGGGTAGCGTTGTAAATAGCGGCAAATCCCTGCAACTAATTTATTACTTTTTATAAGCGATAGTCAGACTGAGTCGCCAGCCTTAAGGCGGCTGCCCGGGTCTTGCCCCAGGCACCTGGGACCCATTTGTAAACCCTGCCCACCTGGGCTGAGAAGGAAGCACTTTGGACAAGTCAACACGTGTTCGTGTTTTATGGTTTTTCTGTTCTTTTAAAGTTTTGTGTGTGTGTGTTACTCGATCCCATCCCTGACTCAAGACCCATACATTTGAAGGGATGCAGCCTAGCTTATCAGTCCAGGCCCAGTTTGGATGACTTGGAGAGTCTGTAAACAATTCCCCTCCACCACAAAACAAAGTAGTTCTGATGATGGACTGGATTCTGCAGGCTACTTCCCACCATCATGGCCTCCATCTCTCGGCCAGCCTTGCTAGAGTCTGCCTCCAGTCCTATAGGCTTAGGGGTTGTGGGAACTGGGGCTTCGATGTATGAGTAGAAGTTCACCAAATATAGACAGAGGAGTCATCCACCTCACAGGCAGACACTGTGCCCCGGGAGGCAGAGGCCTCAAAGGGCAGTGCCAGTAGGGGAAGAATGTCCACCCTGGACACAAGGCTTTTTGTATCTGATGCCTGCCAGGGTGAGAACTTGACCATGATGTGTCTGAAACACCCCTGGGAAGTGCCCTCGATATGTCAGAGCCTTGCTGGGATGAAATCTGAATAAGAAAATCCAACTGGGGGGCAGTGAGGCCCCAGTTGAAATCTTGGCTTCACTGGCTCTGGGAAAATGGCTTCCCCACTCTGTGCCTCAGTTTCCTTGTGTTTACAAAACTAATACTAATGACTATTAAGCACCTACTGTATGCCAAGCGCTTTTACTTGTGGCTTCTCCCTCAGTCAGCCTTGAGAAGGCTGGAGGTAGTGTTGTCCTCCCCATAACTAAGGCCTGGCAAGGGGTGGAGACATGCCCCACGCTTTTTCTGGTAAGAGTCATGCAGCCAGCCCCTGTCCTGGGCATTGTCAAGGGAGCTGTGGAGAATCTGTTGTCAGATACAGCAGACTCCAACTCCAACCCTCTCCCCTGAAATGCTGAGTGGTCCACCGGGCATCTCAGAGCCTCCATTTTCATTGGGAGATGGCTGACATGATGGCTGTGTCCCACATGATGAGGGCACTTTGCAGGCTCTGCAGCCCACTCTGCGTTCCTTCCGGAGACACCCACACAGCACTGTCTGGTGTTGGAGCTAGATCAAGGCTGTGCATGACTTTTGCTCCCGCCTTCCATCCTGGAGCTGACAGTGAATAAAAGCTCACATTTACAAAGAGGAGGTCCGATGTCTGGATTTCTGAGGGGCCGAGAAGAGGGTAAGGGAAGAGTGGGGTGGGGGTGGGATGAAAATAGACCCTTGGCTCAAAGTCGCCCGAAGTGGGTTTTGAAGGCAGCTGGGAGTTCACCATTGAGATCCTTCTTGATGCCTTCTCTGATCCAGAGCTCCTGCTACCCTCTCCCGATTGAGTACCTGTCATGGGCTCTGTCCCTAAAAGCTTCATACAGACACCGTCTGGGCCTTGAAGCTGTGATAATAAACAAACCAACCATCTTTGTGACCTTTTTATACTGGTCTTCGCTTGGGCTGTGCCCTAAAACTCCCTGCACCGCGTCGGAACCCAGCCTGAGCGCGTTCGGGTTACTTCTAAAGTATTCGGAAGGGTCGGAAAGCTTTGGCCACGCTCCTTGCTTCCGAGTGTCTTCGGCTATTTCCGGAAGCAGTCGTACACCTGTGGGCCGGCATTCCGGTTGTTCTCCCCGCCCTTGAGTTAGTTCAGTGGTTTCTAGACGCTCTGGGCTACCATGGAAACCCCGGCTTTGAAGCCTGATCCCTTCTCGGCCCTCAGCTTGTTTCCTGAAAAGCTCAGCTTTCTGTGGCGAGCCCCTGCCCCCTAAATGCCACCTTCAGTTCCTTGAGCTCAGGGCCACCTCACTTGCTCTCGGGAGCCGTCCCTGCCTCGGCAGTTTTCGGAAGTTGGGTAGTCGCCTCTGGATCTAAGTTCTCAGGGCCTCATTTGGGGCCAAGCACACTTGGTTCTTTCCAGTAAGTTTCCGAAGTTTCGGGGCCCAGCCTGTTTTGCGGGTCCGGCTGGAGAGCGTTCGGCCTTTTCCGGAATCTCGGGCATCTCAGTACAGCCGAGCTTAGCCGAGTCCAGCCTCCGACTGACTCATCTGACCCGAATGTGCTCGGCTGTTTCCGGAAATGATCGGCTGTCTCGGGGCACGTTCCCCCAACGTTAACCTCCAGTCCCGCGGGAGTACGTTCGGCTCTTCCCGGAAGCACTCGGGCGTCCTCTAGCCCAACCTCGGCTCCAGTTCACCCGCCCGACCCGAATGCACTCGGCCGTTTCCGCCGGGGGGCGGGCCCGACCATTCGGAACCGCGGCGGCAGCGGCGGAGGCGGGGATCCCGCGGCTGCGGCGACGGCGGCCGCGGTGAAGCCACGGGTCTGGCTCGGTTCGGCGTGACGGTGGCCGCGGCGGCAGCGGTGGCGGCCACGACCAGGTAAGTGCGAGCTGTCCGCGTGGCAGGCCAGGTTGGGGGTGCGCTCAGATGCGGGGCGCCCAGGCAGAGTGTGGGGCCGCGGTGGAAGCCGGAACGCGAGCAGGGCTGCATCGGGCCCCGCGGGAACTGGGGGCCGCAGGGAGCGGGAGGCCTCGGGCTCGACCTGGCTCTGGTGCAGCCTGCCCTGGAAGATGAGGGTGGAACAGCGAACTGTAGGCAGAAATAAGGGGTTGGAGCCGCGGCCCTGAATTGAGGGAGGCCCTGCCGGGAGTGGGGCGTCGAGCAGTAAAGAGGGGGCGCCCAGGCATTGTGTGGGGCATAGTGGGGTGGTGGGGTGCAAGACGGTGGAGGGTAGACTGCGCTTCCAGCCCCCGAGCTGGGCTTCGGGGTCCACACAGGCCCGAGTGCGCGTCTGCACACGCGTGAGCGCGCAGGCCCTGCGTCCCCCGCCAAGCCCCCAGCCAGGCCTGGCCCCTCCACCCCGCCTCTTGGATTCGGGGAGCGCTGGTTCCCAGGCGCTCACACCGGGGCGTGTGCAAACGTGTGCACGGCGGGGCGCGGAGGCGGGCAGGCAGGCGGATTCAGGTGGTTTTCTGGACGTCTCTGTCGCTGGGCCTCAGTTTCCCCACCTGTAGAATGGGGGCCCAGGGGCCAGGGAGCGGACAAGTTGGGGCGTCCTGTAATGTGGAGCTTGTGCCCAGTACTTGGACACCTCTTGCGGTTCCCCGTGGTCAACGGATAAAGCCTGATCCTCTACCTGGCACCCAAGGCCCTGCATGGCCTGTGGCTTTCTTAAGGCCACCCTGAACTCTTGACAAGCATTTCTTGCTGTCAAGCCTTTGCCTGTATTAGTCCTTCTGACCAGTGTCCCTCCTGTCCTCTGTGAGGACCCGCCTTTTGGAAAAGCTCCGTCCCCCCACCCCACCCCACCCCAAGTCTCTCAGGAAGATCCAGCCTGCAGGGCCATGATTGAGAATGTGTCTGTGCTGGGCTGTGTCTCGCGAGATTGGTGATCCTTGGGGGTGATCATTGCCCCTGCATAGAGCAGCCACCCCCTTGGCAGCTGCCGTGCCCTCCTTCCTTCTACCCTTTCCCAGCTCCATGTCTATTCTGGGGCTAAGGTCCTCTTGGCCTCCCACCAACCCTCTTCTGTTTTAAGTACCTACTGTGGGCCTGAAGCTGAGACATGTCAGGGACGCCCCTGCCCCGTTCTCTCCTCCCCCTGCAGAGATCAGAGATCCATTTGCTTGGACTCACAGATTATGACATCTGCTTGGACTTCATTCCCTATCCCTTTTGGCCCCCTACTGCCTCTTACTGTGCTCAGCCATCCCAGCCCCTGCTCAGGGCTCCACAGCACACTGAGCATCATCACCCATTACACCCTGCACATTACGCCCTGAGCATTCAGGGTTTAACTGGCCATTTAGGATGGATGCATCCTTGGCCTTGTGAAACTGGGCAGCTCTGAGCTTTTCAGTCCTGGCTTCCTGGCCCATTGAATGGTCCAACAAAGACCTGCCTACTCTGAGCCTTAGTTTCCCCATCTCTAACAGCGGCGAAGAAGAGCTTGTTTACTGAACTTGCAGTATGCCCAGGGCAGATTCTTGGGAGCTCTGCCCCCAACAGCCCCAAGGGAGGGCTATTCACCCATTTTACAGCTGGGGAAACGGAGGCCCAGAGAGGTGCAGGGACTGACCCAAGGGTACCCAGTTAGTCAGGGGATTCCACCCTGGGATTTGGGTTCAGCTCTGAGTTGAGGGTGGCAGGAGTTCAAACCGACTCATGCTGCCCTGCCCCTCTCCCCCTAGGTCGGTGTCCCGAGCCGAGCATGGTGACAGCCTGTGCCCTCGGCCCCCTCGCCTGGCGCAGCTGGAAGAGCCGCCAGCCTCGGGAGCCAATGGCCCCCCACGTGAGGGAGTGAGCGACCTGGCCCCGCCCTACGGATTGAGGGGGGACGCAGCAGCTGAGTGACCTGAGATCAGGCTGCCGACCCCCTCCCACCAGTTGACGAATGGTGGAACAAGCAACGAGGGACCCTTGTTAGGGTCGTGAAATAATGGTGGGAAGCAAAGCGTGAGCATCCCCAGTGGTCACCTGTAACTCCTTGGCGGAAATCGAAGCCTGAGTCCCCAAGCCCACCCCGCGGACCCTCCCGGCCCCCCACCTCGGGCTGATGGGGCCACTGGGGCCCCAAGCAGCCACCTGACCATCCAGACCCCACCCTGCCAGCCATGGCTGGCCCTGAGGGCTTCCAATACCGTGCGTTGTACCCGTTCCGCCGGGAGCGGCCGGAGGACCTGGAGCTGCTTCCGGGTGATGTGCTGGTGGTGAGCAGGGCCGCCCTGCAGGCGCTGGGCGTGGCCGAGGGCAACGAGCGCTGCCCGCAGAGCGTCGGCTGGATGCCTGGCCTCAACGAGCGTACCCGGCAACGCGGCGACTTCCCTGGCACCTATGTGGAGTTCCTGGGGCCTGTGGCCCTGGCCCGGCCTGGCCCTCGCCCACGAGGCCCCCGCCCACTGCCCGCCAGACCCCGAGACGGGCCCCCTGAGCCAGGTGAGCAACAGATTGGGCCCCAGGCAGGGACGAGGGAAAGCGGGAGTGCCCTCAGACCCTCAGCTTCCTCTTCCTTCCCGTGAGGTGCATCTCCCCGGAGAGGAGGAATAAGGCTATCTGATTGGTTGGCAGGTATCAATCACACTGCAAGGGAGGGCTGGGTGCAGTTCGTGGCTGGGCACCCAGAGGCGGACACACTGGCCCCGCCCTGCTCTCACGGGGCTTCTGGTTCAAGAGGTGTGAAGAAGGTGATTAAGTGATGACAGATGCCGAGAGAAAGAAGCCTCTCGGAGAGTAGGGGGAGAAGGCAGCAGGCAGAGCAAAGACAAAGGCCCTGAGGGAATGTCACAGCAGGTTCAGGGAACCAGCCCTGACAAGTGGAGCAGAGTGAGGAAGGGGCCGGGTTGGATTTCATGGATTGATTTTTAAGACAATAGGGAGTGTCCAGTAAGATTCAGAGGCTCAATGTAACTTCATTTTGTGGTTTGCAGACGGAATCCCTTGAGAAACCCGCCCCCCCCCTTTGTTGTAACCCTGGTTTTCTGATTTCCAGAATGATGGGAGCCAAACAACCCAAAGGTGGGCTACTCAGTCGAGGCACAGTGGCATGTGAGGATGCGCCATCCCTTTCAGAGACCCTCGGCCACCCCTCACTCCAAAGAGCATGCTGGGAGTGGAGAACCAGGGCACTGAACACACGCTGTGACTGCACGCCGGGCTATATGCTGGGCAGGGAAACTGAGGCACAAGTTGTAGGAAGGAGGCTGACCAGTGCTAAGCACCCAGCATGGTCTGCTTTGACACTCGGTGGCCCAGCGTGGCCCCGTGTACACATGGGGAGAGCAAGGTGCCAGCGAGTCAGACCACTCGCTCAGGGAGTC
Organism: Cervus canadensis; assembly: GCF_019320065.1. NCBI lineage: Eukaryota > Metazoa > Chordata > Mammalia > Artiodactyla > Cervidae > Cervus > Cervus canadensis. The sequence goes on from NC_057389.1 coordinate 103,938,556, forward strand.
GCCCAGTGAAGGCCAAAGCCTTGAGGGGCACCGCGGGCCCGCCCGGGTCTGTGCCCAAGGGACTCTGAGGCCCAAAGAGGGTCAGCCCAGAGCCCCCACAGCGTGGAGTGGGATGCCGGGGTGCCGGGGTGGCATGCTGCAGGCTTGGGCTTTGCAGCATCTGGTGTCTCCAGGGCCTGTGCCTGCGTCCCGCCTCAGCCTGGAGGAGCAGGAGGCGGCCCCATCCGGGCTCCCCGCCAGAGTCTGCCTCTCCCCCTGGTAACAGCCGCCTCCCTCCTCTGCTTGGCCTGGGTCCAGCCACCACACACATCCCCACTCCCAGGCGGCCACCCAGCTCCGCCCTCCCAATCTCCCAGGGCCACGTGACATGGGCTAGGGCCAGCCCTCTCCAGGCCTCGGTCTCCTCATCTGGAAATGGGGGGCATTGGTCCTTTTGTTCAAGCCCAGACCCTCCGAGGACCACTAGGCACCACGCTGTAGCTGCCTGCCTTCCCTCCATGCGGCTCCGCACGGGGAGCCGTGTGCTGAGCCTTAGTGTCACTGGGGCCCCCGCCGGCCTGTGCATCTAGGGGAGGTTGCTCTTTTCCTGAACCTCGGCTTCTCATCTGTAAAATGGGGGGTGATGCCTATTCTAATGGGACCTCCCTCCCTGCGTTGCAGACAGGCAAATTTCAGAGTGGCGTTTCGGAACTGTGGCCCCCTTACCAGCTGGATGTCACCCACCTCCCCTTGTTTGCTCTTTTTTTTTTTTTTTTGCATTTTTGACACAGCTGGGCCTTTCTGCAGCTCAAGCACCACCTGGCCCATCACTCAGGGAGGCCCCACAGGCCCTGGCTTGCCCCTGCTGTGTGCCAGGGCGTCCCCGCCAAGGGCCAAAGCTGCATTAAATGGTGGCTGTGCCGGCAGAGAGCGCCTGAACACAAAAGGTTGGGTGGGGTGAGACGTGGGGCCAGGAGGGGGCTGGGACAGGGAAGGGGGTGAGCATTTCTAAAAGGGGGGACATTTTTTTTTTTAAAACAAAATGACTTAGAAAAAGGAGAAATTTTCTTGGGATGAGATGTCCTGACCCCCATGAGATATTTTCCTTTTATTCTTTTCAACTGCTTTGTTGTTCCCGCTAAGAAAGGAGGGATGATGCCATTGACCAGTTGCTCAGTTGCAGGATCTGAGGCACAGAGAGGGTAGGTCCTGTGCCGGAGGTTGCCCAGCAGGCAATGGCAGAGTCCTAACCCTGCCGCATGAGTTCCTGTGGCTGCTGGGATGAACTACCACACACCAGTGGTAGTTCAAACGACGGGAGCGTGTTCTCTCATGGTTCTAGAGACCAGAAGTCTAAGACCAAGGTGTGGGCAGGACTGCGCTCTCTCCAGAGACCTTAAGGGAGCAGCTTTCCTTGCTTCTTCCAGCTTTTAGGGGTTCCAGGCATACCTTGGTTTATTGCTACATCACCCCAATCTCTGCCTCTCTCTTCAGATGGCCTTCTCTTATAAAGACACCAGTCCTTGGGTTTAGGACCCTTAATCCAAGATGGTCTCATTGTGAAACCCTTATCTTAATTATACCTGAGAGATTAGGAAGTGGACATCCCATTTGGTTGACACTGGTCAACCCACTCCACCTCATGTCTGAAGTTGTGTGAACTGATATTTTAACCCAGAACATTGTTTCCCACCAACTCAGCCCTCCCAGCTCCACCAGCTGGGCCTTCTGTCTCCCCCAGGGTGGTGGTCCAGATGCCAGGCCCTTGGGCTGAGATGCAGCAGGCAAAGATGGGGCTGGGGTCCTTCTAGGGACCCTGCCAACACTGTGTCCCCTCCTGCCAGGCCTTACACTCCCTGACCTGCCCGAGCAGTTCTCCCCCCCTGATGTGGCTCCCCCTATCCTGGTGAAGCTGGTGGAGGCCATTGAACGGACAGGTGAGCCTTGACCTGGCTGCAGCCCCTGGATTCTGCTTGCTTACCTCTGGGGATGGGCAACTCCTCCTCTTCCCTGGGCTCAGGTTGCATGGAGAGGCTGAGTCTGGATGCTCTGGGTCTCCATGTTGAGTTGGGGAAGGAGTAACTCCCTAGGGGACGTGGACCCCTTCATAGCATGTGCCATGCCCCTGCTACCATTTCCCTCCCTTACCTCTGGGAGGTTGAGTAGCCACCCCAGACCCCACATGGGGTTGAGGCAGCATTTAAGAGCTGGCCTTGGCACCTAGGGTGGCCCTGACCTACCCCATCCCTTCCTCCCAGGGCTGGACAGCTACAGGCCTGAGCCACCCGCCGTGCGCACAGGTGAGGGCAAGCTTCAGTGGGTGAGAGTGGGAAAGGAGCCTGCCCTGGACGGATGTGTCCCCTCTCTGCGCCCGCCTTGGACCGAGGTATTCCCCTTGCACCTGCAGACTGGTCCCTGAGTGATGTGGAGCAGTGGGATGCAGCAGCCCTGTCAGATGCTGTGAAAGGCTTCCTGCTGGCGCTGCCGGCGCCCCTCGTGACACCCGAGGCCGCGGCCGAGGCACACCGAGCCCTGCGGGGTAAATCTGGCGGGAAGCCCGGGCTGGGGAAGGCATTGGGGCAGGCGGGCGCAGGCCCTGGCTCACCCTCCCCCTGGCCATCTGTCCGCAGAGGCTGCGGGGCCCGTGGGGCCGGCGCTGGAGCCCCCGACGCTGCCACTGCACCATGCGCTCACGCTGCGCTTCCTGCTCCAGCACCTGGGCCGGGTGGCCGGGCGCGCCCCAGCCCCGGGCCCCGCGGTCCGTGCCCTGGGCGCCACCTTCGGGCCGCTGCTGCTGCGCGCGCCGCCGCCGCCCTCTCCGCCGCCAGGGGGCGCGCCCGACGGGTGAGAGGCCGATGCTGGGGGGCGGGGCTGAGTCGGAGCAGAAAGGGGTGGGGCTCCAAAGGAAGGTGTGGCTGGAGACGTAGCCAGGGTGGGGTCTAGAAAGGAGAGGGGAGTGTGGATGAGGGCCCCATGGGGAAGAGGCCAGAGCTGTCGTGATGGGCGGGCTAGGAAAGATAACTGGGGGTGAGACTTGAGCTCCAAGAAGACTCCATCAGGGCTTGGGACAAGGCAAAGGGGCTTGGACCAGAGAGCAATCAAGTGGATTGTGTCTGTACCTCTCTGCGTCCCCACCGCACGTGCTGGACTCCTGGTGTTTGTTGTATGAGCACTTACCCATCGCTTGCTGCATATACAGAAACAGTGGTGGGTCTCCCATGCCTGCCCGCAGCATTTACTCTTCTCCCACTCGCGTGCTTTTACACGTACCCCCTGCCAGGTGTGCAAGCACACACCAGGCCCTGTGCACACCAGCATTCACCACACTCCCCTCCCCCCAGGACCGAGCCCACCCCCGACTTTCCCGCGCTGCTGGTGGAGAAGCTGCTTCAGGAACATCTGGAGGAGCAGGAGGTGGCCCCCCCAGGTGACCCCACCCCCTTGGATTAGCTCTTATTGTTGGGGATGAGAATGCCGACTTGGGGCCCTGCCAGTATCAGCAGGCTCGGTTGACAGGGGAGCTCACCCTGGTATACAGTTGGTGCTCAATGCGTATTTGTTTTCCTGTCCCCCAGCACTGCCACCAAAACCCCCCAAGACAAAGCCAGCCCCCACAGGCCTGGCCAATGGGGGCAGCCCACCCTCCCTGCAGGATGCCGATGGTACTGGGGTGACATCTCCAGGTAGGACTGTTTGGCAGGGCCACAGAACCCCAGGGGCCGGGTCTCCCAGTGGGCCACCCCCATCCCGGCTGTCTCCACAGGGAGGAGGTAAACGAAAAACTGCGGGACACACCTGATGGCACCTTCCTGGTTCGAGATGCCTCCAGCAAGATCCAGGGAGAGTACACGCTGACCCTCAGGTGGGGGCCTGTCCCTTCAGGGAGACCAGGGGTGAGGGGTGGGAGGGAGGACACTCAGGTCAGAGGACTGGGGGTCGCACAGGCAGTGGGACACATATTGGATCTGCTGCTGGGCACTGACACCCTCTCTCACCCACCCCTAGGAAAGGCGGAAACAATAAGCTGATCAAGGTCTTCCACCGAGACGGGCACTATGGCTTCTCAGAGCCGCTCACCTTCTGCTCCGTCGTGGACCTCATCACCCACTACCGCCATGAGTCCCTGGCCCAGTACAATGCCAAGCTGGACACACGGCTTCTCTACCCAGTGTCCAAGTACCAACAGGTCGGGGGCTGGGGTGGGCGCTAGGGGTGGGGGTTGGTGGTGCCCGGCTGGCACTGGGCCTCAGTTTCCCAGGTAGCTTGCCTGACGGCCCCGGGTATTCCCAGGACCAGATCGTCAAGGAGGATAGCGTGGAGGCGGTGGGTGCCCAGCTCAAGGTCTACCACCAGCAGTACCAGGACAAGAGCCGCGAGTATGACCAACTCTATGAGGAGTATACGCGCACCTCCCAGGTACCACGGGCAAACACGCCCCAAGGAGGCCTAGGCACGGAGGGCAGTGCTAAGGTCACAGTGCCAGACGTCCACTTCTAGGTCACAGAGCAGGCTCTTAGCACCAGGCACTGCCATGAAAACATAGAAGTCAACACGGTGGTGGTTTAGTTGCAAAGTCGTGTCCGACTCTTGTGATCCCATGGACTGTATAGTCTGCCAGGCTCCTCTGTCCATGGGATTCTTCAGGCAAGAATACTGGAATGGGTTGCCATTTCCTTCTCCAGAAGATCTTCCTGACCCAGGAATTGAATCTGTGACTCCTGCATTGCAGACAGATTCTTTACCAACTGAGCTATGAGGGAAGCCCAGAAATCAATATATGTGATTCTAAAAAAACAAACAAAAACACAGATGAGGAGGTACCACGCAGCCTCGCGAGTGGCTCAGCCACAGGAGAAGTCTTGGTTGAGTCTCTGGGTCAGTCTCCCCACCTGGAAACTGGAACCATGAGTTTCAGTTCCTTTCCTTCCCCATCCCCTTCAACCTGGATGTTATCAAAATGGTGGTTAACCGCCTCACCAAGAGTTGCCTAAGACAGAGGGTCAGGAGGTCATGGAAAAGAGCAGTATCTTTTAAAGACCGGCAAGTGGGGAAAGGTTTTATCACTCCAGGACTATGTTAAACTTCTTTGGTAAGTTGAGATGCGACTTATTCAGACTGAAATCCCATCTCCATCAGGGAGTTTCTCTGTCTCCCCTGTAGTCTCTGAGCAATCTCTCTTGTCTCCTTTCTAGAGATGGGTCACCTGAGGTTCTGAGTGGACAGGACAACTGTCTGGGATCAGTTAGGAGCATCATGACCTTGGAAATGGCTTAGGCCTCCTGAGCCTCAGTTTCCCCATTAACAATTCTGACTTTACATAGGCTGTTGGGAGGTTTGATGAGAGGATGCATGAAAGGGGCTTGGCGCAGCATCTACCCTGAGAAGGAGCCACACAAATTGTAGCAACCAGATTTATCATTAATTCTCAGCAGTGCTCACGCACCCCATTGTTTTGTAAGATGCCCAAAGGAGAATCTAAAAGAAGAGTGGGTTGGGGTATGTGGGCTTTGAAGTCTGAATAGGAGTTCGTTTGGTGCAGCTGGAGCTGGAGGAACAGTGCACCTGGTGGAGGGACCAGCTTGAGCAATGTCTCCATATCAGAGTTGGGATCTGCCTTTACCTCTCATGAGGGACTTGCCGGGAGTCCCAGGAGGTGCTCAGACTTACCCCCTCTTCCAGGAACTGCAGATGAAGCGCACAGCCATCGAAGCCTTCAATGAGACCATCAAGATCTTTGAAGAGCAGGGCCAGACGCAGGAGAAGTGCAGCAAGGAATATCTGGAGCGCTTCCGACGTGAGGGCAATGAGAAAGAAATGCAGAGGTGAGTCCAGTTCCTCTTCTCTGCCCTACTGCACCCTGGTCCAACACAGCACAACTGGGGAAAGAAAGGAAACAGAGTGGGCAGCCTGGGTTCCAGGGGGCAGAGAGGGTCAGTTGAAATGGAGTTTGAAGGATGAATAGGAGTTTGCCAGAAAGAGAACTAAGGGAAGCAGCCTGTCCAGAGGCCTAGAGACTGGGAGCCAGTCTGAGGCCTCTGAGCCACTCCCCCCACAGGATCCTGCTAAACTCAGAGCGGCTCAAGTCCCGCATTGCCGAGATCCATGAGAGCCGCACAAAGCTGGAGCAGGAGCTGCGAGCACAGGCCTCTGACAACCGGGAGATCGACAAGCGCATGAACAGCCTCAAGCCAGACCTCATGCAGCTGCGCAAGATCCGAGACCAGTACCTGGTGTGAGTGCCCGGCTCTGCGCGTGCCTGTGGGGCCCCCTGCCCTGTTAATTCGGGGGCCTCTGGAGCGGTGACCTTTGCATGTAATCCCATCTATCTCCCTACCCCCTCATCTGTCCACCAGCCCCCTTCCCTCTCGATCAGGCCCCTCCTGGCCCACTCAGAAGGGCTCTTGGACTACCCTGGTGATCCAGTGGTTAAGACCCTGTGCTTCCATGGCAGGGGGCACGGGTTTGATCCCTGGTCGAGGAACTAAGCCTGGTGCTGCCAAAAAAAGGGCTCCCGAGCAGCAGCTTCATTCAGCCTCAGCTGTGGGACGGGAGCATTGCTGTTACACGGCTGAGTCACTGGGAGCCCCCGCCAGGATCCACTCCATGAATGCCAACTCCGTGACCCGGCATGCAGTGCCCAGCCTGAGCCCAAGGTCCCGCTTCTGCCTGCTGACCTACGGAGGCTTCCCCCTCCCACCTGGGCCTCTGACGCTTACGTGCACCTCGTGTGTGCTGAGCACCGTGCATTCATTAGCTCACTTGGTCCTCTGAAATACCGTCCTTTCCCTTTTGCAGGTGGGGGAAACTGAGGTTCAGGACAGCTGCCGTGTGCAAAGGCACACTAGTGTGCAGCCCCCTGGACTGAGCCTGCGATGCTGATAACACCTTGTACCCTGGCAGTCTGGGGTCTCAAAAAGTGAACAAACATAAATGGGTGGGGTGGTCCCCTGGCAGAGCCTGGGGAGTCCACCTGGGTTGAAGCTGTCCTTGCCCTGGCCGAGGCTGACCCCTTGTGGCAGCCGGGGGTACTGCACCCAGAACCTACTCTGGTCAGCCGTTTCCTCCAGCCTGGCTGCCCAGGACCACGGAGGGCTTGCCTTTCCTACGCTGCAGCGTCTGTTCCCCTTCCAGCCAAGCAGCAGGAGCCCACCTTTTCCTCTTCCCTCCAGGTGGCTCACTCAGAAAGGTGCCCGGCAGAAGAAAATCAACGAATGGTTGGGGATCAAGAACGAGACTGAGGAGTGAGTGACCGCTTCGGGCCGGGGGTGGAGGGGTGTTCTTAGAGGAGGGGCCGTTTTGTGTGGGTTTTGCAGGGTGAGTAGGAGTTCACCAGGGAAGGAGCGTTGTCAGGTGACGGGGGCCTTGGAGGCTGGTGAGTAAGTGACCAGGGCTCCTCCCTGCCTCCCCCACAGCCAGTACTCACTGATGGAGGACGAGGATGACCTCCCCCACCACGAGGAACGCACATGGTATGTAGGCAAGATCAACCGCACCCAAGCTGAGGAAATGCTGAGTGGCAAGCGGGACGGTACCTTCCTCATCCGTGAGAGCAGCCAGCGGGGTTGCTACGCCTGTTCTGTGGTGTGAGTGCCTGGCCAGGGAACCGAGAACGGCTGAGTGTTGGGAGGGGGAATCTACCCATTCCTTCTGAGGGCTCTCATTGAGCACCACCTGTATGTTCGGCCTTGGGAGACAGCCAGGGAGAAGCCCTGGGTTCTCGGGGACAGGGGAGGAAGCTGGGGCCGGATCAAAGCAGGAGACGGCAAGGCCGGGGCCAGGACGGCAGCCAGCACCCAGGAGATGGGGAAGTAGGGGCTCCAGGCGGGGTCCCCTGAGAGGAGCCTGGGGCGAAGTTGGGAAAGCCTGCAAGGGCGGGAGCCCTTCTGACCCAGCCTGTGGCCCGGCCTCGCAGGGTGGACGGCGATACGAAGCACTGCGTCATCTACCGCACGGCCACGGGCTTCGGCTTCGCGGAGCCCTACAACCTGTACGGGTCCCTGAAGGAGCTGGTGCTGCACTACCAGCATGCCTCCCTGGTGCAGCACAACGACGCGCTCACCGTCACGCTCGCTCATCCCGTGCGAGCCCCCGGCCCTGGGCCGCCGCCCGCGGCGCGCTGAGTGCGGAGCAGGAGCGCCGGCCGGAGCGGAGCCGCGCCCCACGCCGCCACCCGGCCGGAGGCTGGGCTGGCACCGCGTCCGAGTCTGTCTTTCTGATCCGTCTCTCTCCTTTGTGAATCTCTCCAGGTGTATCTGTTTCTCTCTTTCTGCAGTGCTGTCTCTGTCTTCCTCTGGGTCTGCTTCTCTCTCCATCTTTCTGTCTCCCCGTCACTGTCTCTTTCTGGCTCCATCTGTCCGTCCTCGCTCTCTCTCCCCCTCCCCGTCTCTGTGTATCCGTGCTGGGGGTCCCGCCTCCCCACCTCCACACCCCCTGCCCCCACAATCACTGCCCTCCAACGGCTCTGGCACCCACAGCCTTGTGCCCTGTCCCCCACCGGCCTCTGGGGGTCCCCAGAGCCCCAGCTGGCTGCACCTGCCGTGTTTACAGAGGCCCCTGGGCTGCGTGGCCCCCGCCAGGTGCCCCGATTTTTAAGCCATAGACCTGGGGTCAGGGCAGGAAGGAACTTCGCTTGGCCACTTCCAAAAACCTCAGCCGTGACGTCTGGGGCCAGGCGGGACCTGCCCCATAGACCCCAACTTCCCCTTCAGACCCTGAAGTGAAACCCGGCCCTGGGTTGTCCCCACCATGGGGCTGCTGCCAAGAAGTACCCCTGAAAAAGAAAGTAATTAAAAATAAACTCACAGGCTGACCCCAGGCCTCCCAGGAACTGAGGCCACCAGCACCTCTGGGGCAGCCAGCACATAACGCTGCCCACAGCACCCTAGTCAACACAGACTCAAGGCTTCTTCTCCATCATGTTGGGCTCTGATTTTATTTTTCCTTAAGTATACCTAAAGCCCTCTTTTCTCTCCTCTTTTGGGACAAGAGCCCTGATTTTCTATGCCACCCACGGACCCCACCCCCCCTTTTCCTGCCTGTCTGGCTAGGCTGGCAGGCGGGTTTTGTATGGTACGTTGATACTGATACGGATATAAAACATTGAACTCGATGGATGCTTCTGTTTTCAGTGACAGGCTTCTTTAGCTCTGGGCTGCCAAATAAAGGCTGCCAACCCCTGCCTCCTCCCCCAGCTCCCTCCCCATCGCAGTTTAGATTGCTCACATCCAGAGAAATTTAGAGACCTGCCTGAGGTTACCCAGCAGAGGCTCATACCCCAACCTCTGCTGCAGGGACGCCAGGTTTGACCATGGCGTTTGATTTTGACTTCTGACTCTCAGCCACCATCCCTGGCCCCAGAAAATCGCCACCCCTCTAATGTGCAGCTTCCTCACAGCCAGGCAGAAAAGACTGTCATACCCCCTCCCATGCCACCCAGAGGGGTCTCCCGTGTCCTGGATCCCCCGTGTCAGCCCCTCTGCTGTTCTTCCACTGACCCCCTCTCTCCACGCCTGCCCGGTGAAGCCTGCCATGGCTCTAGAGACACAGAGCTGGGTCCTCATGGTGTCACTGACCAGGACTCACATTCACCATTCCCTGCCACCCTCCTCAGGGTCCCCGTATCTCAACCCTCCCCTCACACACCCCCAGGGCTGGAACCTTCTCTCCTCCCCAGCCCACCACACCTGTCAGGATCCAAGTGGCTAAGACAGCCCCCAGGGGATGAAGAAGCCGCTGTCTGGTCCATCTCTCCCCTGGGCCCTCAGAGGGACAGGAGTTGCTTCCTCGGCCTCAAAGCTGCCACCCTCCCCAAGCACTGTCCCCACCTGAGTGACTGACCAGTCAGGCAGCACCCTCTAAATAACTCCAGCCCAGACTCTGCCCCCACTGAGGTCTGCACCCACGGCGCGAGTCGAAGCAGGTTAAAGCTCACCTTCTCAGTCCCGTGAGCCCCACCGGGTGGAGCCTGAGCACAGAAGAGAACGTCCCACATAGCCTCTAGCTGGTCTCCACACTCAACTGTGTCTCCTTGGGAACATCACCTCCCGTCTCCAATCCCATTTTCTCTTAGAAGTAGGGCCAACAGTCTCTACTGCTGCCGCCACTGGGCATCTCTGAGGATTTCATGGTCAAATGGGTGAGGTTACCTTTAGGAATTTCTCCAAGTAAGGCTGGTGCTTAACACCCACTGGAAAAATTGTAGCAATTATATTTATTGCTATTTTTTCAGCCCAGTACAGGATGGAGTACAGACTAAGTTCCCCAAAGCCGTGTGGCTTAGCCTTGCAGAGGTTTCACAAAGGAAAGGGGTTCTGTGAAGGGTTCAAAAGAATGAGGTGGGATCGTCCAGCTATGGGGACTTCAGGGGAATCCCAGCTCCGGAACCTGCTGCTATTTGAATGTGGCTATGTGGACTGGGGTTTCCCCAGAACTGGAGGGGCACATGGGCTGTAGAGCTGGGGGCTGGACTGATTTCCAGGCAAGAGTGGGGAGCGTTTCCTTCCGTGGGGCCCAAATCTTTGCCTTGCAAGGTCTGAATGTGTCGGTTACTTCCCCAACACTCCCACCCTCCAAGCCTTTATCTGGGTTATTCTCTCTGCCCATTCTAGCTGTCCTGCGAACACCTTCCACCCTGCCCCCAGCCTGGGGCAATGCTCCCTTCGTTCTGAGCCCTTCATGATAGCTTTAGTCCTTAAACCTCGCTTCTCCTACTTTATAGAAGAAGAAGTTGGGGCTTCATCACCTGAGGTGTCCAGCACAGGCCTGGAGCAAACCTGGGTCTGCCTGATTCCCCTGGATTTGGGGTCTACAGGGCTAGTCCCGCATCCCATGTATCAATATATTGTACTGGCTCCAGGTAATGACTGCTCCAACCCAGGCTTCTCTTCTACCAAAGGGGCTGGCAGAGGGCAGGGGTGCACCCCTCCGCAAGCCCGGGGGAGCAGCAAGAAGGGACACCAGCTTTCTCTTCCCACCCCCCAGCCAGGGATGGGGGTGCCCCTCCCTGCACTGGCTTCTGCTTTCTGGCCCTGCTGCGGTCAAGCCTGAGTCAGCTCCACGGGACGCCGTCAGGGTTGGGGAGCCTGACAGGGGGAGGGGGGAAGCTTGGGAATGAGAGGGGCCTGGCTGCCCACATGGGGCAAGGGGTCACCTCCCATGGGAACACAGGGTAGGGAGGTCGGAGAGTCGGGTCCAGGGGGTGGGGGCGGGGCGGGACTGCTCCAACGGCCCCCAGAGGGCTCCGTGGGCGCTTAGAGACCTCCTATCTCTCGATCTCTCTGTTTCTCTGTCTCTAAGCCCCGACCTCACCTCTGCTCAAAGTGCTCAGCCTCAGCTTCACAGGACTGGGCCGGGCTGGTTGCGGGGAAGGCCTGGGGGAGACGGAAGGGCAGCACGTTGTTCAGGTGACTGGGGGCCCAGCGCCTGGCGGGGGGGGGGGGGGGGGGGGGGGGGGGGGGGGGGGGGGGGGGGCTGGGATGGGAAGAAAGGCCCGGAGAGAAAAGTAGAGATACCTAGAGGCGCCAGCCCGGGCCCCCGAGGGGCGTGGGCACCGGGAGGCGGGTCCCGTCTGGGGGCCGGGCCACCGCCGAGTTAAAGGCGGCTTCTTCCCGGGGCCACTGCTCCCCGCCGTCGCGCCTTCGCCGCCGCTGTGATGGCCTCGTCGCCGCTCCTGCTCCTGCCGCTCTTGCTGCTGCTGTTGCCGCCGGAGGTCCCCGCCGCAACGCGGTGGTCCTCGCTGGAAGCACTCCCCGAGGGGGCGGCCCCCTGCCAGGTAGCGTCGGCGGCGCAGCGGGCGGGCCAGCTGGGACCCGCGCCCCGGGCGGGGGCCGGCCGCTCCTCTCCTCCCACCGCCCTCCACCTCGACGGAGACCACCGGGGTCCGGAGAGGATCTTACCCGGGGGGAGGGGGTGGCGACCCCCTCCCCAACCCCACCCTTCAATCCGGCACTTTGGCCATACTTTCTTTTCCCTTTCGCTTTCCTATCTGGAGTCCGAGTCCCTCAGCTGTCCCCCACCCCATCCTCCCGCAACCCCCTCCTCCCCTCTCGGTGCATTGAGCACCAGCTGTGTACATCTGGAGCGAGAATCAGAGTCTCCTCTTTTAGGCCAGGGGAAGGAAGCCCAGACCAGCTGAGCTGCCGGCCCCTGGCCACGGGCACTCATCGAGGGTGCGTTTCGTTCCGGGAAGAGCGCGCGTTTTTCTGGTCCGGAGTAAGCAGATGCCCCGGAGGCTAAACCACTTGCTCACAGACACGAGCGCCCGCCACCCCTCAGCTGGAGACGGAAGTCAGCACCTATTAGGCGCCGCCTCCGCAGTAGCCTTGGGAGGAGTTCAGTGGACTGGTGGATAGGAAGAGTAAATAAGGAGTCAGTGCGGTGTGCGGCCTTGCTCAGCCCGGGGCCACAGCTCCAGGGGATGAAGGGACCACAGAGGAGCACGCAGGGGTGATGCGCACCGCCGGAAGGCAGGGCTGGCCGCGGAGACCCAGACTGGTGAAGGCCAGGAATTCTTCCACCCTGTCGCCCCCTGGGTGAGAAGTTTCACTTCTCCTGGAGGAAAGCAAACTGTGCCTCCATTAACTGCCTACTGTTTGCAAATCTGTGTCACGTCAATCTTGCAACCTGATATTTAGGAAGATTTAGGCTTTGGGTGAAGCCTCAGCATCAGACTCCCACCTGACAAGGAGGGGAAAGAGTGTGAGATGGGGCACCTGCTATCTGCAGCTTCCTTCCTGCGAGACAGTTTAACTTGACTCACACCCCTTCCTCCCGTGCAGGTCGGTGAGCTGTGCCTGCAGGCATCGCCCCAGAAACCTGAAGTTCCCCTGGTCAACGTGAGCCTCTACTATGAGGCGCTGTGCCCTGGCTGCCAGATGTTCCTGATCCGAGAGCTCTTCCCGACGTGGCTGATGGTGTGGGAAATCCTCAACGTCACCTTGGTGCCCTATGGGAACGCTCAGGTGCCTGGGGACCGGGGAAACGGAGTCACGTGGCCACGGGAAGGAGGTCTGGGGGAGGGGGCAGCCAACACTTACCTCGTTGCTTTTCAGGAAAGAAACGTCAGTGGCAAGTGGGAGTTCTCGTGCCAGCATGGTGAGCGGGAGTGCAAGCTTAACAAAGTGGAGGTGAGCAGCTCCCCTCTCCCCCAGTTCCCAAGGGAGGGGCACAGAGGCTGGGGCCACTGCCCTGATAGATCATGACTCAGAAGGGATTGCAAACAGCTCTGCCCCTTGCCTGTGAGCCTCCTTTTAATCATGTTTTTGTTCTCCACTTGATTGGTGGACACCTCGTGGTTATTCCTGGGGTGGTCCTTGGGGTGGAGGGTCCTCTGAGCCACTCACATCCTTGCCTGCCTGCCCCCACCCCCAGGCCTGCCTGCTGGACCAGCTGGAGCCGAAAACAGCCTTCCTGACCATTGTCTGCCTAGAGGAAATGACTGACATGGAGCAAAATCTGAAGCCAGTGAGTAACACCCCTCATTCAGCCTGGGTTGGGGGGCCTTGGCCTCCCTGCATCCAGACAGACCCAGGCTCAAGTCCTGGCCCCGCTGCCACTCTCTGTGCAGTCCCAGGAATACAGTGTCCTTTCTCAAAGATTCAGTCTCTGAATGGAGAGAACCAAGATCTTCTGCGGGCCTGCCTGGTAAATCAGGGAGGGCTTCCTGGACGAGGTGCCTCTGGGTTGGGCTTGGTTGAACAGGAATATACAGGGACACAGACAGTGATCCTTCTCTGGGGTATGGAAATGACACACCTGGCCCACCTCCCTCCCTGGAGGATTATGAAAAAGAACTCCCAAAAGGGTGACTCATCTACCCTGATTGTTTATTTATTCATCAAGCATCTGAGCCACCCAAGAGACCTGAAGCCTCCCTGAGACACCTCCAAGCCCTGCAGAGTCATAGTGTGGCTGGGGGTGTGCAAAGGAGGAGGGAACACTCAGGAGACTCAGAGGAAGGAGGAGGAAAAGTGTTCCCGGCAGAGGGAACAGCAAGTACGGATGCTCTGGGGAAAATAAGACCCTGCAGAGCTGGAGCTGCAGGTCTGGTCTTATGGGAGACAGCCTGAGCAGAAGCAGCCTGAGTCCCTGCCCTGGGGGCCTCCACGCAGACATGTATTAAGCACTTGCTGCATCCCTGGAAACCAGACTGTCTCCTGCTGTCAGTGAGGAAGCAGAAACTGGGCTTGGGGGAGTGGGGGTTGCTAGAAGGATGACTGTTGGGGAGATAACAGGGAGGAAGCTGAGGCAATGCCCCTGCTGACCAGCTCCCATCTGCCGTCAGTGCCTGCAGATCTATGCGCCAAAGGTGTCCCCGGATTCCATCATGGAGTGTGCTCTGGGGGACCGTGGCATGCAGCTCTTGCACATCAATGCTCAGCTCACGGATGCTCTGCGGCCACCCCACACATACGTGCCCTGGGTCGTTGTCAATGGGGTAAGAACTCTTGGGGCCCCCAGGCAGGAACCAGGCTGATGGGCGTGTACATTGATCTGGGAGGCAGGAAGCAAGGGCCAGACTGGGAGCCAGTGGAACTTTTAACCCCCTGTCTTGCTTGTTCAGGAACATATGAAAGAAGAGGAACATCTCCTACACCTTGTCTGCCGGTTATACCAGGTAAGCCAGGCAGGGAATGGAGGGATCTGGCTGGTGGGGGTAGGGTAGGGTCTCCTTTCAGCACCCTAACTCACGGCCACCTTCTCCAGGGCCAGAAGCCAGATGTCTGCCAAACCACAGCTGACCTGTCCAAGCAAGTCCACTTCAAGTGACTGACAGTCAGTGTCCTGGGAGGGAGCTGGTGCAAGAAGAACGAAATCACACCTGTCCTTGTTTTTTGATCCCTGACTCATTAAAGCCACTACTTCTACCTATTCTATGAAGCCCAGACTCAAAATTCTGCCCCAGGATCAAGAATCTTGCCTCAAAAAAAAAAAAAAAAAAAGAATCTTGCCTCACTGTGAATGGTGCTACATCAAAACTCACTTAATAAACACTTCTGGATTTTGTGATTCAGCAAATCTCCTTTTTTCAGATCTGCACAATGCTGGGACCCCTGAGAACCTCCCTGTCCCGGGGATGAAGAGCCAGACAGATATCCCTAGTCCCATGGGGGCAGGGATGGGCCAGAGAGGGAGGCACCAGTACTAGAGGAGCCCACAGGAGAAGTGAAGGTTCTTCATAGGAAGGAGGGACATTAGGGCTGGGGTTTTGAAGGGTGACTAGGAGTTCATTAGGCAGAAACTATATCTGTTACATCAACACACATCCCTAGCTACTCTTTTTCGCTGCCCCACACTAGGTGTTATGGGTTAAGCCAAAAGGTGGTAATTGGAGTCATGCAAGGCCAGAGGTGGGGCAGTGACCTTGCCTGGGGAGTTTGAAAGAATATGTTCACTGGGGAGAAGTCATGGAGTTCCAGGGAAGGGGAACAAGTGTGAAAAGACCCAGACAGCAACAAGATCTGGAGTTAGAGTGCCAGGCTGAGGCATCTAAGAACAACAGGGCATGTTATAGGAAAAGTTTCAAAGAAGGGGAAAAAGTCATAACTCTCATGGTGGTGTAAAATGAATACATGTTAACGATTTTATTTATTTCATGATTTATAAGGGGCAACTGGTCAGATATTCAAAGAACAACAGGTTTATAGATCAGGAATATTGAAATGATTGGGCAAACCTGACTCACAGGGGCAGAGAAATAATCAGCTTTCCCTTTTTTTGCACCCAGTTTTATGATGTTTTTATAATTTTAATACAGTTGACCCTTGAACAACACAGGATTGAACTGCGTGGGTCCACTTCTACACAGATTTTGTAAAATAATTTTATTTACTTTTGGCTGAGCTGGATCTTCATTGCTGCATGCAGGCTTTCTCTAGTTGCGGTGAGCTGGGGTCTACTCTTCACTGCAGTACATGGGCCTCTCATTGCAGTGGCTTCTCCTGTTGCCACGCACAGGCTTGAAGGGGTTTGGGCTTCATTACGGCTCACAGACTCTAGAGCACAGGCTTGTCGCTGTGGCGCACGGGCTTAGCTGCTGCTCAGCATGTGGGATCTTATAGGCCAGAGATGGAATCGGTGTCCATACATTGCAAGGCGGACTCTTAACCACTGGACCACCAGGGAAACACCCTACACAGATTTCCCCCCCCCCCAATAAATATAGTCCTACATGATCTGCTTCCTCTTCCAACAATACAAGAGAAGACTCTACACGTAGACATCACCAGATGGTCAACATTGAAATCAGATTGATTATATTCTTTGCAGCCAAAGATGAAGAAGCTCTATACAGTCAGGAAAAACAAGACCGGGAGCTGACTGTGGCTCAGATCATGAACTCCTTGTTGGCAAATTCAGACAAATTGAAGGAAGCAAGGAAAACCGCTAGACCATTCAAGTATGACCTAAATCAAATCCTTTATGATTATACAGTGGAAGTGAGAAATAGATTTAAGGGACAAGGTCTGATAGAGAGAGTGCCTGAAGAACTATGGATGGAGGTTTGTGACATTTTACAGGAGACAGGGATCAAGACCATCCCCATAGAAAAGAAATGCAAAAGGCAAAATGGTTGTCTGAGGAGGCCTTACAAATAGCTGTGAAAAGAAGAGAAGCAAAAAGCAAAGGAGAAAAGGAAAGATATTCCCATTTGAATGCCGAGTTCCAAAGAATAGCAAGGAGAGATAAGAAAGCCTTCCTCAGCGATCAATGCCAAGAAATAGAGGGAAACAACAGAATGGGAAAGACTAGAGATCTCTACAAGAAAATTAGAGATACCAAGGGAACATATCATGCAAAGATGGGTTCTATAAAGGACAGAAATGGTATGGACCTAAGAGAAGCAGAAGATATTAAGAAGAAGTGGGTGGTAAGAATACACAGAAGAACGATACAACAAAGATCTTCATGACCCAGATAATCACGATGTTGTGATCACTCACCTAGAGCCAGGCATCCTGGAATGTGAAGTCAGGTGGGCTTTAGGAAGCACCACTACGAACAAAGCTAGTGGAGGTGATGGAATTCCAGTTGAGCTATTTCAAATCCTGAAAGCTGATGCTGTGAAAGTGCTGCACTCAATATGCCAGCAAATTTGGAAAACTCAGCAGTGGCCACAGGACTGGAAAAGGTCAGTTTTCATTCCAATCCCAAAGAAAGGCAATCCCAAAAAATGCTCAAACTACTGCACAATTGCACTCATCTCACACGCTAGTAAAGTAATGCTCAAAATTCTCCAAGCCAGGCTTCAGCAATATGTGAACCGTGAACTTCTAGATGTTCAAGCTGGTTTTAGAAAAGGCAGAGGAACCAGAGATCAAATTGTCAACATCCATTGGACCATCGAAAAAGCAAGAGAGTTCCAGAAAAACATCTATTTCTGCTTTATTGACTATGCCAAAGCCTTTGACTGTGTGGATCACAATAAACTGCAGAAAATTCTTAAAGAGATGGGAATACCAGACCATCTGACCTGCCTCTTGAGAAACCTGTATGCAGGTCAGGAAGCAACAGTTAGAACTGGACATGGAACAACAGACTGGTTCCAAATAGGAAAAGGAGTACATCAAGGCTGTATATTGTCACCCTGCTTATTTAACTTCAGGGTGCATGATGCAGAGTACATCATGAGAAATGCTGGGCTGGACGAAGCACAAGCTGGAATAAAGATTGCCGGGAGAAATATCAATAACCTCGGATATGCAGATGACACCACCCTTATGGCAGAAAGTGAAGAGGAACTAAAGAGCCTCTTGATGAAAGTGAAAGAGGAGAGTGAAAAAGTTGGCTTAAAGTTCAACATTCAGAAAACTAAGATCATGGCATCTGGTCCCATCACCTCATGGGAGAACAGTGGAAACAGTGGATGACTTTATTTTTTGGGGGTCCAAAATCACTGCAGATGGTGATTGCAGCCATGACATTAAAAGACGCTTGCTCCTTGGAAGGAAAGTTATGACCAATCTAGACAGCATATTAAAAAGCCGAGACATTACTTTGCCAACAAAAGTCCGTCTAGTCAAGGCTATGGTTTTTCCAGTAGTCATGTATGAATGTGAGAGTTGTACAGTGAAGAAAGCTGAGTGCCGAAGAATTGATGCTTTTGAACTGTGGTGTTGGAGAAGACTCTTGAGAGTCCCTTGGACTGCAAGGAGATCAACCAGTCCATCCCAAAGGAGATGAGTCCTGAGTATTCATTGGAAGGAGTGATGCTGAAGCTGAAACTCCAATACTTTGGCCACCTCATGCAAAGAGTTGACTCATTGGAGAAGACCCTAATGCTGGGAAGGATTGGGGCAGGAGGAGAAAGGGTCGACAGAGGATCAGATGGCTGGGTGGCATCACCGACTCGATGGACATGGGTTTGAGTAAACTCCAGGAATTGGTCATGGACAGGGAGGCCTGGCGTGCTGTGATTCATGGGGTCACAAAAAGTCGGACACAACTGAGCGACTGAACCGAACTGACTGAACTGACATGATCTGCAGTTGGTGTGTGTGATTAGAATGGTTAAAATTTACCTGCTTAGCAACTTTCATACGTAACAATACAGCATTCTTAACTATAGTCACCTTGCTGTACCTTAGATCCTCAGGACTTTTGGTAAAAGTTTGTACCATTTGACCAACATCGCCCCATTCCTCACCCCATCCCCTATCTCCTGAAAACTGACCTTCTTCTGTTTCTGTGAATTTGGCTCTTTTAACTTTCACACATAAGTGAAATCATGCAGATTTTAACCATTCTCTGTCTGGCTAATTTCTCTTAGTGTAACACCTACCAGCTTCATCCACGGAGCCACAAATAGCAGGATTTCCTTCTGTTTTTTTATGACTACATAATATTTGAGCTGTCCCTTTTGTTAAGAATAATCTCAAAGAAAGACCTTCCTTGCCAGGTCTCATTGAATTTGCCCTGATTATTTTACAGAGGTACAACAAGAGTTCAGCTTGCTTTACTGGAAGTTTCCGTGAGGAATCTCAAAGTGGACTTCCAAAAGCCTCTATCCTTTGCTAACTGAAGATAAGAGCCCGAGCTTCACCAGCTGTATCTATGCCTTTTGGTGAATTTGGCTCTCCTCTGACGTCCCCGAAACATGCCAAGGATCTTGGTTGGCCTGGCTGGATCTGTAAGGCTTACCCTGCAAGCTAGGGACTTTCCTGAGAGGGTTTTGTAGCGCTCGCTCCCCAAAGTCCGACTTGGTCTCTTGACACTGGTCGGTGAAATCCTATCTGGGGATGGTCTCTTTTCCAGAAAGTGGAGCTTAATTCCACCCTGAGAGTGGGCTGGATCTGGGGATTCAATTCCAAGGAAAGGAAGGTGAGAAATGGTGACTCAACAGTGAAGCGGAAGCAGCTAGCAGGCAGCCCCTGAGCCGCTGGTCCAGGTGAGGGCCACGTGCTTCAGGAGTAAGCCGTGCGGCATCAGGCGCTTTCACAAGGACACCACCTTTGTGAACCCCAATCTAACCACGAGAAAACAACAGCTGAACCCAGATGGAGGGACATTCTATCAAATGCCCCACCGGTGTCATGGTCATAAAAAACAAGAAAAAACCCTGAAAGACAAGGAAAAAAACCAGAAAGATCGCAGACCAGAGGAGCCTAAGGAGAGGGATAGCTAAACGCAATGTGGTGAGATCATGGCCAAGTTTACATTTGAACAAATAACTGGAATTTGGACTGAAGTCTGTGCTGTGGTTCCCTAATATCAGTAAATGCCCCTTCAGGAATCTGCCACATAGAAATGTTTCACAGAGCTAAAAACTACAATCTGCTACTGAATATAACAAAAAAGAGGCAGACTCCCAGATATAGAGAACAAAATAGTGACTACCAGTGGAGAGGGGTGGAGGGGCAATATAGAGGTAAGGAATTAAGAGGTACAGACTCTCAGGTATAAAATGTGCTACAAAGGGGCTTCCCTGGTGGCTCAGTGGGTAGAGAATCTGCCTGCAGTGCAGGAGATGGAAGCAGATGAAAGTTCAATCCATGGGTGGAGAAGATCCCCTGGAGGCAGGCCTGGCAACCCACTCCAGTATTCTTGCCTGGAGAATCCCATGGACAGAGGAGCCTGGCGGGCAACAGTCCATGGAATCTGAAAGAGTCAGATAAGGACTGAGTGACTAAACCATCACCGGGCATGCAGACAGAGTTTATAGCTTCATAAAGTTCAGCTGTGATTCAAGAGAAAACAGTGTAGAAGAAGTAAAATTTAGAATTTTATTTTGGGAAACTTGTCCAAAACATCAAAGATTTGAACACTTGTTTAAATAAGTTCATAGATTACTATGCAACCATCCTTAGTTACCTGTTTAACCAAAGTGACAGTAAAAGATCTTATAGACAAATACAGTAAGTTACATAATAAAAGAAAACTTTCCAGGTCTTATAACTTTGAGATGACTCAGTTTTCCTAATTAGAGATCCAATAAAGACAACATTTTGATAAAAATAGAATCTTCATTTTCAATATGGATTACTTAACAGGTAAAGAAAAATCTTTTACAGTAATCCAAGAAAATGTCCTTTTAGCAGAGAAAGAAAATCAAATTTGTGTTTTTCATAGTCACACTGTTGATATTAAAGCTCATTGTAGATAACTAACAAGGCCCTACTGTATAGCACAAGGAACTATACTCAATATCTTGTAATAACCCACAGTGAAAAAGAATCTAAAAAAGAATAGAGGATATATATGTATAACTGAATCACTTTGCTATATATCTGAGCTAATGCAACATTGTAAATCAACTACATTTCAATAAAAATTTTAAAAAACAAAGCTCATTGTTAAAAGTCTTGTAGTAATCCATTTATTTTTCACCAGTTTGACCACACTAGATAAGATTTCTTCTTTCTTCCTCTTCCACTTTCTAAATCCATTTAGGTTTTCCTCTTTTTTATTTTCCTCTTTTGTATTCTGAAACAATCATTAAATACTTTTAAACAAGGATAGAATCAATGTTCTTTTTCCTTCTTAAGAATGGGCCTACACACTTCCCCGATCCTTCAGACTTCAGAATCAGCCTGCCAGTGTAGAGGACGAGGGTTCAATCCCCGGTCAGGGAAGATTCCACATGCCACAGAGAAACTAAAACCCCTGAACCACAATTACTGAACCTGCACTCCAGAGCCTGGGAGCCGCAAATGCTGAAGCCCCGTGCCCCAGAGCCTGTGTGCGCAGCAACGAAGACCCAGAGCAGACAAAAATCAAATAGATTTTTAAAAAAGAATGATCCTTCATACCTCATAACAAAAACACATCTTATTTTCCTTACATATTTCACATACAAGGTTATTTCTGTGCCTTTATTATTCCTAGTAGTTCCATTTACTTTTGTGTTATTTAGTCACTAAGTCATGTCTGACTCTTTGGGACCCCTGGACTTCAGCATACCAAACTTCCTTGCCCTTTGCTATCAACCAGAATTTGCTCAAACTCATGTCTTCTTCTTCTTTTTTTTTTTTGCTTACCTTGATTATGGGCTTCTGTGGTGGCTCAGCTGGTAGAGAATCCGCCTGCAACGCAGGAGACCCCAGTTCAATTCCTGGGTCAGGAAGATCCGCTGGAGAAGGGATAGGCTACCCACTCCAGTGTTCTGGCCTGGAGCTTTCCATGGACTGTTTAGTAATTAGTAACTCTAATTTCCAATGAAAACTAGGAAGCAAGCAATTGTAAACTGTCTGTGGCCATACCAACATTTATACTAATGTCTATCCCAGTATTCTTCAGTAGACTCACAAAATATATCATTTAATATTTTGTAGAGACATATGCTTCCTTATAATACAATTTTTTGAAGTGGCAAAGGACACATTAGTAATCTAAACATCATTAGTGCCTCTGTAAAAATTAAGAAGCCAAGGAGATAAGCTTCTGTTTAGTAATTAATATTGTAGTATTTTCCCTTATTTGAAAATGATCTAGATATTCAAAGAATATCCATCATTTCTTAACTTAGTGTAACTCCAAGGTTTCAAGTTTCCATAATGATTCTGGAAGCTATTTTTTTTAATATGCAAAAGATTATGTATTTTTTACTTTAAAAGCAGTTCAGGATTTTACTGTGCAGGGAAATAATAGCCATTATTTTGTAATAACTTTAAATGGAGTATATAACCTATAACAATATCGAATCACTATTTTGTATACATGAAACTAATATGTTGGGTAGACTGCAAAGTTCATTTGGGTTTTTCCACAAGCTGCTGCTGCTAAGTCACTTCAGTCGTGTCCGACTCTGTGCGACCCCATAGACAGCAGCCCACCAGGCTCCGCCGTCCCTGGGATTCTCCAGGCAAGAACACTGGAGTGGGTTGCCATTTCCTTCTCCAGTGCGTGAAAGTGAAAAGTGAAAGTGAAGTCGCTCAGTGGTGTCTGACTCTTAGAGACCCCATGGACTGCAGCCTATCAGGCTCCTCCGTCCGTGGGATTTTCCAGGCAAGAGTACTGGAGTGGGGTGCCATTGCCTTCTCCGTCTGGAAGCTATTTTTAAGTACACATTTTGTAACACATAATTATTGCTGAAAAGCTCACTTATAAATGTATATCTCATTTATATGTATTACTTGTTTTCTAACAATTATACTTGTGAAATTTTCATGAGTCGTTAAATAGCTAGCCAAGACCTTATGCTGTTTTTCTTGTCAATAAATCAGGCAAGTGTCAAAAATCACAGAAGCAAAGAATGTAAAAAGTTAAATAAATGACTTCCTTTATATTATTTTTTTTTTATATTATTTTTTAATTGATGGATTACTTTTGGATCTGCAGGATCCTCGTTGCTGGGCGCGGGCTTTCTCTAGGTGTGGTGAGTTGGGGCTACTCTTCGCTGCAGGGCCGGGTTTCTGATTGTGGCGGCTTCTCTTGCTGCAGATCACAGGCTCTTAGAGCACTGTGGCACACAGGCTGAGTTGCTCCCCAGCAAGAGGATCTTCCCGGACCAGGGATCGAACCCATGTCCCCTGCACTGGCAGGCGGATTCTTCTTCACTGCGCCACCAGGGAAGTCCAGACTTCTGTTATTTTAAAATTTACTGCTGATATATGTCAAGCAACTCACTTTTATCATCTGTTTTGTCCTTAAGTTGAGTTTATGGTTTTAAAATCTTAAACATTTAGCCGAGACAACTAAATTTGTTTGACTAATCAATTGATGTAAGTACCTTTTTCTAAGCCAACTAAATAGAGCTCTTTTACAAGTTAATTTGTAGCAATACTTCCTAGAGGTAGAAAAATATTACATACATGTAACATAGATAGACAGACAAACAATCGGAGAGACAGAAGCAAACAGAATTTGTAGCTTTTATTTTTAAAGTTTAGCCATGAAGCAGGTACAAGAATTTTAAACTCATTATTTAAGAAAAAACAGTTGGATGCAAATTGTGTTTCTGGCAGATGGAACAAGTTTACTAATATTTGTGAAGAAGGCTTTATTGAAGTAATTTTATTGATTTCCTTATGGCCATGCTGAATCTGCGTTGCTGCAAGGGCTTCTCTCTAGTTGCCGAGAGGGGTGGCTGTTCTCGAGCTGATTCTCTAGTAGACTCGCAGGCTTCTCACTGTGGAGAAGTGGTGGACATGGGCTTAGTTGCTCCAAGGCAGGTGGGATCTTCCTCAACCAAGGATTCAACTCATGTCTCCTGAGTTGTCAGAGGGATTCTTTACCATTGAGCCACGAGGGAAGCCCTTGAAAAAAGGCTTTTAAAACTTTTTTGCTTGCGGGTGTGTTTCCAAATAGCCCTCTGATATATAATTCCATTTTAGCTTAGGAAAGAAGGTCTTGATTATCCTTCCAATCAGACTCTGAATATATCTCCAATTAAGCCAATTTCTCCAAATAAGCCATAGACTTGCTTAAAAAAAAAAAAAATCCTTTCAATATCTGATTTCAGCTCAGATAAACAGTAAATTTTCCTGAGTATTGAACTCATTTTTTTTCTACTTTTTTTAAACCAAAAGCGCACTTATTTCAAGTGATTCAAAATCAGTCAGTCTACTGTGACTAAACCACGGTGCATGAAGTAAAGTGAAAGTGTTAATCACTCAGTCATGTCTGACTCTTTGTGACCCCATGGGCTGTAACGCCACCAGGCTTCTCAACCAATGGAATTCTCCAGGCCAGAATACTGTAATGGGTAGCTATTCCTTTCTCCAGGGAATCTTCTCCACCCGGGCTGAAACTCAGGTCTCCCACATTTCAAGCAGATTCTTTCCCATCTGAGCCACCAGAGAAGCCCTCTCATGAATGCATGAGATTTTCCCAAAGAGTACAAAAAATGGCGCCCTCTCAAATCCAGCAAGTACACTAAATCACTTCAGTCTTGTCCAGCTCTTTGGGACCCACGGACTGTAGCCCACCAGGCTCCTCTGTCCAGGGGATTCTCTAGGCAAGAATACTGGAGTGCATTGCCATGCCCTCCTCCAGGGGATCTTCCCGACCCAGGGATCGAACCCACATCTCTGATGTTTCCTGCATTGGCAGGTGGCTTCTTTACTCCCAGTGTCACCTGGGAAGCCCTTTCAAGATCCAGACCCTATCTCAAAGATGACCAAAAGAGAGAAAGACTTAGACAATTTCCCTCAGAGGCTGGCAACAGGGCCCAGTGGTCGGTAGGACCCTAGCCACAAATGGGGTGCAATATACCTTTGTGTGTGGCCATCAGCATATCCTCAAGGTTCTCACCTGAGGGTCTGACACTCAGGACCAAACATGCCGGCATGTCCTGGCAGACAGAAAGCCAAGCCAAGCTCTCAGCACCCAAAAGGAGACAAAGAGGAAATAGCTGTCCCTGGGAGGGAAGGGGTCAACCAGTGAGTACCCCACACAAAGTTTACAAGAATTCTGGGAATTTCCTCGTGATCCAGTGGTTAGGACTCAGAGCTTCCACCGCCAGGGGCACAGGTTCCATTCATGGTCAAAGAACTAAGATCCTGCTTTCCTTACAGCACGGCCAAAAAAAGAAAAACAGTTCACAAGAGTTAACTACCCAAAGAACTAATCCTTACAAATGCTTTTCTCCGGCCAATCCACCCAGAAAGAAAAGGATAAGGAAAAATCGTTTAGCATCCTCTCTCTGCGAGGTACCACAGACAGCAATTAGGGAGACAGACATGGTAAGAATTCTAGCTTCTGCTCCAGTCTGGTCCTTGGATCTCTAAGTTGCAGACCCAGAAGTCAGTTGCATCCCTGCCAATGCTAGCCCGTTCTTGTCTCCAGAACCATCGTGGATGTAGAATTTTCCTCCATCTTCTATGTCTCCAGCTGAAACTGACATACAAGACAGCTTAACAGGGGGAAAAGCCACAAAATGTATTTATGTGTATGTGGGAATCTTTGCCAAAAAAGAAAATGAAGACCAAAAGGCTTGTTATATACTAGGCGGAACAGAGGAACAGCTACAGAAAAGCTATTGAAATACCTGGGGAGACAAGGAAGGTAAGTTATTTCAAAAGACCTGTTGGTATGGATTTTCCTCACGGAAAAAAATCTTCTGAGAAAAATCTGACTCTGTCTCTGAGGATGAAAGGTTTCTTCCAGTTCAGGGAAGAAAACTTTCCCGTGGGAAGTTTATTTCTTGATTTCAGGAAGGGAAAGGAAATTCCCAGAGCCCTTTTTGCATCTTGCTGTTATACTAATGCCTTGAACTCAAAATAATCAATCTGCTAGAGTAGCATATTGGTGGGGAGAGGGGTGGCATGTTCTGAATTCTTTCAACAGAAACACCCAAAATCACTGGTCCAGACATCAAAAGCTCTTCCTCCTGATGGGTGCTAAATTCTTTTGACATTTTAATCTTTAAAAAAAAACTTTGTCCACACCATGTGGGTTCTTAGTTCCCTGACCAGGGATCATACCCGACCCCTCTGGAGTGGAAGTACAGAATCTTAACCACTGAATGGTCAAAGAAGTCCCTGGCTGGTCCCTGGCCACTAAATCCTTAATGGATGTTCCATTTCTTTTCAACCAGAAATCAGTAATCCATTGACAGGGCATGCCAACTGCTCAGATAAAGCCAAATTCCCAATCCCTGATGACATCGTGTGTGTGCATGCTAAGTCGTTTCAGTCGTGTCCGACTCTTTGAGACCCTATGGACTGTAGCCCGCTAAGCTCCTCTGTTTATGGGGTTCTCCAGGCAAGAATGCTGGAGTGGGTTGCCACGCCCTCCTCCAGGGGATCTTCCCCACCCGGGGATTGAACCCATGTCTCTGGTGTCTCCTGCACTGGCAGATGGGTTCGTTACCACTGGCGTCACCTGGGAAGCCCTGCCAACGATGTCATCCATCAGCTCAGACTGCGGTCTTCTCTTGTGGTTCAGATGGTAAGGAATCCACCTGTAATGTGGGAGACCAGGGTTTGATCTCTGGGTTCCCTGGAAAAGGGAACGGCTTACCCACTCCAGTATTCTGGCCTGGAGAATTCCATGGACAGAGGACCCTGGCAGGCTATATAGTCCATGGGGTCACAAAGAGCGACGACTTTCACTTTCACTTCACTTTCAGCTCAGATTGGGACTTGAACCCGTGGGGCTGGGACTGGAACACAGCCAAAACCCAGTCTTCCAACTGAGATCACAACACCCGGTTTCAGGACCTGAAAAAGCTCAGGTTCTTGATGTCTCATCGCAGAAAGAATTCAGTGAGAGACAAAATGATAGGTAAGAAGTGGATTTATTTAGAAAGAAACACATTCCACTGACAAGCGTGTGGGCTGTCGCGGAGGCAGAGTGTGGCCTCCTCAAAACGTGGTGTGGTAAGCTTTTATGGGCTGGGTAATTACATAAGTTAACGAGCAGGATTATTCCAACTATTTGGGAAGGGGCAGAGATTTCCAGGACTTGGGCTGCTACGTTTTGATATTTGATGGTCAGCCTTGGAACTTTCATGGCGTGTGCGAGTGCGTCTCTTAGCTTGTTGATGTGTTACAGTGAGCGTATACTGAGGCTCGAGGTCTCATGGAAGTTGGCTTGTCCACCATCTTGAACCCATTTGGTTCTTATCGGTTTATGTTGTGTCCTTGGGCTTTGTCATTCTTTCAAAGACTGTGCCCTGTCTCCTCCCATCCTGTTTCGTTTTTCCCTCAGAGACTGTACTCCCATATTCTTATGAGAAGCAGAAGGACAATGGTCGTATCTTCTGTAACTGCTTCAAGGCTGAACAGGGGTGCGGACCCTCCTGTTAGCAAGTAAAAATCTCCAGATACCTGACCTAGGGGCCCCGGTTCAGGACAGCTCCTTGTTTTAATCCGTATGGACTAGAACCCCCACATAGCCAGCGTCTTCATGTAGACTGATGTCACTGTGTCGCAATAAAACCCGGGCTCTGTTCACCGATGCTGAATACGAATATGGAGACAAGAGTTTTCAAGAAGTAGAAAGGAGTAGGTTTATTACTTTGCAAGGCAAAGGGGGACCACAGCAAGCTAATGCTTTCAAGACCATGCCCCACCTCCTGGGATGTTAGAAGAGGCCTTAGAGTTTTAGGATGGGAAATAAGGCTGAAGAGAAGTATCAGAGTTGCTGTGGTCTTATATTCTCCTCCTCCTGGGGCCACTGAGATCACGAGGACTGGCATCATGTGATTCCAAGACAGGTTCTGGTGGCCCTAGAGGTCATCCCCCTGTAACATTCTTTCTGGAATGAAGAATGCTCCCAGAGGAAAGGAGGGTTACAGAGTGTTGTCTTGGGAGGATAAACATCAAGTGTAGCTATCATTTTCAGAGTGCAGTTAAGCAAGAAAGAGAGGGAGAACAGACATCTGTAGGTTAAATGGGTGGAGAGAACAAGGACTGGATAAGCGCTAACGTAACAGGGTCTCAATTAGTATTTGCTGCAGCAAATACTTCCTTAGCTTTCTTAAGAATCTTCTGGGTGATGAAGCACTTTTTGTAACAGCACCAGAGTACAAAAATATCTATAAATGACAAAAGACTTAAAAGCCATGGTTAAATATCTGATTACAGTGTAATTGTAAAGAATCCGCCTGCAATGTGAGAGACCTGGGTTCGATCCCTGGGTTGGGAAGATCCCCTGGAGAAGGGCATGGCAACCCTCTCCAGTATTCTTGCCTGGAGAATCCCATGGAGAGAGGAACCTGGCGGGCTACAGTCCATGTGGTCGCAGAGAGTTGGACACGACTGAGCGACTTAAGCACACAGCATACAGTGTAACTGATAAAAAAATCTTGGTTACAATAACCATTTACATTGCATTACATTACAATAATATTTAACATAACATACAAAGTATGTGTGTGTTAAATATATCTCTTTGAGATATCTCAGGGACCCTCTAAAGCTGGAAATCAGAACTTTAATTAAAATTAATTAAAATTTGGTATTCCAGGCGTTTGTCAAAAAGTTTTGTTTTTTTGGTCAAAAAGTTTTAAAACTTGTCAAATCAGACTATAGGTCACTGTGAGACAACACTTATTCCTTAACCAAAGTTACAAAAGATCTCACAAGCAAATACAAATCAATTAAAGGCCGAGAAACTCACACAATCTGTTATGAAAAGCAGCATTTCAAGACTATTTCGGAGGGAGAATCCAAACCTAGTCTTATCTTAGCCCATTCCCAACAAAATCCATTTACCCAACTAAATTTAATCCAGTCTTAGAAAATCCTGATCATGCATAATTCTTGTCAGTATCTTTTCATTCTTCACACCTTTTTTTTTTTTTTTAACTAAAAACACATATCTGATTTGCCTTAAAAGTTTTTGTTTCCATGTTGAGTTACTTTTCTTGCTGACAAATGTTCAATAGATATAATTAGATCTAGTAAACCTAGATACAACAGAAGCATTATACTTAACATTGATGACTCTAAAGACATGTCTGTATTAATCATCCAACAAGTTTAAGCCACCTTCAATATCAGATATCAGTTTTACCCTGAATATTTTCCAGATAACATGAACCTGAAATCTATTCTGGCCAGATTATTTTGTATTTCTGAATATTTATATGTGTTTAACTTCCTCTAAGTCAATCAGGTAGAGCCGTTTTATGAATTAACTTTTGGCAGTACTGTATTATATGTCTATAACACACACAGACACATGAACACACAAGCAAACACAGAGGCATCACAGTTCCTGTTCCGAAATTTTAGCCATGATCTTGGGGACTTGAACCATTTTCCCAAAATAGTTCTTAAATCTGGAGAGGGTCATTTACAGCCTCTATTTTTTGTGCAATGTGACTCAGTAATTGAGATACATTAGCAGAGTTATCTGGACTAAAAGCACAATATTCTGTCTTTGCAGTAAATTCCAAAGAGCTTCACGTCCATCATGGATGGTTTCAGGTTAAAGCCTTGATTACTTTCCATCACTGAGTTTGTGGGATCATAATCTTTTCATCTAACATATACCATATCTGTTGACTTATTAATCCCCTATTTTTAGCCCAGTCTTCTTCCTTCATGTAACAGGGTTGTGGCATTTCCTCTATCAAGCCTGGGATGTGTAAAACTGCTTTTATTTTATCTGTTTGTATGCACGCTGCTTTCTTTGCTTCTTGGTCAGCGTGGTGATTTCCCTTTCCAGTCTCAGACCTGGGAACCTGAGACTGAGGTCCCCTACAGTGAACAGCAGCCATTTCTTGAGGCTCTTGTTTAATAACCACGGGCTGGATATCGTCGGCCAGGCCTGGATCTTCGATACTCCACATGCCAGGGTCTACTAAGGCTTCTATCTCAACTTCAGATTCAGTCTGTTGCTTTCTGCTTTCTGTTAGAACCATTTGGCGATAAGGGTGGTTCCCTCGCCCCTTGAGAAACAGAATGAACCTAACTTAGTTAATAAATCTCTTCCCATCAAAGGAATGGGACAATAAGGCACAAGTTGAAAGGAATGTAAGAGCAGCTGGTCATTGACATTGCATAAAAGGGGCTCCGGGAAAGTGTGACCCTGTTTCTTCCTTGACAACCTCATTACATATTCCTTATGATTGCTAAATTTTCCAATCCTTTGGGTTGAGATCGAGAAGGTTGTCTACAAGAAATTCTATCAAGTAGCCTGCCACATCAATAACCACCTGAGACTAGTTATGTAGATAGTATCTCTAGGCAGAGCCCCTTTTAGCTTCCGACTGGTAAGTCTTCTGACCCACCACTGTGAAACCAACTAGGGCGGAGGGCCTCCCCACCTCACTCGCTGGCCTCTGGGGAATCCATCTGCCAATGCCCCACCTCTGTGCAAAGAGCTCGTTGATCACAATCTTCCCTCCAGTGTCCCTTTTGTCCACATAGAATACACCTTCCTTGTTTGGGTACTCATGGACCTAGTGGTCTGCCAGGGCCAGATTGGCCCAGAAAAAGCAGTCTCCCAGTTGGTCGACTCTGAGCAGACAAAGCCACTGCAATCATTTGGGCCTTATACATATTTCTCTGGGCTCCTTCAGCCTTTGTGGCCATATCCCTGTTATTGAAAACTAAATAAGGCAATTGGAGTAATGACCGCTCATTGGAGTCTGAAGACCAGCAGCTGCTTTTTGCATTTTCTGTGTTGACTAAAAAACTAGTTACAACTTGAAAGTAGAGAGTTATGAGAATACCAGATCACTTTACCTGCCTCCTGAGAAACCTGTATGCAGGTCAAGAGGCAACAGAACTAGACATGGGACAATGGACTTGTTCCAAATTAGGAAAGCACTATGTCAAGGCTATATATTGTCACCCTTCTTATTTAACTTATATGCAGAGTACATCATGAGAAATGCTGCATTGGATGAATCACACAAGCTGGAATCAGATTGCCGGGAAAAATATGAACAACCTCAGATATGCAATGACACCACCTCAATGAAGAGTATGAACGGTATGAAAAGGCAAAAAGATATGACACGGAAAGATGACCTCCCCAGTTCGGTAGGTGCAAATATGCTACTGGAGAAGAGTGGAGAAATAACTACAGAAAGAATGAAGAGGCAGAGTCAAAGCGAAAACAACACCCAGCTGTGGATGTGACTGGTGACGGAAGTAAAGTCTGATGCTGTAAAGAGCAATATTGCATAGGAACCTGGAATGTTAGGTCCATGAATCAAAGTAAATTAGAAGTGGTCAAGCAGATGGCAAGAGTGAACATCGACATTTCAAGAATCAGTGAATTAAATTGGACTGGAGTGGGTGAATTTAACTCAGATGACCATTATATCTACTACTGTGGGCAAGAACCACTTAGGAGAAATGGAGTAGCCGTCATAGTCAACAAAAGAGTCCAAAATGCAGTACTTGGATGCAATCTCAGAAACGACAGAATGATCTCTGTTCGTTTCCAAGGCAAACCATTCAGTATCACAGTAATCCAAGTCTATGCCCCAACCAGTTGCACTGAAGAAGGTGAAGTTGAACAGTTCTATGAAGACCTACAAGACCTTCTAGAACTAATATGGAAAAAAAGATGTCCTTTTCATTATAGGGGACTGAAATGCAAAAGTAGGAACTCAAGAAACACCTGGAGTAACAGGCAAATTTGGCCTTGGAGTACAGAATGAAGCAGGGCAAAGGCTAATAGAGTTTTGCCAAGAGAACACACTGGTCATAGCAAACGCCCTCTTCCAACAACACAGGAGAAGGCTCTACACATGGGCATCACCAGATGGTCAATACTGAAATCAGATTGATTATATTCTTTGCAGCCAAAGATGGAGAAGCTCTATACCGTCAGCAAAAACAAGACCGGGAGCTGACTGTGGCTCAGATCATGAACTCCTTATCGAAAAATTCAGACTTAAATTGAAGAAAGTAGGGAAAACCACTAGATCATTCAGGTATGACCTAAATCAAATCCCTTAGGATTATACAGGGGAAGTGACAAATAGATTCAAGGGATTAGATCTAATAGAGAGAACTCCTGAAGAACTGTGGACGGAGGTTTGTGACATTGTTCAGGAGGTGGTTTGACCAAAATCATCCAAGAAAAAGAAATGCAACAAGACAAATAGTTGTCTGAGGAGGCCTTACAAATATCTGAGAAAAGAAGAGAAGCAAAAGGCAAAGGAGAAAAGGAAAGATATACCCATCTGAATGCAGAGTTCCAAAGAAAAGCAAGGAGAGATTAGAAAGCCTTCCTCAGTGATCAATGAAAAGAAACAGGAAAACAATAGAATGGGAAAGACTAGAGATCTCTACAAGAAAATTAGAGATACCAAGGGAACATATCATGCAAAGATGGGTTCTATAAAGGACAGAAATGGTATGGACCTAACAGAAGCAGAAGATATTAAGAAGAGGTGGTAAGAATACACAGAAGAACGATACAACAAAGATCTTCATGACCCAGATAATCACGATGTTGTGATCACTCACCTAGAGCCAGACATCCTGGAATGTGAAGTCAAGTGGCCCTTAGGAAGCATCACTATGAACAAAGCTAGTGGAGGTGATGGAATTCCAGTTGAGCTATTTCAAATCCTAAAAGATGATGCTGTGAAAGTGCTGCACTCAATATGCCAGCAAATTTGGAAAACTCAGCAGTGGCCACAGGACTGGAAAAGGTCAGTTTTCATTCTAATCCCAAAGGCAATGCCAGAGAATGTTCAGACTACCTCACAACTGCACTCATCTCACATTCTATCAAAGTAGTGCTCAAAATTCTCCAAGCCAGGCTTCAACAGTATGTGAACCATGAACTTCCAGATGTTCAAGCTGGATTTAGAAAAGGCAGAGGAACCAGAGATCAAATTGCCAACATCCACTGGATCATCGAAAAAGCAAGAGAGTTCCAGAAGAACATGTATTTTTGCTTTATTGACTTTGCCAAATCCCTTGACTGTGTTGATCACAACAAGCTGTGGAAAATTCTGAAAGAGATGGAAATTCCAGACCACCTGAACTGCCTCCTGAGAAACCTGTATGCAGGTCAAGAAGCAACAGTTAGAACTGGACATGGGGAAAGAGACTGGTTCCAAATTGGGAAAGGATGTATATTGTCACCCTGCTTATTTAACTTATATGCAGAGTACATCATGAGAAACGCCAGACTGGAAGAAGCACAAGCTGGAATAAAGATTGCCAGGAGAAATATCAATAACCTCAAATAAGCAGATGACACTACCCTTATGGCAGAAAGTGAAGAGGAACTGAAGAGCTTCTTGATGAAAGTGAAAGAGAAGAGTGAAAAAGCTGGCTTAAAATTCAACATTCAAAAAACGAAGACCATGACAACTGGTCCCTTCATTTCATGGCAAATAAATAAGGAAACAATGGAAATAGTGAGAGATTTTAATTTTCTGGGCTCCAAAATTACTGCATATGGTGACTGCAGCCATGAAATTAAAAAACACTTGCTCCTTGGAAGAAAAGCTATAACCAACCTAAACAGCATATTAAAAAGCAGAGACGTTACTTTGCCAACAAAGGTCCATCTAGTCAGAGCTATGGTTTTTCTACTAGTCATGTGTGGATGTGAGAGGTGGACTATAAAGAAAGCTGAGCACTGAAGAATTGGTGCTTTTGAACTGTAGTGTTGGAGAAGACTCTTGAGAGTCCCTTGGACTGCAAGGAGATCCAACCAGTCCATCCTAAAGGAAATCAGTTCCTAACATTCATTGGAAGGACTGATGTTGAAGCTGAAACTCCAATACTTTGGTCACCTGATGTGAAGAACTGACTCATTGGAAAAGACCCTGATGCTGGGAAAGATTGAAGGCAGGTGGAGAAGGGGACGACAGAGGATGAGATGGTTGGATGGCATCACTGACTTGATGGACATGAGTTTGAGCAAACTCCGGGAGTTGGTGATGAACAGGGAAGCCTGGCATGCTGCAGTCCATGGGGTCACAAAGAGTCGGACATGACTAAGCGACTGAACTGAACTGAACTGAACCACCTTAATGGCAGAAAGCAAAGAGGAACTAAAGAGCCTCTTGATGAAGGTGAAAGAAGAGAGTGTACAAGCTGGCTTAAAACTCAACTTTCAGAAAACAAAGATCATGGCATCTGGTCCCATCACTTCTTGGCAAATAGATGGGGAAATAATGGAAACAGTGACAGACTTTATTTTCTTGGACTCCAAAATCACTGCAGATGATGACTGTAGCCATGAAATTAAAAGATCCTTGCTACTTGGAAGAAAAGCTACACAAACCTAGACAGCATATTAAAAACGCAGATGTCACTTTGGCTACAAAAGCCTGTCTAGTCAAAGCTATGGTTTTTCCAGTAGTCATGTATGGATATGAGAGTTGGACCATAAATAAGCCTGAACGCCAAAGAATTGATGATTTCAAACTGTGGTGCTGGACAGTACTCTTGAGAGTCCCTTGGACAGCAAGATCAAACCAGTCAATCCTAAAGGAAATCAACCCTGAATATTCATTGGAAGGACTGATGTTGAAGCTGAAGCTCCAATACTTTGGCCACATGATGCTAAGAGCCGACTCACTGGAAAAGACCCTGATGCTGGGTAAGATTGAGTGCAGGAGGAAAAGGGGGCAACAGAGGATGAGATGGTTGGATGGCATCACCGACTCAATGGACATGAGTCTGAGAAAACTCAGGGAGATAGCAAAGGACAGGGAAGCCTGGTGTGCTGCAGTCCATGGGGTCACAAAGAGTCAGACATGACTTAGCAACTGAACAACAACAAATTTTATTTGGTGGGAATGTTAAGGATTCCAAGCCCGGGAGACAGTATCTCAATAGCCCTGGAAAACTGCTCCAAGCAAGCAGAAGAGAGAATCAGCCTATTTATTATAAGTTTGCAACAAAGGAGGCAGACAGTCTGAACATCAAGGATTTTTGTTAAGTAAGGAAAACCTGATATCAAGTTAAGGAATTTAGTGTTCTATGTATGAGAAGATAAAAGAGTCTGGAGTCACTGAAGTCTTGAAATGTATCTCAGTTATCTGGGGCCAGCATCCAGCATTTTTACAGCAGTATTCTTCTCTGTTTGAAATCCCTTAGGTCACACCAGAGGGCTGTAATCACTGATGACTGTGACATCCTTAAGTTTCTCATGTAGGGAATGGTGCCTCTTGTCCACGTGACTCAGAAATTTATGGTTGCTATTTGCCGGAGTGGCTCAGAAATTCGCATTTTTAGGGGGGAGGGGACACGGTCTCTCAGATAGCTGTAACATTTCTTCCCCACTGACATGGCAGGAAATATTTCATTTCACATGTATCTGATATTTGGGGGAGACTTGGCTATGAAATCACTTCATGGGAAATAGATGGGGAAACAGTGTAGTCAGACTTTATTTTTTGGGGGTCCAAAATCACTGCAGATGGTGATTGCAGCCATGACATTAAAAGACGCTTGCTCCTTGGAAGGAAAGTTATGACCAATCTAGACAGCATATTAAAAAGCAGAGTCATTACTTTGGCAACAAAGTTCCGCCTGATCAAGGCTATGATTTTTCTAGTGGTCATGTATGGATGTGAGAGTTGAACGGTGAAGAAAGCTGAGCGCCAAATAATTAATGCTTTTGAACTGTGGTGTTGGAGAAGACTCTTGAGAGTCCCTTGGACTGCAAGGAGATCCAACCAGTCCATCCTAAAGGAGATGAGTCCTGGGTGTTCATTGGAAGGAGTGATGCTGAAGCTGAAACTCCTATACTTTGGCCACCTCATGCGAAGAGTTGACTCATTGGAAAAGACCCTGATGCTGGGAGGGATTGAGGACAGGAGGAGAAGGGGATGACAGAGGATGAGATGGCTGGATGGCATCACCGACTCAATAGGCATGAGTTTGAGTAATCTCCGAGAGTTGGTGATGGACAGGGAGGCCTGGTGTGCTGCGATTCATGGGGTCGCAAAGAGTCAGACACGACTGAGCGACTGAACTGAACTGAACCGAAAGGTATTGTCCCTCAGAGGAAGAAGGATCCATGTTTGCATACTTCCTCAAAGCCTCCACTAATCTCCTTTGGAAGACTGCAGGATTTTCATTCTCTCCCTGTGGGACCTCTTTCACCTTTTCATAATTGACAGGCTTTACTGTTTCTTCATACCCTCTATTAAACAGTTAATCATATGATCCCATCTATCAAAAGAATTCATCTGGTAATTTCACTGTGGCTCTTAGGGCTTCCTCTGTGGCTCAGCTGGTAAGAAATCCACCTGCAAAGCAGGAGACTTGGGTTTGATCCCTGAGCAGGGAAGATCCCCTGGAGGTGGAAAAGGCTACCCACTTCAGCATTCTGGCCTGGAGAATTCCATGGACTGTGCAGTCCATGGGGTTGCAAAGAGTCGGACGCGGCTGAGTGCCCTTCCCTTTCACTGCCCGAAGGACAGCTCCATTCCCACTGGTGCTCTGCACTTCCCTGTTGGGTTGGGCTGCCTGCTGGTCCTCATGGGCTCCGGCCACCAGTACTCCTGGCTTCACTGTTGTGGTGGTGGGACAGTAAGATCTGTAAGTCTTCCCAGGTGAGATCAAAAGATCTCAGTAGTCGGGTAAACCCCTGTGTTAAAAAGTCCAGTGTCCTCAGAAAGACTTGC
Source organism: Cervus canadensis (assembly GCF_019320065.1). NCBI lineage: Eukaryota > Metazoa > Chordata > Mammalia > Artiodactyla > Cervidae > Cervus > Cervus canadensis. The sequence goes on from NC_057389.1 coordinate 103,974,983, forward strand.
CAACTTGTCTTCCTCCATCTTTATTATTATTTTTTTTTTCCTTTTTTTTTTCCTCCATCTTTAGATCAGACATTGAGAAGGTACATGGGCTCTTATTCTTCCTTGATTTCCATCAGGAACTCTGAGAGGCAAAACCGTAGGGGCAGTTGGTGGGTAACGCAAACGGCTGCGAGTGCTCGCTGAACTGAGGATGGCCCCGTGGGTAACCCAGGGTACAAAGAAGAGGTTCCTGAATGTGGGTGGGGCCTCTTTTCATCCCCAGCTGTGTCTTCCCTTCGGCCAAAAGCCTTGGCTGGAGGAGGGTCTCCTGTCTGAGGGGAGGCCTCTGTCGGAGCCACAGGGGCTGCTGGTATGGTTGGCTTCTTCTGGGGCAACAGCCACTCCCAGAAGGCAGGGAGTAGCTCCTCTTTGCTTGCATGGCCGCATCGGGTAAATTAAAATGTCTTCCATGTCCTTACTAGAATTCTCCCCGTGAGCTACACATGTCTTAAATTCCTTTTGGGTCTCATCGTCTAAACACAAGGCTATGAAAATTTGAATGTACAGAAGCTCACTCCATTTAGGTTTCTTTTTACAACATAAATCTAACAGCAATATAGTATTGTAACTCAGGGATCCATTTAATTTAATTCAGATACCATTATATCTACTACTGTGGGCAAGAATCCCTTAGAAGAAATGGAGTAGCCCTCACAGTCAACAAGAGTCCAAAATGCAGTACTTGGATGCACTCAAAAATGCCAGAATGAACACGGTTCGTTTCCAAGGCAAACCATTCAATACCACAGTAATCCAAGTCTATGCCCCAACCAGAAGCTGAACGGTTCTGTGAGGACCTACAAGAACTTCTAGAACTAATATGAAAAAAAATGTCCTTTTCATCATAGGGGACTGAAATGCAAAAGTAGGAACTCAAGAAACACCTGGAGTAACAGGCAAATTTGGCCTTGGAGTACAGAATGAAGCAGGGCTAAGGCTAACAGAGTTTTGCCAAGAGAACACACTGGTCATAGCAAACACCCTCTTCCAACAACACAAGAGAAGACTCTACACATGGGCATCACCAGATGGTCAATACTGAAATCAGATTGATTATATTCTTTGCAACCAAAGATGGAGAAGCTCTATACCATCAGCAAAAACAAGACTGAGAGCTGACTGTTTGTCAGATCATGAACTCCTTATCAAAAAAATTCAGACTTAAATTGAAGAAAGTAGGGAAAACCACCAGATCATTCAGGTATGACCTAAATCAAATCCCTTAGGATTATACAGGGGAAGTGGCAAATAGATTCAAGGGATTAGATCTGATAGAGAGAACTCCTGAAGAACTGTGGATGGAGGTTTGTGACATTGTTCAGGAGGCGGTTTGACCAAAATAATCCAAGAAAAAGAAATGCAACAAGGCAAATACTTGTCTGAGGAGGCCTTACAAAGAGCTGAGAAAAGCAGAGAAGTGAGAGGCAAAGGAGAAAAGGAATTATATACCCATCTGAATGCAGAGTTCCAAAGAAAAGCAAGGAGAGATTAGAAAGCCTTCCTCAGCGATCAATGTAAAGAAATAGAGGAAAACAAGAGAATGGGAAAGGCTAGAGATCTCTTCAAGAAAATTAGAGATACCAAAGGAACATTTCATGCAAAGATGAGGAGAATAAAGGACAGAAATGATATGGATCTGATTTTGGACTTGTGCAGCAGTAAACAGCAGTTTGAGGCAAGCAGAAGCAAGGTTTTAGTTTCCCAAATCTGGAGTCTTAACCACCGGACCACAAGGGCGAGCAGCTAGGACTAGCATCCCTAGTCCTATCCTCCCTAGTCAAGAATGAATTCAGGCAAGGAGGAAGAAGGTAAAGCGTAAAGTAAAAAGTTTATTGAAAAGAAAATTATATGCGGTAAGTCACACAGACGAGCTCAGAGAGTTGAGGCTTTGGGAAGTTAAAATGGTACATAAGGGGGCAGTCCTCCAGATCTTTGTCTTCACTCAGGCCAATTGTCTTGCTCTATCCCCTCCCTGGTTAATTTGTCTCAAGACCCTCCCCTGGGGTGCTCAGGCACACCCTAGCCAAGATGGATCTCCAAGTGAGAGTTTCTGGGAGGAGCAAGACGCAATATGGTTTGGAATTATCCTCTGACTTTTGACTCCAAAGAGCCTTTCTGCACAGGTGTAGCACCTCCCTTATCCTTTACTGTGAGGGGTTTTCTCATCCCTCTCTTTGTCCTTGCCATGATTATTCCCATGAGATGTTTACAAGAGACAAATACTGGCTATTGACTGTGTTTCTGTGGTTAGTTCCATTTCAGAGAGCAAACAGGAGGCTGGCTGTAAATTCCTCAACTTGAGTCCACCTGTCTGTTGCCTCAGGAAATGCAAGGAGGAGGCTGGCTGACGGTAATGTCCGAATGGGAGCTCATCTATTTCCAACCTCAGACCTAACAGAAGTAGAAGAGGTGGCAAGAATACACAGCAAAACTGTACACAGCAAAAAGGTCTTAATGACCTGGATAACCATGATGGTGTGATCACTCACCTAGAGCCAAACATCATGGAATGCAAGTCAAGTGGGCCTTAGGAAGCATCACTACGAACAAAGCTAGTGGAGGTGATGGAATTCCAGTTGAGCTATTTCAAATCCTGAAAGATGATGCTGTGAAAGTGCTGCACTCAATATGCCAGCAAATTTGGAGAACTCAGCAGTGGCCACAGGACTGGAAAAGGTCAGTTTTCATTCTAATCCCAAAGAAGAGCAATGCCAAAGAATGTTCAAACTACTGCACAATTGGACTCATTTCACAGGCTGGCAAAGTAGTGCTCAAAATCCTTCAAGTTAGGCTTCAACAGTATGTGAACCAAGAACTTCCATATGTTCAAGTTGGATTTAGAAAAGGCAGAGGAACCAGAGATCAAATTGCCAACATCCACTGTATTGTAGAAAAACAAGGGAATTCCAGAAAAACATCTACTTCTGCTTCATTGACTATGTGAAAGCCTTTGACTATGTGGATCACAACAAACTGTGGAAATTAAAGAGATGGGAATTCCAGACCACCTGACCTGCCTCTTGAGAAACCTGTAGGCAGGTCAAGAAGCAACGGTTAGAACTGGACATAAAACAATGGACTGGTTCCAAACTGGGAAAGGAGTATGTCAAGGCTGTATACTGTCACCTTGCTTATTTAACTTATATGCAGAGTACATAATGTGAAATGCCAGCAGGATGAAGCTCAAGCTGGAATCAAAATTGCTGGGAGAAATATCAATAACCTCAGATATGCAGATGACACCACCCTTAGGGCAAAAAGTGAAGAGGAACTAAAGAGCCTCTTGATAAAGGTGAAAGAAGAGAGTGAAAAAGCTGCCACAAAACTCAACTTTCAGAAAACAAAGATCATGGCATCCAGTCCCAACACTTCATGGCAAATAGACAGGGAAAATATGAAAACAGTGACAGACTTTATTTTCTTGGGCTTCAAAATCACTGCAGACAGTGATTACAGTCACTAAACTAAAAGACACTTGTTCCTTGGAAGAAAAATTATGACAAACCTAGACAGCATATTAAAAAGCAGAGACTACACAAAGTTATAGCGAGTCAAAGTTACGGTTTCTCCAGCAGTGTATGGATGTGAGAGTTGAAACCATAAATAAAGCTGAGCCCCGAAGAATTGATGCTTTCGAACGGTGATGCTGGAGAAGACTCTTGAGAATTCCTTGGACAGCAAGGAGATCAAACCAGTAAATCCTAAAGGAGATCAACCCTGAATACTCATTGGAAGGACTATGCTGAAGCTGAAGCTCCAATACTTTGGCCACCTCATGCAAAGAGCTGACTCATTGGAAAAGACTGATGCTGGGAAAGATTGAGGACAGGAGGAAAAGGGGGCAACAGCGGATGAGGTGGTTGGATGACATCATCAACAAAACGGACATGAGTCTGAGCATGAAGGAGGAAACGGAACAGGCTCTGTCTTGAAAGCAGGACTCCATCTCGGGCCGGACTGTGGACTTTGAGCTCTATGCCCAGTATCTATGGAAATGACATACCAACTGAAAACCATGCCCCTGGAAGGAAGAGCCCCAGGGCTCTCCATCGCCTAGAAGAATACCCTAATCATCTCTGTAACCGAATAGAATCATACATTCTATTATGCTTATTGGGGTATGACCACAGGCCTATTGATAACTGTCCACTGTTAACTACCTAGGCTTAAGGCATATGAATCACAGGTTAACTTTGATTGTATCTTTCTTTTTCCTTTGTTCAGTCTAGTTTCAGGGAATCTGGGGAGGTGGGTTTGGGCAGGTACACATAGGGTATATAAAGTTTTCACAAAAACTGGGCGGGGTCCTTGGCTAAGAGGAGACTCTGCCTTGGGCCTGCTGGTGTAATAAACTGCACTCCACTTTCTGCATTGTCCTTCTGAGTGAGTTTGTTTCCCGGAACGCATGGCTACAACAAGCAGACTCCGGGAGATGGTGAAGGACAGGGAAGCCTAGCGTACTGCAATCCATGGGTTGGCAAAGAGTCGGACATGACTGAACAGCTGAAGGACAACAACAAAGAGTCAGCACTTGTAAGGGTCAGAGGGAGAGGAGCTAAAGCAAAAACAGTCCACCTTGGCGGTCACACAGGTGTTCTGGGGTTAACAGAAGGAAAAAAGAAGGGGGCAGGAGTGAACAAGAAAGCAAGACCGTAGGAGAACAACCTAAGAGTCAAGGAGAAGAGTGCAGATATTAACAATTCTGTCCTACACCGGCTGTTGGATGTGTAGACTAAGAAAAACAGTCACAGCCTGAAAGTAGAGAGTTATTTTATTTTGTGGAAATGTTAAGAACTCCAAGCCCAAGAGATAGTATCTCAGTAGCCCTGTAAAACTGCTCCAAGCAGGCAGGAGAGGGAGTCAGGCTATTTACAAGTTTGCAACAATGGGGGCAAGCAGCCTGATCATCAAAGATTATTGTTAAATAAGGAAAACCAGATATCAAGTTAAGGAATTTAGAGTTCTATGTAAGGAAAGATGCAAGAGTCTGGGATTATTGACGTCAATCCTTTCATATGTATCTCAGCTATCTGGGGCCAGCATTCTGCATTTTTAAAGCAGTATTCTTCTCTTCTTGAATTCCCTTAGGTCACACTGAAGGGTTGTAGTCATGATGACTGTGACATCCTCAAGTTCTTTGTATAGGGAACTTGCCCTTGTCCACACGGCTCAGAAATTCAGAATATCGGATAGCTGTGGCATTTCTTGCCCGACGGCAGGAAATATTTCACAGATGTGCAAAAGCATATGGATTTTACCCACCAGGTTAAAAGTGAGCAGATGTTATCTGCCCCAAGAGTTCTTTTCCCATGTACTCATGTGCATGTGTGGATGTGCCCGTGCGTGTTCGCGCACACACACGTTTCCACCCTCTCTGAAACTATGAGTTTAAATCTAGACCATCACTGAAACCCTCATTGTGTTGGTATTCATGGCAGTGGTGAAGGTTACCTTGGCAACGTGTCCATTGCTTTTTTTGATGTTTATTATACGTGTGTGCATGTTTAGTCGCTCAGTTGCATCTGACTCTTTGCAATCTCATGGACTGTAGCCCACCAGGCTCTTCTATCCATGGCATTCTCCAGGCAAGAATGCTGGAGTTGGGAAGCCATTCCCTTCTCCAGGGGAAATTCCTGACCCAAGGATTGAATCCACTTCACCTACATTGCAGGTAGATTCTTTACTCTTTGAGCCACCAGGAAAGCCCCGGTGGCTTTATCGTACTATAAATTCTCGGTTTTGAGTTTTGTAACTTTGTAGTATTTGAGATTCCTTTGTGGCTCAGCTGATAAAGAATCTGCCTGCAATGCAGGAGACCTGGGTTTGATCCCTGGGTTGGGAAGATCCCCTGGAGAAGGGAAAGGCTACCCACTCCAGTATTCTGGCCTGGAGTCCCAAAGAGTCAACACGACTGAGCGACTTTCACTAGTCATTAGCATTTGAGATAATGTTGTGTTAGTATTTTGTTGTGTAGAGTAAAGTAATTGTGTTGAATAAACCTAGAATTAGAGTTGGGGGCGGGGTGGGGAAATGAGCAGACAACCGTAAAAGGTCCTCTCCCATATACTTGGCCATGGTTTCCCAAGGGCCTCTATAGGACCAAGGCCTAACTCTAAACCTCTTCTTACCTTTTCACTGTCCCTTTGTGGTTGCCAGCTAAAACCATTCACTTCAGACTGAGACTTGAACCTATGTGCCAGGACTTGAACTCAGCCAAAATCCTGCTTGGGACTTAAACCCAAGGGGCTGGGACACAGACCCAACCAAAACCCACAGTGCCTGGTTTCGGGACCTAATGAAGGTCAGGTTCTTGATGTCTTATTGCAGAAAGAAGTCAGTGAGAGACAAAGTGATAGGTAAGAAGTGGCTCTACCCAGAGAGAAACACTCCACAGACAGACTGTAGGCCGTCTCAGAAGGCAAGAGTGAGGAACACTCTGCCGACAAGAGTGTGGGATGCAGAAGGTGAGTTCGGCCTCAAGTGTACTGTGGTTAGCTTTTATGGGTTGGGTGATTTCATAAACTAATAAACAGGAGGGTTATTTCAACTATTTTGGGGAAGTGGGCAGAAATTTCTAGGAATTGGGCCACTGCCCACGTTCTGATCTTTGGTTTGCCTTAGAACTGTCATGGTGCTTGTGGCTGTGTCTCTTAGGTTGCTCACTATAGTGAGCATATACTGAGGCTCAAGGTCCAGTAGAAGTTGTCTTGTCCACCATCTTGAACCCATTTGGTTCTAATCAGTTTATGTTGTATCCTTGGGCTATGTCATTCTTTCAAAGGTTGTGCTGTGCCTCCTTCCCTCCTGTTTCAAAGGCATCAAAATCATATTTAGAGGAAGGAAAACAGAAATGACAAAAATAGAGAAACAGCAAAATTCTCTTACTTATTTGGAGTTGCCAGGGCTTCAGCTACCATGAAATGTACTTTCCCGTGGATAAAGTTTTCTGACTCTGTTTTGTGAATCATAACTTGACTTTTTCCCCTCTTTAAACCATTCTGAAGGTTTTCCACCAAAATGCAGTAAAATCTGGAGCCTGGAATACCAGAATGAGGTACTTGACAGCAATAGGAAGTGTTTGAAGGATCATCTTTCCCAAAAAGTTAAAATCACACCTCTCATACAGATATAAAAATAAGCATGTGTTAGAAACTACTGTTAACTCGTTATTAATAAAGGGAACTTGTCAGGCATTAAAACCATTTCAGAGAAGTTCCAAAAAAGAGACAGAACAGGAAGTGTAAAATGAACGCACAAATAAAAGCAAAAAAAAAAAAAAAAAAAAATGGGGTGAGAGTCTCTTTGCTTGGCAGAATTCATTTGCATGTCTATAAGTAAGAATTACTTTTTGGTGTCCTCAGTTATAACCACAGGGTTTATAAATTATCTCTCATAGAATCAAAATAAAAAACTGAAGAGTGTCCTCTAACAAAGAGCAAACAAAACAAAACAAAAACATTTCTTTTGTAAAGAGTAAAACAGTTTAGTTTTTGTAGACCATATAATCTTTGTTGCAACTACTCATTGTAGTTGAGAGTAGACAATTAAAAAAAACAAATGGGCATGACTGTGTTCCAATGTATCTTTATTTAGGGATTCGAAAATCGGAATTTCATACAATTCTCACTCGTCCCAGAACAGTACCTGGATTTTTTTCATCGACCAATCAAAAAAATTAAGGAAATTCTTAGCTCTTGAACCTCACCAAAACAGGTGGCGACAGAATTCGGCCCGCAGGCTCCAGACACCCTGCTCCTATAAGTAATGCAGATTTCCACTGAAACTCAGGTTTTCCCCTACAGGAACATAGGAGGTAATATGGTGATATAATTATCACTGCAGCAACGCAAAGTTGCTGTCAAATTTCTTAAAGCGTGTCATGTGCCCAGAACAGTGCGTAGCGTTTTAAGTAGTATAATTGTGGAACTTAAGTCAGACGCCCAGCAGTAGTCAGGACCAAGGTCAACGTCCAGACAGCAATCCCCACAGCCTGCGCGCGCAGCAGAACTGATCCCGGCAGCCTGAGCGCGCAGCAGAACTGGAGCCCCGCCTCCACGTCCCCGAATCTCTGCGGGATTGGATTTCCGCCCCGGTAGCCATCACTTTTGAGGAATTGCCGGAGAATCTGGAAATCTGGAGGGCAATTTACACGGGAGAACTCGGTAACTGCCGTAGATTGGCCATCTCAACGCGGGAGGCAGGACAACAGTGTGTGGTTTTTCCAGCCTCAAGTCAGTGATTGGTCAGTGAAGTTGGCGGTCAAATAAGAGTATGACGACGGCTACCCACAGGCCAGAGCAGAAAGGGGCGGGGAAACAAGGGTGGAACGACAGTAATTGGACTGCGCGGTGTGACCCGAAGCCTTGTGTGATTGGTTCGTAAGGCGCAGAAGGAGGTGTGAGGCTTCGAAGCAGTCGGCGATTGACTGGAGCGATTTGGGGCGGGCATACAAATCACGAAGGCAGTGTTCGATTGGGTACCACCGCGCGGGGCGGGTAACCGGGACTCGGCGGCGACTTGGGATTGGCCGGCATGGGCGGGGCGGCCCGCTGTGCGGGTTCCTGTGTCCGGCGGACGATGCCGTCCGGCGGCTGGCGCTGGCTGCGCGGCCTTTGGGCTGCCGGTCAGCCCCTGTTCCAAGGTCGTGCCTTGCTCGTCACTAACACCCTGGGATGCGGCGTTCTCATGGCGGCCGGGGATGGGGCGCGCCAGTCCTGGGAGATTCGCGCCCGGCCCGGCCAGAAGTTCGACCCACGGCGCTCAGGTAAGGGGACCGGTGCTGCTGGCTTTTCACCCCAGGAGCTCTTTGCCCCCCAACTTCAGATCCGGAGACCTGTGAACCGGACCTGAGCTCCGTGACCATGTCCCGTGACCTCAGTTCCTGGCAAGACCCTTGACCTCAGCGTGCACCCTAGACACCCCCTCCCCGTTCTCCGCATCCCTTCCCCCTCGAGTCTTCATCTCATCTCCAATACGTAGGGTGTCTGTCCGCTGCCGTCCTGACGGCCAGGTCCTCGCCCACCCCCTGATCTGCTACCCTCTCTCTTGCACTGACAGACTTAGCATTGAGCAGGATATGCTGCACCCGGGGTAGTCAAAGGCACAGCGTCTGGCTGCCAGCTAGCCTTGGGTCGCACCCTGGTCCCACACTTCCCTATCAGCTGTGCCTCTGTTTCCTCCTTCGGAAAGCGGGGCGATGGTAGTACCCTTTGATAGGGTAGTGAGGGAATGAGGGAAGAAGATGCAAAAGCACCTCTTGGAATGGTACCTGGCGGTGGAGCTGATAATGAAAGAATATTTGGTTCGGCCCTGGGGGGTTGTCCGGCTTACCCAGGTCTTAGCCAGGGAGGGAGTGGATTGGTGGGGGACGGTTGCTGGCCTAACGTGCCCCCCTTAACTCTTGGACCGTCCACAGTGAGCATGTTTGCTGTCGGCTGTAGCATGGGCCCCTTCCTGCACTATTGGTATCTCTGGCTGGACCGCCTGCTCCCTGCATCCGGCTTCCCTGGCCTCCCAAACGTCCTCAAGAAGGTCCTCATTGACCAACTGGTGGCCTCTCCTATGCTTGGCGTCTGGTACTTCTTGGGTAAGGAGTTCTGTGACCTTGGGCTTGGTCCCTCCTGGATCGGGGGGTCGAGGGGGTAGAGCCAGTTTTGTGTCCAGAATGTGGAGATGTGTTATCGATGTACCTCCTGTGTGGGTGGCCCGGGACTGGAGGCTGGGGTACAGTGGTGACAGGACAGACCCAGTGGAGTCAGGTGTGAATGGCAGAATCACAGACAGTGGTGCTACGTGTAGGAAGGATGAAGACAGTGTCTGATGGGGCTGCCCTGGATGATGGTTGGGAGAACTTCTCCAAGGAGAAGATGCTGAGATGAGACATGAAGAAGGAGCCAGCGTGCCGGGAGTGGGGGTGGGGCGGAGGGGGAGGACAGCTGGTGCAAAGGCCCTGAGGCTGGAGGAAGGGGAGGCGAGACTGAGGTTGACTGGGCACAATCATCCTAACCCTTGGCTCTGGAGAGCTGTTCATTCCTTGCCACCCAGGGTCAGTTTCATTTCATTATCTGTAAAGGTAAAGGAAGGTACAGGACTTGTAATAAAACCGCCTCAGCAAGGGTGTGTCACCACCCCGCAGGGTACGAGTGTATACAGGACAGACCTCTCACTTCTTGTTTACCCGTTTCAGCCTCCCTGCTGTGCCCCACTTCCCACTGCAAGGCCTTTAAATGTGCCGGTTCCTCTGCTTGGGACATTGTTCCGCTGCCTGGGGTGGTGGTTAGTCGCTCAGTTGTGTCCGACTCTTTGCGACCCTGTAGACTGTAGTCTAAAAGGCTCCTCCCCATGGTATTTTTCAAGCAATACTGGAGTGGGTTTCCATTTCCTCCTCCAGGGGATCTTCCTGACCCAGGGATCAAACCGGAGTCTCCTGTGTCTCCTACACTGCAGGTGGATTCTTCACCTGCTGAGCCATCGGGGAAGCTGTGTTCCTCAGGGGTCCTACCCTACCTGCTTTACCACTGTACTCCATACTCCCCAGCGCCTGACACTCTCATTTCTTGGTTTCCTTCCTAGGCCTTGGCTGCCTGGAGGGCCAGACCCTGGACGACAGCTGTCAGGAGCTGCGGGACAAGTTCTGGGAATTCTACAAGGTGGGCATGCCTGCCCAGGCCCCGCCTATCCCTTCACCTCCACCCGCTTGCTTTCATCTTGCTTCGGACCCTCCTTTCAGGCCCCACCCAAGTCCCTCCTGGCTCCGCCCCTCACTACATTCCGCCCCTCCCCATAGGCTGACTGGTGCGTGTGGCCTGCTGCGCAGCTGGTGAATTTCCTATTCGTGCCCCCCCAGTTCCGAGTCACCTACATCAACGGCCTGACGCTGGGGTGGGACACCTACCTCTCCTACCTGAAATACCGGGTGAGTGCAGTGGGCACCCAGGGGGCTTCTGGTGGGGGGGAGGCACATGTGAGAGCCCCAAATGTCAGTACAGCTACCCTTCAGGGTGAGGGCTGCCTGTGCCGGTGACAGTCTGCCTGCACCCCGTGGTGGGTGGGCAGGTTGCTGATCACCAACGAGGTGAGGACCAAGCCCGCATCTGTCTAGCGAGGAGGGTTCAGTGGGGTGCCTAGGGGGATGAACAGCACATGTAACCAGATTCTCTTGTGCGGTCAGATCCCAGGCCCCCTGACACCCCCAGGCTGTGTGGCCCTGGGCACCATGCAGACTGAGCCCCCAGATGCCAGACAGCAAGGCAAGACTAACTGAGCCTCCGCCAACCAGCCACCTGGGCAGGAAGGGGAACTGACTCCTAGGCCAAGTCCTAGCCACACCCTGACTCCTGGGCATCTGCTTGGGCTGCCCCTGCCAAGCCCACTGCCAGGCCTCAGTTCCTCCCTCTGGAACACAACCATGAAGATGGACAGTTGTACCTCAGCCTTTCTGGGACAGCTTCAATTGACTCATGATGGGCCATCCTCAGCTCTGGGTCTCAGCCAGCCAGCTAGCACCAAGCCCTCAACACTACTGTAGGCTGGGCGCTGGGACCAAGGTGGGGGATATCACCCATCCCTTTGGAGCCGGGCCCCAGAATTCGGAGCCTCCAGTCTCATCCTCTAGTCACGGACTGTGGAAGTACCATTAAATTCTCTTGGTAATTGAAAATATTGTGGATGTACAGAGCCAGCATTATCAGGCTGGCGCTCATAGGGACATTGTGTCATCCATTCACTTTATTGGGTGTGTGTAGTGTTGTCATGACATCTCCTGGGGGGCTGGGGGGCATGTTTGACACTCATGACGTCAGAACAGGTCTGGTGGGGAGTGGTATCCCAGGGTGGTGCATGTCTGCAGCAGCCCCCCCACCCTGCTCCCATAAAAGGTACAACCTTGGGGGCCAAGAGCCAGGTGGGCCATTTCCTGGCTCTGACCCACCCAGTGGTCCACGTTGAGATGCCTGCAGCCGCCTGGACCCACCATGCCACAGCCAGGAGGCTGGCTACCTCCCATCACCTGACCAGCCTGCCCTGGGGTGTCATCTGGCCCCCTCTTCAAAACTGATAACTGTTGATGGGGGTGAATTTATAAAAAGGTGGGGTCTGGAGGGAAGAGTGAGCGGTGAGTTCACGGGGCCACGACACGCCACTGCAGAGCGAGAACAGGGCTGTATGTACAAGGTGTGACGGGGAGGAGGGGGGTGCCCAAGCCCCTGGGGGACATCTCCAATAAATAAATAAATAGCTACGATAATAAATAGGGTGATGGGCTAAATCGGGGCAGGGGACTCACGCCCACAGCCAGTAGGGGCCCCCCCGGCTCAGGCCCAGGGGGCGGGCAGGGGCGGGGCCAGGATGGGGCGGGGCAGGGCAGCGCTCAGCAGGCGCAGTCCTGATGCGGAGGCGCCTGCTGATCCGTGAGCTGTGGGCCCTGCTTGGCGCCCGTGACTGCAGGATCGGCCGTGTCCAATGACTCAGACATCTTCTCGCAGATGACATCCACAAGGCGCTCAAAGGTCTGTTTGACATTAATGTTGTCCTTGGCGCTTGCCTCAAAGAACTCGAACCCTGTGGTCGGGGAAGGGAGAGGTGAGGACACTGGACCCCCCACGCCCAGACACACTTTCCTGAGGACAGGTAACACCTGGAGTTTCCCAGTGCCAGATGCATGTTAAAGGCATGGACAAGTCCCATGGCGAAGCAACAGTGGGCTGAGTCAGCCTTTATTTCCTAGACTCCTTTCTTCACCCTAAAACCCTCCTCTTCTCATTGTCCCCAGAGGCCCTGCACGGAACAAGGGGATGCCCAAGCCCCTGGGGGACATCTCCAGTAAATAAATAGCTACGATAATAAATAGGGTGATGGGCTAATTCCCTGCTCCCACCCTCCGGCCCAGCCCTGGTCCTGGCAGCATCTGACACAGATCCAGGCCTTTCCTGCTCACACACACTCCATGGCTTCCTACTGCCCTCTGAAGAGTCTGACACCCCAGTGTGTAGTTCAGGTCCTGCATGACCAACCATATTTCCTCCAAGTGATCCCCATTTTCCAGTCATGTAAAACTGTTTGCCAAAAAGATCTTTCCCACATCTGGTCATGCTGTTTCTTCTGTCTGAAAGATCACCCTTTTTCTTCAAATACCAGTTCCAATGCCCCACTTTCAGGAAGCCTTACCTATTCCAGGCAGAGCCTGGCTCCTTGCTTGTTCCGCCAGCCCAGATCCCTCCCTCTCTCACAAATCTGGAGGCCTCTCAGGGGCCCAGCAACACCCAGCACTAGTCTGCACAGTGACAGTGTCAGAATGAATCATTAACTTCTTGCAGAGTGAACTCCTAAACATCCCTCAAGACCCACCTGAAATGGCCCCTGGATCAAAGGCCAGCTCGCACAGAGTATGAATTATCGGGATTCAAGTCCAGGTCGCATTGTGGCTTAGCTGTGAGACCTTGGGTGTGTGTCTTCCCCTTTCAGGGCCTCATTGTCCCTTTCCTGGCCTGTGATGTCCAGCGTCACTGGGTACTCACCCAGATGGTCTGCCAGTTGTCGACCACGTTCCGACGACACGACCCGCTCGTCCTCCATGTCACACTTGTTCCCTACCAGCAGCACCTGGGCATTGTCCCATGAGTAGGTCTTGATCTGGGTTGACCTGGAGGAGGTGGTGACAGAGGAAGGTTAGGGCTTGGAGAATTTGAGCACCACCACCCTCCCCCATCTCCTTGTCACTCATCCTACTCAAGCCCCCCACCCCCATTAATTCTCTACTCTTAATATTTATTTCTTCGGCTGTGATAGGTCTTAGCTGCGGCACCCAGGATCTTTGATCTTCCTTGCGGGATGTGGGATCTAGTTCCCTGACCAGGGATGGAACCTGGGCCCCCTGCCCTGGGAGTGCAAAGTCTTAGCCACTGGAAAATGAAAGTGTTAGTCGCTTAGTCATGTCTGACTCTTAGTGACCCCATGGACTGCAGCCTACCAGGCTACTCTGTCCATGGAATTCTCCAGGCAAAAATACTGGAGTAGGTAGCCATTCCCTTCTCCAGGGGATCTTCCCAACCCAGGGATGGAACCTGGGTCTCCTGCATTGCAGGCAGATTCTTTATCGTCTGAACCACCAGGGAAGCCCACTGAACCACCAGGGATTTCCTGTCCCATTAATTCTTGAGGAAGGCAGGCTCAGTCTCTCCTCCTGCCTTTGTCCTACCAGAAACACTTCTCTCTGCAGGGGCCTGCTCCCACAGTTCATGAACTTGAGAGTCCCTCTTTCAAGAAGTCTTGAAAGATCCCCCGACCCCCAGAGGAGAATTCTCCCTCTTGAACAAATTCAAACAGTTTCTCAAAAGTTATCATTACTCTCAGCAGAAAATGTAAATGTTTATACCTTCAAAACTTGCAAGCTATCTTTATATTTTCTGTCCCTCCCAGACTTTTTTTTTTTTCCTTTTATGTTTATAGTTTCATTTTCCTACCTAAAATCTTTCTTTCACATTATTTTGAGCTGATGCCACATTGTTTTAATGATTATAGATTGATAGCATAGCTGGGACCCCAATATTGTTATTTACATTTCTGCCAAGGGGCTGGGACTCTCCCATCTCAGCCTGTACCCCAGGCTTTGCACGAAGCCTGGCTCAGAAGAGGGCGGGTGGGGGCACACGTACCAGTCCTGCACCGCATTGAAGGACTCCTCATTGGTGATGTCGTACATGAGGATGAAGCCCATGGCGCCCCGGTAGTAGGCTGTCGTGATGGTCCGGTACCGCTCTTGCCCTGCTGTGTCCTGGGAAGAAGAGGTGGGGTGTCAGAGAGGAGATACATGTAAGTTCCTCAGCATGGGAATGAACTCTGAGATGGTGGAGTCCAGCCCCCTTGAGGCTCAGAGGAGCAGGGGCTTGCCCAGAGGCACAGTGGGTCAGGAAGGGTGATTCAGCTGCCTGTCCCAGGGAATGCAGTATCAGTGATCCCAAGGTACCTACAGCATCATTCCTTCATCCATTTGACACACATGGACCTGTGCATGCTGGGCACTGAGGACACACAAAATGGGCCAAAATCACTGCCCTTTTGAAACTGACAGCTCTGTGCAGGAAACAGAGAATCAACCCATGACAAGAAAGAAAATGTATCCTCAGATCACGGAAATGTATTGTCAGAAAGTAATGAGACAGGAGAAGGGAAAAAAACCAGGCAAGGATGGGCAGTGTGGGTTGGGGGACAATTTAAAAACTTGAAGGATGAGGGAGGGAGTCATATGAGGGTCAGGGGAAGGAAAGTCTAGGCAAATGCCCTGAAGTGGGACTGGGTCTGGCACATCTGAGGAACAACGAAGAGGCTGAGGAGGGAGACAGATGAGATGAGCTATCAACAGGGGCTGACCAGGTGGCAGGGTCTCCTCAGCCAGGGGAAGGTTGCAGGCGTTACCAAGAGGGAGCCATGGAAGGACTGTGGGCAGGGAACAACCAGCTCTGGCTTGGGATTTATCAGACTCCTTTAGGACTCAGAGGTGCTGAGGGAGGTGGCCAGAAGACCCTGGTGGAGGAGCCTGCTCTTGGCCCAGGGAATGAGGTTGGACCTCTGAAACCTCATCCAGACACTCGTGGAGGAACTTGAATATGGGGAAACTGAGGCACTCAGCAGGTGATGCATCTGATGATGTCAGGGGTAGGACAGGACCCAGCGTTTACCCCTTCCCCACCCCTGGAGAGCACTGGTGGGAGAAGGGAAAGGGGACACTCTCTTCTGTGCCTCTAGCCCTTGGTACACAGTAAGTGCCTCATAAATGCCCAGTGTGTAATGAGTGAATCTAGACAGGAAAGAAATAGGCAGAACTGGGGCTGCTGTCCCCGGGAGGGAGAATGATGGAGCCAGAAGGCCCCCCAGCTGGACCCACCCAGATCTGCAGCTTGATCCTCTTATCGTTTCGGTAGATGGTCTTGACCTTGAAGTCGATGCCTACAGTGCTGACAAAGGCAGGCGTGAAGGAGTCGTCTGCGTAGCGGAAGAGGAAAGATGTCTTGCCCACGCTGCTGTTTCCGATGATGAGGATTTTGAACATGTAGTCGAAGTTCTGGTCCGAAGATTCCTTCTGCCCATAGCGAGCGTCTGTGGCGGATGCCATCTGGGGGTGCGGGGCGTAGGCGAAGGTGAGGGATCCCCCTCTGTCCCCAAACGCCCAGGCTCAGGCTAGAGAGCTTCCAGCGAGAGACGGAGATTACTCTTATCCCATCAGGAGCCCCAGTACTAACGGTGCGCCCCACCGCAGAGGGCGGGCCGTGACCTTGAAAGGCCCGAGGTTCCGGGGAAGGAGCTCAGCGCGAAGGGGATGGAGACACCTTGCAGCCCCCTCCAGCAGGCCTGCGCCCCCGGGCCCGGTTGTAACCTAAGCCCTACAGCAGCGCCAGGAGAGGTGACTAACTGCGGCCGGCCCCGCCCCCCATCAATCATTCATGTTCCTCAGAACTGAGCGGGCGCACGTGCACACGCGTGTACGGTACCGCGGGGACGCGTCTCTGCCGTTCTTTTGCCAGACTCCCAGGCTAGGAGAGCTCGAGCTGTGACAGCTATATCACGTGATAGGTACGGGGCGTGCACACGCTCACGTGCACCCAGCAGGGCACACACTGGGACACGCTCGGTGCAAGGGAAAGAGCCAGACACCTATCTGCACGCCAACATGTATATACAAATGTGCAAACCCACCCGTGCGCAATGCGTCCTCCACCCATGCAGCCCAGTACACGTCACCCACACGGGCACACATCTCTGTGCACATAGGCACACTGTTGTGCACGCACACGCGCAGTCCACGCGTCTGCCTCCACATGCCTGTAACACTCACAATCTTGGGTCGGGATCCCCAAGGTATGTACGAGCAAGGGTACACACAGACCCTCTAGGACAGGCGGGCGCGCACACGCGTGTGCACTCCACGCGCACGCGCACGCACTGAGCCTCCCGCGCGCACAGCTTCCCGCAAAGCACTCGCCTCATCTCCCATCCCCCTCCACCGCAGAGCCGGGGGAGGAGGGATGGGGGTTGGGGGTGAGGACAGGGCAGGTAGAGGGAGCCGAGGCCCTCCCCCTCCCCAGGCTTGCGACCGCCTCATCCTTCTGTCTCATTTAAGGCCGGCCAACTTCGTCCCCTATCCCAACCAGACCATCAGTCAAATGAAGGTTATGTAGGTGCTCGGCGCGGAAGCTCACCTGGAGGCCTGGGAGCTCACCTTGTTCTGCACTGATGCTGTGGCGACCCTAGCGGCGGCGACTTTCTTGGCAGTGGCGGTGACGGGGCCCACGGTGTGCTGATGTGGGGCTGCGCTGCAGCGGAGGCGGCGGCAGCGGCTGAGGCCCCTGCAGTCCTCGGTGACGTCCTGCAAAGGGCGGGGCGGGGCCTCACATGCAGATACGGCCGTGATGCCATTCTAGGGCGGAGCCAGGGGTGGAGATATGGTCTACTGTCGCAGGCAGAGCCGGGAGGGGCGGGGCTCTTGCGCAGATTGACGCGAGAATGGGGCGGGGCCCAGAGAGCGCATCCAGTAGCTAGCAGAAGCGGTGCAGGAGGGGCGGAATCGCTTGCTGGCTCCGCCTCTCTTCGTTATAAGGGAGGCGGGGCTTCGCAGCGCCTTCTCACTGGCTTAAGTGCTCGAGCGACGGGGTAAGTAACCAAACAAAGATTGCCACCCCCCTCCTCCTGTCCAATGGTGGTTTCCGGGCGGTCGAAGGGCCCAGAGGTTGAGGGCTCAACAGAGCCTCAGTCTTCTGGGGGCGTTCCCCTTCCCTGCCCCCACGCACCCCAGGTCTTAGACTCAGGGGGTCCCCGTTCAGTCCAAGGTGCTGTGACCGCTCATCAAACTCCCCCTATTCCCAATTTCAGGAAAGAGGAAGTGAGGTTCGAGAAAATACTCCATATCTCCTATTTACGGGGTTCAAAGTAAGTATAAAAGAAATAGGGGAAATAGGGATCAAGATAGACCCCGTCTCATTTCTGATATGTACCCTGGTGGCTCAGACGGTAAAAAATCTGACTGCAATGCGGGAGATCTGGGTTCGATCCCTGGGTTGGGAAGATCCTCTGGAGAAGAGAATGGCTACCCATTCCAGTATTCTTGCCTGGATAATTCCATGGACAGAGGAGCCTGGAGGGCTATAGTCCACGGAGTCGCAAAGAACTGGACACGATTGAGCGACTAACACACTCAAGACCCCTGAAGGGGGTCGGGCTAGTAGATGCTCCACCCTGTTTCTGAGATGAAGAAAAGAGAAATCGGGATCAAGAGAGCCACCCTCCGCCACCGATTTCCGGAAAAGGGGGTTGCTGAGGGACTCTCCGGGAACCCCTCTCCTTCCTGCGCCCCATTTTCCAGAGAAAAATTCGAAGAAAAATTCAAATTGCGGAAGTAGGGCAGGAAAACAGCCTGTCCCCTAATCTCGCAAAGTCTGCGGTTAAAAAAAAAACAAAAACGTAGGAAACAGCGAGGTTCAAAGACCCTGCAATAAAGAAGTGGGGTGGGGTGGGAGATGCTGTCCTCCTGCCGGACTCCTGAGCTAAACGACGGGGATGGAGAGTCCTCCCTCCACCATCCTGGCAAAAAGAGACTCAGAGATGGAGACTCTGGGGTCCAAGATGACCCGTCATCCCCCAACGATCCTGATGTGAAAAAGTCAGAGTAGGGGGTGGCGCGGAAGAATGAGACCTCGGCCTCCATTCCAGGGCGCTACCGTCCGCCCCATCTCCGGTCTCCACACCCGGCAGGGGGCGTGTGGCCCCAGGAAAATTCTGATCTCCCTTATTCCTCCTCTGGAGACGAGGGGCGGGGCTGGTCCTGTTTATAAAAAGCTCACCAGCTGCAGAGGCGCCTAGAGACCAGAATAACTTAGCGCCTGGAGGCCGCCCCCCGCCCCCAGCGCCCCGGAAGTGCGGAGAAGTCCCTCCTGCTCTCCCTGCAGTTGGGAAATCTATTTTTTCCAAAGGATAACATCTTTGTCCCTCCTCCTCACTCGGACTATAAAAGTATCACAAACTAACTGCGGCGAATTGGGAAAATTTTTAAAATATAAATATAAATCCACCTCCAACTCTCCCCACTGGAAGACCAGCAGTTGAGTTCCCGCTTTGGGGTGGGGAATGGGGGGCTCCAGGCGTTGCCCTGGTGGAGGTGAAGGCATGCGAGTTTGCTAGGCTCCCTGACCTCCCAGATGCATGTTTGGGCGGCAGTCGGCAATACCCACTTATTTTTCCCCCAAAGGGTAAAAGCTCACAACAACGTGTACCAGCTTCTGCCCCAAGGTATTTGGTATTTAAAAGTAAAACTAATGAGAAAAAAAAAAAAAAAGTAAAACTAATGGAAGGACTTTATTGTTAAGAATCAGCAAAAGGATCTGGAGTTAGGGATGGTTGAATTGGAGGTGGGAGCTACAGACTTAAGGCGAGATGTCCTATGAGCCAGGGAGACATAGCAGGGGCCGGGGGGGAGGGGGGGGGCGGGGGGGGGTAGGTAGGGTAGAAGGGCTCCAAACCCTCTCAGATCCCACCCCACTACCTTCCCACTAACTCATCTTTCTCCTCTGGTGAGTCACTCCATCTTTTAGGTTCCAGATGCAATCTTGCCTCAGGGCCTTTGCACCTGCTGTTTCCTCTGCCTAAGCTGTTTCCCTGGCTCTCTCATCATCTTCAGGTCTCCAAAAAACACCCACCTCCCTCTGGAAGCTCTGATTCAGCCCGTCACTTCCTATCATGTCATGTATTTCTCCTTCCTGACACATCCCCATCAGAAATGTCATGCAAACTCATTTATTCAATAGCCAGCTGTGAGCTCTGAGAGTCAGGGATTGGTGTCTTAGCACCTACACCTGTAGACACAGTAGGCACCCTGTGATGGTATGATATGAATGAATCAATGACTCAATGAATGATTGAAGGGAGGGTGACTTTGGCCACTGAGGTTAGGGAAGGCCTCTTCAAGGAAGTGACATTTGAGCAGTAATCTGAAGGAGGAAAAGGAGCTGGCCACTGGGAGAAGTGGGGGAACAGTGCTCTGGACAGAGGGAACAGCAAGTGCAAAGGCCTTGAGGCTGGAACTCACTAAATAAGCTCAAGGGACAGCCCCTCTTCAGCTCTGTAAGGGGGGCCAGGCAATATTTTCCTCCTAAACAGAGGGCAAACAGGTCCTAGAGTCAAGGCCTGAAAGTTCCCAGGGGCCCTAAAGAACTTCTTTCCCTTTGGGTCTAGGGTGGGCCACAAAGGCAAAGAGTGTATCCCTCAGGAAAGACCCTAAACAGGAGAAAATGGGGGACCTGGAGCATGCGAGTGACTTCCTCCCTCTCTCTGTGAGCTTCAGGTCCTACTTCTGTGAAATGGAAAGAATAAAAAGGGCACTAGTGGTAAAGAACCCTCCTGCTACTGCAAGAGACATAACAGATGCAGTTCAATCCCTGGGTCGAGAAGACCCCCTGGAGGACGGCATGGCAACCCTCTCCCGTATTCTTGCCTGGAGAATCCCATGGACAGAGGAGCCTGGAGGGCTACAGTCCACAGGGTCACAAAGAGTCGGATATGACTGAAGCGACTTAGCACACACACATGCACAAAGCAAGCCCATTCTACCTGTGAAATGACAAAGGCTCAGAAAGGTTAAAAGATTTGTTGAAGTTGTCAAAGTCAGTCTCTGGGGGAGTCTGAAGATGTCAGTCTGGAGAGAGTTGTAGAAACAAAGCAAAGAGTCCCAGAGAGTTTCTACTATTGCCAGCCTGGAGTGGGAGGGGGAGAGTCAGGAAGGACTTCCTGGAGGAGGGGATGCTGCGCTGAGACCCAAAGGGTGAGGATGAGGCACAGAAGTATTCCAGGTGGCGGGCACAGCATGTGCAATGGGCCTGAAGTGGCATTGTGCTTGGGGTATGAAAAGCCAGCATGCATAGTGTTCACAGTGAGGAGACGGAGGAATAGCTGTGGCCCAAATTGAAGGAGAACATATCAATGTTCTCATGAATGAGGGAGAGAAAAAAACAGAAATAAGGTGAAATGCTGAAGGCAGATGATCTAGGGGTGAGGTTACAGCAGAATTTTATTTTCATCCTTACATGTTTCCATTATTTGCAAATTCTCTACAGTGACCATGTATTACTTGCAAATAAAGGGGGAAGGATAAAAAAAATTATAAATAAAAATCCCATAAATCTCTGCCTTTTAAAAGCCTGGAAGGAAATGTACCAAGTTCATGATCCAGATGCCCTTTAATTCTCCCTCGGTGAAGTTAGATGATTAATTGTGATGACAATGAATTATCAGTGGAATGGAATTATTAATGAAATTATTTAGGAATGAAGCCATCTGTTTTTGAAGCCAGAGGCTGCTCTGTAATGACTTCTGTCATGTATAAATCTTCAGACACGCAGGGAGGGAGGGTAGCGGGGGGGGGGGGATGGGGGATACTGAGGACTCCGGAAGTGAAAATTGAATCTGAGACTTGAGCACAGAGCCACCTCACCTGCTCCGCGCCAGGCCCGCAACCGTCAGGATGAACTCCACCTAGCCGGGCGCGGAGGGACTTCCCGCAAGGCGAGGAGCCCCGAATTCTCCCCGCCTCCCCTCTGCGCCTCCTGCCACCAGGGGGCGCCGCTGGCTAACGTCTGGAGTCCAGCAAGCAGCATGGCCTTGAGCCCTGAGACCACGGGACAGACCCTCCGCTCGTTTCCCCATTCGTGAAACCGGCACGGTACTAATTCTGTGCGATAAAGTTTATTTTAATCCAAGCAAATGCCCCATATTTCTAAGATATTTCAGGGAGGTCACACACATCACCCTCCAACCACAATTTACCCAAGTAGAGGGGGAACTGAGGCCCAGCAGGGGTGATGACTCACGAGAAAGTGTCAGAGGCCTCCTTTTCCCTATGGGGGGTCTAGACAGCCTCAGAATCAGAAGATGGAGAGGACCTTCCTTGGGGGAGAATTCTGTGCTTTTGTTACTGTGCTAGAAAAGGGAGAGAGTATGAGGGAGCCAGCCGGAGGCCCTGGGGCCAGGGAGAACCAGCATCCTTAGACCTGAAGACAGAAACCACAGCAACTTAAAGCAACGGCCAGTGCACAAGCAGTGAAGGCTAAATCAACGTTCAGAGACAGTTCCTGACACAGATCCCTCTCTTTCTTGGCCCCTACCATCACCCCCCATCACCACCAGAACTCCAGAGCCAGGATTGGGTCCAGATGAAGTTTGGTGCTGAGAACTCCCCCATCCAAATTCTCGTTGTCTTTCAGTGAACTGACTGGTAGACTTAGGGGAGGTGTCTAAGGGAGGGGTCATCTCCTCGAGACTGATTCCCCATCTCCTTGTGCAGAGGTACCCCAGAGGCACAGAACAGGCACAGGCCTGGCACACAGTACGTGCCCAGTAAATATCTGATAAAGCATGAAAGAATAAAGTGATGGAGTGGCTCAAGAGTGACCACTGGGCAAGATGGACAAAGGTGCCTGGCAGACACTTTCTACACCAGGGGTGGAAGTCCAGGAGGGAGAACTCAAGAGCCCTGGAAGAAGCTGCCCCTCCTCCAGCCCAGCTCCTTGGAGAGCTCTCTCAGCCGATCCCAGGGTCAGAGTGGACCCCAGCCAGATGCCTCCAATTCAACCCTGAGACCTGCCTGTAGCAAAAAGCCCAGTTGTCTCCCTGGGAGGCAAAGTGGGGCCACCTGGGACCTCTTCCTGGAAAATCCACCCACCCACCAGGGGCCATTAGGTGCCCAAAGGCTCAGCCATTACATTGCCCTCATGGTCCATGCAGGGCTTGCCCACAGTCCTCTGGTAATCCAGGTGTGGGGCCCCAGGGTCTGGGCTAGCTCCAGGGTCTGGGCTGGCCTCAGAGGGTAGGAGCTCAGTGTCAGGTGACTTTGAGGCCTCCCCATCCAATGCTTTCTCCTCTTCTTCCTCCTCTTCTTCTGCCTCCTCCAGAGTGAGCTGAAACTGAAATCTGTCAGGGCTACCCTGCTTGGGGCTGGTGGGGTCCTCAGGGCTGCGTGGGATCTTGCTCTGGTACCACTCGCGGTTGTCCTCCAGAGTGTCCAGCAGGTCCTGTGCATCTGGGTGTACCAGGTCAGCCCATGTCTCCCACAGTGGATGGGCAATATAGTCAATGAAACCCACCTGTGGGTAATGCAAAGTTGAGGGGGTAGAGGTTGCTGAATGGTGCATCACTGTGGAACCTAAACTCAGTCCAGGCAGGCCTTTGCCCAGGTTGTTCCCCTCTGCCTGGAATGCCATTTCCAAACTCCTATTCATCCTTCAAAACCCTCTTCAAAAAACCCCTCCTCTAGGACGCCTCCCCTGCCCCTTCTAGGCTTCCCCATCACCTAAGTCTTTCCACCCACCTTAGCCCTGACTCCCGACTCCTCAGAGCTGATGAATGTGCCCTCAGACTGGGACCCCTTCTAAAATACTCCACGTCACCCAGAACAAGCATTTCCAAACTCCACGAGCAAGTACAGATCTCTCTTAAAGCATCCCAGAGGGAATATATCCCGGGACACATCAGCCCCAGGCCAGTGCAGACCCTTAGGCCACACTGCCTCATTTGCCAGTCTGGGGTCGAGCCAAGAATCATAGGGTCAGCTCGGCCACTCCTTTCTCTCCCCTCTCCCCAGTGCCCACCAGCTCGAATCAGTCACTCTCAGACCTGGGACTTCTCCACTGAAGCTGTGTGCTTGTCACACATGGGGCTGATGTCCAGGCCTGATTCCCGTTCAGAGTCGCCCTGCTGGAAGAACTCGGCCATGATACGGTCTGTCCACTGGCGGTAGAGTGGTAGCGGCTTGGTGGGGTTGCTGAGGTCAGCACAGTGCACCAGGCTTTGCAAGACCTAGTGAGATCGAGGCTCGGGAGGGCTCAGGCCAGGCCACCCCCAGGCCTGGTACCTGCCCTAAAGAGGCTGGTGCCATGGACACACCCATCTTACAGGTGGGGAAGCTGAGGCCAGGGAGGGGAAGAGGTGGCTAAGACAAAGGCACATGACCACAGGTGCCTCTGTTTCTTCAAGTTGGGCATTCAGTCGGCACTTCATACATGGAGCTAAAGGAGAGCTGTGGAAATCAGCCCAGGGCTGCCCAACCACACACCTGGATGCGGTCAGAGTAGTTGTCTAGCAGCAAGACTCCAAGACTTGTCACCTTCTTGGTCTCCACCATGGTCTTGAGGTCAGCCAGGAGGTTCATGTGTTTGGACATGTCCGTGGCCAGCACCTGGGGGCAGGCGAGGGAAGATGACAGATATGAAGATAATGCCTGCCCCATCCCCATTCCCCACCTCGCAGATGCTGGACCCACTTGGTTCTTCAACCTTCTGAGCCTCAGTGTCCTCACCTGAGAAATGGGGGCATGTAACGAGATTCGTTGCAAAACCAGCTCACAAAGAGGCTGAGTCAATAGTCCTTTCTCCAAGGTTGCTGGACTTGTGGGGTGCATCCCACACGTGGGACAGGGAATGGAGGAAGGAGATTAAACCTGGGGGCTGAGATGAGTGTGCCTGAGGGCAGTAGAGAGACCCCACTGATGACACAGCCAGTGCAAAGGCCCTGAGGCTACACAGAGGAGACAGCTGTGCCTGGAACAAATGAGTGCCGGAGCAACAGAGGAGCAAGTGAGGGTGATAAGAGTGGGGAGGGCCTCAGGGGGGTGCGGGGGATTTATCCAGAGGGCTGTGGGAGTCACAGGTGTCCTTGGTACTCCCCAAACTTCTCTGTGGCTGCTGCGTGGCTGGGAGGGCTGTTTTCAGCCATTAGAAAGAAAGTTCTGCCTTGAACATGATTGTTTAAAAATTACTTAGCTGTACCCCTACAGGCCCAGCCCAGGAATGACCCACGGGTTTCTCTGAGGATCAGAAAGAAGTCTCAAATCTTCTCCCCAAACCTCCCATCTGGCCCAAATGATGCTTCTGCTGGGGGTGCCTACTGCCCAAAGCTCCCACTCTCCCTTACCAAACTTTTAGTTCTTCTTCACTTGGAGCCTTGGTTTCCTCTGAGCCCTCCCCACATGCTATTCCCTCTGCTGGAAACACTCCTCCCCATCTCATGATCCCCTGCACTCTGCAGGCCCTGGCTTCATTGTTCCCTCTTGGGGAAGTCCTCCCACCCTGAACACCTCTCTGTCACAGGGTGTCTACAGGTCCCCCATCATGGCTATGCCTGTGTGTCCATCTCCCCCACAGAGTGTAAGTCTCATGAAGATAAGAATTCTAATGGTCACTGGCAAAGGGCCAGCACACAGTAGATGCTCAATAAATGCTAGTTAAATGACTTGAGGCATAAGATCACAGACGTATTGGTGTCTCCCAACTTGAAAAATAGCAAATGCAGATAAAGTTGCACCTGAAATCCCAGAAAGAAAAGTTTCTGGGAAAGAAAGAATTTTCCAGAAAGAAAGAGTTTCCACATAGTTTGCACATGAATTGCATCCAAGACTTGATTAGCCTAACCAAGGGCCATCAGTCCCACCCAAGGCTTGGACAGTCATTGTCTCATTTTACAAAACCAGGAAGCTCAGGCTCAGAATAGGGAGATGCCCTCATCCAACCGAACCCCCAGCCATGCCAAAATCACCCTCCCATCCATCACTGTGATCTCACTATGTCAATGACCATCCTGCGCAGACTCAGCCGCTGCTTGGTGCTGAGGTTCTGAAAGATGTCACAGTTCTCTGCTTGCAGCAGCTTGAAGCCCACAGCCAGGTGGTGGTTCTCCAGCACGGAGGCATCATTGTACATAAGTGCAAGCTCTGAGTCTGTGGGGGAGGTGGAGAGTCTCAAGACCCACACACCCAACACACTCCACCCAAAGGCTGGTTCTGTAAAGTCTTGGCAAACTCCTACTCATGCATTGAAGCCCCAACTTTAATGCCCCCTTCCTCTAGGAAGCCTTCTAGGACCCTTTCTCTCCCCATGGCCCTGACCTGGTTCCTCAGGGCTGGGGGCATCTATGTTCAGCTCTGCCTCCTTGAGACTGGTGACTCCTTGGAGACTCGGCATGGCAGGAGAGAGTGCTGAGTGCTGGTTGAATGAACTACTGAGTCAGGGCTCCATTCTTTATTTCCACCTCTCCAGGGATGTATCAACATATATGAGGTACCTAACCATTGCTTACACCTCCTAAAGGATCCTAAACTTTAAATCTCAGTGGGCTCACATCAACTCTGCCACATTTATTATTCTCTCATTTATCGGGTATCTGCTGTATATCTAGGCCTGCTCTGAGCACCTAAGGGAGGGAAGATTGTGGCAGCTGTTTCACAAATAGGGAGACTCAGAGCAGGGATGGGACCACCTAACGTCACTTGATTGACAGGTGGTGGCAGGGCCCAGCTCCCTAACTCACTGGTGTTAATGAGAAACTGATTGGAGACCCCCGGATGGTCCACGTCATGGATGGCACTTGCAAAGATGGCAGCCAGGACTTCCAGGTCTGTGAACACGGCCTGAGTGGGCATGGAGCATGAGCGGTGAGGGACAGGGTCTCTGTGCCCTGCACCCACCAGAGGCGCCTGCAGCCCCGGGGCCTACCTCAAGCGCAGGTGTGGCCAGCAGCACGTGCGTGGACTGGGCCACATCAGCAGCATGTAGGCTGTTGTGGTAGGCCACATCGTTGTGGTAGTGACCCTCCAGCATCAGCAGGTAGGTGGCAAGCGTGTCTGCTGGGATCTGAAATGTCTTGAGCAGGTCCCGTTCCTGGTCCATCACAGGCCCCTAGTCAGGGCCTCGGCCTCTGGGTGGCAGCACACGCTATTCCTATGCCTTCTCTCCTTCTGAATCCCTAGCCGTCTCTCAAGCGCCCCCTCTTCCAGGATGCCTTGCCTGCTTTCCCTCTGATTTCCCTTGGTCTCTGTCCTTCCCCTCTTTCTCATCTCTGACCACACAGTTATTCCCTCCAGGCTGCGTCTTTTCAGGCCTGGCCTAAGGCTGAGTTTTGTTGATAGTCAGCAATGAAATGTTAAACCTAATGAACTCCTATCCATCCTTCAATGCCCCTACTCAAATGACCCCATTCAGACATGTTAGGGAGGATTTGAGGATTATGTGTCCCCTGAGGTCCTGAGGTAGGAAGAAGTGAAGGAGACGCAGGGTATCAGAAGCCGCGGGCAGGGAAGGTACCTGAAAGATGCTGAACATGATCGCTGTGAGAGGCCGGTTCCCGCTGAGCTCTGCCACCTTGAACACATCAAGCCCCCACTTGTTGGTGTCTTCCAGTTCCTAAAATGTGGAGGACTGGAGCTTAACTCCAGCCCAACTTCCACAGACTCTGGAGCCTCGACCCCCCTCCCAGGCCTCAGGTCCTCCCATGAGCCCCACCTGGTCAGTATACAGGTGGGCAAACTGAGGCCCAAAATAGGGTATCCACACAGAGCAAGCACTCAAACCTGGGTTTCAGCATCCCCACTGGAAACCCACCTTGGCCAGCTGCCCCTCCTGATCTGTCTGGACCCCAAAGCGTGGGACAGTGGCTGTGGAAAGACTGGAACTGTGGGGAAGTCCACGCAGGCTGCTGATCTGGGACACAGGCTTCGGGGGCTCTGCAGGGGTCGCCCTGGGTAACTCCACCTCAGTCTGCTGCTCTGTAGGTGGGGCAGGGTAGGACTCAGAAAAGTCAGTTCACCTGCTAGCATTAGTCTGCTTGGCCTCAGGTACTGGACCTTGCCAAGACTTGAGATCAGCTTATTGCCTTTTTACCTGAATCAAAGTAATCTCAGAGTAAAGTCCTGTCTGACCTGTAGCTACCCTTCCCCTCTGTTTAAGGTTGATCTCAGTAACCCCTTCTGCTGGACATGACCTCTGGGCATCTGGAGCTTAGCATTTTTTCTGGAAAGCCAAATGTCCTTTCCATCTCCCAAACTGGAGACCCAGCTGCATGGTTCCTGCTAGCGCCTCCTTGGCAAACTTCTACTCACGCTTCAAAACCCTAACTTTAATGTCCCCCTCCTCCTGGAAGATCCTCCTGTTCCTCCTTTTGGTCCAGCTTTACCCCACAGGGCTGGAGGTGTCCGTGTCTGGTTCTATCTTCCTCAGTTGAGCTCTGTAGTAGAAGCCTTTCTTTCTCTTCCCTCTTCCTATCTCTGCAATCTGGCCTAGGCAATAACCCACCATAGCTCACCCAGGAAGGTTTGGGATATGTACTCGGACACTTGGTTCCCTGAGCGGCTGGTTTCAGACAGGTGACTCAGCTCCCGGTTCAGCATCCGCTTGAACTGCAGGGGAAGATGAGGACAGTGATGATGGGGCCCTGCGGACAGAGGCAAGGGGTCGCAGTTATCTGGCCTCCCTCACCTTGTTGGAGGCCATCTCCCCCACTGAGTGCCGCGTCTGCAATGTCTCCAGCTGATCCAGACACCAGTCCAGCTCGTCCAGTGTCTCCAAAGCCAGCTTCTGCCCAGTGTCTTCTGGGGGCCAAGTTGATCAGGGGTCTGCCCCACCCCCCACTCGGGAACCCCGCGCCCCTCCTGCCCCCGTCTCTGCATCTGGACCCTGCAGCTCTTCCTAATGAGGCCACTCAGGACCCCGGGCTCTCTCCATCCCCAAGGGTGTTTGGGGGAAGAGGGCTTAGAATTAGCACAGCTTAAAGATTCATGGACTGGAGAGGTCACCATAGAGAGGAAGTTCGCAGCTGTCCCACAGTGGAAGGAGGGGATAGGAGTAGGCACATTACCTGTTGGTGGAGGGGGTTGGCTGCCAGGTGGGGTGTTACAGACGCACGCCTGCCTGCAGTACAGTAGACTCAGGAGTGGTCCGCCCCACCCAGAGGGCCCGCCCCCAAGACCTCCAGGCCCCGCCCCCTCATACGGTACTCCCCCTGCCCGCCCCGGCGAGTTGCCAGCTGCGCCCCTTCCGCCCACGCCCAACTCTGCTTGGCCCACCTTGTCTTTTGAACCCGCCCCTCTTTGCCAGGCCCCGCCCCGCCCCGCCCCCTGCGTACTTGACTGCCCAGTGATCTTGCAAGTGGGCAAGGGCCGCGACGTTGCTCCGAACTGTCCGCAGACTGGCTAGGACCTGCCGGGAGAGGGATGGTCAGCGTTGGAAAGGAGGGG
This sequence comes from Cervus canadensis, assembly GCF_019320065.1. Lineage (NCBI taxonomy): Eukaryota > Metazoa > Chordata > Mammalia > Artiodactyla > Cervidae > Cervus > Cervus canadensis. The sequence goes on from NC_057389.1 coordinate 104,004,060, forward strand.
TCGGCTCTGCCTGCTTGGCACACGACGGAAGGAAGAGGTGGGCACTCACCTGGGCAAAGGGCGTCACAATCAGGTCTTCTCCGTGTCTGCGGGGAGACAGGACATGGAAGGGCGGTCAGGAGGAGCCCTCCCAAACTTCCCCATCTTCCAGCTTTTACCTACACTGTGCCCTCAGCTGAGCCCGTCCTTGGAATGTCTTCCTGGAAGTCCCTGGTCTCCCCTCAGCCGACGCTTCTCTGAAGGCCACCATAGCCCCTCTGACCAGTCACTCACTTTACCCCATCTCACAAATGGAGAATCTGAGTACCAGGGACAACAGGGGTCTCAGTAGATGCAGGAAATGATGGCTACTAGTGGTCATGTATGGATGTGAGAGTTGGACTGTGAAGAAAGCTGAGCACTGAAAAATTGATGCTTTTGAACTATGGTGTTGGAAAAGACTCTTGAGAGTCCCTTGGACTGCAACGAAATCCAACCAGTCCATCCTGAAGGAGATCAGACCTGGGTGTTCATTGGAAGGACTGATGCTGAAGCTGAAACTCCAATACTTTGGCCACCTCATGCGAAGGGTTGACTCATTGGAAAAGACCCTGATACTGGGAGGGATTGGGGGCAGGAGGAGAAGGGGACGACAGAGGATGAGATGGCTGGATGGCATCACCGACTCGATGGGCATGAGTTTGAGTAAACTCCCTGTCCAGGATGGACAGGGAGGCCTGGCGTGCTGTGATTCATGGGGTCGCAAAGAGTCAGACACGACTGAGCAACTGAACTGAACTGAACTGAACCGAGGAAGCTCAAATCAAGGAGTTTTTGGGGTTGCTGTTAATTGACTTTAATGTTTCTGGACTACCACCCAACCCCAACCTGGAGTCAAGCACAAGGGATCGTGGGATAGCATCGTCCTGCTCAGTTGAGTAAGTGAGTTAGTTGTCTGGCAAACTGCTATCTATACTTCAAAGCCCAGCGCAAATGGTCACCTGAAGGAGGTGTGTGAAACGGAGGAATAAAGGAAAGAAGAAAGTAGGAAGGGGTGTTATCCCACCAGGCTCAAACTCACAGGTCGCTGGCCACGGAGGAGTTCCGAGACACGGTTTTGGATGAGAGTTCGTGATCACTGTCCGAGCGGTAGAGGAACGACTCTCGCCTCTGATTGTGCTGCGCAGGCGCCTGGGCGATCCGGCCAAAGCCAGATCCGGCCTGAGGGTCCAGGATGCTTCTACCACACGCGAGCCCATTTTCCAGGTCCAAGCTGAAGGCAAGGGAGACATAGTCAGAGCCGAGAGTCCTGGCACATGGATGCCACATCCTAGTCTAAATCCATTTTCTCATGTCCTCCCCGGGGCAGGGCAGGAGTAGCCTGCAGCTTGTCTGTCTGTCCTACAGTCATACCCGCACTAAGGGACACAGTGCCCCTCACGCCTCCATCTCTGCCTTTGAACCCGAGTCTTTTCCACAGGGACTAATCTGGACTCCAGCACGTGAGTTTTGGATCTGTCTCCAGGTGGCTGTGTGAGCATGGGTCACAGCTTTCCTGTGGATATCAACCACTCCGTTTATAATATGGGTATCGGAGACTACATCCAGGCTTCCCAAGTGGCGCTAGTGGTAAAGAACCCACCTGCCAGTGCAGGAGACGGGTTTGGTCCCTGGGTTGGGAAGATCCCTTTGGGTAGGACACGGCAACCCACTCCGGTATGGAGAATCCCATGGACAGAGGACAGAGGAGCCTGGTGGGCTACAGTCCACAGGGTCGCCAAGAGTAGAACACAACTCAAGCAACTTAGCACGCATGCAGACTTCATCCCCAGGGCACTTTTAGGGAGTTACAACCGAACAGCTGAGGAAGGCGACAGGGCGCCCGTAACCTACCCAGATTACTAAGGGTAAATTCGTGGGGACCGGAAATGACTTCCTGGGCTTTCCTTTCAGGAGCGCACCTGGGTTTTGCCTAGATGGGGCACACTGGAAGGTGCCCCACAGCCAGGAGAGCCCCGCCCTCAGCTCTCCTTGGCTATGCCCTGGACCACCGTCCCTTACCCAGCTCCAGGCCCTCACCCTAAACCATAGTATAGCGCCGCCCCCATCTCATCAACCCGGCCTTCAGCTCACTCAGCCCCAGCCTCAGCTTTATTTTTGGCCTGAATGCTTTGTCTGTTCTCTTCTTCCTCCAGGCCTTTGCACAGGCTGTGCCCTTTACCCAGGGCACGGTCCTCCCCTGTTCAAGGCAATCCTCAACCCCACCCCCTATCTCTCAGCCCCATCTCTCTCTCCAGCCACACTCTGGCCAAGTGAAGGCTATCTAGGCCTCTCCCCCTTGGAGTCAGAGGTCAGAGAAAGAATGGCAGGGGGCGCGGGGCTAGAACAGAAGTGTGAGACAAGGAGAGAGGGGCTGCAAGTGGGTCACAGAGAAGGGAGCAGGCAGGAGAGGCGGAGACAGAAGACCCTGGGGGACGCCCCTAGACACAGGACTCCTAGCCAAGGGCCAGTGTCCACCTGGTCCCCTGCCAGGCCATCCCGTCCAAGTCCACGGGCTGGGATCGGCGCCTGCCGGAAGGAAGACTCTGAGCAGGGAATTCGGTTCAGACCGACTTGGGGGTCAGGAATTCGGCCTGAACGGTCTGAACGGCCGTTGGGTCTGGTCATACAGAACTGGGCCTCTTCCCTCTGACTTCAGTGTGCTTTGCTGCGTTTAGTCGCTCAGTCGTGTCCGACTTTTTGGGAGTCCATGGGCTGTAGCCTGCCAGCCTCCTCTGCTCATGGGATTCTCCAGGCAAGAATACTAGAATGGGATGCCATGCTCTCCTCTAGTGCGTCTTCCCAACCCAGGGACCGAACCCGGGTCTCCCGCCTTGCGGGCGGATTCTTTACCGTCTGAGCCACCGGGAAGCCCAAGGATCTGGGCTTACAGGATTGGGCTTCTTCCGGCTGAGTTCGGTCGGTTGAGTTCGGCCGAATTTGGCTATCGACTGCACTCGGGTATGTTCGGAAGCTTTCGGGCATGTTCGGCTGTGTCCGGCTGCACGAGGTTTTCGAGCAAGTCGGGGTGGCGCTCAAGCCACGTCGGGCACATTCGGCTTAGTCCGGCCTCATTCGGGTGTTCGGCTGTGTCCGATCGCTCTCAGTCGGTTAGAGTTGGGCTCTCGCTGAAGTCCCTACTTCCAGAGCTTCTGAATTCCCGCCTCGTGACGTCACCCGGAGGGGCGGGGCTTCCTTGCGCTTCCCCGGCGTTGGAGCGGGCTGAGTGACTGGCGGAGACTCTTGGGGGCGGGCTGCTGGCGGTGGATACCCTAAACCTGCGATCCGAGGGGGAGGCCCGGGAATGGATACCACCTACCCCTCCCTCTCCTCTCTCCAAAGGTTCTGGAAAAGGCGCAACTGTGGATAAATAGGGAAACTGAGGCCAGGAGAGGTCACAGGGTGCTGGGTTCGAATCCAAAAGCGAGTGCGGAGAGTTAGGGCTGAGCCGGGGTTTTCTCGCTGCGGACGACTCTGTTTATCTTTGTGCTCTAAACTTAGCCAAGAGCGGCGGGGTCAAGCCGTGGTTCCATGACGCGGGCGGCGGGGAGAAAGTCGCACGGACTGTGGGAACGGCGCGTCCATCCATCGGTTACCCAGGTAAACTGAGGCACAGAGGCTTCGGAGAGACTCGCCCTCCTCCAGCCTCACCGCTGACGTTCTCGACGCTTTTGTACTCACTCCCAAGCCCTCGACTGGGACCCCTCTTCGCGGGCGGCTGGTGCACCACCTGGCGGGGGGTTGGGGTGGGGGGTTCTCCCGAACCCGGAACCCCACTCTGGCCTGAAATGGTGCCATCAAAGACCACCGTCATGACTGCTTCCCACCACCACCAGCTGTCACTGGCCGTGTGACCTTGGAGAAGGGACCTTTGGTCTCTGAGCCTCCAGGTGCCAAGTTACCAAGTTGAGTGCTAAAGCCGCGCGAACCAAGCGCCTGGTACCAGACCCAGTCTGCGCCCACCAGCCCCACCTCCAACCCCAGCTTTTGCCCCGCAACCCACGATGTTACAGTGACTTCTTCAAGGGCCGGAATTTAAACCCAAAGCGGTCGGACGAGTCTTTGAAGGGGGCAACGAAGTGGAGCTGCGCAGAAGTGGCTCTCCGCGCCTGTCAGCTTTCAGCCTGGGACATGCAACAAGCCCGCTTACATCGCGAGCTCCCTGCCTCAAAGGCCTCCATCAAATCACGTCTTCCCCCGAGGACACCGAAGGCTTAGTGTGAGGCCGCCAGGCCACCCTGGTGTTGGCACTGGGGCGGATGGCCGGCGCAGACCAAGGCGGGGAGTGACCCTCATCCCTTCACTGCCTGGACGTTCAGCCCGCCCGCCCCGGGTTGGCAAGGGTCAGAAGGAGACGTGAGCCTCGGCCCGTTCTGCTCCAGGCCACGCAGCTGGAAAGGGACAGACGGCTGGTCCCCTGGGCATGTATCCAGGCGGTGGGTGGAGGGAAACAGATGGAGAGAGACAGGCAGTCATCAACTAAAAGAGACAGAGATAGAGCAGGGGCAGAGACATAACCCCGAGAAAAGGGCAAAGGAGCAGAGCTTTTATGCCCTGACCCTCCAACCTGGCTCCCACTGTCCTTGACTCTGCCCTTCCCACCTCCAGCCCGGCGGTTCCGATGACCCCTGCGAGGCCCTGTCTCGCCTCACCACAGCGGATGGGCCAAGGTGAAGCGCCGCTGCAGGCGGATGCTCTGGTTCACCAGCAGCTTCCTGAAGAGCCCGGGGGAGCCGCGCGGGGAGCCCCGAGGGGAGCTGGGCCCAGGGGCCGGGGCGGGAGCAGGGGTACCCTGCATCGCCAAGATCGCGTGGAGGCTGGACGCAGCACTGGCTGCGCGGGACCTTTTCTGGACAGCCGCGGGGGCGGGGCCCGACGGGGAGCGAACCCAAGGCGCACCCGCCCCGCCTTCGCGGCGGGACCCGCTCAGAGACGCCCCCACGGGGACACATGGGGAAACTGAGGCACTGAACTAGACGGGGCTCTCTGCTTCCCTTCTTTGGGGGAGCCCAGAAACCGCATCTTAGACCACTTCCCTCTGTCAGCATGTACCCCAGAGGTGCAGCTTGCTGGGCTGAAAAGAGAGATACGGAAGTCGGAGAAGGAAGTGCCCTCCATTATTAGGGAGTCTCTGAGTATGCCAAGGGGCTGCCCAGATCCCACACAATACTTTCAATCCCCTCTACCCATTTTCCAGATGGAGAAACTGAGGCCAGGGCCACCAAGAGCCTGCTCAGAAACTACAATCCTTGAGTCTTTTGTCGGGTTGGGGAAACTGAGGCTTGGAGAAAGGTGGAAACAGACTCAAGTCTTCACTGCAAGTCTCCTCCCTGTCTTTCTGTCCCCCTCCACAAGCCCCACGTGACCTCCACCTGCTCTGACGTTCTCCAGGCCCTGTCTCTGGATCCTTTCCCCTCTCCTGCTGTCTCCACTGGACAAACATCCGCACTCTACTCCTGCCAAGCCTTCCGCCCTGTGAAGCTTCAGCTGCCATAGCCCACCCCAGGAAGGACCCCTGAAAAGGGAAGCTTCGCCCCTAGTGTTGGGGATAGGGGGCATTCAAGAGTCTGTACTAACTGGCCTACCCTCAGATTGCTGGGGTCAGGTGGTCCTGCCTCATTCTTCAGAAAACGAAACCAAGTCTCAGAGTGTCTTGGAGGTGCTTGGAGGTGAGAATGCTTGGAGGTGAGACCCAGAACACCCACCTGCTGGTGACAGCAGTCCCCAAGTGCAAGGAGGAGGGGCCTGCTAGCCGAGTCCCCACAGGAGCTCTGGGCTTGTGTGATAGCAACCCTCCGCCTGAGCCTTGCTCCAGGGCACTTCACCAGTTTGGGGGTCCCCAGACAAATGCCAGCCAGGTTTCTGGCAGTCCTGGGGGGATGTGAGATATTATTTCAGGAGATCATGCTTCAGTGGGGAGACCCTGACCCTCCCCTGACATCTCAATCATACTGTGGTCCCTCTTGTTTAGATGAGAAACTGGAGCCTCACAGAGGTGTCCTGCTGGGGCCCAGGAGGACAGGGAGTCTTAAGGGTCTGGCCAGGAACCCCCTTCTGTCCCCAGGGCCCTGCAACCGGACACCTGGTGGGAATCAGACTCTCTGTCCCCAAGACAAAAATACCATCTGTAGCTGCTGTGACTGGACCTAATTATAGCTGGTCCCCAGGGGATAAAGGCCGCCGGGCTCAGCCTAGTGGAGAGACTGGGGTTGGGGCCAAGGCGGCTTGACACCACCCCCAGCCCTGTGGGAGGGGCTCAGGATGCTCTCGTGGCCCCAAGGAGACACTGAGGCACAGAGAGATTCAGTCCCTTTCTTGAAGTCACAGAATAGAAGGTGAAGACTAAACACATGGGTATAACTGAGCATTTCTTGCTCTTCTGGTGCTGAGCCAAGGGCTGTGCTTGTAAAAGTCATTTGATTTTCAGAGCAGCTCTATAAAGTGGGGGCTAGTATTCTCATTTTGTGGATGGGGAAATTGAGGCACAGAGAAGGGTGCTTACTGCCTGAAGTCACTCAAGCCTGGGTTGGCAGGCTCCCCAGCCTCTCCCAACTTAATGCTTAACTAGCTCCATCCCCTGAGTTTGAGTGAGCTCCGGGACTTGGTGATGGACAGGGAACCCTCACGTGCTGCAGTCCATGGGGTCGCAAAGAGTTGGACACGGCTGAGCAACTGAACTGAACTGAGCACCATCCCCTGTGTAGTCCCAGATGCTACTCTGACATTAAATGCTTTATTGATAATTTTAGTGTTAATGTTTCATTAATAGATTCAACTTTAAATATTTTATGACCAGTTTTAACAGCAATGCTTTTACTGTTATCAGTTGCTTTTTGGGTGGAGAAACAGCTGCAGAGCCAAGACTCAGCATTCAAAGCCTGGCCTGCCTGACCCTGGGGGACTCCAAGCTTCACCCGGGAGGGCAGAGGCCAAAGGAAGTGCTGACATGACTTTGTCTCACCCTAACTCTGTCTCTGTACGCTCTGTGACCTAGGGAAGTGACCTGCAGTCTCTAGCGCCCTTAACACATCAATGTCTCCATTTCCCCTATTTGAGCGAGCTTCTCCCTTGGGCAAGCGCTCATCTCCTCTGCCACTAGGTGGCCCCAGTGAGACAGGAGGTGGGTGCTGTTACCCCGTTTTCCGAACAAATACACCTGGGTCTGGGGAGGAGAGATGACTGGCCCAAGTCTCCCTGAAGAATCTAGAGCGAGAGGAGAGTGGAGGCTGAGTCCCACGTGCAGGTGCTCACAGGGGTGAGATCTCACTCTCCTCTGCTCCAGATCCTCCCGTGGCTCCCCATTGTCCTCACTTCTGAATCCACACCTCCCTGGAGGCTTTGTGTAGCCTAACCCCTGCCTGTCTTCTCCCCAGCCTCCTCCTCTTGGCTCACTCTGCTCCAGGCTCATCATCTCCCACTCCTTGCTGTTTTTTTGGAAGCATCAGGCTCATTCCTATCCCATGCCCTTGCCAGACGCCTCTTCCCCTGCTAACTTTTTTTGTTTTTTAGGTCACAGTTGAAGAACTGCCCTCTGCAAGAAGCCCTCCCTGACCAGCTAAATAAATGAATATCTTCAGAGCACCCTCCTCTTATTGGTACACTTTCCTATATAATGTCCTGATCATTTGATCTGTGTCTGCCTCACTCACCAAAGCTTCCCAGGTAGCTCAGCTGGTAAAGAATCCACCTGCAATGCTGGAGGCCCTGGTTCAATTCCTGGGTCGGGAAGATCCCCCTAAGAAGGGATAGGCTCCCCACTCCAGTTTTCTTGGGCTTCCCTGGTGGTTCAGCCAGTAAAGAATCTGCCTGCAATGCAGGAGATCTGTGTTCAATCCCTGGGTTGGGAGGATCCCCTGGGGAAGGGAACGGCTACCCACTCCAGTATTCTTGCCTGGAGAATCCCACGGACAGAGGAGCCTGCGGGCTACAGTCCATGGTGTTGCAAAGAGCCGGACACGACTGAGCGACTTTCACTTTCACCCAGCAACCCCATGAGGGAAGGACCAGGTCTGCCTCGTTCCCCATTGCGCCCTCCGTGGCCAGCACTTAGTAGGTACTCAGTAAATGCTTGAGAAATGATTAGAGAACCTCCCCTCCCACCCTCCAGCCACATTGATCTGTGTTCGGCTCCTCACACATCTGATCTTCTTGAGTCTGAGGCTTTGCACTTTCTGTTCCTTCTCCTTGGCATACCCTTCCCTACACTCCTCAGCGGACTTCACTTTATCCTTCAGGCTAAGCTTAGATGTCACTTCTTCCAAGCAGTCCTTCCTCACCTCCTGGCCCCAGCTGCTGGGTCAGAAGCCTCCTCTGGGCCCTACGGCATCCTGAGCTCATTCCATCACAGTATAGATCACCCTGTATGGTCTCCAGCTGGTATGTCTGCCTCTACCATTAGCCTGTGAGCACCTACTTGCCCTTGGGCTGTGTCCCCAGTCCAGGGTGTGGCACACAATAGCTGCTAAATAAACGTTTGCTGAGCAAGATACTCAGACCCTCCCAGACTTATGTGACCCACCTGGGGTGGTGGGGAGGCGAGCCACAGCTGAGGACTATGCTCTGGCACAGAATGTGCTTGACAAAATTCAGAACCTGTGAGTTTTTGTGTTTACGTTTCAGTGATGACAGCGAGACTCAGGGAGCACCACCGCTCGCTTGGAAGCGCGCGGAGCACCGGCCGTGAACCTAGCTTCCCCAGGGCTGAGCCTCTCCCACCATGCGTGGACATATACGCGCAGGCAGGACACACACACACTCACAGGAACACAGCCCACCACTCCTGCCTTCCAGGGCCGCGGGGTTCTCCCCCTAGAGGGGCCCAAACCTAGTTTCTGTTTGTTCTCTCTGGAAGATGGAAAATCGTGAGTCACCGGGAGGGAGGGGAGGAGGAACTGAGGGGTTGGAGGGTGGGGGCAAGGGCCCTGCTGGGTCACCTGGGGAAGTGCCAACCCTGTGGGCTGTGGGCCCAGCTGCCCCAAACACCAACCAAGGCTGCTGGAGGGCCAGCCTGCGGTGTTAGGCCAGGCTTGTTGACCAAGAAGTCAGTAGCCCTGGGAGGTCCGTGGACCAAAGTATTAATAATAGGAGAAAAGCCCAGAGAGGAAGGGCTTCCCCAGTAGCTCAGCAGGTAAGGAATCCGCCTGCAAAGCAGGAGACACAGGAGACATGGGTTTGATCACTGGTTTGGGAAGGTCCCCTGGAGGAGGAAATGGTAACCCACTCCAGTACTCTTGCCTGAAAAATTCCATGGACAGAGGAGCCTGGCAGGCTACAGTCCATAGGGACACAAAGAATCAGATATGACTGAACGAGTAAGCACGCATGCTAGAGAAGAAAATGACTCATTCAAGGTCACCTAGCCTGGCCTCAAACCCAGAGCTCTAGGTCTGGCCTGATTTAGCTCCCCCTCCCATTCAAGGGCTTCCCAAATGGCACAGTAGTAAAGAATCAGCCTGCCAATGTAGGAGATACAGGAGACGCAGGTTCAATCCCTGGGTCAGGAAGATCCCCTGGAGGAGGAAACGGCAACTCGCTCCCGTATTCTTGCCTATGAAATCCCACGGACAGAGGAGCCTGGTGGCCACATGTAGTCCAGGGGGTTGCAAAGAGTCTGACAGGTGTAAGCACACACACTTACACACATACACACACACCCATCCAAGGAGGGCCTGGGACTCCCGGACCCTGCTCCTTGGTGGTGCTGAGACCTCTCTGGCCCCCCAAGGCCCCTGTTTCTCTGTGCTTCCCTTCTGCCTTTGTCTAATTCTGCCCCCTCTCTCAGTTTATATGAATCAGGAGCAGCCCCCTACACACCTCTGCTCCCCTCTTCTCCTCCTCATTCTCACATTGGAAGAAACATCCTGTGCTCAGGCTCCCCAAGAGGCTTCCCTCTGACAGCAGGGGATGTGTGTGTGTGTGTGTGTGTGTGCGCGCGCGCGCGCGCACGGGGGAGTGTGTGTGTGTATGTGTGTGGCAGGATATGCAAGAGAGGAGGCTCCTCCCCCCCAGCACAGCAGACAGCTGACCCTGGCCCTCTAGTATATCTAGCCCAAGCTCCCCTAAAATGTTTTCTGTGACCACGAACCCCACAAACACCCGAGGACAATCCAGGGTCTGGAGGACCCTTGGACACCCAACTGGATCACAGCGAGGACACACCCAGACGCTAACACACACGGACACAAGGGGAAACACTCAAGCAGGCACATAACTGGTATACAAGCGCATAATTAGCTGGTATATGCACACAGCCGAACACACCCCGCCCCCCAGAGACCCAGCCAGCTGTGGACAACAGCTCGGAGCACACATTGATTCGCAACTGCTCAGACCCACACATCCTCGGCTGCAGCATCACGGGGTCACACACACCGTAAGCATTCAGGACACCACCGCCCCCCAGCTCCACCCCCGCGTAAAACAGCCTTTTCCTCTAAAGCACCGGGCGCAGCCACCAGGCTGGAAAAGCAAAGACCCTCCCCTGCTCCCGCCAGGCCCTGCGCGCCCTCCCCCGCTCCGCGGGAGGGCCCTGCCCCCGCCCACCTACCGCCTGCGGAAGGAGGTGGGCCAGGAGCGCCGCGACTTCTCGAGGGCCGGCCGAAGGCTCAAGTCCCGCTCCCTGCGGCCCACAGACTTGTCCGGGTCTGAGTGGAAGCGCTGCTGGATGCGGATGGGGCGCCGGGGCTGCCGCCACAGGTGCTTCGGGGCCCTGGCTATGCCTTGGCGGCTGCGAGCGCGGTTCAACTCGCGGGATGCCTCTAGCCCTTCTTGGACCCTCGCGGTCTCCATGCGCCAGAACTGGGGAGCGAGCGGAGAGCAGGGCGCGAGAGCCGTCCCCGGGAGGCGAGAGCGTCTGAGCCGAAGTCCCGGCCAGAGCCAAGAGTGGAGACGACAGCGAGGAGCTGTCCACGCTGAAGGTGCTGAGGCAGGAAAAGGTAGCAACAGGGGCTCGAGGTGGGGCTGATCCCGAGGAGCTGTCCTCACTGAGGTGGTGCTGAAGGATAGATCGCAGGGCAACAAGAACTTGAGGGTGGGGGTTGGAGAAAGAGGCTGGGGAGGACCCCTGCGCCAAGAATGGTCTGCCGTCCCCTCTAGAGCTGAATGAAATAGGTTCAAGACATGGACTTGGAGTGAAGACAGAAATTGTCCTTCCGTTTTCAGCCAAACAGAGAGCAGGGAATCAGAGTCTCTGGAAACCCCCAGCACCGAAGCATTGATCCTACTCCTGATGCTGAAAGTGTAGTAGATTCAGCAGCTCCGAATGGCAGAGACAGAGAGGAGCTGTCCGCGACCTGTCGGTTCTGAAGGCGGTGCAGGAAGACAGACAGGGTTTCAGGAAGACCTCCAGACCAGGGTGTTGATGGGCCAGGAAATGCTGAAAGCAGTAGTGGGTCTTCAGCCTTCCCCTGTGACTGTAGCAAAGAGGTGTCTGGAAGCAGAATCAAGGGCTCTGGTCTTCAGAGGTCTCTGATCTCTTTGGGATCTTAAAAGCCCCATACATGCTGGGCAGGAATCGGAGAAGTAAAGAGAAATGGGGAAGGGCTATGGAAGGGTGCTCCAATGCCTGGGGTGCACACACAAGAAGCTGCCTCTGGCTGGGGTGGGTAGAGAGGGGCACTCTTTTATAACCACACTGACGCCCAGACCCTCAGCGGAAATGGCAGGATCTCATTTGCCCCTTGACGCCCTGGGCCCCTCCTTACAGCCACAATTCCTGCTCTCAAATCTCAGGCCTGCCCCTCCCTCCCCTAGTTCTAGAAACTCAAGGCCCTGCCCACCAGGCACTCTAATCTCAGGGGTAATTTTCTGGGAAGTGGCAAAGGGAGGACGAGCATATTTTCTATCACAGTTAACAGAAGTAGACATGGACAAGAGCAGGTGTAAGAGGGTGGGTGTGGGCTGAGGCAGAGAGGTATTTGGGACCATTTGGTGCAACAGATTTGGGGGTAGGAAGAGCTCTGGTCTTTTCAGAGAGCTCACAAGGACATCTCAAGGATATTTCCCATGAAGACTGTCTATCATCTAGCCTAGTTGTGTCCTCGAGTAGGAAAAATGGAAAATGCTTGTACTGGGGAATCAGACAGAATGAGCCCCAGCTACAATACTACATGTCTTGCTGGGTGGTGCCAAACAAATTGCTCCTCTCTGTCCATTACATCTGGCTCAGTCCCCTGGCCTCCAAAGCTGATAGTGGGAGACAACTTGGTCCACTGGTGGGGGATGTGGGTTCTGGCACTGGCTGGCTCTTGCTTTCCCTCCCCAAAGCTGTTTCTGTTCCAGAAAATGGGGATAATGACAGTGCTCCCATCTCTTGGCTTTGTTACAAGGATGAAAAGGAGTGTCACATGTGAAGGGTCAAAGACTAGGGCTGTCCACACCAGACCCCCTCTCTCTACCCACCAAAGCCTGGTGTGTCTGTTTTATAAATAATTTCTGGATCTGCCCATTTCTCTCCAGCCAAGAGCTCCCACCCTGGTCCAGGCACCACTATCTACTGCCTAGAACTGCCAAGGTGTTTTAATTGGACTCCTGTTATTTTCACTTCTGCTCTTGACAGTGCTCCCTACAGTAGCCACAGGGAAGTTTTTAAAAATGCCAATCTGATCAACTCACTCCCTTGAAAACCTACCCATTGCTCCCCCTTATACCCCATGAGATCTTGTGTGGTCAAGCCCCTGCCCAGCTCTCCAGGCTCCCCTCCTATCTTCCAGCCACACTGGTCTATGTTCAACTCATGCAGCTGATCCTCTTGAGTCCAAGACTCCATACATCCTGTTTCTTCTGATTGGCATACACTTCTGGCTCAGTCGGTAAAGAATCTGCTTGCAATGAAGGAGACCTGGGTTTAATCCCCGGGTTGGGAAGATCCCCTGGAGAAGGAAATGGCAACCCACTCCAGTATTTTTACCTGGAACATCCCATGTACAGAGGAGCCTGGCAGGGTACAGTCCATGGAGCTGCAAGAGTGGGATATGACTTAGCAACTAGACCACCACTCTCTATACTCCTCCTGGCTGACCTCTCTTCATCTTTTAGGCTAAGCTTAGATACCACTTCTTCCTAGCATTCCTTCCTCATCCCCTCCCCATCCCTCCACAGTGCTGGGTTGGAAGCCTCCTCTGGGCTCCCTTATCACCCTGATCTCTCCAGTTAGCATGAGTCTATCTCCACCATCATCCTGTGAACACCTATATGCCCATGGCTATATTCCCAGTATGAGGTCTGGCACACAGTAGGTGCTTGATAATGCTTGTTGAACAAGTTAAAGAAAGATCCAGCTAGATAAGGCACTCTCTTTCTCCTGGGACAGCCCCCCTTGATCCCCACAAGCCTCCTGACCTGCCTGGGGCCAGGCCGTGGCTTTGTTAGTTCACTCCAGCTTCGATGCTGAACACCACACAGGCTCTGGGCTCCACATCTGCAGTGGTCCTGAGGCGGCTTGACACTGGTGGCAGCAATGGGGTCCCTGAGAAGCATATCCGGATGATACCATTGCCAAAAGGACTCATGGGGGCCAAGCCAGAATCAGCCAGCTCCCGGACTGGCTGGGGAGACAGCAGCAAAACATGAGCAAGTTCCCAGGCATGGGAGCTCTCTGGAACCCTGGGGACAAGAAACCTCTGAGATATCTTCACCAGGTCTTGTATGGTCAAGCCCCTGCCCATCTCTCCAGGCTCCCCTTCCACCTTCCAGCCACACTGATCTATGTTCAGCTCATGCACCTGATCCCCTGGACTCCAAGACTTTGCACATTCTGTTTCTTCCAGAAAACATTCTTCCAGGAACTGACATTCTGTCAGTCCAGATTCCTGGACTGATGCAGAGAGTTCTATCTCAGTCCTTCTTTTTCCCTCAGTGAATTTCCTTCTCTCAGCCTCAGTTACCCCACCAATGAAATGGGGATGTGAATCTCAAACCTTGCAGGATATGAATAGTGCCTGGCCCACAGTAGGCACTGAAAAAATATTTTTTATCAATCAGTTCATATACAGCATATTTATTGTTTATACCATTAATATATATATATCACTATTTATTATAACAATATGCTCTGTAATGGTATTCTAGCATGTCTTATTATTACTAAAATATAAAGGTAAGACATGCAGTAGATAAACAAGTGAATAATGACAGTACCAATAGCTACTCTTTCTTACACACTCATTCCACATACGTGGTGTTCTAAGGATCCCTCATGGATCAGCTCACAAGAACACAATGAGACCATTTTGTACAATTATCCTCATTGTACAAACAAGAAAACTGAGGCTCAGAGGTTAAGTAACTTGCCCAAGGTTGCAGGTGGTAAGGAAATGGTGGAGATGAGATTCTGGATTCTGAGGTTTCTTGTTGGAAGGACTGAACAGCAAAAATTAAATGAGATAGTGTTTGCAAACGTGCTCTGGGTAAACAGAATTGTTCAGCAGGCATATGCCAGCCATAGGCTGGGAACTGTCTGCAGTGCTGACCCCAGGAAGTAGCATCAAAACTGGAACCCACGGCCATGGGGATAGGGGTAGGAGCCAAAGGCACAGATGAGAACTTGGGAGAGGCAGGCAGAGCTCAGAACCAGCCTCCTCCTGCTCTGTCCCTGCACCACACAAGTGAGTGTGTCCCCACCATCAGACTCAATATTCAGATAGGGAAACTGAGATCCAAGTGTGCGTGCATACTAAGTCACTTGAGTCTTGTGTCCAACTCTTTGCAACCCTATGGACTGTATCCCACCAGGCTTCTCTGTCCATGGGATTCTCCAGGCAAGAATACTGGAACGGGTTGTCATTTCCTTCTCCAGGGGATCTTCCCAACCCAGGGATCGAACCAGCATCTCCTGTGGCCCATGCATTGCAAAAAGATTCTTTACTTACCACTGAGCCACTGGGGAAGCCCTGAAGGCCAAGACCAGAGAGCTAAACTGGGCCAGAGCCAGGGCAAAGGGGGATGGGGAAGAAGGTAGGAGAAGGGGACATCAGTTGAACCTCTCCTAGGTTCACTTCCTTCCTTGTGAGGTGGTCCCTCTTATTCTCATGTCCCAGAGGAGAATGTTAAAGCTCAGAGAGGAAATGCACTGCTGAGGGTCATGCAGCTGGGGGTGGCTCAACTCCCCACTCTCCCTTCAGCTCTTTGCACGAATCTGATCCTCCTAGGATGTGGAACACCTGACTGTTCCCACACACACACGTCATCCCTCTCTCCCAGGGGCATCTGAATTCTAGTGCAGAAACCAAAGTGTTCCATCCTGGGTTCCCCAGGGAAGATGCCTGGCAGCTGGAGGATGTGCAGGGAAAGCTGAAGGTGGGGAGCATGGAAACAGTGGGCTCCTCCCAGGATGGGGGGCCCATGGAGACGTCAGCTGCCTCTTCTTCAGGAAACTGATTTCCAGATGGAAAAATCACTTGCCCACATTTATGTTCATTTGTTTCTTCACTGAATACAAAAAGACAGTTTTATGGTGCTAGGAAGAAAAGGAAACCACGGCAGGGACTGGGAGTGTGATTGGGGAGGGGCCATTAGTGTTGTTCAGACGTAATTGAGGGTCTTTTGAGGAGAGGACTTCGAGCTGAGACTGGAAAGACGAAAAGGAGCTGGCCAGGGGAGAGCTAGGGAAGTAGCATACCAGGCAGAGGGAACAGAACATGCAAAGGCCCTGAGGTGGGATCAAGCTGGCAGGTTAGATGAACAGTGAGGGGAGGCGGGAATGGAGTGAGAGGAGGTAAGTTGGTGGGAAATTGATGTAGGGCCTCAGGGGTGGGGTGATGACTTGGGTGTTGCTTCTGGGTATGGATTGGGAGCTCTCAAGACACATCACTTGCTTTACGAGTTTTTAAAACACACATATTTTATTTATTTATTTAGGCTGAGCCAGGTCTCAGTTGTGACATTTGGGATCTAGTTCCCTGACCATGGATTGAACCTGGACCCCCTGAATTAAGAACTCAGAGTCTTATCCACTGAACTACCAGGGAAGTCCCTCCCTTTATGATTTTAAGGAGCCTCTGTGCCTGCCAGGGAGCAGGGACCATTGGGGGAGCATAGAGGCTGGGGCAGCATCTGGGGGTGGGGGGTACATGCACCAGCCTGGGGCCCATGAGTGGATTTGGGACATGTTTTGGTGATTGAGAGGCAGGCCATAGCTATAGGCTGTTCAAGGGGATTCAAAGATAACTCATGATTTCAATGGGTGACTAGTCACACAGTTCTCTGGGTGGGTGGGGCATCCACGACCTAGATGGGGAAGGTCTGGGAGGAAGCACCAAAGAGCTGGTGAACTTAGGTTCCATTTGGGCGTCACATGACTCCCAGGAGAAACCAGAGGAGGCAGCTTGAAGTTTGGATCTGGGCTCGTTGGGGTGGGGAGATGGCTTGTTTGGGGGTGAAATAGACAAGCCAGGCCCTGTAGGGAGCAGCCGGTAGCCCTGCAGTGGGTGGGGGGGCTGGTCCTTCAGCAAAGCTCCGACTCCCAGGATCCAGCCCGACCGCTTCCCCCTCATCCAGCTGAGGGTAGGGTGAGGGTGGCGGGAGGGTGGAACGCTCAGAGCTGCAGGTGGGGGAGGGGAGGGTCCTCTGGGCCTCTCGGCTCCAGATTAATCAACCGGCCACTCCAGACTAATTGCTTTCCTCATTGAGAGGCTGGAGTGGGGCCAGAAGGCCTAGCGGAGGAAGTGGGGGTGGGTGGGGGTGGGGAAAAGATTGCAGAGAGGCTGAGAAGCTGGCCTGGTTTGTGCATGTCTCTTGTCTCTGAATCCTGATATGCCCTAGCTCTGGCTGCCAGTCTTGCCTCTAAGACTAGCCTCCAATCTGTTCCTTGCCTACTCCTGACCCTCCTGTGGCTCCCAGCACCCCTAGATCACAACCCACACCCCTCACCACGGCCCCAGAGGCCCCACATGCCCTGCCCACCACTGCCTCTCACCTTCCTCCTTCTCCCCTCACTCTACCTGCCCCAGCACCATCAGCCTTGTCGCGGCTGCTCCCTTAAACCTGCCTCAGGGCCTTTGCACAGGCTGTGCCCTCTGTAGGAAATGCCCTGCCCCCAGCTCTCCCCGTGGCTGGCTCCTTCTTTACATCCATTCTTCAACTCAAAGGTAACCTCCTCAGAGAAGCCCTCCCTGCCCAATCTGGGAAGCCTCACTCACATTCACCCACCTTCGGAGGTTATCCTTTTTCTTGGTTTAAGGTCTGTCTGCCCAGCCTGTGAGTCTCTACGTCCCCAGGCCCAGGGCAGGAGGCACTCCACGTGCAAGTGGAATGCCTGATTCTATAAAAGACGGTTTCAGGGAATGTCAAAGATCCCCACTTTAAAGAGAAGGAAGGTGCAATTTGGAGAGGGAGCCAGCTGCTGGAGTTCACCAGGGCTGTCTGATCACACACCACAGTAGAGAGGGCAGCCAGGGAGTGTCCTGGGCCATTGGAGCAGTTGGGGATTCATCTCAGTTGACAGGGGTTCAGAGTGCAGAAAAGGGTCCTGAAGACTCAGGTTCAAACTCGCTCGGTCACTCAGCTTAAGGGAGAGAGAACCTCTCTGTGCCTCAGTTTTCTCGTCTGTAAGCTGGCGCCCCCTTTATCTTTCTCCTCCCGCTGCTAGCAGCTGGGGCGTGGCTAAGAAAGGTAACATATGTGGGACCTTGCCTGCTGCTGGGACCACCTCATACTGACTTCTCTCCAGCCACACAATTTTAGCCTTTTTAAAAATTTTAAACACAAGCACATATAGAGTCCCAGGGGCTTCCCAGGTGGTGGTAAAGAACCCACCTGCCATTGCAGGAGATGTAAAGACACAGGTTCAATTCCTGGGTCAGGAAGATTCCCCTGGAATATGAAGATCCCCTGGAGGAGGGCATGGCAACCCACTCTAGGACTCCGGCCTGGAGAATCCCGTGGACTGAGGAGCCTGGCAGGCTACTGTCCATGGGGTCGCACAGAGGTGGACACGACTGAGGCGATTTAGCACACATGCTCACAGGGTGTGGGTGTCCCAGAGAGCTTACCAGCCGCTCGGACATCAGCCTGGGATTCAAGCCCAGCCCCTCCCCAGTTCCTCACTCACTACTGTCTTTTACTCCTGCCTCCGTTTCCCTGCCCTGTAAAAAAAGGAAGTGCAAGAGGCTTCACACTCTCCTCACCCTGGACAGAGGACACCCAGACCCCCTTTCTTTGGGCAAAACCTTGTATCCAGACCCAAGGGGACCCTGCTTACTGCCTTCCCTCCCCTCAGGCCCCTCCACTGGTCCCCTGTCCCTAAAGCAATGGCTGCAGCCGGGGGCTGGGTCCTTGGAGCAAGCAGCCTCCTCGCAGCCTCTCATGGTTTCGGTCTCCTCACCTGCAAGCGGGTCTTCAGGCTGCTCTGGGTGTTCCTAAGTACTGGGACCCCCGCCCCCACGGCACAAACAAGACCACCCACTTCAGTCACAGCCCCACCGCTACTGCTCACCTTGCTTAGCGAGAAGGAGGGCACCGTTCTGCTCTGCCTCATGGAAGCCTGAGGTGTCTTTGAACCTGGAGAGGTGAACGTGAGATCTCTGGGCTCCGGGAGCCCAGCTATTCCCCTGCGAGACTCCCCTAGACAGGGAGCCCACTCCCACACCCTGCACCCTCTCCTGGCAGACACTCAATCACGGAAGCCTGGGCCAGGCCTCTGGCACCAGTGAGGGAAAGCCGCCGGCCTTCCTCAGGGGCCTCTGTCCAGGGGCAGCGGGTCTGGCACCCACACGTACTCCCCAAGCCCCTCCCGACTCCCTCCCGGAGTCAGCAGCCTTGGAGCATCAGGAGCCTCAGGAAGAAGTCCCCCGGCCCCACGGGCTGTCCATTTATCTCCCAGCCCAGCTCTGGACAGTTCAGGGACCCCAGCCCACCACTTGGGAACCCCTCAAACTCACACAAGCTCTGAGAGGCCTGGGTAGGTCTGAGCTCACTGTGACCCAGCAGGAAGTGGGGGAAGGGAGGACTAAGCCTGCCCAAGAGGCAGCCCGGGGTCCCCGCCCCTGGTGGAGCCCCTTGACTGTCCGAGCGCCAGCCCTGAGCAGGACACACCCACACCCACGTGCTACCCTCAGGACCCGGCCGGAAGTGGCGGGCAGGGAGACCAGGAAGGTGTGAAAGTGCCACGGAGATGGTGTGAGACAGAGTGGACAGGAGTGTTGAACATCTGTGTTTGTGGCGGGAGACAGGGGGGTGGGGTGAGCCCGGAGTGGGCAGGCGTTAAATTGTTGTTCTTGTGTTTGCTTATGAGAGAGGGAGAGAGACAGAGAGAGAAGAGGACAGACCCAGAGAGAGTGGGAAAGAGAAAGATGGAGACAGAGAAAGAGAGAAGGGAGACAGAAAGGCAGAGGGAAGTGCAGTTTTGAGGTCAGAATGGAGGATTTGGGGAAGGTGGGGCGGATTAGGAGATTAGGGTTGACATATACACATTACCATGTGTTAAACAGGTAATCAGCGGGAAGATGCTGTAACGCACAGGGGGTCGGCTTGGTGCTCTGTGAGGGGTGGCGAGGCAGAGTGGGAGGGAGTTCCCCGAGGGACGGGAGATATGTATTTGTTGTTCAGTCACTGAGGTGTGTCTGATTCTTTGTGAGCCCAGTGACTGCAGCACGCCAGGCTTCCCTGTCCTTCACCATCTCCTGGAATTTGCTCAAATTCATGTCCATAGAGTCAGAGATGTTATCCAACCAATTCATGCTTTGCCACCCTCTTAAGAGGATACCATTTCCTTCTTCAGCGGTTCTTCCCGACCCAGGGATTGAACCCAGGTCTCCCGCACTGAAGGCAGACTCTTTACCATCTGAGCCACCAGGGAAGCCCTAAGCGGATATATGTGTACATAAAACTGATTCGCTTCATTGTACAGTGGAAACTAGCATGACATGTAAAGCAACTGTTCTCCAAAAAGAAAAGGATGGGAGGATTTTATTTATCTCAGTCCCTGGGGTCTGGGACGCGGGCTTCACAGCAGAGCCCATGAGGAATGGCTTCAGGAACATGAGGGCTTTCAGGGAGTCCCTGGAGGCTCTGGGAAAGTTACTTGTCACGCTCTGCTGCCCCAGCAGATTGATGACCTCTGGCCCTCTGGTTACCACCCACTTCACAGACAGTGGGGGCTGGGGCTGCAGCAGGATCTGGGGGCTTCCAGGAGGGGCTGTGGGGTGACAGGGTGCTGTGGCCAGGGGAAAGGCCACCCCCCAAGCTGCCACAAGTTAATGTTTCACCAGGCCCACCGCCTGCCCAGGAGGCCCTGCTGTCCCCTCTGCCTCCAAGAATTGTCAGAGCGTGACCCTCCCCGGGGCAGGCTTCACCTCCATGTACTGGGTGACCTTGACCCCCAGCCTCGCTGACCACCCATTTTCACTGCACGGTAAACCCAGCCCTGAGCGGGCAGCTCCAGACCTGAACCGCGGCCAAGGGACATGGCCAAGACCCAGCCTGAAGCCTCCATGTCCCAAGCTGCTAGAGAATCCTGGAAGGTCCCCTTAGAAGGAAAAGCCCATAACCACGGGGGGCCCGAGCCCCAGGCCTGCCCCGCCCTGAACTCAGCTTTGCCTCCTGAGAATGAGAGGGAAGAGAATGGATGCCCCGGCTCAGACCTGGGGAACGGGGACTGAGATGATGGAGGGATTGGGGGGGTGGGGTGGCTGTTTTCTTAACTGCTTATTTATGTTTGCTGTGTCAGGCCTTAGTTGTGATGTGCAGGCTCAGTAGTTGCCACATGAGGGCCTAGCTGCCCCCTGGAATGTGGGATCTTAGTTCCCCAGCCAGGAACCGAACCCACATCCCCTGTACTGGGAGGCAGTTTCTTAACCACTGGACCACAAGACTGGGGCAGGGGGGTGGGGAATGTTTTAACTCCCTGTTCTCTGCCCGCTTCTGGCCCTGTCCAGTCTCCAAGCCTTTGCACAGGCTGCCCCTGCCTCCTGCAGAGCCTCTCCCCGCGCTGATCTGCCCTCCTAAAGACCTGAAGTTGGGTTCTGGCACTTGCTGCCTGGAAATGCCCCCACGGTGTTCTGGCTAAAACTCATGCTCCTTCCCACAGCCCACCTGGTGCTCCACGTATCCCTCCCTCACCCAACTCTGACCTTGCTCATCTCCGTGTTTCCCAAACACCTCCAGTTTTTCCCACCTACCACAGGGCCTTTGCACTTGCCGTGCCTGCTCCCAAGCACACCTTCCCTGGCGTTCCCCATGGTGGCCCCTTTATCTCTTTCATGTCCTAGCACAAATATCACCTTCTAGGGAACTCCTTGGTTGTCCAATGGTTAGGAACTCCATGCTCTCACTCCTGAGGGCCTGGGTTCAATCCCTGGTTGGGGAACTAAGACCCCACAAGCTGCACGGTATGGCCAGGGAAAACAGTACCACCTTCCAGAGAGACCTCCCTGCCCTCTCAGCAAACCCGAACACACAGGACCCTGGGACCCAGCTGCAGCCCCACTGCGTGGCCTCAGCCATCTGAAATTACATCACTTGATTACCTGGTTGCTGTCAGTCTTCCCTCTTGAGACTGTGGGCTCCATAAGGGTGGAGAAACGGTCCCCGCTGTGACCCCAGCACATAGTAGACACTCTAAAATAATCCATGACTCAAGATGCCTCAGAGGAATGATAGGGGCTTTATTCCCACAAGCTTTGCCCCTCGCCAGATGCCCCCACCTCATCCCAGTCCCTCCCCTTCAGCTTCAAAGATCGAAGATCACGGCAGTGTGCGATGGGCAGAAGACGACCTTCGGCTCACAAGCCCCTGAAGGAGGAACGCAAACGAGCGGGTGTTCAGGTACCAGCAGTCTCTGCAGCAGGGGCCTGCCCTGCTTGAGAGGGCACCCCCACCCCAGTCCAGCCTTCCCCCACCATGGATACCTCATCCAGCTTCTGGAACTCGGACACCCCGCTGTGACAGCGCCTCACTGAGGTGATCACACAGCCGATGAGCAAAACAGACACCAGCAGACACACGGCCACCACCACGCCAGGGTTCCGGTGCAACTTGGGGGCCCCAGCATCACCTGGGGCTGAAGGAGGAGCCCCAAGTCAGCCACGGCGCCGAACGCTTCTGAGACACACCAGGGCCCCAGCGCCTTTTTTTTTACTGTGCCACGAGGCAAGTGGGATCTTAGTTCCCAGAGTCGAACCCACATCTCCTGCAGTGGAAGTATAGAGTCTTAACCAGGGAAGCCCCTCAGGGCCTTTAAGTCCCTCCTCAGGAAGCAATGCTTCCTTCCCTCTCCAGTAGCTGCTGTAACTGTCTTTTCAAGCACATTTTTTTACCCTTTTATTTTTGTTTTTCTCTTTCTTTTCTTTTGAATATATTTGTCTACAAGGCATTTGTTTTGTTTGCTGTGTTCCCACTCCATTGCTGGCCATTTCTGGGAGTTCTTGCAAAGTGAAAAAAAAAAAAAATTCAACCTAAAATTCAGTTCCCAAATGCAGTGACTTTCTGAGGATATGTGCAAAATTTGACACTTTGTAAAGATGGTTTTATATCCTGTGACTTTAAGAAAAATGTTTTTATTTATAGCAAAATGTTACTAAATTTATAGCAAAACATTATTATACTTCATGTTTGCACTCTTCTTTGCACGTTTTGGAAACAACATATTATTTTGAATGATAGATTTTTCTAGACCCTCTGAAAAATGCCTGGCCTCTGTTGGACCCCAGGGACCCTGTGTAACCACACTCTGCAAATTCCCCACCCTCACCACCCCAACTAGTACCCCACTCACCCCGTTTCGGCCACCTCACTTTCCCTTGGTTGCACCTGAGATGCCCCAGGAACAGTCCTACCCTGGGGCCTTTGCCCGGGCTGTGCTCACTGCCTGTCCTGTTTCCCTCTAGTACCAGCATGGTTCCCTCCTCCACCTCCTTCAAACTAAAACCTCTGCCGAGTAGTTTTTTAAAATTTCAAATCCTTTGCATTCACATTTCGACCCTTTATCCTGCTCTACTTTGTTCTTTTATAAACAAATTTACTTATAACCTAATCTTATAATTATAATCTTATAATCTTCCAACATAACCCTTTCCCACAGGACTTGACCCACAATAGATGCTTAATAAAATGTGCTTGGAATGAAGGTCTGAAGAGGCTTAGGTAATGGGAGGAGGTGGGGGGGTCGGGTGGGGAAGAGGCCCCTCCCGGCACATTCTCAGGACTGTGTTTCCCCCTGGTGGCCAATCCCAGAACTGCAGCTTGGTACCCCCAACCATCCCCCTTGCTGTTCGGTCGCTCAGCCGTGTCCCACTCTTTGCAACCCCACAGACTGCAGCACTCCAGGCTTCCCTGTCCCTCGCCAGCTCCCAGCGCTTGCTCAAACTCATGTCCATTGGAGTGGTGATGCCATCCAACCAGCTCGTCTTCTATTGTCCCCTTCTCTCCTGCCTTCAATCTTTCCATCCCCCTACAGACCCAGATGGCCCAATACTCACCATAACCAGATGTCTCGGATGTCTGGTCAGTGGTGGCCATGGACACAGAGGAAGGCAGCATGCTGGGGCTGGGGTGAGTGGAACTCCAAGGCAGGGTGGCCAAGGAGATAGAGCTCAGGGCGCTGGATGGGGAGGCGACGGTGTGCTCTGAACTGGGGGAGCCAGGGCTAGGGTGGGTGTCTGGCTCTGGCTGGGAGGAGGTGGGCTGGGTGGTGGAGGCTGCCCCTGAATCTGAGGGGCTGGGGGAGGTTGTGGGCTCTGAACTAGGGCTGTTGGGATGGGCTGTGGAGCCTGGCCCTGGGTTCTCTAAGCTGGTCTGGGTTTCCCCAACAGTAGAGGAGCTGTAGCTGAAGGGAGAAGTCAGAGATATGGAAGGCAGGCTCTCTGTCTCTGCAGTTGTAGTATCTGGAAAGAAAACACCATTGGGGTATAGGAAGGAGATGATTAGGAACAAAGGTATACAACCCTGGCCCTACGCCCCCAACCAGCCGGGTGCCTCTTTCCCTATTATGCCAGCAGACAACACCCACCACTTAGGGAGACTTGGAGGGATTAGTGCACAGTGGGAGTGCTCAGTGGGAAACTGAGGTGTTGATGTCTGAAGTTCCTCATCTGAGCTCCCACAGCCAGCATTTCAGTCTGGGGTGGACCTTCCCTGCCCCCGACTCTTGCTTCAGGGCTCTAGAACTCTTCTGGATATAGGGAACGGCTGCCAACCCAGCAGCATGCTGGTCAACTCTTTCAACCCGTCTGGGACTCAGTTTCCTCATATGTAAAATGGACATCACAGAAAGTCAGAGTCTCTGAGAGCTCACGCAGGTCTGATACTCAGTGATGCTGGGCAGCAGAGATCCACCTCTGAGCTCCCAGAGAGTATCGACCCTAATTTCCTTTCCCAGGTACCTGGAAGGTCCCCATGGCTAAACTCAAGGTTTTAACGGGGGCACTGAGGCCTGAGCGCTAAGAACAGCCAGCAGATATTCACTGGAAGGATTGATGCCATAGCTGAAGCTCCAATACTTTGGCCACCTGATGCCAAGAGCTGATTCATTGGAAAAGACCCTGATATTGGGAAAGATTGAAGGCGGGAGGAGAAGGGGACGACAGAAGATGAGATGGTTGGATGACATCACTGGCTCAATGGACATGAGTTTGAGCAAACTCCAGGAGAAAGTGAAGGACGGGAAAGCCTGGCGTGCTGCCGTTCATGGGGTCAGAAAGAGTCGGACACGACTGAGCAACAAGGCTCTGTAACCTCTGCTACCTGTTCTAGCTGCTCCCTGCCTTCAAGCCCAGGGCCCAGGCTGAGGGCGGGTAAAGAGTTCATGGGCCAACTCCCACAATTACTCCCTTCCCAGTTGCAGGCTGCTGGTAAACTCAACTGATTGCACGTTCATTCATCAACCACATCTTGCCGCACCCAGTCCACTCTGCCCTGGGTGGGTCTTTGGGCTTGCCTCACCCTAAGCAGCACAAAGGAGGAAACAGCACCCGGCCCTGGCTCCAGGAGGAGGCTGGGTCCACATGCAGACCCCGTTTCTCTACCCAGTTTCCCAGTTCCTGAGGGGATGACAGATGAGTCTAGGAGGAGACATGGTATACTGGCCTGACTTTATCCTCATTTTACAGCTGGGGAACTGACGCTCGGAATGGTAGAGTGTCTGGCCCACAGTGACTGGGAAGTAAGAAGGCTCTTCAATGATCTCCAGGGGAGCGTAGCATGGAAGCACATACGCTACCACATGTAAAGCAGACAGCCCACGGAAATTTGCTATAAGACTCAGGGAACTCAGACCAGGGCTCTAACAACCTAGAGGGGTGGGAAAGCACGGGAGGTGGGAGGAAGGTTCAAGAGGGAGGGGACATGTGTACACCTATGGCTGATTCATGTTGATGTATGGCAGAAATGAAACCAATATTGTAAAGCAATTATCCTTCGATTAAAAACAAATTAAAAAACAAAACAAAACCTCCAAGGAGTCAAGGACTAAGAGTCCAGCCTCAAACTGTCTCCTACCATTCTTTGAGAAGGAATCCAGATGACAGGAGGTTTCAGCTGAAATGAAGATGACTCGGAGGCCACAGTGGACCCCAAGACCTCTGAGGAGTTGTGCTTCTAAAGCAAACTAAGGAAAACTGGAAAGAGGAGGTTGTGGAGGACATCAGCTCTTCTGAGTGCCTGGCACAGAGAGGGTACTCGTGAGCTGCTGGAGAGTCGACCAGAAGGTAAAATGGGGCTGAGTCTATGCATCGTGCCAGGACTTTGCTCTGCCCAGGGACTCCTAGACCAGGAGGCTGGCATGAGTCAAGTCAGTTGGTTTAATCTGGGTCTGGCACAGGTTGGGAAATTTGGCTTGTCTGAGCCTCAGTTTCCTGAGCTATGTGGTCCTTCTGAGTAAAGCTTTTGTCTGCTACGAGAGTCTCATTTGTGGTGGCCTCCACTCTGATATTCCAGGTTTGGGGCTGGGACGCTGGTCAGAGGCTTGATGGGATGGATAGGATGGGGGCCATGGATGCGAGAAATTCAACTCTTCTCCACCCCGGGAGTTGTCTTATAGGGAAACAGAAAGAAATTAAGTCAGGGGCCAAGAACCTCCCCCTTGGAGCCATAGGTGTTCAGTGACCAGGAAGTAAGCCCTTCTCCCGCCCGCATCCCCACGGTCCCTTCTCCCTTTGGGGGCTGGCTAAGAGAAATTGAGATTAGGAATGGAACCTCAAATTGGGTAGGAGGCATTCACCAGCCTGTCGCTGGTTCATGTAATGCTGGGGTGGTGGACCTGGCACCCTCAGGACTGGGGTGAGGGGTGGGGGTGGAGGGGCTGGTGCTCGGCTGTTCTTGCTTCTAGGAGGAGCCACAGCTCTGGGGCGGGTGGGGGGGGGGGCGGTGGCAGACCAGTGTGACCCGAGGGAGGTGTCCACACACCAGGTGTGCGGCGAGGCCATTTCCCCCTCCAGCTTCCTGGAAGCCGGATCTTACCTGTTCTTACCTGTACTGCTCGCGAGAACAGAGGAATTCCTATCAGAAGCTTGCAGCAGCAGCAGCAGCAGAGCCAGCAATAGAAGCGGCGGTGGCGGCGGCTGGGAGCTCCCCATTCTTGCGTGAGGAGAGGGGGAAAGACGGCTCCGCACAGGTGTGTGGCCAGGTGCCCGCTGTTTACAGCTGCGCGCCCCCTGCTGTCGGCGCGCGGCACGGTTCAGGGCCGAGGCGGAGGCGGGGCCTCCGGACGCAGGGCATCTGAGGGCCGCTGTTCACCAGGGGAGATATTCCTGACTTACCCCCCTCTGGACCCCTCCACCTCTCCTAACAAACCCTCTTGGTTCATGACCCGAACGCCTTCCGCTCTGCCTGTCCCTTCAGGGGACTTCCCAAGTGGCACTAGTGGTACAGAACCCGCCTGCCAGTGCAGGAGACGCAAGAGACTGCAGGTTCGATCCCTGGGTGGGGAAGATCCTCTGGAGGAGGGCATGGCAACCCACTCCAGTATTCTCGCCTGGAGAATCCCACGGACAGAGGAGCCTGGTGGCCCGTGGGGTCACAGTGTCGGACACGACTCGAGTGACTCAGCTTGCACACACGTCTCTGCAGGACGCCTTTGCCCCTTCTGGTTTCCACGGAAGCCACCACCACCCTGTTGCCCCTCTGCGTCTTTCCCAAGCACATGCTTTCACCCCCATTCCTCCCCACTTGGCCAGGCTGCCCCCTCTGGCTGCCCCCAGGCCCTCCCTCTGCTGTGTCCCTGATCCCACCTGCCTCCAGCTCTCTCTCACCGAGACCAGGGCCCCTTGAGGGCTGGCCCAGCATCCCCCCCCCAAGTCAGGATGTGGCTGGAAGCCTCTAGAATTTTCTAGGATCAAGGGCCTCATGGTGGCCATTCCAAGTCAGGCCCCCCGACAATGGCTTCTGGCTGGAGTGCTTCCATCCACAACTGACTGGATGCTGCCCTGCTCACCCTGGATGAACACCATGGCACATGTGAGTCCAGGCTGGCAGCGCTGACCTCTGCGGAAGGCTTAGGGTCCCGATTCCAGGCACAGACCCCAGGTGCCAACGGCGTGGTTGAAAGTTTTGGACCCCTCCGGTCCAGGATGTTCTAGGTCCCCCAGATTTCCACCCCACACCATGCCCAAGATGCCCACACAGCACAGGAGGCCAAGACCCAGGCTGTGGAGGGCTTTATTCATGAAACCCAGAGAGCCATGTGGCCCCTCCCCTGACGTCCCCCCACCGGTAAGCCGAGGTCCTAGACGCCTGGCCACTGCGTGTGCCGCGAGTTGTCCCACGCCGCTGGCCCCAAGAGCGCGTCCGTGGTCAGGGAGGCCCGGGCGCTGTGGCCGCGCCAGGTGGCCTGAAGCATCTTGGCTGCTTCCTGTTGCTGCTTCAGCCGACGACGCACAACGAAGCCCCTCCAGGCAGACTGGATGACCATGGCCGCCTTGGTCTGATGGGGTCGCCGAAGGCTCCGGGCGGTTGACTGGGTCAGGCAGCCCCGTGGCACGCCAGCCTGGCTGGCAGCACCCCGGCCCGTGCCATGCACCACCCGCGTGGGCAGTGTGTGGCCGCACGTGTGGCATGTGCGGGGGCTGGAACCCACGAGCATCACCACGCTGGGTGGGCTTCCTAGTCCGGAGGTCAGTGACTGGCAGAGAGCACAGACGTGTGGCTGGCAGGACTGGAAGCAGCGGTGGTCAGACATCGTCCTGGCCCCACTGCCGGTCTCAGCCCACACATTCTGGAGCAGCATGTGCTGGGTGCGGCTCTGGCGAATGACGAAGCCTCGCCACGCAGCCTGGATGATGGTGGCAGCTCGGCAGAGGCGGGCCAGGTCCCGCCGCACACGGTAGCCACGCCAGGCCGCCTGGATGATGATGGCCCACTGGTGCCACACCTTGATGGTACGGCGCACCAGGAAGCCACGTGCACATGCCTGGATAATGACCACCGCGTGGATGATTATCTTCTCTACAGCCTGCACCGATGCCACCAACTCCCTCGGCTGTCTGGGGTCCACCGCTGCCTTGCTGCCCACGACGTCCCACGGCACAGTGCCCCTGGCTGGCTCCCAAGCACCGCCAGCGGCCACGGTGCTGCCCCTGGGCCCAACCGCTACGCTGGGGATGGTAGAGTTCCACGCTTGGCCACCAGACATGGCAGTGTCCTCCGGGCCCTGAAGTACAGCGGGAGTCAGGGATGCCCCGAGACTGTCAGCTGGAGTCAGGGACGCCCCGAGACTGTCAGCTGGAGTCAGGGACGCCCCGAGACTGTCAGCTGGAGTCAAGGATGCCCCGAGATGGTCAGCTGGAGTCAGGGACGCCCCGAGACTGTCAGCTGGAGTCAAGGATGCCCCAAGATGGTCAGCTGGAGTCAGGGACGCCCCGAGACTGTCAGCTGGAGTCAGGGACGCCCCGAGACTGTCAGCTGGAGTCAGGGATGCCCCGAGATGGTCAGCTGGAGTCAGGGATGCCCCGAGACTGTCAGCTGGAGTCAGGAATGCCCCAAGATGGTCATCTGGAGTCAGGGATGCCCCGAGACTATCTACAGGAGTCAGAGACACCCCAAGACTGTCTGCTGGAGTCAGGGATGCCCCAAGATGGTCATCTGGAGTCAGGGATGCTCCGAGACTGTCAGCCGGAGTCAGAGACGCCCCAAGACTGTCTGCTGGAGTCAGGGATGCCCCGAGACTGTCAGCTGGAGTCAGGGACACCCCGAGACTGTCAGCTGGAGTCAGGGACACCCCAAGACTGTCAGCTGGAGTCAGGGATGCCCCAAGACTGTCAGCTGGAGTCAGGGACACCCCGAGATGGTCAGCTGGAGTCAGGGATGCCCCAGGACTGTCTGCTAGAGTCAGGGATGCCCCGAGACTCTCAGCTGGAGTCAGGGATGCCCCGAGACTGTCTGCTGGAGTTAGGGACACCCCAAGACTGTCTGCCGGAGTCAGGGATGCCCTGAGACTCTCAGCAGGAGTCACAGAAGTTCCAAGAATGTCAGTGGGAGTCTCAGATGCCCCGAGACTCTCCGCAGGAGCCATGAAGCTAAGGGAAATTGGAGACTCTTGCCGCGACTCCTGCCTAAAAAGGGGCCGCTGAGAACCCCTCGGTGAAGACTCATAACCCAGAGACACCCTCCGAATCCCCAGGCTCTGCTTAGAGTTGGCCATGTGGTGTGCCAGCTCATTAGTGTGGATTATTGGTGTTAAGGCTGGCGGTGCACCCAGGGAGTGTTTAAGAAATTTCTGCGAGGACTTGGGGGCATCATGCTGCTTCTGACCAGAGGGCACAGTCCCAGCTGCAGAATTGTCTGGCTTTTCTGGTACAGAAATAGCATGCATGGACCTGAAGGATGTTCTAGGGTGAAGGAGCCCACGGCCACTCTGAATCTGACCTCCAGCCGCTGTCTTCTGGAGTGGGCTGGGAATGGCTTCCTTCTGGAAACCACTAATCAGGGGTGGATGAGGTGAAACACGTGGCTGTAACCTCCGGGAAGTGTGTAGGGTCCCCGTCTGAGCCACAGACCTTGGGTGCAAGCTGGTGGCCGCAGTATTGTCACGGGTCAGCTTGGGTGACCCTGAGCCTCCAGTAGAAGCCGTGACCCCATGGGACACGTGAGTCATCGAGGGGCTCCGCGGCATTATATGAGCCACCAGAGCCTTTTGATAAGCCGAGGGGCTCCGGAGTGCAGTGTGAGAGCTTGGCATCTGCCGGTGAGCCAGTGGGGCCCCAGTGCCCTTGATGGGCACCGTCTGCACATTGGGGCTAGCAGCCACAATGTGGGAACCAGGGGCCACCAAATTGGTCACTGACCTCTGCTGCAGGGTTGGGGCGCCACTACTGACCGTGAAGGGCTCGGCAAGACTCGGGGACTGGGGAAGGACAGAGGCCACACCGCTGGGCATTGACTTAGCTTGGACGGGAGCTACCTCCTCCAATAGCGGCCTCTGGTCTTTGGGAAGAGCCTCATTCTCTACAGGGACTCCTTGGTTGTAGTCAACGTCCATTGCCAGGGGACTATGGTATATCCATGGGGTTGCCTCAAGGACTTCAGACCCCTGCCTGGATATGGGCCTCTGGGGAGGAGCCCTGTCTGGGTCCTCTGGCCTCATCACAGTCCTGGGATCTATGGTCTCAAATGCTGTCGTCACCCCAAGAGCCTGGTTCAACTGTGAGGCTCTTTGCAGAACAGAAGGCATTTGGTATACTCCGCCGGTCGTGCCAGGAGCTTCCTGGAGAGGAGCTGGAGCCAGGCCAGGGGGGCGGGATGCCTGCAAGGTGGTTGTGGACCCTTCCTCTGCCAGGCCCCCATGGTATGGACGAGGAGAGATCCCAATCAGCAGGGACCCCTGGGGAAGGCTCAGGGCCGCGCCTCCGACCGTGGAGGGTGGGCTGGCTGTACTAGCCATGGACTCCAGAACTAGGTTCTGACTCAGTCCCCCAGGCATCGATGCTGTGTCCACACTGGAATTCACAGGACAAGGAGGGATTCTGGAGTCTACTGCACCTGCCACTGAATCTGAGAGCAGGTCCGGAGCAGTCAGACTAGCTGACGGTTTCACCGTGAGACCTGGCTTCTCCCCACCAGTGTCAGAGGCTGCAATCAGACTGGGGGACACTGAAGTCGCCACAGAACTCATAGGCACAGTTCTGGCCATGCCAATTGCCCCAGACCCTGGAGGAAGGCCCTGGGCTACAGTGCTGGTCATGGGATCTAGAGCAAGGCCCTGGCCCATGCCACCAATCACAGACCCCTGGGGAAGGCCCTGGCCCATGCCACCAGTCACAGACCCTGGGGGAAGGCCCTGGCCCACACCACCGATCACAGACCCTGGGGGAAGGCCCTGGCCCACGCCACCAATCACAGACCCCGGGGGAAGGCCTTGGCCCACACCACCGATCACAGACCCCAGGGGAAGGCTCTGGCACACGCCACCGATCACAGACCCCGGGGCAAGGCCCTGGCCCACGCCACCGATCACAGACCCTGGGGGAAGGCCCTGGCCCACGCCACCAATCACAGACCCTGGGGGAAGGCCCAGGCCCACGCCACCAATCACAGACCCTGGGGGAAGGCCCAGGCCCACGCCACTGATCACGGACCCTGCGGGGAGGCCCAGGCCCAAACCACTGATCACGGACCCTGGGGGAAGGCTCAGGCCCACACCACTGATCACAGACCCTGGGGGAAGAGTATGGACCACACCATTGACCACATAACCTGGTGGAATGCTGGGGGCCACACAACTCAATATTGGCCCTGGAGGAAGGCTCTGGCCCACTCCTCTGATCATGGACCCTGGGGGAAGACTAGGGGCCATGCCACCAGCTATAGAACCTGGGGCCACAGTTGTGGTCATCCTACCTGCCATAGAACCTGGCACCACAGCACTGGGTATGCCCATTGCAGGCTCCTGGCTGATAACATCAGCTTGTTGGTAACTGCTGGAGGTTGTGGACACAGAAGGACATCGGTGGTCCAGAGATATTGGAAGATCCACACTGACCTGAGATATGCTGGGGCCCACACTGGTCACGGAAAACTTAGACGAACTCATATCCAGTCTACCGGACACTGAAGCCTGAGAGAGGCGAGGAGCCACCCTTGAGGCCGATTCACGAGTCAAAGGGGCAGCAGCCACAGAGGCATGGAATGTCACGGGAGCCACGCCCCTGCTCATCTGAGACTGGCTTGGGCCCAGAGCGCTAGCCACACTCCTCTGGCCCACACTCCCTGATCTGCCAGGGGACACCTGAGACATACTTAGGAACATGCCAGTAGCCAGAGTCCCCCGAGACATATCTGGGAGCGTGTCGGAGGCTATGGCACCCTGGGATCTGCTCACAGACATGCCCTTGAACAGAGACACACTGGCTTCCTGGCCTAGACAAGAGTCCTCCTCACTGGCCACAGGTACCTGGTAGAGGTTTGGAGCTGAATCGATGACAGCAGGTTGTTCAGTTTCTCCTGGGTGCCTCCCACCGATCCCAGGCAGCTGATGAAAGCCCAGGGCCACCTCGCTGAACTCAGGGGCCTGGGGATGCAAGGCCACCCCTCTAACCGGCAGAGGATCTTGACGTGGGTCCACCCTAGCAGACACGGCTGGCTGGCTCAGACCCTGGCCCATGCCACTAACCACTGATGAATATGGTGCACACGAGGTGACTTCAATGGCAAGCGATGAATGATGCTGACTGGGAGCCCCTGCATTCACCCTCGGTGATGGTGAATTTGGACTCACCCTAGGGGCCCAACTCGGCTGACTCCTAGCACAACCTGCACCGCTGATCACAGGTAGCTGGGCCAGGCTGGGGGTCCCCCTGGTGGCCACAGACGGCTGGGCTAGGCGGGGGGCCACCACACAAGTCATAGAAGGCTGGCCTAGGCTAGGAGCCATCCCACTGGTAAAAGATGGCTGGGTTTGGCAGGGGGATACTCCAAAGGTCAAAGATGGCTGACTTAGGCTAGGGGCCACCCCAGTGGTCATAGGTGACTGGGCTAGACTGGGCTCTACCCCAGAAACCTTGGATGCCTGGCCTAGGCTGCGGACAACCCCACCAGTCATAGATGTCTGGGCTAAGCTGGGGGCCACACCACCACTGGTCACAGGTGGCTGAGATAGGCTAGGGGCCACCCTAGTAGTCAGAGTTGGCTGTGCAAAGCTGGGGATCACCCTAATGGTCACAGGTGGCTGGGCTAGGCTAGGGGCCACCCTAGTAGTCATAGCTGGCTGGGCAAGGCTGGGGATCATCCTAGTGGTCACAGGTGGCTGGGCGAGGCTGGGGGCCACCCCACTGGTCACAGGTGGCTGGGTGAGGCTGGAGGCCACCCCACTGGTCACAGGTGGCTGGGCAAGTGTGGGGGTCACCTCACTGGTCACAGATGGCTGGGCTAGGCTCAGGGCCAGTCTGCAGGCCATCAATGGCTGTGAAAAGCTGGGACCCACCCCACCAACCATCAGTGGCTGGCCTAGGCTGAGGGACACCCTCTTGGTCCTGGACATCTGGCCTAAGCTGGGAGTCAGCTTATTGGCCACCGATGGCTCAGATAGGCTGCTGGTCATTCTACTAGCCATAGAAAGCTGGCCTGGATTTGGGGCCACCTTACTGGCTACTGTAGGCTGAGATAGGCATGAGGTCAGCCTACCAGCCACAGATGGTTCCTGATAGACAGTAGGGAACACGTTACTCAACGACAAACTTCTGGTCAACCCAGTCCCAAAGGGTGCCTGGGACAAACTCTCCTTCAGATTCATGGAACTCTGATCTGAGGACATGTCTTCCTCATCCTCTGAGTCCCAGTGGACACTCAACGTCATGCGACTGGCCACTGAGCTATGATGGAGAATGGGGGTCCGTTCTGAGTCTGCAGAAGACTGGTCATGGAGGCTTGGGGCCAGGTGCCTGTGACCTGCTCCCTCAGTCTCTTCCACATTCCTGGGCCCCTGGGACCTCTCCAAGGCCTCTGCGGAGAGGAGAGCATCTAGATGAAAGTCCCTGTCCAGGCTGGCTTCCCAGGGCTCCTCCCCCACCACGCCAACAGGGGCCACGCTGGCCATAGACGTGGTGGAAAGGCTGAGTGAGCTGCAGCTGCGCAGTGAGCTCTGGGAATTGCTCATATCTAGGCCGTAGTCTGTGGAGCCCTGGGAGAAGCTTCTGGACAGGTCATTGTCTGGACCTTGTGGCATATTGGCCAGCAGTTCACTAAGTATACGGCCAGTTATCCGCTCCTGTGGGCCATGTGCCCTGGAAAGGCTACCCCGTGTTTGATTCTTCTCCTTCCCGGGGATGGTTGTTCGGGAAAGGGTGGGTGTCAGCTTATTGCCTGGGGAGGCTTTGAACAGACTGGGATCCACCTGATCCGGTTGCTTGGGTGCCCAGCAACGACCAGGAGCCATGGGGCTGGGCCAGGGACCTGGGGTTAGGACGCAGGCCTTGGAGGCATGCGGTTGTGCTTTGCTCACTGTGGCGGCCTGTGGTTGAATTGGGGTCGCCTCTTTGGTCATCTGCCTAGGGCCCTTGAAGGCTCGTTTATGATTCGGGGACTGGGTTCTCTGCATGGTCTCCTTGGGGACCACAGGTAGCTGTTTCGGAACTTTGGCCCCTTGGGGTTGGCCCACACAGGGGGGTACCCTGCTGATCCCCGAGGGCTGACACCAGCAAACAGGCCCCCCATAGCTGGTGGCACAGCTATGGGAGTGGGTGCCCCTCCCACGACCGGCGGTGCTGGGAAGCTGGCCCGGGGATAACCTACCCTCCCCTGGAGATGCCCTTGCATGTGGGGCCACCCTGCTGACCTCGTGTGGACTGTGGGCGCTTGTGGTTGAGCTGCCAGTGGCCAGTGACGGCCGGCTGGTGCTCGGGCCCACGCCATTGGCAAGGAGTGGTTGCCACAGACTGGAGGATGGCTGCTGGTGGGGCATGTTGGGCAAGCTGGGGTCCACATCACTCACCATGGGGCCGAGAGCTGATGCCAATTCCCTCGCCCTGGGGTGTAGGCACACTCTTTGCTCACAGACCTTAGGGGTCAGGTACAGATGTAAGAGGCTTCTGCTGGGTCCCGTCTCCCATGACAGAGTGGGACCCGGGGCAGAAATAGGGGGATACTGGTGAATGGTGATCACCCTAGCAATCAAGGAGTCACCTACAGAGACCACCGATGAGCAGGGTGACCCCCCGAGCATGGCCCCATCCCCCCTCTCTTCCAAGAGCCCCAAGGGCCAGCCTGTGACAAAACCCTCCCAGGCCCCACCCCAAGGAACCCTAACCTTGCTGGGCTGTAGTCTCATGGGGCCCAAGGTGGGCCCCCATGCGGCCGACAGGCTCCCCCTGCAGTCCACCTCCACCGGGGCCGGCATCACAGTCATCCCGCTTCCCACCGTTTTTGAGGCAGCCTTGGGGAGGCCGACTCCAGACCTCAGGGCCGCCTGAGAGAGAGATTGGCTGAGGACTGCACCCAGCTCACCCTGACACAGGGCCTGGCTCAAGGTGGCGCGCTCCTCCTCCGTCAGGGCCTTGCTAAGCACATCCGCCAGTCTGCTCTGAATGGCCTTAGTGAGCTCACCCCGGGACAGTGCGCGGGATAGGCTGGTGCCCAGCTCGCCCCAGGAGAGCGCCTTCACCAGCACCGTGCCCAGGATGCCCTGGGGCAAGGCCTTGGCCATCGTGGCTCCCAAGACTTCTTTGGACAGAGCCTGGTTCAGGGCCGCCCTCACTTCCCCCTGGGAGAGGGCTTTGGCCAGCAGGGCGCGGAGGTCCTCCTGGGAGCCCAGCACGGCGGCCAGCTCAGCACACAGGGAGGCGAGTTGGGAGGCCGCTAGCTCCTCCTGGCTGGGCGGGGGTGCGCCGGTGGTTGACGGCTGGGCCCGGGCAGCCCCACTGTCCCCCCAGGATTCAGCGTTGCACGTGGTGTGGCCAGCAGAGGCCAGCAGAGGCACCAGCATGTTCTGGGTCTCAGAGGCCCCCTGGCGCAGGCCCAGGGTGGCCTTGCCTTGCACGTAGCTGTAGGATGGGAGCTGGGTCAGTCTGTCTTCTGGCTTGGCTCGGGGCAGAGCGCCGATGTGCTGGCAGGGCTGGATGGAAGCCTTGAAGCCTGCCAGGAGTGGCTGCGACTGTGTCTTGCTGCTGAGTTCAGCAGCCTGGTGGGCCGCGTAGAGGCTCTTAGCTGTGTCTGTGACCAGCTGGGCCTGGGACTGCGTCTTCGTCAATCCGGTGGGGAGATGCCCTTGGGACTGTACCTTGATCACTGCTGTGGTCAGCTGTGCCTGGGACTGCGCCTTCACCAGCTTGGCGGGCAGGTGTGCCTGGGACGGCATCTTGGACAGACACTCACTCAGGTGTGGCTGGGCCACGGCTGCGGGGGCTTGGGCCGCTGGGTGTCCTGGGCCCCGGGCCTTTGTCAGCTTGGCAGACACATGCTCCTGGGGCAGGGCCTTAGTCAGCTCGGCCAGCAGCTGGGCCTGGGGCAAGCCTGTGGTTGAACAAGGGGCCAGCTGCGCTTGAGGCAGACATGTGCTCAGCGGCGGCCCAGCTGTTCTAGCAGGCCCATACAGCTGGGATTGAACCTTCAAGACGTCCGTCCTCAACTGTGCCCGCTTGTTCCTGCCGTTGGCCACTTTTGCCCAGGTCAGATCCCCGGGCATTTCCATGGCCATACTGGTGTCAGACATGGTTTCCGTTTTCACTTGCTTCTGGGAGAAGGCCTTGATTTTCTCGCCTTCCAAAGGAGGCCTGGCTGCAGGCTTAGGAGCCCCAGCCCCCGGATGCGATGGGGGAAAGCATTTCACTTTCCCCTCTGTCAAGTAGGAGCGGGACGAGACCTTGACAACCCCTGTCGCCTGTCTCGCATTCACCGTGGCCCTGGCCTTTGGTCCACTTAGACACGTGTGGGATGAGGTGTCGGAAACCCCAGCTGTCGCCGCTGCTGAAAACGGAGGCTTGAGGTTTCCAGCTGCTGAAGGGGGCAGGCACAGGGTTCTGAGGATGGTGGCCACTGAGCGTAACTGAGCGGGAGT
Organism: Cervus canadensis; assembly: GCF_019320065.1. Classification (NCBI taxonomy): domain Eukaryota; kingdom Metazoa; phylum Chordata; class Mammalia; order Artiodactyla; family Cervidae; genus Cervus; species Cervus canadensis. The sequence continues at coordinate 104,040,988 of NC_057389.1, forward strand.
CTTGTTGATCATGGCCGCCAGGCGCGTCTGGGGAGGAGCCGTTTTGGCCACCGAGGCTCCTTGGAGCATCTGATGAGATGGGGTCTTGGTCACTGTGGCCAACTGACACGTCTGCAGTGGGGCCTTGGTCCCCATGGCTGCTGGGCGCGTCTGGGGTGGGATCTTGGTCAGCAAGGGCCCTGCACACGCCTGGGGTGAGACTTTGGTTGCTGTGGCCGCAGGCCGTGTCTGAGTTGGAGACTTGATCATCGAGGCCAGTAGGCAGAGCTGGGGTGGGACCTTCGTCAAAGTGGCTGGCGGTCTCGTCTGGGGTGGAGTGTTGGTCATGGAGGCGGTTGGTCGCATGGGGGCTGGGGTCTTGGTCCCTTGGGTCACTGGGCAGGGCTGGGGTGGGGTTTTGGTGATGGTTATCATGGGCCCTGGGCACGGCTGGGGTTGGATCTTACTCATCATGGCCGCCAGGCATGACTGGAGTGGGGTCTTGGTCGCTGTGGCTGGCGGGCACGTCTGAGGTGGGATCTTGGCCACTGGGGCTGGGGGGTACACCTGGGGTGGGGCCTTGGTTATTGTGACCGCTGGCACTGGGCATGGCTGGGATAGGGTCTTGTTCATCATGGCTGCCAGGCACGACTGGAGGGCAGTCTTGTTCATGGTGGCCGCTGGGGACATCTGGGCCGCAGTCTTGGTCATGGGGGCTGCTGGGCACGTCTGCGGGGTGATCTTGGTCATTGCAGCTGCCAGGTACATCTGGGGTGGGGTCTTGGCTATTGTTACCATGGGCACTGGGCAAGCCTGGGGCGAAGTCTTGGTTATCGTGGCCGCCGGGTACATCTGGAAGGGAGTCCTGGTCATGGTCAAAGTGGGCCCTGGCTGGGAGAGGGTCTTGGTTATCACAGGCGCTGGGCCTGTCTGGGATAGCATTTTGAGGACCTCTGCTTCCATGGGGGCCTGGGTTTGGGTCTTGAATTGTCCTTGAACTGCCTGGGCGCACCTTCCAGATGGTGGCCCCATGGCTCCCGCCTTATTGGCTCTGGCAGTTATTTGCTTGGTCTTCATTGTGTCCCCTTCCACTTGGACAAGGCAGGTGCTTCTGACGGTTCTTGTCATCAGGCATGGGCGGCACTTGGCCTCGAGACTCACGGGACACGGAAGTTTGATGGCGACTGTCTGGTGTGGCAGGAAGGTGACGCTGGGGCCTCCGACAGAGCACGTCCCAGGCGGTGACATGCCCTGGGACTGCAGCAGGGCCAGCTGGTGGGTATAGGTGGCCAGGCTGTCGGAGGAAGGGAACTGGGTCTCCTTGCTCACCATGGTGGGCTGGGCCAGCAGGGACTTGCCCTCTTCGGGATGCTGGAACCGCACCTGCTGGGGCGGGTGGTAAGGGATGTCCCCCTCCTCCACCTTCGCTTTTTTCTCCATCGTCTTGCCAGACCGGAGGAGGCGCCTGGTGTTGAAGCGTCGCCAGGCCTCCTGGATGGCCTTGGCTGCCATCATCTGGGAGATGAGCTTCTGCCGGAGGCGGTACCCCCTCCAATTGGCTTGAATGAGGGTGGCTGCACGGGACAGCATCATGTCCATTTCATCCACCAGGACGTTCCTGAAGGCCTGGCTCTCCACCACAGCCCGGAGGCGAGGGATACGACGAGCCACTGTCTTGTCCTTGTCAGGCTGTTCCAGAAGGGTCTCCTTGGAGGCGGGTGGTTCACGCTGGGGCTGTGGACGCAGTGTTCCCGGTTTGTCTTGGAGACTGGGATCGGGCTGGTGGGAGCTCTGCCCGCTGGGCAACATCTGTAGCTGTGAACACGGTGTCCCCACTCTATCTTGGAAGTTGGGGATGGACTGATAGGAGCTCTGCCCGCTGGGGGACACCTGTAGCTGTGTCACTTGCTGCATTGTCGTGGTTCCTAGGCGGGTCAGCTCTGCCTGTGGGGGCAGCAGGGAGGTGGTCAGGGAGCAGTGTGGTGCAGGCAGGAGGCCTCCTGGCTGGGGCGGGTACTCACCCCCCAGAAACTACATGTTCTGGTTCCTGGCATCTTGCCATCTTCCTCCTCTCCTTGGCAGGGACTCCTTCCCAGTCACATGCCCGGGTGGCCTTTCGTCCCCAGGCCACATCATCCTGCGGCTACTCCGACGTCAGCACCCAGGGCACGTTCTCACCTGAATGCCTGACCACCCACCTGCTCCACAACTTTCCTCTGTATCTGGAATATACTATAAGGACAGCACTGATCGTACTGTTTTGGAAATATCCTGCCTGTGTCTGTATGCTTGGTGTTATTTGCTTTTTCCCACTGACTGATGGTATTCTGAATTCTTAGATGGTAGGAACCGAGCCCGACTCATTTCTGTGGCCCCATCTCGGTCACAGGGCCTGGGTTCCCAGTTGTGAAAAGGTAGATGTTCTGAGTGGCTAGCTTGGCTATAAATGAGTAGGTGAGCAGACTGAAGGTTGGATGGATAGATGGATGACTAACTCCTGAATGGATAAATTAGTGGACGAATGAATATTGGATGGATTAGAGGAACGGATAAAAGAGTTTGGGTTGAAAACGGGTGAGTAAATGAAGTTGATGAATGAATTGGCAAACAGATCAGTAAATAAGGAAATGGATACATGGATGGATGGATGAGAGGGTAAATAGATAAATGGATGTATGTGTGCGTAGCAGGATAATTGGATAGATGGAGGGAGGGAGGATAGTTGAGTGGGAAGGTGAATAGATGAAATATGAGTAGATAAATGAGTGAGTGAATGAAGAAAGGTAAATGAATTGGTAAAGAGATCAATGAAAAGGGGGTGGATTGATGAATGACTGGATGGATCAGTGAATAGATGGGGGATAACATAGGTGATGGATAGATCAATGACAGATGGAAGGATGGGTAGAGGAAAAAATGAAGAGGTGACTAGATTTCAGAAGTACCCCAGTGCAGAGTATTCACTCAGGCAGCCCTGGAGCATAAGACACTTACTTTACAGGAGTCCCCCCTTCTGGCTGGAACCACAGACTTCATACCTTGGAAGATCATAGAGTTGGAGGAGGAGCAGGAGAAGAAGGTGCAATCTCGGAAGCCAGCTTGCAAGAAGCAGCAGCCTTCAGCCCTTCATCCCACGCAACGTGCAGCAACACTGCCCTGGGCTGACTCTGTCCCTAAGACCAGAGTGAAGACATGTTAAAACAAACAAACAAAAAAAACCTAAATTCTATTTAAAAAACAAAACCTTTTTTTTATTGCAAAGTTCACTTATTCAGAGGTAAAACTAGAGAAATACCCATCAGGTCAAAGAGTAGGGTAAAGCCACCATCAAAAATTGGCATTTTGGAACCTGGGGGGCATGGGGGAAAATTGGCATTTTGTGTGACTTCCCTGGTGGTTTAGTAGCTAATGTAGTGACTAATTCTCATGTCCAGTGGAGGGGACCTGGGTTCGGTCCCTGGCCAGGGGACTAGACCCCACATGCCACAACTAAGTCTTAGTGCATCCAGATAAATAAATAAATCCTTTTTAAAAAATTGGCATTTTTGGCTATAACTGTCAGTGAATATCCCCCATGTTCACGTCTTTGGATTAACAATGAAACACCAAAAACAAAGAATTTTAAGTCCAAAAAATGAATGTGCAAGGAAGTTTATTCCTTTAAAAAATTTTTTTTATTGAAATATAGTTGATTTACAATGTTGTATTAGTTTCAGGTATATAGCAAAGTGATTCAGTTATATATACACATCTATATTACTTCTAAAATATTTATTTGTGCTATTTTATTTATTTAGCTGCACCAGGTCTTATCTGCGGCACGTGGGAACTTTAGCTGGGGCATATGGGATCTAGTTCCCTGACTAGGGATTCAACCCAGATCCTCTGCACTGGGAGCTTGGAGTCTTAGCCGCTGGACCATGAAGGAAGGCACATATATATTCCTTTTTTACATTCTCTTTCATTATAGGTTATTACAAGATATTGAGCATAGTTCCCTGTGTTATCTTGTAGGTCCATTTGGTTATAGATTTGATATGTATCTAGTGTTATTTTGTACCTGAAAAAAAAAACAAAAACTGGAAATAACCAAAAAGGTGATTGCTAGGGGGTCAGTTAACAAGTGCATAAAGAAGGGTGCTCAAGGATGTTAATCATTGTATTGTTTATGAGAGTCAAAACCGAAAACAACAATGCTTATCAGCAGGAGGTGGCTTAAATGCAGGAGGCCCAGGTTCGACCCCTGGTCAGGGAACTAGATCCCACAAGACACAACTAAAATTTCTCATAACTCAGTGAAGACTGAAGATCCTGCATTCTGCAACTAAAATATGGCACAGCCAAATAATATTTTTTAAAAAGAAAAGAAAGGGTTTAAAAAAAAGAAATGGTGTCCAGATCCACAAGAATAGGTAAAATTTAAAAGGTGAACAGGTTACAACCACTTGGATCCATATCTTGAAGACAACTCATCAATTCCACTCAGATGAATATACTCAGGAGGTTCAAGTGTCTATACTCACCCCAAACCAGAAACCATCCAAATGTCCATCAACAGAATAATGAGTAAGTCAACTGCATATCTATCAATATATTAATATAAATGAGTAGAATTAAAAATATTGACCTATTTATAAATCAATGGATCCTATTTGACATGTCAGTGAGAATGCAGTCAACAGTATAGAGGAATCTCACATACATTGTTTTGAGTGAAAGAAACTGAACATAAAAGAAGACAAATTGGTTACTCCAGTTATAGGACATACAAAAGAGAAGAGAAGAAATTAAACTCTGCTATTAAAAGTCTGGACAGGGCCTCCCCTGGTGATCCAGTGGTTACAAATCCACCTTGAAAGGTAAGGGGCACTGGTTTGATCCCTGGTCCAGGAAGATCCCACATGCCAAGGTGCAGCTAAGCCTGTGTGCCGCAACTACGGGGCACATGTGCTGCAACTACTGAAGCCCACACACTTAGAGCCTGTGCTCCACAAGAGGAGCTGCCCCAATGAGTCCTCGCATCACAACAAAGAGTAGCCCCCGCTCACGGCAACTAGAGAAAGCCAGTGTGTAGCAAGGAAGACCCATCACAGCCAAAAAATAAAATACAGAAATGAGGTGACTGAGAGGGGACATGAGGGGGCTTGGGAGGCCAGTCACGTAGGTTTCTTTGGATTGTGAAAATATGGCCTGGCTTTTCTCTTTGCATCACCTTCATATAGAGGCCAAAATACTCCTAAGTGATGATGAGGAATACATAAAGAGATAAGCAAATAATGAGAGCATACCTTAAATGAAAAATGCAAGTCACAAACAACAAGCACCATAGGACTTGACTTTTTTTTTCTTTTATTCATGTGTTTGGCTGCATCAGGTCTTAGTAGTGGCAGGCAGGCTCTTCTCTCCTTACGGCATGTGGGCTAAGTAGCTGCAGTGTGCAGCCTTAGCCACCCCCATGGCATATGGGATCTCAGTTCCCCTATCAGGACCAAACCCACATCCCCTGCGTTGGAAGGTGGGTTCTTAACCACTGGACCACTGGGGAGGTCCCAGGACTTGACTTTAAAAAAAATAGCCCATATAAAACACACACAACACACACACACACACACTGAAATAGGCATAAAAAAATCTGAAAGGATAAACATTAAATTGACAAGTGATTGTGTGTGTGTGTGTGTGTGTGTGTGTGTGTGTGTGTGTGTGTAAGGAGTAGGCTCAGGGGGTACTTTAATAAACAAAATTTCACTTAAAAAATTAGAATTTGGCCTCTTAGTCAAGGTGGCAGAAGGATATGATGTGGGAACCTGGCCTCCTTCACTCCTTCACTCAAACATAGAAAGAATGATGGAATATTTTAAAACAGTGTTACCACATGGTGTTTATTGTTTAATGCATAGAAACATCAGATCACTAAGTTGTAAACCAGTAACTAACTTAACACTGTGTGTCAATTACACTTCAAAAACAAACAAACATGCACTTCTCTGGTGGTCCAGTGGTTAAGACTCCACACTTCCACTGTAGGGATCTCGGGTTCAATCCCTTGTCGGGAAACTAAAATCCCACATGCCTTGTGGTAAAGCCAAAAACAAAACAAAACAAATAAACTCATAGGAAGAGAGATCAGAGGGAGTGGGGTAGGGAGAGGGGGAAGTGGATGAATCCAGTCAAAAGGTACATACTTCCAGCTATAAGATAAATAAATATTAGGGATGTAATGTACAACATGATGGATTCTGAGTTATCATCCCAAGGGAAAATAATTTTCTTTTTCTTTTATTTTGTATCTATATGAGATGATGGATGTTCACTAAACATTTTTTTCTTTTATATACTTATTTATTTATTTAAGGCCATGACTTGCAGCATGTGGGATTAATTCCCCAAGTGAAAGTGAAAGTCACTCAGTTGTGTCCAAATCTTTGCAACCCCGTGTTCTATACAGTCCATGGAATTCTCCAGGCCAGGATACTGGAGTGGGTAGCCTTTCCCTTCTCCAGCATATCTTCCCAACCCATGAATCGAACCGGGGTCTCCTGCATTGCAGGCATATTCTTTACCAACTGAACTATAACCAGAGATCAAGTCAGCATCCCCTGCATTGGGAGCTCAGAGACTTAACTGCTGGACCACCAGGGAAGTCCCAACGTTCACTAACCTTCTTGTGATCATTATTTCATGATGTATGCAAGTCATTATACCATACACCTTAAATTTATACAGTGCTGTATGTCAGTTATATTTCAATAAAACTTGGGGGAAACTTTTTTTAAAAAAGAAAACTAACTCAAAAACAAACCAACTCATAAAAAAAGAAAGAAAGAGAGTTAAGTCGCTCCGTCGTGACCAACTCTTTGCAACCCCGTGGACTGTGGCCCACCAGGCTCCTCCATCCATGGAATTTTACAGGCAAGAGTACTGGAGTGGGTTGCCATTTCCTTCTCCAGGGGATCTTCCCAACTCAGGGATTGAACCAGGGTCTTCCTCATTGCAGGTATATGCTTTACTGTCTGAGCCACCAGTTCCCATAAAAAAAGGAAAAGGAAAACTTTGTAATTTCCTTTTTAAAAAAGAAGAAAAAAGAAAAACATTACCAAAATCTAGCTCTCACCAACAGATATGATGCAAATACTCTAAAAAAAAAGACCAGTTATCAGAAGAATAATACTATACCCAAGTAGGATTTATTCTAAAGATGTAACAATAGTTTAGTATCTTTAAATTCACAAGGTAATTCATCACATCTAGGAATTTAAAAGATAGTCATATGGTTTTCCAAATGGTGCCCCCAAAGCATTTTCCCAAATCCACAGCTATTTATAATAAATATTTTTAAAAATAGATGATAGTACATAAAAATGGTAAGTCTAACCACAAAACCACAACAAATGCCATTTTAAAACTGAAATTCTGAAGTCATTTTTGGTAAAGGAAGGAGAGAGATGCTGCCCACCCTTGCTGTGGGTATCACTATTTTTGGTAATTACAGCAAAAGCAAGATAACAAGGACTTGAACAAGCAGTGTAAATGTTTGAAAAGAGAGCTTAGCAGGAATTGTCAACTTGGAAGACCCAAGAGATTCTATTTTTTAAAAGCATATATGTATACACATACAGAACACGTGTATGTGTATATATATATATATATTCCCATCGTTCCTAAGGCACATGACTGCATACAAAAAAAAGAGCTACAAATGGAAATGAGAAAAAAATTCATAGTGATGTCCAAAACTATACAATTCACAGGAACAAATATTACACAAAAGCCAAAGGAGTTACGTGAAGGCTAGGAAAATGGACAAAAGATCTCTTGGAGGCTTTTTTCTCTGCATCACCATATAGAGGCCAAAATACTCTTAAGTGATTTTGAGGAATATGTAATGAGACAAGCAAATAATCAGAGCATACATTAAATGAAAAATGCAAGTTACAAATTACAGGCACCCTAGCACCTGATGTACCACCACGTTAGGAGGAAGAAAGAATTCTTATAACAATTCTTACACAATGTCACAATTCACAGACTATAATTCATGTCCAATTAGAATCTCAATGTGGAGTTTTTTGGAAATGGAATAATTTCAGTGTTCAGATGGAAGAGTAAGTGAGAGAAGCCAAAAAGATCATAAAAGATAACAGTAATAAGAGAATTTGACTAGCCAGATGTATAGACTTAAAAGCCATCATAATCACACTATGGTTCACATACATGACAAGAAAAATAAACCAGTGGGACAGAAAAATGAAACCAGAAATTAATACCAATGTACCAAAATACCAATGATATAATGTATTTCAATTCAAGAGAGGGAAATTCTGTGTTTAAATAAATGGTACAAGGCAATCTATCTGCAAGAACATATGCTTGGACCTCTACCTCATACCATATTCTAAAAAATTCAGATGGATTGAAAAATTATAAGAACATTTTGTATTATGTGTGTATAAGTCAGTGAGCTCTTATGAAACTAAACAGGAAACCCAAAAGCTTTGAAAAAGATAAACATGTTTGACATCATAAAGAAAAAAAAAGTGTATGACTAATGATGCCATAAATAAGGCCAAAGTACAAGAGACTGGGAAAAAAGTTTGCAATGCATGTGGTAAAGAGTCCAAGTTACCATCCTGCTAAAACAAAAATACCCATACTTTTGGAAGACTATGACAGTACCCAGAGTGTCTGCAACTTAACATTTGCAATGTCTAGGATATAATCCAAAATAACAAGAAATTTGAATAAACTAAAAAAAATAAAACATTCTCATGAGAAAAGTTTATCAGTGGAGTGTGACCCCAAGGGGCCCAGTTCTTGTAATTATCAGACAAGGGTTTTAGAGTAGTTATTATAATTATACTTAATAGGAAAACATGCTCATAAGGAATAGAGGTGGAGGATCTCAGTAGATAAACAGAAAAATGAAGATATTAGAAAATAACCAGGTGGGAATCCTAAAATTAAAAATATAAAATATCTGGAATTCAGAAAGTATCTGGATGGGCTAAAACGCAGAGTGCAGATGACAGAAGAGTCAGTGAGTTTGAAAATAGACAGAAATTATCCAATTTGAAGAACACAGAAGGGGTAAAGAATGGGCCATACAGCAAGCCGTAGGGACCTATGGGACAATATCAAATAAATGTAACTGGGGTCCCAGAAAAAAGGAGGAGGGTATAAAAATATGTAAAGAAATGGTGGCCAAAAATTTGTTGACAAAAAATGTATAGGTTTAAAAAGCTCAGAAAACCCTAAACAAGATAAGCACAAAGAAACACACCTGGGCTCAACACAGTCAACATCCTGAAGAGCCAAGATCAGATCTTGAATTCTGTCACAGAAAAACAGATAACATTCAGTGGAGCCATGATTCAGCCAACTTCTCATCCGAAACTATGGAAGCCGGAAGACAGTGGAGCCACTTTGAAGCAAGTCTGGGCCCAATCAGGAGATCAAAACCAACCATAGATTAAATGAAGGAAGTTTAATGTAAAGTACTGTTTATGACAATGAAACAGTAACTATAAGGTAAAAAGAAACTCTAATGTGGTTTCCTAGGGTTGAGCTATATCTCCAAAGAAGGGCAACTGGAAAGAAATTCAGACTTCCTTGGAGAAGATGTGGTATGACTCACCAGACAGCAGAGATACCAGCTGGTTTGACCAGACTGAAAAAGGTCTGGAGTTTCCAAGCAAGCAAAAGCACCCTCCCCCAGAAGTGCAGATGGGGGAACAGGTGATCAGTAACTGGGGATGTGAACACATATTGGGAATCCAGTTGCTGGTGGAGGCAGAAGGTCTGCAGAGTGTGTGGGGTACCATGGGGGCTCTGATGACAAGAAGGCTACAGAAAGGTCTTCACCAGGCCAAGCCAGCAAAATCTCAGGAGTGAGGCAGATTCACCAGGAATCTTCACACTTCTACTACTGACCCACCCTGCAACGTCTTACCAGCAACCTCTACTAAGAAAGATTAATATTACCTCACTTGAGACAATAAAGGAACTCCTTTGTTTATTACAGATAAGGTACAAAGTGAAAGGTACATTTGGTGGCGAGAGGTAATAGATTGAGGATTGACATGCACATAATTAAAGAGCTGAATGAACAACAATAGCAAATACTGCCAACTGATAATTCTATACCTAGGGAAAATGTCCTTTGGGAATAAAGTTAAAGACATTTTCAGGTAAAACTAAAAGAATTTGTCGCCTGTACATCTGCGTTATAAGAAATGCTAAGAAACTTCTTCAAGTTGAAGGAGAATTATATTTGAGGGAGACATATCTGGGGAGAAATGAAGAATACATAAGGGATGATAGATACCCACATAAATAGGAAAGACTATTATTTTCATCTTTTAAAAAAACACATATGGCAGTATAAGCAAAGATTAACACATGGTCTTGTGGCATCTATAATCTATGTAGCTGGATTTCACATGAAAAATAGAGAATAAACAACAATGTTGAGGGTAAAAGGACCTATACAGTTGGAAGATTTTTACATTTTAGATGAAGTAGAACAATAGTAACTCTAATTCAGTATGACTTAACGATGTTTGTTAAGGATTACAATTCCTTGAGCAGCCCCTAAAAAAAAAAAAAAAAAAAAAAAGGCAGTAGAATTTAAAATAGAATTCTAAAAATGATTCAAATAATAATATTTTTTAGAAAAAAAGGCAGAAGCAGGGGATGGAGGGATAAAATTCAGAGACCACAGAAAGAAAACTAGTAAAATGGTATATTTAAATTCAATCATATTAATCACTGATATGGTAATGGACTAAATACCTTAAGACAAAGATGATCACAATCAATTTCTTTTCAAAGACCCAAGCACCACCTCCTTTCGCATTAGACATTTTGACTTCACTTGTGCGATGATCTGAATATCTGGCCCCAAGATGGGCCAGGCCCAGGCACAATGGGCATCAGTGGGAACTGACTCGTAACAGCAAACTGGCCTGAGGCTGGTTCCCGGGGGTCCGTACAGTCACTGTCTCATGTCACAGAGGAGGAAACTGAGGTCCAGAGAAGCCGACATACCATGTCTCACTTCTTTATATTGTTTCTTATTTGCCTCCCCCATTAGACTGTGAGCTGACCACCAGGTAGGACCCTTTGCCTGCTTCTGAGTCCCAGTGCCTAGGACAGAACATATAGTAGGTGCCCAAGATGTATTTATGGGGACACTTCCCTGGTGGTCCAGTGACTGAGACTCTGTGCTCCCAATGCAGAGGCCCAGGGATTGACCCCTGTTTGGGAAACTAGATCTCACATGCCCCAACTATGAGTGTGCATGCCTCATCTAAAGATCCTGCATGCCACAAGGAAGATCAAAGGTCTTGAGTTATTAAGACCCAGCACAGCCAAATAAATATTTTTTTAAACAGAGAGGTTTATGGATAAATGGAAGAATGAATGGAAGGATGGATACATGGATGGATCGACAGATGGATGGATGAATGTGGCCCAGCATTCAGAACTTGGAGACGGCAACTTCAGGATCTGAATTGGCCCATCTCAGGTTCTGAGGTTTCCTCAACCACATGATTCTGCCTGTTCCATAAACTCAATCAGAATGAGAGACAGAGGAAGGACACGGGGACAGAAACAGGATGTCAGGAAATGAGAAGAAGGAGTAAGAGCCGCAGACACATGAGCTGAGTGGCCAGTTGGGCAATTTTGAGTAAACCCCTCTGGGTCTCCATTTAATGTCACATGAGCAAAGACCACCTTCCCAGGTTCCTAAGAAAATGTGATAGGCTCTCCAGGCTGGGTCCCCGAGGCAGACAAACTCACCATCAGGGCTTTGGGGGCCCCTTGCACCTTTGCTGTGAGGGGCTGTGGGGCTGTCCCACCTCTCAGAGCAGCCTGGAAGGCCCAGGAGGACCCTGAAGGCCCTGGGGGCCCCGGAAGAATGACCAGGTCTCCACGTACCCACCCTTACCCAGCCCACCACCAGCCTCACTCACCTGCCCTTGAAGCTGGACCCACCAGCCCGAATGGCCAGCCTTGGGGTGCTGGTGGGTGGCTTTGTGACTCAGCCAGATTCCGGCCAATCCCCACCAGTTCCTGATGGGAGGGGGTTCTAGAAGGCTGACTCAGTGGGATGGGGGAGGGGCGGGACCCAGGTCAGGGCTGAAGGGTATGGTGGTTGCTACATCTTGCCTGCCCATCCCAAATAGAAAAGTTAGGGCTCTGAGCACAGAGGGGACCCCAAATTCTCCCCTTCATGAGTCCAGAGATGACCTCAGCCTCTCTCATCCCTTGGGCATTTGCTGAACACCCACTCTGTGCTGGGACCTTTGTGCTGGGGACACAAACAACTCAAATAATTTAGGGGTGTGAAACTGTTAGGAAGGAACCTGTCGACTAAAAAATAGTCACAACCTGTAAATAGAGAATTGTTCTATTTGGTAGGAATGTTAATGACACCGAGCCCCGGGAGCCAGCTTCTCAGTAGCGCTGAGAAAACTGCTCCAAGGAGGCGGGAGGGGGTGTCAGGCTATATACAAGTTTGCAACAAAGGGAGCAAGTAGTCAGAACATCAAAGATGATTGTGAGGTAAGAAAAATCAGGTATCAAGTTAAAGAATTTAGTGCACTGTGTACGAGATGTAAGCCTCTGGGCTCACTGAAATAATTTCTTTCCTGTGCACCTCAGCCATCTGGGGCCAAGTCCTGTTTCCTTGTTCACCGTAAGGGGTGGCAGGTGTGGCCAATGGCTGCTTCTTGCATTCCCCCTCAACCTCCCACCACCCAGCTCCTCAGCAATCACCATGGGGGGCAGCCGCTGGATCGCAGGGATGTTGTTCCCTTTGGGGAGCCCTCATTTACATTTAGAAGCCAGAAATTGCTGACGGCTGTGACATTTCTTGCCCACTGGATTCAGAAGGAAATGTTTCACAAACCAAAGAGGGGGTAGGATGGGCTGAACCCCACGGAGAGAGAGAATGAGTTGACTGGAGGCCTGCTGTGAGAGCAGCATCCAGATGGATGGCAGGGCGCATGCAAAGGCCCTGAGGTGAGAGCAAGCTGGTCACGTTCAGGGAACATGGTGAAAACGTTAGTGCTCGGTTTTGTTAGACTCTGCCACACCCCTGGACTGTAGCCCACCAGGCTCCTCTATCCATGAAATTCTCCATGCAAGAATACTGGAGTGGGTTGCCATTTCCTACTCCAGGGGATCTTCCCGACTCAAGGGTCAAACCCAGGTCTCCCGCACTGCAGGAATCCTTTACTGTCTGAGCCACCTGGGAAACCCATGGAGAACAGGGAGGAGGCTAAAGCCCTTGAGGGAGGGAGAGGAGGGTAGCGAGGGCGACTGTATAGGGGGGGCTTCAGAGAGGAGGATAGCAGCTTTGGTTTTGTTGAGATGGTGCAGGGAAGCCACGAGAGGGTTTAAAGCAGAGGAGCACAGGCGCTGGGCTCCCGCTGTTGAGGATGGGGGCTCCTTAGGGTAGAGCCAGATCCAGGGCCCCTTGGGAACTTACCACTGCTTGGCAGAAGTGGGCACTGACCCTGAGCCACAGTCCTGGAAGGGGAAGTGAGGCCACCGTCCCCAGTCACCTCCTGGGGCTGGGCCAAGGCCTGGTGTGAATCATTGCTGGCTGGGTCCCGGCTGACATACACTTTGGCCTCAGCTCAGCAAAGTCCTGCCAAAGCCACACAGCCTGGCCCACAGGCCTCTGGCTGGCCTCCCTGGGGAGCCTGCAGGGCTGGGGGGGGACATCCAAGCAAGAGGCCATCAGGGATGCTCAGCCTTCCTCTGCAAAGACCCTGTGTTTTCCACACTGTGGGTGTGGTTCTGGGCAAAACCAGGGACATGGCAATTAGACAAAACTTAGCTCTTTTGTTTCAGCAGTCACCAGGATAGCGCCTATCTAGGCCCTAAGAGAGCCAAACACAAATCCAGGGTGATCAGGGCAATAATAGAAGCAGCACAGAGCACCAATGGAGCCCCATAAGGGCACCTGCAGCAGAGGCTGTAAGGTGGAGATGAGCTGTGTGGCTGAAGGAAGAGGTATATCAGGCTATGCAGCTGTGCAAAGGCCCTGAGGCCAGAAGGAAAGGCAACAGTTTGGGTGGGAGGTGGAGCCTGGAAAGAGACACCTGCCCAGGGCCAAGTGCAGTCAAAGCCTTTTTTTTTTTAGAAAAGTATCAAGTAGGTGTCAGATCTGTGGTTTCCAAAAAGCCCTTCCTGGCACATTCCAGTGAAAAGATTGGCCTTACACCAAGCCCCAAGGCTCCTTCAAGGGCGGTAAAAGGCCCCCGTGCTGCCATTTAGCAAGCTGTGCAGGGTCGTAGTTGCAGCATGCAAACTTTTAGTTCTCACATGTGGAATCTAGCTCCCTGACCAGGGAACCAACCTGGGTTCCCAGCCCTGTGAGCGTGGAGCCTTTATCCATTGGACCACCAGATAAGTTCCAAGATATATCTGATCTTTGTCCTTGGTTTTTAGCACACAGCTTCTAAAACTTTGGTGAACTCCGGAGTGATGTGTTTTTTGTATGCTAATAAGAAAAGCAGTGGCCCAAGGCACTTAAATAGCTTCAGAATGGGGGCTGGTCTCCAAAAAGACCAAGGTATGATTGTGCTGCGCGAAGTCACTTAGTGTCCTACTCTTTGCAACCTCATGGACCTTAGCCCACTGGCTCCTCTGTCCGTGGGATTCTTCAGGCAAGAATACTGGAATGGGTTGCCATTTCCTACTCCAGGGAAGGCGTGACTAGGTGATTGTAAATTTCAGCCCCAACTTCCCAGACCTCCTGGGAGGGGAGATGGCTGGATTTTGAGTTAATCCCCAAATGCCAGTGATTTCATCCCATTGGTGAACACATGGGATGCTCAGAAGATGAGGTACCTAGAGAGGTACCCATACCTTGCCCTGCGCGTCTCTTCCATGTGCTTGTCCCTGAGTTGTTTTCTTTATAATCAACTGGAAATAGTGAGTCTGTGAGCTGTTTTAGCAAATTACTGAACCTGAGGAATGGGTAGTGGAAACTCTCGGGTGTATAATCAGTCGTTAAGAAGTATAAGGGGCAGAGAACCTCTTAGCGCTCCGGTGGTTAGGATGCTGCACTTCCACTGCAGGGGGCACAGGTTCAAATCATGGTTAGCATGCTCGGCGAGGCCAAAAATAAATAAATAGGTACTTTTTTTTTTAATTAAAAAATAAAGGAGTATAGGCAGTAATCTAGGACTGATCGGTGGGGCAGTCTTGAACCCTTCACCTGTGCAGTCTCTTCTAACTCCAGTAGAAAACTAGGATACCCAGTTGGAGAACTGCTTGGTGTGGGGGAAAATAAAACAAACATGCATTTGATGTCAGAAGTGCTGTGAGTAAAAGCATCTCAGATCTTGTAACCTCCCTGGGGTCCCCCCTTCTCTCTAGATTTGGGGCTGCACAGGGCGCACCTCGCCTGACTCCTCTTTCTCTACTGTTTGTCTCCTGAGCACTTCCAACTTCTGACCTGAGACATGTTGTTACCTGGACACAGGAAACACATCCTTTTTCACAGCACGGGACGTGAAGGCCAGAGCAGGGAGGGAACGTGGCTGAGGCTTGCAGTGGCACCCTGGCATTTAGGCTGGGGCCCAAGTCTCCTGAAGAGTGAAGCTCTGCCCCCCAAGCATGGTTCTTCTTGGTCTCCTCTGTGTGGACACCCCAAGCTCAGTTATCAGCCCTCTTCTCACTCCAGGCCCCTCTCCTGAAACGTCTGCCTGAAGGTGGTACCAAGGAGAGGTCACATGGTTAAAAAACAAACCCCAAAGCAGCTCTCGAAGCCTTGAAAAGTGGGCAGCCAGGGTGACCTGGAGGAGAAATGAACTCGTAGGTGGAGGCCCCTCTCTTTTGAGGGCCAATGGAGGCTGTGGGTACAAGGCCTTCCTTCTCTGTACCTGTTTCCTCATCTGTAAAACAGGCATGACTGCCCACCTTCCCTAGCAGGGTTGGGTACACAATTGGAGTTCAAAACTCACTTGCCCTGTGTCCTTGGCCACCAAAGCTCAAGTCCCTGGGGGCCCCAAGTGAGGCAGAAGCCCAAGGTCTGGGTTTTTTTGCCCCCACAATAGGAAAGGCCAGAGGAGGCAGGGGAAGAGGGGAACCTGGAAGTCAAGGCTCTGAAGGTGAGAGGTCCAAGGCCCATACATCCCGGCACAGGCTCCTAAAAAGGCTGTGACCTCAAGCCAGTCCTACTCAACCTCTCTGAACCTTAGTTTCTTCAAAACGGGAGAATAGGATGTTGAGGGAGGGGTGTTTCAGAAAGTACTTGAAAAATCCTGGATTTCAAGTTAGTGCTCTAACAGGGAGGTCCCACAGAACCTACCCACACCCCAGGCCTGGAGGAAGACAGCCTTTCTTCTGGTCCTGAGATTCAGGTTTCCCATACAACAAATACCACAAGCTTAGATTGAGCACCACCTGTAAGCCAAGACCTGCTCCGTAAACAGACTCTCTTAATCCTCACAACTTCATGGGACAAGTTTACGATTGCTCTGCCCATCTTAGAGACAAGCAGAGAGCAGCCCGGCAAGTTCAAGTTTCTGCCTTTCACTCAGTCTCGGGCTGGAGTTGCCCCCCGCTTCCCTCTCGCAGCCCCTCCTACGCAAAGAGGACACCCGTGGGCTGGCTATTTCCAAAGGCAGGTTGCAAATCCCAACGTCCCCCACCCAAGCCGACCAGAGTCGGCCCGGCGCCCAGGGCCGCCTAGATGGCGCTCGCTGAACGCCAGATGCACAGGCTCTTCCCGGACGCCGAGTCCGGCCTCCTCCGAGCAGGGGCGGAGGGAGGAGGTGAAGGAGGCAGGAGGGGATGGGACCCGGCCAGGCCCCGCCCACCCCGTCAGGCCCCTGCAAGAGAAGGAGGAGGCGAAGAGCCGAGCTGGCGTTAACGAGACTTTACTGAAAACAGAACACCGGGCGAACCAAGGATTACAAACAGGAATGTGGACTCGTAGCAAAACAAAACAAAAAAACAAATAGAGGAAAAAGGGCGGGAGGAGGGGGTGTCGGAGGGATGGAAGGGGAGGGGAAGCGAGAGCGAGGAAAGGGGAGGAGAGAGGTGTTTTTTTTTTTTTTTCTTCTTCCCATTTCCTTAAAAAACCAACACAGGAGAACACACACACACACAACCAACGTTTGTTCCCAAGTAGAAACATAAATAGGGCAGAATCGAACACTCTGTTCTTCTCTCTTCCAAAGTCAAAAAAAAAAAAGGGGTAAAAGAAAAAGGAAGCGCAGGGCTTGAGGCTGCGCCCCCTCGGAGCCTCCTTCGGCGGCGGTGTGTACAAAGGGGCGGCCAGGACGCGCGGGTTTGTGCAACACCGGGTGACCGCGCGCCCGGGAGAAAGGCAGCGCAAGAGCGGGGCAGGGGAGGTCATGCGCTCACCCCCCCGGGAGCAGGGGGTCCAGCTTGTCGAGTCTGAGGCGCCCTCTTCGCATCCTGGCACCCTGGGGGGGGGGGGTCCCCGGGGCCGCGCCCTCTCCGAGTCCGGGGCGCCCACGCCCCCCCCCCCACGCGAGCCCGCCTCTCTGGGAAGGGGCCGCGCATGCGCCCCGTGCGCGGGCTCAGTACGCGGGCACCTGGTGCTGGGGCAGCAGCTGGCAGCCGCTGTTGACGTGGCTGAGGACCTTCTGCTTGAGCTGCGCCACCTGCTCGCGCAGCAGGCTCGCCGTGGACGCCAGCTCCGTGTTCTGGCTCTTGAGCGTCTTCACTTTCTCCTCGAGGCGCGAGATGCGCTCCAGCTTGCGCTTGCGGCACTTGGAGGCAGCGATGCGGTTGCGCAGACGCTTGCGCTCTGCCTTAATGCGCTCTTGCGTGTCCATGTCGATAGGCGACAGCGGCGGGCTCTCGCCGAAGCTCGGCACGTCGGGCACCGTCTGCGGTTCATCCTTGAGAGCGGCCAGGCGCGGCGGCCCCAACGTGCCTGGGGGTGGCGGCGGTGGGAAGGGCACGGGCTCCGCGGTGAAGGCGACCGTCGCAGCACCCCCAGCACTCCCGGTGCCGCCCGCGTAGCTGCTCAGGTTCGCGTAGACGGGCGCCTCGGGCGTGGCCGCCGCTGGGGCCAACTCGCTGGGAGGCGCGGCGCCCGCAGCCGTGCCCGAAGGTCCCCCGGCGGCGGCTGCAGCGGAGGCCGCGCCCGCGCCCAGCTGGTTTTGCTTGTGTAAGTCCTCTAGGGCCTTGACGAAGCCCTCGGCGAACTCCTGCTCCTCGCTGGCCGCCACCTTGGGATAGAGGAACTGCGTGCTCGTCGGCGTGGTGGTAACCAGCCCGTTGGACTGGATGATGAGGCGCTCGAGCTCGGGCGAGGCGAGCTTGAGCAGCCCCAAGTCGGGCGAGGCAAGCAGACCGTCGGGGGGCGCCGTGCCTGGGGCGCCGTCGGTGCGCAAGGGGCCCGGGGGCGGCGCGGCCGCGGGCTTAAGCGCTGCCGCCACCTGTTCACTTAAGCTCAGCGTCAGCGCGTCCTTCTTCATCATGCTGCCGGCCGCCGCCGTCGGGGGCGCCCCGGGGAACAGACGACCCGGGGACGCGAAGCTGCCACCGCCGCCACTGCTACTGCCGCCGCCGCCCAGGCCGCTCAGCGCCTCATCGCCGTAGAAGGGTGTTTCCATCCTCCGCCTCCCCCGCCGCGCCGGCCCGGGGGGGGAGTGGCCGCGGCCGCCCGGGGGCCCGCGCCCCCCCCCGTCCGCTCGGCCCTGCGCCCGCCCCGGCCGCGGCCGCTGCGCCCGGCCCTCCGCTGGCGGCGGCTCCTGCGCCGCGCAACCCGTGCGCCCCCTTATAGCCTCGGCCCGGCGCGATGAGCTCACCGTCCCCGCTCGCCATTGGGCACGAGTGACGTCTCTCATTTGCATGATGGGGTGGGGCCAAGTCAATAACATCCCCCTCATCCCCCACCGACTGCCGTTGTCCGGGTGACGCGCGGTAAACGACACAACAGCGCGCTGCCTTGTGGGTTGACGTCATGGGGGCGGGCCGAGCACCGGGCCTGGTCACTCCGCCCCTGGAGTGCTGTGTACGACCAATGCCCCCAGCGCCGCCTCCCGCCAAGGCACGTCCCGGGTGGCGTGATGGGCCCGGCCACCCGGCGCCCGCCCTCTCAGAGGCCCCGCCCCACGTCCGCGCGTGGGGCCCCGGGCGGGACGGGGGCGGTGCCGGCCTCCGGGGACCGGAGGGGGATGGGGCTCTGGATGGATAAATAACTCCCTGGCGCCTCCCGCTTCACTATGCTGTGTCTCCTTTATCGCGCCTCAGACTGAGCATTGTGCGGGCCTAAGGGATCTGTGCCCGGCGGCTCGCCGCTGGTGTGGGCCAGGTCTGTTTCCAGCTCACCCCCACCCCGGTGTGTTTGCCCCAGAAAGACTGGGGAGGGAAGAGGGGGCTCCAGCCAGAAGTTGTTGGAAATGCTTTGCTCCTGCTACTTTTCATAGGGTGGGGTCTAAATCGCGGGAGTCCCGACTTCCTGACTTTACAGAGGGGAAATTGAGGTTCTGCGAGGTGGAGTGACCTGCCCTCGAGGCCAGAGCGTGACCAAGCCTGAGCTCTTATCCATCCAGTAGAATTCGGGCGTCCGTGCCCCTGGGCAGCGGCTTACATTTTTACCCCTGCGTCAGCCAGAGCCTCCTGTGGGTACTCCGGTGGCTCCCGGACTGGGCTGTTAAGTCAGGAATCCCAGTTGGTAATTATTACCTGTTAATTACTACTATGATTGTCAGGTCAGGCTTAATGGGCCTCCATAAAGACTGGCTGGGGATGGGAATATGACGGAGGTGGGAGGGGCCCTTCACCACACTCCCAAGAGATCCTTGGGACATCTGGGTCCGACCTAGGAACCCTGCACAGAACCCCTCCATGGCTCTCATCACACACTGGATGGCGCCCAGTCCATCACCAGTTGGTGGAGGGCCCATACATTCCTTTGTTCTTTCCGGTGACACCCTCTCACCCGGTCTGAGCTTTATCTTCCCAACTCCTTGCTGCCCTCAGGGCCTTAACAGGAGCTGGCTCCCTTCCCCCAGTGCCTATGGCTGGTCCTCAGAGAGGCCCCTCCCACTCACCTTGTTTCCATTATACCTGGAACCATCCACTACGCTAGGGCGGACCATAAGTCCCAGCAGGGCAGGCTATCTTGGGCCTGCTGGGTCTCCAGCTTCCAGCATGGGGCCTAGCATCCAATAATGAAAGTGAAATCGCTCGGTCATGTCCGACTCTTTGGGACCTCATGGCCTGTAGCCTACCAGGCTTCTCTGTCCATGGGATTTTCCAGGCAAGAATACTGGAGTGGGGTGTCATTTAGCCAGTGTTAAAGGAGAGGACCGGTGGGTTGCTGTGGCACTTTCTGGCCTCAGTTTGTCTGACTGGCCTGTGGACATGAACACCTGGTCTTCTGTTTCCCTTCCTCACCAGGCCGTGCCCCTAACTGGGCTGTGGAGCAAGAAGGCCTTGAGGGAGGCTGTCACCATGAGCAAGAGGCCTGGCCTGGCTGGTGGAGAGGTGGGGGTATGGCTGTGTGTCTGTGTACCCACACATGTCTGTCTGTGCCCACATGTGCCTGTATGTGTTCATGTATGGGTCAGTGTACCCAGGTGTGTTCACACACAGGAGTGGGTGTTTGTGCTTGTGTGAATCCTTGCATGTGTACCCATGTGTATGTATGCGTGTGTATGTATATGTGTTTCCAGGCATGTGGGTTTCTGTATCCCCCAGTCGTGTCCTCTCGGGTCCCAGTCTGGCCAAAGGGACCCCTAAATGAAGGGGATGCAGCCCCTAGCCTGTAACCCGCCCTGCCCTAGGACCCTTCTCTGGACTATGCAGTGGGACTAGATTGAAGGAGGTGGGGTCATGCTTCTCCCCAAGGCAGGAGGGTGAGTGGGCAGCCTTAGGAGGCTCCCCCCTGACCTTGGGCCTTGACTTTGATAGGTAAGAATGGTCTGGTGAGCTGCAGGCAGGGCTAGCCAGAGTTGAAAGGGTGACCAGCAGACAGGCTTTGGAAAATGGAGGCAAAGGAAGGCCAAGGCGTATTACCTCTCTGATTGTATTTACTGCTTATGAAAATGGAGCAAATAATCCCACCTACTTGATGAGTATTGTGACTTCTATTGGAAGTATTTGAACAAATAGTAAGAGCTCAATAAATGTTTTCTGTAATCGTTTTATTATCATTTGGCCAAACTTAACTGCAGTTCTTTGGAGTGCCCTCAGCCTGAACTGCCTTTCCTTAGCCTCTTGGCAAACTCCTACTCATCCTTCAAAACCCACCTCCAGTGTCCCCTCCTCCAAGAAGTCTTCCATTACCATGCCTACAGGGATTTCCCTAGACCCTTCCATCTGACTGAGCCCTGCCCACTCTCTGTGTCTAATTTACTCTACCCCAGAAGGGTCCTTGGGGCTAGATGGGGAAGACCTGTCTTGGCTGCCCTTGGCAGCCTCTGCTATCCCTATTCTCTAATACCTACCCCATTAGGTTCCTGTGCTGTGACTTGCCATTTCTTGTGACCCAATGTCCTTCCTCATCCTCTCCTTTTTCCCTCTGGGACACCCCAGTCCTGATCCTCCATTTGGGCCAGGGGTTGACCCCCCCAGAGCTGGGGCGCAGCTGTTTCCAGCTTAGTCTTCCCAGACTGGGGGCTCCTCAGGCAGGTCTAAGGGGGCCTGAAATCCATCAACCAGTCCCAGGCAGTGAACATGGGCTATCTCCCATTCATTCATTCCACATACATTGACTGAGCACTTACTGTGAGCCTAGAGATGGGGGGGACACATGAATGACACAAACACCAGCAACCACTCAGGCACACAGTCTGAGGTAGGAACCTGGCAAGCACAGCTTCAAGGAGAATAAATGGTACCTCCTTCCTGCAGGATGCAGGGGAAGTGGTTTTAGAGTTGAGTACTACGGGAGGGTCACCCTAGGAGATGATGCTGAATTCAGGAGGAGCTGGAGCCAATCATGAGATAATTCATTTGAGGGCAGTGTCCCAGGGAAAGCAGCAAGTGCAAAGGTCCAGGGGCAGAAACCTGCTGGCCACATCCGTGCAGGGTAGAGAGAGAAGTGAGGCCGGATTCACTGAGCCAGGGGAAGCCAGAGGGAGAGAAGGTAAGGGTGGCGGGGAATGTGCTTCCACTGAAACCCAGGTGCTATTTGAAGTTTGGGAAGTGGTAAAGGATAGGGAACGGGGTCGCTAAGATTTGGACACCGCTGAGAGCCCGTCTCAAGGGCAGAAGTGGCAGATGGAATTGAGGGACTAGACAGTAAAAGGGCTAGGCTGGGACTCTTCATTTTCCCGTTTATTCTCCCTGCAGCGTCTTAAGTCTTGGGGATTATCCCACCCACCCCCAGCAGGGTCCAGAGAGGATGTGTGACCTGCCCTGGGTCACAAAGCCAAAGTTGAAGCCCCATCCCCACCCTAGGCTTCCAAAGGGAGGCTGGCTGATCGTAAGGGCCCCCTCACCAGTTTTCAAATCTCCCGGCTCTGGCCTCTCCCCAGCGCAAAGAGATTGTTCTCTTGTTTAAAGGAACCTACAATTCGATTTAATGTTTAGTTTTTATTTGAAGATCGAGACCTAAAATCTACTTAATAAAACACAAAGCCCCAAAGAGAGTTAAGGAGGAAGCCGAAAGTAATGAAGCGAAGGGGTCCTGGGGCAGAGGGTCTCGCCAAGGACGGTGCCCGGGTGCTCGGGACCCCGTGGGGCGGGTGGGGCTCCTGCCTACAGAGTCCCCGGCGCTTAGGACCCAAGGGCCGGTGGGGTGGAGCTTGCGGAGATCGTCCCCAGTGACAGAACCCCGGGATCCGCCGGGGGAAGGGCGCCGGGCTCGGGCTGGGGGCGCGTCTGGCCCCGGCGCATTCCAGAGGATCGGGTTACTGGCGCAGGCGCCGGCCCCTCCCCTCCAGCCCCGCTTCCGCCCTCGCCTGGAGCGGGAACAGCAGTCACCTCCCTCCTGCAGTGCAGGTGTTTGTCCGGTCTCCCGGTCTCCCGGTGAGGGCC
Organism: Cervus canadensis; assembly: GCF_019320065.1. Lineage (NCBI taxonomy): Eukaryota > Metazoa > Chordata > Mammalia > Artiodactyla > Cervidae > Cervus > Cervus canadensis. The sequence goes on from NC_057389.1 coordinate 104,063,956, forward strand.
CAGCCCCAGCCCTCTGGCTGTTTCCAGTCTCACAAGACCATTTTACAGGAGAGGAAACTGATGCGCCGCCAGCCCCCTTCAGCACCAGAATGACACCGGGCAGAGCCTGCTTTACGACCGGCGACCCTGTTGACTGTTCCCTGAGACTGTGACATTCCTAGGCTCCCAGAAGAGCCAATAAGTCCAATATATGGTGATTGATTGACCATACCAAGTGAGCCCAGAAGGACTACGGGACAAGAAGAAAATAACTTAGGCCACGCTGACCCCCACCCTCCCAGGACAGGAAGGCCTCCTGCATTCACCCAGTGCACATTGTCTGTACATTTGCTGAATACCCATGCCCAGGTTCCCAGGTGGCTCAAGTGTAAAGAATCCACCTGCCAATGCAGGAGACAGAAAGAGATTCCGGTTAGATCCCTGGGTGGGGAAGATCCCCCTGGAGTAGGAAATGGCAACCTGCTCCAGTATTCTTGCCTGGAAAATTCCATGGACAGAGGAGTCTGGCGGGCTACAGTCCATGGGGTCACTAAGAGTTGGACAAAACTAAGCACATAGTACAGGCCTAGGTGCGTACACTTGCTGTATACACAGGCCAGGTCCAGTGTACTCACAGGTGGACACTGGAGAAACAGATTTAAGGGTCAGATGTCACAAGACCAACCTCAGAAGTTGATTTTTGATTTTGGCCAAGTTGAAGCATCATCACTCATCTACCACCGTCTACTGAACACCTGCTGTATGCCAAGGCCTGTGTGCTGGGGGAGGGTTTAGGGCCTTCCCTTACCACCTCTAAGCTGACTGGAATCTCAGGGCGGATGGGAAACCACCCCCATAACAGAGAAGCCCACCTTAGGTCAGTGTCACCATTTATTTTTCCTTTAAGTCGACCCCTTTTCAGCTTTTACTTCGGTAAATACATTTCAAAAGGGAAGCTTCGAGTCACCACCAGGAATGGAAAACCAGTTTCTCTTGCCATAAATAGAAGGAAACTGAAAAACGAAGAAATGAGAGCAAAACTCAGGCATTCCCTCCTCGGGGACCCTCTGGGTCGATTCCAGACCCCAAATTTCCAGTATCCAAAAAATGTTAAAGGCTGGGAAGCCCCAAACCAAGAGGACAGGCATGTGTGTTCACAGGGCAGGAAGGGCCGCAGGGACCCACAGAGCACTCCAGTCTCCAAGAGGGGGGTCAGCACACAGTAGGAGCTCAATAATGTGTCCAGCCTGGGTGATAAGCACCTACTATAATATGTGTGGGGATTGCCTGCATCAGCCAGAATCCTCCCAAGGTCCTTCGAGGTACTGAGCTGTTTGGGGGGCAGGGGAGACAGATGGCAGTGGCAGGCAGAAGCCTCTTGGGTATGCGTCACCAGGGGTCTCTCTGAGGAGGCTTCAAATTGGTTAAGCTCTCATTTCTGCCTAAAGACCTTGGGGCTGCCCCACCCACAATACTGTGGGACCCTGACATCCTTCCCATACTACCTGGGTGGGGGTGGGGGGATGTCAGTCGTGTCTGACTCTGTGACCCCATGGACTGTAGCCCACCAGGCTCCCGTCCTTGGAATTCTCCAGGCAAGAATACTGGAGTGGGTAGCCATTCCCTGCCCCTGGGGATCTTCCCAACCCAGGGGTCGAACCCAGGTCTCTCGCATGCCAGGCGGCTTCTTTACCATCTGAGCCACCAGGGAAGTTGGGAATCAATGGATACAGTAACAAATAATTAAATGGATAAGTGTATAACTTAGTGAAGTAATGAGCAGATGCTTCCAGGAGGCCAAGATGGGAAACCCACTCCTGACATTGTTCTTTAAAAGCCCCACAGAAGCACCCGAAGAGGGACGCCTGTCCGTTTTTCACATAAATAAATCGAGGCTCTGAGCAAAGCATAGGCCCAGACTTTGGAGGAAGACTGGAATCCAGGTGAATCTTGGGGAGCTGGGCATCTCGGGGAGATGAGGCTGGACTTGGGGCTGCGGGCCCTTGGGGTAAGGCACCACGTCGGCAGCTCTACAGGATCCTGGCCCCTGTAGGGGAGTAGATCGAACGGGGGTGAGGTAGCAGGGAGGAGGCGGTGGGGGCCCCCAGGGTGGGGAGGAGCAGGCGGGGTCCGCATCGCTTAGGAAGAGGCCCCAAGGAAGGAGCAGATTGGGGGCGAGGGCCTACATATGGGGTATGTATTAACGCCAGTCCTGCCCTTAATGGGCGAGGGGGCAGGACGACCCTTCCTCTGAACCTGAGGACGTTCTTCCGAACCCCCTCGCCCGTCTCCTCCTACCCCTCCCCCCAGGCCCCGCCGCCGCCGCCGCCGCCTCTCCCAGGGAGGAAGTGGTGAGGATGCGGGGGGAGGGCCCCCCATTCTCACTTCCCCTGGGGCAGGGCGGGGCCTGCAGGGTTCCCTCCCCCGCAGCAGGAATAGAGGGCCCCCCATCCCCGCACACACACAGGGGTGGGGGCCAAGGAGGGCTGCCAGAGCTGGGACTAGGCTAGGGTTGCACGCCCCGCCATCCCCATACCCAACCCCGGTAACATAAGTTCTCTAGGCTTTGACGGTTCTCATGTTAAATACGGGGGTAAGAAGCTCGACTTTGAAATAGTGAATTGCTGGGTGAGAGGTCCCTGTCCCGGGCCTGACGAGCCCCCCACCCTATCCATTCCCCACCCCCACCCCCGGCCCGGGGCGGGAAAACCCAGCCGGACAAGGACACGCCCAGCCTTGGAAGGGTCAGGGCCGGGCCGGAGGGAGCGATGTCGCAGTAAACACGGACTTGGAGGGAGGAGGGAGGCGCATTCCGCGGCGCAGGCAAAGACCTGATCCCGTTGGGGCCTCTTCGGCTCGCCTCGCGGCTGCGCTGCCCAAAACCTATCTCACGTCGGTCCCCGCAGCCTGGCCCCGCCTCTGGCGGGGATCGGGTAGAGAAAGGTTACGGCGGGGTTGGGGGGTGGGGGGGTTCGGCGCAGCGGGCGGCAGCGCAAGAGTTAACCCGGCGCGGCGACCGGACTGTGTGGCGTGGGGGTGGGTGGCGTCAGAACCGACGTCAAGGCCAGGAGGAGCGGCGTAGACGCGGGTGCTCCGGCCGCCCGGCCCGCGCCCCCGCCACTCGGGAGACTGTGGGTGTGGTTGGTGGGGGGGAGGCCTGCCCCCGCAGTTTCCCCCACGCCGTGCAAAAGGACCGGGCAACTGAGGCACGAGAAGGGGCGTGGCCTGCCTGGAAGCGCCGCGGGTCTCTGGGCTCCGGGCGCCCGCCCCTCGGCCCCAGCCCGCCCCAGTCCCCCTGGTCACCCTCATCCAGACCGGGACTCCCCCCGCCTCCGGCCCCCCGCCCGGGGTGGCCGGGCTGGCACGGACTGGTATTTTAGTTTCGTTCTCCAGCACGCGGACAAAAGCGCCTAAACACTCGCTGGGCGGCCCCGAGCGTTGCCGTACGTAGTCGCCGCTTCAACGTGGTCCTCAGTTTTCTCCACCCGACAATGGGAGAGAGCTGACATTTACTGCGAGTGCCCGCTCGGCCTTAGGGAGGGGGTTGGAAGGGGATTCCCACCCCAAGGGGCGGGGAGGGGAACCGAGAGCCCAGAGGTACGAGTTGGGGACTCTAGCCAGGCGAGATTCGAATCCCCCACTGGCTCCCGGCCCCCCTCCTTACCTCCAGCCCTCTCTGGTCCCTCTCCCTCCGTCCTCTTCCTCCCTTCCACTTCTCCCCCCTCCTCCCCTCCTCCTTCCCATCGCCCCGCCACCCCCGGGCAGGCTTGGCCTCCCCGCGGGGCCGCTAATTAAATGCAGGGCTGGGGAAGGGAGGACCGCACGCCTTAACCCCTTCCATGCCGGGCCCTGGAGCGCTGTTACTGCCAGGGAAGGAGGGAGAATGTCTGCTGCCAAACTCCCCTGCGTCCAGAACTTCGGGCCCCAGGACAAGCCCATCTGATGAATGGGTTGCTGTTGTTTAGTCGCCAAGTCACGTCTGACTCTTGCGACCCCAGGCTCCTCTGTCCATGGGATTTCCCAGGCAAGAATGCTAGAGTGAGTTGCCCTTTCCTTCTCTAGGGGATCTTTTTCCCATCCCGGGATGGAACCCGAGTCTCTTGATTGGCAGGCGGGTTCTTTATCACTGAGCCACCAGGAAAAACTGATGAATGGATCAGTAAAGGCTTAGGGGCTGGCCCCAAGATTCTGGACAAGGCAGATTCTTCATGGCCTCCTAACAGGAGGGCTGGAGCAGACAAATAGTTGGGAGGGGGAAAGGAATTATAGTGACTGTGAAATAAACAAAGGGAGAAAGGCAGAGATGGAGGAAGACAGCAGGAGAGGGAAGGAGGCAAAGTCTGGTGGAGACAGAGACCAGAGAGAAAGGAGGTGGGAAGACAGACCAGTTATAGAAGGCAGAAGACACAGCAAGAGACACTTGATTGTTAGAAAATCAAGCCAGTTTTCACTGGGATGCTTGGTTCTTGGCTGGGGATTGGAACCAGTCTTCCGTCTTGACATGATGAGAAGGTGACATTATAAATCTGTACAAAGAAGATACTATCTGAAGTGAGTGTCAGAGGGCAGCCCAGTTGGAGCTAGTGAGGACATGGTGGCCCTAGCGGTGCTCAGTATGTGTGGTGACAAGGGATTCAGGAGGCCACCTTGCGAGCTGGAGGTCTCAGCTACCCTGGAGGCTCACAGGGCAAGATCCCTGATGCTGGCTTCTGGCCGCGGCCTGGCTCACCCACTGCTCAGTGACCTCTGACAGTGCTTTGTGGCCTGAACCACCCAGGGAGCTGTAGCTCTCGCTCCCAAGTCCCCAGCCTGGCCCTGCAACTTTGGGTCAGGTGGAGAGGACCCAGACACTGGCATTTCACTGCCTGGCTTCCCCTTCCCTCGGCTCACTGGCTACTGCCATCGTTGGATAGACCGACACTCTGAGAGGGGCCCGCATTCTTGGGGTGGGAATATCTGAAAACATAGGTAATATAGTATCTGGCAAGGGCTGTGAATAAATCTCACCAGGAGGAGGGGAGTAGGGAATACAGAGGGCCCATGACCTCTGCAAGGAGGCACCAGGGAAGGATGTTCCTAAACGCTGGGTTAGCAGGTGCAAAGGCCCTGAAGTAGGGATATAGGATGTGTTGGAAGACAATCAAGGAAGAGGCTGGAGTGGGGTGAGCAAAGGGGAGATGGGGGGAGGTAAGGGCAGGGGCGAATCACAGGGGCATCCCTGTTGTCAGCTGCTGAGGTGGGGGTAGGTGGAGTCCTTGCCAGCTCAGGTAGAGCCTGTGACTACCCTCCCTGCCTCCGTTTCCCCACCAGTGCCCATGTTCCAGAGGATGCAGGGGAGACAGTGGGTATAGAGGCAGCCCAGGGTCACAGGGGTCCATCTTCTGCTCTCTGTGAGTGCCCCCCTGGCCTCTTCACATGCCCTGTGGCTCCCTGCTCAGCCCATCTCCCTGTCACCCCCTAGCTCTCTGCCCACTGCTGCCATCCAGCCACCTAACCTTTGCCCATGATGTTCCCTCACTAGTGCCCACGAAACACTCTGCAGCCCCCCTATCTAGCTGAGCCTGAAGACTTTCCCTCGGCTGGCTCCCCAACCCCACTGGGCCCCTCACTCAGCCCCCTCACCCCATGTTTGGCTGCAAGCTCTGCAGGGAGGGGGTGACTTAAGAGACAGAGAGGCTGACAGATGGGAGAAGGTGGGCATCGGGGTCTTTGAGCTCTGCCCGCAACCTGGTTAAAAATAGCTGCCCCTCTGCTCCAGCCCCCTGTGAGGAGGTGGCAGTGACGGTGGCTGCAGTGATGGGGGATGTGCCCCGAGGAGCATCCGGCAGGGCCCGCGTTGCCATGGTGATGCTGACTCAGAGGCAGAGGCAGGTAGCGGCATCTGGTACCCGGCGGCCGCCTCTGCACGCAAGGCACCCTGCCCAACCCCCACCCTTCAGCCTCCACTCCACTCATCTTCTGAGACTAGAGAAGGGTGGGTGAGGCCCTCTGGCAGCTGGTTAAGCTCCTCCACAACCCCCATCCAATCACCTACTAGCAGGTGGGAGATCATGTTCTCACTGCAGTGACTGGGTACCAGCTCTTCCTCCCTCCATCCACCTGTCATCCTGTCCATCTGTCTGGCCATCCATCCATCCACCCACCTATCCATCCATCCCTCTGTTCATTCAGCCACCTAACGTTCATGGACCACTTCCTGTGTGACCACACTGTTCTCTCAGCACTGGGCAGTTAGCTCTCGCTCATGCAGTCAGAGTATCAGTGAAGGGTTTGGGTTGAGAGGATGCTGGTGAAGACCCTTGGCCACTTGGGCCCAGGCCTCAAGATGCTGAGACCCTCTTTTCTCCCTTCTGCTGTCAGTCTCTCTCTCTGTCTCTCCATCTCAAAGTCCAGCCCAGCCCCTTCCCCACACCCCTCAGGCTTCACAGCTGTGCCCACCTCCCTCTTTACTTATCCTGCTCTAGCCCACACCAGCCTTTGTGCCTTTCCTCCAGTACATCAGCTCATTCCCACCTCGGGGCCTTTGCACATGCTGCTCTCTCTGCCTGGAAGACCCTTAGGGTCTTCACCCAGTATCCGTCTTGTTTAATTCTTAGTTTCCTGATTATCTCTCTCTCCCCCCATCTTCAGAGTATATAGACCTAAGAGATGGCCTGTTGTTCCTTTGGTGTAAACACAGAGTAAACACTCAACCAACAGTCCAGGAGCTCATGAAGGATAAACAATGTATCCAGTCATATGACATATTATTCAGCCAAAGAGAGGAATGAAGCACTGATACACACCGCAACATGTGTGAACCTTAAAAATCCTATGCTGAGTGAAAGAAGCCAGATGCCAAAGGCCGCATAGGATGTGGTTCCGTTTATGTGAAATGTCCAGAACAGGTCAGTTCATAAACAGGCAAGCAGATTAGTGGTTGTCAGGGGCTGAGGAGGAGGAAATGGGTGTGAGGCTTCTTTCTGGGGTGATGTTCTGGAACTAGGTACAGGTGGTGGTTACACAACATCGTGAATGTACTAAATACCGCTGAATTGCTCCCTTTTTTTGTTGTTGTTTTTAATTTGGCTGTGCCACATCTTAGATGTGCCATGCAGGATCTTTGGTTGAGGCAAGTGGGATCTAGTCCCCCTGACCAGGGATGGAACCCTGGCCCCCTGCACTGGGAGCCCAGAGTCTTAGTCACTGGACCACCAGGGAAGTCCCTGAATTGCTCACTTTAAAGAGGTTGATTTTATGTTACTGAATGTTACTTCAATTGTTTTTAAAGCATTTTAGGTAAAAACTGTCTCTGTGTTAGCTGCTTGGTCATGTCCGACTTTTTGCAACCTCGTGGACTATAGCCCACCAAGCTCCTCTGTCCATGGGATGTCCCAGGCAAGCATACTGGAGTGGGTTGCCATTTCCTTCTCCAGGGGATCTTCCCAATTCAAGGGATTGAACCCAGGTCTCTTGCATTGCAGGGAGACTCTTTACCTTCTGAGTCATCAAGTGTGGACTTTAGGCAATAATGCTCAACTTGCTGTGTCTCCAAGACACCCAGCATGCGCCTTCCCCAGGGCCTTTGCACCTGCTATTCCCTCTAGCTGGAGGCTTCAGGGGATAGAGAAGCGGATTAGATCCCAGTGGGCCAAGCCACATTCCAACTCGAATCATTCCCCTCACTTTCCTGGGGCCACAAGAAAGGTCAGGGGGCTTGGTGGTTAGGATGGGGTATGCCCGGGAGACTGAGTGGTTAGGATGATATCAAAGATATTTGGGTGCATTGGAGGGGGACAGCCTGCTCCCTGGGGGAGGGAGAAGGACCAATAACCTATGTGGGGTCCCAAAACAAGTGGGCAGGGGAGGCAACAGGATTGGATCCAGCTGGGGGCCCTGTCCTAGGAGCCTGCTTCCAGCAGTCTCATGAACACAAACAGCAAGATCCATTTTCTAATTTTGAAGGAAAACTGCTGAGTAATGAAGATCTCCCTGATCAATGTTGCTGCACCCTGGCCTCCCTCTCCAGGAATCGAGACGTCTAAGGGTTGTGGAAAAGGCTTTGCCCTTCCAGAGAGTTCTGGGGAACCTTGTGGAGTCTCTCCATGGCAACAGGGAGGAAGCAAGGCCACCTCACCACACTTGACAGGGATGTGGGCACTTGGGGACCTCCCACAGTCCTGCTGGCCAGAGAGGCATAACCTGCTGGAGGTGTGTAGCATGGAGGGACGGGCCCCGGGGGTGCTTATAGGGATGGTTTTCCAAGGAACAGAGAAGGGACTGAGGGAGGAGAGATGCATGCCTGTATTCCCCAAGTATTTTTAGGCACTGAATGCAGCCCTGAAATATTTCCACGGCCACTCCCAAGAGTGAGCTGGGTGACTATTTTGGTGCCTGGTTCCAGCGGGGGCGGAGTGGGGATGAGTCATCCCTGGGTGGCTGGGCCCAGACCAGGAGGGGGGTCTCAGGGCAGGACCCAGGGCCTGTAAGGTGACAGCTTTCGGACCTGGGGCCAGGCATCTGGTGTCGGCCTCCGGGGCACAGAGGACAGTAGCCTGGCCCCTCCCTGTGGCGTGGCACCACTGCCCGGGTCCCCCCTGGCCAGTCAGTCACGCTGCCCCCCACAGCTTATGGAGATAAAGAGGGTCCCAGGTGAGGTTTCAGACATTCCACAGGTGCTCAGTGAGGCGCTTCTCCTGTGTTTTCAAGTAGGAATGAGAGACTTCCCCAGAGGTCCAGCGGTTAAGACTCTGCGCTTCCATTGCAGGGGGCACGAGTTAATTCCCAGTATGAAAAAAAAAAAATTTTTTTTTTAAAAGCAAGTATGGAAAAAAAAATAAATAAATAAAAGCAAGTATGGAGCACTGGCTGTATGTCTGAGGCCCAGTGGGGTTACACCTCCCAGCGTGTGTGCTGGGGTGGCTGGCTCACGCTCTCTGTGTTTGCACATGGGCGCTGCCTGGGCCCTGCTCGGCCGTTCCTGGGACCAAGCCCCGGGGTCTGTCCGTCCTCACTTCCCTCCCTGAGCAGGCCCCACAGTCTCAGGGGCTTTGTGTTTACTGCTCCCTGCTCTCTTCCCGAGGTCAGAGGCTTCTTCTTTTTTTTTTTTTTTTTTTAAGACTTTTGTGATATGGACCATTTTTAAAGTCTTAATTGAATTTGGACAGTCTTGTTTCTGTTTTATGTTTTGGTTTTGTGGCCCAGAGGCATGTGGAATCTTAGCTTCCTGACCAGGGATCAAACCTGCACCCCATGCATTGGAAGGCAGGCTTAAGCACTAGACTTCCAGAAAAGTCCTGACCAGAGGCTTCATGTCCTTCAGAAACTGATTTGACCATGTCCCCCTTCTAGTCTTCAGAAAGCTCCCACCCCAGCATCCTGAGCTTGCAGAACAACCCAGTCTGGCCCCTTCCCCCGCCACCTCTGTGGCCTCTCCTGTAGGCTGACCCCACCCCCACCCCAGCACTGCTTCCCCTGGTCTCTTGGCTTCCACGCTTGCCTCAGTCTGTTCTGGAACCCTCTGTGGCTTCCTCTGTCACTCAGAGCCTGCGCCTGCCCCACTTCCTGCCCTCTCAGTCTGCTCCTGTCACCGCCTGGCACAGGACCTTTGCACAGGCTGCCTCCCTGTCGGGAACACTCTTCCCCCCAGGGGTATGACTCCTCTGCCTGGAGCCCTTTTCTCAAATGTCACCCCTGGCCTGCCCTGACCACCTCTCTTCCCCACCCTCATTTTCTTCTTGGAATTTATGCATTTGGCCTGTCTGTTGCCACTCACCCTCCTGGAAGGTAAGGGTCCCTGTGGTGGGGGACTCTGTTTAATTCACAGCTTAGTCTCCAGTGCCTGGGATGCGGTTGTGGCCCCAGTTCCTCCACCCCCAGCCAGGCCTCTCTTCCTGTTATGGTGAACAGCTGCCGTCGTTGAGACCGCCTGAGTGGACATCAGACCACCTCCCATACCTCCCACAGACCAAGCAGCCTTGTCCGCGGAGGGCGGCCAGAGGACACGGAGACAGTGATGGGCGGGTAGGGACACATGGGCCAGGACGTGCAGACCCCAGGGCCCAGCTGGATGGGTGGGGAGGACACCTGCCATCAAGCTGGCCTGGAGGAAGTGGGAGGCAGCCCGCTGGGGCAGGGCTTCCAGGGGAGGTGCTGATGGAGCAGTAGGTGAGGCCCAGTGGAGGAGGAATCAGTGCTGAGGGGTGTGCAGGCAGGATTGACACAGGAAGGCTAGAGTCGCCCTCCTGCCCACCACTACCTTGGGGGGCTGCTGCTTACAGCTGCCCACTGGCTCCAGCTCCCTGAAATGGACTCATGGCCCCAGGTTGAAGCAACAGGGCAATCCAGGCTGGCCCCAAGCTGAGTCACACCTGGGTGTGTGGGCCTCCCTGGCCTGACAGCTGGAACAAACTCCAAAGGGAGAAGGTCGGCCCACGGGAAACACCTACACTTCACCACCTACTCTTAGGGTAGCCCACAGGCTGCAGGTCATGCAGCAGTCAGCTGATGGGGGCGCCAGCCCCCGGAGACAGACCATCAGGAGGGCAGAAAGGAGGCCGACTTGTGGGAACCAGGCCGGCACTTTTGGTTTCTCTTCTTGTTCAGGGCGTTGAGGCTGGTTTCTTGAAACCAACCAGGAAGAAGAACTGGAAAACCGGGCTGTCCTCACACCCAACTCAGGAAGACGGAGTCTTCCGGAAGCCCCTTGGCACCTAAGCGGCCAGTGCCGGGGAGGCGGCTCACGTCACCAGCGGGCTCGGAGAGAACTGGGCCGTGAGCCCGGGCTGCCCGGCTGGAAAGGTCAGGGGCGGCTGGCGGCGCGGGCAGGAAGCCGCGATTACGCACGCCGCCGGGGATGCGCCCCTGTGTGCAGACGGGGCGCGTCGGAGACCCAAGACCTTGAGCGGCTAAGGGGCCCTTGGGAACGTCTGAACGTGTTCTTGGTCCAGAGCTAAGGAAGAAAAACCAAACCGCGAACAGCAGGAAGGGGCGGGGCTTCTAAAGGGCTTCTCGTTCACAGCCTTGCAGGGTACCCGAGGCGGAGCGCCCAGCTCTCATCAAAGCCTCACCAGAGACATCACGCCCCTGGCAAGTGGGAAACCCAGACTCCAGACCAAGGCCCCCAAAGGCCATGATGGGATTCTGTATCCAGGGCTATGGGGGAGGGGAGTTGTGAACCCAGGCCCTCCCTTCCCACCATTCCTTTTGTGTCTTCCTACCAGCCTGGCCTGGCACCGCCCACGTCTGAGGGAGGTGGGTTCCCCGGGCCCAGGTCGCACTCAGACGCACCCCTGTCCCAACCTATGCCAAAACGGACTCAGGCAGCAGCAGGTCCCTGGAGGGGTTGCAAAAGGAGAGAAGCAATGGTGAGGTACTGGCAGGGAACAGCACTCTCCAGATAGGATCAGACTGAGAAATCGTAAAAGAATCTTTGAGATAGCTAGGCCAGTACTTTGCAGACCTAAGTGGAGTTCTACAGGCACCACCATCTTTTCTTCCAATCACCCTTCAGAACCGGTCTCAACACAGTATCGGTGACAAGTAGAACCCCAGGCCAAGTAGACTTCACATCCATAGGAACCAGCCTCTTAAACACCAGGCTGTCTAGAAGTATCGGTCAAAGGACCACATCACCGGAAGCGTTTTGCACAAGTGCTGGCTCAGCATCTCAGGCAACTCGCCGAGCCGTGGACAGGCAAGTGCCCTGACTCTAAGAGGAGGTGAAAGGTTCACGAAAACCTTCATGTGTTCCTGGAGGCAGCTCCCTGTCACAGCTTCTCAGGGAGCTCTGGTGTGAACAGGGCTTGCAACACAGGGACGGAGGGTGAGGACAGGCAGTGTGGGTGTCCCACTGGCTCCCGCCTAGGACTTCCCTCCCCCACCTCCCCACAAAGAGGGGAAGGTGCTGCCCAGACCCCCATCTTGCCTTCCACCTTTTGTAAGAGGCTGCTGAGGGTCATGGGAACCAGTGTCCCATTGAAACGCTTCCCCTTGGTGAGAGGCCACGGGTGCAAAAGGAAACTTCTTGCGTGGGGGCTGTGATTTCCTGAGGACACCACTACTGGATGTGCCCAGTGGTTCAAAGGAATTACGGATTTCGCAGTTTGTGGTTGAATTTGTTTTTATTTTTGTAAGACAGAAAGAAGGGACGGAACAGGGCCCAGCATCATCCCCCAGAACAGCTTCCGAGTCATACACTTGCCTGGATTCATTTTGAAAAGGCAGTTTCAGGGTCCGTGTTTCAGGAGACCCTCCAGGCTATCTATCTCAGTGCAAACAGCTGAAAATAAAAACCTCCCGTCTGTTCACCACACAGAATGCAAAATAAACCTGTTTGGAAAATGCCAGCCCTTAAAACAAGAGTGAGGGCTTTAAAGATGCGTTAAACACAGAATCTTCCAGGAATCCAGTTGGCTGCGGCTTCACAAAACCAGAAGCACAGAATAACATTTCCAACCATAGAACTGCTGGCTAACAGAAAAACAGGAGGATCACAAGATGACAGGCAGGGTCTTCCCCGACCCCTGCGTCTTCTTTTTGTTCTGAACAGTCATAAACTGGAGAGCAGGAATGCAGCCTCGGGGTGGGAGCGGATGCTCGGAGTGGCAGCTCAGTCTCGGGAGTGGAGGGGTGGCTCACTGCTTGCCCGCCTGTCTGCCTGGCTTCTTTTCTGGTTGACCTCTGCCAGTCCCGGGGATCCCACCTCGGCCCCGGCCACCGAACACACCTGTGAGACAGGGGGGAGCTTCAGCACAGCTGGGCTGGGAGGGGCACTGTGGGCAGGGACCAGGAACTGGAACCTTCAGACTATAGCCAAGTCGTTGAACCCCTCTGAGCCTCAGCTTCCACCTCTGTAAAGTGGGGGCAGGGACTGTACCTTCAGTGGGAAGAGCAGGCTGAAAACCTGAGGTGGAGCGTCTGACCAGGGCTGGGCGGGGGTGCTGCTCCACAATGTTCTGTGTGACCAGGGCTATCAGACCAGGCTCCCCAGGGGTGCGAAGGATGCCAGGGAGGACAGAGGCTGACACCAAGTCACACTGGGGCTTGCCGGGGGGCGGGGGGGATGCTTCCTGGAAGAGAGGGCTGAGGGCCAAGGTTGGGGGTGGGTGGTCATCAGGACAAAGTCAGAAGGGTTTCCGGGAGGAGCAGGGAGTACAAGCGAGGAGGGGGCCTGGACTCAGCCCAGGGGTGGAGCAACGATGCTCAGCTGTGTGGCCGGGTCTGCACCGGGGCACCCCAGCCTGCCTTGCTGTGGCACCACCCACATCTGGCCCAGGAGAGAAACAATGGGGTGGGGTGGGCTTTCTGTGTCCAGCCCAGAGAAGGGGCGGGGGAGCCTCCTGAGCTCTGACCTCTGCAGCCAGAGGCGGGGCTGTTTCCGAAAGACCTTGTACGTGGAGCACACAGCACTGCTGCTGGGGAAGGTGAACAGCACAAGGGCGGGCGCAGCCCCTGCCCAGGAAGTCGCAGAGAGCCAGCCTGGCCTTCCAGGGCCCCCTTCCTCCACACACACGCAGGGTACAGAGCCAGTGCTGACAGGGTCTGCCTAGCCTCATCTCTAACGGGGCAAGACCCAGCTTGGCCAAGGGGAGCCTGGTCATGCAGGGGCCCCTGTGCAAGCAAGCCGCTTTCCCTGTCCTCCCTGCTCCTTCAGGCAGTTTACTGGACAGTGGTGGCACCCTGGCTGGAGAGCCTAGCCCTGGGGCCCCTGGGGCCCTGCTCACCCCCATCCTGGGTTCTTCTCCACCTGGGGGGCCCTCCTCTCTCTGGCTCCTTTCTGACTGTCACTGGAGCCTCAGCTCAGGGCGGGCTCCTATGTCCTTCCTGGCTCTGCCTGTAAGCCCCCAAGGTGGGTTCCCGGGACCTGGCATACAAGGCTCTCCAGGTGGCAGAGACAAAGTCAGGTCCCTCCAAGGACAGAAGTCGGGTGGGGGAGGCGGGGAAGGGTGGGGCCCACAGCTAGCCTCTGGCTCTAGCTGAGGGCACGTTTAATTTTATGCTAGATTTATGATTTCAGGGTGGTGCAGGGTGATCTACCCAAAAGGCGTGACCTCGGTTTTGTCTAAAGGAGTCACAGCAGGAAGGGTCCCAGCCTGGGCACCGCGGGGATCTTCTCCGCAGGGGGCAAACCGAGGCTCGCGAGGTGCCCACAGCACCTTCGGAGAAACAAGCAGGGCTCAAGCCCCAGGTCTGTGTGGGCACTGGGTTAGTCTGCCGGGCGGAGAGCCACTGCGGGGAGGAGGGTCCATGCTGCGGCGATGGGCGCGGCTAGCACTGACTACCAGCACTCAGCTGGGCTCCTGGAGCTGGGGACACGGGGCATGCAGGCGGCAAGCAGCAGTGTCAGCTCTTCCACAGAAGAGCCCCATGAGTCACGGCCCCCCAGCGCCATGGAGGAGGGGCTCAGAGCCAAGCCCTCGGCAAGATGACAACACCAGTGGAGAATGTCAACACCGGGCCAGGCCAGATGCCGTGTGCGGCGGTCACCCCCCAGCGGGGAGGCCCCCGCTGCCTGCCAGGGGAGAAGAAGGGGGACAGAAGGGCCTACCTCGCCCGGCGCCCCCCATCCCGCGGCCCTTCTGCTGCTTCTGCTGCTGCAGGCCACCGCGGCCACGGCCCTTGGCCACCACCTCCTCCTTGACCATGTCGATGATCTCGTCGGGGATGCGCAGGTACTTGATGGTGCTGCCGCGGATGTAGCACTCGGGCATCCGCCAGAATTTGTCCCCGTCCTGCCAGAGAGGTGGTACGTGTCAGGGCCATGGGGAGGGACGTATAGACAGCCGGGCAGCATCCATCCTCTCAGGCTCCCTGCACCTGGCATCGCCCCCATGGGGTATGAGGTTCTTCCTTCTGCACAGGACACGGGAGGGGCCGCCTCCAGCAGGCTCTCTCCAGACCCTTGGCAGCCCTTCACGCATGAGGGCAGGCGGGGCAGGGCCTCGTGAGCACCCTGTCCTCAGCCTGTCCTCTGGTGGGGGAGGCTGTCCAAAGCCTGGAGAGGGGTGAGGCTGCCTCACGTGCCAGGTACTGCCACAGCCCAGCTCCTCCCCCTTCTGCTCCCAGTCTTCCGAACTCTCCTGGAATCCGCTCCACGCACCGTGACTCATTCATTCACACAAGTGTCTCGTGGCAGGGTCTGAGCTGGGCATGGGACGCAGGTGAGCAGAACACAGACCGTGTGTGGTGGGTGAAGAGGGCCAGGAGGGGGGCAGGGAGGTAGGTTTGGGGCCGGCCGGGGCAGCACCCGGTGATGCCAGTTTACAGGGGAGCTAATGGAAGCTAGAGAGACAAGGGGGCTGGTACAGCTCTAGACTCTGGAGCAATGCCGACCTTCAAGTTTTCAGGATGCTGTCTCCCCCCGGCCCCCATACACCCTGTGACCAGCACAAGGCCTCGCCCCACCCTCCTGCTGCCCTTGGGCAGGAGCCCGGGACCTCATCCATCAGATTGCTTCTCCCACCCCACCCCTGCTGCCCCAAGCCAACCCCTCCCCCCATACCCCTAGAAATCAGACCAAGACATCTCCCTGCTTAGATCCCAATCAGGGCCCCGCTGGCTCAGGACGAGGTCCAAATCTCTCGGTGTGGCTCCAGAGGGCCTGAGATCCAGCCCCACTCTGGCTGCCCCCTCTCGGCACTCGACATGCCTTCCAGATGGAACATTCTGGAACACACAGAGTGGGATTCTGGCCTCCAGCATTTTGCACACGCTGTTCCCGCCTTTTCGTGTCTGGCTAACTGCAGCCCTCAACAGGCCACGCCTCTAGCCTCCTTGAAGCCCCCAGTCCTCCTGCATGACATCAGTGGTGCCTAAGCCACTCAGCCCAGCCCAGTGGAGGCGCTCGGCGGGGACAGTAGAATGTCTGAGGGCCAACTCTTCCCAGGAACACACATAAGAGCCCCGACCCATACAGGAGCCCCAAGAGGCCTCAGAGCATTCCTTTCCCAGCAAGGGGAGGCGAGCGGCCAAGTCCGTGGGGATGCAGAGTACAGCCAGGCAGAATGATGATTCTGTGGAAGCTCAGGGCTGGGACCAGGGCGGCCATTCAGTGTGAGGCTTTTCCCCAGCCAAGGGCAGGCCCAGCCCAGCGCACTCCCTGGAGGAACCAGGCTTATGTGCGTTCCACGGGGGCAGCGTGCCTCCAGACGCTTGCTCTCTTGTGTGCACTTAGCCCCTGGGGTCTCTGCATCCGGCTGCCCGAGGGGAGGATGGACTGCCGTCACCTGTTTACAGGGGAGGAGGCCTGATGGCCTGCATGAGATGGTTCCTCACACCCAGTTTCTCCTCCCAACCACTGGGTCCTGAGGGGAACCCTGCAGGGGGAGCCATGTGTCCCGGCTTGGCCAGGGAGGCGGGACTGACCTTGCCCCAAGACCCAGTGATTGGCTCGACATCCTCAAAGTGGACAGAAACCTGCTGGCCGTGTGCAGAAGGACATGTGCCCAGCTGTGCACCACGGTGCCATGGAAATCCACAGTGGGAATCCTCAGCCACCTGCCACCTGGAGTTCGGTCCCAAGAACTTAGTCACAGAGCTGAGCAGGTGAGGGGAAGGGGGGTGGTCCCCCCACCCCCGTCTGCCTTCTGGGGCAGGAAAGGTCCCACAGGCCGAGAGTGGCTCTCTTGTGCTCTGCTGAATGCTGGCGGGGCGAGCCCTGAGGGTACCCTGTCCTTGGCTCAAGACGGCCCAGGCCTCCCAGCAGCTTCTTCCCCATAACAGGGGGGGCTACCTTGGGCAGGTGGTGGAGACGGGAATCAAGGGGAAAGGAAGCACTGACTAGCAGAACCCAGCGCAGGCAAGGGGAGGGAGTCTGCCCCGGAGGCCACCCCCTCCCTGTAGAGAACGGGTTTATAGCCAGAGGCACCCCTAGGCCCAAGTCCTTCCTGGTCAGGAGTGGCGCTGGGGCTGGGGGGAGGAGGAGCGGCTCAGTACCTGCGGGGCAGCATCCACAGGTGCCGAGTCCAGGGCACCAGACTTGGAGCCTTGTCCCTCTGCCCAGCTCCACATCCAGCCCAGTCCCTCGGGCCCCACCCTGGCGGGATGACCTGCAGTAGAGGCTGAGGTGTGGACCGTCCCACTCCTCCCAAACGACCCGGAAGAGGGCTTGGACCGGACTTGGAAGTGCGAACGCTAAGGCCCTGGAAAATCATTCCAGGTCCCAGTGTGCGACCCTGGCCACACAGCCTCCACTCAAGATGCCCACCTGGCCAGCCCACCCGAAGGCCCCCAGACAGGGGGTACAGGCTGAGGGCACAGGGTACTCACCCTGGATGTGCAGATCACCTCACGCAAGTTGATGTTCATCCAGTTGTCACAGCTCACCAGGTGCCCGTTGTATGTCTCCCCGTTTTTAAGCTCCACCAACTGGAGAGAAACGGGTCCCACATCAGTCATAGGCCCCGGGGAAGGTGCAGACCTACCCCAAGGAGCAGGTCGCCACCATCGGGCCTTGCTCAGACCCATCCCTGGCTCCTCTTGGGACCCAATGGGCACAGCGCACAGTACCCAGGCCCCCAGTGGCCCTTCTTACAGGAGATGCGCTCTGCTTTCTCAGTACACTTTGCTTGCACTGTACACTTTCTATGATGAAACCGTTTTCCTGTGGTGGAAGAAATGAACAACACCCACACATCTTTAAAAGAATGAGTAAGGTTAGGGTAACAGGGTGGCCAGGTGCCCACTGATGCTACGCGTGTGATCTATGGTGGTTTAGTCTTTCATTGCAGGAATTACTTGCTTGTCTTGATGTGTTTCGGGAAAAGCACCTCACTCAGAAGACATGCTTTTGTTAGGAAAAGCCTGTCTTAAAAAAATATCAACTCGGAGAACAAACTTATGGTTACCAGAGTGGATGGGGGCGAGGAGGGATAGTTAGGGAGTTTGGAAGTGACGTGTGCACACAACTATGTTTAAAATGGGTAACCAGGACCCTGAAGTCTAGCACACGGGGCTCAGCTCAGCGCTCTGTGACGACCCAGATGGACGGGGAGCGGGTGGGCTGGGACGGAGGGCCAAGAGGGAGGAGATGCAAGTGTGCACATAGCTGGTTCACTTCATTGTCCAGCAGAAACTAACAGAGCACTGTGAAGCAAGTGCACTCCAAAAACAAACAAACAAAAATTGAGCAAGGATCTACTCTACAGCACAGGGAATTCTTTGCTCAATATTATGCAACAACCTAAATGGGAAAAGATTTTGAAAAAGAACAGATACCTGTGTATACATAACTGAATCACTTTGTTGTATACCTGAAACTAACAAAATGTTGTGTACCAACTATATTCCAATATAAAATAAGAATTTTTTTAAATAATCAACTCTTGGGGCTGAGCGGCACTGGGCTGCCCAGACACCACCTCTGCACTGTTCTGTGGGCCGGGCCTGAGCACTGGCGTCATGGCATGATGCCGGGTGCTGGCATGATGAGAACCAGCAGCAGCCCAGTCCATGCCCGTGGCTTCCTGCTCAAGTTCCTGCTGGTGGGTGACAAGTGACGCGAGCGAGGGTGAGACCCTGGTAAGCCTGTAGGACAACTCAGTTGAGTCCCCGGATGGCCACCAGTCATCACTTGCTCCCCTCTGCCTTCCATGGTGCTGCAGACATTTTACAGCTACTCTGCCTGTTTCCCTTGGCAACCACTTTAAGGTTTAAAACACGATTTAGAAAGTCATCACTTTCAAGTTTGAAAAAATTTAAAAAAAAATAAAATAAAATAAGCCAACTTAGCTATCTGCCCAAGAGAAATGAAGGCATATATCCACGGAAAAACATGTACATGAATGTTCCCGGCAGCTCAAATTTTCAGCAGCCAAAAAGCAGAAACAACCTAAATGTTTGTCATCAGGGAACAAATGGATGTGGGTTAGTTGCTCAGTCATGTCCGACTCTGTGACCCCATGAACTATAGCCTGCAAGGCTCCTCTGTCCACAGAAGTCTCCAGGCAAGTATACTGGAGTGGACTGCCATTCCCTTCTCCAGAGGATCTTCCCGACCCAGGGATCAAACTCTGGTCTCCTACACTGCAGGCAGATTCTTTACTATCTGAACTATCAGGGAAGCCACCAGGACAAATGGATAAAGT
Source organism: Cervus canadensis (assembly GCF_019320065.1). Lineage (NCBI taxonomy): Eukaryota > Metazoa > Chordata > Mammalia > Artiodactyla > Cervidae > Cervus > Cervus canadensis. Next base: position 104,082,999 of record NC_057389.1, read on the forward strand.
GTGATATATCTACACAATGGAATATCACCTGGCCATAAGGAATGGAGCTCTGACACATGTTATAATGTGGACAAACCCTGAAAACATCATGCTTAGTGAGAGAAGCCAGACATGAAAGGCCACATGTTGTGTGATCCCATTTATGGGAAATGTCCAGAACAGGCAAGTCCACAGAGACAGAAAGCAGAGGAGTGGCTGCCAGGTGCTGGGGGAGGGGCCTGGGGGGGTGGCAGCTACTGGGGACTGGGCCACCTTTTAGGGTGATAGGATTACTCTGCAACAACACAGAGGTGGTGCTTGCACAACCCTGTCAATGTGCTCAATGTCCCTAAACTGTCCACCCTGAAAAGGCTGAACTGTATGGTTGTGTGAATAATATCTGAATTAAAAAAAGGAAAGACAACAGAAAATATTGACAGATATCACACTCTATCACAAAAGAACAAAAGCAGATGAACCCACCCACATTTTAAAAATTCATTCATGCTTATACACACGTTAAAAGCCAAAACGTGTAAATGCCGAAGAATAAATTGTTGGGAAGATTAATGAAGAGGGGCTTCCACTTCCTCTGAATCTCTAGTATTTGACACTTTTAATAAGTATGTATGACTTGGAACAGGAGCAGAAATGACACAGGCCCTGACGTGTGGGAGGGAGAAGAGGACAAGCTGCTGCTCCGTGGACAGGCAGGAGGCGGGCTTGGCTGGAAGCACCTCACCCTTTACCCAGTGTCCGTGTTCCTGTGCTGAGGCTGGACCCTGCTGAAAGGCACCGCTTCAGAGAGGCACATACTCACCATTGGGTGATTCTGAGCCGTTTTCAGCAGCGACAAGGGAAGCTGAAAGGCAAACAAAAGCGCATGACTTGTCTGGCTCATCAGCATCGTGGAGCCCTGGCCTCTAGGCAGGGCTGGCATATCCCTCAACCGAAACACAGTCTCTGAACTCTGCCCAACCCCAGGTCACATACCCGCCTCCCAGTTTAGCACAGAAGTCTAGAAAAATCCTCATTTCAGTAATTCTGCAGCTGGGGAGATCCCAGCCAGGAGAAGGACGTTAGATCTTTGTCCTCCCAGCCTTTTGACCCTCCCCTGAAGTCCTTCAATGAAATGGTTTGATCTCTCCCCTGGCAATCTCAGCAGCAGCTGCCCTCTGGTGTTGGGGCTGATCCTTCTGGGCATTTCTCTGTAGCTCATGCTGTACGTAGTCACACCTGACAGGACCAGGTGTAGCCCTCCAGGTTTATCAACAGAATCAGGGCACACGGGTCTTGCTGCTGCTTGCGTGTTTTGCTCTGCTAATGTTTCAGAGATACGTCCAGGTTAACACATGCAGCTCTAGCTAAGCCTTTCATTTTCAGTATGGTAGATGGTCACACCCACTTTACAGATGGGGATGATGAGCTTAGAGACTGAGGAACTTGCCCAGCACCAGAGACCCAGTGAAAGATGGAGCCTGGCTCAACGCTATCTGTCAGAAGCCAGCTCATGCTGGGCCCACACCTTGGGGGGCAGCCCTGACTGTCCCCTGGCAGAGTGATCCATCAGGCTCAACTGGCCTCTTGATCTAAGGAGGTCACATCTGAGCTGGGTATTTGAGCGGAATTTACCAGGTGAGAGGAAGAAACATTTCAGAAAAAGTCTGTGGTTACTGCAAGGGACAGTAGATAAACGATGGGATTTAAAAACTCACCCAGATAAGGTGAACTTTCAAGATTGTTCTGTTTCATTACTGAATTTCTTTTTCATTAAAAAAAAAAAACCATATAGTGTTAACTGGGGGGTGAAAAATCAGTTTTCATTTTTGGAACACAAAAGCTTGAGCCTTACTCTGGGACCTGTCTCTGGGCCTCCAGAAGGGTGACTCAAGGGGCAGTGCTTGGGTTCAGGGTCCAATGGCAGTCTATACAGCACAGGCAGGTGAAAGTTCTAGAACTAGGGCCCCACCAGACAGGAAATTGCCTCAGGGAAAACCGTATCATGCCCCAGTAACTGGGGAACTCTAAGTTGGTCTGACCTCTAGGAGCTCTTTGCTGGGGAGTCCCAGCCTACCCTCAGGCTCTATCTAATAGGGGGTAACTGTTTCTCCAGGTGGTGGGGGCTGTGAGCCTCTCTGTCAGGAGGCCACAAATGGCCCTCAATCTCCAGAGGAAGGCTCCCTGTGGAAGGGCTTAGAGGGAGGGGAATTCCACATCCCACGGGCCTTCCCTACAAGCCACCCGGGGGAGGTCCAGAGGCGGCAGGAAGCTAGGCCCAAGCCCACTTCCTGCACAGGCTTCCTGGAAGGGCAAGATAAGGAGGAAGAAGGGGCCACGTGGAAAGGAGATGGTTGTTCCCAGAAGGGCGGTGGGTGGCCAACCTGCCCTCTGCTCTGGAATGCATCTGTGTAAGGCTGCCCGAGTGCAGTGAGCCGGAAGCTCAGACACGCATGCAGCAGCCACACACCCAGGTGGTATTTACAGCAGAGAAGCCTCACACTCTTCCTGGGCAAGCCTGTTCTCTTGTGTCCACAATGGGAATCTGGACCGGGGCACACCTAGGTCCTCCTCCCAGATCGCCAGGTTAGCCCTGGAAGGCGAGAATGAAGATGGACTCTGAGAGGTGGTGGGAGGATCAAAGCAGTCCAATCACGGAGCCTCTACATGAGACACCAGCGGCTAGAGCAGGAGGAACCTGCCCAGGGCCACAGAGCCAGGTCCTGGTAAAGCTGGGGAGAGTAGGCTGATGCCTGTCAGCAGGGAACCCACGGATGTCCTTTTATGGCACACAGCGCCTCTAAGCTGGTCCCTCTCAGGCTGCCACCTTGTCCCAGCTACCAGCAGCGCAGACCTACAGGACCCAGAGCCTCCGCAGCTGTTCCTGGCAGCATGCCCTCGGAGGATGGCTGCGACAGATGGGACCAGCACCTGCTCACAGCCCTCCCCGTGCACCCGCTCCCTAGGCAGCCCACAGGGCCAGACCTGATGCAACTCCAGCAAACCGGCCCACTCTGCACCTCACACACCACGCCCGGTGCTGCTGGCAACCTTTGTTCCGAGGTTCCCTCTGCCTGGGGTGCCCTGCCCCCAGCTGGTGACTGTTCCCTCAGCCAGGCCCTCATTATAACCCTGTCGAGTGAAGAAAGGAGGTTTCCACCTGGGTCACCCTCTGCTGCTTCTATTACAGGACATAGCCAGTCTCTAATTAACTTGTTTATTTATTATGTCTCCCTGGCTAGACTGGAAACACCAAGCCTCCTGCTAGACTGGAAAATTCGGAGGGTGTGGACTTTGTCCAGCACTGAACACCTGGTCAGGCACACGAGAAGGTCTCAGTAAATATTTGCTGAACAAATACAGCGCACACCGCCCCCCTGAGGCACGTGGGGCAGGGGGATTCCTGCTCCGCCCTGCAGATGAAGAAAGGAGAGGCTTAGGTAAGGGAGAGGTGGGACAGCGCACAGCCTGGAGCCACGGTCACAGCTTGCCACCTTCTACAGCCCCAAACTGTGCTGAAGACAGAGGTGAGGGGCAGGGGAGGATCCTGGTGAACCTGAAAGCCGAGAGGAAGGGACGGCACCACGGGTGGGGGATGGAAGATGCGTGAAGGTGCCAGGGAGACAGGAGAGGGCTGAACACTCAGTTCTGGGGGAGACAGGGTCCTCTGGAGTCAGGGGAAAAGGTTGAGGAAAGAAAGGCCTTTCTCAGAATGCCTGGGGCCTGGTCCTCAGGCCTAGACCTAACAGTATCCTGAGGCTCCCAATTCAGGAAGTTGTTGCAGACCACCCACTCCTTCACCCAGACCTCTGCTTCCCGCCCAGCAGGGACCACAGGGAAGAAGCCTTGTCCATGGCCTCAACACTCCCCAGAAGGCAGAACAGGCTGAACGAGTCTGTCCATGCAGGCACTACTCTAGGCTCTGGGACTCCCGTGAGAATAAAAAGCAAAAATCCTGTCTCCAAAGAGCTTAACACATGGACTTTTCCAGTTTTGCTCATTCCCTGAGACCAACTCTACCCTTGAGCAGAGAGGAACCTGCTCCCTTCTCTCCAGCCTCACACTGACCAGGAGAAATTTAATGAGCCCTCATGGTAGGCTCGGAGAAATGTGCAGCGACCACCTCAGAGCAACCTGGGTGCTGACAGGCCAGGTACTCTCTCACGAAGCCCTCAGCTCTCAATTCCATTGTGGGGCCACAGTTTCCCTCTCATACACTGGGGGGTACATGCACTCTCTGGTTTAGATCTGTAACTTGTCCACAACTTGTGAATAGCATGCCTTTGGAGAGGTTTCCTGTCAGGGTCTCAGTTTTTCCTTCTGTGAACTGGGAGGATAGTTAGCCCATTTTGGCTCAAAATGCCCCCTCTCTCTCTAAACTGCATGCTGTGTGACTCTGGGAAAAGCAAACCCATCTCTGGGTGTTTTTCAGCCTGAAAAGGAGAGGCACAGGAGATTGTGCGGCTAGCATCCTAAGGGGCTTGTTGTTGTTCAGTAGCTAAGTCGGTCCGACTCTTGCGATCCCATGGACTGTATCCCGCCAGACCCACCTGTTCACGGGATTTCTCTGGGAAGATACTGCCATTTCCTTCTCCAGGGGATCTTCCTGACCCCGGGATGGAACGCGCGTCTCCTACACTGACAGGTGGGTTCTTTTCCACGGAGCCACGAGGGAAGCCCTCTAAGGACCTTACAAGCTCTGAAATTCCCCAAGTTGGCTTAATTTCAGAACGCACAACGGGGCTCTACTTCCCGGCGCTCTAGCTTTACATTTTACGAGGTCAGACTGGGTCGAATGCACTCGGAGCCACTTCCCTCACTGAGAAGTCATTCTGTTTCATTCACTGGGGTTCCGGGGCGGGGGGGGGGGGGTCCCCTTCCTCTCCGGCTTCATTTTTCCCATCCGGAAAATGAGAAGACTGCGGCTAGGTTGCTATACTATGATTACACGTTCGTCCAATCCTCTATTCCCCTGAGACCGACGTGCCGGGTGTCTTGAGAGAAACCCCTGCATTCTCCGGTCTGTTTCCCCCGCTCCGACCGGGCGGCAGGAGTCGAGGGCCGGATGACACACTCGCTCTGCATCGCCCCTGCCCCAGCACCCGCCCAAAAGGCCTCTGGCGGCCGGTTCCCCCGTCGCCTCACCATGGTGTCGGCAGGGACCGGCCTCCCCGGCCACTTCCGCCACCGCCGCCGCCGCTCACGTTCCCGCCGGTAGCCGCCGCTGCGCGCCACTAAGCTGAAATAGAGTGGCAGCGACGCGAGCCAGTCAGAGCGGGGCTCGTGGGAAGGACAACCAATCCACCCAGAGTAAGGCGGGGCCTACTAAGCCCGGGGGGCGGGCCGGGCCGTGTGCTCACCAGTGAAATGAGGACCAGAGTCGTAAAGTGCCGCCGTGAGTGCTGCAAAAGGGGGCGGAACAATATGTGTCAGAGCAGGAGGCCTTGTGGGTAAAGGCGCTGGCGCAGGTCAGACGATCGAGGATCTCATCGGCTCCACGCTGTGGGCAAAGTCGGTTATTACTTCCAATTTCCTTGAGAAATGGAGGCTCTTCGGTTATTATTGGAATGTGCTTAATGTCTGCCTTCCCGCCTCTTTTCTGATTCTCATTATTGTTGTTGTTCAGTCGCTCAGTGAGTCGGACGCTTTGCGACCCGCATGGACTGCAGCACACCAGGCGTCCCCGCCCTTCTCTGTCTCCTGGAGTTTAGTCAAACTCACGTCGATCGAGTCGGTGATGCCATTCAACGATCTCATCCTCTGTCCTTCCCCTTCTCCTGCCTTCAGTCTTTCCCAGCATCAGGGTCTTTTCCAGTGAGTCGGCTCCTCGCATCAGGTGGCCAGAGTATTGAAGCTGAAGCTTCAGTATCAGTCCTTCAAATGAATACTCAGGGTTAAGGATTGACTGCTTTGATCTCTTTGCTGTCCAAGGGGCTCTAAATAGTCTTCTCCAGCACCACAGTTCAAAAGCATCAATTCTTCCGGCGCTCAGCCTTCTTTATGGTTTAATCCTCACATCTGTACATAACTACTGGAAAAACCATAGCTTAGACTATACGGGCTTATGTCGGCAAAGTGAAGGCTCTGTTCTTTAATACGCTCTCTGGGTTCGTCAGAGCTTTTCTTCCAAGGAGCAAGTGCCTTTTAATTCATGACTACAGTCACCATCTTTTGGTAGGTTGGAATCCTGGCTTTGTCCCTCAGAGCCTCAGTTCACCTCCCTTTAAAATGGACGTAATAAGTGCTGTAGAAGGTTGCAGTGAGGAGGAAATGAGGTAAAGCCATGGGAAAGCACATAGAACAGTGTCTACTTGATATATACAGATATGCAATATTCATTGAGCACCTACTATGGGCCTACTCTGGGAAACACAAAGTGAATAAACTAGACAAGACTCCTGGCCCTCCCAAGGCTTAGGAGGGGTGACAGTTGGTAAACAAGACAAATTGGCAAATGTATTCGTTCCCTTGGGCTGCCGTAACAGAGCAATCAAACTGGGTGGCTTTAAACCACAGAACTTGATCCAGAAGTCTGAACTCGAAAGATGTGGGCAGGATTGGTTTCTTCTAAAGGAGCTGAGGGACAATTCATCCCAAGCTTCTCCCCCAGCAATCCAGCAATGCTTGTAGTTCTTGGTTATAAACATGTCACTCTAATCTCTGCCTCTGTCATCACATAGCTTTTCTCTTTCCTCTTCTTTTCTTATGAGGACCCTCCTTTCTCTTATTGCGCACTGTGGACGCTAAGTTGCTTCAGTCATGTCTGACTCTTTGCCACCCTATGGACTGTAGCCCACCAGGCTCCTCTGTCCATGGGATTCTCCAGGCAAGAATACTGGAGTGGGTTGCCATGTCCTCCTCCAGGGGATCTTCCCGACCCAGGGAATCCAACCTGTGTCTCTTATGTCTCCTGCATTGGCAGGTGGGTTCTTTACCACTAGTGCCACCTGGGAAGCCTACCCACCCTACATCCAGGATAATTTCATCTTGAGATCTTGATTAAATCTGGAAAGAATGCATTTCAAATAAGGTCATATTCACAGATATGGGGACTAGAACTTATCTATGTTGTCTAAGATATGTTAGAACGTATCTTTTTAGAGCCAATTCTCAACCCACTGCATCAAGTATTAGCTATGATTCCTTTGAACATTGACATTTATTTGAATAGTTCACATCACCTAGGTGACCATGCATGTACTTTCACACGTGAGCATGTCTGCAGCCTGAATTTCCAAGAGGGATCCAGCTGGGTGACCATCGACTGTTCCTTTCTGTGTTTTGGCTTCCACACATGCCTTGACTCAGGTTTATAAATGAGACATAGGTGTCCTCCTCCAGTGCTACCCTTTTCCAGGCCTCCTTACTACCAGCATTGGCCTGAGAGATTTTTCCTTTCTTTGTTTGGCAGCGTTGCATGACTTGTGGAATCTTAGTTTCCGAATCAGGATTTGAACCCAGACCCCGGCAGTGAAAGCGTCAGGTCCTAACCACTGGACTACCAGGGAATTCTCAAGAGCCCAGAGCCAAGCTCTTCCAGCTGAGAAGACCCGATGCCTCTCAGAGCTGGCTCGGGAAGCCCCTGATGCTCAGCTTCTCAATAAAAGATTCCCCTGCATCAGGTCTCAGAGACCTGGGCAGAGGAGGATGAGAACCGCCCAGCCACATCCCACTGGGCAGGGCACTAGAATCTCCTCTCCAGGACCGAGTGAGGGGAGATGGTCTGGGGGTCAGTTTTGTTATGAAGGGACTGAGTGGTTGAGGCTTGTTCCTCCCTCTTTCTTCTTGCTAAAAACAAGAATACAGATTTCCCTTCATTCGTGATAGGGTGGTTGTTGTTTAGTCGCTGAGTCGTGTCCGACTCTCCGACTCTTTTGTTACCCCATGGGCTGTAGCCCACCAGGCTTCTCTGTCCACGGGATTTCCCAGGCAAGAATATTGGAGTGGGTTGCCATTTCCTTCTCCAGGGGGGTCTTCCCAATCCAGGGATTGAACCCAGGTCTCCTTCATTGGCAGGTGGGTTCTTTACCTCTGAGCCACCAGGGAAGCCCTGTGATGGGGTTATGTCCCAATAAACCCATTGTAAGTTGAAAATATCATAAATTGAAAATACATTTAATACATTTAGCCTACTAAACATCGTAGCTTAGTTTAGCCTAGCCTATCTTAAATGTGCTCAGAACACTCACATAAACCTACAGTTGAGCAAAATCATCAAACACAAGCCTATTGGATAATAGTGTTGAATACCTTATATAATGTATTGAATACTGTACTGAAAGTTAAAAAAAAAGTCAATGTATCAGTTGTTTACAGCTGTAACCACATGACTGACTGGGAGCTGAGGCTCATTGCCAGCTGCCCAGAATCACGAGAGAGCATCTTACCACATATCACTAGTCCAGGAAAAGGTCAAAATTCAAAGTTTGATTTCTTCATGAAGTTGAAAAATCTGAAGTCAAGCCATCACAAGTTGGGGACTGTCTGTGATCATCTCTACCAATCAGGGTTACTGTGTAGAGTGATCAAATGTGAAACTGGATAAAGATCGAAGCAGCAGATAGCCCTGGACACACAGCTGTCTTTCATGTCTCTGGGGTCTTCCCTCCCTCAGAAGCTGACCCTGAGATGAGGACTCAAGGATACATAGAGTACTCAAGGGGTGACCCTAGGACATCCCCACTGGGGATGGAGACCTGAGACAGGGAGGGAAGGGTTCCTGCAGTGGATGCCAATGAGCAGGTGACAAAGTGGACACCTGAGGGTTAGTCCAGCTGTGGACCTTAGGGAGACAACATAAGAGCTTGTGTCTCAAAGAGGTCCCACCCAGGTCAGGGCATTGTTTATTTTCCTCTCTATCATGGGCTTGGGGATGATCCCAGGGGTGCTGGTGAGGTCTGGGAAGTGTTTAGGACATTAGTAGCAGGCAACAGTGATATGCCAACTGGGATAGAGGGATCAGCGTGACTAGCCAAGCTGTGTTTGGCAAGGGTAAAGGCCGCTTTGATGTAAACAACAGAAACTGGGGCACATGATGTGCTCCAATGTCAACACGGTGCTGGCAGAAAATTGCATGGTCATTCACCTCTTCCTGACTTTTCTAGATCTTTCTATGTGCAGTCTTTCTCCTTTTGCGCAATTGATAAACTCGTTTTCATCCTTGAAAACTCTGCTTGGGTGACCCCTTGTGGCAGACTATGGTTACTACAGTTTGCTCAGCTCTTTCAACCTTCAGTTCAGTTCTGTTCAGTCGCTCAGTCGTGTCCAACTCTTTGCGACCCCATGAATCGCAGCACGCCAGGCCTCCCTGTCCATCACCAACTCCCCGAGTTTACTCAAACTCATGCCCATTGAGTCGGTGATGTCATCCAGCCATCTCATCCTGTCGTCCCCTTCTCCTCCTGCCCCCAATCCCTCCCAGCATCAGGGTCTTTTCCAATGAGTCAACTCTTTGCATGAGGTGGCCAAAGTATTGGAGTTTCAGCTTCAGCATCAGTCCTTCTAATGAACACCCAGGACTGATCTCCTTTAGGATGGACTGGTTGGATCTCCTTACAGTCCAAGGGACTCTCAAGACCTTCTCCAACACCACAGTTCAAAAGCATCAATTCTTCAGCGCTCAGCTTTCTTCACAGTCCAACTCTCCCATCCATACATGACCACTGGAAAAACCATAGCCTTGACCAGATGGACCTTTGTTGGCAAAGTAATGTCTCTGCTTTTTAATATGCTGTCTAGGTTGGTCATAACTTTCCTTCCAAGGAGTAAGCATCTTTTAATTTCATGGCCACAGTCACCACCTGCAGTGATTTTGGAGCCCAAAAAATTAGTCTGACACTGTTTCCACTGTTTCCCCACCTATTTCCCATGAAGTGATGGGATCAGATGCCATGATCTTAGTTTTCTGAATGTTGAACTTTAAGCCAACTTTTTCACTCTCCTCTTTCACTTTCATCAAGAGGCATTTTAGTTCCTCTTCACTTTCTGCCTTAAGGGTGGTGTCATCTGCATACCTGAGTTTATTGATATTTCTCCCGGCAATCTTAATTCCAGCTTGTGCTTCTTCCAGCCCAGCGTTTCTCATGATGTCCTCTGCATATAAGTTAAATAAGCAGGGTGACAATATACAGCCTTGACGTACTCCTTTGCCTATTTGGAACCAGTCTGTTGTTCCATGTCCAGTTCTAACTGTTGCTTCCTGACCTGCATATAGGTTTCGCAAGAGGCAGGTCAGGTGGTCTGGTATGCTCATATCTTTCAGAATTTTCCACAGTTTATTGTGATCCACACAGTCAAAGGCTTTGGCATAGTCAATAAAGCAAAAATAGATGTTTTTCTGGAACTCTCTTGCTTTTTCGATGTTCCAGTGGGTGTTGGCAATTTGATCTCTGGTTCCTCTGCCTTTTCTGAAACCAGCTTGAACATCTGGAAGTTCACGGTTCACATATTGTTGAAGCCTGGCTTGGAGAATTTTGAGCATTCTTTACTAGCGTGTGAGATGAGTGCAATTGTGTGCGGTAGTTTGAGCATTCTTTGGGATTGCCTTTCTTTGGGATTGGAATGAAAACTGACCTTTTCCAGTCCTGTGGCTACTGCTGAGTTTTCCAAATTTGCTGCCATATTGAGTGCAGCACTTTCACAGCATCAGCTTTCAGGATTTGAAATAGCTCAACTGGAATTCCATCACCTCCACTAGCTTTGTTCGTAGTGATGCTTTCTAAGGCCCACTTGACTTCACATTCCAGGATGTCTGGCTCTAGGTGAGTGATCACACTCACACATCGTGTTTATCTGGGTCATGAAGATCTTTTTTGTACAGTTCTTCTGTGTATTCTTCCCACCTTTCCTTAATATCTTCTGCTTCTGTTAGGTCCATACCATTTCTGTCCTTTATCGAACCCATCTTTTCATGAAATGTTCCCTTGGTATCTCTAATTTTCTTGAAGAGATCTCTAGTTTTTCCCATTCTGTTGTTTTCCTCTATTTCTTTGCATTGATCACTGAGGAAGGCTTTCTTATGTCTCCTTGCTATTCTTTGGAACTCTGCATTCACATGGGAATATCTTTCCTTTTCTCCTTTGCTTTTTGCTTCTCTTCACAGCTATTTTTAAGGCCTCCTCAGACAACCCTTTTGCCTTTTTGCATTTCTTTTCTATGGGGATGGTCTTGATCCCTGTCTCCTATACAATGTCACGAACCTCCATCCATAGTTCATCTGGCACTCTGTCTATCAGATCTAGTCCCTTAAATTTATTTCTCACTTCCACTGTATAGTCATAAGGGATTTGATTTATGTCATACCTGAATGGTCTAGTGGTTTTCCCTACTTTCTTCAATTTAAGTCTGAATTAGGCAGCAAGGAGTTCATGATCTGAGCCACAGTCAGCTCCTGGTCTTGTTTTTGCTGACCGTATAGAGCTTCTCCATCTTTGGCTGCAAAGAATATAATCAATCTGATTTCAGTGTTGACCATCTGGTGATGTCCATGTGTAGAGTGGTGGCCAATCAGAATTCAATCCTAGAGGAAATCAGTCAGTCAGTCCTAAAGGAAATCAACCCTGAATATTCATTGGAAGGACTGATGCTGAAGCTGAAGCTCCGATACTTTGGCCACCTATTGTAAAGAGCTGGCTCATTGGGAAAGACCCTGATGTTAGGAAAGACTGAGGGCAGAAGAAGAGGAGGGGTGACAGAGGATGAGATGGTTGGATGACATCACTGACTCAATGGACTTGAGTTTGAGCAAATTCCAGGAGATAGTGAAGGACAGGGAAGTGTGTGCTGCAGTCCATGAGGTCACAAAGAGTTGGACATGACTTAGCAACTGAATAACACCACCAAATCAGTCCTCTGTCCACCTGGGCAAAGTGATTGATTGGTTTAATAGGAGCAAGTGACCAACCAAGGCCGATTAGACTCTCCCTTGAAAGGGATACTGAGGGCTAGAAGGGAGAAAAGCACTTTCTATAGAGGTTTTTGAAAGTGCAATAGTGAAAGCCCAGGGCTATTACAACTGATCTTCTGGAAGAAGCTCTCTACTGACTGAATCTAACATACACAAGAACTCTGTGGAAAAGAGGCATATTTTCAGCTCCTGGATCCAGCTATACCTGAAGTTAAAGGTATACTTTCCACATATATGAATACAAGTAGTTGTCCTTTGTTGCTTAATCCACTTGGAGTTTAGACTCTGTCCCTAGCAATTGGTAAGCCCTCCACTAATGCATCAGTTCAGTTCAGTTCAGTCGCTCAGTCGTGTCCGATTCTTTGCGACCCCATGAATCGCAGCACGCCAGGCCTCCCTGTCCATCATCAACTCCCAGAGTCTACTCAAACTCATGTCCATCGAGTCGGTGATGCCATCCAACCATCTCATCCTCTGTCGTCCCCTTCTCCTCCTGCCCCCAATTCCTCCCAGCATCAGGGTCTTTTCCAATGAGTCAACTCTTCGCATGAGGTGGCCAAAGAAACTCCAACAGAAACTGGAGTTTCAGCTTCAACATCAGTCCTTCCAATGAACACCCAGGACTGATCTCCTTTAGGATGGTCTGGTTGGATCTCCTTGCAGTCCAAGGGACTCTCAAGAGTCTTCTCCAACACCACAGTTCAAAAGCATCAATTCTTCGGCGCTAAGCTTTCTTCATAGTCCAACTCAGATCCATACATGACCACTGGAAAAACCATAGCCTTGACTAGACGCATAGCTTTCTGAATTCTGGAGTGACTGTCCCCCAAAATCTAATCATTCCGTTTCTTATACTTTGAATTTCAGTACCTTGTATTGATTTTCAATCAATACCTGGTTTGGCCCCGGTTGTAACTGCTTGTTTGCACACGTAATCTTACTTGATCCTGACTTACAGGAACAACGTCAGAGTTTGCATGGGCCACTGTTTGAGGCTGCAGCACAGTTTTTCCTTCCCCTTCATCATGGACACTTGACATAGGTTCAGCTAATCAGAGGTCTTCCCCGGGAAGCTGCCGGAATCGCAGAGCTGGAGTAATGTGCGTCAGGCACAGACACAGCCATCTTTCCACTTTGGCATCTTGGCCCTGTTTAATCCTAGATCCAGCTGTACCTGAGACTTCATAAATTGTCATCGTTTCCTATCCCTTGAAAATACTCAAAAAAGAAAATACTCCTCCATTTTTTGCGGTCCAATTTAAATTATATTTCTGACAGTAGAAACCTAAAGAGTTTCTGCTAAACCTATCAAATTAAAAAAGATACACTAGAGACTTCCTCGGTGGTCCAGCGGTTAAGAATCCACCTTTCATTGCTGGGGACAGGGTTTCAGTGGATGGATCTGGGAACTAGGATCCCACATGCAGCAAGGCAGCTAAGCCTGAGTGTGCAACCAAGACCCCACACAGCCAAAAATAAATAAATAAGTTAATTAATTAAAAAAATAAAAGATACACCACCCTGCACTTTAAAAATGAGAGGAGGAGTACTGTAAAACTCAATGCTGACAAAGTGAAACCGGTAGACATATATTTTAAGTGGAAGAAAATGGCATTATGTTTCAAAATCCATAAAAGTGTCACACCCTGCAACTCAGTAATTTATTTCTGAAAACTCACACTAAGGAGGTCTTGCAAATGAAGGGAACTGCTCTGTGCCAAGGCCTTGCAGCAATGTCACCAATTTTAAAATAGCAGAAAGAATATAAATATCTAACAACAGTGGACTAGTTGATTAAGCTATATTTCTTCCACTAGACAGAATATTTTCCATTCATTAAAAAATTGTATTTTAATCCTCCCCCACCCCTACCCTGGGGGGGGGGGCAGTACAGTGGGCTGAACTTAGTGGTTAGATTTTAAACAATAGAGAAAAGGGAAAATAGAAACTCAACAGCAAAAATACCGGCAACACCTCCTGTAGTGGGTTGAATGTGTGGTGTGCATGTGCTCGCGTGCTGGGTTGTGTTCGACTCTCTGTGACCTTATGAACAGACTTGCTCGCCAGGCTCCTCTGTCTATGGAATCTTCCAGGCAAGAATACTTGAGTGGGTTGCCATTTCCTCCTCCAGGGGATCTTCTCGACCCAGGGATCAAACCCGTGTCTCCTGCATTGGTAGGTGGATTCTTTACCAAGGAGCTACCTGAGAAGCCAGTGGGTTGAATGGTGGCCCCCTAAACACATGTCCAAGTCCTGACCCCAGTACCAGTGAAAGTGACCTTATTTGAATAAAGAGTCTTTTCAGATGTAATTCAGCTAAGGAGCCAGGGGTCATCGGGGATTTAGGTTGGAGCTGGAACCCAGTGACTGATAATCTTCTAAGAAAAGGCAGAGGGAGATTTGAGATGCAGAGAAGACAGAGGTGGAGACGGGAGTGATGCGGCCACAAGCCAAGGGATGCCTGGAGCCCCCCGGAAGCAGGGCGTGACAAAGAAGGACTCTTCCCTACAGCCTCTAGAGGGAACGTGGCCCTGTCAGCACCTTGACCTTGATTTCAGACTTCTGGCTTCCAGGAGTGCAAGAGAATAAATGTGCGTTATTTAAGCCAGAGTCTGTGGTCATCTGATATACAATCATGAGAATCTCATACACCGCCTTAATCAAGTAATTCAGGTTATGTCACTGTGACAAGTCATGTGGAAGTCAGGGATCCCCGATATGGCAAGATGAGAAGGGCGCCTCAACTCTGGTTTTCCTCGGACTCCCATCCTAATCATAACAAGGACATCAGGCAGACCCAGATCAGGGGAGCCTGAAGGACGCCTGGCCCGTCCTCCCCAAGACTTCAAAGGTCATGAGCAACAGGGAAAGCTCAAGGAGCCGTCCCAGCCAGAGGAAACTGACGAGGTGTGATGACTTAATGGAACAAGGTTCCCTGGCCAGGGTTCTGGACCAGAGAGAGGACATGGATGGAAGAACTGGTGACATCTGAATACGGTCAGATGGCTGGCTGACAGCAGTGCACTGGTGTTGATTTCTTAGTTGTACAAATAATAGAACTGATAAGGTAAGCTGTTCCTATTTGGTGACCGTGGGTGAAGAGATAGGGAACTCTCTGTGTTGTCTTTGCAACTTTTCTGTAGATCCGAACTTATTCCAGTATTAACAGCTCATTTAAAAAGTCACATAGGGGACTTTCCTGGCAGTCCGAGCTCCTAATGCAAGGCACACGTGTTCAATCCCTGGTCTGGGGACTAAGATCCTGCATGCTGCATGCCGCATGCCGCAGGGTTGGGCCAAGAAGACCAAAAACCAAAACAAAATTTCCAAATCATATGACCAAAACATGGAAGCAATCTAAATGTCCATCAACAGATGAAAGGATAGAGATGTGATATATTGCATATATAAATAAATAAATAAAATGGATATTACTCAACCATGAAAAGGGCTTCCCTGGTAGCTCAGCTGGTAAAGAATCCACCTGTAATGCAGGAGACCCCAGTTCGATTCCTGGGTCACGAAGATCTGCTAGAGAAAGGATAAGCTACCCACTCCAGTATTCTTGGGCTTCCCTGGTGGCTCAGATGTAAAGAATTCGCCTGCAATGCGGGAGACCTGGGTTTGATCCCTGGGTTGGGAGGATCCCCTGGAGAAGGGAAAGGCTACCCCCTCCAGTATTCTGGCCTGGAGAATTCCATGGACTGTAGAGTACATGGGGTCGCAAAGATTTGGACACGACTGAGCAACTTTCAGTTTCAGCCATGAAAAAGAATGAAATAATGCCATTTGTAGCAACAAGGATGGACTAGATATTATCATATTAAGTGAAGTAAGGCAGACAAAGACAAATATCATATGATATCACTTGTATGTAGAATCTAAAAAAGATACAGATGAGCTTATTTACAAAACAGAAATAGACTCACAGACATTGAAAACAACTTATGCTTACCAAAGGGGATAGTGGTAGCTGGGGGAAGAGATAAATTAGAAGTTTGAGATTAACATATACACACTACTATATATAAAACAAGAAAACAACAAGGACCTCCTGTATAGCACAGGGAACTATACTCAATATCTTGTAATAACCCATAATGGAAAAGAATATGTGTCTATGTATAACTGAATCACTTCACTGTATAACTGAAACAAACACAACATGTTAAATTAACCACGCTGCTGCTGCTGCTAAGTTGCTTCAGTCGTGTCCGACTCTGTGCGACCCCACAGACGGCTGCCCGCCAGGCTCCGCCACCCCTGGGACTCTCCAGGCAAGAACAATGCAGTGGGTTGCCATTTCCTTCTCCAATGCATGAAAGTGAAAAGTGAAAGCGAAGTCGCTCAGTCGTGTCCGACTCTTCGCAACCCCATGGACTGCAGCCCACCAGGCTCCTCTGTCCATGGGATTTTCCAGGCAAGAGTACTGGACTGGGGTGCCATTGCCTTCTCCGAAATCAACCATACTTCAGTTTAAAAAGTCACCTGTAACAGAGATGCACTATATAGAGTAACTGTGATGAAGAGGAGGAGCTCTTCCATGAGTTCAGGGTTTTTGAGCACAAGCCGCTGGAGGCACCCATTCTGCTTTATGGTGCCTTACAATAATTGTTACGTTTTCCTTCCCCAGAAACCCATATCAGTAGATTGACTTTACTGTGTGCATGTGAGCAAACCCAAGTTTGGTTCATTAACAAAAGCACCCCTTCCATTTTCTAGCCTGAGACCCCTAAAGGACTCACAGGTATCAAGACCAACTGGAGTAAAAGAAGCATTCACCTTTTTAAACATACGTATCTACCCAACTGTCCCTCTGTCTGATTTGGTCAAAAGGCCATCCAAGTCCCTGAACTGGGCCCAGTTTGCCCTTGACAGAGTCTAAAGAAAGGAGCCCCAAGAAGGAGTCATGGGGTCCTTTAGGCTTCCACTCTCTCCCTTCCTCCCCCAAGGCCACACCCAGCAGGAGCTGGCAATGTGAAGAGTCTTGAAGATCCCCAGGGGTAGGATCTGAACCCAGCTCCAGTCCCAACCTCCCCAACCTGGCTGTATGTGGCCATGTGTCTCTAATCTCCCAGTGTTATCACAGTGGGAGCCCACAGAAGAATGCAGCTTCCTTCCCAAGCCAACCTCCAGCATGGTGGGTTCTGTTCTACTTAGCACGTTTATTGAGCATCTACTGCATGCTGGGCCCTGTGAAAGCAGTGACCAAGTCAGACCAGGTCCCTGCCCTCCCAGGCTCACAGTCCAGAGGGAGAGACAGTCTGCAGCTGCATAATCGTATGAATAAGTGTGAAGTTACAGTAGTGACACATGTCAGAAGAGACTGGAGATGTTATCTGGAGGGAGGGCGTGTGGAAGACTGGATAGGCTGTGGGTTTGTTGATCAACTAAGCAATACACCACACTCATCTTTCCATATCAAACACTCAGACCATCCTATTAAAAAAAACACTATATAGTACAGGGTACTATATTAAATATCTTGTGTTAAATCATAATGGAAAAGAATATGAAAAAGAATGTATAGATATGTATGTATAACTGAATCATTTTCCTATACAGTAGAGATTAACACAACATTGTTAATCAACGATACTAAAATACATTAAAAAAATTTTGTCCCACAAAGACACACTGCCCACATTGTTATCTATGCTGCTGCTAAGTTGCTCCAGTCGTGTCTGACTCTGTGCGACCCCATAGACGGCAGCCCACCAGGCTCCTCTGTCCCTGAGATTCTCCAGGCAAGAACACTGGAGTGGGTTGCCATTTCCTTCTCCAATGCATGCATGCATGCTAAGTCACTTCAGTTGTGTCTGACTCTGTGCGACCCTATGGACAGCAGCCCACCGGGCTCCTCTGTCCACGGGATTCTTCAGGCAAGAACACTCCTATCACAGACTTTACCTTCCTTCCCAGGACTCAGTGGGGCCTTGGCACTCTTTGATCCTCATTTTACAGATAAGGAAACAGGTTTGGAATGTGAAAATAACTCATCCAAGAGTGCACACCATGTGAAGAGCCAGGAAGAATTTGAACCCAGGACAGTTTTCTCTAGTCACTATACTTCTTGCCCTCCATTCTCTCCCTAAAAAAAAAATGCATAATAATTTTAAGAGGGACAGTTCTCTTTTTTTTTTTTTAGGAACAATTCTTGACAAAAGAACTTTTTTTGTTTGTATTGTGACTCTGTGGCATTTGGGATCTTAGTTTCCAGACCAGGGATGGAACCCACAACTCCTACATTAGAACTGCAGAGTCTTATACACTGGACTGGCAGAGAAGTTCCTAAAATGCTTTTTTTGGTTTGTTTTTGTTGTTGTTTTTATTTTTTAACAACTCTGGGAAATAAGATGTGGTACCTGAGTCTACTGGGCTTTCCAGGTGGTGCAAGTGGTAAAAAACCCACCTGCCAATGCAGGAGACATAGAGATGTGGGTTTGACCCCTGTGTTGGTAAGATCCCCTGGAGTAGAAAATGGCAACCCACTCCAGTATTCTTTCTTGGAGAATCCCATGGAGAGAGGGGCCTGGCAGGCTACAGTCCATGGGGTCACAATGAGTCAGACATGACTGAGCAACTACTATTTTGGGGCTTCCCTGGTGGCTCAGAAGGTAAAGAATCTGCAATGTGGGAGATTTGAGTTTGATCTCTCGGTCAGGAAGATCCACTGGAGAAAGGAATGGCACCCCACTCCAGTATTCTTACTTGGAGAATTCCGTGGATAGAGGAGCCTGGTGGGTTACAGTCCATGGGGTCACCAAGAGTTGGACATGACTGAGCGACTCCACTTTATTTTTATTTTTATTTTTTTTTTTTGAGCGACTCCACTTTAAAGGGAAGGATGTTCTGACACATGCTACAGTTTGGATTAACCTTGAGGACATTAT
This sequence comes from Cervus canadensis, assembly GCF_019320065.1. Classification (NCBI taxonomy): domain Eukaryota; kingdom Metazoa; phylum Chordata; class Mammalia; order Artiodactyla; family Cervidae; genus Cervus; species Cervus canadensis. The sequence continues at coordinate 104,101,773 of NC_057389.1, forward strand.
GCTAAGTGAAATAAGCCAGGCACAGAAGGACAAATACTGGATGATTCTGCTCTTATGAGTTTCCTAGAAGGAGTCAAACTCACAAAGAAAGTAGAATGGTAGGTGCCAGGCACTGGGGGAGGGGAGAATGGGGAGTTGTTGCTTTTTCATGGATACAGTTTCAGTTTTGCAAGATGAAAAGAGCTCTGGGCTTTCCCTGGTGGTGCAGTGGGTAAGAATCTGCCTGCCAATGCAGAGGACACAGGTTCAATCCCTGGGGAGATTTCACATGCTGCGAGCAACTAAGCCGGTGCGCCGCAAGGAATCAGTCTGTGCGCTGCATGCCGCTGCTGAAGCCCACTCGCCCAGAGCCCGCGCACCACAGCAGAGTCGTCTCAATGGCTGCAACCAGAGAAAGCCCAAGCAAAGCTCAAGACTCCGCGCAGCCAACAAAATAAGAGCTCTGAAGGTTGGGTGCACAACAATATGAAGAATGTTCTTTTAAACATCGTTGAACTGTACACTTGAAAATGGTCAATTTTATGTGTGTTTTACCACAATAAAAAAAAAAAAATCTAGGACTTCCCTGGTGATCCAGTGGTTAAGACTCCACACTTCCATTGCAGGGGGCATGCGTTCAATCTCTGGTCAGGGAACTAAGATCCCATATGCCATGTGGCATGGCCAAAAAAAAAAAAAAAAAAAAAATCTAGTGGTGTTTTTCAAAGAGAGTGTCCATATCATCTTTATTTCTGAGTAGTACAATTCAGTTCAGTTGCTCAGTCGTGTCTCTTTGTGACCCCATGGACTGTGGCACGCCAGGCTTCCCTGTCCATCACTTAACTCCTGGAGCTTGCTCAGACTCACGTCCATCAAGTAAGTGATACCAGTGGAAGAAATGTGGAAGTGTCTCCCTTCCACCTCCCCCTTCACCTCCCCCACATCTTGGTTCCCTCCCCAAAGGCCCCACTATCATCACTCCTACTCTTCCTTCCTCAGATAGTTTCTGCATTTGCAAACAAATCTTTCCTTTCCCTGACATTTGTATTTCCAACAATGCTTCCACACTTAAAAAAATCATTATGACAAAATACACATAACACTTAACACTTCAACCATTTTAAAGTGTATAATCCAGTGGTATCAAAGACATTCACCATGTTGCACAACCATCGCCTCTTATCTAGTTTCAGAATGCTTTCATCACCCTCAGAAGAAACCGTGTTCCCATTAGCAGTCACATCCTAGCCCCCCTCCCCTAGCTCCTGACAACTACTAAGCTACTATCTGTCTCCATGGATTTGCCTGTTCTGGACATTTTGTATACTTAGAATCATACACTGTGTGACATTTCCTGTCTGACTTCTTTTACTCAGCATGATATTTTCAAGGTTCCTCCAGGCAGCAGCATGTGTCCCTGCTTCATTTACTATTGAACAGTATTCCACTGTTTGAAATAATGGAAAGTAAACAGTTGTTGTTTTTTTTTTTTTTAATCTAATGAGCATTTGTTTTGTTTTCTTCCTTTTGGTGGTCCTGAATTGTACTGTCATGAGCATTCAAAAACTTTCACAGTATTTGGACACTTGTAATTATTTGGGGAGTATCCCTAGAAGTAGAATTGCTGGGGTCTTCAGTAACTATGTTTAACCTCTTGAAGAACTGCCAAATTTTTCCACAGTAACTAGACTTTGCAGGAGTGGCTTTCCAATGTAACCATTTTGGTTTTGTTTTTTTTTTAAAGCTGTCCATCCCTCCCCTTCCCTTTACCTAAGGGTGTCCCAGGCACTGTGCTGCTGGTTACACTGTTGCTAAGCCAGACTGAACTCACCATTTGGCTCCTCCAGCCAACTTTCTTTCACCTTGCTTGTCCCTCTCCAAGGAATCAGTTACTCCTGATCCAAGTCCTGGCCCCTTCCACGTGTGACTTGGGACAAGTGACTTAGCGGCTCTAGGTTCCTTATCCTCACTTGCAAAACAGGGTAAGAACAGTTCCTCCCTCCAAAGGTTTGTGATATTAAAAAGAAACAAACATACACTACTGACTTCCATGGTAGTCCAGTGCCTAAGACCCCACATTCCCAAAGCAGGGGGCCTGTGTTTGATCCTTGATCAGGGAACTAGATCCTACATGCTGCAACTAAGTGTTTGAATGCCACAGCTAAAAAATCCTGAATGTCACAACTAAAGGTTCCACATGCCACAACGAAAATCGAAGATCCTGAGTGCCACAACTAAAACCTGGCACAGCCAAATAAATAAATGTGTGTTGTTGTTTTTTTTTGAAGACCTTAAAAAGAAAAAAAGAACACTAGTGATGTGCTTAAACAGGGACTGCATCCAGTGACATGAACTTTTATCCCCAGTCACTCGTGGCAGTAGCATGTGACTCAGTTTCTCTGATCACCATTAACTCTGGGTGTTAACAGTTTCCTTTTCTCCCCCCAGTGCAATGGGGGGGAAATGACACCCACTGTGGTTTCTCTCTTTCCACAGTCCCGGCTTCTAGCAATGCATGCACTTCATCCAGACATTTATTACATGTTTGAATGATAAAATCTGATTCTTGGTAAGATTTTAGTTCTGTTCCCTTCTTCCCATTGGCTGAGCTGTCACTCCCAAGCCAGCCCAGGCAAGATCTCAGATTTTCTGAATTCTACCTGAAGCTGCCAGAGACCAAAATAGCCACTAAGTATGTGATCTCGGGCTTGAGCTTGCAAACAAGGCTTTGGGCAGTTCGGAGAACGCTGCCTTGGGTATTCTGAGGCCTGGGTCAGAGACAGACGGTCCTTGGTCAGCACCCTGGTTAATCCAGGCCAAGGCTGCTTGGAATGAGAGGTCAGTGACCCAACTCCAAGGTCCAGCCCTGTTTCTAAGGATGCGGCCAGAAACTCAGTGTTATTTTTCTGGCTATCTTGGGAGGAATTCTGACCTCTGAGGAACGTGGACTGGGGACCTACTGTGTGCCAGGCACAAGGCTCTAATGTAGACATGCCCCTGCTCTGGAATTTAGGGCAGGAAGTGGGAAATAAACCAGAACAGCAGTGCCTCTAAAGGGATGATTTCTGAATGTGACTGCTGCTCTGAACAGAGTGGAACAAGGAAATGAGATGGACCTACTTGGGTGGTGGTGAAGTGGGGTAGGGATTTCAGCCGAGGTGAGGCGGACACCTAGGAGTTTATGTTCCAGCTGAGTTCTGAAGAAGCATTTGGTTTCGCAGGAATCTTCAGAACATGTTCCAGGCAGAGGGAGCAGCAAGTGCAAAGGCCCTGCGGCTGGGCCCTTGGAGGACTGCTGGGGTTAGGGCAGCTGTGTCCTGGAACAACAAGCGGGGGGAAGGCCTGGTCTCTGGGGCCACATCAGCCTCCTCAACATACGAGCCTGCTTCAGGCACCACCCAGTTGTGCCGTGTGTTCACTTTATTTCGTTCCCCCCCCTCAGACTCCTGGCCTGAATGCCGCATCTGTGGCCCCAGGAGGCTTTAGGTGAGTGGCTTCCCGAACTATGCCTCAGTTTTCTCATCTGTCAAAGGGACCGAATAAAGGAGCCTTACTCACAGGGAGAAGGGGGGGCGGGGCTCCGATATAATTCACAGCAGCGAAGAGTGGACATTTGTGGACTATATGATCAGCTCGTCCCCAAGGCATGACTCAGTGAGTTGGAGCGGCCACAGCCTGCGAGATGAACCGTCCGAATCTTGCAGGAAAACAGGTTGGGGACCGTGAGGAGCCACACACTTCTCAGCGGAGAGTTACGGACGCGGCGCGCGCGCTGCGTCTCGGGCCCGGGCACGCGCACGCCCGGCGGCCCGGACGGGGGCGGGGCCTGGCGGGGGCGGGGCCTGGCGGGGGCGGGACCGGGCTCGGGGGCGGGGCTGCGCGGGTCCGAGCGGCGGCAGCTGACTCGCCAGTGCGGACCGGGAACCGGTCAGAGGCACAGCTTGAGCCGGCCATGGAGCAGCCCAGGAAGGCGGTGGTGGTGACGGGTACGAAGGCATCGCGCGCATGGCGGCCGCGGCGGGGGCGGCCCGGGGCAGGGCTTGGGTGGGGCGGTTCGGGAGGCAGCGGGGCGCGTCGCGGGGAGGGACGCGGCGGCCGGGTGGGGCAGGTGCTAGAAGTCGCCTCAGGTTTGGAAGGTGTCATCGCCCGCGGGAGCCCAGCGCAGTCCGCGCGAAACAGAGAACGTGGAGAAAGGGGCGCCCCTGGGATCCCACTGTCAGGGGTCGGGGCAGCCAAGGACGTGGGGGTCCTGGCAAACGCCCCGCACGGAGCAGGCCCCTCTGGCGTCCTCCCTTCCCCGGTTGGGGACACTGACCCTCCGGACACCTGTTTGTTGTGTCTGCCCTCCCGAGGTCGGGACAGTGTGGGTGTCGCCACCCCCGGTCCCAGGGGACAAAGGCCGATTTGCGGGCAGGAAGTGCCCCGGTGACAAATGAACGTCTTGCCGGACACGGCTCCCCGAACCCTGCGCTAATGAGGGGCTGCTCCCCCGAGGCAGGGGCCGGCGGAGTTCGGGGGACCTCGGGTGCCGGCCGTTCTTCCGGTTGTTTCAGGGACTGTCTTGATCAAAATCTTTCCTGCCCGGGCTGTTTGTGGATAAGCCTGCTCCCCCCTTCACCCCCCCCCACTCCTCTGTCACCAACTCCCCGAAACTAACTGCGCCTCCCCCTCCGAGAGACTCCGCCTCGGAGCCTCGTGGGCGTCAACTTCCGCCGGGCCTCTGCGGGGAGTGGGAGGGGGGACCCGTCATGAGGGGTGACAGTGAGCAATCCGGCCAAGACTCAAACAGGTGGTGTGTGGCCCAGGAAGGTCCGGGCTGGCCCTGGAATTCCTCGGAGGATGGAAGAAGCCACTTACTTGGCAGGTGTGTAACGTTGCCAGGGGGTCACTTTCCCCTGCAGCCCTCCCGTGTCTGCTTGTTTATTACTTTAGGGCTGACTCTGGCGGCGGCCCTGGGAGGGACATTTTTCTGGCCTGAGGTTATTAGATCTTTACCGTCTCATTTTGCAGAAGGGGAAACCGAGTCTCACAGAGGTGCCCTTGTTTGTCTGAGCTGGGACCCATGTTTGGTCCATGCGGGATGAGGAAAGGGGTAGAGAGATTCTGACCCTACTTGGGGGCCCCCTGCTGTTCCAGGACACAGTATTCCTCCCAGGGCCATGATACCGCTTGGGGCACTTGGCCCAGCTGGAGTGACCCATGACACGTGATCAAGGACAGCCTCTCTTGAAGAGATTTATTTTTTAGATAGTGTGTTTGGGTTGGTCAGAAGAGGCAGGCCACAGACTCTGCTGGGTCTGGGTTTGAATCCCTGCTCCTCCGTCTTCTCGCTGTGTGACCGTGGACAGCTGGTTTCACCTCTGTGCTTCAGTCAGGAAACACCCTTGCCTGAAAGGGAGGCACAGGGGGGCTGAAGGCCACAGGGCATGCAGAGCACCCGGCACATCCTCAGGTACAGTCTGGTTTGTAAATAAATGGGGCGCAGTGACTAGGGAGGAGGATGATGAGATGGTGCCTGGACAGCCTGACCTGCGAGATACCCACGTACATCACTTAAGGGCCATTCCTTATCAGACCGTGAATCACGAAGCACCTCCAGCCCTGTAATTCCAGAGCCCAGGATAGGTGCACGAAGACAGTGATAAAATCGTTATATTTGGGGGTCACAGCTAGGGGAAGACACTGCAAGGGGAACAAAGTCGGCCTTTTCTGGAGCAAAAGCGGGCGCTGGCCCCTTGGCACACGAGGCCAGGTGAGAGTGAGAGCAAGGAAGGACTCGAAACTTCTGTTAAGAACAGTTACGTGGCGGGGCGCTCTGAAGGGACCGCTGGGTGCACCCCAGAACTTGGACTGGGCCCTGACATTGTCCCAGGCATGGCTGCTCCCGAAGCTCCGTGCTCCGTTCTTGTGGATACATGCAGCCACCTGGCCCTGGGCGGGCCAGGAGGGGCCACTGGGTGGTGATGTGCTGCTTTTACTTTTTTTTCAGGATTCGGCCCTTTTGGGGAACACACTGTGAATGCCAGTTGGATTGCGGTCCAGGTAACTGAATCCAGAGGGGAGGAATCAGGCTGGGCTTCCCCTGGCAATATTTGGTGCCAAAGAAAGCAAGGAACCTATGAAGAGAGCGTCTCCCATGAAGTTTCCCGGAGAAAGATGTTATGAGTCATAGGTATTCCTGCTCAGATAGTTACCGCGGTAATGTTTGTTGAGTGCTTGCTCTGTGCCAGGCATTTTTTTCTGCCTAGAGCACTGAGTTCTTGCAACAACCCTTAGGTGTGTTTATTCTTGTGCCCACTTTACAGATGAGGAAACTGAGGCCCACAGAGAGTTATTTGAGGCCATCCAGCTGAGAAACCAGAACGGTCTTTCTTCAAAAGTGTCCCATGCCCCAGCCAGGTTTAGCGGGGGCCAGGCAGGGATATTGGGAATTGTGGCAACCTTGTAGAGGGGATTGCAGTGATCCTCTGTGTTGCCTCCTGGCAGCTGAAGGAAGCAAAAACTGCATATTGAGGGCAGGGAGGGGGGAGTCTTCCCTGTTGTCACAAGCCTTCTAGTTTCTTTGTCAGCTGGGGCATTTGGAGAGACAGACTGGGGAACAATGGGCAGAGAGAAAGAGAGAAACGTTTTCTCCTTATATAAATCAGATCTGCAGAGACCCGAGCCAAACTAGTGTTAATCCTAGCCCATTAGCTGCTTGATTTAAAGCACCCCCCGCCCTGGCTTTCCACTTCAGAGCCCTGAATTTGGAGAAAAGTCCAAGGTGAAACCTCAGCATGTCAACACCTAGTTGGGAGACCCCCACGTTTTTTTATACCCTTCTTCCAGACCTCCAAATCTCAGCCACATTCGTCTCTCTTTTTAAAAAAAAATTTCACCCCACTTTGGAAGCAAGACAGAGGGACGGGATCCCCGGGACTCCACAGATGGGAGCGTGTCTGAGGCCCTGCTCGTTGCACCCGCTCCCTGGAGCCCCAGACAAAAAAGAAACAGCGTGTTTCTCAAGATGTGTGTGTCTGGCTTTGTGCGAGTTTCAGACAGGAGTCTTCACGGGGCTGAGTGGACACAAAGCCGTGTGTCTGAATTCCCGGGCCCCCAGACACTATGATCTGCATCTAAATAGGGGAAAAATCAATTAAACAATCTTTGGAAATCCCTCCGAGCATCAGGACTCGGATGGTGAAGGATGGCAGCTTCTCCTCCTGCTGCCGGAGGGGAGATCTACTTTCTGTTTCAGTCAACCCTCCCTCCAGACCTTGCCTCTAGAAGTCTTTCAGTTTTCTTCCTTTACTTTATGAGACAGGAAGAGAGGGTTCTCCACCATTCCCCAGCTAAAAAGATGCCAACCTTCCCGGACCTGATCGTTTCCCTTTTAAAAAGCCCCCATGTACCCTGAGTGCACGCAGATGTCTAACTCCATGATGTTCGACGCCTGTGCACCTCTGTGGCGCCTGAGTCCAGATTGAGATCTAGAACATTCTCAGCCCCTTCTCTGCTCTTCTGCATTGCAGAAGCCCCTTATGTCCTTTCCCAGCTCCTCCCACTGCCCCCTGCCCCCCACCCAGGTGCAGATGTCTCTGAAGACTTTATGGCCGCCATAGGTGCATTCTGCATTGGTGTCAATGCAGTTGCAGTTGGGGCCCATGCCTTTGCACTCCAGTATTCTTGCCTGGAAAGTCCCATGGACAGAGGAGCCTGGTGGGCTACAGTCCATGGGGTCACAAAGTGTTGGACATGACTGAGCAACTAAACAACAACCCACACCTTCCGTACAACAGGGCGTCTGCAGGATCCCCCACGGGGTACCTTGGAGCTGCTGGTGGTGCTTCTCAGTTACTCTGGATGAACAGATTTGCTCACGGGAGGGGCGTAGCCACCGGATGGGTCTAACCCATTCCTCAAGAAAATCTGCCTAGGAGTGCCCTTGGTGTGGTCCAGGCATTAGCTGTGGGCAACCACTGATGTCATCAGCTCAAGCTGAAGATGGATGTTGGGTGAGGGGAGGTGAGCAGCAGTCACCTCCTGTCCCAGCTGCTTTTTCCTGAAGCTTAAGCTGCCACCTGCGGAAGGAACTCCTCCTCCTCTGCCAGGGACCAGATCACCCCTCTCGGTCTGTCTCTCCACGTCTCTGTCTCTCTCGGTCTTTCTCTGCGTGTCTCTTGCTCTCTGGACCTCTGTCTTTCCCCTTCTCTCTTCATGTCTCTTCCCTTCTCTCTCTCTCTTCCAGTTTCCCGTGGCCTCTCTGCGTGTCTGTCTTTCCCTGTCTCTGTCGTTCAAGCTCTCGCTCCCTCTCCCCTCTTCTTTCTCTCTCTCTCTGTCTGCCTCTCTCTCCCTGTCTCTCTCTCTTTTCTCTCCCTCATCTGACCTTCCTTCTGCATGCCCTGGGTGAACTTGTGCCCCAGCAGAGAGTGACCTGTTTCCCACGAGCTCCACGGGGGAGGTGGGAGTTCTGGGGACAGAGGGGCACTCCACCCTTTCCTCTTGCCCAAGACGCCGCTGCGTCTCAGCACCTCAAGCAGGAGAGGAGTGCTTTTTTCAAGTGTCACATCTCCTCGCAGGTCTTGGGTGGTTAGCATGGGATGCTGGCTGTGGGTGTGTCTCTCCCTAGGAGGCTCAGGTGGGTGTCAAGGGCTGGGACCCCTTAGCTGGGGGAAGTCTGGAGCCTTCCCTGACCGAGCAGGGCAAGGAGGAACCAGGTCACAGGTCCTAGTGGCATCACGGGACAATTACTGCCACAGTGAGTCTAGACAGACCTGCTAAGGATATTAACCAGGGAACAAAGCGGGTCTTTGTTGTGGGGTCAAGGGAATCGGTCAGACGCGGCCGAGCGGCAGGGTCTTGTCAGGTAGATGGGGTGTAGACAATGTGTTGTCTGGGGCGCCCAAGTCCCTTTCCTTTCACGGTATGTGCCTGGCGGACTTGGGGTGCCCTGCTACCCTCCCCCCCCAGGAAAACCGTCCAGACCTTTTGGAGCAGAAAGTATTCAGAGGCCAAGAATTGAGCTTTTCCTAACTTTTCCTAACTTCAAATGAAAAGTGTAGCTATTCCTCTCCCACCCTTGCCCTTCTTAAAACTGGGGAATCATTTGTATAAAGTCATGTACCCATGTCTTCAATGCCCCCATCACTTTGGTGGAAAGTATTTATGCCTAGGACTTCCCTGGTGGTCCAATGGTTAAGACGCTGCGCTTCCACTGCAGGGGACTTGGGTTCAATTCCTGGCCCAGGAAGATCCCCATATACTGTGCTGTGTGGCAAAGAAATAAAATAAAATTAAAAAGTATTTATGCCCATGTCACTGATGCTTTCAGCAAGATAGTTGTTTGATTCCCATCAACCCAGAGCATTCTTTCCTGCTCAGCACCCGCCCCCTGCCCCCATCACCTCATCCTGCCCTGAAGGCAGCTGATTCCTGAACTCTGCCACCACAGATGGGTGCTGCCTGGTCTCACGCTGCAGGCAAGGAGATGGTCCATGGAGCAGGCTCCACGGTCCTCTCACACTGGCTGCTTATGCTCAGCCTGTACTGGTGTGTTTGTGGGGGCAGGGACAGCTGTCTTCTCTCCCGACCGCCCCCTTCCCCTTGGCACTGGCACTGGGGGCTTCAGGGTTCGCTCCCCAAAGATAAAGCAGCAAGGATGCCCCTCTCAGGGTCTCTGATGAACATGTGGACGCCTCTCTGGGGATGCTGGCCATGTGACGTGTGTGTATCTTCAATGATGATTTTCTTTTCTTTTTAAATTTCAGCTGCACTGGGTCTTCATTGCAGTGCGGAGCCTTCTCTAGTTTCAGCACATGGGCTTAGTTGCCCTGAGGCCTGTGGAATCTTAGTTCCCCAACCAGGGATCAGACCCCACGTGCCTTGCGTTGGAAAGCAGATTCTCAACCACTGGACCACCAGGGAAGTCCCAGAGATGGTTTTCTTAGTTTATTTTACCCCCAGCTGGGGAGGGGGTAGATGAGGACCCAGAGGACATGAGGAGAAAAGGTTAGAACAAGAAGGTGACCCACTCCGTGATACCATGCTGACATCAGGCGATTTTTGAATCATCAGCCGTCCATGTGGGCAGTTGTTCCCACTAATGCTGCATAAACGTCACCCAGTGGAAGTGAGCCTTGAGTTACTCTGTGCAGATGAGGGTGATCGGCATGCAGGGACCAGTCTGCTGGATGAAGGGAGAGGGGCACAGAGAGGCTCCGTGGGGGGGCCGCTGCGTGGCCGTCTGGCACATCACATCATGGTGGCCACCGAGAGGGTTCCTGTGCCCACTAGAGTTTCCCAGGCTGGGTTTCTAACCGAGTTAGCAGCATCTTCAGTCTCCCAGCCCCCCACCCACAGAGATGGTCCCCCAGTTGACTTGCCCGCACATTGGGTGGCCTGTTGCGTGGACAGCAGTCTCGCTTTGAGGACAAGTCCCCAAGTGAAACTCTAAATCAATAAAGAAGTCCTCACTTAACCTGAGGGATAGATTTTTTTCTTGAGGATTCTTTTAAAAAATTATTTATTTTAGGCTGCACTGGGTCTTCATCGCTGTGTGCGGGCTTTCTCTGGTTGTGGAGAGTGGGGCTACCCTCTAGTTGGGGTGTGCGGGCTTCTCCCTGCAGTGGCTTCTCTTGTTGCTGAGCACAGGCTCCAGGGCTCCATTCTCAGTAGTTGCGGCACATGGGCTTAGTTGCTCTGCTCCACGTGGATTCTTCCCAGACCAGGGATTGAACCGGTGTCCCCTGCATTGGCAGGCCAATTCTTAACCACGGGACCACCAGGGAAGTCGCGGATTCTTTTAATTACTGACCTTTCATCTTCTGTTGCCGGAAAGGGCTGCCAAGTCCATGGGGAAAAAAAGCCGGAGAGGGGACAGGAAAATTTCAGGCTGCAAGGGGCAGGAGGGTAAGGAAAAATGAGGTTGTTGTTGACAGGATATAAAGATAGATGAAATTATTTACTTTATGCCGAGAGAGGGTCTTTGCTGGAGATTTCTCCTCTCAGCAGTGGTGGGAGAGAAAGCCATTTTTCAGTTAAGTTCAGTCGCTCAGTCACGTCCGACTCTTTGCGACCCCATGAACCGCAGCATGCCAGGCCTCCCTGTCCGTCACCAACTCCCGGAGTCCACCCAAATCCATGTCCATTGAGTCGGTGATGCCATCCAACCATCTCATCCTCTGTCATCCCCTTCTCCTCCTGCCCTCAATCTTTCCCAGAATCAGGGTCTTTTCCACTGAGTCAGCTCTTTGCATCAGGTGGCCAAAGTATTGGAGTTTCAGCTTCAGCATCAGTCCTTCCAATGAACACCCAGGACTGATCTCCTTTAAGATGGACTGGTTGGATCTCCTTGCAGTCCAAGGGACTCTCAAGAGTCTTCTCCAACACCACAGTTCAGAAGCATCAATTCTTCGGTGCTCAGCTTTCTTTATAGTCCAACTCTCATATCCACACATGACTACTGAAAAAAACATAGCCTTGACTAGACAGACCTTTATTGACAAAGTAATGTGTCTGTTTTTCAATATGCTGTCTAGGTTAGTCATAACTTTCCTCCCAAGAAGTAAGCACCTTTCAATTTCATGGCTGCAATCACCATCTGCAGTGATTTTGGAGCCCAGAAAAACAAAGTCAGCCACTGTTTCCACTGTTTCCCCATCTATTTCCCATGAAGTGATGGGACCAGATGCCATGATCTTAGTTTTCTGAATGTTGAGCTTTAAGCCAACTTTTTCACTCTCCTCTTTCACTTTCATCAAGAGGCTCTTTAGTTCCTCTTCACTTTCTGCCATAAGGGTGATGTCATCTGCATATCTGAAGTTATTGATAATTCTCCCAGCAATCTTGATTCCAGCTTGTGCTTCTTCCAGCCCAGTGTTTCTCATGATGTCCTCTGCATATAAGTTAAATAAGCAGGGTGACAATATACAGCCTTGACGTACTCCTTTGCCTATTTGGAACCAGTCTGTTGTTCCATGTCCAGTTCTAACTGTTGCTTCCTGACCTGCATACAGGTTTCTCAAGAGGCAGGTCAGGTGGTCTTGTATTCCCGTCTCTTTCAGAATTTTCCACAGTTTATTGTGATCCACACAGTCAAAGGCTTTGGCATAGTCAATAAAGCAGAAATTGATGTTTTTCTGGAACTCTCTTGCTTTCTCAGTGATCCAGCGGGTGTTGGCAATTTGATCTTAGTTTTTTCCTCTGCCTTTTCTAAAACCAGCTGGAACATCTGGAAGTTCACAGTTCACGTATCACTGAAGCCTGGCTTGGAGAATTTTAAGCATTATTTACTAGCGTTTGCTGCTACTGCTAAGTCGCTTCAATCGTGTCCGATCCTATGCAACCCCATAGACGGCAGCCCACCAGGCTCCCCCATCCCCAGGATTCTCCAGGCAAGAACACAGGAGTGGGTTGCCATTTCCTCCAATGCATGAAAGTGAAAAGTGAAAGTGAAATCTCTCAGTCATGTCTGACTCTTAGTGACCCCATGGACTGCAGCCTACCAGGCTCCTCCATCCATGGGATTTTCTAGGCAAGAGTACTGCGTGTGAGATGAGTGCAGTTGTGCAGTAGTTTGAGCATTCTTTGGCATTCCCTTTCTTTGGGATTGTAATGAAAACTGACCTTTTCCAGTCCTGTGGCCACTGCTGAGTTTTCCAAACTTGCTGGCATATTGAGTGCAGCACTTTCACAGCATCAGCTTTCAGGATTTGAAATAGCTCAACTGGAATTCCATCACCTCCACTAGCTTTGTTCGTAGCAATGCTTCCTAAGGCCCATTTGACTTCACATTCCAGGATGTCTGGCTCTAGGTGAGTGATCACACCATCGTGATTATCTGGGTCATGAAGATCTTTTTTGTACAGTTCTTCTGTGTATTCTTGCCACCTCTTCTTAATATCTTCTGCTTCTGTTAGGTCCCTACCATTTCTGTCCTTTATTGAGCCCATCTTTGCATGAAATGTTCCCTTGGTATCTCTAATTTTCTTGAAGAGATCTCTAGTCTTTCCCATTCTGTTGTTTCCCTCTATTTCTTTGCATTGATTGCTGAGGAAGGCTTTCTTATCTCTCCTTGCTATTCTTTGGACTCTGCATTCAAGCCATCTTTAACCCCATTCATTAAAAAAAATATATTTTTTGACAAGTTATAAGGATAGTGCAAAGAAGTCTTTTCACACCCAGACTCCCCAAATGTTAACATTATATTACATTTCTCTATATATAATTAGGGGCTTCCCAAGTGGCTTAGTGGTAAAGAATCTGTCTGCCTGTGTAGGAGACTCAGGTTAGATCCCTGGGTTGGAAAGATCCCCTGGAGAATGAAATGGCAACCCAGTCCAGTATTCTTGCTTGAAAAATTCCATGGACAGAGGAACCTGGCGGGCTACAGTCCATGGGGTCACAAAGAGTTAGAGGTGACTGAGCACATAGATAGATAGGTAGGTAGATAAATATAGTTTAAAATATTTTCTTACTGCTAAGTAATTTTTCTAATTGTGGTAAAATATATGTAACATAAAATTTACCACATTAACTATGTGGTTATTAAGTGTGCAGTTCAGTGACTTTAAGTACATCCACATTGTTTGCGTCCATCATCATCATTCATTTCCAGAACTTTTTCATCTTCCAAACTGAAACTCCGTTGCCATTAAACCCTAACTCCCCATTCTCCCCTCTCCCCACAGCCCTGGCAACTATCACTGTACTTTCTGTCACTAAGACTCTGACTACACCAGGGACTTCATATAAGTCAGACCATCCCGTTTTGTCCCTTTGTGTCTGGCTTATTTCATTTAGCATAATGTTTTCAAGGTTCACTCATACAGTAACGTGTGTCAGAATTTCCTTCCTCTTTAAGGCTGATTAATAGTCCATTGCATGTATATACCACATTTTGCTTATCCATTAATGGGTCAGTAGACACTCGGGTTGCTTCTAAATTTTAGCTCCTGTGAGTAACACAGCTATGAACATGAATAGGGAGTATCTCTTCAAGACCCTGCTTTCAGTTTTTGTGGGTATACACCCTGAAGTGGCATGGTTGCATCATATGATAATTCTGTTTCATATTTTGAGGAACTGTCATGCTTTGTTTTATTTCGGAGTCAGTTGCAGACATGAGACCCTCTGTCTTTAAATATGTCACTGTATATTTCCTAAAACACAACCTCAGCACAGTGATCGAAATCAGACTCCTTGAACACTGATACAATTCTATAATATACAGCTCTGATTCAGATTTTGCCCACCATCCTATTAAAATTCTTCATTGGCGAAAGAGAATTCTGGATTGTGCATAGGGTTCAGTTGTCCCATTTCTTTAATCCCTTGTGATCTGGGAAGTTCCTCAGTCTTCCTTTGAGTCTCATGGATGACTTTGTTGGCTAAGAAGCCCTGGGTTGGAAAGATCCCCTGGAGAAGGAAATGGCAACCCACTCCAGTGTTCTTGCTTGGGAAATCCCATAGACGGAGGAACCTGTCAGGCTAGAGTCCATAGGGTCGCAAAATTGGACATGACTGAACTACTAAACAACACCACCGCCACCAACATAGTTGATTAACTGTTAGTTTCAGGTGTCCTACAAAGTGATTCAGTTATATATATACATATATCTATTTTTTTTCAAATTCTTTCCCCATTTAGGTTGTTACATAATATGGAGTAAAGTTCCCTGTGCTATACAGTGGGTCCTTGTTGGTTATCCATTTTAAAAACAGCAGTATTTTGAGAGCGCCCAAACTCACACCCATTTCTGTATCAAAACCCTGGAATTTGCACGGATACCTCCAAATTGGATCCAACATCACAGACATATAACTCCTTCCTCTGACAGTGTAGACCTCCCCCACCTCCCACTCGCCGCTGTGATCCCCAGTGTGTTCACTTCTTTGATCAATCCTAGAAAAAATAGAAAGGAACTTCAGAATTGCTAACCCACGCTTCCCCCAAAGAAAACCTACTCACTAGAATTTGGTATTTGCTGATGGTTCTTTTTGTCTTTAACCTGAGGGCAGAGTCCAAACACCATGTTCAAAAAAATTAACTTCAGTTAGTTTTTATTTATTCATTTAGTTTTAGTTGAAATATAGTTGATTTACAATGTTGTGTTAGTTTCTGGTGTATAGAAAAATGATATATATATATATACAATGTTATATACATGTGTGTATTCTTTTTCAAATTATTTTCCATTATAGTTTATTGCAAGATATTGACTATGGTTCCCTGTGCTATACAGTACGACTTTGTTGTTTTGCTACTTGAGTTAGCTTTCTTTTTTTTTTTTAGCTTGAGTTAATTTTTAAAGGAATAACTTAAAAACACTTTTGGAAAGAGAGAGAAGTGCTTTAAATTATTTTTGAAATATTTCTTTTATGAAAAGTATACACACGCTGCATATAAGACAGTCGTGAAATTATGGTGGCCATGTCTTTAATAATACACAACCGATGGACTAAGCACAAAGCACCCGTCTTTAATGTAATGTGTTTTATATTAAAGTTACCCTGTAACTCACAGGTATTGTCACTTAGTATTGTGTGTGTGTGTGTGTGCGTGCGCGTGCACGCGCGCTCATTCAGTCATGTCCAACTCTTTGTGACCTATGGACTGTAGCCTGCCAGGCTCCTCTGTCCTTGGAATTTCTCAGGCAGGAACACTGGAGGGGGTTGCCATTTCCTTCTCCAGGGGATCTTCCCCACCCAGGGATCGAACTCATAACTCTTGTGTCTCCTGCATTGGCAGGTGGATTCTTTACCACTCTGCTACCTGGGCACCTAGGGATAAGGCTAAATTTATTTAAGGGGAAAAATTAAGTGATTGAGCTTGAGGAAAATAGTAAGCGGTATCAGCTCCATTGGGGAAAAGGAACCGAGCAGGGTGGACTGTCCACCCTGAAGCTTGGGCAAAGGTGTACTGTGCTCTGAACTCATGACTTTCTGGGAAATTCACATTTCTTGAAAATGAAAAGTTTGTATATCCCCATTTCCCCTATACGTTCAAGATCCTGATAAAGGGACAGAGTTCATCATTTCAGGAAACCGAGGAGGACTCCATACTGGGTGCTTTCGCATGTCTGGGTCCTTCCTGTTGGGAGATTGAAATTCCTGCAAGTGGTGAGTGTGTGGAGGGCTTGGAAGTGGGTATTTACTCCGTGGTGGCGGTTTAGTCTCTCAGTGACCCCATGACGTAGCCCGCCAGGCTCCTCTGTCCGTGGGATTTCCCAGGCAAGAATACTGGAGGGGGTTGTCATGCTGTCCACCAGGGGTTCTTCCTGACCCAGGGATCAAACCTGGTCTCTTGCACTGCAGATGGATTCTTTACTAACTGAGCCACCGGGGAAGCCCATTTACTCTGTAGATTTTATTTTGTTTTATTTATTTATTTGGCCATGCTGTGCGGCATGTGGGATTTTAGTTCCCCCTCACCCCTGCAGTGGAAGCTTGGAGTCTTAACCACTGGACAGCCAGGGAAGTCCTATCCTGTGTAGATTTTAGATTTTTCCATTGAGATTGGGAGAAAAAGCAGGGAGGAATTCCAGAAAGTTCTGGAGGATTTATAATTGGAATCTAATAGTTCCCAGCTTTCAACAAATGAAGTACAGTTGGTAAAGAGCCAAATTCAAAATCTCCAACGTGGAGAGTCTGGTGTGCAGGGAACAGCTCGGATCACAGGGAATCATGTGCTAAGATCCCCCAGTCAGGGCAAGAGGCCTGATGGAAGCTGTTTGTCTTCCTGATAACAAGTGCCTGAGAGTCCTTGGTGTCAGCACTTCAGCAGATGCTTTTAGTGTCCCTGCTCAGCAAGGTGACTGATACAGACTGTAGCTTCCAGTTTTTTTCTTTGTCAAATTGCAATAAAATATACATAACGTAAAATTTCTGGAGGAGGCAGTGGCGACCCACTCCAGTACTCTTGCCTGTAAAATCCCACGGACGGTGGAGCCTGGTAGGCTGCAGTCCATGGGGTCGGGAAGAGTTGGACACGACTGAGCGACTTCACTTTCACTTTTCATTTTCATGCATTGGAGAAGGAAATGGCAACCCACTCCAGTGTTCTTGCCTGGAGAATCCCAGGGATGGGGGAGCCTGATGGGCTGCTGTCTATGGGGTCGCACAGAGTCAGACATGACTTGAAGTGACTTAGCAGCAGCAGCAACTTAAAATTTGCCACTTGAACCGTCTGTAGGTGTACAGATCAGTGGCACTGAGTACATTCACACTGTTGTGTAGTCGTCCTTAGCGTGGGCCTTCCAGGTGGCGCTACTGGTAAAGAACCTGCCTGCCAAGGCAGGACACTCCAGAGATGCAGGTTTGATCTTCCCTGGTTGGGAAAGATCCCCTGGAGGAGGAAACGGCACCCCACTCCAGTATTCTTGCCTGGGAAATCCCATCAGCAGAGGAGCCTGGCAGCCTACAGTCCGCGGGGTCACAAGAGTCACACACGGCTGAGCACCACATCGTCACCACCGTTCACCTCCAGAAGGGTTTCATCTTCACAACTGAAACCCCGCTCGCGGTAAACACTCATTCCCACCTCCCCTCTTCCCAGTCTCTGACACCCACCGTTTCAAACACTTTCTGTCTCTATGAATCTGACTGCTCTGTGCACGCTCAGTCGCTCCAGTCACGCCTGACTCTGCAGCCCCGTGAACTGTACTATCTATGAAGTTCTCCAGGCAAGAATACTGGGTGGGTTTCCATTTCCTACTCCAGGGGATCTTCCTGATCCAGGGATTGAACCCAGGTCTCCCTCACTGCAGGCAGATTCTTTACCATCTGAGCCACCTGGGAAGCCCTAGGCGGCTCAGATGGTAATAGGGACCTCATATAAGTGAAACCTTTCAGTTTTTGTCCTTTTGTGTCTGGCTTTCATTCAGCATAATTTTTTCTTTTTCTTCTTTCTGGCCATGCCCCATGGCATGTGGGATCCTTTTTCCCTGACCAGGGATCGAACCTGGGCCCCCTGCATTGGAAGCACGGAATCTTAACCACTGGACCACCAGAGGCGTCCCTGATTTTTTTTTTTTAAAGGAAACACATTAATGATTTTAAATATGATTTAACATGTTTTGAGCCCTTTTCAGCACTATGCCTTTCATGTGTATTGTGTTATTATTATTTTTCCCCTATGATATGGGTACCACTGTTCATCCATCTACAGATGAGGGCACTAAAGTACCCAGAGAGTCAGTGAATTGCCTGGAGTCACCCAGCCAGGAGGTAGGGGTAGGGGAGGGAGAGCAAACCTGGTCCCCGGGTTCTAGAGGCTCTGCCCCAGCTCCCACCCTCCAACATCTGTGCAATGAAGAGCTGCTTTTTTTTTTCCTTTTTGTTTTTTAAAAAAAATTGAGATGAATTTACATAATATAAAATTAACCCTTTTAAAGTATGCAAATCAGGGACATTTATTACATTCACCATGCTGTCCAACCACCGCCTCTAATTCCAGGATGTTTTCTATCATCCAGAGAGGGAATCCTGTCCCCATGAGCAGTCACTCCCTATCCCTAGGCCACCTGGCCACCCCCAATCTGCTTTCTGTCCCTGTGGATTTGCCTCCTCTGGACATTTCGTATAAGTGGAATCATGTAATGTGACCTTTTGCGTCTAACTTCTTTCACACAGCTTGATGTTTTCAAAGTTCATCCACCTTTTAGCCTGTGTCCGTGTTTCCTTCCTTTTCATGGCTGAGTAAAATTCCACTGTGTGGATGGACTATGTTTTCTTTATATCCTTTCATCCATCGATGGACACTCAGGCTGTTTCTGCCTTTCAGCTGTTGTGAATAGTGAGGCTACTTTTATTTTATTTTATTAATATTTATTTATTTAGCTTTGCCAAGTCTTAGCTGTGGCCCCTGGGATCTAGATCTAGTTCCTGATCAAGGATCAAATTCGGGCCCCACTGCATTGGGAGTGCAGAGTCTTAGCCGCTGGACCACCAGGGAAGTCCTGAGGCTACTTTTTTAAAAAAAATTATTTATTCTTAGTTGGAGGATAATTGCTTTACAATATTGTGTTGGTTTCTGCCATACGTCAGCATGGATCATCCATAGGTATACATATGTCCCCTCCCTCTTGAAACTGCCTTCAACCTCCCGCCCCATCCCACCCATCTAGATTGTCACAGAGCACTGGCTTGAGCTCTCTGAATGCCACAGCAAGCTCCCACTGGCTGGCTGTTTTACATATGGCAGTGTGTGTTCCCATGCTGGTCTTACAATGCGTCCCACCCTCTCCTTCCCGCACTGTGTCCACAAGCCTGTTTGTGTCTGCATCTCCTTTGCTGCCCTGCAAGTAGCTTCATCAGTACCGTCTTTCTAGATCATGGAATATATACGCGTTAATGTATGATATTTGTCTTTCTCTTTCTGACTTACTTCACTCTGTATAATAGGCTCAAGGTTCATCCACTTCATTAGAACTGACTCACATGTGCTCCTCTTTAGGGCTGCGTAGTATTCCATTGAGTACATGTACCACAGCTTCTTCATCCATTCACCTGCTGACGGACATCTAGGCTGCTTCTGTGTCCTAGCTATTGTAAATAGTGCAGCAGTGAGCATGGGGGTACATGTGTCTTCTTCAAGTATGGTTTCCTCAGGATGTATGACCAGCTGTGGGATTTCTGGGTCATATGGAAGAAGCTCCTTTTAGATGTGGGAAAGGATAAAAAGGAAAGAAGGGTCTTAGCCAACAGCAAGTCCAAACCCATTTACAGTTAAGGAAAGCAAGGCACCCTCAGGAGTGTCAGGCACTTGCCTAGGCTCGGCTGGTTCTGGATTTGTTCTCAGCCCATGCTTGAGCTGCTCACTTGTTCAGCTGACATTCGTCAGCATCTGTTGTATGCACATCCTGGGCTGTGGCTGGGACATTGACCTGTGGGGCCGAGAGAGCATGTAAAGCAGCCTGGGCTTCCAGAAGGTCTCGGGAGGCTGAGACATGAGGGCTGAGAAGTCAACTGACTCC
Source organism: Cervus canadensis (assembly GCF_019320065.1). Taxonomy (NCBI): domain Eukaryota; kingdom Metazoa; phylum Chordata; class Mammalia; order Artiodactyla; family Cervidae; genus Cervus; species Cervus canadensis. The sequence continues at coordinate 104,121,704 of NC_057389.1, forward strand.
TTAAAGAGAGGGAAAAGCATTTTAAGCAGAAGGAACAGCCAGTGCAAAGGCCCTGAGGCAGGAGTGAGTCTGGTATATAGGCGGCTGTACTGGGGGAATTGAGCAGAAGGGGGACACAGGGAGAGGAGGGCAGCATCCAGACCCCGAGGGCGTCGTGGGCCACAGTGGGGAGGTAAGAGTTTTATTCTGAGCGTGGCAGGAGTCACAGCAGGGAAGAAGCAGGAAAGGCTGTGATATGATTTCATTTTATTTATTTATTTTTATTTATTTATTTGGTCAAGCTGGGTCCTAGTTGCAGCACATGAGATCTTTCATTGTGGCATGGGAACTCTCAGCTGTGGTATGGGGGATCTAGTTCCCTGACCAGGGATCGAACCTGGATCCCCTGCACTGGGAGGCCAGAATCTTAGCCACCAGATCACCAGGGAAGTCTCATGATGTGATTTTTAGATTCTGCCTTTGGTTGGGAGGATCCCCTGGAGAAGGGCATGGCAACCCACTCCAGTATTCTTGCCTGGAGAATCCCATGGACAGAGGAGGGGCAGTTCAGGAGAGGAGATGAGATTTGGTCTCCAATCAACTTGCCAAACAGAACTTGTGCTGTGCATAGTCGTTCAGTCATGTCCGACTCTTTTGCAACCCCACAGACTGTGTAGTCCACCAGACTCTTCTGTCCATGCGATTCTCCAGGCGAGAATACTGGAGTGGGCTTAGCAGTGCAGTCAGGATGCCTCGTGGAAGCCTTCCTGCGTGGCCCCTCCTGCCAGCCTCAGATGAGAGCAGCGCCCAGGCCAGTGCCCACAGCTCAGCCACCAGCAGTGGCCCCCCCATCTGCCGCTCCCCAGCAGCCAGGTCTGATGGCCCAGCTGGCAACCACTGCTGCCAGTGTGGCTGGGTGTTCTGCCGTGGGCCACACTCTGGGTCACACCATCACGGGGGGCTTCAGTGGAGGAAGCAGTGCTGAGCCCTCAAGGCCTGAATCACTTTCCAGGAGGCTCAGGGAACCAAGGGGGCACAGCTGCAGCAGAATGACCCCTGCTTCTATGAGGTGAAAGTTTTTAGAGTGTGCTCAGAGTCAGGGTGACCTTAAACTTTGTGAGGGTTTCATTGAGGTGCTGAAACAGTGCAGATCAGCCAATGGATTAGCTTAATCAAGAAGTGCCAATTGAAGACATGAAAGATCACCTCTCATGACCATGTTGATTTAGCAATTAAAGTAAAATTAATAGTGAAGATAAGAAGTGTGAGACCACCTTTTAAACTTCTCCTTAATCTTTATTAGCTTTTGTGCTTCAGGATTACAGTGGAAGAGGGTATTGCCACTATATAGAAGTTCATTGAGATGGTATTGAGTTTGGGGTTGGGCAGAAGAGGCAGTTGTGGCCTCTTAAATGTGCTTTTCTGATGTTATTGTTTGTGAACTAATTAGAATAAAGTGATTTTCTTTCTAAAAAAAAAAAAAATACTAGAGTGGGTTGCCATGCCCTCCTGCAGGGAATCTTCCCAACCCAGGAATCAAACCCTGGTCTCCCTCATTACAGGCAGATTCTTTACCATCTGAGCCACCAGGGAAGCCCAAACAAAACTTGGGTGTATCCAATAAGCCTCAAGCAAAGTGGCCTGTAATGTCTTCTTTTGTTTTTTTGTCCACACCAAGCAGTATGTGGAATCTTAGTTCCCGAACCAAAAATTGAACCCAAGCCCCCTTCAGTGGAAGCATAGGGTTTTAACCCCTGGACCTCCAGGGACATCCCAGATCTTGTTATTTTTAATGTGTGGCCATTCAGAATAATTGCCCTGGGCGTGCAGTGTGCAGAAACAGGGTGAATATTGATAAAATCATGGGAATGGGAACAGGGAGCACAGAGCTAAAACTTCCAGCTCTTCTTAGGGGTTCGATGGTCAGGTAGAAATTGTGGCTATGTGCCAGGAGCACCAGGCCTGTCTCATCTCTGGATCTGCAAACCTTTACGGAAAGTTCCCCCTGATTCCCATCTCCATAGAACGGGGAGTTGAAAGGACAAGGGAGCATGAAGAATAAAAATATTAGTGACCAAGAAAAATGATTGTGCAAGAAATTACATATTTTACAAAGTTTTTTCTTCAGTGCATTTTAAAATAGATTTCACATAAAATATAACCCCCTGGCCCCCCAGTCATCTACCCACCAGTGTCTGCAGCTCACCGTGCACCAAGATTGGGGAGCAGGCTTGCACTCTGCCCTCATCTCTCTGGCTATGGAATTTCTTGGGGGGCCCCTCCTGACCTTACACATCACTGGGTTTGGCAAGAGGGTTGGGGTCCTGGTTCCTGGTGTTGGCATTTGAGACTCCCCCCACACCCGCCACACCCCACCTACCCTCCAGATGCCCTTGTCTCCAGGTGACCTTGATATACCCTCTTTGGGGAGCAGTTTGGACTTATCTGTCAGTGAGGGGGGCTTCCCAGGTAATGCTAGTGGTACTGTAAAGAACCTGCCTGTCAATGCAGGAGACATAAGAGACGTGGGTCTGATTCCTAGGTTGGGAGGATCCCCTGGAGGAAGGCATGGCAACCCACTCCAGTATTCTTGCCTGGAGAATTCCATGGACAGAGGAGCCTGGCGGCTACAGTCTATGGGGTCTCAAAGAGTCAGCCATGGCTGAAGTGACTTAGCACACAGCACATCGGTGAGCAGAGACCCGCCTTTCCTGGACACTCTCTAGAGCAACTGCAGTCGACGGGGCAGGGAGTTGGGACAGCGTGGGTAGCAAGGTCACGGTGACTGGAGAAGGAAATCCTGCGGCCACTGCAGGAGATGCAAGAACTCACCTCTGGGGACTTCCCCTGGTGCTTCTGGAATCATTCACCTCTGACTGGGGCTTGAACCCGTCGAATCAGGCCAGAACTCACGGTCTTCCAACTAAGATCACAGCACCTGGTTTAAGGACTTAATGAAGCTTGGGTTCTTGATGTCTCATTGCAGGAGGAATTCAGTGAGAGACAAAGTGAGGCAAGAAGTAGATTTATTAATATAAATCTACTTGGAAGAGATGCAGGTGGGCAAGCGAGGGAGCTCTGCCCTGAGGATTAATTGGGCTGCAATTTTACAGTCAAAGGAAAGGGGACGGGGAAGACTGTCTCCCTCGACTAGATGTGAGGCTTACTTACATCACTAGCTCTTCCTTCATTTCGGGCAGGAGAATATCTGACCCTCTGAGGTCAACTCAGAACATTGTGATGCTTGTTCAAATCAGTGAAGGGTGGTGGGGTTTCCCAGGTGGCACTCAGCTCAGTTCAGTCGCTCAGTCAGGTCTCCCCGTCCATCACCAACTCCCAGGTGGCGCTAGTGGTAAAGAATCCGCCTACCAATGCCGGAGACTCCAGAGACACGCGTTCAGTCCCTGGGTAAGGAAAATTCCCTGGAGGAGGAAATAGCAACCTGCTTCGGTATTCTTGCCTGGAAAATTCCATGGGCAGAGGAGCCTGGCGGGCTACACTCCATGGGGTCACAGAGTCAGACGTGACTGAGCATATATACAGACATAAAAGGGTGGTGACATTTTTCTGCCACCTAATGGCCTGGGGCATATCTCATGCTTTTATTTTTGGCTTTATAGTTAAGCATGCTGTTTCATTCCACGACATTCCAATAGCTTACATGAGTGATCATTAACTTACAGTAATCTCCCCAAAGTTCCTAGGGTTCCCTCTCTACTCTCTATCCGTAGTCCCCTCCTGGAACTTCCATAGTCACCTGTATAACTATCCTGTTCTGTCCCTATCAGTCCAGTGGTTAGGACTCCACACTTTCACTGCCATGGGCCTGGGTTCAATTCCTAGTCGGAGAACTAAGATCTCAGAAGCCATGTGGCATGGCAAAAAAAAACCCAAAACCATAAAAACTCACCTCTAGTGAATCCCACAAGTATTAAGTATCCAACTCTTTGTGACACTTTGGACCATAGCCCACCAGGCTCCTCTGTCCATGGAATTCTCCAGGCAAGAATATTGGAGTGGGTTGCCACCCCCTTCTCCAGGGAAATTTTCTGGGTCTGCTATGCGCTGGGCCCTGTGCCAATCTCGAGGAAGAAGCCCAGTCATGAGCACGCCACACTGAGATCTGAAGAAAACCCCTGTGTTTCCCCAGAAATGTACACCTGTGGTGGCCCATCAATAGCCCACTTTTCCAGATATGTATTTGTGTGCATGCGTGCGTACTCAGTCATGCCTGACTCTTTGCAACCCCATGGACTGCAGCCCACCAGGCTCCTCTATCTGTGGGATTCTCCACGCGAGAATACTGGAGTGGGTTGCCATTTCCTCCTCCAGGGGATTTTCCCGACCCAGGGTTCGAAACTGCATCTCTTGTGCCTTCTGAATTGGCAGGTGGATTCTTTACCACTGAGCTACCTGGAAAGCCCCATTTATTTATGTAAATATATGCATATAATATATGTATATCCATATGTGTATATATGCCTATAGATTTTTTCCATTATTGGTTGTTACAAGATATTGAATATAGTTTCCTGTGCTATACTGTAGGTCCTTATTTTTTGCCTGTTTAATATATAGTAGCTTGTGTATGTTAATCCCAAACTCCTAATTTATCTTTTTCCTTGACCCCCCCATCCCCTTTGGTAACCAAAAGTTTTTATCTATGTCTGTGAGTCTGTTTCTGTTTTGTAAATAAGTTCATTTGTGTCATTTTTTTTTAGAGTCCAGATAAGCGATAAGATAACATCACTTATATCATACAATATTTGTATTTCTCTGTCTGGCTTACTTCACTTAACATGGTAATCTCTAGGTCCATCTACATTGCTGCAAATGACGTTATTTTATTCTTTTTTATGGCTGATTAGTATTCCATATATATACATATATATAATACACACATCTTCTTTATCCATTCATCTCTTGATGGACATTTAGATTGTTTCTGTGTCTTAGCTGTAGGGAATCTTGCTGCTATGAACATTGGGGTCATCACAGCCCATTTTTGTTTATAATCCATGATGTTCTTACACCTCTTCATTCCTGAGATGGTTAGAGACTCTCTAATGAGTTGGGTCCATCTGTAGATATGTTGGACCCTGCTGTGTACCATGCACCAAGATCATAAATAATTCTTACAGGTATAACAAAGGAAGGCCATAATAACAAACAGTAAAAATAATAGTAGTAATGGTAGCCAATATTATCTGAGCACTTATGATATGCTAAGCATTGCAGCATTGCTTGAAACTCTTCAGTGTGAATTAGTTCCTTCAATTATTACAGCTACCTGCTGAAGTAAATACATCATTACCCCCATTTTACAGATGAGAGAACTGAGTCAAAGAGAGGTTAAGTGACTTCCCCAAGGTCACACATGTGCTTAGTCACTTCAGTCCTGTCTGACTCTTCACGCCCCCATGGCCTGCTAAGCTCCTCTGGCCATGGGATTCTCCAGGCAAGAATACTGGAGTGGGTTGCCATGCCCTCCTCCAGGGGAATCTTCCCGACCCGGGGATTGAACCTGCGTCTCTTGAGTCTCCTGCATTGGCAGGCAGGTTCTTTACCACTAACGCCACCTGGGAAGCCCAAGGTCACACAGGGAGGGTTCAAATCCAGGAGCCTAGCCTCAGAGGCCACAGCACCATGCTGCCGCCCACGGAGATGCTGAGAGAATGGGTGGAGAAGGGGCTGGGGGAGGAGCTTTGGGGTGGATGAGCACAGGTGCCTTCCTGCTCTGCCGTGAGTCAGAAGCCCTGCTTGTTTTCTGAGGACAGGTCAGCTTATCCCCAGAGATTGTGTTATCCCTGCTGCCCGGACCTAAGACCACAGCATTTCCTCTGCCTTTGCTTCCAGGAGCTGGAGAAGCTAGGGCTTGGGGACAGCGTGGATCTACATGTGTATGAGATTCCAGTGGAGTATCAGACAGTCCAGAGGCTCATCCCTGCCCTGTGGGAGAAGCACAGTCCCCAGGTAAGCAGGGCAAAGGTGAGTGGGGTAAAGGTAGGTGCTTTCCTATCAGGATCTGCGGCTGGTTGCCCCAGGCATGGATGGTTTGTGTGGCTTTGTTCCTCCTCTGATCACATGGTTGATGGCCACAGCCTTATCCCCCCAAGTGCTACGCTTTTCTGGGTTACCCTTGGAGGTGAGAGAGGAAAGCAAACATCTGAAACTTCACAGAGGCTGATTCTGTCCTACTAAAGTTCTGTTATCAGTCATAACATGTTCCGTTATAAGTGACAGTCAAAACACACCTCAACCCAGCTTGAGCATCAACATTGTATGCTTCAGGCATAGCTTGATCCAGGTGCTCACCCAATGTCATCAGCCTCCTCTCTTGACCACTCATCTTTGCTTTGCACTTTGCTTTTGTTTTGGCAATGATTAGTGGCTGCTGACTGATATCCTCCCAACTCAGTCCCTCAGCAAAAAGAGAACACCTGTCCTCCAAATAATTCCCCAAAGTCTATAGCTGATTCTCATTGGCCAGCTTGGGTCACAGTCCAGTCCCTGAGCCAGTCCCTATGGCTGGGGAAGAAGGAATGCTGTAATTTATGAAGCCTGGATCCCACATGCCCACTCTGGTGGCCAGGGGGTGGTGTCACCTCTCCCCAAACCTCCTAGAATGAGCAGGAGTCAGGAGGGGGTGGTGTTTCACAAAGGGAGAATGGCTGTGGGAGGGAGCTGTGGTTTTTAACCAGATGTGATGGACTGAAGGCCAGACCGGCAGGGATCACATCCTCCTACCAGAGGTAGTTGTGGCCCAGCCAAGACCTTGGGCACGAACTGCGTAGGAATTTGGCTGGTATCTCTGACAAGTGAGGTCCCAGTATCCTATGGGGGGGCCCCAGTTTTCCACTCTAGCCTGTTATTTCAGATTCTCCCGGGCTGGCTCGAGGCATCTTGCTTTCTAACGAGCCCTGTCAAGTGGAATTTGCCTCTTTTTACAGGGGGGGGCCTGGAGGCTTAGCAAGAATTGGCTGAAGTTTCTTTGAATGAGCTTTTTCCTCTACTGTGTCTAGGCAGCCCCGCCTTATTCTAGTTAAAAAGAAAACCTCATGCATGAAAATGTTTTTAGGAAACTCCACACCATACAGAAAGGCTTCCACATGCCTCAGTTTCCTTCTGTGACAGGTGGAAATAATAATAGTCAAGATTCAACCCAGCACAGATCAAAAATATTTCAAAAAAAAAATTCCAGGGAATTTCCTGGTAATCCAGTGGTTAGGACTCTATGCTTCCACACCCTGGGTTCCATCCCTGGTTGAGGAACTAAGATCCTACAAGCAATGCAGTGCAGGAAAAAAAAAAAAATCCTGAAAGTTCCAAAAAGCAAAATTTGAATTTCCTTGAGCGGCAAGCTATTTATTTACATAGCGTTTATATTGTTAGGTATTATAAGTAATCTGGAGGTGATTTCATGACTACAGGAAGATGTGAGTAGGTTATGCAAAAACTAGGCCATTTTAGATAAGGAACTCGAGCACCCCCAGATTTTGGTATCCAAGGGAGAAGAGGGGACCTGGAAGCTATCACCGGTAAATACCAAGCCAAGGAGTGACTGTAGCACTGAAATTCTACCACCCAGTTCAGTGTGTGTTCGGGATTATCCGCACACCACGAAATTCCTAGACAGCAGCTGGGAGTCCTACAGTCCAGCTTGGTTCCCACACTCCAGGACTTCCCGGGCTCTCTAGTGGTGAAGACTCCGCCCTTCCACCACAGCGGGTGTGGGTTAGACTCCTGGTTAGAGAACTCAGCCCACATGCCTCGGGCGTGGCCAGAAATATAAAAAATAAAAAGAATAAAATCCCACAGGTTAAGGACTGCCCTCCAGATTCCAATCTTTTTTTTTTTTTAATTGAAGTACAGTTGATTGACAATGTTGTGTTAATTTCTGCTGTATAGCAAAGTGATTCAGTTATATACACACACATAGACACACACATTCTTTTTAAAGCTATTTTCCATTATGGTTTATTATAGGATATTGACTATAGACCTTGTTGTTTATCCATTTTATATAGAATAGTTTGCAGATGGCAGTCTTAAGTCCAGGTTGTTACCTGTACTTCTGTCCAATTGACTATAAATCAGATCCCTTCTTTGGGCTCAGTTAATTTTGCTGAAGCAGCTTACTACTCAGGAACCCATTTACTCACTGGATTACCAGTTTATCGTAAGAGCACGTAACTCAGGAGTAACCACTCAGATGAAAGAGATGCGGAGGGCAAAGTATGGGGGGAGGCGTGTAGAGCTTCCACGCCCTCTCTGAGTGCCCCACTCTCCCCAAATCTTCATTTGTTCACTGATTTAGCAGCTCTCCCAACCCTGTTGTTTAAGGGTTTTATGGAGGCTTCATGACATAGGCATGACTGATTAATTGCTTGGCCGCTGACATCTGGACTCTATGTCCGGGCCCTCTCCCTTCCCCTGAGGTGGGGGGACAGGGGTTGGAGTTGAAAGTTTCAGTGTTCTAATCAGATAGCTGGTTCCCCTGGCAACCAGCCCCCATTCTAAGGTGCTTTCCAGAAGTTCTCTCGCTGGACTTGCTCGGTGGCTCAGTGGATAGGAGTCTGCCTGCCAGTGCAGGGACACGGGTTTGATCCCCGACCCAGGAAGATTTCACAGGCAGCAGAGCAGCTGGTCTCATGCGCCTAGAGCCTGTGCCCACAAGAGAAGCCGCTGCAACGAGAGGCCTGAGCACTGCAACCAGAGGGTAGCCCCGCTCTCCGCAATTAGAGAGAAAGCCCACAGCAATGAAGATCCAGTGCAACCAGAAATAAATTTTAAAAATATTTTTTAATTACCTCATTCACAAAACAGGGGATTTCCTTGGCAGTCCAGTGGTTAAGATTCTGCACTTCCCTTGCAAGAGGCATGGGTTTGATCCCTGGTCGGGAAACTAAGATCTCGATGCCACGCGACCCCAAGAAAAACACAACAGGACACCTTTATTGCTTTAATCACTTAGGGAACTCTAGGGGTTTTAAGAGCTCTGTGCCTGAAATAGTGGACTAAGAACAAATAAATATTTCTTTTTTTAAGATTTTTTTGGATGTAGATCATTTTTAAAAGCTGTATTGAATTTTTTACAATATGGTTTCTGTTTCATGCTGGGCTTTTTGGCCACAAGGCATGGAGGATCTTAGCTCCCCAAACAGGGATCAAACCCACACCCCCTGTGTTGGAAGGCGAAGTCTTAACCACTGGATCGCCGGGGAAATCCCTGTATTTCTTATGACAGATCAGAATATCACCAGTACCAACATCCTGAGTTTGTGGTGGTGATGAGGGAGATGAGGCCAGAAGGGTGATAAACGGTTCCTTAGCCCACCCCAGGATTTCTCAGCCTCGCTGGGGCAGCCTTCCCTGTGGTGGGCACTGTAAAGGGGGCTAAGCAGCATACCTGGCCACCCCCCATTAGATGCCAGGAGCTCTCTGTCTCCAGTTTGATACCCCATAATGTCTCTAGATATTGCCAAACCCCTGGTTGAGAACTCCTGGCCTACAGCAGGCTCTCAATAATGGTTGACTGGGACCGTGGTTATTGTCATCACTCACATCTTCACACACATGGATCTGCATATACAAATGTGCCCACCTACAAGTACTGTTTAAGCAGTGTACTTCACCGTTAGGGCTTTCCAGGTGACGCCGTGGTACAGAATCCATCTGTAGTGCAAGAGATGCAAGAGATGAGGGTTTGATCCCTGGGTCGGGAAGATCCCCTGGAGTAGAAAACGGCAACTCACTCCAGTATTCTTTCCTGGAAAATTCCACGGACAGAGGAGCCTGGTGGGCTACAATCTATGGGGTCGAAGAGAGTTGGACGCCACTGAGGAACTGAGCATGCACTACATGGATTAGCGTGACTGCTGGAACAGCTGACTGCCAACAAGACATCTTAAAACAACAGAAATTTATCTGTACACAGTCCTGGAGGGTAGAAGTCCACAGTCACAGCAGAGCTGTGGCTCCCTCCAGAGGCTCTACGGGAGGGTCCTGCCTGTCCCTTCCAGCTCCTGGGGGCTCCAAGCATTCCTTGGCTTGTGATTGCATCACTCTGTCCTCTGCCCCTGTCTTCACAGGACTTTCTCCTTCCCTCTTCCTCTGTCCCTCCTCTGTGTGTCTTTTTAAAGGGCATTTGTCAATGGATTTCGGGTCTATCCAGATAATCCAGGAGGACTTCATCTTGAGATCCTTTATTTAATTGCATCTGGCATGACCCTTTTCCCAAATAAGGTCCCAGTCACAATTTCTAGGTGTTAGCACAGGGACATACCTTTTCCGTGTGTGTGTGTGTGTGTGTGTGTGTGAGATGGTGGCAGAGTCACCATTTGGCCCTATAAAGTATAAACCACAGCTGCTCGTTTGTTTTTACGTTCACAGGAGATCACTGTGTTATCTGGTGCTACTGGTTTATGGAGGACCAGGTAACAGCCTTATTGCCAGTGGCAGATAAAGCAGCCCAGGAGCTTTTAATCACACAGGTCATTAAAAATTCTCCCTCAACATTATTTTAATAGCTGGGTAATATTTAGTAATTAATATGACCATTTTTCTATTATTGGGCTTGCTATTCATTTCCTTTTTTTTTCTCATTTTTATAAATTACACTGAAGTGACCATTGGCAGATTATTATCTCTTTGATTATTTTTAGGTTAGATTCTTAGAAATTATACCTTGCCTTTTGCATCTGGCAATATGTCTTGAAGATTATGCCATACAAAATTGCCTTGACCATAGCAGCTCATGATTTATTTAGTCAACCCCCCTCCCCGTGAATGGCCAATTAGATTGTTTCCAGTATTGTAATGACAAAGCTCCTATGAACATCTTGGCATATTTCACATTCTTGCATGGTTCACCTAGCACACCTTTTTTGTAAGAGTGATTGCAGGATCTATTCCAGCAGCAAGAGGACAGAAAGCACGTAACCACCAGCAGTGCTCTGTGAGGACACTGTCCTCTCCTTGGCCTGGGTGGTGCCCCAGTCCCATGACCAGACCTTACTAAGCTGTACCCATCTGTCTGCAGCTGGTGGTGCACGTAGGAGTGTCAGGCATGGCAACTGCAGTCACGCTGGAGAAGTGTGGACACAACAAGGGTTACAAGGGCCTGGACAACTGCCGATTCTGCCCCGGCTCCCACTGCTGTGTGGAGGACGGGCCTGAAAGCATTGACTCCATCATCGACATGGATGCTGTATGTGAGAGGGTCACTACACTGGGCTTAGATGTGTCAGTGACCATTTCGCAAGATGCAGGCAGGTAAGGCGCCATGGGGCCCCTGCGGTGCAGGTGTGAATGGGGTTTCCCTCCCGTCAGCCCAGGCTGAGTGTTGAATGAGCCAAGTGTGTTTGACTGTGACCTCTTTGGGCCAAGCGCTAACTTATTTATTTATTTACTTTTGAAAAGGTCATTGATTTATCACTTGATGGACTATTTATTTATTTTTAATCTTTTTTAAATTGTGGAAGTGTGAGAACACATTTACAGGAGACTTGGAGGATACAGAACAAGGTTACATATAATTCTACTATGTGTTAGTCGCTCATTCGTGTCCGACTCTCTGGGATCTCATGGACTGTAGCCTGCCAGGCGCCTTTGTCCACGGAATTCTCCAGGCAACAATACTGGAGTGGGTTGCCATTCCCTTCTCCAGGGGATCTTCCCAACCCAGGGATCGAACCCAGGTCTCCTGCAGTGCGGGCAGATTCTTTACCGTCTGAGCCACTGGAGAAGCCCAGTTCCTCTATATATCACAATTATTTTTTAAGTAGGTAATTTAAGATTTTTAGTTGGAATTTCACTATCAAATCTTCAAAAATTAATAGAATGAATATACAGAGAAGTAGAAGGATATAATAGACCTGAAAAGCACTGTGAACCAATTCAGCATAATTAAGATTTATACAATTCTCACAGAGCAGCAGGATACAAATTCTATTTAAGTTCCCATAGACTGTAAACTCGGAGACATTGGAACATATCCAGGGACATAAAACAAGGTACAAAAATTTCATGGTCTAAAGGTATTGAAATCAAAGCATGGACTGTTTAAATAGTATGGTCGAGAAGAGTCTGACCCGACTGAAACGACTTAACATACACACGTGCTAAGTCGCTTCAGTCATGACCAGCTCTCTGTGACCCCCTGGACTGAAGCCCGCCAGGCTCCTCCATCCATGGATTGTCCAGGCAAGATTACTGGGGTGGGTTGCCGCGGCCTCCTCCAGGTGTCTTCCCGACCCAGGGATCAAACAGCATATCTTACATCTCCTGCATTGGCGGGTAGATTCTTTGCCACCAGGCAAGCCCAGCACACACACACAATATTTTACACAGTAAACTTTACATAGGATTTCACAGTATATAATTCTCAACATGCACAAGGCACACAGCTAAGTATATATTCATAACAGGTCCCATCTGCAACTCATGTGTGGCTCTGCCCACTTTTCCCACCCCGGGACCCTGGCATCTCCTGGCCCTGGCTCCGGCTGCCTCCCACCTGTTCCTCCTGCCACCTCTGCTCCAACCCTGATGGTCCTTCTCCCCTGAGAAGTCAGCTTCTATATTAGTTTCCTGTGGCTGCTGTAACCAATCACCATGTTGGTGGCTTAGAACAACAAACATTTATTCTCTCCCAGTTTGGGGGCTAGAAGTTCAAAATCAAGGTGTCAGCAGGGCTGGTTCCTTCTGGAGGGCCTGAGGGGGAGTCTCAGACCCTTTCCTGGCTTCTGGTGGCTTCTGACAACCCTGAATGTCCCATGGCTTGAGATACTTTACCCCAAGTCGCTGCCTTCATCGCCACATGGCTTCCTCCTGATATGTGTCTTCACGTGACCTTCTTAGAAGGACACCAGTCATTGGATATAAGACTTACCCTCATCCAGTGTGACCTCATCTTAACCAATTATGTCTGCAAAACTCTATCTCCAAATCAGGTCACATTTTGATGTTCTAGGTGAACAGAAGTTTGGAGGAGAAACTAACTAGTCAGCCTATTAGAAAGTCTTTTATTAATTTAAGGCAGATGAAGTCCTTAGCTTGCTTAATTCTTCCTGCAGTTCCCACTACACCTCAAATAGAATCCCAGCTCTCCGCCATCCCCAGGCCCATGTGCTCTGGCCCCTGTCCACCTCTGCAGCCTTCTCTGCCTGTAATCTCCCCTCACCCATTGCCTTCCACACCCACAGCCTACTCTCCTCCTGCTCCTCACACGCCCCAGGCTCACTCTAGCCTCAGGGCCTTTGCACATGCTATGCCTCTGCTCAGAACTCACTTTCCGCTGATACGACTGTTTCAGGTCTTGACTCCGAAAGTTGGCTGTTTGGGAAGGCCTCCCCTGCCTCCCAGACTCCTCTGTTCTATGCCCTCTCAACACCAAGTGCCTCAGTTTCTCCACACTGTGTACACCTCAGCAGCCCAAAGGCAGCAGGTGGCAAATTCAGTTGACGGAATGAAGAAGTAACTGAATTTACCATCTGTCTTTTTTTTAATTTTTTTAATTGAAGTGTAGTTGACGTACAATATTATACATTACAGATGTACAGTACAGTGATTCACAATTTTAAAGGTGTATATACTCCATTTATAGTTATTATAAAATATTGGCTATATTCCCTGTGTTTTACAATATACCCTCTATTCTTTAGCTTATTTTATACCTAATAGCTTGTACCTCTTAATTCCCTACTCTTGCATTGTCCCTCCCCTCTCCCATCAGTCTTTTTTTAAAACTGACCTTTTTTTTTTTTTTTTTTGACTGGGCCACACACATTGCAGGCCCTGTCAGTGAAAGCCTGGAACCCTAACCACTAGGCAACCAGGAAACTCTCCTGAAGCTAATTTTAAGTTACTCAGATAATTCTGAAATATATTTTCATGTGTTCCCGTTGTGAAAGATTCCCTTGACCTCTCTCTCTCCCCGCCTCATCCCTGCCCGGGATCCCTCTGTTAAATCAGAGACTTAAATTGTGACACTTCCTTCTTAGCCACAGATGTCTCTATACAGTATAGGACACTTTGTGTGCTGCTTTTGCATTTTGTTCTGTTTCGCTTTGCTTTTATGTGGGTGAGGTTGTATGGTGTGGGTTTCATCAGAGTTCCCTTCCCTGGCCGCCTCTGTGGGCATGTGCTAGGGGTCTTGAGTTCTGCCTTCAAGTGGATCCACCGCATGCCTTGTAAACCACTGCATGGTATCCCACTGTGCAGACGAACCAGTTTATTAAGTCACTCCTCTGTCAGCGGACGGCTTCCCTGATGGCTCAGCTGGTAAGGAATCCGCCTGCAATATGCGAGGCCCTGCTTCGATCCCTGGGTTGGGAAGATCCCCTGGAGAAGGGAAAGGCTGCCCACTCCAGTGTTCTGGCCTGGGGAGTCCATGGACTGTGTAGTCCGTGGGGCCGGCCGCAAAGAGTCGGACACGACTGAGCCTCTTTCACGTTCACTGTCAGTGGACATTTAGGTGGTATCTTATTCTATTCAGGCGTCTATAACCAAAAGAACCCAACTGGGTAGCTTGTAAACAACAGAAAGTCATCGCTTATAATTCTGGAGGCAGGGAAGTTCAAGATCAAGGCGGCAGCCCAGTGGCATTCTGACGGAGCCTTCCTACGGGGCGCAGACTGCCGACTGGCTGTGTCCCCCACGGGGTGGGAGGGGCTTGGGAGGGGACCACCAGTGTTCCATTCTAGCAGTTTGCTTCCTGTTTTTCTGTTTTTACACATCATGCTGCAACAAATACCTTGTTCATCGTTCTTCTGCTCTGGTGCACATGGTTCCTGAGATAGATTCTAAAAACTTGAAACATCAGGTCATAAAGTCTGTGCATTTGTAATTTTTTAAAAAATTATTTTTTAAAATAAAATTTTAAAAATAATTTTTAATTATTTTTTAAAAAATTACTAAAGTATAGTTGATTTACAATATTGTATTAATTTCCACTGTACAGCAAAGTGATTCAGTTATATACATGTCATATCTGCGCGTGTGTGTGTGTGTGTGTGAAAGTTGCTCGGTCATGTCCGACTCTTTGCAACCCCATGGACTGTAGCCCACCAGGCTCTCTGTCCATGGAATTCTCCAGGCCAGAATACTGGAGTGGGTAGCCGTACCCTTCTCTAGGGGATCTTCCCAAACTAGGTATTGAACCCAGGTCTCCCACATTGCAGGTGGATTCTTTCCCATCTGAGCCACCAGGGAAGCCCATATCTATGTGTATGTCTGTATATATATATACACACACACACATGGTATAAATATACATATATTCTTTTTTGTATTCTTTTCCATCATGGTTTATCACAGGACATTGAATATTGTACACCTATAATTCTGGAGCAATTTGCATCCCAACCAACAGTGTCTCATATTGCTTCTTTCTCCACATATACACCAGCACTTGGAGTTATTGGTTTTTTTTTTTTTTCGTTTTTGCTGTCTGGGGAGGGAGGAGCTGTATTCCATCTTGCAGCTGACTGGTGAGGTTGAGGGGCTGTCTTCTGATGGATTTGGATGGAACATTCACTCTCTAACCCCATTTTGGTCTCCCTCCCATCCCCCATGCCCTATGGCTTAGGTACCTCTGCGACTTCACCTACTATACCTCGCTGTACCAGAGTCACGGCCGCTCGGCCTTTGTTCATGTGCCCCCTCTGGGCAAGCCGTACAATGCAGACCAGCTGGGCCGGGCACTTCGGGCCATCATTGAGGAGATGCTGGACCTCCTAGAGCAGTCAGAGGGCAAAATCAACTGTTGCCATGAACACTGACGGCTGTCCAGGCCTCCCAAGACCTCATCCTGCCGAGGAGCCTGGGAGAGACGTCCGCCCCCCGGGCCCTGACTGGGCAAGACAAGCGCATCCAGCTGGGGATCTGATTTGGATCAAATATGCCAGCTCGCACACCTCCTCTCCCTTTTTCTCTGCGTAAGCGCTGGTTGGTTGGAAGGCAGCAACTGAAGATTTTTTTTCTATTTCTCTTTGCACCTGGGGATACAGCTGGGGCAGTCAGGAAGCTGGGAAGTCCTGACTTCTACCGAGAACCCCGATCAGGTGGATCTCCACTCTGGGATGGCTGGGGCCACCTGCTTTTCTAAGTCTGTGGTGGAAGGATTCCAGAATTCCCTCTGTCCATGACTGGTTTTTTTTCCAAATTGAAAATCCTCACGAAGACCCCTTGCCCTGATCCATGTCCAAACAGCCTGGACAGCTCTGGCAAGGGCCAGCTTGGGGTCTGGTATGGGTTCTTTTTCTTTCTTATTCTGTTTTTAAAAGCAATAGTGCCAGTTTGGGCACAGAGTTATTTATATTCCCTTTGGTTAAAATACGGGCTTTAGCCGAACACAAAAGTGTCTTTTCTCTTTCCTGGAGTGTAGCCGCTTCTGCCTCTGGCTTTGAACACTGGACCTACATTTTTTGTTTTGGGGGTGACATTAAGATCCCCTTGTTCAGCGGGGGTGGAGGCTAGGCCCTTGGCCAGACCACAGGGAGAGGGAGTTGCTGCTGCCCTAGGAGACTGAAGGGGTTGGCTAATCCTTTAACAACCGAGCTGTGAGCTATGCCCATAGGACCTCCGGAGGTGGGCCACTGGTGGGAAAGCAGACTGTCAATTCAACAAACACTTTTTTTTTAATATGTAAAAGTATGTAGCAACTACAAACCTACCCCACATCTGGCCTGGATCTTCAGTCTTGGTCTGGGGGCCCAGCTTCTTGTTTTCCTTAAGAGGGGGGCAGAGTGGAGGCTGGCGGCTGGGCTCCGCGTGTGCCGGTGTGTTTGGCCGGAAGGGCCGCAGGGCAGCCAGCGAGCTTTCGTGCAGCTAGGTTTTGGACACGCCTTAGAGTTGGTAAATTTTTATCTCACTCCCTGATGACTTTGAACTGACCAGCCAGGGATGCGCATCTCCCAGGAGGCAGCTAAATTCAGCTGGACCTTGACACCCATCAGAGAGAGGGGGTTGGCAGCAGCAACCATGAGGAAAACAACCGTTTGGAAAGTATTCTGTTTCTTTGGAGAACACGCAGCTTGATCTCTTCCCTAAGTGTGAGGCATGCTGGTGTCTGATGTGGTGTTAGATCATGTTGGGGTCTCCCAGCAGGCGGTTCTTCTGAAAACAGCGGAGATTTTTGTTTTGTTTTCTTACATGTTCACCCTCTTTCCCTCCTGTTCCGAAGCCCAGGGTAGCTGCTGCCTCCGCTGAGCTGCTGTCTCACTCGGAGACCAGGTTGATGGGTTTCTGAGTGAAATGCATTTTCTGGGTCCTGTGTTTTCCCTGGAAGGGAAGAGTGATGTGGGGTCAGCATATGGCAGTGGGTGTGGACCATGCCCTGCAGGGTGAAACGATCGGGACCTTCTCCCTCCTCCATGCCAGCCCTCCCTCTTCCAGAACTCTCTCCTCCACACCCCCAGTCTGCGTTCGCAGTCTCCTGAGGAATCTGGTTCGCAGTCTCCTGAGGAATCTGGAGTGCAGGACGTCATTGCATCTACGCGGTCAGCCAGCTTCTGTGAGCTGAGCTTGTGGCTCTTTTTAATGAGGGTCTCCCAGAGGTCTCACTCAGAATGGCATTAAACTCTAATGAGCTCTCTTCTCTAAAGGTCTGAGGGGGGAGGCTCTGAGGAAGAAATGGGCCTAGGCAAGCTGCAGAGGGAAGGGGGGACTGGAAGTGAGTCAGAATTGAACTAAGCTGGGCACCCACTGGAACCCAGACACACCATCCCCAGGCTCTGCACTTTCATCTTTCTTTTGTCCTCATTTCTTCTCTCTGTTTAAAGCAACATGAGATTTAGCCACTTAGAGATATAACTTATTGTCTGATCATTATCGTGTGTGCGTGTCATTTTTGTGTTCCTGCAATGGTGTTAGATCTCCTCATCGAGTCAAGCCAAAGCCTTGTCCTTGTTCACGATACAGACCATATAGCTCGTCTTTATTCAATCAGACAGCCATTAAATATTTCACTCACTCCCTGCCAGCTTTTTAATGTTCCTATTTTAATTTATCTTTTTCCTTTTGGGCAAATTCATCCATTCACTCCATGGCGTATCTGTCTGCATTTGTTGGGTCCTGGACTGAAATGTCCTTGTGTAAGAAAGGGGGGCCAAGTCCCGTTACTTCTCCCTTGTCATTTCAGAGTCTCAGATTGTGGGGGGGTGGGGCGCAGAACAGGCAACGGGATGGTTCTGTGAAGTGGGTGCAGCCTGGAAGATATGAAGGTGAGCGATGCCAGAAGGGGTGGGTGCAGTAAGTGTTAACGGTGGAAAGATGGGCTAAGCAATGTCGTGGGAAGGCTGGTAGAGGAAAGGTGAAAAGTGATGCTGAAAAGTGGAGGGGGTCCTGTCTCTGATAAGCTCCTGTGGAGGGTACAGAGGTGGGGGATGGTGTCAGGTAATGGCACCTCCCTTAAGATGCCAGAACCTCTGCCCCTTAAAACTTTATTCCTTTCTTAGCCCCTTTGCTTCCCCGCTTCCCACCAAAGAGAAGGTCGGTGGTCTGTGCGTGAGTATGTAGTTTGAAAAAGAAATTTAAAGGAGTGGCTAGAAAGAAAGCAAGGTGGAAAGAAGCAGCAATGCCAGTGGGTGAACCTGGGATTCCAGTGGTACAACCTGGCTCATGTGGTCCAGTCAAGAAACAGTCAAGGTGCCCTGGTCACTGAGAGACGCAGGGCCACGGGGCAGCGGGGGAGGCGGGAGCCCCCAGTCAGGGCCACGTCTTTGGGGGGAAGGTCAGACTCTGACCTTTCTGATAGTTTCAGCAAGAAAAATAGTTTTCGCTATTCTGCTCTTTGTTGGTGTGAACACTTCTCGAACAGACAGGACCTGCTCAGGGGGATGACTCGAAAAGTATACGTGTGATGCCTTTTTCTCACCTTGGAGGTTTCTGCCAAGAAGCCCGGCCAGAGGTTGTGCCTGTGCACCCCGCCCCCTTCCCAACTCAGGGGTACCCGGGAGGGGGAGGGGAGCTGCTCCTGGAAATCGGCCCACCACACTGGCCTCTTTTTTTCTCTGCTGCTGTCTAGACTGTTGACCTTTGACCTCCCCGCCCCTTGGCGTGTCTGAACCCAGAAGTCCCTTGTCGTTGTCGTCGGGGTTTGTGGAACAAAGCCTCATTCTTCTCTGTGGCCCCAGCCTCCCCCCGAGACCACTGGAAGCTCTCCTGAGCCTTCAGCCAGCATGGGGCTCTGATGGAGGTGCCTCCCCTCGTGGCCACGAGCCCCATGGCCTTCATCCACAGGCTTCTGTGGAGCCGCAAAGGACTTTGATTTTATATCCCCAGTTAAATTTCCCTTCTTCTGGAACAAGTGCCTGGTAAAGGGCCTGGGGCTGCCACTGGAGGAGAAGCGTCTCCATTTCTGCAGAAAGGAAGTGTGTTAGAGGCCAGGACCCCCCCTCACAACTCCACGTCTTGCGAGTCGCTTCTTGGATGAACGCCACTCAGAGACCCTATCCTCCAACTGGGGGGCAGTGGTCGCAACTGAGTTTCAGAAGCTCCCAGACCTCCAGGGGCTCCAGTCCAGCCTGAGCCGCTCCCCCGACTTGAAATCCATTCCCCCTCCTCCCTCTCCTCACCCAAGCCTCCCCTTCAGCTGCCCAGAGACCCACAGAAGTGCCTGCCCCCACAGTACACGTGGGGCACAGACAGGAATGAGAGAAACACCCCCAGACCCTGGCTCCCTGCTTCCCTGGCCGTTCACAGGGGTGGGACCTGGGCCAGGGGCTTTTAGGTCCTGCACCCTTTGAGGAAGCCCCAGTGAAAGCCAGCGGGGAATTGGCCTCTCTGCCCACAAGGCCTGGCTGGAGGCCACAGGAGATCCATCTGGGCCTTGGGGGTACCTGGCATGTTTCCAGGGCTCCCTCCACATCTCAGGTTTCTATCTTGTCGTAAATCTCTCTCCAGGAAGAGCCCTGTCTCCTGGAGGTGACCCTGTGTCCTGTCCCCAAAGGAGAGGCCAGCCCCTGCAGGCTTGGGGTGGCTTCTCCCCGACCCCAGGGAGACCCCTTGAGTGCCTTGTCTGAAAGCCTCGTGTCTGGGACCCCAGGCCGGACTTTGCTGGGGGCTGGGCCCTGGGACACCCCAAACTTGACATCCCAGAAAGCAAATAAAACAGCTAAAATGTGCAGTCTCTTGTGTGTCTTTATGAGCAGCTGGCGTCCACTAGGGTCACCCTCAGCCTGGGGTTGTTGGCTGGCAGAGGGGGCCCCGAAGCGGCAGTGTTTCTGTCCTTGGCATGTGACCTGGCTCTTGGTTTGTGGTGGGTGCTATGAGTGTGCCGAATGGATAATGACGAGAGCGTTTCTGTACTGACTGTTCTT
Organism: Cervus canadensis; assembly: GCF_019320065.1. Classification (NCBI taxonomy): domain Eukaryota; kingdom Metazoa; phylum Chordata; class Mammalia; order Artiodactyla; family Cervidae; genus Cervus; species Cervus canadensis. The sequence continues at coordinate 104,142,004 of NC_057389.1, forward strand.
CCTCCTGCAACCAACCCCCTGCCTTTGTTTTGATGCCCAGAGAGGTTGAGTAACTTGCCTATGGTCACACAGCAAGAGGTGGGGGCGGGTAGGAATTTGAATCGTGATCACATTGATCCCCAGGGTGTGTGGAATCCCCCTGTGGAGATGCCATTACCACTTTTTACAGATGGGGAAACGAGCCTTTTGTCAGTTGAAACCCTGATCCCAGGGAAAGGAGGAGTGAGAATGGGAACCTGAGCTGGCTTCCCTGGATCTGAGAAGCTTAAATTCTAGAAAACAGGATTCGGTCATCCCCCTGCATCTGATCTCAGCCAGAATGGGGATGTTCCAGGGTCAATGGCCTTCCAGGAAGAAGGGGCTTCAGCAATAAGGAAATGGCTTGTCTTTGGGAACATGAGTCCCGGGGTCTACACACCTCCCAATGCATAAGTAAGGTACGGGAGGTAGGGGGCAATCTGAGTCCCCTTCACTGAGCCTCAGTTTCCCCATACTCAGGTGTATTGTGTGAGCTCTGGCACATAGGAGTTACTTAATAAGTACAGATGTTTTTACTTCCTCCTCTGGGAAGCCCTCCTGGCTGTCTAGGTACCTCCTCTGCCTCCCATAGCTGCCTGCCGGCCCCCATCCCCATGCCAACATGCTCTGGGTAGTAACTGACAGGTCCCGTGGGAGCCCTCAGGACAGTCAGATCTGTCTGGGGTCCCTGGTGTGTGTTGCCCCCAGCACAGCGCAGGGCATGTAATGGTGGTGGTTTAGTCACTAAGTCGTGTCCCACTCTTGCGACCCCACGGACTGTAGCCTGCCAGGCTCCTCTGTCCATGGGATTCTCCAGGCATACTGGAATGGGTTGCCATTTCCTTCCCTCGGGGTACTTCCCTACCCAGGGATCGAATCTGTGTCTCCTGCATTTGTAGGCAGATTCTTTACCGACTGAGCCACCAGGGAAGCCCTGGGTATGTAATAGCGGTGCAATGAACCCCCGGGAAGCCCCCAAATCAGATAGTGTGGAAGGGTTTCCTGAAATGTCTCTTTCCCACTTCCCACTCTGGAAACTAGGTCTTTATCTCAGAGGTAAAACCTGTCAGCAGTTTCCTGGGTATCACTGGGTTGCCATTTCCTCCTCCTGGGGGATCTTCCCAACCCAGGGATCCAACACGCGTCCCTTTTGTGTCTCCTGCGCTGGCAGGCGGATTCTTTACCACGGAGCTACCCGGGAAGCCACGCGCGAGGTTCAGTCCCTAGGTCGGGAAAACCCCCTGGAGGAGGAAATGGCAAGCCCACTTCCACTCATTGCCTGGAAAATTCCGTGGGCAGAGGAGTCTGGCGGGCTCCAGTCCATGGGGCTCGCAGAGTCGGACACGGCTGAGTGAGCGCACGCTCACAACTGTAGGAGGAGGGGCGGGAGTGCTGGTGTTCTGTCCCCCGCCAGCAGGGGGCGCAGGGAGGCGCCTCGGGTAAGGGGAAGGGGATGTCGAGCCCCTGAAGGTCAGGCACCTCCTCCAGCTGAGGCCCCATCCTGCCAGTTCTCTGCCTCTAGAGCCGGGTCTTCTGTTGGCTGAGCCTCCTAAGAATTGCCTGCCGTGCGCTGGGCTTGGGACTGGAGACACACCAGGAAATCAGCAGCTCCTGGTCTGGGGGTGCAGTACAGGGGGTCCCAGCTGTGATGGAGGACAGACAGGCAGCTGAAGGGTCCGGGGCATATTCAGGGAGGCTCATTCAAGGGTAGGGCTTGGTCCCCTTCAACAGAGTTTCCCTCAGCTCCCGCCTGGATAGTCTCCATCTTAAAGGTGAGGGTCTCAGACTAGGGTCCTTCCAGTTCTACCCATCTGCCTGGGCCCCCCTCCACCTCTCACACTCTCGGTGGCTCCTGTTGGCCCACAGGAGAAAGCCAGGCTCTTATGCTGGACATCTGAACCCCTTTTCCCTGGATCAGACAAGCTGATCCCAGTTTGTCTTTTCTGCCTGAAAGTCCACCCCCCCCCCACCCTGCTCCATTTACACCTAGAGAACTCCTATGCATTCCTCAAAACCCTAAGTTTTGGGGGAAGATGCTGAGGTCATCTTGGGACACTTTGAGTGGAATGGGTCTGGGAAGGGGTAAAAAGGGCAAAGTACCACACCGGAAACCCCAAGCTAGTCCTTCTCCCACACCCTCTCTAACCTTCTTACCGGCTCCTTCCTGCCCTGGCAGCTTGCCAGGCATTCGGCAATTTCTGCAAGTGCCCAGACCTGCCTGGACATGTCCTGGTCCCCTGGAAGACAAGAAGGATGGGTTCAGGCTGCCCACCCAACACCCCTGCGCATGCACACACACACACACACACACACTATGGCATTGGTGGTGATTACTGAAAAACAGAAATGCAGTGAGGGCAAAGTGGGGCAGAGGGAGTGAGGGAGGCAGAAAAAATGTGGACACTTTTTAGCTGTTTTTTCTTCTAAGTCGCTGTGTTTAGGGTGAGGACACCCAGAGACAGAGAGGTCCCCACCCAGCCAAGGAGGAGGACTTGGGGTACTGGGTGACTGGACCTCCATGCTAAGTCACCCACAGGGCTGCCCCGTTCTGGGCTTCCGTCTCCCCTGTATCAGGGAGCTGGCTTCCACATGGTCACACAGCAGGTGCTCCATAAATGCACATGGTCTGTGAAACCATTACAGGAACAGGCATGCAAACCAGGGTGCTGGAGAAGGCCGTGTGGGGGCGGCTGGGGGTTCCGGGCAGTGAGCACGTGGGGCCTCAAGCCGGAGGCCTCAGCTGACCCACTTCCTGCCTGGCCTGGGCTGCTTTGGCGACCCCCATGGCCAGGGTCTGAGCTGACCACTTCCGTCCCCCTTTCTTCCTGCAGTCCGGGCACGCCCTGCTGACTCACACTCAGCTGGCCTCATCCTTCCCCGACTAAGTGGTGATTTGGGAGGTCTGGCAGAGCCCCAAACCCAGAAGGCAGGGAAGTCACGGCTGACTGGAATCATCACAGAGGAGAACCATACCCCAGACTTAACTGCCTGACAAATGAAAACCTGCCCTTGATAAGGAAAAAAATGAATACTTTAGGGATAGTCCATTAGGATCCATTTCAAACTTTCCAGCCACCAAAGAAATCCATTTAAAAAAAAAAAAAATGAAAAGATAATCCAGGGACAGAGAGGTTGATATCTGTGATGCATTTAACTAACCAAGAAATAACTTCCAGGACATAGAAGCCCCCCCTCCCCCACAAGACACACTAGACAGAAAAATGGATAAATGGTAGGAATTCCCTGGCAGCCCAGTGGTTAGGACTAAGTTCTTTCTTTGCCAGGGCACAGGTTTGATCCCTGGTCAGGGAACTAAGATCCCACAAGCTGTGTGATGCAGCCAAAAAAAAAGAAAGAGAGAGAGAGAAGAAAAGAAAGAGAAATGGGCAAATGGTATTTTTTTTTTGCCATAACAACAACCACAAACTGGGTGACTTACAACAGCAGAAAGTTTATTCCTTCACAGTTCTGGAGGCTGGAAGTCCCAAATCAAAGTGTCACACAACTGGAGGCTATGGAAAAGAATCGGCCCCAGGCCTCTCTGTTGGCTTCTGATGGCTTCCGGCACTGCTCAGGGTCTCTTGGCTAGTGGCTGCATCACTCCAATCTTCGCTTACATCTTCATGTGACCCCTTGCAAGGAAATCAGTCTTGTAGCGGGGGTTTAGGGCCCACCCTACTTCAGCATGACCTCAGCTTAACATAATTACATCGACAGAGACCCTCATGGTCACAATCTGAGGTTCTGGGTGGACATCAATTTGGGGACTCATTGTGCTTCCTGGGTGGCACAGTGGTGAAGAATCCACCTGTCAATGCAGAAGACACAAGAGATGTGGGTTTGAGCTTTAGACTGGGGAGACCCCCTGGAATAGGAAATGACAGACTGCTCCAGTATTCTTTCCTGGAAAATTCCATGGACAGAAGACCCTGGTGAGCTACCATCCATGGGGGGTCACAAAGACTCAGATATAACAGAGTGACTGAGCGCACACATACACACATTCAATGCAGTGCGGGAATGAACAGGTAATTCCAGGAAGATGAACCCAGGACAACCAATAACTAGAAACTCAATCTGGTCACCAGTGAATAGAAGTCACTGAGATGTCTCTTCACTCTCAGGAAGGGGACAGAGTCACTGGTGATCAGGCCTGAGAATTGACTTCACCGTTGAGAAGAACAGTTTGCTTGTGCTAGTATAGCTGAGAATGGCTAGAATCTCCCTCCTGGCCATTCTGGTCTTGGTGTGAACCCCAGAGAACTCTATATGTGCATGCCTTCCCAGCAGCATGGTTCATAATAAGGATCTGGAAACTAGGGAAAGGTTAGAGTGTGCTCCTATGAACAGAGTACTATATAGCAGTGAAAAAGGATGAGCCAGACTTACAGTCAAAATCTCCAACTCAGATCATTCAGGGAAGATAACTGTAACAGTGTGATACATTTTTATAAAGTTTTTTTAATTTGCATTTTGTATTGTGAAAAAATATGTATAACATACATAGGATTTGCCATTTTAACCATTTTAAAGTGGACTGTTAGTGACTTAAGTATATTCCCAATGTTGAGCACACACATAGCACAAACCACCGGGGACTTCCCTGGTGTCCAGGGGGTCAGGAAACGAGATTCCACATGCTGCCACCAAGTCCTGGTGCAGCCAAATAAATAAGCAAATATTTTTTTTAAAAAGCACAAAACAAACAAACAAAAAAAAAAATAGCACAAAACATCACTATTATCTACTTCCAAAACTTTTCCGTCACACCTAAACAGAAACTCTGTAAGCATTAAGCAATAATTCCTCATTTCTCCCCCTCCTCCTCCAGCCGCTGGTAACCTCAAATCTACTTTGTCTTTATGAATTTGCATGTTCTAGATATCTCATACCAGTGGAACCATATAATGTTTGTCCTTCTGTGACTGACATTTCACTCAGCATAATTTTCAAGGTTCATTTGCATTGTGACACAAATCAGAATGTCATTCCATTTTTATGGCTGAGTAGTTTTCCATTGTGAGGATACACCAAATTTTGTTTACCCATTTGGCTCTTGGTGGACATTTGCATTGCTTTCACCTTTTGGCTATTGTGAATAGTGCTGCGGTGGACATTGGTGTACAAGCTCAGTTTGAGTCCCTGCTTTTCAATTCTTTTAGAAAAATATCCAGAAGTGGAATTGCTGGATTATATGGTCATCCTGTGTTTAGATTTTGAGGAATGCCAAACCATTTTCCACAGCAGCTGCACCATTTCACATTCCCCCCAGAGGCACAAGAGGGTTCCAGTTTCTTCACACCAACACTTGTTATTTTCCTAACAGCCATGCTAATGGGTATAAAGTGATATCTCCTTGTAGTTTTGATTTGCATTTCCCTAATGATTAATGATGTGAGCATCTTTTGACCTACTTCATGGCCATCTGTATATTTTCCTCGGATGTAAAATTCTTTGCCCATTTTTAAATTGGATATTTGTTGTTGAGTTGTAGGAGTTCTTTATATATTTTGGATAATGAACCCTCGTGAGACATATGACATGTAGATATTTTATAGCTTTCTTGTAAATTCTTTGGGGTTTTCTATGACATAGGGTCATGTCATCTGTGAATAGAGATAGTCTTACTTCTTCCTTTCCAATTTAGATGTCTGTTATTTATTTTTCTTACCTTATTGCTCTCGTTGAAACTTCCAAATATCACATTGAAATAGCAGGGGTCAAAATATACATTCTTGGCTTGTTTCTTGTCCTAGGGGGAAAGCTTTCAGCCTCTCCCTATTGATGATGAAATTAGCTGTGGCATTTTCATAAATGTGTTTTATCATGTGTGAGAATTTCCCTATTCTTCTGAGGGTTTTTACCATAAAAGGATATTGGATTTTAAGGCATTCAAGTGCCTTAAATGCATCAATTGAGATGATCAAGTGGATTTTTTTTCTCTTCATTTTATTAATAGGATGTGTTACATTGATTGATTTTCTTATGTTGAGACATGCTAACCTTCCTGAGATCAATCCTACTTGGTTATGATATGTAGCTCTTTTAATATGCCTTTGGATTCAGTTTGGGTTTGCTAACGTTTGGTTACCAATGTTTCATCTTTATTTGTAAGGGATATTGATCTGCGTCTTAAGAAAACCTCAGTCTTCCTCCTTTGTTTCTCCCTGGTTTTTTTCTCAGTCACACCACACAGCAAGTCAGCACATGGGATCTTAGTTCCCCGACCAGGGCTCAAACCCACACCCCCTGCTTCCCTGCATTGGAGGTTCAGAGTCTTCACCACTGGATCTCCAGGCAAACCCTCTCTGCTGCTCCTTTGCTCTCACCACTGCCCCCTCACAGCGCTTCTGACCCCAAAAATGCTTCTGTATTTTCCCCCACAACAAGCAATTCTCAAGCAACTCACCTGGGTGATAATTTAACTCCATTCTGATACTTTCTACCTGGAGATAGCATCAGATTCCACAGGTTAAGGGCTCAGTCTTGCAAGACGGGCCCCACTTGAGATGCCAATCACAGGTGCAGGTGGTCACCTGTGCTTCTGACCACTGGTCATTAACGGAAGGTTCCCACAGCCCCGTGCTCGGGTGATGTTAGTGAGAGCCGATCGCAGAGCTCACCACAGCAGTTTGCTTCATGTCTCTGAGTCTTTGTGACCCCAGGGACTGTGGCCCACCAGGCTTCTCTGTCCATGGATTCTCCAAGCAGGAATACTGGCGTGGGTAGCTATTCCTTTCTCCAGGAGATCTTCCCAACCCAAGGATGGAACCTGGGTCCCCTGCATTGCAGGCAGATTCTTTATCACCTGAGCCACCAGGGAAACCCTTCACTTAGTATAGATCTGTTTATTATATTAATAAAACAACATGATAAGAGCTGAAGGCTTACAGAAATTTCCAACCCTAAGGCCACACAGTCCTAGGTAAATTGCTTACTCAATTGGTGAAAATAAGAGAAAAATCGGAATGACTTCATTGGAATGGTGGATCTATGGAGAGTAACGTGACGTGCTCTTTCAGCTCTTCTCTCTTCTTTTTGGGAAGGACCAGTGAAAGGGGCACCCTCCCCATGGGGAGGACCCACTGAAGAGCTGACTGACAGGTGAAATCAAGTTATAATGAAGTCATACTGCAGTACATGGACCCCTAATCCAATGTGACCAGAGATGGGTACACACAGGAAAAGGAAAGCCAGTGGGGGCAGAAACAATCTTGGGGGCAGAACACCTTTTGGCATCTGGGATCTTAATTTCCACCCCAAAGATGGAAACTTCGACCCCTGCAGTGGGAGTGAGGAGTCTTCACCACTGGACAGCCAGGGCAGTTCCTGGAGGCAGAAACTGGAGTGATACATCTACCAGCCTGGCAAGAATACACAGAAGAACTATACAAAAAGGGTCTTCATGACCCAGATGACCACGATGGTGTGATCACTCACCTAGAGCCAGACATCCTGGAATTCGAGGTCAAGTGGGCTTAGGAAGCATCACTATGAACAAGCTAGTGGAGGTGATGGAATTCCAGTTGAGCTATTTCAGATCCTAAAAGATGATGTTGTGAAAGTGCTGCACTCAGTATGCCAGCAAATCTGGAAAGCTCAGCAGTGGCCACAGGACTGGAAAAGGTCAGTTTTCACTCCAATCCCAAAGAAAGGCAATGCCAAAGAATACTCAAACTACCGCACAATTGCACTCATCTCACACACTAGTAAAGTAATGCTCAAAATTCTCCAAGCCAGGCTTCAACACTATGTGAACCGTGAATTTCCAGATGTTCAAGCCGGATTTAGAAAAGGCAGAGGAACCTGCCTTTTAGAAAAGGCAGAGATCAAATTGCCAACATTCGCTGGATCATCGAAAAAACAAGAGTTCCAGAAAAACATCTACTTTTACTTTATTGACTACGCCAAAGCCTTTGACTGTGTGGATCACAGCAAACTGGAAAATTCTTCAAGAGATGGGAATACCAGACCACCTGACCTGCCTCCTGAGAAATCTGTATGCAGGTCAAGAGGCAACAGTTAGAACTAGACATGGAACAATAGACTGGTTCCAAAGCGGGAAAGGAGTGCATCAAGGCTGTATATTGTCACCCTGCTTATTTAACTTATATGTGGAGTGCATCATGCAAAATGCCGGGCTGGATGAATCACAAGCTGGAATCAAGATTGCCTGGAGAAATATCAATAACCTCAGATATGCAGATGACACCACCCTTATGGCAGAAAGTGAAGAAGAACTAAAGAGCCTCTTGATGAAAGTGAAAGAGGAGAGTGAAGAAGTTGGCTTAAAACTAAACATTCAGAAAACAAAGATCATGGCATCTGGTTCCATCACTTCATGGCAAATAGATGGGGAAACAATGGAAACAGTGAAAGACTTTATTTTGGGGGGCTTCAAAATCACTGTAGATGGTGACTGCAGCCATGAAATTAAAAGATGCTTGCTCCTTGGAAGAAAAGCTATGACCAACCTAGACAGCATATTAAAAAGCAGAGACGTTACTTTACCAACAAAAGTCTGTCTAGTCAAAGCCATCGTTTTTCCAGTAGTCATGTATGGATGTGAGAGTTGGACTATAAAGAAAGCTGAGCACTGAAGAACTGATGCTTTTGAACTGTGGTGTTGGAGAAGACTCTTAAGAATCCCTTGGACTGCAAGGGGATCCAACCAGTCCATCCCAAAGGAGATCAGTCCTGATATTCATTAGAAGGACTGATGCTGAAGCTGAAGCTCCAATACTTTGGCCACCTGATGTGAAGAACTGACTCATTGGAAAGACCCTGATGCTGGGAAAGATTGAAGGCAGGAGGAGAAGGGGACCACAAAGGGTGAAATGGTTGGATGGCATCACTGACTCAATGGACATGAGTTTGAGTAGGCTCTGGGAGTTGATGATGGACAGGGAAGCCTGGTGTGCTGCAGTCCATGGGGTCTCAAAGAGTTGGACATGACTAAATGACTGAACTGAACTGATCTATCAGCCTAGGAGCAACAAGGATTGGCAGCAAATGCCTGAGGTTAGAAGACACAAGGAAGGATTCTTCTCTATAGATCTCAGAAGGCCCTGTCAATACCATGATTGCAGACTTGTATCTTCCAGAAATATGAAAATATAAACTGTTACTTGTTGTTGTTGTTCAGTTGCTAAGTTGGGTCCGACTCTTTGCCACCCCATGGGCTGCAGCACACCAGGCTTCCCTGTCTTTCACTATCTCCCAGAGTTTGTTCAAAGTCATGTTCATTGAGTCGGTGATGCCATCCAATCATCTCATCCTCTGTTGCCCTCTTCTCCTTTTGCCCGCAATCTTTCCCAGCATTGGGGTCTTTTCCAATGAGTTGGTTCTTCCCATCAGGTGGCCAAAGTATTGGAACTTCACCTTCAGCATTAGTCCTTCCAATGAAATTGCTACTATTTTAAGCAAAAAAAGAAAAAAAAAAAATACAGAGATGTAGAAGGCAAGGCATGCAGGAAGAGGCTCAGGGGTTCCATGCCGTTTCCCAGCACCTCCACATGGCCACCAGCCCGGAGGCTCTCTGAACCCAGTACTTTGGGGATTTTTATGGTGGCGTCATCACATCAGCATGATCAATCATTAACTCCATTTACAGGCCATCTCCTCTCTCTGGAGAATGGGGGAGGGGGCAGGGAATGGGGCTGAAAATTCCAAACTCCTAATCATGGCTTGGCCCCTGTGGTGACAGGCTCCCATCCATGAGCCATCCATATGCTCTGCCAGAGTCACCTCATTACAATGAAAGACACTTCTGTCACCCAGGAAATTCCAGAGGGTCTAGGAACTCTGTGCAGGGAACGAGGGCTAAAGACCAAATATTAGCACAAAAATTACTCATAGTAGGAAGTTACAAGGGTTTCAGGAGCTCTGTGCTGGGGACCTGGGGGGCAGAGCCCAATGTAAATATACACACATATATATTTTCTATTATCTCATGGTGTATAATTTTATTTTCTGGTGGCATGTTTATCTGTCATTATTATCAGAGTAATTCTAGCATCATTAGAACTGTTATTTCCCCTTTCATTTTTTTTGGAAGAGTATGATAAGAATTGGAAGAATTGATCTTATTCCATAAATGACTCAGAACTCACCAGTGAAGCCATCTGGTCTTGGACTTCTCTGTTGGAAAGTTTGTTATTATTAATGGTAGCATCTCAAGGAATGTGGGATCTAGTTCCCCAGCCAGGGCTCAGACTTGTGTCCCCTGCATTGGAATCTGGGAGTCTTAACCCCCGGACCACCAGGGAAGTCCCAGAAGGTTTTTGACTTTTGATTCCATCTCCTTATTTGTTATGGGCCTATCTACTCCTGTATTCTTGCCTGGAGAATTCCATGGACAGAGGAGCCTGGAGGGCTACAGTCCGTGGGATCACAGAGAGTCGGACCTGACTGAGGGACTAACATTTCCACTTTCCAGACTTTCTATTTCTTCCCTTTTAAAGAAAATATTTTATTATTTATTTATCCTGGCTGCCCCGGGTCTCTGCTGCTGTGCAGAGGCTTGCTCTAGTTGCGGTGAGTAGGGGCTACTCTCTTGAGAAACGTGAGCTCAGTAGTCGTGGCTCTTGGGCCTAGTTGCTCCGAGGGATGTGGGATCTTCCTGGACCAGGGATTGAACTGGTGTCCCCTGCATCGCAAGGCAGATTCTTAACCACTAGACCACCAGGGACACCCTCCATTTCTTCTTGAGTCAGTTTAGGTAATTTGGTGTCCTTAGGAATTTGTCCATCTCATCTAGGTTATTAATTTGGCATAAAATTTTTCATGATATTCTTTTACCGTTTTTTTCCTTTATATTTTCTTTATTTATTTTGGCTGTGCCGAGTGGCATGGCATATGGGATCTTAGTTTCCTGACCCAGGGATTGGAACCCACGTACCCTGCATTGGAGTCTTAACCACTGGACCACCAGTAAGTCCCTTATCTTTTTTATTTCTTTTGAGTCAGTAGTTATGCCCCACTTTTATTTCTGATTTTATTTTTCTGAGTCTTCTCTCTCTTTTCTTTGTCAACCTAGCTAAAAGTTTGTTGATATTGTTAATCTTTTCAAAGAAGCACTTTTTGGTTTCATTAATTCCTGTGATTCTGTTATTTCTTTTTTTTTCATTTTTATTTTTTTCTGTTATTTCTTTGTTCTCTACTTAATTTGTCTCTGTTCTAATCTTTATTATTTCCTTCCTTCTACGAGCTTTTCTTCTTTTTCTACTTCCTCAAAGTATAAATTTAGGTTATTGATTTGAGTTTTTTTCTTTTTCAATGTAGTCATTTAAAGTTGTCAGTTTCCCTATGAGCACTGACTTTGCTGCACCCCATAACTTTTAGTATGTTTGATCAGGACTCTATGGGGCTTCCTGGGACAGAATCCCCCCTCCCCCACGCCCTCACCACGCCTGCAAGGCAGATTAGGAAAACATTAGCCTCCCAATCCTTCCTCAAGTTCCAAAGAATAAATTTAATCAGAGATGTGAGAAAAGGCAGAAAGAAGGAAAAATAGCCAAGCAAGACAAAATAATAATAGTTTAGCCATTAAACAAGTCAAGGATCTTTAGTTCCATCTCAAGGGCTATAGATAACATTCTGAGTCACGTCCTCTGAGCGGGTTTTTAGATACTGAAACCTCTACCAGGAGGAAGAAGTTCATCTTATGATGTCCCTGAGGACACAGACCTCAGAACAGTGGGAACAAGAAGGTCGATGGTGTTGACTCCTGATCACCTCCCCACCAGCCACGAGCAGATCACAAACCCACAATCCCTTTCCCTCACCTTGTCCTTAAAAACCTTTCACTGAGAGCTGTCAGAGAGCTCCGGGGCTTTGAATACTAGCTTGGTATACTGCAATAAATGCTGCATCTTCCTTCACCACAACCAGCTGTCAATAGATCGACTTCACCGCGTGAGGGTGAGTGGACCCAAGTTGGGTTCGTTAGCATGTGGTGTTTTTGTTTTCATTCATCCTTAAGTATTTTCCAATTTCTTTCATGATTTCTTCTTTAATACATTGTTTTTTGAATAGTATGTGGTTTCATATCCACATGTTTGTGAACATGCCACCTTTCCTTCTGTTATTGACTTCTAGATTTATTCCATTGCTGTTGGCAATGATTTCAGTCTTTTAAAATTTATTGAGTACACCTGCAACATATAATATTTTATATCAACTATACTTCAATAAAAATAAAATTTAAAATGCCCAAAAATGTATTGAGAGTTGCTTTTTTGCTGAATAACTGGTCTGACTGGAGCATGTTCTGGATGCATTTGATAGGGATATGTGTGTGCTGTTGAAGGAGTGTTCTTCCTGTAGATGTCCATTTGGGCTAGTTAGAGGGTTCTTCAACCCTCATATCTTTAATCTTCTGTGTAGATGTTCTATCCATTATTAAAAGTAGGGCTTTGAAGTCTCCAACTACTATCATAAAACTATTTACTTCTCCCCTCAATTCTTAGATTGAGTAACAGCTTTGAGTTACTATTTAGGATAACTTTCAACCAGCCAGACTCCTTTTAGCATTTCTTGCATTGCAGATATAATGGTAACAAACTCCCTCAATTTTTGCTTACCTGAGAATGTCTTGATTTCTCCCTTTTATTTCTTTCTTTCTTATTTTTTGGCCTTGCCACACAGCTTGCAGAATATTAGTTTCCTGACTAGGAATTGAACCCAGGCCCTGGCGGTGAAAGCACCAAGTCTTAGCCACTGGACGACAAGGGAATTCCCTCTCCCTTGTTTTTGAGAAACAGTTTTGCTGGATATAGAATTCTTGGTCAACAGTTTTTCTTTCAGTAGTTTGAATATGTCATTTCATTGCCTTCTGGACTCTAGGGTTTCTGATAAGAAATTGGTTTTGATCTTATAGAGGATCCCTTGTACTCGATAAGTAGCTTTCTTTTGCTACTTTCAAAGTTCATTTTTCTCTTTGGCTTTCAGCAGTTTGATTACAATGTGTCTCGGTGTGGGTCTGTTTGCGTATATTCTACTCGGAGTTCATTGAGCCTCTGAGATGTGTAGATTTGTTGTTGTTGTTTAGTCAATAAGTTGTGTCCAACTCGTTTGTGACCTCATGGACTGTAGCCCACCAGACTCCTCTTTCCCAGGCAAGAATACTGGAGTAGGTTGCCATTTCCTTCTCCAGGGGATCTTTCCAACCCAGAGACTGAACCTGCTCTCTTACATCTCCTGCACTGGCAGGAGGATTCTTTACCAGTGAGCCGCCAGGGAAGCTCACCAGGGTGGTTTTGTATCTTTCGTCAAATCTGGGAAGTTTGGGCTGTTATTTCTTCAGATATTCTCTCTGACCTTTCCCTCTCTCCTCCCCCTGGAACTCCCATACCGTATATGTCGGTCCTCTTGATGGTGCTCTACAGGTCTTTTAGACTCAGTTCACCTTTCCTCATTCTTTTTATTTCTGCCCTTCAATTGATCATTGATCTTCAACTTGACCATTTCAATCAGATTTGCTGATTCTGTCTTCTATCTGCTCAAATCTTCCATTGAATGCCTCTAGTGAATTTCTCATTTCAGTCATTGTACTTTTCAGATTCAGAATTTCTGTTTGGTTTCTTTTCATAATTTGTATCTCTTTATTGATGACCTCAGTATGATGACATCTGGTGATGTCCATGTGTGGAGTTCATCTCTTGTGTTGTTGGAAGAGGGTGTTTGCTGTGACCATTGTGTTCTCTTGACAAAACTCTGTTAACCTTTGCCCTGCTTCATTTGTTACTCCAAGGCCAAACTTGCCTGTTACTCCAGGTATCTCTTGACTTGCTACTTTTGCATTCCAATTCCCTATGATGAAAAGGATATCTTGTGTGTGTGTGTGTTAGTTCTAGAAGGTCTTGTAGGTCTTCATAGAACTGTTGAACTTCAACTTCTTTGGCATTAGTGGGGCAAGACCTGGAGCTGAGATCATGAGCTCCTTATTGGAAAACTCAGGCTTAAATTGAAGAAAGTGGGGAAAACCATTAGGACATTCAGGTATGACCTAAATCAAATCCCTTATGATTATACAGTGGAGGTGATGAATCAAGAGATAAGATCTGGTAGACCAGAGTACCTGAAGAACTATGAATGGAGGTTCATAATATTGTACAAGTGGCAGTGACCAAAACCATCCCAAAGAAATGCAAGAAGGTAAAGTGGTTGTCTGAAGAGATCTTACAAATAGCTGAGAAAAGAAGAGAAGCAAAAAGCAAAGGAGAAAGGGAAAGATGTACCCACCCAACTAAATGCAGAGATCCAGAGAATAGCAAGGAGAGATTAAAAAAAAAAAAGCCTTCTTAATTGAACAAAGCAAAGAAATGGAGGAAAACAGTAGAATAGGAAAGACTAGAGATTTCTTCAAGAAAATCAAGGGAATATTTCTTGCAAATATGGGCACAATAAAGGACAGAAATGGCAAGGGCTTAACAGAAGCTGAAAAGATTAAGAGGAGGCGGCAAGAATACACAGAAGAACAATACAAAAAAAGATCTTAAAAACCCAGATAACTATGATGGTATGGTCACACACCTGGAGCTAGACATTCTGGAGTGAAAGTCAAGTGGACCTTAGAAAACATCACTATGAACAAAGCTAGTGGAGGTGATGGAATTCCTGATTTAAAATCTTAAAAGATGGTACTGTCAAAGTGCTGCACTCAATATGTCGGCAAATTTGGAAAACTCAGCAATGGCCACTGGACTAGAAAAGGTCAGTTTTCATTTCAATCCCAAAGAAACACAACGCAACTACCACATAATTGCACTCATTTCACATGCTAGCAAGATAATGCTTAAAATCCTTCAAGCTCTATGCTTCAGTAATACAAGAGCCAAGAACTTCCAGATGTTCAAGCTGGATTTTGAAAAGGCAGAGGAACCAGAGATCAAATTACCAACATCCACTGGATCATAGAAAATGCAAGGGGATTCCAGAAAAACTTCTACTTGTGTTTCATTGACTACTCTAAAGGTTTTGACTGTGTGGATCACAACAGACTGTGAAAAATTCTTAAAGAGATGGGAATACCAGACCACTTTACCTGTCTCCTGATAAACCTGTATGCAGGTCAAGAAGCAACAGTTAAAACTGGACATGGGACAGCAGACTGGTTCAAAATTGGAAAAAGAGTACATCAAGGCTATATATTGTCACCCTGTTTATTTAACTTATATGCAAAGTACATCATGCAAAGTGCTGGGCTAGATGAATCACAAGCTGAATTTAAGATTGCCAGGAAAAATATCAACAACCATAAACATGCACATGATACCATTCTAATGGCAGAAAGTGAAGAGGAACTAAAGAGTCACTTGATGAGGGTGAAAGAGGAGAGTGAAAAAGCTGGCTTGAAACTCAACATTAAAACACAAAGATTATGCCATCCAGTCCCATCACTTCATGACAAATAGATGGAGGAAAAGTGGAAACAGTGACAGACTTTATTTTCTTGGACTCCAAAATCACTGTAGATGGTGATTGCAGCCATGAAATTAAAAGACGCTTGCTCCTTGGAAGAAAAGCCATGACAAACCTAGGCAGTGTATTAAAAAGCAGAGACATCATTTTGCCATCGAATGTCCATATAGTCAAAGCTATGGTTTTTCAAGCAGTGATGTAGCAATGTGAGAGTTGGACCGTAAAGAAGACTGAGCACCGAAGAACTGATGCTTTCAAACTGTGGTGTCAGAGAAGACTTTCAAAAGGACAGCAAGGCGATCAAAAAAGTCAATCCTAAAGGAAATCAATCCTGAATACTCATTGGAAGAACTGATGCTGAAGCTGAAACTCCAATACTTTGGCCACCTGATGCAAGAGGTGATCTCTCCATTGGAAAAAAGACCCTGATGTTTGGAAAGATTGAGGGCAGGAGGAGAAAGAGGAGGCAGAGGATGAGATGGTTGGATGATATCATTGACTCAATAGACATGAATTTTAGCAAATTCTAGGAGAGAGTGAAGGACAGGGAAGCCTAGTTTGCTGCTGTGCATGGGGGTGCAAAGAGTCAGACACGCCTTCATGACTGAACAATTGATAATCTCATTTTGTTCGTACACTATTTAGGCTGCACTGGGTCTTCGTTGCTGCACAGGACTTCCTCTAGTTATACTGCGCAGGCTTCTTATTGTGGTGGCTTCTCCTGTTACAGAGCATGGGCTCTAGAAGCATGGGCTCAGAAGTTGCAGTGCTCGGACTTAGTTACCCTGTGGTTAAGTGGAATCATCCCAGTGTGTATGTTTAGTCTATCAGTCATGTCCGGGTCTGTGTGACCCCATGGACTGCAGCACACCAGGCCTCCCTGTCCTTCACCAACTCCCAGAGTTCGCTCAAACTCATGTCCACTGAGTCAGTGATGCCGTCCAACCATCTCATCCTCTGTTGTCCCCTTCTCCTCCTGCCTTCAATCTTTCCTAGCATCAGGGTCTTTTCCAGTGAGTTAGTTCTTCGCAACAAGTAGCCAAAGTATTGGAGTTTCAGCTTCAGCATAAGTCCTTCCAATGAATATTCAGTGTTGATTTCCTTTAGGATTGACTGGTTTGATCTCCCTCTTTGCTGTCCAAGGGTCTCTCAAGAGTCTCCTCCAACACCACATTTCAAAAACATCAATTCTTTGGCACTCAGCTTTCTTTATGGTCCAACTCTCACATCCACACGTGACTACTGGAAAAGTCATAACTTCGACTACATGGACCTTTGTCGGCAAAGTGATATCTCTGCTTTTTAATATGCTGTCTAGGTTGGTCATAGCTTTTCTTTCAGGAGCAAGCATCTTTTAATTTCATGACTGCAGTTACCATCTGCATTGATTCTGGAACCCAAGAAAACAGTCACTGTTTCCATTGTTTCCCCAACTATTTGCCATGAAGTGATGGGACCAGATGCCATGATCTTTGTTTTTTGAATATTGAGTTTTTAAGCCAGCTTTTTCATGTTACTCTTTAATCTTTTATCAAGAGGCTCTTTAGTTCCTCTTTGCTTTCTGCCATAAGGGTGGTGTCAGCTGCATTTCTGAGGTTGTTGATATTTCTCCCAGCAATCTTGACTCGACCTTGTATTTCAACTAGCCCAGCATTTCTCATGATATACACTGCATATAAGTTGAATAAGCAGGGTAACAATATACAGCCTTTGATGTACTCCTTTCCCAATTTTGAACCAGTCTGCTCTTTCATGTCTGGTTCTAATTGTTGCTTCTTGACCTGCATATAGGTTTCGCAGGAGGTAGGTAAGGTGGTCTGGTATTCCCATCTCTTCGCTGCACCGTTTTGCTGATAAAGATGTAAATACACTTACCATATGTATGTATGTATGTGTATATATATGTATATATATAGGCTTCCCAGGTGGCACTAGTGATAAAGAATCCACCTGCCAATGCAGGAGACATAAGAAACTCAGGTTCAAACCCTGGGTTGGGAAAATCTCCTGGAGGAGGGCATGGCAACCCACTCCAGTTTTCTTGCTTGGAAATTCTGTGGACAGAGGAGCCTGGTGGGCTACAGTCCATAGAGTTGCAAAAAGTCAGATGAGACTGAAGCAATGTAACACACACATATACACACATAGATACACTCATACATATACACTCATATGTACACGAGAATTCCCAGGTGGCTCAGTGATACAGAACCCATCTGCCAGTGCTGGATCTCAGAAGACATGGGTTCCATCTCTGGATCAGGAAGATCCCCTGGAGAAGGAAATGGCAACCCACTCCCATATTCTTGCCAGGAGAATTCCATGGACAGAAGAGCCTGGAGGGCTACAGTTTATGGGGTCACAAAAAAGTCAGACATGACTAAGCAACTGAGCATGCTGGTGTATATATATACATATATATGGGAATGATCAAATCCCAATTTTAGACAAGGGCTTGATGAGTGGTAGGGGTGTACAGTGGCTTCAACGATCTTGGGAATGTTTTTTCATCAGGGCACCAGGTACATGGGTATTTGTTATTTTATTATTGATACCTTTCTGTATGCCTTGAATATTTCATAATGAAAAATAAAACTAACAAGAGAAGGCTTGGTGATTTCTCAACAAGTTAAACATAAAATTACTACACGACCCAGCAATTCCATGCTTTGGTACATTCCCAAGAGAACTGAAGACAGGTGTTCAAACAGAAACTTGTACACGCATGTTGATCCCAGTGTTACAGAACTGGGTCCATTTGCCTGGCACGCAGCAAGCCAAATGCTGAAATTCTGAAGTTTGCAGCAGAGAAAAAATTTATTCACCAGGCAGTCAAGCGAGGAGACGAAAGAACAAGGTGAGGGGGCTGGGATAGTTACAGGATAAGCAGCGTGGTCTTGGGCATGGGGAAAGGCTTGGAGGTAGGAGAAAAGGTGACGTAATTGGTGTTCTGCACAGGTGTATACGGGTTACATGCTTCCGCATGTTCAAACGTGGAGGCACTTAGCATGACCCGAGGGTGGACTTTTCTGACCCTCTGACGTCAAAAGGTCATTCATCCAACACCTACACGGGCCCAGTTTTAGGGTCAGTGGGCCCCATCAGCCTTAGTTGGACAAGCGCTGACTCCAAGTTCCTGTAAAACAACTGGGCTACGTGACACTGGGGAAGCTAGGCAGTCAAAGAGAGGAAGAAAAGAGTGAAAGGGAAAAAAAGAACTAAAGCAAGCTTAATCAGTGAAAGCAGTTTACAGCCAGAGGGGTTTCAGCAAGCTGTTCCCCTCTGTGTTGCTTGGCAGACAAACTTGAGAATCCCTGCTTTTCATCTGCTTCTCTTATCTCTCTGGTGTCTAAGGCTGGTTCAGTGGTTGCTAAGGGCTGGGGGAGCATCATGAGGAGTGACAACTAATGGGGACATGGTTTCCTTTTTGTGCTGATAGAAAGGTTCTGGAAATAGATAATGGTGATGGTTATACCACACTGAGAAGGTACTAAATGCCACTAAGGTGCACATGTTTAAATGGTTAAAATGAAACACTTCATGGTGTGTGTATTTTGTGTGTGTGCGGTCAGTCACTCAGTTATGTTGGACCCTGTGCGACCCCATGGACTGTGGGGTCCACCAGACTCCTCTGTCATGGAATTTTCCCGGCAAGAATACTGGAGTGAGTTTCCATTTCTTACTTTAGGGGATCTTCCTGATCCAGGGATCGAACCCTTATCTCTTGCATCTCCTGCATTGGCAGGCAGGTTCTTTACCACTGGGAAGCCCCTGTGTGTATTTTACCACAATTAAAAAATTTTTTTAAAGACAAGGTCTTATTGAAACTTCCCTGGAGGTCCAGTGGTTAAGACGGTGCTTCCACCGTTCAGCTCAGTCACTCAGTCGTGTCCAACTCTTTGCGACCCCATGAACCACAGCACGCCAGGCCTGCCTGTCCATCACCAACTCCTGGAGTCCACCCAAACCCATGTCCATCGAGTCAGTGATGCCATCCAACCATCTCATCCTCTGTCATCCCCTTCTCCTCCTGCCTTCAATCTTTCCCAGCATCAGGGTCTTTTCAAATGAGCTCTTTTCAAAATCAGCTCTTTGCATCAGGTGGCAAAGTATTGGAGTTTAAGCTTCAACATCAGTCGGACTGATTTCCTTTAGGATGGACTGGTTGGATCTCCTTGCAGTCCAAGGGACTCTCAAGAGTCTTCTCCAACACCACAGTTCAAAAACATCAATTCTTCAGCCCTCAGCTTTCCTTATAGTCCAACTTTCACATCCATACATGACTACTGGAAAACCCATAGCCTTGACTAGATGGACCTTTGTTGGCAAAGTAACATCTCTGCTATCTAGGTTGGTCATAACTTTCCTTCCAAGGAGTAAGTGTCTTTTAATGTCATGGCTGCAATCACCATCTGCAGTGATTTTGGAGCCCCCCAAAAATAGAGTCAGCCACTGTTTCCACTGTTTCCCCATCTATTTGCCATGAAGTGATGCCATGATCTTAGTTTTCTGAATGTTGAGCTTCCACTGTAGGGGACATGAATTCAATCCCTGGTCCAGGAACTAAAATCCCACATACCTTACAATGCAGCCAAAAATAACAAAAACAAAAACCAAGGTCCTATTGTATAGCATAGAGAATGATATTCATTATTAATATCAATAATGTAACTTTAAAAAACTCTTTTCCATTATGGTTCATTATTGATATTACTATAGTTATTAACTAATATAATTAATAATTAATATATCAATAATACATTGCTTATTAACTATGACTTTGTTCACATGACCCTGGCCATCAATTGGGCACTTTTGGGTGTGCATTCACATACTCACAGATTTTTTTAAACTTACCTTGACTATGAAGGGCTTAAAAAAAACCAACCTCTCCAGGTGAGGAAAACTACCTTTGAAAAGCAAAAGATTACAGGATGTGAAGTGTTTGCTTGCCCAGGTCACAGAGCCAAGGAGAAGTCAAACTGGGGTTTGAACCAGGCCTGCTTGCTGTGAATGGCCTCTTGGGCCTGGGTCAACTTTCAAGTTCCTTTGCCAGCCTGGTGCTTGGCGTTGCCTGTCTGACCTCAGGGCCTTTGAACATGCTGTGTTCCCCTGCCAGGATCACCCTTTCCTCTCCTTCTCCCATGTCTAGAGACTTTCTTTTGCTACTTGAAATGAGTCCAGGCACATAATAGAGGTGAAAGAAATATTTGTGGAATGAACAAATGAAGGAGTGAATGGATAAATGAGCAGATGTGTTCCTTTAAAACACCTCCCCAGCAAGCACAAGGAGCAAGACCTGTGGATCCTCACAGCTGCGGCCAGTCCAGGGCTCAGGACATTGAAGGGAGAGTGGCCAGAGCGGCCACGCCACCTGCTCAAGGCCACCCGGCCAGGGACCGGCAGAATCAGGATTTGGACCTGGATCTCACTTCCCGCAGCTGCGTTCCTCCCACAGCGCCCAGGTACTGCAAGCCTATTTCATGCCTGACATCACCAGTGTTTCAGTACCGTCTGAAGGCAGCAGAAGATGCCTCTTCAGCATAAGGATTCTTTTGAAAAACTGCAGATACTGGAGAAGCTCCGAAAACTGAGTAGAAGTTATGTTTTTGTAAGAGCCATTTCCATTTATAAAGGAAATCTCCATCTGTAGGTGTGGGTCCCTTTGTGTACCTGGAGGAGAATCATGGCTCTAAATGACTGGAGAACCTTCTGCACGGAGAAAGCATGAATTAGAACCTGAAGGTCCAGGGGCTAGGACTCCATGCTTTCACTGCAGGGGGCCCGGGCTCAGTCCCTTGTTGGAGAACTGAGATCCTGCAAGTCGCACGACGCAGTGAAAAAAAAAAAAAATTAGATTCAACGCACACACACAAAATCCAAAAAAACTGCAGAACAAATCCTTGTTTACTCTGCTTTTCCTGGTCACTTTCCAGAATTGGCCCCTATAGCCCCCACCAACACTCTTTTTTTTAAAAAGAAAGAAAAAAATGTGTTTTTATTTTGATAAAAGTCACATAAAACGTACTATTTTAACCATATTTAACCATACAGCTCAGCGGCACTAGATACATTCACATTGTTGTCCAACTCTCACCATCATCTGTCGCCTGAAATTTTTACCTTCTTAAACTGAAATTCTGTTCCCGTTAAACACTAACTCCCCTTCTCCACCCGCCAGTCCCTGGCATCCACCAATGTACTTTCTGACTCTATGAATTTGAGTATTCTAGGTACTTCCCACAAGTGGAATCAATCCCAGGTGGCACAGTGGTAAGGAATTTGCCTGCAAAGTAGGAAACACAAGAGACTCGGGTTCCATCCCTGGGTCGGGAAGATTCCCTGGGGGAGGAAATGCCCACCCACTCCAGTATTCTTGCCTGGAGAATCTCATGGACAGAGGAGCCTGGTGGGCTACAGTCCCTGGGGTCGCAAAGAGATGGACACGACTGAACACACACACACCCTATATATTGGAATGCATCTTTAAGGTTAACTTAATATATGTCCCGCAAACAGATCATACCTGTTGAGGTAGTCCAAGCGCAGGTTGGAGAAGAATTTCCAGACACAGAGCATTTCAGCAGGGAGTGAGTTTATTAAGAAGAAGGAATGGAGATAAAGTGGGCACTGGGGGTGCAGTGCCGACCTCCTGACCAGGGAGAGTCAACAATTTTCGTGGGTTAACAGCCAATTTTTATAGCCTCAAGACAAAGAAAATCCCTGCCAGATGGTTGGCATTAGATGATTGGTCGGGGCGCTATAGGGTGTTTGCTAGAGTGGCCATCTTCACTTAACTGGGAGTCAGGAAGCTTGTTAGTGATCGTCAGGGACTTTTGACAATAGTTACAAAGGGGTTCAGTCAGCTTCAAAGGTGACTTTGGTTCTGGGCTCCGCTTCTGAGGCCTGGGTGCAAGACCTCACACCTGTGGCCTCGGGGCAGGACTCAACAATACCTTCTTATGTTTTTTCCCCCTGTGCTATACTAGAGGTTCTCCTTAGTTATCTATTTTATATATGGTAGCCAACACCCTTCTTTTGTCTTTAGGTAAAAACTCTAGAGAGTCCCTGGGACTGCAAGGGGATCCAACCAGTCAATCCTAAAGGAAATCAGTCCTGACTGATTGGAAGGACTGATGCTGAAACTGAAACTCCAATACCTAGGCCACCTGATGCAAAGAACTGACACATTGGAAAAGACCCTGATGCTGGGAAAGATTGAAGGCAGGAGGAGAAGGGGATGACAGAGGATGAGATGGTTGGATGGCATCACCCACTCGATGGACATGAGTTTGAGCAAGCTCTGGGAGTTTGTGATGGACAGGGAAGCCTGGCGTGCTGCAGTCCATGGGGTCGCAAAGAGTCAGACACAGCTGAACGACTGAACCGAACTGAAAGATGGTATTTAAAGGAGTGGCTTAGGCACTTTGGGGGAGCTTTACTCATTTCCCTCTGAAGTACACATGCCAAACTTCTGTGTGTTTCTCTCTTGCCAGTCTATTTTTATTACGGGGGGTCTCAGCCAGTAACTCAGAAGGGAGGAGGGCAAATTCGTCTCCGTCCCCACCCCCACAGTGGATGCTCATTCCTGAGGGCAGCTGTATTCCCTGTTTTAAAGGCTCCAGTAAGCTGACTGCCTGGGGCTCCAAGCCCAGCTTCACTGACTTCTAACCTTGGCAAAACCGCCTCTCTGGCCTCAATCTGTCACCCTTGAGATAAAGACAGTGCATCCACCTTATCAGGTCTCACAAGAATTGAGTCTTACCTGCTGGACTGAGCCCCCCAAAAGAGTTCCCTTACCAAGTTTATGGTTAATTCATCTGTCCCAAACTTTATTCCCTTTCTTGTCCCGTGTGACCTCAATCTTGTGCTAACTGAACACTGATCAACCAGTCAGATGATTACAATTGCTGATGTCGATAACAGCATTAATGTACCAAAATGATCGTTGGAGATAATATCGCTAATGTACAAACTCCGGTTGTTTCTCCAGGGCAACATGAACTCACAGATCCTGGAGGCACGGAGCACCTGGCCGGAAAATCGTAAACCAGAGACATCTGATGCTTGGAACTATGATTAAGAAATGTCATAGCGGAACTTCCCTAGTGATACAGTGGATAAGAATCTGCCTGCCAACGCAGGGGACACGGGTTTGATCCCTGGTCCAGGAAGATTCCACATGCCTCGAAGCAACTAAACCCGTACACCGTAACTACTGCGTTCGCAAGCTGTGGCTACTGAAGCCTGCCTGCCTAGAGTCTGCGCTCCACCACGAGAGGGTCGCCCCCGCTCTCTGCAACTAGAGAAAGCCCGGGCACAACCACAAAGATCTAGGGCAACCAGAAATAAAATGACACAAATGGGGTCCTCCCAGGCAGCACGGGGACAAAGAGTCCACCTGCCAATGCAGGAGACATTCGAGACGCAGGTTTGATTCCTGAGTTGGCAGGGTCACTGGCATAGGAACGGGTAATGCACTCCAGCACTCTTGCTTGGAAAATTCCATGGACAGAGGAGCCTGGCAGGATACAGCCCATGGGGTGGCAAAGGGTCCAACACAAGTGAGCGACTGAGCACACAAAAACCAATGAATAATAAAAGGAAGGAAGATATGTCATAGCGGGACTTCCCTGCCTGCCCAGTGGTTGAGAAACCACCTTCCAACGCAGAGGATGTGGATTCGATGCCTGATGAGGGAACTCAGATCCTACACACCGCAGGGCAGCCAAGCCCCCGCACCGCAACTAAAGAGAAACCCACACTCACCAACAAAAGATCTAAATTTTTTAAAAAGCCACAACAATGCCACAAGATGATTAATTTCAGCCTCTTTGTTCTCCCTCTTAAAAACAAAACAAAACTCCTAACTCAAGGTCCAAGGTGCAGAGGTTTGGAGGCTTGTCTTCCCTTCCCTTGCTCGGCGCCTTGCAATAAATGTACTTCCCCTCAATACCAGCATGTTGCGTGGAGAGTGAACTGACCTGAGCGCACTCTGGCAACGGTAGGTGTTTGAAAACTTTTCACCTGGTGTTTCTTTCTTTGCTCCACACTCTGCTGCAGATCTAGGTGTCCCCACACATCACCGCCACTCCCTGCGGCGATGTCTCTCGGGGGTTTCGTGGCTCTTCTCTGCACCACACCTATTTGAAGATCCATACCTAACCTCAGTCCCTGTGAATGTGACCTTATTTGAGAAAAAAAAAAAAAGATCTTTGCAGATGTAGTTACATTAAAGATCTTGAAATTAGGTTGTTTTGTTCTGGATTTACACTGGGCCCTGAATATACTGACAGATTGTCCTTAGAAAAGAGGAGAGATAAGGACTTTTCTAGTGGTCCAGTGGCTAAGACTTCGAACTCAGGGTGCAGGGGGTGCAGGTCTGATCACTGCTCAGGCAAGTAGCTTCCAAATGCTGAAGCCAAGAGTTCACATACCAAATCTAAAGACCTGGCATAGCCAAATAAGTAAATATATGTTTTTTAAAAAAGAATACAAGGGACTTCCCTGGTGGTGCTGTGGGCAAGAGTCTGCCTGCCAATGCAGTGGACATGGGGTCAACCCCGGGTTCAGGAGGATCCCACAAGCAGAGGAACAGCTGAGCTCATGTAACATACTACTAAGCCTGCATGCTACAACTCCTGAGGACCACACACCTAGAGCCTGTGCTCTGCAACAAGAGAAGCCACCGCAACAAGAAGTCCGTGACCACAACGAAAAGTAGCCCCCACTCACCGCAACCAGAGAAAGCCTTTGAAGACCCAGCACAACCAAAAATAAAAATAGGTAAATAAAAATAGATAAATAAAGTTACTTTAAAAAGAAAAGAGGAAAGATGGAGGAGAAGGGAAGGCCATGGGAAATCAGAGGCAGAGACTGAAGTGATGGAACCACCAGCCAAGAAATGCCTGGAGCCCCGGAAGCTGAAAGAGACAAGGAATCTTCCTGTCCTAGAGCCTCTGGAGGCAGCACGGCCCTGCTGACACCTTAGTTTCAAACTTCTGGCCTCCAGAACTGTGAGAGAATAGATTCCTGTTGCTTCTAAGCCACGCAGTTTATAACGACTTGTTATGGCAGCCACAGGGCACTAACAGTGACCGAAGGACGTGGTCCTTGAGAAAGCCCTGGGCCGGCAGGACGCAGAGCCAGACTCGGACACCCCGGCTCTGTATGGTCAGGATGGAGCCAGACGGAGGCCCCTTAGCCTGAGGGACCCAGGGCAGAGAACACGGAAGACTTATGGGAAGACGGGCATCAACGCTGGGGCTGAAGAGATAAAGAGGAGTTTGCCAGTGGGGGGCCATTCTTTGTAAGCAAACTTGCCCAGGCTTGTCTGAACCCAACTCTGGCTGAAGCTGAGACATTACTGATTGGCCAACTACCCAAAATAGTGAGCTGTTAGTTCTAAAACATTGGGATTACGCTCCAACCAATCTAACCAGCACTACCCTGTAAGGGGGTAACACAGAGAAGCAGGTCGCACTGAGAAACCGAAGTTTGGAGAGGAACTGAGGTTCCCAAATCAGCTTGGCATTTCAAGGACTAAGCCAGGATGTGAACCCAGGCTGCCCATGGGTTCCCCTCGATGACACATACAAGTGTTGACCTGGAGGTATGTTTACAGTGGTTCGCCAGTGATTATCCTTGCCTGTTGAACTCAGAGATTTTTAAATAACCTGCTTTTTCACCTCTTCCAGATTTCATGTCGTGACCCTGTCTGCCTCATGAGACATCATGAGATCATTACATCATGAGAAACAAACAATCGGGTTTGGGTTGTTTCTTGTGTGGGGAGTCTGTTTGATGAAGGTGTCTATGGCCAACAGTAGGTAGAGGGGAAAATTCTAGGCGCTTGGGAGCTAAGCCAAGTGGAAGGAGCAGTATGACCGGTCACTGTGCCCTGTTTATACCGCTGCCCCGGCCTGGCCTCCGGAACCCACGGAAGCTGCCAGTGAAGATTACAGTGCTCATCACTGGCTGGCTATCTGCAGTCTGTCCCACCGCTCCTCCCAGCTTGGCCAAGGGGACAGGCTGTGAGGTCATCGGCTAAAGATGCTGTGAAGGGGAGCCAAATTGGCCTGGCTGCCAACATTCCAGAATTTGACAAAGTGGAAACACCAGGGAGCTAATGTTCCCTCTTCCTGTCCCGGGGGACCACCCATGGGCTGTGTCCCCTTGAGAATTTCCAGGAATAAAGGGAACTAATTACTGTCCTGCTCGTAAAGTGGCAGACACCCACTCATGAGTCATCAGCTCCACTCCTGGACATGCACAGTGGAATACTATACAGCAAGGAAAAAGAATGAGCCACACGACAGATGAAGAACACAGCCTTTCACAGACATGGTATTGAGTGAAAGTCACGAGACAGAAGGGAGGACGTACTGGCTGGTTCTGTTCATATCAAGTTAGAAAATGGGAAAACTCACCCAGGGTAACAGAGGTGGGCACAGTGGTTACAGGAGGTAGGGAGAGTGGTGAAGCTGGGAATGTTCGGGAAACTCATTTTGGGAAATGGTTATGTGAACTGTCATCAGGCTGAACAGTTAGGTTAGTCCTTTTTTCTTTCCATAGCTTATATCTTGATAAATGTTTAAAAATAAAAGGCATACGGAAGCTTCCGTGATGACCCAGTGGCTAAGACTCCATGCTCCCAGTGCAGGGGGCCTGGGTTCAATCCTTGGTCAGGGGACTAACACCTGGCACAGTGCAGTAAATAAAAATACTAAAAAATAAGTAATAATAAAAGACAGAGGGCTATAGAAAACATTCTGGTCATGCCTCAGAAAGTTAAACATAGAATGACTATATGAGCCAGTGATTCCATTTCTGGGTACAACCTCACAAGAATTGGAAACAGATCCTCAAATCTTCCCGTATGGATGCTCAAGGGAGCACTACTCAACAGTAGTTCAAAAGGTGGAAACAGCCCAAACGACCATCAGTGGATGAACTGATGGACAAAGCATGGTGTCTTCACATCCTGGAATATTATTCAGTCATAAAAAGGAATAAAGCACAGATAGACGGTCCAACAGAGATGAACCGTGAAAACACGCTGACTGAAAGAAGCCGGATTCAAAAGGTCACACGCTGTGTGATTCCATTTATATGTGTATATTGTGACTTATGGGCTTCTCTGGTAACTCAGCTGGTAAAGAATTCGCCTGCAATGCGGGAGACCCCAGTTAGATTCCTGGGTCAGGAAGACCCCCTGGAGGAGGGCATGGCAATGCGCTCCAGTGTTCTTGCCTGGAGAATCCCATGGACAGAGGAGCCTGGTGGGCCACAGTCCCTGGGGTCGCAGAGTCGGACACCCCTGAGCTGCCAAGCACAGCACAGCACGATGTGACTTATGATATTTGTGGTCTACCCCACTTCTGGCATTGAACTCCTAAAACCCTTGGGATTTTCTGTGATGAGACAAAGGTGTCTTTTGGCACAGAGGTGACTTTGGGGAAACACCCAAGGGTGGGGGTTGGTTGCTGAGAGCACCAACCATGTGATCATAGGGTTGGGACACTCAGCTCCACCCCCTCCTGCCAGTTTCAGGGATGGGAGAGGGGCTAGAGATAGATTTCAGTCACCAACAACCAATGACTTAATCAGCTGTGCCTGTGGAATGAAGCCTCCATACAGCCCCAGAAGATGGGCTTTGGAGAGTTTCTGGGTTGATGAACATATAGAGGTCCTGGGAGAGTAGTGCGCTTGGGCCGGGGGCAGAGAAACCCATGCCCTTCCTGCACACCTTGGTCTATGCAACTCTTCCATCTGCCGGTTGATCCATTTCCTTTAATATCCTCTGTAATAAACCTGTGGTCTAGTGAGTAAATGGGTTCCTTGAGTTCACCTGTACTTCATTTGATCAGAAGTACAGGTGACAATTTGGACTCCTGACGGGCATCTGAAGACAGGTGGTGATGGAGGGCAGTCTGCGGGACTGAGCCCGTAAGCTGTGGGGTCCGATGTTATCTCTGGGTTGTTGCTGTTTAGTCACCAAGTCGTGTCCAACCCTTTGGCCACCCCATGGACTGTAGCCCGCCAGACTCCTCTGTCCATGGGATTTCCCAAGCAAGAATACTGGAGTGGGTTGCCATTTCCTTCTCCAGGGGATCTTCCTGACC
Source organism: Cervus canadensis (assembly GCF_019320065.1). NCBI lineage: Eukaryota > Metazoa > Chordata > Mammalia > Artiodactyla > Cervidae > Cervus > Cervus canadensis. Next base: position 104,170,569 of record NC_057389.1, read on the forward strand.
TAGAGATCAAACCCAGCTCTCCCACATTGCAGGCAGATTCTTTACAGTCTGAGCCACCAGGAAACCCTAATTGAGTTGAATTAGAAGGCACCCAGCTGGCATCAGAGAACTGTTCACGTGGGAAAAGAATGTTTAATGTGAAATATCCAGAACAGGCAAATCCATAGAGATAGAAAGCTCTATAGATAGAAAGACAGAGGTCTTTCTATAGCTCTACAGATAGAAAGAACGGGGTTGCCAGGGGCTAGGGGAGGGAGGGTGGGGAGTGACTGCTAACAGGGGTGGGGTCTCCTCTTGCCGTGAAGGGAATCTTTCAGAACTACAGGATGGTGGTACAGCATTGTGAATGTACTAAAAGTCACTCAATTGTTCATTTTAAAAGGCGAATTTCCTGTTAATTTTCTGGGGAGGAGCATACCTGGGAGGCAGGAGAAGTCCTGTGAAAGTTTCCCAGAAGAGGTAGAGAGGGGAGCAGAGATGACTTCCCAAAAATTCCTCCCAGGCCTGCAAGCTCTGGGTTCCCAGGGAACCCAGGCATTCTGACAAGCCTCAGATGAAGTCTTGACCTGTGTGGACTTGGATGAAGTCATGGCCTGTGTGGACACGTGCACGATCCCACAGTGGAATTGTCCCTGACATACCCGCCTTACTTCCCCCAGAGCCTTGGTTTCCTTATCCCTAGAAAGGGAATGAGTTGTATGGGAAGAAGACTGGCCCAGTTTCCTAAACAGCTGCAGTCACATGGACGTGATGGTGACGTGAGCAGACAGATGTCTTGGGGAGCACGTGCTGAGCGCCTGGGGCATCACGGGGAGAGCCTCAATCCTCCCCCACTGCCCCCTGCCATGGTGCAATCCCACTGCACTCAATCCGAGGTGAAGACCAAACGGAGCCTGAGATTTGGTGGGGTTTGCACAGCTGTAGGTGGGGAGGGCCTGGATGTCGTTCCTCCAGTGGGAGCCTTGCTGTGCCCCCGCCTTGTAGCTCTAACCTGCACACGCCCCATCACACTTTACACGGTCTGCCTCCCAAGCTGCCCGTTCTCTGTGAAGCCCAGAAGCTGGATGCAGGCGCAGGGGTGGATGCCTGGGGCCAGGAGTTCTGAGCAGCAGAGCACAGACCAGGTACCACTCGGGAAAGGATGCTCCTGGGGCACCCTCCACCCCTCCGTCCTCTGGTGGCTGGACCTGATACCAGCCTTCCCTGCCCCAGGCGCCAGCACCCCAATTCTCTGCTACTTCCTCTTCAGTCTCAGCCAAAGGATTAGGGTCCAAAGTAGCTTCATCTGACTTACTTACAAAACAGAAACAGACTCGCAGGCACTTCCCTGGTGGTCTATTGGTTGAGACTCTGCACTTCCAATACAGGAGGCCAGGGTTCAATCCCCGGCTGGGGAACTAAGATCCCACATGCCTAAGATGCCACGTTATAGCCATGGTGTGGCCAAAAAATAAAACATTAAAAAAAAAAAGAAACAGACTCACAGACTTAGGGGGCTTGGGATTGAGATGTACACACTGCTATATTTAAAATGGATAAATTATCACAACTTTGCTAACTGGCTATACTCTAATACAAAATAAAAACTTTTGTCTTAAAGTTTTTAAATAAAATGGATAACCAACAAGATCCTACCCTATAGTACAGGGAACTCTGAACAATGTTATGTGGCAGCCTGGATGGGAGGGGAGTTAGGGGGAGAATGGATACATGTAATATGTATGGCTGAGTCCCTTTGTTGTCTGCCTATCACGACACTGTGAATCCACGACATTGTGAATCCACGACATTGTGAACCTGCTATGCCCTAATACAAAACAAAAAGTTCAAACAAAAAACCAAAGGAGCTTCATCCCTAAGCCTTCAAGACTCTCCCAGTCTGGAGCAGACAGGGCAAAGCTCACACACTCCCAGTGCTATAGGGTCAGGGCTGGGCTGGAGAAAGAGATGGGGTTGGAAGCACACTGCTGAGCCTGGAAACGTTATGAGAGGTGGGAGGGGCTTTTTGAGTAGGGTTTCCAGGAATGGATAGGAGTTCCCCAGCTGAGGATGAGTAACTGCAAAAATAGCTAGTCTATTAAGTACCTGCTATGTGCCTGACCCTGTCCTTTATACCACATTTGATCTTCTCTCAAGTGAAAGTCTCAATCTTTATTTTCCAGGTGAAGAAACAGAGGTGTGATAGAGAAGTATGACTTACTCCAGGTTATCCTTTCTGGCTCTTTCTGGTCATTTTCCCTCTGTTTCCTGTTTTTTTTTTTTGGGGGGGGGGCCTCTCCTGCTGCTGCTGCTGCTGCTGCTAAGTCACTTCAGTCGTGTCCGACTCTCTGCGACCCCATAGACGGCAGCCCACCAGGCTCCTCCATCCCTGGGGTTCTCCAGGCAAGAATACTGGAGTGGATTGCCATTTCCTTCTCCAACGCATGCATGCATGCTAAATTGCTTCAGTCCTGTCTGACTCTATGCAACCCTATGGACAGCAGCCCACCAGGCTCCTTTGTCCACAGGATTCTCTAGGCAAGAATACTGGAGTGGGTTGCCATTTCCTTCTCCATGCTTCCTGTTTTTTTTTTTAACATCTTCAGGCTTTGATCCTAACCAGAGGGAAGGGAGGGGAAATCCCATAGGTGAAGAATGCCACCTCTTAAACTCCTGTTATGGAACTTAGCAGAGTGTAAAGTTGGCTTTTTATTTTGCTTTTTGACGAAATCATTCTTTCCCAAGCCCATCAGACTGGAATGATGTTCTCAGTTAATGAAGGAAGATACTGAGGCTCTGAGTGGTGCCTCAGCTTCCCCAGAAGCACATCCCTGGTACCAGGCCCAACTTGGACCTCTTGAGTATTTATTCTTCACACAAGGGCAAGCAGAAGACACTGGGCGGGCCAGAGTGGATACGCTCAGACATGCAGGAGGTCCAAAGGTGTCAGCTCTGGCTCAGAGCACGCCAAGCACAGACATGCCTGGGCTTATCACCAACCTGCTCTCTGATGCTGCTGATGCTCTTGGGGTGATGGCTGGGGTGCACCCAACACTGGCTGAGGAGGGCCTTCTGGCTTTCCCAGGACCCTCAGAAGTGCCATCCAGTCCAGACATCCCCAGATTCCAGGAGCTGCAGAGATCCTACAAAGATCTGCTGACTAGGCTGCGAATGAAGGGGAACTCAAAAAGATGAACCCAGACCTCAGGCTAAAGCCCAAGCGGAAGTGCTAAGATCCCCCTGGGAAGCCCCTGCATCTGACCAGTGGTTCTGTGTCATCGAGACCCAGAGCTGCCACTCAGCCTCAGTTTCCCCACCTGCAAACCCTGCGGGAACACCCCGCTCATCTTTGGGACTGACGGGGGAATTAGCAGTTGCCTTTGTGTCCAGACGGGGTGGGACTCAGCCACTCTAGGATTGTAGTAACCCCTCCTCGGATCACAGATGGGGATACTGAGGCCCAGAAAGCCCAGTGACTCTCCTGAAGAGGCACAGCACCCAAAGAACACAAAGGCGGAGTCTCCAGGAGGGCGCAGTTCCTAGCCCTCGGCTGTGGGGAGGAGGGAATTCAGGAGCAGGGATCTGGGTAAGCTTGTGGGGGGCAGGGGGGGCAGAGCTTGCCCAGACTAGCTCTGGATTTGAAGCAATCGCGTGTCAAAGACCACTGAAGCTGCCAGCAGCAGGAGCCCTCACAATTTCCCCTAAATTCCTTGCATTCCAGGGAGGCTCCAGGGGGGTGGAAGGCGATATGGGCTACACCAGGATCTGGAAGGACTTCCTGTGTGTTTGTGTGTGTGCACGTGCATGTGTGTGTGTGTGTGTGCATGCACGTGTGTGTGTGAGCGGCCTGGTGAGGGGAGGGGATGTCACACCTCAGAAATTGCTTTCACCCCTCTCTAACCTCACCTGTGTTGTGTGACTCCAAGCAAACCCCATCCTCTCTGAGCCTAGTGAGGACTCTGAGGGCCCTAGACCCACAGCCCCAACCCACACTTATTTCCAAGATCCAGACCACTCTGGGAGAGGAAAGTGGTCCATGGAATCTGGAAACTAGGTGACCTGTGTGGTCTGTGTGTGTGCTAAGTCGCTTCAGTCGTGTCTGACTCTTTGTGACCCCATGGACTGTAGCCCACTGGGCTCCAGGCAAGAATACTGGAGTGAGTTGCCATGCCCTCCTTCGAGGGATCTTCCCAACTCAGGGACTGAACCCACGTCTCTTATGCCTGCTGGATTGGCAGTCACGTTCTTTACCACCAGCGCCGCCTGGGAAACCAAGGTGTGTGGTCTGGTACCCTGCATTTCTCAGCTATGGAATCTGAGACCCAGACAGCTGAAAGCGCAGTAGCTGGTTGCTGCATCTTCAACCCCAGGCACTTAGTAGACCTTCAGTAAAAATTATTCTGGCTACCAGGAGGAGGCACAGCCAGTGTTGGAACCTCTCTGTCTAAAGATCAGACACACATTCAATATTCCTGCAAGTATTAACTAAGCACCTACTGTGTGCCAGGCACAGTGGCAATCAAGCAGACAGAAATCCCTGCTGTGACTCTGATGGGGGAGGCAAATGATGGACAATCAGGTAAAATAGGGTTGTGTCTATTTTAGGAAGGTTGGAGGGACATGTAAGCAGCCATGCTTAGGTTCAGGTGAAGAGTGTAGCTGGTAGAGGAAGTAGCTTGTGCAAAGGCCCTGAGGTAGGATCCAGCTTGGGATGCTGGAGGAAATGGACACACAATAGACCCGTGAGTCTGCTGTGTGCTTGCGTCTCTCTGCCCCAGGGAACTTCCGGCCCAGCATCCCCCTTTCCCATGGGAAATGCCACTTTCCCTGGACCCTGCTTCCTCTGTCTGCAGTGGCAGCAACTCTACCAGGAGTGCTTTAGCACACGGACTGAAACCGCCCGCCCTGGCCAGGCACCCTAGGAACCATTTGTAGGAGTTGTTTTTCGACAGGAGGTCCTGGTAAGGAGCACAGAACTAATAAGCCACCACCAACCGGAAGAGTTCGGGAAAGGTCAAAAGGAGACACCATGTGCCCGACCACCTCCCAGAGTCCTTCTCGCTGGCATCCATCTTGGCTGAGTGATGCGTGCGCGGGACTCTGAGTCAGAATGATTGGCTAAAGACCCGGAAACTAATCCCATCACCATAAATCCCGAGACTGCAGGCCACGTGGCGGAGCAGCTCTCCTGGGCTCCCTGACCCTCTTGATCTCCGCCCGGGCGCCCCTTCCCAATAAAATCTCTTGCTTTGTCAGCACATGTGTCTCCTCGGACAATTCATTTCCAAGTGTTAGACAAGAGCCCACTTTCGGCCCTGGAAGGGGTCCGCCTTCCCACAATAGGAATCTGAGGGTCCCTACAGCGCCAGGTGGGGGTCACTCATCGCCCACCCAGAGGCTGCATCCAGGCCCCTGAGGCGCTGCATCTGCCAGACAGGCTACCTGTCACCCACTGGGATTCCTGTCCGCCCCGTGTCTGACCACAGCCATGATGCCAACCAAGGGTCTGAGTCCATGCTAGGCCCGCAGGTCAGAATGGCAGCATTTAAAGTGAGGAGATACTGGCCAGGGTCCATGCCTTGAAGTTTAATTCTTTTCTTTTTTGTCTCAAGGCTTGTGGGATCTTAGTTCCCCAACCAGGGATCAAACCTATGCCCCGGGCATTGGAAGGCGCAGAGTCCTAACCACTGGACCGCTAGAGAATTCCTGACATTTAATTCTAACGGATGCCAAGTAAACATTCCAACAGACCCTGTCCCATGACTTAGTCCCAGTAAGAGCTCCCACAGCCTGGTCAGGGGTGACATGAACTGATATCTTTTACTGATGAGGAATCTGAGGCTCAGTGGTTGTAACTGAGTTTCAGGAGCTCCCAGACCTCCAGGGGCTCCAGTCCAGCCTGAGCTGCTCCCCCGACTTGAAATCCGTTTCCCCTCCTCCCTCTCCTCACCCAAGCCTCCCCTTCAGCTGCCCAGAGACCCACAGAAGTGCCTGCCCCCACAGTACACGTGGGGCACAGACAGGAATGAGAGAAACACCCCCAGACCCTGGCTCCCCACTCCCCTGGGTGGGGCTCATCCAAGCCGTTCACAGGGGTGGGGCCTGGGCCAGGGGCTTTTGGGTCCTGCCCCCTTTGAGGAAGCCCCAGGGAAAGCTGGTGGGGAATTGGCCTCTCTGCCCACAAGGCCTGGCTGGAGGCCACAGGAGATCCATCTGGGCCTTGGGGGTACCTGGCATGTTTCCAGGGCTCCCTCCACATTTCAGGTTTCTATCTTGTCCTGAATCTCTCTCCAGGAAGAGCCCTGCCTCCTGGAGGTGACCCTGTGTCCTGTCCCCAAAGGAGAGACCAGCCCCTGCAGGCTTGGGGTGGCTTCTCCCTGACCCCAGGGAGACCCCTTGAGTGTCTTGTCTGAAAGCCCCATGTCTGGGACCCTGGGGTAGGCAAGGGTCTGCCGGACTTTGCTGGGGGCTGGATCCCGGGAGACACTAAACTTGATGCCCCAGAAAGCAAGTAAAGCATTGAAATATCAGCTTTCCGGCATGTCTTTTTGAGAAGCTTGCGTCCCCCAAGGTCATCCTCAGCCTGGGGTCATTAGTGGGAAGGGGGGCCCCCACATCACCAGGGTTTCTGTCTTGGTGTGTGACCTGAGAGTAGGTCAGCAGCAGCTGCTATGGGTGCCCTGGGTAAAAACTATACGAGGATTTCAATAACGATTGTCCTCTGTCCTACAACCAACACACTGCCTTGGTTCTGATGCACAGAGAGGCTGAGTAACTTGCCTATGGTCACACAGCAAGGCGGGGGTGGGGGGTGGGTGGTAGGTGCTGAGATTTGAATCCTGGCCACGCTGATCCCTGCGTTCCCTGAAGGCTCAGCAGTAAAGAATCTGCCTGCAATGCAGGAGACGTGGGTTCAATCCCTAGGTAGGGAAGAGCCCCTGGAGGAGGAAATGGCAACCCACTCCAGTATTCCTGACTGGAAAATTCCATGGACAGAGGAGCCTGGCGGGCTACAGTCCATGGCGGGGCAAAGAGTTGGCCACAACTGAGCGACTAAGCATGCACACATGCACACTGATACCCAGTGTGTGCAAAATTCCCACTCACACATGACCCTGTGTCGTGGGAGGGGGGGCTGCTCTTACACCTTTTACCGATGGGGAAACTGAGGTTGAAATCCATTGTTGCACGTGTCACAGTCAGGGAGAAGAGGGAAGGGAACGTGAACCCAGACTCACCTCTCTGAAGCCAAGAGCCATCCAGATTGTTGGATCAAGGATCAGGGCAAACTCTTCACAAGGCTTTTAAACTAGGAGGAAAACCAGTCACAAATGGAGGAGTCTCAGAATCCCCTCACAAGCCTAGAAATGCCAGGTAACAGGTAGCTCAGCCAAAGTCTGGATGAGTCCAAGCCCATCGTGGAGTCCAACCTTTCAGCCCTAGACACACACCAGTCCCCCGAGGCTTGGTTCCTTTATCCATTAACGGAACTGCGTGTGAACTGTGCCCACAGGCTGGAGTCCAGTAAATGTTGGCTTCTCACCATTATTTACCTTGCAGTGATGCCATCCCAGACAGCGCCCCCTCTGCGCCGTGCCCCCCCCCCATCCCTAGTCAAGCCTGGGCATGATGATCCTGGCTGAATAGCCCCTGCCGTGTTAAGCATTACTCAGCGTTCTGCCTTGCTTCCAGGGTTTGGCCTCTGCAGGGGGTGGGGTCGGGAGGAGGGGGTGGTGGGGAGGCTGTGGGGCATCCCTGTCTCTTCAGTCCTGCACCCTTTCCTGAGCACGCACTTATTCTGTGTGCCAAGATGTGGGTGCAGAAGACCCAGCCTCCCACGCAGCCACAGTCAGGATGGTAGCACGTTTACTCGTGTGTTTATTAAGCCCAGAGCATTGCCAGGGGATCCTCTGAACCCCTGCATAGAGGCTGGGACTGAGCCTCAGGGGGTGCCGGAGGCATAGCTGGGCTCACCCAGCAAGTGGGTGTGTGCCAGGGTGGGAGAGACTTGGACTCCATTCTTTCATGGGGATCCCTTCTGTGTGACCCCTAATAAGTCCTTAAGCCCCTTCCCTGCACATATCCTTTTCACACTTTACACACCCCCACGGTCTGCTTTGAACAGCTGCCCACCCTCTCTGAGGCCTGGAAGCTGGGAGCGGGCACAGGGAAGGATGCCTGGGGCCAGGAGTCCCAAGCAGTAGAACAAGGTCTGGGTGGCCCAGGAGGAAGGGTATTCCTAGAGTACCTGCTGCCCTTCCATTATCTAGTGGCTAGACTTGACATCAGCCCTCCCTGCCCTAAGCCTCACCACCCTAATTCCCTGCCATCTCCTCTTCAGGCCCAGCCAAAGGATTAGGGCCCAGATCCATTGTTCCTGTCCAAGCCTTCAAGAAGCTGCCAGTCTGGAGCAGACAGGGCCAAGTACATGCACTCCCAGTACTGTGGGGTCAGGGCTGGGCTGGAGGAAGGGATGGGGTTGGAAGCATCCTGCTGAGCCTGGAAAAGTAATGTCAGAGACTTCCTGGAGGAGGGGCTTTTTGAGTAGGGTTTTGAGGAATGGATAGGAGTTCCCCAGCTGAGGATGAGTAACTGCAAAAACACCCAGTTTATCAAGCACCAGTTCTGTGCCTGGCCCTGTCCTTTACACCTTGTTTGACCTTCTCTCAAGGGAAAGTCTCAATCTTTATTTTCCAGGTGAAGGAATAGAGGTGGGATGGATAGGAATGATTTGCCCCAGTTTGCACTTTCTGGCTATTTCTGGCCCTTTTTCCCCTCTTTTTTCTTTGTTTTTCACTATCTTAAGCCTTTGACCTGAGCAGAGAGGAGAGGGGGAATCTCATCAGAGAAGAAAGCCACCTCTTAAATCCCTGCTATGGGGTTTAGCACATAGTAAGTAATAAATCTTTTTTGAGAAAATTATTGTTCCCACCAGCCCAGGTGGGATGATGACCTCATTTCACAGTAGAGAATACTGAGGCTCAGAAGGCCCTTGAGGGGGGTTCCCCAGCATACCTAGGAGCAACCCCCCCCCCCTAATCAAAAGCACCGCCTTCTGAAAAGCAGCGGAAGGCCCCGCCCAGTTTTGGTCCCTGGAGTGTTTACTTTGCACCCACGGCGGGCGGGACCAGGCAGGCGGGGGCGGACAAAGTCCGGGGACTATAAAGGCTGGTCCAGCAGCGACCGGTCAGTCCTAGTTTAGAACTTAGCTAACATAGCCATGCCTGGTCAGCGACCGGCAGTGCCACATCGCTCTCCGATGTTGCTGATGCTGCTCATGTTCTCCTGGCTGCGGTCGGGAGGCGCCCTGTCTCTGACCCAGGAGCACCTCCAGACTTTGCAGGGACCCTCAAACGTGCACTCCAGCCCGGACATCTCCAGATTCCGGGAGTTGCGGAAACGCTACGAAGATCTGCTGACACGGCTTCGAGCGAACCAGACCTGGGAAGACCCGAACCCGGGCCTCATCCCCCCTCCTCAAGTCCGGATAGTCACTCCAAAACGTGAGTAAAATCTCCGAGACCCCACCCTGGGCAGCTCCAATCATCTAACTGGTGGTTCTTAGACCTACCGCCGAGCCTCAGTTTCCCCATCCCTGAACCAGGCAAGAAAGATGCCCCTTGGGGGAGCAAAAAACTGGATGTGCGGCGGGACCAGGCGAGGCTTAGCCAATCTGAGATGTTACAACACTTCCCGGGGTCGCAGATGGGGAAACTAAGGCCAGAGAATCCAGCGACTCCACTGAAGACTCAAAGAACCTAGGAGAACCCAGAGACAAGTTCGGGCGAGGGGGTGTGGTCTCTGCCCTTGGACATAAGGAAAGGGCTGTTTGTATGGGGGATTTCCCCGGGGAAAGATCCAGTGTCCGGCGGAAGGAAGGGAAGCGGGGGGCGGGGGGGGGGGTACTGAGCGGTGCGCTGAGATGCGCTAAACCTCCTTGGGCTGGTTCCGAATCTGATGCAATCGCGCGCCAAGACTCTGCTAAAGGTGCATGTGACTGGTGTCTTAGGGAGTGGAGTATATTCACGTTCTCCACCGAGCCTCCAGCAGGCGGAGTAGGCGCAAGATCTGGGCTGCTTTAGGAACTGGGAGGCGTCAAGTCAGAAGCGAGAGCTTTTATCCCACCTTAATGCCACTTGTTACCATGGGACTTCAGCAGAAAGGAGGCAGAGACAGTGCTGAAATCGCAGACTCTCTAAAGATCAGATATACATTCATTCCCGCGGGTACTAAGCATCTACTGTGTGCCAGGCACAGTGGTGACCAAGGAGACAGAAGTCCCTGCTGTGATTCTAGCGGGGGAGGCAAATGATAGACAACCAAATGAAATCGATCGATGCCAATTTCAGTCAGAATGGAGTGGTATGTAACCAGCCACGCTGAGATTCAGGGGAAGAATGTGGCCGGTGGACAAAGTAGCCAGTGCAAAGGCCCTGAGGTAGGATCCAGCTTGGGGTGTTGGAGGAAATGGCACAAACACCACCACCACCACCACCACCATCCCGCGCTCAGCACACGGTAGGCCCGTGAGTGACTAGCTTTCTTTCCTCTTTTCCATAGTGCGACTTGGGCCAGGTGGCCACCTGCACATGCGCATCCCCCGGGTCAACTTAACTGAGGGGCTCCCTGCAGCCTCCCGCCTGCATCGGGCCCTTCTCCGGCTGTCCCCGAAGGCGCGGAGCTCGTGGGACGTGACGCGGCCACTCCGGCGACAGCTGAGACTCGGAGGCTCCCGGGGTCCCGCAATACGCCTGCAACTGTTAGCAAGCCCGGACCAGTTGCAGGAGGCGTTGCCTTCTGCACCGCCCCAGCTTGAGCTGCACTGGCGGCCAAGCGCCACCAGGGGGCGCCGTCACGCGCATGCTCACACTCGAGACGGCTGCCCGCTCGGGGAGGGGCGCTGCTGTCATTTGCAGAGCCTGCGCGCGTCGCTTGAGGACCTGGGCTGGGCCGACTGGGTGCTGGCGCCGCGGGAGCTGGACGTGCGCATGTGCGTCGGCGCGTGCCCGAGCCACTTCCGGTCCGCTAACACGCACGCGCAGATGCAGGCGCGCTTGCATGGCCTGAACCCTGATGCTGCGCCGGCGCCCTGCTGCGTGCCTGCCAGCTACGAGCCGGTGGTGCTCATGCACCAAGACAGCGACGGCCGCGTGTCACTCACGCCCTTTGACGACCTCGTGGCCAAGGACTGTCACTGCGTGTGAGCGGCCCTGGTCCTTCATTTATGGCATGGACGCATTTTGAAAGACTTCAGTTGTCCTTGCCTGTCTGTTGGGCTCCTGGAACCTGAAATACCCTCTTCATAACCGTTGCTGTCTGTCCCCTCCCACCCAAAGCTATGTATTTATATTTCTATTTATTATTAATTTATTGGGGTCTTCTGCCTAGGGACTAGAGGGCTGGGGAGGGGTGGTCTGACAGGGTGTGTGTTTATGAAAAACCCTGGTAATAAACGTGAAGCTGTCTGATCAGCCCTCTGTGGTGTCCAGGCTGGAGCCGGTGACCTTGGGAAGAGCCCACCCCCACCCCAGCCCCGTTGGCCTCAGTTCCCCCAGGGGATCTGATATGGGATGATTGAAACAGCCCAGGGAATGGGTGGCAGGACGTTCTTTGGGGATGCCAGGAAAGGGGGTGATGCTCATGATGTCAATGGGCTTCCCTGGTGGCTCAGACGGTAAAGAACCTGTCTGCAGTTCAGGATGGGGCGGGGTTCGATCCCTGGGTCAGGAAGATCCTCTGGAGAAGGGAATAGCTACCCACTCCAGTATTCTTTGTGTGTGTGTGTGTGTGTGTGACTTTATTTGTTTATAAAATTTATTTATCTTTTAATTGAAGGATAATTGCTTTATAAAATTTTGTTGTTTTCTGTCAACACTCCCATCCAGTATTCTTGCCTGCAGACAGGGACAGAGGAGCCTGGTGGGCTATACATTTCATGGGGTGGCAAAGTGTCAGACACGGCTGAGAGGCTGACACTTTCTTTTAACTGTCAGGACATCCATGGGACCCACGGGTATCCGGGGACATCCCTCTCACTGTTTCTGTGTTTCTCTACCTCCCTGTTCCTCTGCTTTTGTTTCTGAGACCATTTTGGGTCTTGGTCTCCCTCCATGTCTTCTCATCTCTTGGTACTCCTGCCTCTGTAGGTATCTGGCCCTGTCTTGATCACCATCCTGTGGTCTCTGCCCCCATGGGGGTCACCTTTCCAAACATGGGCAGCCCAGAGTCACGTCCATCTGCCATCAGGTGCAGTGTGTGTGAATCTACCACCACTTAGAAGAGTTGCCTTCCCTCTGCTGTCTGTGGCACCTCCCTTCATGTTAATGGTGCCTCTATCCTTTCATGTAAAAAGAGCACGGAGGGACTTTCCTGATGGTCCAATGGTTAAGATTCCATGCTTTCACTGCAGGGGACATGGGTTCAACGCCTTAGGGAGCTGAGCATGGCTCATGCCTCATGCCAGTGTCAAAAAAAATAAGAGAGAGCAAGGAGAGAAAAGGTGTGAAGAACATTCATGCACGTCACGTTTCCCAGGTTATACCCTTTTCTACTTGGGATCGTGAATAATCGCTGAGATGTGCCAAGTCCAGCCCCCTCCTCACTTGCCTGTTCACCCTGAGTAACTGGAATAGGGGTCTGGAGGAGACAGTTTCACCTGCAGCAGTGAGTGCAATGTGTCCCCTGTGAATCCCCCCACCCAGAGGCAGATTGGAATGACTGTAGGTGCCCCTGAATGTATTCAATGAGTACCCACTTTGTGCCAGGCCTTGGCTGTGCCCCTGAGGAGATAAAGTGACAAGGTAGGCAAAAACCACTCCATTCCAGCTCGGTCAAGTGCAGAAGACAAATGAGTACAAGAGAGATGAGTAAAAGAGATGTCATAAGGAAGTGGCTGATTTGCAGTGAGGACTGTGCCAAGGAGTCAACCCAGGCAATGCATTAGTGAACAGAGGGACACATATGATTGGGGGCAGGAGTCGGGGCTTGAGCCATGTAGGACTGGGGTGCAGGGGTGCAAGGAAGCTGAAGACCCTCATAGGTCACCTCTCCCACTTGGGGTCACTCCCAGGTGGTGTGATTCAATAAAACTCAATGTCAGGATGACCCAAAGGCAGCAGATGCTATACTGAGTCTTTCCCCCAACCCAGCTGTTGCCTGTGCTGGACACCACTGCCCATGTGTCTTTTCACGCCTCCAGGCTGGTCCCCCTGCCCCCTGTGCTTTGTCTTTCCTGCTCCTCAAACACCTATGCATCCTTCAAAACCCACTCCAGATTCCCCTCTTACATACAGCCTTTTAAAACCACCTTCGTTCATCTCTGTCTGGGGGTCCTGGCTCCATCTTTCCCTCTGGTCCAGGCTTGACCTCCCAGGACTGGGGATGTCTGTGTCCAGCTCTGTCGCCCGTAGTTTGAGGGCTTGACAGAAGCCAGGCTGGGGGCAGCTGACAGGAAACCCAGCTGAGGCATGAGCTTAAACAAACTCTCAAAATACCCTGAGCTCTGGCAGTGATGAACTCTACCTGAGGAAGAACCAGGACTGGCTTCTTGGAGTGGCACTGGTGCTGCACCTAGACCCGGAAGGATGAGTTAAGGTGTCTCAACATATTAGAGCTAAAACCACCTTAGAGACCAATTCTAATCACCCTGTTTTACACGTGGGGGAACTGAAGCCCAGAGAGTTCACGACGGGGTTAGGAATTGGACCCGTGCCACCTGATACAGATGCTTAAGCCTAAGAAGATGTGGAAGGGGATGGCACGCTGGGCCGTCAGATGGCATGGATAAGTGTGAGGAAATGAAAGCTTCCGGAGGGAAGTGAGCTTGATGGGAGAGGAGGCCCAGATCAGAAGGGCAGAGGAATGGGAAAGGGTGGTGAGTTGGACAGGGCTGGGTCCATGCAGGTCTCAACCACTAGGCTGAGAATCTGGAGGCGCTGGGGAGCCATAGAGGGTATGTGAGCAGGGGAGGAGCACGGTGCTATTCTTGAGTTATAAAGACCCTTCTGAGGCTGGTGTGGGCTGCCTTGGGGCCCAAGGCTGGATACCAGGCATCCGAGAAAGGGGCCTGAGAGGGACAGAGGGGAGGGACTGGGGCTTGGGAGCAATTGAGGAGTCTCAGAGTTCTTGTCTTGGAAGCTCAAGAAATCCCCGCTCTGAGGAGCCCACTCACCAGCAGCCTCGTCTGTCCTGTAGAATTTATTTGGGCAATGCTTGCCCACTGACAGGGGATGCCAGCAGCGTTCACACATTGACTCTCCCGTCCCCATCCATGTTGGGGTCTCTCCTCCTCTTCTAGCAGCCAAGTGACCTGGGGGGCAGAGTGGGCTAGGGATGGGGCTCCAGAGCCTCTCTGGGGCCTCAAGGATGACCCTCCCCTGGTCCCAGTCCTCAGACAGGAGGACTGAAGAATGCCCCGTCACCTGGAAGGGGCCAGGCTGGAGTTTGAGATGATGAAGACGTTGCTCAGCGCCCGGGGACCACATACTCCTCGTCATCCAATGGGACCCGGCCCAGTGACTGAAGGTTGCAATAGACAGGCTGGGATTCGTGCTGGAAGCTCTCGTAGGTCATGTAGAAGTCGCTGCCCCTCTGAAGGGGGAGACCTGCGGGGAAAAGACAGATGGGAGGTCAGGCAGGACTCAGGGAGCAGGCACATCAGCTTTTAGAGGCAAAGTAGTTCATGGTGATTGAGTCCACTCCTAGTTACATATGAGGTGAGTGAGGCATTAGGCAGTGCTCTCCCAGCCTGGCCCAACTTCCTATGAGGAAAGCAAGTAGGGGGCAGTGATTCAGGGAAGCGTCTATGGATTCAGCATTGTAACGCTGTGGTCCGAGGACCTTGAGTCATGGTAGGTTTTTTTTTTTTTTTTTCTTCCTTAAAGCTGAAATAGTTGGCCATTTTTTACATTCAAATTTAGTTTTTGGTTTCCTCTTGAAAAACTGGAAAGTTCTGGTCACACCAGGCACATGAACCTGCTGCCTGGAGCTGAATCAGTGCCCCTTCAGATGGGAAATTTCCCCCCAGGTCTCCTGAAGCAACTGACTTTGGGCCTCGATACAAAAATAAATCTCTGAGCCTCAGTTTCCCCACCTATTGAATGGATTAGGGAGGAGGTAGCTTCTAGGAATATCTTGCTATGGTGGGCAAGACCCCAGAGAAGAAGTTTCCCATCTCCAGAACATCCTAACCCCACCCCTGGCTCCTCCTGGAACAAAGGCCCCACTGACTAAGTGGTGTCTATCAGTCATTTATACTTTAGTATACATTACTCCAAAATACATAAATGGTTGTATGGGGATGGAAGTCAGGGTTTGTTCTAGTCTCTGATTCTGACCTTGAGCAAGTCATTCTCCTGCCTCCCAGAACCTCCATTTCTTTCTTTCTTTTTTTTTTGGCTGTGCCGCCTAGCTTGTGGAATCTTAGCTCCTGGACCAGGAATTGAACCTGCACCCTAAGCAGTGAAACCACAGAGTCCTAACCACTGGGCTGCCAAGGAGTTTCCAGAAACTCTATTTCTGCAACTGTGAAGTGTAGGATGAGATTGACACATTCTATTGTAAGCAGTGTTTTTAGAGGAGCCTGGCCCTGAGATCCTGGGGACAGCAAGGCAGAGGTGGTCATCAGAACATACACTGCCTTAGGAAGTCTGGTGCCTTCTACTCCCTACTGCAGACCACTTCTGCTTTTGAGCCATATTTGTATCTGCTTTGCATATTCTCTCATTTCTCATCAATAACTTCCCACAGGCCTCCCCATCTTTTGGACTCTGCTGCCCAACCCAATCGTGACCCTCTTACCTTCCTGCTTGGATCCTCCCAGCCCCCTCCAACCTCAGCCCTGAAGTCTTGCCTTCTCAAAACACATTCACATTGGTCTCTGTTCTCTCCCACCTCCAGGTCTTTGTTCCTCCTTGTGCCTGCCCCCCAGAAATCCCCTCTCTCATCCAACCTGGAAACAGGCCCATCTATCTAAGCTTAGCCCATTTGGGGGGCAGGGCTTTGTGGGGATAGAGAGACATAGACGGCTTTCTTGGCATCTCCTGTGTGTCAGGGGGAGACAGGGATGTGGTCCCATTTTACAGAGACAGAAACAGAGGTTCAAAGGCAGCCTGGGGTCACACAAGATCTAAGCCCAGGCCGCTGCCTGCGACCACAGAGCCCCCACTCCACCTTGAACACCTGCCTCCTCCCTCCGCATCCTTGTCAGCCAGAAACTGGGTTTGCAGGTCATGCAGGGGGATGCGTGTCTTCTATCCAGGAACTCATTTAGTTCTTGCGCCAGCTCTGGGAGGCAGAGGGCTATTATTAACCCCATTTTATCTGGGAAGAAACTGAGGCCCAGAGAGGGGAAACTACTTGCCCAAGATCACACAGCCTATAAGAGGCAGGGCCAGGAGTTGGACCCTGGCCATCCAGCTCCAGAGACTCACAGACACACGTGTGTGGGTCACTCACCTGTGTTCATCCCACTGGTGTCTGGCAGCCGGTGGGCCCACGAACATGTTCTCGTAGTCAGAAGTGAAAGATCCGGGCGGGGTGTTGGGTGGGGTCTTAGGCCTGCGGGCTTGGCTACTGTACCTCGGCTGCCGGCCCGAGCCAGACCTGGAGACATCCTGAGCAGCCCACGTTTTGCTCAGGTTCTGGCCCATCCGACGTCTACAGAGTCTCCAGGCCAGCACCGGGCCAGCAATGGCAAGCACAAGGAGCAGGCCTCCACTGGCCGCCAGCGCTCCAATGGTTGCCTTGGTCAGGCCAGAGGGACAGCTCACTTCCAAGAAGACAGAGAGGTTGTGCCAGGCACCGGTGGACACATCCAGGCACTCCGGAAGCTCTGGGCCAGAGCAGTTGCCCTGCCGGTCCTTGTGCCAGTCTACCAGGGCACAGCTGCAGTCAGCCCGCAGGGTGAGGTCACAGCGTTTGGCCAGCGCCCTGTCCACGAAGTCCAAGGAGTTGTTGGTCACAATCAGTAACTGCAGCTGCGGCAGGTCTCTGAAGAAGGACCACGGGAGCTGCTGAAGGCCGGTCGCAGACAGGTCGAGGACCTGCACGGACCTGGCCTGCAGAGACTGGTTCTGAGGTAGCTGGCTCAGGATGTGGCCGCTGAAGTTGAGGCATCTGTCAGTGTATTCCGTGGCCCAGGTCATGTCCTCTGAGAGCACGCTGCATCTCTGGCTGCCTGCCTGGTGCAGCAGCAATGGCAACAACAGCGCCCACATCAGGGCGTCCCCCATTCAGGCAACCTAGGCAGAGACACCGGAATCCAAGCCCCAGCCTCAGCTTGTGGTCACCCTCCCCCTTGCCACTTGTATATATATATGTATGTTTTTATAGCTCAGGCCACTTCTGAAGTGTTAAAACGGCAGCCCTTCGCTGGCTGCTCCTCTTTGATTGGCTCTGGCCTCAGTCTCCCCTTCTGGGGAATGGGTACCTAACCCTGATGCCTCAGGGGCTTGAAAGGCAAAGAGGAGACTTGGCCCAGTCAGCCCCTTCTCTTTCTCTCAGACGTGCCCCTTCGGGCTAGGTTGCCCAATTTCCCCAAATATTTTGGGAGAGCTAGCCGGCCAAGACAGGCCTATATGCAAACGAGCTGTTGCCCCGGAAACGACCCCGCCCCTCTGCCTTTCTTCTCGAACTGCAGGGGGCTGGGAGTCTGGGTCTGAGAGTCTTGGGTTGGGGTGCTGACGAGTAACCCCCACCCCCCCACCCCGCTCCGGCTCTGGTTTCCACAGACCCAAGTTCCAATGCCTCCTTCCCACCTTTCTGGTCCTACTGCCCGCCCTTGGCCTCGGTCGTGCTGGAAGTTGCCGGAGGCGTGTTGGCTCACCCGAACCTGGGGGTCAGAGGGTCCGACCCTCCCCGGATTCCGATCCACTGTGATGCCTGGCGCTCCTCTCGCTCTGCACCCAGCTCTGCTCACGGGGAAGAGGAACTGGTGCCGAGTGAAGTGCAGAGGGGAAGAATAAAGACGACCCAGAGACCCGCCCCCGCCCCGTGGAAGGCCTCAAGAATCGGGATTCTCACGGGAGGGGCAGGGGCGGGCGGCCTGCTTCCTTCTTGCTGAGACCCAATGACTACATGTCCCCCAGTGACACCCCAACTAACTGCTACCTCATCAACTCACTCTCACTTCCCAGTCTCAGCTCAGTTGACTCCCAACCCATGCATTCATTTATTCATTCAACAAACATTATCCACGCTGAGCCCCGGAAGAGGCTCCGCCCCCAGTCGGTTTCTCTAGGAGCATCCAGTCTTGGAAAAAGATAAAGCTGGACACAGACACCCCCAGTCTGATGGAGTCAGGTCAAGGTCGGGGTGAGGGACAGGGTACTGGAAGGTTTCCTGGAGAAGGAGGTGGGGTTTCAACACATGAATAGGAGTTTGCCAAGGATTCCTAAAACCTGCCTTTGATTTTGCAAGCTCTTAGCCTCTCCCACAGACTCAGAATTCTCCTTGTGTATGAACATGCTGGGGCGGCGGGGCATTAAGAGGAGGGCTCGCTGGGGAAGAGGACTTTTGTCTGGGGCTTGGAGGACGAGCAGCAGCAGCAGGCAGAAATGAACGGGCCATGAGAAGGCACAGCGGGAGCACAGGTCTAGTCGCCGGAGAGGCCATGCAGCCTGGGAGAGAGTGGTTCAGAGGGACAGCCTCGTTAGGGGTGCAGTGGCTGGAGGGGCGAGGGTAAGTGGAGGAGCTGGCGGCGGGTGGGGGCCAGGCAGCGAAGGCCTCCAAAGCCAGGCTGAGGAGTGGGGCTTTATTCCCAGGGCCAAGGCAGGTGTGTGGCAGGGCACTGTGTGAAAAGATTCTTCTGCAGTGAGCCTGGGCTCTGGAGGTGGGGAACCCTTCCAGGAGCCCGGAGTCTCAGGAGAGGGCGGCCTGAGTCAGACCCCAGGAACAGTGACACAGAGAGGCTGAGGGGACTGCCCTGGCGGTCCAGTGGTTAAAACTCGGGGACAATGCAGGGGACACAGGTTCAATCTCTAGCCATGCCACATTGTTGTTCAGTCGCTAAGTCATGTCTGACTCTTTGTGACCCCGTGGACACACCTGTCCTTCACCATCTCCCGGAGTTTGCTCAAACTCATGTCCATTGACTTGATGATGCCACCCAACCATCTCATCCTCTGTGGTATGGAAAAAAAAACAAAACAAAAAGAGGGTTTGAGGAGGGAATGGGCACAGGTGGGCTGGCAGAGGGTCTCTGCCTCACTGGGGTCCTGGCTTTAGGCAGACCAGGTTCAAATCCTTTCCAGCCCCTGGCTCGTGGCTTGACCTTAACTGTTCTTTATCTTAGATTCCACATCTGTAAAATGGGATAAACGTCAAGAGTCTTCTGCTGGACTCTGGGAGGCTGGAGTCTACTCCCCCATGCTTTCCCTTCTCCTCAGACTCTGCCCCTTTCTATCTTCAAACTCAGAGGAGTTTTGCATGTTTATGAGATGTGCAAAAATTCAAAAGTGTGATGACACCCAGTGCTGGCCAGGATGTGGGGAAACGAGCAAGCCCACATGTTGCTGGGGGAGCATCAGTAGCACAGAGCAATGGGAGGCATCCTGTCATGGGAATTATGAATGCCCAGGCCCCAGAGCCAGCATTCCACTCCTGGGACTCTGGAATAGTTGCATGTTACAAAATGACAGGACCGGGCACTGATGGGTGGATAAACTAAATGTGGTCCATCCTTACAGTGAATGTTATTTGGCCAGAAAAAGGGCTGGAGCTGGGGCTTCCCTGGTGGTTCAGAGGTAAAGAATCCATCTGCCAATTCAGGAAACACGGGTTCAGTCCCCGGTCCGGGAAGAGCCCACCTGCCGCGAAGCAGCTAAGCCCACGCACCACAGCTATTGAGCCTGCGCCCTGGAGCCTGGGGGGGGGGGGGCCGCGACTACGGAAGCCCGAGTCCTAGAGGCCACGCTCTGCAACAGGGGCAGCCACAGCAGTGAGAAGCCTGTGCATGCAGTGAAGAGTAGCCCCGCTCACCACAACCAGAGGAAGCCCGCACCAGCAACAGAGACCCACACAGCCAGAAATAAGTAAATAAATTTTTAAAAAGGAATGAAGCTCTGGGACTTCCCTGGTAGTCCAGCAGCTAAGACGCAGTGCTCCCAATGAAGGTTTGGCTTTGGTTCAATTCCTGGTTGAGGAACTAGATCCCACATGCCACAACTAAGAATTCACATACCTCAAAGAGAAGACCCTGACTGCCTCAGCTGAAGATGCCGCTTATCGCAACTAAGACCCAGCAAAGCCAAATGAATAAATTTTTAAAAAAGGAGTGATGCTCTAAATCACAGCAGGAGCTTCTATCACCCACCTCCCAGAGTAATGCAAATAAAAGCAAAAGGAAGCAAATGGGACCTAATTAAACTCAAAAACTTTTGCACAATGAAGGAAACTATAAGCAAGGTGAAAAGACAGCCTTCAGAATGGGAGAAAATAATAGCAAATGAAGAAACAGACAAAGGATTAATCTCAAAAATATACAAGAAACTCCTGCAGCTCAATTCCAGAAAAATAAATGACCCGATCAAAAAATGGGCCAAAGAACTAAACAGACATTTCTCCAAAGAAGACATACAGATGGCTAACAAACAAGTGAAAAGATGCTCAACATGACTCCTTATCAGATAAATACAAATTAAAACCACAATGAGATACCATCTCACGCTGGTCAGAATGGCTGCTATCAAAAAGTCTACAAACAATAAATGCTGGAGAGGGTGTGGAGAAAAGGGAACCCTCTTACACTGTTGGTGGGAAGGCAAACTAGTACAGCCACTATGGAGAACAGTGTGGAGATTCCTTAAAAAACTGGAATAGAACTGCCATATGACCCAGCAATCCCACTGCTGGGCATACACACCGAGGAAACCAGATCTGAAAGAGACACGTGCACCCCAATGTTCATCGCAGCAGTTTATAATAGCCAGGACATGGAAGCAACCTAGCTGGCCACCAGCAGACAAATGGATAAGGAAGCTGTGGTACATATACACCATGGAATATTACTTAGCCATTAAAAAGAATTCATTTGAATCAGTTCTAATGAGATGGATGAAACTGGAGCCAGAGTGAAGTAAGCCAGAAAGATAAAGACCAATTCAGTATACTAACGCATATATATGGAATTTAGAAAAATGGTAACAATGACCCTATATGTGAGACAGCAAAAGAGATACAGAGGTAAAGAACAGACTTTTGGACTCTGTGGGAGAAGGCGAGGGTGGGATAATTTGAGAGATAGCATTGAAACATGTATATTACCATATGTGAAATAGATGTCCAGTCCAGGTTGGATGCATGAGACAGGGTGATCAGGGCTGGTGCACTAGGATGACCCTGAGGGATGGGATGGGGAGGGAGGCGGGAGGGGGGTTCAGGATGGGGAACACATGTATACCTGTAGCTGATTCATGTCAATGTATGGCAAAAACCAATTCAATATTGTAAAGTAATTAGCCTCCAATTAAAATAAATCAATCAATTTTCTTAAAAAGGAGTGATGCTCTGACATACACTACATCGTGGATGAACCTCAAAAACATTGTGCTGGGTGAATGAAGCCACACACAAAAGATCACACAGTGTATGATTTCATTGATAGGATATGTCTGGAACAGTCAGATCCACAGAGACAAATAGCAGACTTGTGGTTGTCAGAGGCTGGGGAGGGAGATGGAGAGTGACTGCTGGTGTGTGTGGGGTTTCCTTTGGGGGTAATAAAAATGTTTTGGAACTAGACAGGGGGGATGGTTGCACAATACTGTGACTATAATAAAAATCACTGTATTACTCACCTTAAAGTGGCTACAATTATAAATTTTATGTTAAATGTAGTTTGCACAATAAAAAACAAAAAGGCACCTGAAACTTGTTTGACACTGTAAATCAACTATACTTCAATATAAATTTTTTTTAAAGGCAAAAAGCATAGCATAGCTACAACATGATTCACTGCAGTACTCTTTATTAAAAAAAAAAAAAAATCAGAAGCAACCTAAGGAGTTGGTTAGATCAGTAATGGTTATTTACCCTGGGAGATGCCACAGAGTCATGAAAATGAAGTTATAGATCTCTGAAACAATAAGGAGAGACTCGTTCATTTACTTCATAAGCCTTTATTGAGCTCCTACTGTGTGCCAGGCACTGGTCTAAGAGCTGCAGATACAGCCATGAACAAAACAGACAATTCCCAGTCCCTGTGGAGCTCTTGTAGCAACAGGGAGACTGACAACATGCAAAATCTATGAAGAAAATATGTAATAGGTGGCAGAGAAAATAAAGTTGGGAAGCAAGCAGGGAAGGTGACAACATTTTAATCCGATGGTCAAAGGAGACTTTATTGCAAGGAATAAAGGGGCTTGTTTAAGTAAAGGGATGGGGGAGGGCATCTGGGGGATAGCATAGCCCATGCAAAGGCCCTGGGGTGAGAGTGGATCTGGGTGAGAGCAAATGCCTCTCAGTGAGTGTGTTAATTGGAACAAATAAATAAAAAATTTTAAAGCAGCTTCCTAAAAGACTTTTGATGAAACAGGAAAAACAAATACCCTGGGGTTACCTCTTAGTGGCAGATGGATGGGAGGAACAAGCTCCCCGTGTGTGTTTTTACATTTTTTTCCCTTAGAATCTTATCATATCATGTGAATACAAATCACAGGCAGCACGTTCAGTCCAGACGTTGGGATCAGCCAACAGGCACAGACAAGCACCCGGGCTTTCAGGAGGAGAGGAACGGAGGGGCGCCAGTCAGCTGCGGCTCTGGGTGGATTCCAATGCTGAGGCCCCTTAGAATAGGAGGAAATGAGGAAATGAAGGAAATGAGGAAACAAGGTTCAAGGCACTCAGGCTTGGCGTGGGGGTTGGGGAAGGACAAGCAGGCTTGGGGCCCGAGAGAGTGGGTGCTAGAGATGGGTCTGGGAGGAAGCTGGGGCCTGGACCTTCCTGCTGCAGCCCCCCGCAGGCCACGGGTAGGCTGTGGGAAGAGGGGCGGTTCTGGGATCTGGGGCCCCCACCCTGGCCGAGAGGAACCAGAAACTTCCAGAAGACACATCTTCATACTCCCCTTCTTGCTCCTCTGAGTCCCAGGCAGGCCAGCCTGTCAGTACAGAGACCTCGGAGATCCTCCAAGACTTCTACAGACCTTCTGAGATCACCATGTGTGCATGCTCTTGTCGCTTAGTCTGCCTGACTCTGCAATCCCATGGACTGTAGCCCACTGGGCTCATCTGTCCATGGGATTTCCCAGGCAAGAATACTGGAGTGGGTTGTTATTTCCTCCTCCAGGGCATCTTCCCTACCCAGGGATCGAAGCAGAGTCTCCTGTAGCGCCTGCGTTGGCAGGTGGATTCTCTACCACTGAGCCACCTGGGAAGCCCCTCAGAAACTCCCAGATACCCACCAAAATTCAGATATTCCAAAGACCCCAGAGATACCTAGAGAGACTCAGAGGTCTCCCCCAAAGACAAAGACAGAGACGCAGGGGGTTGTCTGGGGTAACCCAGCCTTGGGGTCACCGACTCATGGCGCCTCGATTTGGCCCCATGCCCCGGACACCCTCTGATCTCCCTGCGCCCACCCCGTGCTGGTGTGGCCGCGGTGTGCTCCCAGAGGCCCCTGGGAGCCAGAGTGGCCAAGGGCTTCCCCTGCCCCACATCCAGCTCCAGCCCATCCCGGGGCGCTCTTATCCAGAACCAGCCCCTCACCACCTCGAGCCTCCCCAGGGCCAGGCCTCCACATATCCGGCCCCAGCCCCTTCCTGCCACCTCCTTTCCTCCTGTGACAGCCTTTGTAGCTAAGCTTTTAAAATTTTACTTATTTATTCATTTTTGGCTGCTCGGGCTCTTGGTTGCTGCATGGGGCCGCCTCTCTAGTTGGGGTGCTTGGCCTTCTCATCGGGGTGTCTGCTATTGCTGTGGAGCATGCGTGTTAGGACTCGGCTTCAGGAGTTGTGGAGCCATAGGCTTAGTTGCCCCTCCGCACGTGGAGGCTTCCTGGACCAGGGATCAAACCTGTCTTCTGCGGTGGCAGGCGGATTCTTAACCAGGAAGTCCCCTGTGACAGCCTTTGAACCACCAACCCCCCCATGCCCTGGCCTTGGTCTGGCTACTTTCAGAGCCCAGTCTCACCCCAGGGAGGGTGGAGGGCAGGGTGCTAGGCAGCCGGGGCACAGTGGAAGATGTTTACAGGCCCTAGGGGTCTTGAGGTATCAGAGGGGCT
Source organism: Cervus canadensis (assembly GCF_019320065.1). Lineage (NCBI taxonomy): Eukaryota > Metazoa > Chordata > Mammalia > Artiodactyla > Cervidae > Cervus > Cervus canadensis. The sequence goes on from NC_057389.1 coordinate 104,194,761, forward strand.
ATGGGGTTGGCAGGTCGGGACCAGAGGCAGGTACAAAGCCTGAGTGCTGGGCTAAGATGGCCAAGCCAACTTAGGGACAAACCTGGAGGGTGAGCAAGCTCGGGCAGCTGTGGATCTCTGTGCATTAACTCAGCAAACAGTGACAGGTTCGTTCAGCCACTTCCTTGCTGTGTCCTGGGGCCAGTACCTTAAACTGTCTGTGCCTCTGTTTCCTCCTTTGTAAAACAAGCATAGGGAAGGGCCTGGAGACAGAGGTGGACGTGAGCATGTGACGGGTACCGGGGACGTGTGTGACGCATCCTCCAGCTGAGGGTCCCAAGGGTGGGGCAGAGGTAAACGGGCCATCAGGCACAAAAATCGAATTCAGAAAGCCAAGCTTGATTTTCAAGGAAATGGAAAGACCTTGTCTGAGGTCACACGGCTTCGCTGGGGATGGTAAAAATTTAGAAGTCACAGAATGCCTCTGGGAGAGGGGTGGGCAAACAAAACGTGGCATCAGGGCAGCTGTGGTCAGCAACCATGCTCCACCTGCCAGAGGGGCATTTCTTTGCTGAGGTTGCTCTGGTAACAGGAGGCCACGCCGTTGGCCCAGATTGCTCTCCTGTGAGCAACCCTGACCACAGACCGAAGGAGAGTTGATTAGAAACGCCTCAGCCCCCACTTTCCTCGGGTAGGAAGTCTCAGGCACATGCTCTGCGCGGGCTCCCCAGGGCCTCCTGGGAACGCGGCCTGTGGAGCCTGCTCATTGGCGCCCCCTGCAGGCCACCGTCTCTCTTCTCACCTGGACCAGGACTTCTTTCCAAATAATTCCAGTTCAATTCCAATCTTTGGCCTACTCCTCAGTCAGTCAGTTCAGTCGCTCAATCGTGTCCGCCTCTTTACGACCCCATGAACCGCAGCACGCCAGGCCTCCCTGTCCATCACCAACTCCCGGAGTTTACTCAAACCCATGTCCATCGAGTCGGTGATGCCATCCAACCATCTCATCCTCTGTCGTCCCCTTCTCCTCCTGCCCCCAATCCGTCCCAGCATCAGGGTCTTTTCTAATGAGGAAAAGCATGAGGTGGCCAAAGTATTGGAGTTTCAGCTTCAGCATCAGTCCTTCCAATGAACACCCAGGACTGATCTCCCTTAGGATGGACTGGTTGGATCTCCTTGCAGTCCAAGGGACTCTCAAGAGTCTTCTCCAACACCACAGTTCAAAAGCATCAATTCTTCAACGCTCAGCTTTCTTCACAGTCCAACTCTTACATCCATACATGATCACTGGAAAAACCATAGCCTTGACCAGACGGACCTTTGTTGGCAAAGTGTCTCTGCTTTGTAATATGCTATCTAGGTTCGTCATAACTTTCCTTCCAAAGAGTAAGTGTCTTTTAATTTCATTGCTGCAATCACCATCTGCAGTGATTTTGGAGCCCCCAAAATTAAAGTCTGACATTGTTTCCACTGTCTCCCCATCTATTTCCCACGAAGTGATGGGACCAGATGCCATGATCTTAGTTTTCTGAATGTTGAGCTTTAAGCCAACTCTTTCACTCTTCTCTTTCACTTTCATCAAGAGGCTTTTTAGTTCATCTTCACTTTCTGCCATAAGGGTGGTGTCATCTGCATATCTGAGGTTATTGATATTTGTAAGGGACCCCAAATTAAGATAGGTGAACGACTGGGACTTCCCCGCTGGTCCAGTAGCTAAGGCTTCTTGCTCCCAACGCAGGAGGTCCAAGGTTCAATCCCTGGTCCGGGAACCACGTGCTGCAACAAAGACCCAACTGCAGTCAAATAAACACTTAAAAATTGAAAAAAGAAAAAACAGGTGGAGGACTATAAAGGAATACTATAAGCAGTCGTATTTTTAAAACATTCTAAGAATTATAAATTGCAGCAGCCAGGCACTGTCTATTTAAGTATCATTAAGTGATGTCATCTTCACATGATCTCCTTGAGGCAGGAAGCGTCATTATCCTCCCCCCCTCCCCCTCCCCCCCCCCCGTTTTACGGATGGGGAAACTGAGCCACAGTGTGTTTGAGTAGCTTGTCCAAAGCTCTACAGCAACTGAAGAGTCAGCCCCCAAGTCGTGTGGTTGAGCATTAGTCTGCACTGTGCTCAGACGAGTTCATTTGTCTGGATCTACCTGGAAGAGTGTGCATAGCCACTGTATGGCACAGGATGGTAATCTGTTGCTCCTGGATGTGCGGGTTTAGACTTGACTTCGTGGTAGTGACTGCCTGCGGGGGTGGGGGGGGGTGGGGGGGGGCGGCTAAGAAGGTTATTTAGTTTTATCTGCTAGGTTTTATCTGTTTCTTAGAGTTGGGTAAGATTTCCTTGTTCCTTCCAAAAATATTACTGAGCGTCCACTGGATACAGCAAAACTTCCGCCCTTGGAAAGCTGACATGGGGGTGGGTGGGGAAACGCGATGAAACGTAAATTAGTAAATTTCAAAGAGATTAGGAGATAATAGTCCTGGAGAGGAAAAGTTAAGCAGAATTTGAGAGATTCAGAGAGCAAGACACAGGTTTGCAGTTTTGAAGAGAGTTAATCAAAGGCCTCTCGAGAAAAAAAAAAAAAAAAAAGATGCACAGCTAAGAGCTCAAAATAGGAACGGTTTTTTTTTGAAGGGATGGGAGTACTGAGTGATTTTTTCTTCATTCGTACCATGAACTAATTTGGCACATAAATATGTAAATATATATTTGGAAACCTACTTGGGTGCATGGGCAAGATCAAGAGAGGTGGACTAGGTTACAAGCCTGAAAAAATCAGAGAGGCCTTTGATTAACTCAAAGGGGCGCTAAGGCGGGACCTGCCAGGTCCCCAGAATCGAACTTGCGAGTCTCTGCTGCCCCCGTGTGGCTACGCTCGGGATTGCAACCTGGGTGGTCTTGACAGAGGCAAAAAATTGGTCCCGCCCACTTTTTTTTTTTTTCCTTTTTAAAATTTATTTTTGGCTTTGCTGGGTCTTGCTTGCTGCTCCAGATCTTTCTCTCGTTGCTGGGCGCAGGAGTGACTCCTCCTTGTGGTGCACCGGCTTCTCTCGTTGCACAGCACAGGCTCAGGCACACGGGCTTCAGTAGTAGCAGCATGTGGACCCTGGGGGAGGGGGGCTTCAGTCATTACAGCACAGAGGCTTACTAAGTTGTGGCTCCTGGGCTCTAGAGTGTTATGGCCCACGGGCTTTAGTTGCTTGAGACATGCAGAATCTTCCCAGATCAGGGACCCCCAGTGTCCCCTGCATGGGCTGGCGGGCTCTTATCCACAGTACCACAGGGAAGTCCTAGCCCCTCCCATTCTGACCCCCAGACTACACCTCGACCAAAACGGGAAGGTGGGGCGAGGTCAAGATGGTCTGGGGCGCCCTCAGGTGACGATCTGTGTTGCCCCCCACTCTCAGCAGAGGGGACACTGGCAATTTTTAACTCATTGGTTCAGCAACAGGTATTTATCAAACATTTCCTGTATGCCAAGACTTGTTCTAAGTGCTAGGGACACAGCACTGAACAAGATCATCGAATTCTCTGCCCTCCTAGAGCTCATGGGTTACTGGGGACATGGGCAATCAATGTGCAAAACCATGATTTGCAGGAAATCCAACACGGCAACGTGCCCCCAGATAGTTGGAGGGCCTCTCTGAGGCCGGAAGGACAAGGAGAGGCTGGCTAGGGGAAGGGCTGGGCACGTGTGTGGTGGGGGGTGACAAACCCCGCTGAGGCTTTGGGGTGGGAAAATGAGCTGCGTGCCCGCGACAGTAGCATGAACAGAAGTGACCGGTTTCTGGTGCTTAGCAAGCATCTACTCCTCAGTGCTGTTATTTTCTAATGACAGCAGAGAAAAGTGAAGTGAAAATGAAAGTCGCTCAGTCGTGTCCGGCTCTTTGCGACCCCGTGGACTGTACAGTCCGTGGAATTCTCCAGGCCAGAGTACTGGAGTTCCCTTCTCCAGGGCATCTTCCTAACCCAGGGACTGAACCCAGGTCTCCGCATTGCAGGCGGATTCTCTACCAGCTGAGCCACCAGGGAAGCCCCTCAAAAGGGAAGAAAAGCCCCTCTAGTGTATCAGCCCCACGCTTCGAAGAGCTCCCCTGTGCACCCAACCTGAGTCTTCGGCCGGGTCCTTCCTGTCTAGAGCCCAGCACTCCCAGCATTCCCCCTGTACTGCCTGGGAATCGCGGGGCTTTAGGTTGCCATGGAAACGCCTCCACCACAGGAAAAGAGGGGGAGCTCCAAAGAGAGGAGGTGACGGAGGGGTGTTGCTGGGGACGCCAAAGTGGGACCCAGCACCTCCACTCTCTACTGTGCGTCCCGGGCAGGCTGCTTCCTGGCCCTGAGCTTCAGTTTCACCTGCAGAACTTTCTCTGCAGCTGCTGTAGGTCTCTCCCTCCCCCATTCCTCCCTTCCTTGCTCTTGAGATTTCCACAAAATGCCTCCAATTTCCCAGAGGGTTCTAGATCCAGACGGGGAGCTGAGGGCGCTCCAGTGAGTGGGGCGCTGCCTCGGGGCGTCCCATGTATCTCCCTCCAAGCTTTTCTGAGCCTCAGTTTTCCCATTCTGTAACCTGGGGAGGAAAAACACAAGGCGGCCTCTCTCGTGAGGCTGCTGGGAGGACTTACAGGATTGTCAGAGCTGGGTGCACCAATTCCTACTGATTAGTCTGACTCTGGAAAGTGCAGGGCGGAGAGGCGGGGTCTTGATTTGTGGGTTTCGGAGCCAAGGAAAGTGCTGGAAGCAGGGCAGTATGTGTACTGCCTCAGATTAAGTTTAGTGGAAGATGAACAGGGTGTGGCGGGGGAGGGGCGGCCAGTAGGTTAGTTAGACTGAGGCTCCTCCGCCCAGTCCCCCAGTGTCCCTCCTCTCGCCTGGAGTTTCTCCAGACACCGAGAGCCTGGGGGCTGAGCTCCCATCCGCTCCAGCTGGCCCGACACACCGCCAGGTTTCCAGCCGCAGGTGGAGACCCTCCATCCGGGGAGTTCCGCCTCCAGGTGATCGATTTGGGCCATAACCCGAGACTACAAGGGCTTGCTGGCTCTCCAGAGTTCAGCCGGTCCCAGTGACCCTCCCCCCTCCCTCCCCCCTCCCCCCAGGTCTAGGCTAGAACCCGCGGCTCAGCCTGCCCCGGTGCTCACCAGCTGCTCTGGCTTCTTCCCTCCCGATGTTGTTTGGGTTTTAATTTTTGTGTTGCAGTTAGAAAATTACCCATAATTACAGCTTCTGCGAGGAAACGTCTCATGGCGCAGACCCTGCTCCCAGCTGTGGTGGCCTCCCACGCTCGGCTGGGGAGGGGCTGCAGGGGTCTTGGGTTCGGATCCTGGACCCTCCCTGAACCCCTAGCCCATCCCGTTAACGGGCTGCACCCACCTCCTGTGGAGAGGAAAAACCACCAACGGGAAAACCCAAACTAGCCTTCCCACCGACGCAAGCAACATATTCATGAGCCCCTACCGCTGTGTCTGCAGGGAGGGCAGATTCAGAGGGAGGCGAGGGCTGCCAACAGATGACTTAGGCATTATTTTATCATAACAGTGACAAGTCCAACCAAGGCTAGTGCAGAACCAGTAAACTGGAGGAGACGGCCAGGGAAGGCGAGGAGGAAAGGGGAGGGAGGAGAAGGGGAGGGGAGGAGGGAAGAGCCAGAGAGGAAGAGAAGTGGGGGTGGGGAGAAGGAGGAATACTGTGGCCAAAGGCCGGAGGAGACCAGAACTGACTAGGCCAGTAGCCAGAGAAAGCGCGCTGCAGGCGGCAGGAAGGGCTAGTGCAAAGGCCAGGAGTGGGCCTGTGAAGGAAGGGTCTGCAGAATGCAAGGGCCGGAGGGGAGGAAGTGAGGGGACGGATGGCTCCTCCCCCAGGCAAGCCCCCTGCCCTAAAAGCGGAGCTGACTCCGGGCTCCCGCGGACAACGACCCTGACCTCGCGGGGCTGGGGTTTGGGGGAGTCACTGGTATCACGAGTCAGATACCCGGCTAAGGGCTGCAGCCCCCGCGCAGCCACACGGGGGCGACCGGGAGCCGATCCAGCCTTGACCCTTAGCTCTCCTCGCTTACCGTCCCTCCAGCCCCTACTCCTGCTCCTAAGTCAATTCCCCGGTCGACTCTGCCCGCCTGGGCCTCTTCCCGAAACAACCTCCCTGCCTCCTCAACGCCATCCCTACCCACCCGGCAGCCCCTTGGAGCTTCTTAAAATCCTGACGTAGACCCCACCCCTTGCGACCACACACCTTCCAGGGGCTCCCGATTCCCTTCAAAACAAAGCCCAACCCGTCCCCGCCGGGATCGGCCCGGCTCCTCTGCTCCTTCCCTGCCTGCTCCAGTCACGCTGCCCTCCTGGCTCTGCCTCCAGCACTTCAACCGTGTGCCCGCCTCAGGGCCTTTGCACTTGCCGCGAATTCTTCCTCCTGATGTCTCAGATCCACCCTCCCACTTGTTTAAAAAAAACCAAAAATCCTTTTCTCCTCCTGCCCCTCCCTTACAAGGGTGAGGGATGGGGGTGGGGGGTTTCTACGGGTTCTGCTTTTGCAAGACACGCAATCCGGTTCGTGATGCGCTCGGCTCAGCTTCCCGGATGCCGCTTGGGACCCAGATCTTGCTCTTTTCGGACTTTTCCGCCGGCGCCGAGGCTGTGTTTTGCAGATCCGTCCCCGTTGCCATGAGAACCGTGCTAGTCTCTCCAGCCCGCCGCGCCTCCCCCCTCCGCAGCTAGCCCGGCCGCGGGCGCCTCCGCCTCCCAGCCTCCCTCCCTCCCGCCGCCTTCTGCCCCAGCGGTCGCCCCGTCCTCTTCACCGGGGTCCCCTCCCTCTGCTCAGCACGTGGCACTCTCTGAAATTATCCTCCTGTTCGCCAGAAGCCTCTGCTCCACAAGCTATAGCAGTGTGTCCCGATTGGGTCCACAGAGTCAGCATACAGCAGGCGCTCAATAAATGTTTGTGGAAGACTCACATCGACTCAAGGAACCGCAGATCAGAGCAGGCCAGGGACCTGCCCAGGGCACACAGAATTCTGAAGAGCCACCGAGCCTTCAGAGATAAATGGGGGCGTCCGGGGTGGCGACTGGAGCGTCTGGGGGACCTGGGAGTCACAGATGTCTGTGTGACTTGGGTGAGTCACACCCTCTGTGTGCCTGGCTGCGAGTAGGTGCTGGAGAGCAGTGATGGGAACCGGTATTACGACAAGGGTGTCCTTGATGCCAACGTCCATCGCTGGCCCCCGGGACATTGGACAGCCGCCAGCTCACCGTCTGACGGAAGCGGGCGGGCCGCGCCCCCAGGAGAGCGCAGCGCGGGCCCCTCCTCCGCGCCTGCCGGGGGCCGGGAGGCCCGCGGGAGAGGAAGTTGGGGGAGGGGACGACCGGCTGGACAGGAAGTGGGAAGGGCTGGCGTTCCCCACCCCCAACCCCAGGCCGGGGCCCCTCGGGATGGAGGCGGGGCTGGGGCCGGCCTAGCCCTTCCCTTCCTCTTCGCCTGTTTGGAACCCCAGCGGCTCCAGACTTCCCGCCCACCAGAAGGCCTGGGTCGGGGGAAGGCCACTGGAGGGGAGGGGTACTAAGAGGGAAGCTTATTCGGGGTCGGCCGGCAGCGGCTGAGGCGCTCCAATCAAGACGCACACGACATAGGAAATCTGAGCGGACAACCACACACAACACAGGTCCCAGGGGGCCAGCAATCCACCCACTCGCGGAGGCACACACACTAGTGTACAAAACCTAACGCGGCATCACTCGGCCCAGCACACGACCGCCGCGGACACACAGCCACCGTCGCAGAGCAAGGAACAACTGCCCGGACAGCGACTGGGGCGCCTGCCAACCCCCCACGCCCAAAGACGAACACGTGCACTCAGAGGAACCGCGTGTTTACACACACACTCGCGGCTGTACAAAGCAAAGAAAAAGAATATCCACGGCAAACATTCACAGAAGCATCTAGACCTACAAGTCACAGCTAGGCCGCCTCCCCCCACCCAGCCCAAGCAGGTCCAGCACACACTGCGCACGGGTACCCTGGTACACAGGTCTCCACCACCCCCCACCCCACCCCACCCCAGGCGCCCCTGTCCTGCGGGTGTCGGCCTCCACCTCCTCTGCACACCCCCGGGGGGAGAAGAGGGGTCCTAGGAGGGAGAATGGGATGCCTACTGCCTGCACCCCTACTCTTGCAGAGGTGCTATTAAGGTGGAATATTCGCAGCTGGCACAGGCTGGGAGGCGGAGCCAGCGAAAGTGACCCAGTCAGTCAAGTCACCCAGCACCTGCAACTGACAACAGGTGTGACTGTCAGGCAGTGCTGGGTGGCTCCCAGGAGGTAGCCTGGATACCCAGGAGCGTCTTGTCCGTGTGGTGTCTGTTGTGTGACTGTGTTGCACGTGACTGAGTCGTCTCTGGCTCGGTGAGACCCCAGGTCCCTGTGTGAAGCCCTCGGGAGGCTGCGACAGTGTGCCCCAGGGTAGCTGCGGGGAGTCTTTCCACAGCTGTTGGGAGCTGTGGCATAGCGGTGCCTATGCGTGTCTCCGTGCGGCTCGGTACCTATGTGAGTGTGGAGCGTGTGTTGCAGGGTTTTGTAACAGCCACTCTTTGAGCTGTGTATACCTACGTGAATGACAGTGGGTCCCGTAGGCGGGCTGTGTGTGTGGCAGTTCCCACCCGTGCTGGGTGTGGGCAGCTCTGCGGGGGCGATGCACCCAGTGTGACTGCCTGTAGCTTTATGGGGCTATGAGTAGTTGCTCCAGCAGCCATGCGGACTCACGAGTCCTGTGTCGGCGACTGTAGCCGCAACTAAGTGTGTGGCTGTGTTCCTGTGTACAATTTGGGCTTATCTGGACGCTGCGTGTGTAGCAGCTATCAGCTGTGTCCTGTTGTTCGCCCCCGAGTGGCAGTCCCCACTCGCGCCCTGAGAGTGTGTAGCCCCGCGCCCCTTCCCCCCGCGGCGGCCACTGCGCGTGCGCGCCCGGCCCACGGTCCCGGCGGCGGGACCCACCCGCGCTCCCGCCATCGCCCTTTTAAGAGCGGCGCCCGCGGGCGACGGGGTGGCGGCGGGCGGGGGCGCGCGCGGCAGGAGGAGGGGGCGCGCGCTTCCCGGAACAGCCCGCGCTGAGGGAAGAGAGGAAGAAAATAAAACCCGCGGCCAGAGCCAAAGCTGGAGCTGCCGCCGCCGCCGTCTGGAGCTCCCCCGCGCGGACAATGCCCGCGATGCCCGCACGGGGCTCAGGGCGGTGAGGCCCGGGGCGCGGGGTAGCTATGGCGACAGGGAGCGCGGCCCGCGGCGCCGCCTGACAGGTGTGGGGCCCCGGCGGCGGCGGCGGCAGTGCGGAGCAGCATGTACGCCAAGGGGGGTAAGGGCTCGGCCGTGCCCTCCGACAGCCAGGCACGAGAGAAGTGAGTCGGTGGGTCGAGACCGCGGGAGCCGGGGGCGGGGCTCGGTGGCCGCGCCGCTTCCGTGGGCCCTAATGCCGGCGGGCATCGCGTGGGGCACGTGGGTGAGGGTCTGAGCGAGATTTGTGGGGGCACGCCAGACCAGAAGGGCTCAGGCAGTCGCGAGCTAAGTGAGAGCGCGGTAGAACCGAGGGGCATGAGAGGTTTAAGGGGTCGCGAGATTTGAGGGGACACGCGAGATCCGAGAGGTCGTGAGAGTAGAAGGGGAGCGGGAGACCCGAAGGGTGCGAGATTTGCGGAGGCGCGCGAGATCCGAGGGGTACTAAAGGGTCGCGAGACCTCCCCGACGTCGAGACTTGGGTGTGCGAGGTTGCCACCGGTGTGCGCGCTCGCGATTCGTGCCACTTCCCCCATCCTCTGGGGGAAGTTTCCCGGGCAGGCGAGACTGGCCACTCTGCTGCCCGCCCCCTACTCCGCTCCTTGGTGAAAGCTTGAGAGATGGGAGAAGGGCCTGAGGGGCGGCGGGCCCACCCCCGCAAGACCACCTGTCCAGCGGGGCCTGGCGCAGCTGGGTGGGGCCCTTGGGGAAGCCGCAGGGCTCACAGTCTTGGGGCGCCCACTTGTTCTGGGCATGGCGCCGGGCTTTGGGTCGCAGATGCGTTCAGGCTGGTAGACGGACAGGTACCTAACTCCCAGACTCTGCGATGAGGGGCTGGGGGCGCTCAGAGCTTCTTGGAGTGGGGTGGCAGCTGAGCTGCTGCGCCTGCCTCCTGGCACTGCTACTTACCTGGGGTGTGACTTTGGGTGAGTGAGTACCGCCTCCTAAGCTCACTCTTTATCCTGAGAAATGCAGACGTAATAACAGTTCCGCTTCTTAGGTTTAGGGAGCATTTGAAAAGTGCTAGGACCTGTGACTGTCAAAGCAAGGGCACCCAATGGTGGTTTGTGATATTGTTATAGTGCCAGGGAAAAAGGAAGGCTTGCGATGGCTGATTTGCAGGATCGTAGAAATCAAGCCACCTAGTGTGGGACACCAGCTGCTGGAGACGTTAGGAGACTGTGTTCTCAGGGAGAGGTCCCATGAGGACTCTTCAAGGTATAGAGCAGGAGTGAGGATTTGAAAGTCTGGGCAGTGAAAAGGAGCCCTAAACATGGGCTCTCTCCTGTCCTGTGTTTTCTGCCTGGGCTGACATTGGGACCCTTTCCCGCCCCCACCGGGACCTTCAGCTGTCCCTGTCACCTTCATCCCCTTATTTAAAGATTTACTTACTTATTTTATTTTTTGGCTGTGGTGGGTCTTCGTTGCTGCCCACCAGCTTTCTATAGCTGTGGAAAGCAGGGGCTACTCTTCAGCGTAGCGTGCAGGCTTTTCATCTCTTACAGCTCGGCAACTGTTTCTCTCTTGGCTGAGGACAAGCGAAGCTCGAGGGCTCAGTAGTCACGGCTCTTGGGCTCCAGAGTGCTGGCTCGGTAGTTGCGATGCACCACTTAGTTGCTCCACAGCATGTGGGATCTTCCCAGACTAGGGATCAGACCGGGGTCCCTTGCGTTGCAAGGTGGATTCTTCAGCACTGAACCACCAGGGAAGCCCTCATCTCCTTATCTAAAAAGATCTGAAACCAATGACCAAATGCAAGCACTAGTTAGTTCTTGGTGCGAGGTGCTTTTGGGGCCTCCCTGTAAGCTGGAGCGTTTTTCATTTACAGGAGAGGCTGTGTCTTCCTGCAGGCAGCCTACTCAGACCCTACCTCCCCCTCGCCCACCCTGCCTTCCCTCCCCTGTATTCCCTGCAGCCTGCAGTCACCACTGTGCTGTGAACCCCCAAGGGCAGGGACCCACCATCTGTGTACCCAGCAGACTCTTAAGTCCATTGTTAGGACAGGCTGGCCCAGACCTCGTTCTGAGATGGGGAGCCAGACGGGGCTCAGGACAGGGGCCAAAGAAGGAAGGAGAAGAACGGCAGGAGGAGACAGGAAGGTGAGATCAGGGAGAAAAGAACAGGCCTGGAGAGTTAAGGACCTGAGCAGTGGAACCCCCTTCACCCAATTACACAGAGGAGGAAACAAAGGCCCAGAGACAGAAGTGGCTCAGTTGGAGGTGGCCTGTGAGAGGCGCTCTACCTGCAGCCTCTCCCCCAGCCCTGGTGAGAATCCTGCAAGGCTGACTGTCCGCATTTCAGATGGGACACCAAACCAGGCTCAGAGCTTCCAGTCTGCCTCTCTAGTGTATCAGCCCCACACTTCGAAGAGCTCTCCTGTGCCCCTGAACCTGAGTTTTTGATGGGGTCCTTCCTATCTAAAGCCCAGCATCCCCATCAGTGAAGCGGATGCTACCATCTGCTGTTTTCCTAAGTTTTTTTTTGCAGCAGCAGAACCTCGTCTCCAAGCCAGCACTTCTGCTGGACCCTCCTGACAAGAAATGGCTGAGGGTAGGATAGCTCTGGCCAAAAATGATGGCGGGGGACCGAGAACTCAGATAACCCCCTCTTCCAACTCTGGCCAAGAACTGAGGCTGGATTCAAAGACTCAGAATCTCCCCTGGGTTGTCCAGTGGGGTTGAAACTCAACTCCAAAGCCCTCCACCCCAGCTCAAACCTGTTTCTTTTTTTTTTTTTTTTTAAATTTGTTTATTTTTAATTGAAGAATAATTACTTTACAAAATTGGTTTGATTTCTGCCACACATCAGCATGAAATAGTCATAGGTATACATGTGTCCCCTCCTCCTGATCCTCCTTCCCACCTCCCACCCCATCCCACCCCTCTAGGTTGTTGCAGAGCCCAGGTTGAGTTCCCTGAGTCACACGGAAAATTCCCATTGGCTGTCTATTTTACATGTGGTACAAACCTGTTTCTTCCCTTCTATTATCTCCATGGCCATCCCCTAAGCTGCCACAGTCAGCTTTGTTCCAGATAACTGTGCCTGCCTCCCCCAGGTTTCCTGGCCCTCCCCCCCCCCCCCCCCCCCCCGCAGACCCCCAATAAGCCCCATTCCACAAAGGAGCTGGAGCGTACTTTAAAAGACAAACCTCTCCAGCCCACATGGCATCCCCCCACCCTGGGTACCAGCCCCAGCTCTTTGGCCCGACCTCACCCCAGGGCCTTTGCACTTGCTGTGCCCATAGTAAACGGCTCTTCCTCTAGATCCTCTAGATCTTCCACATAGCTGGTCCCTCCCATCCCTCACCACCACCCACTTTTCCACTTACTTTCTTAATTGCACAGCACCAGATCCCCCCACCAGTTTGTGCGGTAACTCACCTACCTCTTAGCTAGGATGTGGGCTTCTTCTGGGCCAGCACCTGCCTTCCTGACCACTACACCCTAAGACCCAGCCCAGCACATGTCTGAACAAGCAGACCATTCCCCCCGGGACAGTGGTAGCCCCCAGACCTCAGCCAGGGTACAAGGATGGCTGGAGATGTGCCAGGATCCCGAGGAGTGGGGTGGTCAGACACCTCCTGCTTCCAACCTGGGCAGAAGACAGGTGTCAATTTTAAAAAGTCTTCCTGCTTAAGGGTGCTTGGAAATGGAGCCCACCCTCACAACTGCGCAGCTAGATAAGAGGGGGCCAGAACGACAGTCATCTGTCTAGCATCTTCTGGCCAGAAGAATCTCTCCTCCAAAATGACCCCAAGGCTGGGTAGAGAATGGACACTGATTGTGCTCTTGGGGCTCCAGGCACACAGTGGCGACTCTAGGGTCCAGAGAATACAGGGGAGGGAAGGCCGGGTGGGCAAGAGGGAGGTGGGGTCTGAATGGGCTGCCTGCAGGAAGACACAGCCTCTCCTCCTGTAAATGATGAACATCAACCTACAGGGAGGTCCCCGGAGCACTTCCCACCCAGAACTAACGAGCACTTGCGTTTGGTCATTGGTTTCAGGTCTTTTTAAATAAGGAGATGAAGGTGACAGGGACGGCTGAAGGTCCCTGTGTCCGCTTGGCATCCTTCCCCCCTTCCAGCCTCAGAGGCTCTGCTGTCCTAAATTGGGGGGCGGCATCTAAACATTGGCTTCGGGGACACCTTGTGTGCTGCCAGGTGGGTGTAGAATAGTCCCATAAATGACATCTGTGGCCAGTGTCGCCGGGCATCTTGTGTGTTTTTCCACCAGAGTTGGTTCTGATACAAGCACATCACCTCAGGTGGTTCGTCCGTTTTCCCAGTGGACAAGGGAATGACCGTCCCTTGTGTCTGTCCCATCCCTAGCTGGGTGTCCAGGTGTGGCCCTGGGCACCCTTGTTGGAGGGGAGCTCGTGGGTAAGAGGTTCTTGAGAGAGGCTGAGTGGAGCCAGCCACACAGGGAGCCTTCTGGGAAGGCAGTAGCTGGGGGCGGATGCTGGGATGGAGTTTATGAGTGGGGGGGTCGTTCCTTTGGCTGCTGGGTGGGGGGAAGGCCGTAACATGAAGGCTGGTGAGGAGGGTGGCTCTGGAGAGCTGAAGGCCTGGCCCTGTGGGTGGTGGAGAGGAGGCAGGAAACATGTGGGCGAGAGAGTCCCTGAGGGGCGTAGGTGGGGCTGGCAGTGGATGAGCTGAGGGTGGAGGGCTGACGTAAGGCCTGGAGTGGAGGGCTTCTCCCAGCCCCCAGCGCACACGCCTCCAGGGGCTCTAGGGGGAGGGAGAGCTGAGCAGGGAGCCCTGTTACCTTGATTCTTGGCCAGTTACGGTAACTCCTGATAATGAAGGTGGCATTGCGGAGTTTCCGTCTGGGAGGCCCCGGCACCCCATCCTGCCCCTACTTACCATGCGCAGCTGCAGGGAGGCCGGCGGGCACTTCTCCCCGTAAGCACCCTGGGTCCAGGCACCCCGCATGCTCCAGGTCACCAGTCCTTCTGGAGGGGGGCCCTCCAGTGCACCCCCTGCTCCCTCCCGTCTCCTGCCCTCCTGCAGCGGGGATCCCCTCGGATGGACGGGCTCTTCATTCTGTAGGTCATCTGCTGACCAGGGCTGGGGCAGGACCGGGATTTGGACCCACTCAGGGCCTGGACAGGGGCCCCCAAGCCAGAAGCGCCCCAGAGGGGAGAGCTCTGGAGGTGCCCAAACCACCAGCCCAGGCTTCAGGCAAACAAAACTGCTCCCAATTCTCTGAGACTTGTTCCAGATAAAAATGAAAAGTACTAGCATGTAAGGTTTTTGGTTTCAGCAAAACTGAAAACCTTCTCTGGCTTCTCTATGCTCTTGGGATAAAACCCCAAATCTTTAACATCAGAATAGTAGGTGCTTACCTTCTGCAGTGCTTCCCCGACATCCCCAGGGGGTTCAGGATCCATTCCTCCAGACGGCTGAGGGCCCAGTGCCAGGTAAGCTCAAGAGTGAGATGAAGTCCCTGCCCGCCCAAAGCGACATTCAGTGGGGGCTGCAGACAGTAAGCGGAGAGCCTGGTGTCAAACGGAGATAAATAAAATGATGGGGGCGAGGGGAGACTGGAGCAGGGCTGGGGTTAGAAGTGATGAAGACGTCTCTTACAGGTGACAGTGGGGCCATGAGGGTCTCTAGCTGAAGTGCCCCGAGCAGGGAAACAGCCTGTGCAAAGGCCCTGGGGTGGAAAGGTAGTGAGTGGTTAGTGTGTGGCGGGGAGAGGGGAGTAGAGGAGGGTCTGCGTGCGGAGTGCTGGTGGGGAAGGAAGGAAGCAGCCTTTGTTGAAGTCCAGGTAAGTGATGGCGGCAGCCTGGACCCAGAGTGTGCTGAGGAAGGCGGGGAGAAGGCTCAGGATGAGGAGAGAGGGCTTTTTCCTTAAGTTCTTTCCCCTAAATTTGGTAAAATGTAGTGATCCCTGGAGGATAGCTGGGTGGGTCTCCACACTTACACCGCACACTTGTGTGTTCAGACCACCCAGGTTGGGGAACAGGAGGGGAAGGGGAGGAGAAGAAGCTGGGGTGGGGCTGGGCCTTTAAGATACCAAGTGGGCAGTGGACACTGAGTTCTGAGCAAGCCTGTGGGCAGCTGCAGCAGTCAGTCATCCAAGCAGGAGGGGAGGCCACCCAGGGAGAGAGGAGGAGAGCAGGCGGGCGTGGGTTCCCAGACCTGTGTCCTAGGTCACTTGCCACCCGAGGGTGGAGGGTGAGAGGTGATGGAGGACGACACGGTGGGCTGGCGGCCTGACCCCTTGGTGGGAGCCAGCATGTTCTTCAGAGGACTCCAGAGCCCTGAGGAGAGCTTCTGCCCTTGGTGGGGGTGGGGGGTCTGCAGCCCCCCCTGCTTGCCTTCTGGGGCAGCCTACCCGGGCCCCCCTCCCCGGCTCTGTCTTACTCCCTGTCTCTGGGTGTCTCATCCCCCGGCCTTTCCTGCTCTCTGCACTGCCCCCCAAGGTGACTGGGTCCAGGTGGACCTCCCACCGCCTCTCTCTTTGCCTGCAAGGTGAGGAAGTGAGCTGGCGGGAGCTGCTCAGGTCTGCTCTGGCCCCATCAGCTTTGTGTGTTCATTCTTGTACTGATGGGCTTGGACCAGGCGGATGCAACTGGGCGGATGCAGACCACTGGTGAAGGCTCAGGAGGCCTCTAGAAGGCCAGGGGGCTCTGCGAGTGAGTTGGACAGACGAGCACTGAGGCCGAAGGGTGAGGAAGATCGCTGGGCCTGAGAAAGGAGGATGCTGAAGACTGTTGGGTGCGATGTTGGAACCTGAGGTTGCCTGGGCCTTGAGGAGCTACTGAAAGGAGTGTGATGACAAGGCGGGGGACCTTGGCTAGTCTTGGGGGAAACCACAAATCCCACCTCTCAGTGCCCCGCTTCTGTCCTTCCCGCGGCTGTCACAGTTTGGGGTATAATGCAAGCTGTGGACATACCTTGCCCTGGGACAGCTGCCCACCCTGACTCCCTAATAGCCCCCCTTGTCCTCCTGTGGCATGCATTGCCTTCCAGCCCACCAGATCACTTACGTTCTCCTTCGTATTGTTGCTCCTCCATCTCTCCCCGCAAGCTGGTAGCCTCTGGGAGGACAGGAGTCTGTGGTGGTCACTACTCAGGGAGGCGCTGCGTGAATGAGTGTTGAATGAATGAAGGGATGGATGGGTGAAGAAAGGAAGAAGGTCCAGTACAAGGGCAGAAGCCGTGGGGCTGGGGCCAGGACAGAAGGACCTTGCTGCGGTCTGGAGCCTGGGTGGTCTGCCGAAGGGGCTGGGATGGGAGGATTGAGCAGCCTGGCTGGGAAGAGCTAGAGAAAACGGGCCTGAGTCAAAGCAAGGTTGTTTTAAGATGGGGCTGTCAGCCAGAGGAGGGCGGCCAGAGGAGGGGGCAGGAAGCTGGAAGGGCCTCCAGCTTTCACCAGAGCAACCTCAGGCCGGCCCTCGGGGAGCCTGCAGTCTCGGACCCAGACTCCCCTCAGCCCATCTGGGGCCTAGTTGGGCAGTAGGAGGACCCTGGGGTGCCCCGAGGGGCTGGGATGGTAGAGGGTGACTGGGTGAGCCCAGCGGGTGGGGCGTTGTCCCTCTGCTGGCTGGTGTGGCAGACAGACGGGGTGGGGGGGGGGGTGGCAGAGGCCAGGGATGGAAAGGCCTGGAAGGCAGTATGGATGGTCTGGCTTCCTTGTGTGGCCCGTGAGTGGTACTGCTGGTTGGAGCGTGGCCCATGCTCTTGGCCTGGGCAGTGGCCGAGCCGGTGTGTCCGTGGGTGCTGGGCGCGTGGGCAGCTGAGTGGCACTGTTGGCCCTGCCTCCTGTCCCCCAGAGTCTCCTAGGGGGCTGGCACGGGTGTGTCATAGCCACCACTGGTGGGTGCACACTGACCCTAGAGAAGGACGGGGGTCCCGGGGGCCTGGAGGAGGAAGACCTCAGGTCAGAGAGCCGCTCTCTTTTCTCGGCAGCTGAGACTGGGCACGCACGAGGTACTGGGCCCTGACCACGTGGACCAGGGTGTCTGCCAGGAGGCCCACCCAGAGCGCGATCTGGGATGGAGCCCAGGAGCCCCTTCTCCTAGCAGAGGGCCTCTGAGGTCTCGGGATTGGTGGGACAGGCCCCGGACTTGGTCCATCGGAGGGGTGTTGAACGGAACAGATTTTGACCTGGAAGTGGGTCTGGGGACTCCAGGGGCCTGCAGGCTGGGTGTTGATGTGGAGGTGGTCAGGCTGAGCAACTGGCATGGAGGCCGTCTATCTCTTCTGAGGAGCGGGGGAGCTGGGACAGCGGGGGGGACCAGTGAAGGGGAGGGAGTGAGGCTGGCGGGAGGGGGCACAGGGAGGGGCCTTCTCCACCTTCCCACCAGGAAGGCAGGCACTTGGCCTGAGAGCCCCTCCCGGGCACCCTTGGGGCGGGACACTGAGTCTGGCCCAGGCCTCTGACCGGCCCTACCTGACCGCCTGCAGGTTGGCGTTGTACGTGTATGAGTACCTGCTACACGTCGGTGCCCAGAAGTCAGCCCAGACCTTTCTGTCTGAGGTAAGCTGGCCCTGTCCCCAGCCAGGCAGGGACCCCCCACACCAGATCCTTCCTTAGCCCCCGCACCCTGGGGCCTCCCTACCCCTTTTTATCAGGTCTCCTGTGGTAGGGTCAGGTCACGCCCTGGAAGCTGAGGGCTGGGCTGGGGCTGGGCCTGCAGATGGGCATCCTGGCATCTGTCCATCCATCTGAGGATCTGCCTCCCGCTTCTCCGCGGGCTCCTCATCAAGCTGCCCCCCTCCTGGCTCCCCGGCTCTGACCCACTGGTTTCCTGCCCCAGTGTTCCCTGGGCCCCCAGGCTGGGCTGGCGCTGCCTCTCGGGAGGGGAGGGGGTCAGACAGAGACGGGCAGCGAGCGCCTCACCTTCTTTCCTCTCCCCTGCAGATCCGCTGGGAGAAGAACATTACGCTGGGGGAGCCCCCGGGCTTCCTGCATTCCTGGTGGTGGTGCGTGCGAGGCGGTGCGGGCGGGCCTTGGAGGGGGCCTGGGTGGGGGCGCGTGGGGAAACCATCTCCCCCCCTGCCGCCCACAGCGTGTTCTGGGACTTGTACTGTGCAGCGCCCGACCGCAGAGAGGCTTGTGAGCACTCGAGCGAAGCCAAGGCTTTCCAGGACTACGTGAGTCCCCGCCCCCGGGGTTGGGACCAGGGCTGGGCGTGGGCAGGGGCCTGTGCTCTTGAGGGGGCTCCAGTGGGCAAGTCGGCCGGGCTGTGGGGTTTGACCTGAGAGTGTGGCTTTTGTGGGGGGAGTCCTCCACTGCACCCAGCTCCTGCGGGTCCCCATAAGCCCGAGACCCTCCGGAGGCCAGCCCCTCCTTTGCTTCCCCTCGTGTGAACCCCGTGTGGAACCCGACAGACCGAACCCCAGTTCCTGCCTCCCTGGCTGCCTGCCTCTTTGTGTGCAGGGTGGGGCTGGCCGTCCCCCACGCTTGCCCCCTCCCCCCTAGCCTTCTGAGGTGGGGGCCCAGGCAGGGGTGCACCCTTGCGTTGGAGAGGCCTGGCTTGGCAGACCTCCCAGCCTTGCTCGGCGACTGGGGCTGCTCACTTCGCCTCTTGGGCCTCGGGTTTCGGTGCAAGTTGAGGGGGAGTCAGTGTCGTTCAGAGCAGAGGCTGGGTAACAGGAGGGGGCCCACGTGGGAGGCGTTGGCCGGCTCCTGCCTTTACCCTCTTCCTCCCGGCTTGTGGGGCTTGCTCACCCAGCCCCGCAGAGAGACTCCCCCTGCCCTCCCCCTCCCCTCTGCAGCGGCCGTTCACGCCCTGAGCCCTCCGCTCTGCTGTGCCCCTGGGGCGGGGTGCCTCTCAGGGCCTGCCCTCCACCTCCCTCTCTGCAGTTAGCGGGAGGCCCACACCGGGCACCGCCTCCCGACAGAGGCCGCCCCCCAGTACAGAAGGGCCAGGGTGCAGTCCGAAAAGGCCGGGTTTCACCGTGTCCCCGAAGACGCCCCGGGCACGCTGTATGCGCTCTTATGGGGGGGGGGCGGTCACTGCTGTTCACCCCCATCAGGTTCCACTGGTCATGTTGTGGTCCGGCCAGAACGGGGGTAACAGACGTGTCTGGAGCTGTGTGCGCATGTGACTCGGCGTGGGTCCGACTCCCTCGCCCCAGTGCACCCCACTCCTCCCTGTGCCTTTCCGGGGTCCCTGGGGGCTCTGTTCCTCCTCCCGGCTGAGCAGCCCGCCCTTCCCTCTCCGCCCCGGCTTCGTCCCCGCCCCCACGTCTCCGGGGGAGGGAAGAGTGCGCGGTCTCCCAGGAGTGAGCGCGCTTCCTGGAGCAGGCTGGTTACCATGGCATCAGGGCGCGTCAAGGGAGGGGGGCGGCGCCCCGGCCGCGGCCCGGCTCCGGGGTGACAGGGTCCCTGTGTCAGCAGACTGAAGCCGGCTGCATGTTCTGCCCCACCTCCGCACTTACTGGAGGTGGGGTGAGGAGCGTCCTGCCGCCTCCCCCTCGCAGTCGGGGCGCCCTCCTCCCTCCCAGCCCCCAGCTTCTGAGGAGGGCTCAGTCAGCACCTCTGGGCTGGGGGCCGACCTCGGCGTCTCCAGGAAACGGGAGCGCGCCCAGCCTGTCGTCATGACAACGCGGGCCCGGCTGGTGCCTCCGGGTGGATGATTGACGTGGGGGGTCCAGCTCAGGTCACCCACCGGGAAGGGTAGGCCCGACCCATACCCCCCGGATTAACCTTCAAGGCCTAGACTTGGGGAGCCCCATCTTTTCCCCACCCCCACACCTCAAGGTCTGGAAAGCCAGCCACCCGCACCGCCAGCCACCTTCACCGACCAGGAAATGCTCTGGCGCCGCCTGCCACGGCTCAAAAGCGGGGGGGGGGGGGGGGGGGGGGGGGGGGGGGTGCGGGCTGCCCTCCCTGTGGGCTGGGGAGGGTGGACAGACCCAGGGCCCAGAGCTGTTCCCCTCCGGCCAGGGAGAGACTTGAGTCAAGGGGCCTCAAGAGAAGCGCTCCCCTCAGTGCCTGCAGCGTCCTCCCCCTTGCCTGTCCTTTGATGTATCTCCTCTGCCCTGAAGACTAGGCCTCTTTCTACCCCCTCCCCCTGCTCTTTGGGCCCCAAAGGCAGACAAGCCTGGGACTTGGAACCAGCCAGAGGAAGTGGCCTGTCAGCCTGTCCCCCTGCCAACTCTGGGCCTGCCACCAGCATCTCCACCCTTGGCAGACACCAGAACTCCCCTCTCAGACACCGGGTCTTGTCCCCTCCTCCATCTGAAGAGAGACTGGGGGCCTGGAGAGGCACTGGGGAGTGCTGCTCTTCCTTCCCCCACCTTCCTGTACCGTTGCTGGTTGCTCCCAGAAGGAACTCTCCAAGCTGCCTACTGATGTTTGCTGTTGATTTGAGGGGTCTTGGGGTCCCAGCTAAGCTGCCTTGCCAGCCAGAAGGATCCAGGGCTGGTTGGGATGGGCCGGGAGGGGGCGTCTGTGCCCCCACCCATCTGAAGTTGGATTCAGACCAAAAGAACAAGCCTGTGCTAGAAGGATGAAGCACACACTGGAGTTCCGGGCAGACCCCTAGAATCCTCAGGGTGGACTCATCAGGGGCTGGCGTCCCTGGCCGCCTCCCTAGTCTGGGGTCTCCGCAGGTCGGGGCCCTGATCACCTGTGGGTCATGAGTGCAGCACAGAGGCAGAGCCCTTGCTTAGAGCCACTCAGCATATGGGGCTGCTAAGCCTGGGGGGGACAAGGACTCTGCTCAATGTTAGCCCCCCTGCCCAATCCCTCCGTGCTTGAGTAGTTAGATAGCTTGGGTTCCTTGTTCTGTGGGGCTGGCTGTTTGGGGAGAAGAGAAAAAACTGCTTCAGAAAGTGACCGGACTTGGGTCTTGCCATCTCTCCCGCTCCTGCAGAGCGCTGCAGCGGCCCCCAGCCCGGTGATGGGGAGCATGGCCCCCAATGATGCAATGGCATCAGGCCCCATGGCACCCGGCTTCTTCCAGGTACAGCCAGGGCTGGGACCCCCTGTCTGCCTGGGTGGGCAGTGACAGGGTGGGTATATACTGTGCCGTCCCTGGTAGGGCCAGAGAGAGGGGTGGAGCTGCCTGGGCCCCAGTGCCAAGGAGGGCGGGGGCTCTGCGCTAGGACTGCTCGAGTGTCAGAGTGCCTGGGGCCGCAAAGCTTGGCTCTCTGAGCCAGGGGTCCTGCCCATAACCCTACCTTTAGGGTCCACACCCGGCCCCTCCCCCGCCACATCCCGCAGAGGGGGCTATCTGGCCCCTTCTCCTGCCTCCACGGCGTCCCCGCCCCTGCCCTGCCAGGCTCAGCAGAGCCACAGGAAACCGTGGAACTTCGGGTGACCTCGCTCCTCCCAACCAGCCTGGTTCTGTCCTCCCAGGGCCCCCCCGGCTCCCAGCCTTCCCCCCACAACCCAAATGCCCCCATGATGGGGCCTCATGTTCAGGTAAGGACTTGTAACGCCCCGCCCCTTTGCACACGCACACCCCTCCCCAGGGCCCCTGGGCGAGTACCACTGAGCTAGGCACCCGGGCACCGCGGGCTGAAGTATGCCGGCTGGTGCTGGAGGAAGGCTGGGGGCCCGGCGGCAGCAGGAACCGGGTAGCTTTGAGGGCTGAGCAGGTGGGGGGAGGTGCTGACCCCTGGCCCACCTCTTCCAGCCCTTCATGTCACCGCGGTTCCCAGGGGGCCCCCGGCCCACCCTGCGGATGCCGAGTCAGGTGAGAGGGGGATGTGGGGAGGGGGGGCAGGAGTTGGGCCGGGGTCGGGGCACCCCACTCAGTGCTGCCACTCCCCATCCGCAGCCTCCGGTGGGCCTCCCCGGTTCCCAGCCCCTCCTCCCTGGCACCATGGAGCCCTCCCCGCGAGCTCAGGGTGAGTAGGGAAGCTCCAGCTGCTGTCCCCTCACCAGCCAACCAGGATCCCAGAACGCGTCACAGCGCGTGTCCACGCGGGGAAATAGGCCAGACCTGAGCCCACTCTTCCTTCTGCCCCCAGGGCATTCGAGCATGGGCCCCATGCAGAGGGTGACGCCTCCCCGGGGCATGGCTGGCGTTGGGCCCCAGGTAAGGGCCGGCCGGGGTGACGGGAGCTTCAGGGGCTGCCCCGCTAAGCCTGCACTCACGCGCCCCTTTGCCTTCGCAGAGCTACGGAGGTGGCATGCGGCCCCCACCCAACTCTCTTGCTGGCCCCGGCTTGCCCACCATGAACATGTAAGGCCCTCAGGGACTCCTAGGAGCGAGCCCAGGCGGGCAGCTCCCCACTTCACGGGCTGGGGGCACTGAGGCAGACCCCACACAGCAGTCCCTGGCACTGCTGACTTCTCTGCTGGGTGGGGAAGCTCAGGCTCAAAGACCAGTTAGCCATGACTGGCTTGGGATTTGAAGGCCGGTCTGGAATCTACGTGGCCAACAGCTGCTGCTCTGAGGGCACCTGCGGCGGAGTGGGTGTCAGGGAGTGTGTGCTGGGGGTCAGGGTACTACCGGGCTGAGACCCCGGGTCCACCACTGTCTCTTCTAGGGGCCCCGGAGTGCGCGGCCCGTGGGCCAGCCCCAGTGGCAACTCGGTGAGTATCCGGGAGGGGTGTGGGGTGATTAAAAGGCGGGGTGGTGGAGTGGGCGGACTGCTCACAGCTGCCCCTCTCCCCAGATCCCCTACTCCTCCTCCTCCCCCGGCAGCTACTCGGTGAGTGGGGCCTAAGCTGGGACACCTGGGACCTGAGCGCAAGGGTTGTGGGGTGACACATTGGGGGGGGGGACTTTCTCACCGTCTGTGCCTCCCTCTGTGTGCAGGGACCCCCAGGAGGAGGTGGGCCCCCTGGAACCCCCATCATGCCTAGCCCTGGAGGTACGACAGCCTGAACGGGGCGTAGGGAGGGCTGTGCTTGGTGGGGGAAGCCCCTCTGACATCCCGCCCCCTCGTATGCGGTCTCAGACTCCACCAACTCTAGCGAGAACATGTACACCATCATGAACCCCATCGGGCCGGGCGCCGGCAGGTCTAACGTAAGCAGGGCTGGCGGGGGGCGGGGCGGGGTGGTGGTTGATTGGGGGCGGGGAGCCGGTGGCCCGAGGCCCAGGCTGTTTCTCTGCCTGCAGTTCCCGCTTGGCCCTGGTCCGGAGGGCCCCATGGCCGCCATGAGCGCGATGGAGCCTCACCACGTGAACGGATCCCTGGGTGAGTGGGCGTCCGGGGACGCCGACACCCACACACCCGCCCCCGCCCCGCTGCTCCGCGAGCCTCGTGCGCCCCCTGGCGGCCTCCTTCAGCCCGTCCGCCTCTGTGTGCTGGGCGGGCATTGAAGGCGCCTTTGCTTCTCTGGGCTGCCGAGTGACCGGCTGAGCTGGGGGAGGGTCCAGCAACGAAACCGTAGGGCGGCCCGGCCGCCAGCTCTGACGCCCGCCCCGTTCAGGGCCCTCCCAATGGGCTGGGCCGCGGGAGGGGACGCGGCCGTCGCGGGGGGGGGCGGGGGCGGAGTTTGCGGAGGGGTCGGGGGAGCGGACTTGGCGGCGCCGGCGCGTCTGAGCCGCGTGTCCGCCGTCTGTCGGTCCACAGGCTCGGGCGATCTGGACGGGTTGCCGAAGGTGAGGGGGCGGCGCTCCGGGGGGGGGGGCGGGGCTCCGGGGGCGGCCAGGTGGGAGAAGCAGAGACCCGGCGGGGCCGCGCGGCCGGTGTTCGCGCTGACCGCGGCCGCCCCCAGAGCTCCCCCGGCGCCGTGGCCGGCCTGAGCAACACCCCGGGTACCCCGCGGGACGACGGCGAGATGGCGGCCGCCGGGACCTTCCTGCACCCGTTCCCGAGCGAAAGCGTAAGCGACTGCGTCGACTCCCCCCCCGCGGCGGCGTCGGGCCGGAGGGGCCTGGCGGGCAGACCCCGGCGGGGCGGCCGGGGGGCCAGAGCAAGACCGTGACCGCGGCGGGCCAGGTGGGGGGGCGGCCGCGGCATCCTTCCCTTCCTCCTCCTTTCCCTTCCCCCCGGCCCGCCCCGTCTCACCACCCTGTCCACATCCCACCCCCAGCCCTGGGACCCGCGGCTTCCCCACGTACCGCCACCTGATCCTGTCCTCTCCCCCTGTCCACACCTCCCTGTCCCCCATTCCCCCCGGGGGGCGGGTCCCAGCCTAGTCCGGAACTGAGCCGGCCCCCGCGCGCCACCCCCTCGTCTTTCCGCAGTACTCCCCCGGGATGACCATGAGCGTGTGATGGGGCCGCAGACCCTTGCCCACTGCCGGCCTCGGCTTCTGCCCAGCGCCCCTGCCCGGGGCCAAGGTCCAGGGGCTCGGGTGGTCCGCAGGGTGAGGGTCTGAGGTCACACCGCGGGCAGCTGGACTCCCAGTCAAGGCTTGGATGGCTGGGAGGCCCCGCACCAAGGACTTATTCATTTTATATATATATATAAAAAATCAAACACACAAGGACCTCAGAGACGTTCTTTCCTGCTTGGGCCCTTCCCGTCATTTCTATTTTGTCCTGGGGGGGGCGCTCCTTGAAGGACCTTCCTTTCCCCTGGACAGCAGGGGTGGGCCCCATCAATAAATGTAACTTGATTTTGGTTTTTGGTATGTGGTCTCAAATTTCTTCTTTGCCTTGCAGCAGCCACACCCTACTTATTAGCCTAGCCTTCAAGGGTTGTGGTTAGGCAGAGTCGCCCGCTCCTACCCCCTCCTCCCAAGGGGGGGCGGGGGCGGTTCTGGAAAGTTCCAGAGAGTTGGGGCAATAGAGTTGGGAAGGGGAGGTAGGAGTCTACTGATGAAAAATGGAGATGGGGCTGGAGTTGGGCGGGTTTAGAGTTGCAGGCGCCAAGAATACAGATGTGGCTCATAGTGGCACTGGCTTTATTGTCTTCAGGGGGCCTAGAAGGGTCGGGTCCTGGGGAGCAATGGGGGCAGGAGTTACAGGGGAGTCATAACTCCTAAGGCCAGGGCCTTAGGTGGTGGGCATCTGGGGTGCCTCAGCCTGTGAGTGCCCGTTGGCGTCACCAGTACAGCCATTGGGTGCAGTCGGCACAGATCCTTTCTTGCAAAGCACCGGGGAGGCAGTGGCCAAGGGCCCAACTCTCTTGAGGCCAGGGCGTTCCATCTTGTGCTCCAGAAGCATGTGGTTCTGCGGCGGGAGCCCCACGCAGGCCCTGGGGGATGATCAGGGCTCAGCGGGGCTAGACCCGGAGACTGCCGCGCAGTCCCTAGGCCCTGTGCACAGCCCCTCCAGCGGACATCCTGGCCGTGGATGGGGACCCCCAAGGCTGGGGCACACCTGAGGATATTCTCGATGCAGCTGCGCTGGCGGAAGAGCGCATTGACCACGGGGCTGCCGGGCGGTGCAAGTGGAGCCTTGAAGAGGAAGCCGAGCAGCGACAGCACCGGATGGAAGCTCTGCGGGTCAGGGTCGACGTCGGTGCAGAAGCTCACTCGCTGACACAGTTCAGTCAGCAGGGCCAGGTCCAGCATGATGGGCGCGGCCAGGAGCGAGTCCTAGGGGGCCAGCGGGTCAGGAGGTGGGCCGGGTTGGCGGCCGCCCCGCTGCTCCTGCCCCCTCGCGCCCCACACCTCGCACGTGTTGTGCAGCACCAACGTGTTGGTACCACCCAGCATCAGCTCCGATGTGTACTCATCCAGGGCACGCTTGCTGTCGCCCACGTATGGCACGTATTTGATGACCACCTGGGGGGCGGCAGGAGGTCACACGGGTCCCTGCCCTAGGCTGGGCGCGCCCTCGCCCCGGCCCCTGCCCCCACTCCCGTGCCCCACGCACGCAGTGGTCGGGCCGCTCGCCCGGCGAGTAGAGCACCGGGTTGCTGTGCACCATGTCGTCCACCACGCTGCTCTTGGACACCTCCTTGGAGCGGAACTGTGGTGGCGCGGACAAGTTCTGCCCGTCGTTGTTGCCCAGGTGGTTGTAGCTCACGATGGACATGGTCTGGGGGGACAAGGGGACCTGCGGTAGCTGCAGGCCTCGCAGCACACAAGCCCAGCCCTCCGGGGTCCAGGCCCCCGCTTCCTGAGCTGAGCAGTCCCCCAGGCCCACACACCTTGAGGCCAGAGCCGATAAGAAAGTCCACGAGCACAGACTTAACCTTGGTCTGGCCTGACTTGAAGTCGTCTCCACCCACAAAAACGCGGCGCTGCCACGCGAGCTCGAGGGCACCGGGTACCAGCGTGTTCTGCGGGGACCCATTGAGGAAGGCACAGCCCTCCAAGATGCTGGCCACAGCGAAGAGTGTGGAGGGTGACACTTCCAGGCCCAGCTGCGGGCAAAGGGGGCCAGTCAGCCCAGAGGAGTCCCTGGGGGCTGGCCCTGATCCCAATCCGCCCCACCACCTGGATGGTGCGCAGCAGGTTCTCAGCAGTGTCATTGAGGCCCGGTATCACTTCGCAGAAGCGCTCCGTGTTCGCTGTCCACAGCACGATGACTTTGTCCAGGCCGGCGCTGGACCGGAAGTCGCGGATGTCCCTACGGATCTGCTCCAGCTGGGGATGGGGAAGGTGAGGGGAGGTTGTACAGGCTCCTCCGACCTGTGGAGGCCTGGGCTACTCAGTTTCCCAAGTGCGCTGGACCCTCAGGATGGGAGCGTGGGGACAAAAGGAGAGCAGGTGCGGGGGCGGCGGGGAGGACAAATGGCTAGGAAGAACAAGTGGCAGGGGATAAGGGGCACGGGGAGGGGCTGCACCTGCTGCGCGCGCGTGCCCGGGATGACGTTGTCGGCGCGTGCGCTCTGGTTAGCTGCGATGAACTCCGGGATGTAGACAGAGGGCCGCGGGCGCATGGCCTCCATGTGCGGCCAGAGTTGCTCCTGCAGTCCCCAATCCAGTACCTGTGCGCGCCGCATTGCCTCCGCCAGGTTCAGCGAAGATATGTCCCAGCCTGGGGGATACCCTCAAGCTCGGCCCGGCCCCAAGCCTCGGCCCCGCCTCCCGCCCCACCCCCGGCCCAGGGCACCGCCCACCGTCGAACACGAGGTCGTCGGGCGCCACCATGGGCAGCAGTGAACTGAAGGGCACGAACACTTCCTTGCCCTCGGCGTCCAGGCCCAGGCTAACAGTGCCTGCCTGCGTCAGCGAGCCGTAGTAGTTGGCCTCCTGGGGGGCGGCAGTGGGAGCGCAGTGAGAGGTGGGCGTGGCGTGGGGAGGGCCTCGAGCAGGCCAGGGCCCCGCCCGGCACCCGCAAGCTCCGCCCTGCTTTGGGCACCTCCCCTCGAGGCTCTAAGCCTAGGCGGAAGCCGCTCCGCTAGGGAGGTCCCACCCTGAAGCCCTCCCACACCTTAGGCTCCGCCCCCGCAAGACCCCTGAGGAATCCCCGCCCCCCGTGGAAACCCCGCCTGGAGTCCGCCCGCGGCCAGAAACCCCGCCCCCTGTGGGCCCACTCCTCCGTAGGAGCCCCTCCCCCGCCGCAGGGATTCCAGCGAAGCCCTCTCTCCGACCGAGCCCCACCCGACTCCCCACCTTGCGGCCGGTGCGCGTGGGCCAGGACAAGCGCAGTCGGTTGGCCAGCACGGCAGCGGTCAGCGTGGAGCCGTTGTTGCCGCCCCAGCCGACGAGCATGACCCCGAGCCGGGGCACCTGCCGGGCGGTCCGGAAAGTGAAGCGCGTGGACGTGGGGTGCACCTGGGGGTGGGCAGCGGGGTGAGCCGGGGACCGCAGGCCCCTCCCCGCTCGCTAC
The DNA here is from genome assembly GCF_019320065.1 of Cervus canadensis. Classification (NCBI taxonomy): domain Eukaryota; kingdom Metazoa; phylum Chordata; class Mammalia; order Artiodactyla; family Cervidae; genus Cervus; species Cervus canadensis. The sequence goes on from NC_057389.1 coordinate 104,222,582, forward strand.
TACTGGGTCGGGGGTCGCAGACGTTGGGCAGTTCCCGCTCCCTCCCCGCTCCCTGACTCCCCCAGCCCCGTGGCCCACCGAACGGCCCCTCGCCTACCTTGAGGACGCCGCCCTCGCGGCTGACGCTCGTCGTCCGGTACTCGTACTGCGCCTCGATGGTCTCGGGGCTGTAGACCACGTCGGGGCTCTCGACCACGAACTCAGTTGCGGCCTCCATCGCGACAATCTGGGGGCGCGGGGTTGGCAGGAGGTCAGCGGGGTCCCAAGAACTGGCTGGGCCAAGCCGACTTCAGTCCCCGGGGAGCCTGCACCCTTCCCGGGGCGGCACTCACCGATGTGGAGTCGGCTGGGGCAGCGGCAGACGGCTAGGGCTCGGGGCGCGCGAACTCCAGAGAAAAGAGCCGTGGCTCCACCCCCGCTCCGCCCCTCGCTCCGCCCGCGCGCGGGAGGAGGGGCGCTCGCGGCGGGGGGAGGGCGCGCACCGACCTTGGGCTCGGGTTCGAGGCCTTTCGGTCCCAAGCCTCCGCCGCGGTCTGGTTCTTGGCCGGTCGGGCAAATAACCTGGGCTCCAGGCCCCGGCCCTAACTCGGCCCGCGTGAGTCACTTAGGACCCCCGGCCGCCTATCCCCACTGTACAAAAGAGGACTTTAAAGCTGTAAGGGAGCGCCAAGCCCCAGCCACGAGGCAGAGTTTGAGTTAGGCTTGGAAACTCATTATTTGGTGGGTTGGAGGAGAGGGCGTCTCTGGAGAAACTAAGGCAAGGGAAACTGAGGCAGAAGACCAAGCGAGGAATCGGATTTCAAAGCGTGACACTCCTCCAGCCCAGGCTCCCTCCTCTTCCCCTTATTGAGCAGCGGTCAGACTCTCCACTCCCACAGGGCTCGCCCCGGAGAGGGGGTAAGGGGGGTGGCTGTGAGTTCTCGGTGCCCCCACCTGTAGCAGGAGGGCTGTCAAGCCTATCAAGGTCAGGGCTGGGGTGGGGGCAGGGGGAGAGACTGCTCCGTGGGGAAGCGAGGGAGCATCGGCCGGGCAGAGGCGGCCATCTGGGAGGAGCTAGGCCTGCACAGCTCTGAGCCCCTCTAAGCGCCCAGTGATAAAGGAGCGTGGGAACCCGGCAGGCGGGCGGGGGCGGCTCCCCCAGGAACTTTCCAAAACAAGCGGCCTCCTCCGGCTGGAAAGTTTCCACCCCTGGAACTGACCCAAAAGGTGGATAGTTGGGAACGTTTGCAGGAAACATGGTCAGAGCCTGGCCTTGGGGAATGGGGGCTCTCAAACTAGTCCAGACTTTGCCCTCAAGGGGCTCCAGTTGTGGGGGAGTCAGAAGTGAACTGGGGGGACTTCTCTGGTGGCCCAAGGGTTAAGAATCTGCCTGCCAATGCAGGGGACATGGGTTGGATCTCTGGTCCAGGAAGATTCTACATGCCACAAGGCAACTAAGCCTCTGCACCTCAACTACTGAGCCTGCGCTTCAGAGCCTGTGCTCCGCAACAAGAGAAATCACTGCAATGAGAAGCCGCGGCTCGCCACAACTAGAGAAAGCCTGAGCACCACAATGAAGTCCCAGCACAGCCAAGAATAAGTAAAGAGAAGTGAGGGGGGCACTCCCAACCAGAGGGACCTAAGAGGCAGCGGTGGGCAGGGCAGGCTGCCTGTAAGAGATGTCTGCTGGACGGTGTCTTGAGATAATGAAGACATCTCTTATCAAAGAAAGATATGAAGAGCTGCCTAGACAATAACCTGGGGGACTGGTTTCAGGGGCAGATGAAAAAGGGCTGGATGCGAGGGGGAGGGAGGCAGTTTGGAGACCAAGGCAGACCCTCAGGCCTGGGGACAGGGCATTTGGTATAATAAATATTTGGGTTTTGTCCCACTTTCTGGCTTGGAGATTGAGTTTGATCACTAATTGCCAGGGGCTTCCCTGACAGTCCAGTAGTTAAGACTCTGCACTTCCACCGCAGGGGGCTGGGGTTCGATCCCTAGTCAGGTAACTAAAATCCCGCATGCCCAGAGGTGTGGCCTAAAATTAGAAGACAAAAAAAAATTATCAATGGCCAGTGATTCATTCAATCATGGAACCTCTGTAAAAGCTCCCAAACAATGGGGTGCAGGTGAAAACATGGAGATGCTGGGAGGGTGACGCCTGAAGTCATGGGAGCCCTGTACCATTCCCCACACCCCGCTCTCCTGTTGAACTGCTTGCTTGAGCACTGTGAGCCATTCTAGCAAACCTCTGAGGGGGTGGGAGGGAACCCCCGATTTACAGCGGGTCATTCACAAGTATGGGTGGCCAAGGACTCCAGGCTGCTGTCTGAAGTGGGGACCTGTGAGCCATAACCTGGGGCCGGAACTGTCCGATCCCTGGTTGGTATTAGAGAACCTGCAGGAGCTGGAGCTCTCCAGGACACAAGTCACACCACAGGACTGTGTAAAGACCCAGCCCTGGGGAAGCCCAGCATTCACAGGGCAGCCTGTGGGAGGTGCTGGCAGGAGGGGTGTGGGCAGAGCAGGCCCAGGCAGGCTCCCTGGAGGGGCCGTGTTGGAGTAGTTACGGCTACTGCTAACGCTACTAGTAGTAACTACCAGTAGGGACCAGCTGGGGGTGTGACACGGGTGAGTGTGCTGCCTGCGGGTGAGCCCTGAATGACCAGGGGCCCCCCACCCCACCAGACCGCAGGCTTCCAAGGGCAAGGGCAGAACTGTCGCGGTCACTGCTGGGTGCCCGCGCCCGGAAGGAGCCCGGGGCACGGGAGGGGCTGGTGCACCCAGGTGCCGGCAGATGTTGTCCAGCAAGTGGCAGGGACTGAGCCCTGAGCCCTGTGGCCGTGGTGTGGGTTGTGAAGGCGCAAAGTCCCCTGGAGACCTGGACTCGGTGTCTTGGGCTCAGGAAGGATGGTCAGGGAACTGCCCGTGGCCACAGGGCTGTGCGGGAGGCCGGTGGGCAAGGCGAGCCTGAGGCGAGACGAGGCTGAAGCAGGCAGGGGTGTGGGGACAGAGATTTATCCACTAGAACAGCGTGGCGAGCCTGCCTAGGGAGCAGGGTACACTCTGCCCCGCAGGGCCTGCCTGACCTCCCCTCCCGCGCCCCCTCAGATTCCTGGGCCGCTTCAGAACTCAGGCCAAGGCCACTGGCCAGCAGGGCCACCAGGAAGGCTAAGGCCCACAGTCCCTGACCCCTGGACCCCTTTAATCCTGGTCTTGTTCTTTGTTTTTCCTTCCTAAAATAAACATTCCCCTCCACTGTGTCCTTGGAGGGTAGGAACTGCCCCCTGCCTCCTGCTCCTCACCTGGATGGCCTCCGGCTGGTGTCCTGAGCCTGTGGGGCCCCACTGGGCCTCAGGCTCGGTACCCCTGTCCCCATGGTGGGGCAAGGGAAGCCCCACCCCCAGCCCAAGTGTGCGGCCGGGGAGGACTAATCAAACAGTGCGGTTACCCTCTGTCGTTTCCATCAGCCATCAGCCAAAGCTCGTTAGCCCAAATCAAGCACTCCCTTTGCTGCACACGGCTCCACTACTGGGGGCTTTGGCCCTGGGGAGCCCTGGGGTCCTCCTGCCTGGCTCAGCCCACTCTGTGCACGCCACAGGGGCAGCACTCTGCTTATGTGCCGCCATGCTCCCCACGGCCTCCGCCTCCCGTCTGTCAGCTCCCACCTGCGAGCAGGCCGGCTGGTCTCCCGCTCTGGCACCTGCAGGGCCCTCTGCCTCAGGTCCGCCCTCCACCGCCAACCTCATTCCTGGGCAGTGGCTGTGGTAGGCTGCCCGCCAAGCTTTCTCTATGCTCAGCCCATGCCCCCCCACCCCCGTCACCCCGTGGCCAGGTGGCCTCCTGACCCCAATCCCCCCACCCCTGGGGAATGACACATATACTCCCAGCTTGGGCTGATAGATTCAGTTCAGTGAATTTATTGTAGGTTGAAAAAAATCAGCATTCACCTGTTTAGTGTACAAAAAGGACACTAGATCTTTTAAGAAAATATTAGGAAACTGAAGATGCAGACGTCTTTCAATTGTAACATTTTGGCAAAAGTGAAAAGTTCTTGTAAACACCAACTCCATGGCTCAAAATAGTTTTTCTCCACAGTACAATATTAAAAGAAAAAAAAAAAAACAGTATCAATAAGTTAGACCATATTTAATCAGCTAGAACTTTTGTCCATCAACCCCCGCCCCAAGCACAAAACTCCTCTTAGCTTCATAATTCCTTAAAAGGAGAAAATAAACAACAACAACAAAAAATGAGGAGGAGGAGGAAATTCAACTGAGAGTCCTTTGAACTGGACCCCAGGGCAGAGGGCAGGTGGGCCCTCCGGGGTGGGGCCCCTCGAATGAGTACATGATGGCTGCTCACAGAACTCAGGGTCCCAGGTCTGCTCAGCTTGTCCCCCTCCATCCCAAATGAAAAACAAAACGACAGCTATTGAAACATAAAGGATCAGCTTCCTCAGCGCTCCGGGCACCCCAGGGGTCCCATGGAGCCGCTGGGGGGTGGTGGGGGCACTGCAGGCATGACTGCTCTTTGGGAAGCCATCAGGAGACACCCCTGCAGCTTAGAAAAATAGACGTGTCTATGCGAGCATTTCCGCTCTCCCTGCCTCACTAGGATCCTGGCAGCAACCCCTGCCCCCGCCCCCCCGCAGTGACCCCGGGGCTGGGGGTTGCAACCAGCCCCACAGCCTTCCCCCATTGTGGCTTCGCTGAACGTGGCTCTGAATTCACGTGAAGGCGCGCTTTAGACCTCAGCATGGCCTGGCGGGGCCCCGCGCGCGCGCGCACACACACACACACACACACACACACGCGCACACACACACACACACGCGCCCCCTGACGCTTTCAGGGACATCAGACTAGGCACAGTGACTAAGCAGCAAATGGGTGTCCTGGGGCCAGCACCCCCAGAGAGGGGGATCAGGCACCTCTTCTGAGCTCACTCTCCGGGGGCTCCCTGGCCCCCTCGGCCCCCAGCCCCTCCCTGAGTGCAAACCCCATGGGGGCTCTGCAAAAAGGACCCCAGAACCCACACGTGGGGCCGAGGGGCGGAGCGAGGTCCAGAACACGGGGACCACTTGGCCTCAGCAGTACCAAGTGAGGAGCAGCAGCGGAGAGAATGGGGAAGACAGCGAGAGAAAATCCGACGCTGGTGCTGCAGAGCGCGCTACAAGCACAGAAGCTCCCGGTGACCCCCGACAGCTGAGGGCCTGGAATAGCAAGGCGGGCCTGGTGGCTCCCAGCAGCTGCTCCTGGGCCAGCTGGAGTTTTCCAAATAGAGCTGCAGGGCTTGCACGGCCGAGCCCGCCCCACTCGGAGCCAGGGAGAGGGGGTGTGTGAGACCAGCGCAGGGGAGGGGCCCCCGGCGCCCCCCACCGGTCCTCTCCTCTGAGCTCGCGCTCGCAGAGGCAAGGCCAGACTTCCGGAGCATCTGTAATACTGTAGAAAGGACCCAGGGCAGCGTCTAGACCCTGGGCGTCCAAGGAGGGGAGGCACAGGTGTAGAAAAAAGATGCTTTTTCTTTCGTACAAAAATAGACTTGAGTCTCGTCAGCAGTAGCCTGTCTTTGTATAAAACTAGAAAAGGCAAGCAGGCAGGCCGGCCTTGGAGTCTTTCTCTGACAAAAAGTTGAAGCCCCCTGTGGGGTGGCTGTCGAGGAGGTGGGCTTCTTGGGGAGCCCATCCTAGGCAGGGGGGCTGCACAGGAGGTGTGGGGGACCTGGGGGGAGCTGGACACCCTACCTGGGTTTGTGTGACCTGTGGGCGGCCAGGCCTGCATGGGCTCCCCTGAAAGCCGGCGTCGCTGGCTCAGATGACTGTATTCTTCCTCACGTTTATTGTGTTCAATAAATCTCCGTTTTCTTGCCTTCAGCTCCCCCTTGTCCCCAGCTCCCCCACCATCCAGAACAGTCAGCCGGTGAGGTGAGCCGGCCTGGCTGGCGCGCGGGACCTCCTGCCCCGGGGCCTGGGGCTACGGCCACGCCTGGAGCTGCCGCTGGTCGTACTCGGCGATGAGCCTCTTGATGTGGGCCAGCTTGCTGTGCAGGTACTCGCAGCGGTGCTTCTCCTGGCTGTAGTTGGTGTTGGTCTGCGAGAGGGCGGCTGGGCTGAGCCTCATCCACGGGGCCAGCACGGAGAGCCCAGCACCAACCCAAGCCGCCCGCCTGGCTGCCCCCGGCACCCACGCCAGGCAGGGACCCCTGAGCTGCCCCGGGCTCCACCCTGGGAAACAGGGTCACAGCTAGGGTGGGAGGCTGCAGGAAGGTGGGTCACGCAGCTTCCACGTGGGGCTGGGGCACGGCCGGTGGGAACCACCCTGGCACACTCGGCCCTAGGGAACGAGAACTGCTCTGGTGGCGTCACGTCCCAGGAGACGGTCAGGGAGCCCGAGGTGGGGGCAGGCTGCGCCCACGAGACCACAGTTCCTCCCCGACTCAGCAGTGAAGGGCTCAGACGGGGCCAGGATGGGGTGGGGAACTGTGCTTCCTCCCCCAGACCTTTGAGGGAGCTGCAAAGGGCCTGGGGCTGTGCCCACCAACAGTGGGAGAGCGTGCAGGGGTGCTCAGGGGAGGGGGGCATCCGAGCGCCCAGGACAGACTTAAGGTCCCCAGCTGTCAGCAGGGGAGGAGATACTCTGAGGACCTGAGACCACCTCAGGGAGGCCTGCCCTTCCTCCTCTCCCAGACCACGGCGCCACTCACCTGATCCCACCCCGCCCTAACCCCCACAAGGGGACGGAAGCTCACCTTTTTGATTTTTCGATATTCCTGAAGGATCTGCCCACGAGTAGTCTGGATGGAAAAAGAAAAAGTGAACAATGCATTATCTGCAGGATACCCCAACGGAGTGACCCTTCTCCTTGATAACTGTGACCTGCTAGGTCACTGCATGCTTGGGGACAATGGCCGCAGCTGTGGCGTGATGGCCTGAGGGAGAAGAGAAGAGGGGCTGGGTGCAGGCTGGGGGAGGAGCAGGGCCAAGGGGGCGACTCGGGGACACGCACGAGGCCACGCGGCAGGAGGGGTCACACAGTGGGAGGGGTCACACGGGGGGAGGGGCGGGGGGAGGCAGAGAGCAGGTGGGACGGCGCCTTCCCTCGCGCCCAGCTGGCCGGTGCCCAGGTCGAGGCCAAGTGCAGAGGCCCCCTGACCACCTGTGGGGGCTGCAAGGAGGCGGAAGGATGGGGGTGCCCGGGGGCAGGGGGGCGCTTGCGTGTCCTAGACCCTCAGAACCCCCACTGCGCCTCCAGTCACAAGCCATCTCCTCGGGAAATCAACATGGCCTCCAGCAGGCAGACAGAGCCCAGCGCGACGGCTCCTCAGGGCCGGCCTTGTCATCAGGTAACCAGCTCCGAAAGGGGTCGCAAGGTGGGGGCTGGTGTCCCAAGGCCCCCTGTGCCGAGTTCCCACTCAGGATGCCCAGGGAAGCTCAAATGCCCTAGGTGGGGGAGGGGGTTGGGAACCCAGAGACCCTGCATCCCCTGCCCCCCCCACGTGGCTGTGACAGCTCTGAGGGGCTGTGGGGTGTGGCCAGGGCCTGCCACCGCCCCTCCCCACTGGGGGGCAGCGCTGAGTTCTCCGGTGACGCAGCTGTGGGCTGCAGAGGAGCCCCAGGTGCTCACAGCGGGGGGCGCACGCACCCCAGCCCCGGCTTCCTGGCTGTCTCCACGGCTCGGCGGACCCCCAGCCCACAGTCACCTCCCACCTACAGCGCTGGTCTTGCCCAGTCTCATGGCTGAAGCGGCGGAGCTCCCTGGACAGGCCTGAATCTCGGAGTGGGAAGCGGGGGGCGGGGGGGGGGGGACATGCCGGGATGCAGGCACCGGGCGGGGCACTACCTCGTACTCCTCAGAGCCCTGCGAGAGCTGCCGGAGCTGGGCATCGAGCTGCGTGAAGCGCCGCGTGATCCGCTCGATGCGGGCGTGCAGGTCTCGGTACTCGCTGTACTCGGCGTTGAAGTCGTTTTTGTAGCTCTGCCGCTGCTCCGAGGAGGAGATGGTGGCGTATTTTCTGGGGAGATGGGAGAGAGGGGCCGCAAGGGCTCAGGGGGCTGCAGCAGAGAGCCTGGAAGTGTCCACAGCCACGTGGCCAGCCCCGCCCAGGAAGCAGCCCTGACTCCGAGCAGCCGGGCCATCAGGAATACACACAGAGCCACGGGGTCAAGTCAGCGCACGCACGTGCACACACACAGCCGTGGGGTCCGTGCTCCCTCTGCTAACCTGCAGGGCCGGGGGGCGGGGAGCAGCAGGCGAGGGAAGTACTCACAGCAAGTAGTCGGGCGTCTCCGAGGTCGACGTGGGGACACTTGAGCTGCTGCAGGTCCCGTTTAAACCTACAAAGAGAAAATGTATCTCCTGAGTCCATACCTGGTCTGTCTGTGATGAGATCTACAGAAGGTTGATGCCCTATTGTCTGAAGGCCTCAGAGGGGAGGCCACGCAGAGGGGGCCAGGATGAGCAGAGGTGGCGTGAGTCAGGGCGAGCACCGTCTGGCCACCGTAGGGGGCTGCCTGGAGCTGGACGTGCCCCCTGCCAGTGGGAGAGGTGGCGAGCCAGCACGGTGTGCGTCCCCAGAGCACAGCCATGCAGAGATGGCATCGTGGGCGCAGTTCTCAGCAAGCACCCAAAAGGACGGCTTCACTGCAGGGCCAAAGCCTGGGAAGCTCGTCCAGAGCCTTTGCTGACCCCACGTAAAAGGCCACGAAGAAGAAAACCGGTGACCCCTGACCAGTTGAGTCCCGGGGGCATACCATTCTCGGGCCCTGCAGGACAAAGCCGGATAGCTGCCAGGGTTTTCCCCTTCCTCTCCCTGCGGATGGAGTTGCAGGCCCTGCAGGCTCTGGTCCCTGGCCTGACCACCCTCCCCTCAACCCCATCCTCCCATTCTTCCCACCAGACTGACTGTGAGACCAGAGGGACAGCCCTGGGACTGTGACCCGAGACTGTCCTGAGACAGTGCCCGAGGCCTGCCCAGGCTACAGTCAACCCAAACTACACTCTGCTCCTTTCCCCGGGGACTTCTCCCAGATGACCTTTTTTTACCCCAAGACAGAAGCGATATTATCACTTTGCAGCATATGCTGAGTGCCTATTTTGGTGCCTCTCTTGGAGGAAAGCAGCCCTCCAGTGGATCAGCGGTTTGATGAGCCCCTGTGTGGTTTTATACTCCATCCAGTGCAAGGGGAGACTCCCACCAATGGATGGCGCCCACCGGCACCCCCATCTGGGTGTTGTCTCTGGAAGGGCTGTGGCCGCGCTGGGATGCAACCCAATAGGCGCAAACATGCAGTTTAGTCTACATTCCCACCTCCCACAGCCCAGGCACGTCAGGCACCCCGGGGTGCTTCACCTTGAGGCTGAGAATCAGATCACCCTGGCAGGATACCACTGGAGTCGCCTGTGGCAACCCTCTGTGGGCCCCACTCCTGCCCCGGCACTGGCTGTGCAAAGCTGTCACCCGGCCACCCCTGCACCAGCCCAGCTGCTTCCCACCCGTGTGCCCCCTCCCAGGGCAGTGGGTGCAGGGACGTGTCTGCAGGGTCACCCTGCAGGACCCAGGTCTGGGTGCCAATGAGAGAGGGTGCCCCCATTTCCACACACAGTTCAGTAGGCCTGAGTTCGGCCTGAATAAACCGAAGCACGCCCCTGCCCAGCATGTGGCCTGGCCAGGAAGGTGCCCTTGGGCCAGAGGTGGGGACCACAATCTGAGCGAGAGCTGGGGGCAGGCACGAGGGTGGGTCTAGGACCCAGGAGTGGGCCCGCAGCACAGGCGGAAGAAGGTGGCAGAGGGGGGCCTTGGCGGGGTGCGGGAGACGGGGGACACAGGTGGGGTGAGCTGAGGAGTCTGCTCAACCGGAGGCTGCCACACCTGTCAGGGTCAGAAGCGATCACAGGGCAGGGCTGGGACTGCAGGGCCAGACAAGCGGGCAGCAGCATGCAGAAGGGTGGGCTACCTCACAGGAAACAAGGCTAAGGGAGCTTCTGCACTTGGGTGCCGACCTGGAACCCTCTCCAGCGAGGCAGGGGAAATGTTCAGGGAACAATGCTGTTGTTAAAGGCGGGTGGGGAGCCCTAGCCTGCACAAACCCCTACCCAGGAAAGAGCCACAGCAGGAGGCTGTGTGTGGTGGGAGCTTGAGAGGAAAGGTAGGCTTCCCACCAACCTATGATCATCATCACCTGAGCTGCCAGAGAGGCCAGTTACGGTGGATCACTTGGTGCCATATCCAACTTCCAGCGCCTCACTTGTCCTTTCCTCCCCATCGGGGCCCTGCTCCCTGGCTTTCCTGATCCCAAACCCCTTCCTCACCGTGGCCTGGGGCCACGCTGCCTGTGGCTGACACACACTGGGCAGGAGCCAGAGCCTCCTGAGCCCCACGTGTGGGGCCGGTCTGGGCAGCACCTTCCTGGCCTGGCCTCCTGCCTGGCCCCATAGTCCCACTTCCCCAGACCCTGCCAGCAGCATATGGAACCTCGCTTCTGCTGCCTGGGACAGACGGCTCCCTGGACCCAGCTGCTCAGGTCTGTGTCCCTGGGCGGGACCCGGGTCAGATGGCCTGTGCTCAGGGAGCCAGGCTCCCTTCTGAGAAGCCTAGCATGCAGCAGGGTCGAGGGGTCCCAGAGGACTGACGGAGCTGCAAGGTCTCTTCATCAGACGAGCCCCGGTCTCCAGCTGCAGAGGGAGGAGCTGGCATGGCCTTTCTGAAGGACAGCTGAGGGACAAATTCCAAAGCCTTAAGGAGCAGGGGCTCCACCCATGATCCAGGAATGCCCCCTGCTGGGGATCCTCCTGAGGAAATAATCTGAAAGCTGCAGCAGGTCGTACGGCCCACAAGGCCCGGAAGGCTGTGCCTCTGCTGCTGTGACATGCTGATCAGGTTAAATTACGAGAGAGGAAATCACAATGGAGTCAGTACTGCTCAGAGCACTCTCTAAAAATGCAATCAAGAAGCCATTAAGGAAGTGTGACTTATGCACGGCTCAGCCAGCATGGAATCTGACCTTTTGACCCCATGAAGTCATCTGCCAGGAACTCGTGACAGCTGATCTACTTATTAGACCCCCACCCTCAAACCATGCGTGATACTGTCGACTTACTGGACCCCTAACCTAAAACAAATATTTTCTGACTTGTCTGATTTGCGTCAGAGTTAAACTGTTCTCACCAGAAACCTTTAACAAACTCAAGGCTTTTGATCTCTCCATAAACCCAACTCTTGCTCTTCCTGAGAACAAACGCTCATGGTCACCTGAACCTATGTCTCCCGAATGGTAATTCTTAAGACCCTAAAGAAATCATTTCCCTTTCTGCAGCCTCCAGAGTTATTTTGGGGTTGACAGTAGCCACAAGGGGTGCTCAGCTCAGATGCCTGGGGCTGTAGCTGGGAGTAGGGAGGCTCTGGGGGTGAGGACTCCGTCCCTATGAGCCTCCGCAGTGCCCCAGGCCCTGGTCAGCACACAGTCCCGGCAGCCTCACATCCCGCACCCCGCTGAGGGGCTCTCAACCGCCAGCTTCCCTACAGGCTGCAAGTGAGAGACCTTGTTCTGGCTCTTACCGCCTGCTTTCAGTAGACAGTCTCCCGCCTCCTCCTGGACCCGCCTCTCAGACCCTCTCTCTGCAGACTCAAATGTTTGCTCAGCAGGTCACAGCAGGTCCACAGTGATCCAGGGACCCCCTCTCCACCAAGTCCTGCCCCCCGCAGCCATCCCTGAGCCCCAGACCCCTGTTGAGTGCTGTGTCTGGGATTTCCCTGCAGCCAGAACTGGGCCCTGGAATTGTTCCTCTCCCTGTGAAGTATCCCCTCCCATGAGCCTCAGCTCCATCAGGCTCTGTGCCCCTGGTCCCCAGGGCTGGCCTGGCACACCCTGACTGCAGGAGGCTTCGAGGAGAGCACCTCCAGGGCAGTCACGTGAGCCAGCGCGAGGACACGGGGCCTCAGAGTGCAGGGCGGGTCCCAGTGGGGACTCAGGAGGCAGCCCCGGCGTCCTGTGGCGTGAGGGTGCGTGGGCACAGGGCCAGTGCTCAGGCTCCCAGTGACCCCCCTTCTGCAGAGCCCTCTGCCCCTTGACCTCTTGGCACCTACCCGGGGCGACTGGTGGGGCAACTGGAGGGGCTCCAAGGGGGCCCGGCACCGGGCCGAGCGGCCGGTCCCGGGGCCTGTCCTCTGCGGCCCTCTCCCTGTCTTTGTGCTTCTTGGATTTCTTCTTGGATTTGCCGTGCAAGGAACCGCCGTGGGGCCTGCTGGGCTGGGCACAGTCCGTCAGCAGGGGCATGCTGAGGCGCTCGGTAGGGGCTGGGGCGGCCACCTCCCCACGCTCACAGTCCCGGCCACTGTGGCCCAGGTCGTTGCTGACGTCGGCCAAGGGGTCGTGGGCCCGCGGCGGCTCCAGTCGCAGGGGCAGGTGGGCGTCCGTGCCAGCCAGCAGGCCCGGGGTGGGCAGCAGGCCCTCGCGGCCGAGGGTTGTGCTCAACTTCCCGTTGACTGTGGGCTGAGCTCTCTGGGTGAAGTGCGATATCCTGGGTTTCTTGTTGGCCAGAGGGTCAATGAAATCAGGAGGCTGCGGCCGCTTCTGTGAAGGGAAGAAGAGAATCCCAGAAGGGAGCCTGTGCCTGGAGCCACTGTGTGCCCCAGGGAGAGGCTGGGCAGCAACAGGCCAAACTTGGGCTGACCAGCACCCCCACCACAGGCCCCGAGGGACCAGCGCCCGCAGGCAGGGCCACTCCGACCACAAGGGGGCGCACGGACGCCACAGCAGGCCCGAGAGGCCCGGAGCTCCTGGGGCCTGCCTGCCCAGGGACCCGGCCGGGCCACGGGCCAGCAGGGCAGAGAAAGGGCGGCTGCGCCATTACTGCACCCGCTTCAGCCCACAAGGGCCTCCCCGGGAACTGGTCTAAAACGTGACTGTGCTCGGCATCTCCCCCGATGACAGGAAGAGCAACGAGCCCAGTCTGAGTGACACCAGCCAGGCCCCGCAGGCCAGGACCGTCCTCCCCAGGGCCCTGGAGTCCCCATGGCACCCCTGTCACATGGTGCAGGCCTCATCCCCATTCACAAAGGAGAAGACTGAGGTCCGGAAGGAAGGCCAGAGCAGAGGAACGGAGCCGGGATTACACCCGACGGCCCAGGCCCAGGGTGCGGCAGAGTGGACCAGAGTGAAACGAGGCCCTGCCCTCCACGCCCCAGCTGCGGGGTGCCCTGGGAGGCTTCAGGACCTAGGCCGGATGCCTCCAGGGGGAAGCAGAGGGGGAAAGAGAGGGGCTGGCCAAACAGGGGATGGAGACATGGGACTCACTGGTCACAACAAGCGAGGGGAAGAGACAGCTTTCACCCAACAGCTCCAACAACAGTGAGGGACCCCACTGCTGAAGATCAAGCCCCTGATAGCGAGGCCCTCCCTGGCTACTGACACGGCAGGTCCCGCTGGGGGACACAGTGATTTTCACAACAGCGCTGGGAGTCAGAGGCCTCCAGTGTACAGAGAAAGTGCAAGGCTCAGTGGCCACCAGCCTGCACGCCCTCAGCCACACTACCCCCACAGGTAACCCAAGGAACCTATCCAGGTTCCAGGTCTGGGACCCCCAGCCCCCAGCCAGCTGCTTACGCATTCAAGAAAGCTCGCCAGCCCTGAGTCAGAAGCCCAGCAGATTCCCCGAGAAGCAAGGTCAGGCCCACCGCCTCTGCTGAAGCCCGCCCACCCTCCCCGCCAGCCGCTCCTACCTGAGGGGGCGAGGCTGAGCTCCCGTGCTCGCCCGGAGGACTGTTGGCAGCAGGGTCCCCAGGGAGGCCGCCTGTGCTCTGTGGCTGGCACAGTTTCCTGCAGAGGAGAAGCAAGGCAGGTTGGAAGGCCCTCCCTGCGAGGCGCACCCAGGCCCACCCACCTCTGCACTGACCCCATGCTGTCCCACTTGCACCCAGCGTCCTGGGGAGGGCCTGACTCCCCGCTGAACCAGGGCAGGGCTGGGTGCGACGGGCCCGCCTGGCAGGCAGAAAGCAGTCTGAGCACACCTGTCCTGGGTGCATTCACACCTGCCCTGTGGCCACGGCCCAGCCTCACCATCAGGCCGGTCACATTGGGTGCTCTGTGCCCAGACACTCATCTTGACCTTCATGATCATGGAGACCGAGGACCCCTGTGCAAAACTGTGTCCCCATGGGAGCTACAGACATTGGGTATTGGCCCTTTTTTAAAAAACATTTTATTTGGTCCTTACTTTTATAAACAACTGTCATCCCAATAACAACGCTCACTGCAGAAACAGAACGCAAAAGAGGGCTGAGATGCCCTGCTCTTAGTGGGAGGATCCCCGCCCCCCCAAGATTCAGCTCCCATCTTCCTGGGAGCCCAGGCCCCAGGCCCTCTAGGGATGGCAGGGGCAGCCAGCAGACCACTGGAATCTGAGCTCACAGCGCAGCCAGGATGAGAGAAGAAATGCCCCGAGGCCTGACAGAAAACAGAGGCCCTGACAGTCACCCTGGCTGGTGAGGTTGGCTTCTTGCACTCCTAGAGGCTGAGAGTCTCAGGGGAGGCCAGGCACCCGGCTGGCCCCCCACGCCCTGCATGAAGCTGAGCTGAGGCCCGGGGCCACGTCTGCTGCTCTGACCAGTGACCAGCAGAGCACCTCCCTGGCCTTCAGCTGCATTCCAGGCTCCGGAGGCCGCCCGCCCCACAGCAGCCTGAAATGCAAGGAGAGCCGAAAGGAAGGTTCCGAGAGTGGGTGGGGCAAGTCTACTGTTCAACCCAGAACTTCCAGTCAGAGACAGAGAATCCGGTGTTCACGTCCATTCTCTCTCAAGTCCCCACTAAAAGGCATAGAAGAGAAAGGGGAAAAAAGACAGCAATGCGACTTCACACGGAAAGCAGAAGCACGAGTGGGGACTGTCCTGGAGGAGTCCTGGGCTGCAGGGGCCTCAGGCCCGCAGTGTGCGCCTCGGAGACCTCAGCGCAGGGGCCCGCCAGGCTGTCCCCCAACAGCCCTGCTCTGGGGCCTGGCCTGCTGGGGGGCAGCTGCAAAGGGAACCCCCAGCATGTTCGGGAGTGAAGGAGCCCAGGCCTTCCCCAGGGGGCCAGGAGGCTGCTCAGGCCACACAGGATGGACAGAAACATGGCCTCCAGAGGAGAGGAGACAGAGGGGCCTGTGGAGGGACCCAGAGATGCCTCAGGGCTACCAGGGAAGCTGAGCTGACAACAGCAGAGTTCTGTGGAGGCGGCACCCGGCTTCCAGGTGACAAATGTCAGGCCCTGAAGCAGACAAGACTATGCATTTCAAAGGACAGAGAGCAACCAAGCCCCTGTGCCACAACCACTGAGCCCACAGGCCACGGTGACCGAAGCCCGAGCCCAGAGCCCGTGCTCCACAGCAGGAGAGGCCGCCGCAACGAGGAGCCTGAGAACCGCAACTAGAGAGGAGCCCGCAAGCAACAAAGACCCAGCACAGCCACAAAGAAATTAATTGTGATAAAGAAAGGAGTGCTCACTTCGGCAGCACATATACTAAAATTGGAACGATACAGAGAAGATTAGCATGGCCCCTGCGCAAGGATGACACGCAAATTTACGAAGCGTTCCATATTCTTGCTGTGATAAAAACATTTCAGGTGTTTGGTCCATGGTGAAATTTTTCCTAAGGCAATTTCTTCCCCTATCCATTCGTACATTACTGTGACCGCAAGAGATGTTTCCCGTGTTAGAATCTAATATTTGAGTCTCTTGAGCAAAAGGTGACTATTCTTCATTATGGTACAATTCCACCTATCATATGTGAAAACCCCAGAAAAATAAACCCACATGCGGAAGCATTCCTACAGAGCTCTGACTGCCTACAACAGTGGCGCACACGTCATCTTTGTATGTTAACCAGTATAATGTTTGGATTTCTGTTACAATCTTTTACCAAGTGGTGTGAGAAACTTGGTGTTAATGTCTTTTTCCACTTCAAGCTTAGATCAAGAATATTTTTATTTTCTGGAGAAAGAGGTACCTACTGTATAATTGCACCAAAGTACAAATGAAAGGAAGGTTTTCTTCAACAGGGTAATACTGCAGCCGTGTAGATAAAACCACAGATATATCGTTTGTTAGGTTAACTAAGATGTGGGAAAATGCTTTTCTGTTAGTAGAATGCAAAGACCTACCTAAGCCACATAATAAAATTCTTTTACCAATTAAAAAAAAAAATAAAGAAAGGAAGGAAAGAGAGACTCTAAGAGGATGAAAATGTTAAATCCACCAGAAACACACCAGCCTTAACAGCCTCAGAAAGACAAAGATCTGAAACACACACCTCTCCAAAGAAAATATACAAACAGCCGATAACCGCACGCATAGATGCTCAACATCATTCATTGCTCATCCAAGAAACTCAAATTGACACCACTATAAAATACCACTTCACACTGGCTAGAATTAAAAAAAAAAAGAAAATATAATCAGTGTTGGTGAGGCTGTGGAAAAACTGGAATTGGGCACTGTGGGTGGGAACATAAAATGGGGCAGCCACTGAGAAAAAGAGTTTGGCAGTTCTTCAGAAAGTTAAACCCAGGACTGCCATACGGCCCAGCAATTATACTCCTCAGGACGTATTTGAGAGAACTGAAAATCTGTGTCAGTTGTATTTGTGTCCTCGTACACAAATGTTCACAGCATCACTGTACACAATCCCGAAAAGGTGGCAACAGTCCACATGTTCACTGACAGAAAAACGAATAAGCAAAAACTCACACACAACAGACTATAGAAACGAACCAAGACCCTGGCCACAGGAAAGAACGAAGCTCTGCTACAGGCTACAGTGTGGAGAAACCTTGAAAACATAATACTGAGTGAAAGAAGCCAGACCCAAAGGCCACAGAGCACATAATCCCATTGATAAGACGCGTCCAGAACAGGCAGGAAGCAGATTAGCGGTTGCCAGGGGCTGGGGGCAGGGGGATGGGGAGTGACTGCTAATTCAGGTTGTTGGGTTTTTGGAGGGTAAATGGTTTGGAACTAGATGGAGGTGGTGGTTGCACCTTGGGAACTAGAAATGATGGCAAAAAGAGAGACATGGGAGAAGCTGAAGAAATGTCCCCAAAGTAGAAGAAATAAACAACCAGGAGGACAACAGTGAATGGTGTAGGAGCATGGCCCCCAAGGGCAACTCACAGGAAGCCCCCGGGAGGACGCTGAGGCCTCTCACAGCCGCACGGAGGATGAAGAGGATGAGGCAAGCATTCAGACTGCCAGGGCCACCGGCGCCCTGGCCCCAGAGCACCCTCCGGACTATCCTGTGACCGCGGGGACACACACAGGCCAGGGAGGGAACTGACGAGGCTTCCTCGGCCAGACCTTCAATGGGGAGGGAAAGTTCCTTCCAATCTAGAAGGCTAGATGTGGCCAACTGCCGACAGTGTGCTGGCCACCCAGGTGTGGAGCTGTGGAAGAC
Organism: Cervus canadensis; assembly: GCF_019320065.1. NCBI lineage: Eukaryota > Metazoa > Chordata > Mammalia > Artiodactyla > Cervidae > Cervus > Cervus canadensis. The sequence continues at coordinate 104,239,984 of NC_057389.1, forward strand.
AGACGTCCCAAAGCCTTCTCCCCGGAGAGATGCTCCAAGAGCTGGGTTCCTTCAGCATCAGGGCAGAATCACAGACCCGGAAACAGGAGGATCTGCAAGGGAGGGAGGCAGCTCCCTGCGGAAGCCCTGGTCCCTTGAAAGTGATGCAAGGCCATGAGACAACCAGAGGGAGCTTGTGGCTGGACGTGAAGGGCACAGAAGGCCGAGCACTTGGCCAAGCGGCTCACCAACTACAGGGAAGTGCACCGCCCGTGAGATGGACAGAGGCTTGGGCTGTCTAGGCTACGCCCTGGGGGAGGGAGGCCAGGACGGGGCAGTCGGGGGACTGATTTCAAGGCCTCATCCTGCACTGGGACATCCAGACTCTGCCTGGGCCAGGCCAGGGCTGAGCAGCTACTCATGGGGACTGAAAGCACGGAGGGAGCATCCAAATAAACAGCTGAGGGCTTCCCTGGTGGTCCAGTGGTTAAGAATCCACCTGCCAATGCAGGGGACACAGGTGTGATCCCTGGTCCGGGAAGATTTCACGTGCCGAGGAGCCCTTAAGTCCACATGCCACAACCACTGAGCCCATGATGCAGAGCCCAAGTGCTGCAACTAGTGACGTGTGCACCGCCCTGAATCGGCGCTCCGCAACAAGAGAAGCCTCTGCAACACGAGGCCCGAGTGCCTGTCTGCCAGAGCAGAGCCACGGGGGCCCAGGCAGACCCTGGGAGCACAAGTGCACCCAACTCAGGCTTAGAAGAAGCTGTAGGACAAGGAGGGCCACAGCCCCCAGGGTAACACCCTAAGACCTCGTTTCTCCTCCTTGCCATGAGACCCGTGCATGAAGAGCGGTTGCAATGAAGGCTTTCTTCAGGGAGGGAGCAACCTAAACATGAAAAAAAAAAAGCTGTGCAGAGCAGCGCCGGGTTGTGGGTATCAGTGATACTGACCCTGACCTCTGCCCACCAATCAGGTCAAGCTCCCAAGAGCAGCAGATGCTGTCAGCTTCTGGAGAGGCATCGGGCCAGGCCACCCCCCCAGCTAGACCACTCAGGCCAAGAGGAGAGCGCCAAGACGGCCCAGAGCAAACAAGAGGGAGGAAAGGAGAGCTTGGCATTGCCCTGAGCTCCGGGAGTCAGGAGCCTGAGGAGCCTCCCCCCTGATACCCCTCAATATTCAGCCCAGTTTCCGAGGGCCCACACCCACCCAGGGCCAGACTGCCCACAGATTGCTTGCTCCTGGCCATGCCCCTCCTGGAGAGCTCTGGGAGGGCAAGGCCTGGGAGCCTGAGATCAGCAGGCGCCGAGTGAGAGGCTCTGAAGGAAGGAAGGGTGGGAGCAGCCTCAAGGCGCCCCACCCCCATGTGCCCCTTGGCACCTCAAAGCACTGAGGTGGGTGTAACTTACTACTTCAACACTACTGCCAGGCGTGCATGCATGCTCCATCGCTTCGGTCATGTCCGACTCTTTGCAACCCCATGCCCTATAGCCTGCCACTAGAGTCCATTAGAGTCTCCAGGCAAGGATACTGGACTGGATTGCCATGCCCCCCTCCAGGGGATCTTCCCAACCCAGGGACTGAACCTGCGTCTCCCGCATCGCAAGCAGATCCTTTACCGCTGACGCAACCACCTGCAGGAGGTGACAGTGTCTATCTGAGACCTGCTCGTCCAGGCAGCAGAGGACAGCCAGAGAGGGGAGGGGGAGCGTTGTCTGCCGAAACCATCCCGCTCAGCCTCCCTGAGCACCTAGAGACTGCTAGGGAGCCAGAAGAGTGACCCCGGAACAGCAGGTGAGCACCCTGCAGGGCCAAGGAGGAACTCCGTGTTCACCTGGAGTGGCCCCAACTTGGCTCTGATTTCCAGATGCAGTTACTGCTTTAAACAACTTAAAAAAAAAAACCTTCATAAATTGCTCCAAGTCCCTGAGAAACCACTTAAGGACTAATTAGCATCTCAGGCTGCTCTGAAGGGCGCTTCACAGCCGGGCTCTCGGGCATCAGTTGAAAAGGAAATCATTAACTGCTTGCCTTAGACAAGGGCCGACTTAACCACTTCTCCCCAGAGCCACCTTGGCTACTCCTGACTTCGGGTCCCCATTAACCCGAGAGGGGATGCGTTTAATTAATGCTGCTTAATAGTGTCTGTGGGGAGGTTTGCTTTGCTTTGTTCCTCTCTGCTTCCAGTCCTTGAGACTTTCTTTTTAAGAAAGAGGCGGCCTGCAGCAGTAACCTGTGGGGATGTGCAAATTTCAGAAGGAGCTTGGTAGGAGGGGAAGGAGGGCCAGCAGGAATGGCCGCTTTGGGGCCTTCTGTCCCGAAGTTCTCATGTTCACAAACACTCGTGCCCTCCACCCCACTCAGCAAGTCTCGCCTTTTCCCTACAGGAGGCCACGGTGGGCTACCCAGGCAGTCTCTCCAGACCCCTCCATGCTGCCTGCGGGCCCTGTGGGCTCTGGCGCCACAGGAGGCCGCCCCAGCCTCCAGGAGACGGGATGTGGCCCAGGCCCGGCGGACGGGGACCCACTCATGGATGGGGTGGCAGTTTTACCGGATGAGCATCCGCTTCAGCAACTGCTGGTCTCCCTCCGAGTAGCCGGGCCAGTCCTTCTGCACATCCTTGTACACACAGTCCTTCAGCGTGCACGTGCCATCCTTGGCATTCACATTGGCCACCTGCAAGATAGAGCCAGGCTCACCTCGTGTATAGCCCGAGAGAGAGATGATCATGAAAGCATTTTGGGGGGTGGTGTGGGGAGAGGCGGAGACAGACATTAAAGGGGAAAGAGGACAGCACACCTCTGCCCCAAGCCAACACTTGGCCCCCCAACTCCTCCGCAGTCCGGGACAGTGGCCCTTGGGGTGCAGAAGGGTCAGAGCAGCAGGCCCAGATGCTGCTGGAGGCCAGGCTGGCTCCACAAGGGGGCGCTGCCATCTACACTCCCAAGACTCCATCAGCAGCCCATCCCGCTGCTATGGACGGAACCATTTTTGTCCTCCACAAATCCATGTTCAATCTTACCCCCTGCTAACCTAAGGTGATGGATTAGGAGGCGAGGCCTCTGGGAGGTGATGAGGTCACGAGGGTGCAGCCCCCATGAGGGAGTGTCTTTTTGGGGGAGGGGCTGTGCCGGTCTCTGCTGCTGTGAGCCTTCTCCAGATGCGGCAGGTCGGGGGCTACTCCCCAGCTGCACTGTGTGGGCTGCTCATCGTGGTGGTTCTGTTGCAGAGCACAAACTCAGGGCTCTTGGGCTTCAGCAGTAGTGGTGCATGGGCTCGGCAGTCGTGGCTTCCAGGCACTAGAGCGCAGGCTCAAGAGTAATGGCGCATGGGCTTAGCTGCTCTGCAGTATGTGGGATCTTCCTGGATCAGGGATTGAATCCGTGTCTTCTGGACTGGCAGGCAGATTCTTTACCACTGATCCACCAGAGAAGCCCAAGTGTCTTTATAAAAGAGAACCCAGAGTTTCCGCGCCCCTCTCCCCGGGATGAGCATGAGAAGGCAGAACACAGGCCCTCACCAGACACCCAATCTCCCGGAGCCCTGATCCTGGGCCTCCAAGTCTCCAAAGCTGTGTGACGGGTCTGTGGTGTCTAACCCACCCAGGCCATGGTGTTCTATGACAGCAGCCTATGGACTAAGATACATACACACTCTCAAACTCACAGCTCCTGTGGCAGAGTTGGCCGAGCTGGGGGAGGGGTGCCTTCAGGGCCCAAGCTGAGCCCACCTTCCCTGCCACCAGCCAGCCCTGCTGCTTTTGGTTAACATAAGCTGAGTTTGTCTTCAAGACTGTGCAAAGATGCATTTAGAACATTTGCCTTAATATGCTTGATGGAATTCAGGCCCCTGGCCCGCAGAGGGCACTCTCCTGAGCGTCTCGTCAGGCACCACGGTCTCCGGAGCGCGTGCAGAGCTGTGTGATTGGCACGGCAGCTGCTGTTTTTCACTACAGCTGAGACTGTGAATTTATGCTCCACGTCACGGCGGTTTCCACAGAGAGCATTTTTTAATGGCTGAGTAATATTCCGCCACGAGGCTGCACTGTGATTCACTCCATCCCCTCTCCTTTGTTGGACGCGGACTCTGCTTCCAGCTTCTCTGGAGCATAAACAGATGTCACTTGCGCAGGTTTTTCCATGCTGGTAACGGTTTTTTTCGGCCAGCTTCCCAGAAGTGGGATTAGTGGGTCAGAGGCTCTGAACATTTTTATGGCTTCTGAGACGCTTTGCTAAAATGCTCTCCAGAAGAGCCACCCAGCCATCCACACTCCCACCAGGAAGGTGGACTGCCTCAAATCTTCTCTTTGGATGTTTTCACAAGAGTAGAGGAGGAGGCGTCTTTGCACAGCGCTGCTTTGTCAGTGCTGCTCATCAGAGTCCCTGGTCACGGGGTGGGGGGGGGGGGAGCTGGGAAATGAGCATCCGTAGTGAGGTGTAGCCCCCATACCTTCCTATCCCCATGCTGGTGGGGTCCCAGTGCCCCCTCCCACAGTTGGTGGGGAGAACAAGTCCGGTAGCAAACATAGCAGCTCAAGGCAGAAGGGACAGGAAATCAGAGAATGGGAAAGATCAGAGTGGGCTCCCAGGATGCTCTAGCACAAGACATCGCCTGGGCCGCCTCGGGGAGCTGCCAAACCCAAGATGACTGGGAAGGCTGGCACTTAGCACGATGCCTCCCTGGTCCCAGGAAAGGACCAGGAGTGACGAGAACACCCTGGCAGTTAAAAACGAAGCAGGTGCCCCAGGCAGACCCAGGTCAGCGCCGCCAGCGCCCTCTCTCTCCAGAGCACCAAGCCTGGTGCCCCTGTCGTGGCTAAGGGTCACTCAGTGGGTAAATCTCAGGTGCCGTCAAACGCTGGGTCAGCCACAGCTCACATTCTGCATGTGCTGCTTTTTCACTCTGGGCCCGAACAGAACGAGACTGGAGAGCAGGAGCAAGGGCGTCTTTCAGAACGCTACCCCAGGGACCGAGGGCCTGGCCGGACGGTGGCCCGCGCTCTAGGCGCCGGCAGGGCAAGCGTGGTAGTCAGCCCTCCGTCAGCCTCAGCTCACGGCTGACGGCCCTGCCCCGCTCCGAGCCGTGCCTCAGCCACCCTGTGCTGCAGGAGGCAGCTCTGGGCGGCCCCAGCCCAGGAAAAGGGCCTCCCGTGTGCTTCCCCCAATTTCCCAAGGGTGAGGTAACACGTGTGACTTTCCAAGGAAATGAGCACCCTGGGAAATGTCCTTCCTGGTTCCAGAGCTTTCTGGATGCTCTAGCAAGCCCCAGAGAAACCTCCTGGACTACAGAGCACTGTACCTGTCTTCTCTAGGCCCCAGGCCGACTCCCGAGCTGGCCGGGAGAAGCTGCCCCTCAGTCCTCGCCGGCACAACCTGCGCGAGGGGGGCGGCGGCTCAGGAGGCCAAGTCTGCACAGAGGCCCCAGTGAGTACCCGGAGGAGCCCCCGACGGGAACAAGGCTCCCGGGAGCACCTCAGCCCTCAGGCCCCGGGGCGTCTCCACGGTGAAGGGGAGGGGAGGCGAGCCCAGCCCCAGGTCAGCACTCGTGTCGGAGTGCAGCGGCTGGTCACCGCGGCCCCTCTTCCCTCCTCACCCCTGCCCCGTGCCCTGAACTCGCTGGGGGGCGATGACGACACAGGGATGCCAATCCAAGCATGGGGGGACGAGAGCCACGCCGACGTTCTACCAAAGCTGTGTGTGGTCACCCCAGCCTCAGACGGCACTCAGGGAGGGGCAGAGGGGCAGCAGGGCGCCCACGGGAGAACTCGGTCAATTGGAAATTCTCGGCAATTCCTCAGACACAGCTCCGGATGGTCATGGCGCCAACTTCCGACCACAGGAGGCAGCACCCAGGAGCCCAGAGTGTCCGAGGCAGGGCCTCAGCTCCTCCCAGAACACTGGCGTGACTGCCGCTGGCTGTGCCATCCTGGCAGCGGCAGTGCTCTGAGGCGGCCTGCTGCCACTCCACAGCGGAGCGGCGTCCACGGGGCCCAGCTGAGGCGGTGGATCGGGCGCGAGCCACTCACCCTCTCAGGAGTCCGTGAGCTGGCTCCCCCAGGGCACAGCGCCAGGAAGGCTCTGGGACCGCCGCTGTTGCTGCAAAGCCCTGGCCGTTTAAGAGCAGGCTCTGCCTGCCGGCCCCACGTTCCTGCCTGATTAGCTCCTGACCCCAAAGCGAGGTGCTCCAGTCGCACCCCAGCCTCAGACAGAAGCCTGAGGGTCCAGACATGAAGCCCCTTGCCTACAGCCACAACTGAAAAGCCACAAGGAGACCCACCTGATATGAAGCCTGAGTTCTTGCTAACTCGGGCTTGCGCATTCCCCAGGCTTCATTCAATTCCAAAAACCTTGTGCAGCTGAAGTCTCGGGTCCCCCATGCTGTGCCCACTGCCTGCGAGCCTACAGCTGTGAGGAGACGAGCCCTGGACAGTAAACAGTGCCCCGTGCCCCGCGCCCCGCCCCGGGCAGCACGCACCTGCTGGAGGAGGCCGTCCAGCGCGTCCTTGTCCGCCTGCGCCAGGCCGTCCTTCTGCAGCCGCAGCAGCAGCTCGGCCTTCCGGTAGGGTCTCAGCGCCAGCAGGTGCAGCACGCGGTCCCGGAAGGGCCGCTGAGACACCCCGCTGCCCCCGCCAGCGCTGGCAGCGCTGCACTTCTTGATGGCGCTGGCCGGGTTGATAGGGGTTGCCCGCTTCCGGGAGGGCACAGCATCCACTGCCCCTGGGGCCGGTTTCCGAAACTGAACCTTCTTGCCTACAGTAAGAGCCAGGTGTCAGGGACGGGAGGGGCTGAGGGGTGGTCGCCGTGTGCCCCTGTCTGGAGCGGACGGCACGCTCCTGAGCGAGCAGAGACGCCCATGGATGGCCCACGGCCTACAGCCCCGAGCTCTCACCGAGCCCAGGAGGCAGGCGCCTTAAGCCTCGTGCAGCCCCGCCTGCCCAGCGAGTGCGCCACCTGCTGACCACAAGCAGATCGACGGGTACGTGCGGGGTCCCCAGTCTCAGAAGTGGGCTGAGAGCCTTATTATCTAACTTCATCCAAGCCCTGGCCCCTATGGGGAAGGTGGCTGATGCTTAAAAAGGAGTCCCAGAACGGCCAGAAGGAGCACCCCAGAGCCTGCAGTTCACAGCTCTATGCTGGTCCCCTGGGTCCCGCCATTCTCTTTTATGACAAAGGGGAAGATAAAAGCATCAGGTCACTTGGGCAGACCTGCCTGTGCTCAGAGCCCCGGGGGCTGCAGGCCTCTCCCCCACCCTCCTGGTGCAAACAGAGACATGCAAGGGGGTCCTCCATGGAGCCCCCGGAGTGCTCTCGAGGGAGGGGGCTTCCATCCAAAGTCGCTCACTCCACCTTGGACAACGCCCCTGCCACCGCAGGAAGGAGGACCTCTGAGCGAAGTCAGTGCAGGTCTTAAACCCTTGGGCCACAAACCTCTCCACGACAACTGTCTTTGGCATGTATCCCTTAACTCTGACTTGTCGAATGAACACAAGAAATGCTTTTAGAACCTGCAGGGTCAGACTTCATCCCAAGAGAACCCTGATGACACGGGGGAGAGGCCGGACACAGCCAGGACTCCACGTCCGTGGCTTCTGAGGCCGGAGAACACAAACCAACGCAAAAGCCGTCACTGTATCCTAAATGGAACAGTAAGGCAAATTCTGACTGAAAGACCCACCCAAAACTTATTGAAATGGGTACAAATGTCCATATTTGCATCTTAAGGCAGGAGCAGGCAGCTGCAGCCCTTTGGGATTCTGGTGGGCACCTCCTGGGTGGCTGACAGCCCAGGGCCCAGGCTCCCTGGCCACACTGCCATGCCCACCAGGGCCCTGTGCTGATAGGAGGACCAGCACCATCTGGGGTTTCATTCAGCGCCAACGCCACCGCTAGGCAAGGGAGACTGCATGCTCTTTGGAGCAATGTGAAAGACCAATTTTTCCTTAAAGAAGAAAAACCTCCAAAAGCCAGCAAGGTTCTCCTTTGCTCTGTGCCTCTCTGGCCTTTCTTGCCTGACCATGAACTCACTGGCCTCTTTGACTCCGTCTCCGTCCAGAGGTGGGAAGACGGGGGCAGCGCGACGGAGCTTTCTAAGGGAGCAGGACTTCTCTCTGCACTGTCAGTGTGGTCAGTGTCTCACTGTCACTGAAACTGTTTCCAAGCAGAGGCTGAGGGGGTGGGAGGCCCTAGGAAACAGGGATCAACGCGTTTCCTCCCAGGTCTCCACCCCATGGTCCCTCGCTGGCCCCAGCACAGCAGCAGGCTGCCCGCCGCAGAGTGCATCTTGCCATCTGCACTGTGCCCTGACCAGGGCAGCCATGGGAAGGGGACACCGGGGCAGGTGAGGGCAGGGGTGGCCACTGAAGGACAGGCTGCAGCTCTGGCTTCACGCAAGGTGAGAGGCAGATGTACCTGAAGCAACAGCCTGGGGACGCGGCCCTGGGATTCAGAATTCCGGGAACTCTCAGGCCCTCTAGTCCATGCTGGATTCAGAATGCAGCGGACACCACCCAAGAAGGACCTGCTGACGCAACACTGACCCCACTGCCCCGGCCTCTGTCAGCCCATCACTCCTGTTCCGGCTCCCGACGGGCCCTGAGGCTCTCCAGCTCTCCTGGCAGCTGCCCAGCAGGCACAAGACCCCCACAAGGCCCCGGCCCCCGATCCTCACCCAGGTAGCGGCCTCCAGGCTTGATGACGATGGCCCCTCGGCTCCGCGTCTCCTCCTCGGCCTGCGCCAGGCTCTGCCGTGCCTTCTGGTAGGAGTCGTCCGTGGCGCACACTGTGATTTTGTCCTGGATGCTGCCCAGGCAGTCCAGGTGGACATCCCCACGGCTGCAAGACAAGAGGCCAGAAGGTGAGGTGAGCTCCTCGGATGACTGGAGAGGCGGCCTCGGGGCCGACGCCGCCCCCGCCTCTGACACTCCCGCCTAGGAAAGGGGGCCTGGTGCTGACTTGGCCAACAGGGTTTCTGCAAGGCACACCCTGACCTGAAAGAAGCAAGGGAACCCAGGTTCCCGGGCAAGAGGGGGCACGCCAGGACCCACACCTGGACCCTGGATGCACTGTAAGCGCCGGGACAGCTCACCTGAGGAGGAGAGCGGGGGCTGGAGGTGGGGGTAAACACCCGCACGGTGGGCCGGGCCGCCGTGAGAGCCGGGCAGCGCGGGCAAGGCTCACCTGGAGACGTACTGCTGGATGCAATCGAAGCTGCCCTGGGGGCTGTCACGGCCGATGTTGGAGAGGTAGAAGGAGAACGTCCGCGCCTCCGCGGGGCAGTCAGGTTGGGGGATGGAGATGTGCTGCATGGAGAAGGGGTGTCACTGGGGGGCCCACAGGCAGGGCCAGCACGCGGTCCTGGCCCGTCCCTGGCAACGTGTGAATACATCCCCTCTGTCTCCCTATCTGAGGGACCAGCCTGTCACCACGGCCAGGCTGCTGGCGGGCCCTGGCCCCCACAGCGGCGCGGTGGGGACGCGGCCTCCCGCGTCTGCAGCAGTGGTGCCGCGGGCTGAGGAGCACGGGCTCTCAGCACACACCGGAGGCAGGGCCGCTCCGACCCGGCCACGCCAGTCCCCCGCCACGCCGGGCAGGCCAGGCTCGAGACAGCCCGCCACGCTGAAATGGGACAAGGTGGGTGGGTGTCAGCAGCGGGCCAGGCATGCCCGGCTGAGATACCCTGGTGCACACTCCCCCTACTCCCATGTGGCGAGGCCCTCTCCACCTCCTCCAGGGTGTCTGGGAAGAAGGCAGGCACACAGGCGCGGGCCCCGAGGGGCTCACAGACGGGCAGCACTTGCCCCCGCCGACCACGACACGGGATGTGTGCACGTGGTTCACCTAACCCTGACGGCAGACGGCATCGCCAGAGCCTGACTAGGCAAAGCCACAGCTGCCGGAGAGGAAAGACAGAAGGCCTGGCCGGCCGACAGACAGATGGCACTAGCCCTGGCTGAGGTGCAGGGCTCAGCGCAAGGCAGGAAACCCAGAGGCCGCTTCATTCCAGGCCGACCCTCTGGCCCCCTGCCCACCCTGGGCGACGGCCAGCAGCTGCTGAGAAACACAGACAGGAAGACCTCACGCTCCAGCTGCCAGCCCCTGGGCGGGCCGGGAAGGGCCTCCAGAGCCCTGTCGCCAGAGAAGACCAGCCTTACGGTCCGTCCTGGGCTGGAGCACCGGGCTTGTCACAGTCAGGGAGACACAGGAGGAGTCACGGATGGACGAGAAGGGGCGGCAGCAGGGTGCAGCGGGCAGCAGGCTGTCCCTGGGCTGTCACGCCGCCTCCGCAAGCCGAGCCGAGGACGCCTCCTCTGAGGTGACGTGAGGACAGCAGCACGCGACCCTGGGCTGAACGCCTCCTGCCCCGTGCCCGGCTGTCACATGCCAACGCAGCCAGCTCGGCCTGTCTGAGTCGAGTCTGTGTGATCAAGGACACGCAGGCCCGGCCACTGCGAGAGAAGCTGCTGCCCCGCCCAGCCCTCGGCGGGGTGTGAAGACCCTCAAGGGGAGCTGGGAGGGCACGCAACCCAGGACTGGCTCTAAACGCTGCGGAAGCCCCGTCACGCACAGCCAGTCTCTGCTCCACGGAGACGCTCCCTCCTCACACAGGGAGAGCCAAGGCGTCACAGAGCGGCCCCTGGGCCCAGCCGCTCGGGACGGGAAGAGCCTGGCCTGGGGGAGAGGGGCAGTCTGCAGCGGCTGTCCAGGGACTGCAGACGACCTCGGGCTGCCGATCACGCTGCCCCCAGCTCCCCGCCCCGCCGGCCCCGCCCCACAGCTGGTGTCTGCCCCGCACGCTCTCCTGGCCCTCCAGCATCCTCCTGCGCATGCAGCAGGTGGCAGAGGGCCCAGTCAGCACGTGCAGCCAGTGGCAGGGAGACCAGCAGGGCGCCCATGCCAGGTCAGCCCTGGGCAGTCACACAGACCCTGATCTCCACACACACGTTTCTGTAAGGGTCAAAGAGGGGATGAAGCACCTCCCACTTGGCAAGTGTGTTTCTACTATAAGCCTGGACTGCCTGCCACGACGCACCTTGGGCAGGAGAACACCTGTGTGTACACACACGCACACTGGAGTCCCCATGCAGCGTCGCACTGTCCGCACACACTCCTCTGCAGACGCGACCTTCGTTCTCTATCACGGAAGTAACCGGACACCCAGCACCCAGACGCTTCTGAGGGCCACCGCGGGAGAGGCCCCCCAGGTACCACAGGAAGGGACACACTGATGCAGTGACCGAGAACGCGGCAGGAAGAGTGTGCACCATGATGTCAGCAAAACCAAAAGCGCTTCTAACGGAGCCTGAGCCCTGACACGCAGCCCCTCCCCACGCCCGACCCTGAGCCTCTCCCTCACCATGTGTTGGCTCTGGCGGAGACCTGGCCTCCCCCGGTGACATTTTTCCATCTCTGGCTGCTCAGAGGGCAGCAGCTGCCGTGACTGCCTGCCACAGCCCCCGTCAGGGAGAGGAAAGGAGAGGGGTACAGCCTATGTCCCGACACCACCGTGCGCCTGTCCGGGCAGGGGCATGGGGGACCATTCCCTGTGATCCTTTAGCCCAGTGAGGACCTTTTCCACACAGGTATGTATCAGCCCTTTCAAAATCCTCAAGTGGGGGGGCAAAGCCCAGAGCCAGGTCTGTGTAGCCACTGGGGCCGCAAGACAGCGGGCGGGGGAAGGCCTGGTGGAGCCTGCCACAGCAGTCCTGAAGCCCCAGCCCCTCCCCAGCTCTCTGGCACCAGAGCGCACGGAATCCTCTGGTTAACGGGCTGTTACGATGCTGGTTAATGGCTACCAGTCCCGGGAACCAGTGAGGGAAACCAGCCCGCTGGGCACAAATGGCCCAGGATGTCCGGCTTTCTCTGTGGTGGCAGACAGCGCGACACGCTTTCTCAAACTCGGCCTCTGCTCCGCGTTCTGGACCGAGCCCTGGCTCCCCCAGGGGCCACCACGGGGCCTGCAGCAGGCCTGAGCAGGGCAGGTTTAGTGCATCTGGTGTCGGCCCCAACCCCTGCTATGAGGAGGCCGAGCAAGGTGCCACAGACTCACGGATGTGCCTGAGTGCGGAGATACACAGGCAGACCTGGACCTCCAAACAGCCGTGTCCCACCCGGACAACCCAAGGGGCTGACGTCCAATCCAATCCTCCCGAGGATGGTGCTGGTTCCACCGTGGGTAGGTCAAGCCCCTTTGAAATTTGTCCAAGTCAAGCTGGCAGCCCTAACCCCACATATGCAGGGCCTGATGTGTCTGCAGTCCAAGTGGGGGCTTCACTGAGACAAATGAAAACCCCAGCAGGCTGTGGGCACAAAGAAATGGCAGGGGACGCACTTGGCATCCTCTTCAGGAGAGAACAAGACCAAACAGGGCCAAACAGGAACCAAACACTGCCGAGCCAGACTCTGGCCAGAGGGTTTTCAGGGAACGCTTGCTTTATTACCTTTATTTTCAGGGAGCCCTCAGCATAAAACATATTTTGGATCAAGAATTACTGCTGCACGGCTGCATGGTCGGGAAGATCCTCTGGAGGAGGCAACGGCAACCCACTCTATGATTCTTGCCCAGGAAATCCCACTGACAGAAAAGCCGCTGGGCTACAGCCCATGGAGTCCCAGCATCGGACAAGTGACCACACACACCCTGGATGGCCTTCCCATAGCAAAGCAGCCTCTTCCGCCCACTGGAAGGCCCTCAGGTCCTCAGCCCCAAACCCAGGGGGTGTTCTGAGCACCTACTTCCTTTCAAGAGCTGCCCCCTCGCACTGTGGACAGGGAGAGGGAGCGCACACAGCCCCCCGCCCACCACTTCCCAGGCTTCCAAGTCATTCCCACCATGCAGCAACCGGCAGCCCTGGGCTCAAGCTTGGGCCAGCCCTAAGAACTCCCGCAGAGCCGGCATCTGGACTGCAGACACACACTGGTCACGGCCTCTGACCAGGGCCATCATACCTTGTTCTAGAAACTGCCTTTGGGTTCCCGCTGCAGCACACAGAAATGCCTTACACAGCCCTAGACACCAATCGCAGCTCCCTTTCTTTCTTCATCAAATGAAGACTTCTGGGGTGGGGCCAGCCAGTGAGGGGGTTGCCTCTTCCCCTCGGGAAGCTGATGCTTCACCAGCTGTCAGGAATTGAGAGCTGAGAAGTGACCCCTGATGGCAGAGGGGCCCAGGGCAGCCACCCCAGTGTCTGAGAGAGAACAGAGAACTCACACAGACACAGACATGGCAGACGAAACAAAGGTGAGCGTTTTGCTCCAATGATGATGCCCCAATGCTGGACGTGCTACAGGCTGCCGTAGTCACCCCCAGGAACCAGCCAACACCAGGGCCTGGCCGCCCACCACCACGGCCAGACCTCGTGGCACTCCCTGCACGGGTGGGGAAGTGGCCGGGCCGGACCTGACTCCCACCCCAGGAGCTGGGGGACACTGAGACCCTCTGCCAGCTGGGCTGCATTCACATCGGGGGGGGTGTGTGGCGAGCACCAGGAACCGAGTGAGCGTGTTCTGGACTGCAGGGGGACTCTGCTTCTCCTTGAGCCATGGTTTATTTTGTTGGCTGCGCAGGGTCTCACAGGCCCAGCTGCGGCACCTGGGATCTCTGATATGCGTTGCGGCAGGCGGGATCTTCACTTGCGACATGCAAGCTCTTAGTTGAGGCATGTAGGATTTAGTTCTCCGACCAGGGATGGAACCCAGGCCCCCTGCATGGGGAGTGCAGAGTCACAGCCACGTGCTGCCAGGAAGGCTCCCTCCTAAGGCACCCAGCCCTGAGGTGCACAGGCTCTCTCCTGGGTGGGGAGGCCAGCAGCCAGAGGGAGATGACCTGGCCGAGGCCCCTGAGCTAAGGAGCAAAGAGGGTCTCGATCTTCAGCGCGCCAGCCTCATGGGCCTCTGGGAAGCAGGCCCTGCCAGCCTGCTCGGGGTCCAGAACATGGAGTCAGCACAGGCACAGGAGTGCTGAACGAGCTGGGCCAACTCGACCCGCCCGCCTCCTGCTGTTTCCAGCCTCGAGGCAGGAGGGTACAGCCAGGAGAATCGGGAGCAGACAGCAAGGGCCTCGCCTCCTCCCCCCACTGCTCCGAGTGGCCACGCACTCGTGCCTGGCCACGAGAACATCTGCTCTGCACCTGGCCCCAGGCCAGGCCTCTCACACCCGGCGGGGAGGAACGGTCATGTTCTATCAACACCCAGGAGAAGGACAAGGCCCAGAGGCCAGCAGGGGCAGACCGCGCGCCTGGGCCTTCACAGCAAACTGGGAAAGAACAGCAACCCCTTGCCACAGGCCTCCTCCAGTCCTCACACGGTCCCACCCAGGGAAGAGCCTCTTAGTGGACACTCACGGCCTGGCTTGCCCCTGGCTGCAGCACACGGCCTCCACACCCTCAGAACCTTCTAGGTAGTCCATGACACATGAGAATGCCCAAAAGGAAAAAATGTGGGATTCTCAACTCAGAGGCAGGGACCCTTTCTTGAATGGATGTGGCGCTTAAGTTTGGCACAGGGATTTGGGCGACACAGTGCAAAGCCCAGGAGACCCTCACGGCGCTTCTAGGAGCACCCCAGTGGTGTCTTGCTGACTAGAAAGCACTGCTCATGGATAAAAAGAACAGCAATCTGTGCCCTGGCTTCCTCACGTTCCCACAGCTGCTGGGGGCACACTGTGACCACAGGCCACAAGAGGGCGCCACTGGGCCAGTCTGGCAGCAAGCCCAGCGGGCCCTGCCCCTTGGGGAAGCAGCTCAGGGGAAGATCAAGCAGAAGCCAGGCAGCCAGGGCCAAAGAAGGCATGGGAGCCAAGAGAAGGCATGGGGCAGGGCGCATGCCCTGGGGCCTTTAAGGGCCCCTCACTGAGCCTGACTGCTCTTGGTGTGCTGGTGATCCCCGGGCCAGGCCACAGCCCCTAGTGACTCCCTGAGAGGTAACCTGGGTGTGCTCTAAAGCTTCTCTGTAGGTGCGGTGAACCCATGACCAGGTCTGGGTCAGCCTCACACAACCAGCGGAAGGCCTTAAGAGGGAAACTGAGGCTTCCCTGATGAGGAAGAAGCTTGCCCATGAACCTCGGGGCCAGCTCCTGCTTGCCCCACAGAATTCAGACTCATCAGCCCCACAGCCCCGTGAGTCAACGTCTTGCAATACATCTCTTGGTATCGCTGTATCTGCACTTGCAGACATGTATCTCCTCAAGGCTTCATCTCTCTGGAGCACCCAGCCTGGGGCGAAATCTACAGATCTCCCTGATTCTGTAAGAAGCCAGCAGGCTGTCGGGTGGAAACTGACTTAGACGCGTGTGGCAACTCTTCAGATATAAAGAAATAAAAAAAGACTTGCAATAAAAACTAGGAAAAAAACTAAAGTGTTCCAAAGCATCTTTAGTGGGTGGATGATATGGGGATCCTAGGACCTGGGTGGCAAGGCTTACGGACAACCCGCCCTTTCTCCCATTCCTCAATTCTTCCGTAAGATAGTCATTTATGATCAAGTATCTTCCACGAAAAAACTGGAGTATTGAGTTTCTATACTTCCCAGTACTAAAAAGTTAAATACTTGTGGTCCCAGGCCCACCGACAGAAGCGCCCCACCCTTGGGGGCGGGCACACGCCCAAGTTCACTTGGGCTTGGGGGGGGGGGGGGGTGCATAGTTTCCGATCAGCACAAAGATCAAGTCAGAACAGGAGTTTGGCAACGACAGGAAGTGGGAAGCTCAGGAGCTGCGGGACAGAGGAGCTGCCTTCCGCCCACAGAGGGCCCGCTGATGTGGCCGCAGCCACGGGGCCAGCCTGGAGAGGACCAGAGGCAGAGCATGGCTCAGCAGCAGGCCCTGCCTGGCACAGGGGCGATGGGGCCAAAACACTGCTCCCAGCAGGCTGTGGTGCCCAGCAAGCCACAATTCTAAATAAGTATGATTAAGATCAAAAAAAGACTCACCCCTTGACTTCCCTGAAATCGAATCGAAGGTCTCAGTGAAACAGAATCCTGCAAAAAAGCAAAACAGGAAAACATCAATGAAGATACCTGGAACATGTTTATATGCGGCTGAGTCCCTTCACTGTTCACCTGAAATCTCCCCACATTGTTAATCAGTCAAGTAAGAAGTCTAAAATCTGAAAAAGATAGCGGGAAACCCAAAGACTCACCTCCCAGTCATACAAGGAGCAGGACAAAGACAGTGTTTTCAGGAGAGGGTGAAAAGAAGAAACTACACGTGTTGAAAATTACAGGAAAAGTCGCTGGAGCAGGGTTTTGACAGGTCAGTAAGCTCCTCAGATGTCCCGGGGGCCAGGGTTGAAGGTACACGAGAGGCAACTTTTTTGCGCAGCCCGTCACCATCCCCCCGCACAGCAGCACCAGCCCAGGCCATCCCGCCTCGGGGGCACTCCAGGAGGAGCGGAACTGCGCGGGTGAGCGCCACCCGCCAGGTGGCCGGCTGATGAGGCGACGCCCCCCACCTGAAGGCCCTGACAGGACAGAGCCCAACGCCTGCCCAGCTCCACATCACAGCTTCAGAGCAGCTCGTCCCTGTGCTTGGGGCGGCAGAATTTCCAAATGTCACAGGAAAAAAATACACCAAAAAACTCTAATTTAAGCTTTAGCTATTCGGAGATCAGCCTTCTGGTGGAATTTCAGAAAGAACATGGATCCAGATGGAGGGTCACACTTCTCTTTCTCATTTATCCCGGGCCCTTGGCACCTACTTTGTGTGTAGCAGACCCCACCCCACAGGGTGGTGCCGGTTCGTCACAACGACCCCCTCCCTCCATCCTCAAACCCACAGGGCCCAAATCAGCCTCTGGGCCTGTGGTTCTCCTCAGCTTTCCTCCACGTGGCAGCCCAGATCTTGGGCTCACCCGCCTCCAGCAGAGCCCGCCTCTCAGGCCTCTGCCCCAGCTCCCCCACCTGGACCCCAGGACCAGTCTGCAGTGACTACCTGTCTGCTCTGTGCCCAGCACGTCAGGCCCGCCAGCGGCCCGGGGCGGGCAGAGCAGCCGCACACACAGGGGGAGAGCCAACCAGTGCTCGGGCTGGCCTCTCAGTGCCTGTGACCCTGTCAGACCGCCGGGCAGCTGTCCACAGGTGAGGCAGACAGCGCTCAGCCAACCGGGACCACGGGGGCCACACATGCACCCTGCTCGGCTTACAGGCGCCTCCCCTTTAGCCAAGAGTCTCCAAGGACTTCACTCAGGCACCCGGAGCAGACCTGAGTGGTCACAGCAAGCTCCAGCGCTCACCTCCACGGAATCAGACATCCCAGAAGCCAGCCACCCTGTTTTTTTTTTAATTTGAGAAAGACTGAAAACATTTTTTTAATTTTTTTTAAACTCTGAGAAAGAATGTCAGGATGTATTTTACTTTTTGGACCTCAGTCTCTGACCCGTGCCCCCTACAGTGAGGGTCGAACCCATGCACTGTGTACTGGAAGATGGAGGCTTGACCACTGGACCACACTTTTAAAGCACATCCCACCTCACTGCCAGGTGGGCAGATACAGGATGGACTCCAGCCCCTGCAGGGGCAAGGGCTACTGCGCTGCTCAGACAGGGGCCAGGCTCCCTTCACAGCAGGCTCGAGACCAGACGACCTGCCCCCAGCCATGGTGAGACTGCTGCCTGGAATGCAGTTCACAGACTTAGAGGGGCAGCACCGGGGGGCCCGTCTGGCTGGGCCCTTGGAGACGCAACATTTATGCAGCCTTTGCTTGGAACCAGCTTAAAGACAGAGGCCCAAAGGAAAATCTGCAGGTGGCCAGTAAGCACGGGAGAAGCCATTTCTCACCAGTGCGGTGCAGACTACGCAGGTGCCTACCAGGATAGCTAAAAAAGACGACACCCCAGAACCCTCATCCCTTACTGGTGGGAGCATACAAGGTCCTGTAGAAAAGTCCAGCAGGTATTTTAATATCAACTAACTTGGCTGTGTCAGGGCCTAGCTGCAGCACACAGGATCTCTGCTGCAGTGCAGACTCTCTAGCTGGGGTACATGGTCTCAGTACTTGTGACACATGGGCATAGCTGTTCCACAGCATGTGGAATCTTAGTTCCCTGACCAGGGATGGAACCCACATCCCCTGCACAGTAAGGCAGACTCTTAACCACGGAGCCACCGCGGAGTCCCCTCGTGGTTTCTTTAAACAGTTATCACGTGACCCACCAACTCCAATTCCTAGGGATATACCCAAGAGAAATGGAAACACAGGAATGCACGAACATACACACAAATGTGCACAGCAGAAATACTCTTTACTTCCCTGGTGGCTCAGCAGTAGAGAATCCACCTGCCAACGTAGGAGACACAGGTTCAACCCCTGGGTTGGGAAGATCCCCTAGGAGAAGGAAACGGCAACCCACCCCAGTATTCTTGCCTGGGAAATCCCATGGACAGAGAAGCCTGGTGGGCTACAGTCCATGAGGTGGCAAAGAGTCAGATAGGGCTTAGTGACTAAACGACAACATTCAAAGAACAGCCAAAAACCCAAATGCCCGTAAGTTGGTAGAGAAACAAAATACTACCTAGAAACAAAAATAAATGAACTCCCAATAGACACGACATAGACGAACCCTAAAGCCACCAGCTAAATGAGAGAAGCCCAATATACAACACTGTACAATGGATGACTCCACCTGTATAAATTTTCAGAAAAGGCCAAACTAGTGAGAGCGCAGAACTGTGAGTGCCTGGAAGTGGGGAGTGGCTGCAGGTGGGCTGGAGGGAACTTCTCGGGTGGAGTTAACACTGACTATACGCCTAAAATGGGTGTAACTTCCATGGGTTGTAAAAGACCCCGAGAGCACTCCAAAGCCTCAGGGGCTTTGGGGAACGTCACCTGAGCGTACAGAGAGTTACTGAACAGGCAGCGGGGAGACTCATCTGTTACCCAGTCTCAGTCAACAGTGATGTACAGCGGACGGAAGGGAGACAGCAGGACATGCAAGGGCAGCAAAGACAGCGCCGAAGCAAAGCTGCGTGCCCACCGTCCTTACGGAGCTCTCCACCGACATCACCCGACCCCGAGAGCCGAGAAGGCAGGGTGCTCTTGGTGGGGAACGGCAGGTGCAAACTTGGAGCAGAGACACGGGGGCCACAGAAGCAAAGGGCTCGCAGCACCTGGTTCTCACGCCCTCAGCCCAGACCCCTCCATGCAGAACTCAGTCCGGGGCTCACGGCAGCAAGGCTGCGTTGCAGGAGCTTGGGGGACAGGCACCACGACGACGGTGCTGATGCAAGCCCAGATTTAGGGACGAGAAGGAGAAGAACTAAGAAGGGTGCACCCCCTGAAGAAGGGGCTCTACCAAGGCAGCCCCACCTGTGCCTAGAGTGGCCCACACGCTCCCTGCGGCATCTAGAGAGGCATTGAACTCGTTTACTAGTTGCCAAGCAGGTTATTCAGAAGATCACTTTCTTATGAAGCCCTGGTCATTCACTAAGGGCACTGTGAATAAGATTTTATACTATGGGGAAGTTGGCCAAGGCTAAAAGCTCAAGCTAAAAGGACCACGATGCCAAGAGGGCTGGTCTGCAGTGTGTGTCGCCTAACTTTCATCGCAGAACCAGGCTCTGGGCCACATGGGCTCTCGCAGTGTCTCCTCCCGCCAGCAGGAGGACCAGGCCAGGTCAGTCCTGTCCACAACAGAGCAATTCACTCATACCATCGTGCATACGCAAACACACACACAAGTGACCCCCAGACACAAGTCACCTGTCTACAGCCATTAGCAAAACAGACACCACATGGAACCCTAAATTACACCAGCCCCTGTGCAGGCAGAGAGGACAGGAGTCCCACTTGGAAGATCTTAGAACAAAAGGAGTAGTCAGTAACACCTGGTCAATGACTGAGGTGTATTCTTTTTTGGGGGCCGTGTCCCATGGCTTGTGGGATCCTAGCTCCCTGCCCGAAGATGGAAGCCACACTTCCGGCAGTGAAAGCGTGACGTTTTCACGTCACGACCACCCGGCCACCAGGGAATTCCCCTGAGGTATGTGCTTGTCTGTTCGTTGATTGATTGATCGGCGGCAGCTGGGCCCTCAGCAGTGGACGTGTGGAGTTCACACCACTGGTCCACCAGGGCATTTCCCCTCCTGAGGTGCGTCCTAATGGCACTCAGCCCTTGTTGCTCAACAGGTGGCGGCCAACAGCATCAGAGACACACCTGCTGGCACCAGAGGGCCCGCCCTCCGCACTGGGGTTAGCGCTGCCGCTGCCGGGTGCGGCCCTCGCCACAGGTTCTCCTCAGTCTTAGGGGCGACAGCCGTGACCTTGTGTGTAGACCTTCCCACCCGGGGCACCTGTCAGTAAGCTGCCTGGTCACCACTGTGGCCCCCCACCCCCAACCAGGTTTCCAGGAGGAAACGCTGGTGCTGGCCGGGGCGTTACAGGAGTCTCCGCTTTTGGAGTGTCCTTCGCACCGACATGTGACCATCCCACCTGTCACAGACTCTCAAGCTCGGAGGCCCAATGACATTTTAATGAAGCACAACAAAATTAAAATTGTTACAAGAAAAGAGAATTTTCTGAAGAGTTCTAAAATGTACTAAAATTACTTGTGTGTCTTCAACATCGACCAAAGTGGCCTTTGGCACGTACTGTTTTGCTGTGAAGGTGGGGATCTATTTTTTTTGGGGGGGGGGATCTGTTTTAGATCAAAGTAAGTTTTCACCTTACTTTTCTCGAGTTTATTTGTTTGGCTGCACTGGGTCTCCGCTGCAGCACTCAGGATCTCCCATCTTCTCTGTGGCATGTGACACATGAGTTCCCTGACCGAGGGGTGAACCCAGGTCCCCCGCACTGGAAGCACAGTCTTAGCCACTGGACCACCAGGGAAGTTCCAGGCTTTTATTTTTTCAAACCAAAGTTTACAGATATTTACTGTAGAGCAAACACACTTCATCTGAATGACTCAAAGTGCATCCAGCCCTGTTACCTCCAAGAACCTACTGGAAGGAAGCTGGTTGTGTGATAACGTGCCAGCTTTCTCCCTTCCCTCTGAGTCACATTCCAAGTGGGGCAGGTAGGCTAAGGGGAACCCCAAGCGCCATGAGGCCCTCTGCCATATGGGTCGGTCACACTGTCAGCGGGGGCTCCCAGCCCCTGGGAACGTGGCCCCATTTCCTCCCTCCGCTGTTACACCAGGCAGGGCGGGACCACCTGGCTTTCTTCCTGCGCCAACCAGCAAGCTGCGGCAGGTGCCAACGGGACTCTCACATGGGAGGCTGCTGGGTGTCCATTGGGTATGCCCAGGACAGACTCCACCAGCACAGGCCCCCCTGGGCCAGTGGGGGCAGGGGCGGCTGCAGCTCTGCTTGTAGCGGGTGCAGGTCTGACGCTGGCTGTTCCTGAAGGCTTCGGAAAGCCTGGGCAGAGCAGCCTCAAGGCTCCAGGCCCATGAGCTCCAGACTCCTACGGCAGGACACATTGAAAGCCAGAGGCCTAGGCTCCCTGAGAACAGCCTGCCCGCATGTCCCTGGACTTACGCCTCCACGGCCCGTGAAGGCTCAAACCCCCAGAACCGTCCTGGGGGCAGGGGGGGGCAGCCCGGGACCAGGGCACATGGCTCCTGGGAGCGCGGCCTGTGGGCCAGGCTGAGAGCTGCACTTTAGGCTTGTTATCGCTAAACTCTATCACAAACCTCAAGCAGCAGAAAAGGTCAAAGGACTAGCCCAAACCCACACAGGGCCAGGAGCCAGCTCCACCTGCCACCTCCAAGGTTCTCTGCAGGGATGATACACACACTCGCAGCCTCCTTTCCTCAGAGGAAGACTTGGAAGCTGACCCCAGGAGGACACAGCTGCAGTCACCTCCAACCTTTTATCTGGAGATTTCTGTGTTTAGGTCAGTGACGCACTCCAGGGGGCAGGCCTTTCCACCCCAGGGAGGCCACGATGGGCCACCCAAGCCCAGGAGATATTCACTGGATGGATGAAGAGCAAACGGACAGACAGCAGTTCTGTTGAATCTTCTCGGCTTCTTCCCAAGTAGGCACCCATGTGAGGGCCACACAAGCCATCCACCGGTGACAGCTAGGGTGCTGGACAGAACACACAACCACGATCTCAAAGTGAACACGGGCGGCACAGGCCAGAAAGGCCTGCAAGAGGGGAAGGGCTGAGGGAGCCTCTCGAGGCCGCTGAGCTCACTGCCTAGAGAAGCCTCTGGACCGTGGGCTGCGAAGTCTGACAGAACCGGAAGTGCGGGCAGAGGCCCGTGAAGGAGAGATGATGCAGAGACTGCTCCTGGCACCAGCACGGGGCCTGAGCTGCTGCAGAGGAAGGCTTCAGGACTCTCCCTGAGATGGGGCCCCAAGCCTGGGGGGCAGGAGCTGCCATCCACAGCCAGCCCAGAGGAGTCCTCCCTGAACCCCGTTCAGTGGTGGAGCTAAACGAGCCCTCATTTAAGGGCTTCTCTCATTCCTCTCACTAAGGAATTTCAAAAGCAAGCTTCCCCAATATCAGCTGACCCACTGCTAACCAAATTGCCTGTCAGCCGCTAGAAGAACTGTCAGTCTCTAAGAAAAGACAACCAAATCCAGCACACGATCCCATGGACCCTACAACACTCAGTATCCCAAACCAAAAGCCTTCAGACGTGGGAAGCTGTAGAAAAATGTGACCCTTAACCCAAAAGAAGCATCAGTCAATGAATGGAAACAGACCCAGAAAGAACAGAGAAGATGGCATTATCAGACAAGGGTTTCACTTTAGAGCAACTATTCTAAATTTAAAATGCTCGCAAGCTTAAAGGGAAACTTGAACTGATGCAAAGAAGAATACGAAGTATCAGAGGAGAGTCAGAACTTCTTGAGTTGAGAAATGCAGTATCTTGAAGTACTGAGTGGGATTAATATTAGACGCTGTGGAAGAAAAGGTTAGTGAATCTGATGACAAGGCAACAGAAATGTATCCAAAATGAATCACACAGGAACAAATCTATTAAGAAAAGGAACAAAGCCTTGGTGAACTGCTGGACAGTACTAAGAAATCCATTATACATGTAACTGAAATCCCAAGGGCATGGTATCCAAAGAAATAATGGCTTCAAACCTCCAAGTGTGACAAAGACTATAAACCCACAGACCTACAGAACTCCAGCAGGAGAACAAACAGCCCCATGGCAACACGCCCTGCCAGTCAGCGCAGCAGCAGACTGCGGGTCACAGTCGGAGAAGCGAAGGTAAAACTCACAAGGTCCAATACCAGAAACAAGCTCAGGGACCACGGAAGACCTCTGCCAACTAGGAGGGAAGAGGACCACAGCCTAAAGCCCCACATACAGGGCGAAGAGAAGGTAACGTCAAGGCTGGTTCAGACAAAGGGGGAAAGAACCCGCTTGCAGCAGCTCTGCACTCTGAGGAAGGTTCTGGAAGCTCGCTAAGAAGAACGAATAGTGACACCAGATGGGCAGGCAGATCTGCACAGAGGATGAAGAAGGCTGGGTTATGGTGAGCATGTATGAACACGAAAGACTTCTTTCTCATGACGCTTCTGTAAAAGGCACGACAGGTTAAGGTGTAAATAACAATAATGACGTGTGGGATTGGCACGTGCAGCACTGAATGGGTGGCAACCGGGTGCAAAGATGGGGATCTGGGGGGATGGCAGCGACTGTCCCAGGGTCCTGACACCGTCTGACCCACGGCCGGGGGTCAATGGAGGGCGGGGTCTCCAGGTGCCAGAGCTGACCCTGATCTCCCTGTACCTCGGTCGGCTCGGGGGTGCAAAGCAGACGGACTCAAATATTTGCCTGCTGGACATGCTGAATGCAACATCGGCCTAAGTGGATCATTTTCCTGTTCCTGCGCTCAAGGGGTACTGCCCAGGCCTTGAGGCTAAGGGCACAGTGCACACGGCATAAGGAGACACAGCTGAGGCGCTGGGCTGGGCTGCAGGCGGCAAGGGGGGCAAAGACGGCGGCCGCGGCTGAGGAGGCACGGTGTGGAGCACAGCCGCGAGGGGGGACAGGGCGCCCCCGGGCTCGTGCTCCCCGGAAGGCCAATGTACCACCAGGCTCCTCTGAGGAAGCAGGCGGAGCCAGCCTCAGCGGTGTGCATCGGGCTCACCCTCCAGACGCAGCCAGCCTGGCCTGGCCCCGAGCGCAGGGGCTCCCCAGGCAAACATGGCCCTTTTCTTCCTGCCGCAGGGGCTGACAGCGCGGGGTCAGCGCCACCCTGTCACCCCCCATAGGACTGTGGGCCAGGACCGCTCATCTCCCTGTCTCCCTGGGGCAGCTTTCGGGGCAGCCCCAGACTGTGACCAGCAAGCGGGCAGGTCATGTGATCCCGCGACAGCCCGGCCCAGGCTCAATGCTGCCCGTCTCCACGCCTCTCACTCTCGGTACCTGCACGGGCTACGCCTCAGGCTGGCAGCCTTACACGCGGCACCCGAGTCTCCTCAGACCCTCTGGGGGCTCACACCACTCGCCGCAGGCTCCCAGGCCACACACCCCTCCGGGGCCAGGCTGTCCAACGTGGCACCATCTGAGCAGCAGGCGCCGACCCACACGGGCCCTGTCAGCACCCCGAGTGGCAGGAACCACTTCCCATCAGCAGTGCAGGGGGGATGAACCCAGGAGCTTCCCAGGACGAGTGGCACTCCGCGTGCCAAGGTGTGGCTGAGAGCCAGGGCTAAGTCGGGAGGCCTGGCAGGGCTGAGCAGTGAGAAGGCCTCCACACGGCAGCAGGGGGTGTCCACACCCCGAGGTCACTTGGCACCCAGGCCACTCCGTACGACTTGGATGAAGAAACCCATGTAATAAAGATGTTGATGGATGTAAAAAAACACGGGGCGGGCAGAGGACAGTGCCGGGCAGGGAAACAGGTGGGCCCAGCGGGGTGGGGAGGTGTGAGCACTGGCCTTAGACTCCCCTCGCCTAAGATGGGGCAAGGAGACAGTGAGGAGGAACTCGATGGCCGAAATCCCCTCCTCTCCCCATGAAGGCGGCTTCGAGGGTGAAGCAACAGGAAGTGGCTTATGAAATCCACCTCCAGGTCTAGCGACCAGAGTGCAGGAAGCGCAGTGGGTAAGGCATCCACTTACACTTGTGGGTCTCATGGGGAGACTCTGCCCCAGGGACACTGGCCGTGCCCAGAGACATGTTTGGATGTCGCCACTTGGTGACGGGGCGCTGCTCCTAGCATCTGACAGAAGACCCTGCCCAACAGACGACAGGGCACAGGGCGGCCCCTCCACAGCGTCACCCAGCCCCAGACGTCAGTGGAGCCAAGGCTGAGAAGCCCTGAGCCAGCCAGGCGGAAGGCAACAAGGATGGCGACTGGCAGAGCACAGTGCGGGAAATTCCACGGGACCAATGAGCTAGTGTCTTCAGCAGATGGGCACCTCCAGGGAAGGAAGAGCAGAGACTAGACGTGAAGGTCCAGAGTGGCTCTGTGTGGACACTACTTGAACTAGTCCCAGCAAGGGTGCTCTCAGGGAGCTGCGCAGAGGCGATGTCTCAAACACACACGTCTGTATCTCTTCATATGCAACACAGTGGCTGAAAAAAAGCCACGGGTGAAATGAAAAGACACCTGGGATTGTTCTAAGGATGTACTATCAAAACCAAAGAAACCAAAAAATGGGGAGATGAGGAGGGCACCGGGCAAAGCTGCGAAGACAGGTCAGAGCTCAGAGGGTGAGACTGAATCACAGCCAGAGGGCAGCTGTTACTCTCAGCTCTGTCCCACCAACCCAAGAACACTCCCAGGTGAAAGGTTTACAAGACCTGCCCCCGCCCCTCACCAAGGTACACAGAGCAGACAGGGGCAGGTCCTGTTTGCCAGCACAGACCAGTGTGCCCTCAGGGAGAAAGGGGGCGAGGCGGAAGGACTGCTGCGGTAAGGGCAGATCCAGACACAGCGGCAGGACGCACAGCACTGATAAGCATGGGGAGCGGTGCCCAACACCGCCCTCCGGGTCCTCCACTACCCACCGGGGGCGCTGACTGTGCCCAGGCTGCACCTTCCCTGTGGCCCGAGGCCCTCGTAACTCAGAGGTGCCTGCACGAAGTGATGAAGGTGAAGGCTGCTGCCTCTCCTTGAAGGGTTTGTCTTTCCAATTCTGTGAAGCACAAAGAAGTCCATGAGCTGATTCTTCGGAGCTGGGATGCCCCTTCCCCTGGGCAGAGTGCGGCCAGCAAAGGGGGAGGTTAAGTCCTGAGAAAAGGCCCGGCTGCTGACCTCCTGGCAACTGCCCACCACCCCACCCACCCATTTCCAGTAAAGCAGAGACGATTGGGAAACGCCTTTCAGGAATCCTTCCTGTGGCTTCCTGGCAGGTTCCAAGGGGATGGCAAGGCCGTGGAGAGTTTAGACTGTGGTGTCGGGGACCAAGAGGGGGGCCTTTCTGTGAACCACAGGCAGGAAGAAAGGTCTGGGATGCAGCCCCAGCTCAGTGCGGTGGACAAGGCCAGCTTGGGGCCAGGCTGGGAAACCTGAGTGGACACACAGATTCCACCCTTCCTGGCTGAGGGCAGAGAAGGGGCGTGGCAGGCCAGCATCAGGGCTCACAACAGCTCCTCCCTTTAGCCAGGAGGAGGGCACAACATTCATCATTAAGTGAAGGGACACCTAAGGCAAGAGAAAAGGGATTCTGGCCAGAAGCCAGGTGTAAATCAGGACCCATGTTGGTTGCCAGCAAACAAACGTTTGTGTCAAAATATGTGTCACCGAAGTACACAGAAAGCTTAGGGAAAAAAATTTTAAGACATCTTAAGGATTAGGAAAACAGATGTAAGTCACCTGTAACTGGCCCTGACACCCTGCCGTGCATTTCTGTTTTGCTCGTCTTGGATGAGCAAATAAACAGCCAGCACTGGACGGTCCACCTTCCTTTCTGCTGTAACTTCCACGGGCTCACCTGGACTCTAACTCTCCCCTCACCCCCAGCGACCTCCAATCTGTGTCCTGGCCCTACGGGTGCACCTTTTCCACATGGTCACATAAATGGGATCACACTGCATTAGTTTTCTGTGGCTATGGAACCAGTCACAACAAAGGCGATGGTTTAGACGAACAGAAACCCGTTTACTCCCTGGGTCCTGGAGGACGAAGTCGGGCTGTCACCTGCAGGGCTGCACCCCCACTGAGCGCGCCAGTGGGAGCGCAGTCCCTGACTCGTCCGACTCTGACGGCCGCAAGCATCCGTGGCCTCTGGACACTGCAGTCTTAGGGCCCCATCACCTCCTCTTCTTCTGCCTGCCTCAAATCCCTCTCTACTCTCAAAAGAGCACTTGTGATCAGATTTAGCGCCCAAGGATCCTGGGAAATACCATCTCTGAACGCTTAACTTTAAAAAAACTTTTTTTCCTGGCTTTTTTTGGCATCTAAACACAGATTTACATGTATCATATCTTTTTTAACTTTGTAAAGCTCTTTACTGAATGAATTTGAGCAAACTTTAAGAGACAGTGGAGAACAGAGGAGCCTAGCAGGCTGCAGTCCGTGGGGTCACAAAGAGTTGGACACCACTTAACAACAAACTGAATGAGTCTTTAAATTCAACAGTGCTTTACAATTTTCAGAAGTTTTATATACACGATTTCATACAATCCCATAACAACCCTTTTTGTAAAACCCCCTATCCCTATCTGCCCCTCCTCACTCCCTCTCCTCACTGGTAACCACTAGTGTGTTCTCTGTAACTGTGAATCGGCTTAAGAATCCTTAACATTTTCTCAACTGCAAAGTCCTTTTTTTCATGTAAGACCAAATCCACAGGTTCCAGGGGTTAAGACTTGGACATCTACTGGGGGTCCTTATGCAGCTGACTTTATGCTAAAGCCTTTGACTGTGTGGATCACAACAAACTGTCGAAAATTCTTCAAGAGATGGGAATACCAGACCATCTTACCTGCCTCCTGAGAAACCTGTATGCAGGTCAAGAAGCAACAGTTAGAACCAAACATGGAACAACAGACTGGTTCCAAACTGGGAAAGGAGTACATCAAGGCTGTATATTGTCACCCTGACTATTTAACTTAAATGCAGAGTACATCATGCTGGATGAAGCACAAGCTAGACTCAAGATTGCCCGGAGAAATATCAGTAACTTCAGATATGCAAATGAGATCACCCTTATGTCAGAAAAGAGAAGAGGAACTAAAGAGCCTCTTCATGAAGATGAAAGAGGAGAGCGGAAAAGTTGGCTTAAAACTCAACGTTCAAAAAACGAAGATCATGGCATCCGGTCCCATCACTTCACAGCAAATAGATGGGAAACAATGGGAACAGTGACAGACTTTATTTTCTTGGGCTCCAAAATCACTGCAGATGGTGACTGCAGCCATGAAATTAAAAGACACTTGCTCCTTAGAAGAAAAGCTATGACAAACCTAGACAGTGTTTTAAAAAGCAGAGACATTACTTTGCCAACAAAGGTCTGTCTAGTCGAAGCTATGGTTTTTCCAGTAGTCATGTATGGATGTGAGAGCTGGACTATGAAGAAAGCTGAGGGTCAAAGAATTGATGCTTTTGAACTGTGGTGTTAGAGAAGACTCTTGAGTCCCTTGAACTACAAGGAGATCCAACCAGTCCATCCTAAAGGAAATCAACCCTGAATATTCATTGGAAGGACTGACGCTGAAGCTCCAATTCTTTGGCCACCTGATGGGAAGAACTGACTCCTTGCAAAAGACCCTGATGCTGGGAAAGACTGAAGGCGGGAGGAGAAGGGGACAACAAAGGACGAGATGACTGGATGGCATCACTGACTCAATGGACGTGAGTCTGAGCAAACTCTGGGAGATGGTCAAGGACAGGGAAGCCTGGTGTGCTGCAGTCCGTGGGTGGCAGAGTTGGACATGACTGAGAGACTGAACAGCAACACACGCAGCTGACCACAGAACCCTTAGCGTAGGGCGCTGGAGACCGACCCATGCTGCTGTCATCAAACTTCTTCTCACTGCTTAGTATTAAGCCCCATATCATACTGCAGTCTGTTCACCCACCTGTGGACTGAAGGACACTGGCGTCGTGTCCACCTTGGGGACCAATGAATCAACTGCTACAAACATTCACATGCAGACTCCTGTGCAGACATGAGTTTTCATCTCACCTGATGAACAGCCAGAAGCATAGGCTTGATCTTAATGGCAAGTGTACGTTTAACTTCATGAGACTGCCTTCCGGGTGGCTGGCCGTTTTGCATCCCACCCTCAAGGAAGCAGAGTTCCACCTGCTCCCGATCCATGTCAGGATTTAGCGTAGTCAGGTTTTCTATTTGAGCCATTCTCCTAGGTGTGAAGTGGTATCCCGTGGTTTCAACTTGCATTTCCCTAACGACTAATGACGTGAAGAATGTTCTCATGGACAAATCTGCCATTCCGCACCTTTATGGAGAAGCTATACAAATCTCCAATGCATTTTTAAAAAACTGGGACAACTTTTCACTACCACACTTTGAGAGTTCTTCATGTATTCTAGATACTAGAGCTTTAGCAGATGACTTTTGCAAAGATTCTTCCCCCAGTTTGTGGCTTGTCCTTTCGTTCTCTTAACGATGTCCTTCAAAGAGCAATTACAGACTCTGATAAAGTGCCACTTGACAATTTTTTTGCTCCACGGCTCACACACCAATAAAGTCAACATGTCTAGGCCTAGGCCATGTGGAGCCAAAACCCAGCCCCTTCCAGGTTTCCTGTGTCCCCTGTGTGTCAGCCCAAACAACTGCCCCAGGTGCCCGAAGCAGTGACTCTATAGATGGGTAAGTCGCACCACAGGGGCTGCTGAGACCAGGAGGGCAAAAGGAACCGCAGGGCAACAGCCCTGACAAGCGCTCTACTTGGCTGTGGGTGGGCGGGAGGCATCTGAAGCCTGACTGGAGGTGGGCTGCACCGGGCACAGGCTCTTCACGGAAATCACAGCCAAAATGAACATGACGCCTTGTGATATCAAGAACAGCCAATCTCCAGCAGGAAACTCACTCTCATCTTCAACTACTCACAGATATGAGGGTTCTTGTTGTATGACTGAGGAAGAGGAAGTAGAGAGCGGGGACAGGGCTGTTGGAGGTCCCAGGGCAGGGCTGGGGTCCCCACTTCACTAGTAGAGCTGATCCCAATCTCAAAGGAAGACCAGTCATGGGCCCTGACACAGTTCATTAGATCGTATCCCAATTCTACAATTTATCCAAACTCTTTGTGAAACACACATAATGTAACAGGATGAACCCAACATTTGCTAAATAATTAATTCTTCACATTAAAGTTCTTCTAGGGTTTCCTTGGTGGTCCAGTGGTTAAGAATCCACTCGCAACTCAAGGTACGCAGGTTTGATCCTTGGTTCCGGGAATATCCCACATGCCATGGGGAACTAAGCCCGTGATCCACAGCTATAAGTCCATGTGCAGCAACACCTGAAGCCCTCTCAGAGCCGGTGCTTCGCAACGAGAGAAGCCCGTGCACCACAAGCAGAGAGTAGCCCCCATTCGCTGACCTGGAGAAAAGCTCACATGTAGCAATGAAGACCTAGTGCAGCCAGTAACAAATAAACAAAAATAAACATGTACTTTTAAGTGGTTCTATTCCACTGAGCCCTGTTCCCTCCACGGCTGCTGGCAGCACATCCCAGGCCTGGCTCCAGGGAAGTGTGGCTGTCATGAGCCACCAACCCCTGCCACCGCGCTGAGCTCTGCAACCCACGCCTGCACCAGGCCCTCTTTTCAACACTTTTGCCTCATTACTATTCCATCTCTCCCATCTGCCTTTCCTCAAATAGAAAAATTAAGAAGCCGCCCCACGTCAGTACCTGCTGCACGCCCCAGCACACGCAGCCTGCAGCACTGGGCACGGGCTGTGGAGGGCCAAACCGCGGGTCTCGTCTCCTCTGCCACCCTGGGCCTGTGCGCCCGGAGCGGGCTGCGCACGAGCAGCACCGAGTCTCGGGGCTTGCAGCCCGCGCCCATGTTCCGCCCCGGGGACCTGAGCCCTCCTCCCAGCAGAGGCCCACCCCAGAGTGTGTCCTTGGCCTCATCCCACTCTCTCCCTGGGAGCCCCGATGAGGCCAATGGGAGCCCTGGGGAAATGGACAAGTGGGCAGGAAAGTAGACAGGGCGCTCTGCACCGATGCGCTCCCGACGGGCCTCACCGGGAGCTTGTGTGCTGAGTGGGCTTGTTTTTCCTCTTCTTTAAAAACTGTACTTGGTTTTTTTATTTTTGGCTATGCTGGGTCTTCCCTGCTGCGAGCGGGCTTCCTCTAGCTGCAGTGAGTGAGGGCTGCTCTCGAGGTGCGGGGTGTGGGCTTCTCGTTGT
Organism: Cervus canadensis; assembly: GCF_019320065.1. Classification (NCBI taxonomy): domain Eukaryota; kingdom Metazoa; phylum Chordata; class Mammalia; order Artiodactyla; family Cervidae; genus Cervus; species Cervus canadensis. The sequence goes on from NC_057389.1 coordinate 104,271,197, forward strand.
GGAGGCTTCTCTGGGTGTGGAGCTCGGGCTCTAGGCGGGGTGGCCTCAACAGTTGGGGCGCATGGGCTCAGTGCTCCGGTCTGTGGGATCTTCCCGCACCAGGGATCGAACCCGTGCCCCTGCATTGGCAGAAGGATTCTCAACCACTGGGCCACCAGGGAAGTCCTGTTTTCCCTTTTTAACTGCTCACTAAAACTCTTCAACAGGCCCTGAGGTTGGTACCAAACTTCACTCTGCCCAAACCTGTCTTTCGCCCACAGCCTAGGGGCACCATGACAAAAGAAACACACACACCCCCACCCCACCCCCCGCCCAGACAGCAGTAACTAGGATGGAATCTTCCAGCAGAGGAAGCTGAGGGCCTGACCTAGATGGCCCAGGCCCTCTGGGGGCGCAGCCCAGGATGTGGGCTGCCCGGATGCTCTGCATCTCAGCCCAGGGCTCAGCTCAAGTTTCCCCCTTCTCATTTTCTGCAAAGCACCACAGATCTGTCCCAGGAGATGCAGGCACAAGTTGCAGAAAAACAAAAGCCATGGCCAAGAACTCAGCCTTCTCTTCCTTTCAGGATGAGCTCCTCCCACCCCACCCCATGGCCTCCAGCTGGTGCCTATAGCAGGGTCACTCTCTCACATCCACTTTTAAAGTGCACACACACACACACACAGAGCAACCCAGGAGCTGCCGGGTCAGGGACCTGCATTCCTAGCCTAGGAGCTCACTCAGCATCAGTCCCACGAGGTTACCTTGGACACGCTCCACGTTCACGCACCTCTGCACCCCACCAGCCTCTGACCAGCCTCAGGCATCAGCTCCAGGCCGTGTTCAACATGCTCCGCCACACCCACCGTTAACTGCAGCGCTGCACTGGCTTAGCTGTGTCTCTTCTGTGACCCCACGGACCACAGCCTGCCAGGCTTCTCTGTTCATGTTCATGGAATTTTCCAGGCAAGAATACTGGAGTGCCTTGCTGTTTCCTTCTCCAGGGGATCTTTCAGACTCAGGGTTTGAACCAGCGTCTCTTGCGTCTCCTGCACTGGCAGGCGGGTTCTTCCACTGTGCTCCCTGGGAAGCCACCATTGTGTTGGAATAAATCCTAGCTGCTCGGGAACAGAGAAGGCCCCACCATGCAGATCCTGCCTTGAACACCCCACCACTCAACAGTGGGGACCCCAGGAAGGGGGACTGCCTCCAAGCAGAGCCAACTCTGGACCAGCTGGGCTGTGATGGCTGCCTCTCCCACACGGTCAGGTTAGAGACGTGGCCTTGGACCACAGGCTGAGACAGCCCTCCTGGGGGCTCCAGAGGCATCTCGGAGGCATGGAGAAATGGCTGGACAAGTCAGCCTCCCCAGAGAGCTGGTAACCTCTCTCTTTCAAGTAGTTCTGATATTTTGAGCCAGAAGACTCCAAAAGTCTCAAAGAGCCATCAAAATCTGGGAGAAGGAACTTCCCTGCTGGTCCAGTGGTTAACCCTTCGAGCTCCCAATGCAGGGGAGCCCCAGGTTCAGTCCCTGGTCAGGGAACTAGATCCCACATGTGGCCACTAAGAGTTCACATACCGCAGCTAAGACCCAGCACATCCATACACGCGCGCGCGCACACACACACACACGTATTTAACGTGGGAGAAAAGATGGTCAAGGGCTCGGGACCCGCCCACAGGTCCCGTAGTCACTGGCCCACTTCCACGGCACAGAGAGCAGGCGTTGACTGGGGGCAGGGCTCAGCCTGGCCAGTCCTCAAATGCGTGGGGCAGGGGAGAGCAGAGAAAACGTGACAAACACGTGGAAGGCGGCCATGTCTCACGCAGCTGGCGGCTGAGCTCAGTGCACGCTCTTTCTTCTCCTGGCGGAGCACGAGAGGGCCGTGCACAGAGCCGGGCTGGGGGCCACCCTCCAGCTCGGGACAGTGCTTGGAGCAGCCAGGTGGCAGGCGCAGACGTGGGTTCCCAGTTACTAGCTACCTGTCCCAACAAAGTCCTCCCTCTCACAGGGTCTGACACGGAGAAGGCTACCTGAAATTGGCACGCTGTTAAAACTCTGCTGTGAGAAACCACTCCTGACCTGGTTGAGGGTGGCTGTGCTGGACCCAGAGGGAGGCCCAGGAACCAAACACTGCCCGGAGTCCCGCACCAGCAGAGCATCTCCACAGTGAGGAGTCGAGCGGCTGTCAGAGGCTCAGGCCTCATCCCTACCAGAGCCAAGAATGGATTGTTTCCTTCCAATCCTTGTTTGGGCTCCAACAGACCCAGGTGTCAGTCTCTCGGAACAACAGGATCCTCTATCAGCCAGCCAGAACAGACCTTCCTGGAACAACTCTGGACACTCACAAGCTGCTGGAACCCAAGGAGGGTGGGGGCCGGCTGCCCACCCAGCTGTCATCCCGGCCACTGGCTCAGCCCCAGCCCTCAGGGAGCTCTCTGCTGCCCCCACCAGGTTTATGGATGGCGCTCTTGGGGCACATATGGGCCAACTGGAGAGTCCGCCGGGTGGTGGCTTTTCCAGGGCCCTCCACCTGCCCTGGAGTTCTGAGAAGTGTGCCTGTGGGCCCCTGCTCACCTTGGCAGGCTGCCCCTCCACACACATCAGCTGCCACCTGGCTCTCATCAGGAAAGGATCAGCCCCGTTCTTGGGTTAAGTTGTACCTTGGTGTCCACCCAGGTCTGCCAACTGACTGCTCCCCGGAAACATGACCGGCCCTTAGTGGGAACTGTGCAATGAGAAATGTCACCAAACGGCCCGTCCTGCAGAGCTGATGGGGCAGCAACGCTGGTCTCTTCCGGGGTGGGAGCAGTGTGTGTTCTGCCAGCGCCTTGGTGTCCCAAGTGGCCCTCAGGAGCCTGACTGTGGGGACCTCCCGTGGACAAGGTCACGTGTTTCCCTGACTGGCTCAGAGTGGATGAGGAAACGGGGGCTCAGGGAAGCCAGCAGCTCTGCTCAAGGTCACCAGCTCAGGGAGCGGCAGAGCCCACACTCACACCCAAGACTGCACCCCCGCAGTCAAGAGGCAGCAGGCCCCCCACTACTTTAGGACAGAACTTCTCCCCAGGCAGCAAGGCGGGGTCATGCTGCCTTGGACACTCCTGTCCCCTCAACTAGCTGACCAGAGTCCTTGCCAGAGGTGGGCACTCACTCCTGTTCCTGCAGGTCTGTTTTCATTCCCCAGCCTGCTCTGCCCCCAAAGCACAAAGAGCCAGAAGTCTGAAACCATCAGCCACCTTTTTACAGAACATCTTGTCACCTGCCGGAAAACAAGTGACTAATCTTGGCTCAGAGTGACAGGATCAAGCATTGTGTATCTGCCTAGAGCTGAGGTGCCCCAGAAACCAGGAGGGAGCTAGAGCGCTGCTGAGAGCACCGCGGATCCCTTAAGAACAGAAAGCAGACGGAAATGAGGAGGAGTCCTTCCCGGACGCTCACAAGCATCCGTTGAATCACAGCCCACAGCCCGGGGGCCCATGGTGACCCCCTTTACAACACTCAGACCCAGCACTGTGAGACCACCGCCCCCCACCAAGCCACTGTTCAGGGCATTCCTCCCTGGATCCAGCCAGCTGCCTCCTCCACTGAGGCTTCCTCAGAAAGGCTCCCAGGGGGGCATGCTCACTCGGACCCCTGCCACCAGGGGAAGACCTGACCGACATGCTGGGCTGGTCTCTCCCACGGGAAGCTGAGTCCCAGAAGGACGGAGGATGTCCTACCGCTGCTGGCCTCCAGGGCACGCACCAGGTCACCTGATTCGGGGCTCAGCCACCTGCAGAGCAGAGATGGGAGCTGGCCCTGACCACACAGGGCAGCAGGCGAGGTGCTGCTTCCAGGAGCAGGGAATAAACGCCCCTGCCTGGCTCTCTCTCCTAGACGTGGTGTGGGAATAATCCCCAACTCGCAGAAAAGCTGCCACAGCACGAAGAATACCCAAGTTACCTTTAAACCCACAAGCTCTCTGGCCCACGCACACACCCTGTAGCATATAGATCTGCATGCATCTACTTGCTTTCTCAAACCAGTTAAGAGTGAGCTGCACAGACCACTACGCTTCACCCCAAATGCGTGGTGCGTTTCTGAGGGGTAAGCCACACGCCAGCCGCCAGCTGCACTGTGTTCATCATCGACAGGACACTCTGCACCGCTGCCTGCCTTCCACACTGCCACCTGGCCTGGTGGTGTCCTCCCACTGCCCTCCCTCCAGTGAAGAGAACCACACACAGCACGGAGCTGCCCCGTCTCATCAGCCGCCTTTATCCCGGAGGTTTCTCGGCTTTCTCTGACGTTTAAGACACGGACATTTTTGGAGATTTCCGCCCACCCCCCTTTACTAGAACATGCTGCCTAGGACTGTGGGCCCACCCAGTGTGCCTGTGATGAACGGTGCTGTGCTCCAGGCACGCGCCTGGGGGGGATCGTCCTTCTCGGCAGCGCCCCACCCAGAGGGCCTCCCAGAGGGCTCTGTCTGCCCTCACGGCACCGCGACTTCTGATCACCCAGACCTGTCTGGCCTGCCTTCTGCCTGTGCAGCTGGCAGCAGATGCTTGCTCCCCACCCACAGCCCAGGTTCAGCCAACCCCACCATCCACAGGTTTACAGCAGCGGCTGTAAAACACAGCTTCTATCTCTGCCAGCCGTGGCATCCCACAATAAGCAGGAGCCCCCCCCCCCCTTCCCCACTAATTTATTTACATGCTACCATCAGCAGTGTGATGGTGAATTTTATGTGTCAACTTGGCTGGTCACGGAACTAAGTTGTTTGGTCACATACCAGTGGAAGTGAAGGCATTTTTTAGATGAGACTGACATTTAAATCAATAGATTCTGACTAAAGCCTCCACAAGTCTCCCAATCAGTATCTTAAGATACAACTTCAGCTCTTCCCTGGGTCTCCAGCCTGTCAACCTGCCCTACAGATTTTGAACTTATCAGCCTCCAGAGATGCATGAGGTGATTCTTTAGTAAGTCTTTTCTCAAACACAAACGGCCAACAGACCCATGAAAAGATGCTCAACAGCGTTAATTATTAGAGAAATGCAAATAAGAACCACACTGGGGCACTCCACCTCACACCGGTCAGTATGGCCATCATTAGAAACTCTATAAAAAACCAATGCTGGAGAGGGTGGAGAAAAGGGCATCTTCCTACACTGTTGGTGCTAATGTAAGCTGGTGCAGCCACTATGGAAAAGAGTATGGCGGTTCCTCAGAAAACTAAAAACAGAATTACCATATGATGCAGCATCCCACTCCTGGGCATAACCAGACAAAACTGTAACTCAAAAAGATACATGCACCTCTGTGTTCATAGCGTCACTGTTCACAACAGCCCAGACCTGGAGACAACCGTCACGTCCACGGACAGGTGACTGGGTGAGGACAACGTGGTGCGTGTATACAATCGAGCACTACTCAGCCACTAAAATGAATTAATGCCACTTATAGCAACATGGATGCAAGTAGAGATTATCGTATTAAGTAAATCAGAAAGAGAAGGACAAATACCATATGATATCACTTATATGTGGAGTCCAAGCTGTGACACGAATGAACAGAACAGACTCACGAACAGAGAACCGACATGTGGCTGCCCAGGGGAAGGGGACTGGGGAAGGGGTGGGGTGGGAGGCCGGGCTGAGCAGATGTGAACTGCTGCATACAGAACGGATAAGCAACAAGGTCCTGCTCCATAGCACAGAGAACTATATTCAATATCCTACAATAAGCCATAATGGAAAATGTAGCTTAAAAACAAAGCATATAGGGATTTCTCTGGTAGTCCAGTGGTTAAGAATCTGCTGTGCAATACAAGGGATGTGGGTTCGATCCCTGGTGGGGGAAAAAGAATCCCACATGCCACGGAGTAGCTAAGACCCCATGCTGCACTCTGAGCCCTTGCACTCTGGAGCCCCCCACCACAACCAGAGACCCCACGTGCTGCAACTAAGACCCAATGCAGCCAAATAAATCTTAATTAAAAAAAAAAAGAATGTATACACACACACACTGCCCTCCCAGGATCACTTTGGTGTACAGCAGAAATCAGCACAGCACTGTGAATCAGTTATACCTCAACCTTCAAAATTAAAACACACAGACACACACACACACACAGACACACACACACAGACACACACACACACACGCGCCCGCCCTGGTGGCTGAGTCACAAAGAACCTGCCTGCCAGTGCAGGAGAGCCAGGAAGACCCCACATGCCCTGGAACAACGTAAGCTCATGCACCACAACTGCTGAGACTGAGCCCGAGAGCCTGGGAAGTGCAGCGACTGACCCGCCTGCTGAAGCCCGAGCGTGCTAGAGCCCACGCTCCGCAACGAGAGGCCGCTGCACTAAGGAGCCCGCACACCACAACTAGAGAAAAAGTCCCTCCAACACCAAAGAGCCCAGACAGAAATAAACAGATAAAACTGCTTAAAACACACACACGTACATACAGTGGAGTTTCCTGGAGGTCCAGTGCCTAGGACTCAGGGCTTTCACACTTTTACCGCCGCGGCCCAGATTACATCCCTGATTGGGAAAGTAAGATCTCGCAAGCCATGCAGCGTGGCCAAAAAGGAAACACACACAGACACACACACACACACACGTCTCTTCTCACTCTCTCACTCCTATTGGATTCTGTTTCTCTGGAGAACCCTGACAGATGCGTGGACTGCCTTTTGCAATGGTCTCAAATGCACTGTAGTCCTTAATTATCCTGATACTCGGGGCTTCCCAGGTGGCTCAGACAATAAAGAATCTGCCTGCAACGCAGTAGATGCTGGGTCAACCCCTGGATCAGGAAAATCCATGGAGAAGGGAATGGAACCCACTCCAGTATTCTTGCCTGGAGAATGCCATGGATGGAGGAGCCTGACGGGCTACAGTCCATGGGGTCGCAAAGAGTCAGACACAACTGAGCGACTACGCACACATCCTGATACTCAGATTGTCTTTGGCTGGTCCTGGACCCTTGGTGCTGGCTGCGGACTCATCCCCGCCCTCCTCTGAGCCCTCTCTAACATCTGAGGACCATGAGGGATCTGACCAGAGCTGTGGGATCAACCACCTCTCAAAAGAGCCCCGCTTCCGAGACTGAAGCTGGGAAGCTTCATTATTCATCACAGCAGATTACAAAAGTTCACGCCGGGAACAGCCGCTGAGGGCCCTGCATCAGAGGACATGGACAGAACAGGGCTCCCATCTGGGCGGTCCTTGAATTTAGGTGTGAAGGAAAAACATCTGTTTTCTCAGCATTTCCTCCAGCAGTTATGAACAGTATCAACTCTGACATGCTTTATCAGATGATAAGACAGTTATGTTGCTATTTTCCAATGCCACTTATGCTCACCACCATTTCACAATTATAGCAATAAAATCCTCTGCTTGATCTCATGACTTAACATGATGACATAATAAACTGGTACTAGGTCATAATCCCTTGTTTTTAAAGTTTTTTTGATTCTGTGTTTTTGGCTGCACCGAGGGTTCCTTGCTGCACACAGGCTTCCTCTAGTTGCAGCGCACGGCCCTCTCACCGTGGCTTCTCTTGTTGCAGGGAACGGCTCTAGCGCACACAGGCTCAGTAGCTGTGGCCCACGGGCTGAGCTGCTGTGGCACGTGGAATCTTCCCAGATCAGGGATCGAACATGTGTCCCCTGTACTGGCAGGCGGATTTCTAATCACCCGACTACTGGGGAAGTCCCTATTACTATTTTTTTTTTCTAAACATTCAACTAATTTATTTATTTGGCTGTTCTAGGTCTTACTTTCTCCATGTGGAATCTATTTCCCTGACTAGGGATCGAACCCAGGCTCTCTGCGTTGGGAGCACAGAATCTTAGCTACTGGACCACTAGGGAGGTTCCTCCACCTTTCTAAAACACTCTTTACTCCTTGGGGAGGGGTGAGGACTCACCAGACAAGCCACATCAAGCGCTAACTGGGGCATGGACTGTCAGCACCCCACCTCCACACCAGTGCCGCTGGGGGACTAACCTGCCCAGCGCTTCCCGAAGCCCACGGGGTGAGGCGGGGGTGTCTCCATGCAGCAGGGAACACATGACTGAGCTCTGGAGCATCGGGTTCAAGTTACTGAAGGTCTCACTAGTACTTCCAGAACACAGGTGTGCGAAGGTGCCCCAAGACGTCACACAAGAGAGGACATTTGGGAATGAATGCCCCTCCCCCGGGGCCTGTCTGGAGCACACCCACTGACCAGGCCCCTCTCTAAACCCTCACTCAGGGTGCTCTTCTGCAGGGTCAGGCTGCCTCTCCCCACCCTGTATACTTTGCTCCAAGGAGCGGCTGTCCCTCCTGCCCCATCTCCTCAGCCAGCCAGGCAGGAAGAGCCCATGTGCTGGCCTCCATCAGCCGGGCTGAGATGACGCCAGGAAAGGCCAGAGTAAGTCCATGCTCCCCCGACACTCAGCGGTTCCTGACTCCCCTCCACCCCCCCAAATGAAAAGCAGGACTCTAAACGCCTCACAGAGCATGCTGGCCCACTGCTGCTCCTGGTCTGCTACGCTTTCCTTGTTTTCTCCTCCCCTGATTTTTCTTTATCTATTTGGCTGTGTCGGGTCTTAGCTGTGGCTCTCTGGCTTATTGTCACAGGGCATGCAGGATCTTAGTTCCCCGACCAGGGATCAATCCCACGTCCCCTGCACTGGCGGGCGGATTCTAAACCACCGGACCACCAACGAAGTCCACAGTGTGGTTTCTAAAGCCAATGCGGACAGAGAGAGGTGAGTGCAGGCTGCCCTCATCTCCAGCACCAAGAACAGACCAGGAGGGTAACTGAGAAGGGGGGGACGTACTAAACACAAACCATTTCTGTCAGCCCGGAGATTTGTATGAGGAATTAAAAGGGAAAGAAGCAGGAGGCTGCAATGGGCAGCTCAGCGGCCAGGGTGATGAGAAAGGGGGTCCCTGGCACCAGAACTGCCCACCAGGCCAGGCTGGGAAGCTCCAGCCAGCATCTTCTGGAAAACACTGCACTGCAGCTCTGCCGCGCTCACCTGGCTCTAGGCAGCGTCATGATGCTGCTACCCCATGAGGCTGCTGACCAGAACAGAGTGAGCTGGGCTCCCTGCATGCAAGGCATGGGCTTCATCTTGGGCAAAAGCAGAGACCATAAATGGGAGCGAAATGCCCCACTCGAGAGGGTGAAGTGACAAGAATATGTCATCATATTTTCCTATCTCTAACCTACCCAGGGGACCCAAAAAGCAGGACAGCCACAGCTGGAGAGCCCTGCAGACAAATGGAAGGGGCCCACCACCACCTGGCCCTGGGAAACACCATTCTTTACCCTGCTGCCTGGGGAAGATGTGCTGGGTCACTGACCACTCTTCCCAGCGCTTCGTCTGCTCTGGTCCCAGCACATAAGTGCCCTCCAGAGGGGACAGTCCCAGAGACCCCCAGAAGGTGATCTGTCCTACAAGGGCAGAGCAAAGCCTCTCTCCCCAGGCAGGGAGTCAGAACCAAAAACCATTACCAGAAATCTATCCCAGGGCAAGAGGATCCCCAAAGACTCCCCTGAAACCCCCCCAGGTCTTCTACCTTCTAGCCTCCTCCCTCCTCTTTGCTGCCTGGCACTAAAGACCACAGAAGAAAATTTCCAACTCCCTGTCCCTGCCCAGTTTGGCCCCCTCCTGCCACCTCACAGCCATTGCCAGTGTTCTGGCGCCAGATCAGGTAAGTGCATCTTCCCGCATCATCTGCACCTTCACAGCTGGGTCAGTTCCGCCCATGCCAGACTGGAACCCGCTCCCTCCTCCACCTCCTAGGCCGGCAGCACCTGGACACCAGCCACTTTCAGGCGGGTGCGATCTCAGGACCAACTCGCCTAGGATTTCACATGAATAGCTAGAGAAAGCAGCAGAAGCACTGCAGCAAGGTGGAGGGCAGAGGCAGAGGCAGGGACCCAGCAACCAATGAGAGAGATGCCGCCCTGTCCGCCGAGGACCCCTCAGCACAGCCTCAGAGCTGGACGACAGAGTGACGCTGCGAGAGGTGTTCTGACGAGGCGAGGGGTGGTGATGAGCCACGACCAGAAGGATGGGCGGCGCGCAGACATTAAGGGAGGCCAGGCCAGGGAAAGGCAGTGGGGAGGGAAGGGCCTGAGTGCCCAGAGGGGCAGGGCGCGGTCCCGTGCGCACATGGACCAGGGGACAGGAGCGCGTAAGCAGCACGGGGCCCCGGGGGGGGGACGCTGGGCCCTGCATCTCCTGCTCACTCATGTCCCCATCAGCTGCCCCCTGCAGCAGAGGGAGGGAGGCGGGGCCCTAGACAGAGAGACCAGCCTCACGGAGGCTGAGCCAGGCAGAGCAGAGTGACAGGGAGGGCAAGAGGGGGCGGACAGAAGCCAGGTCCCCTGCACAGCCACTTCGGGGGGGTCTGCACTGGGGGAGGGGACAGGCTGCCCTGATGGTGGGGGTTTGGACACCCCAACAGATAACATCCAGGGCTGGGACAGGTGTGGAGACGTGGCTGAGGGCATCCTCGCCTCAGGGTGACAGTGGTGAGCGGAGGACGCCCCTACACTTGGCCCTTCATTTGATGCTCCCCTCAATCCCTTTCTACCTCCAGGGCAGGGGCGACTGCTCCCTCCTCACCCACCCAGGGAGAAACTGAGGCTTGGGCCAGGCCTCAGTTCCATGACGGGGGAGGAGGACTCAACCCAGACTGGCCGGGTCCTCCCGCAGCGGCCTTTCAGCATCACCGAGCCAAATATCAGCTCGTGACGGCCTCGAGCTGTAGAAGCCGTGCCTGAGTGCACGGTGTGCCGGAGGGAGCAGACCCCACCTCGCCCGGACACCTCCGCTGCCCACGGGAGGCCCTCGAGCGTGGACACTGGCTGAGATTCCAAATGAAGCAGGAGACTCCCACTGCATTCTGTGATCTTGGAGACCGTGGAGCCAGAGCTGCTGCCAGACTCGGGAAGCAGCAGGGCCTCCGGAGGGGTGACCCAGGCAAGGAGCGGCCCTCCACGCCTCGCTCGGCTGCTCGCCAGGCTGGATCTGAGAGACCCAGCCCCACGCCACACTTGTGGGTGACAGAGCCCACCTTCCTGGGCTTGAACATAAATAAAACCAGGTCAGGTGTGAGAAGTAACTTTTTTCCAAGTTACTAGAAGGTTAGTCTGTGTAGGTGACACAGTGAGGCCAGCCTCAGTGACGGGAGGAGCGCAGTGGCCTCTCATTGTGGCCGGAACATCGAGCCTTCTGAGTGAGCAAACATTGCGAAACACCTTGAAGGAAAGCTCAAGCCACCCGCCTTCCTACTCACCAAGCCCAGGTCGACAAAAACCATTTTATCTCAGGCCTGAAGTTAGATTCGGGCGCAGCTTACCATCTGCGCCATCACAGAAGTAGAACCTGGCGGGACTCCCAGGCCAGCTGCCTTGGCGGAAACAGGACCAGAAGGTCTGTTTAGGAAAGGAAGGCGGAAGGGTCCCGCTGGCGCGGACAGGTGCGTGTGGCGGCGGTGACCGCGCAGCACAGTCTGAACCGTGAGCCAGGGGCCCAGAACCGAGCAGGGCGAGAAGTCAGGTTAACTTGCCGGCCCTCGGCTGCTCCGGCCTCGCATCACCGACACGCTGCCCGGGGCCCCAGGGTCCCCTCCTCCACACCACTCCAAGCCATTCAAACTCAAGCCAGAGCTGGGGTGCAGGGAGGGGCTGCGTGCTGCCTGAAAGCTGAGGCAGCACCTGGAGGGGTCCCGTCCGTTCGGTAGGAGATCGGAGCAGTGCACTGGCCCAGCCTCCACACCAACCAACCGGTCCCCGCAGAGCTGGAACCAAAGGCTTCAGAACAAGAATGACACATGGGGCTCCCAACAGCCGCCGTGAACCAAAGACAAAACTTCAGTCTCGGGGCCCAGAACTAAGATCAGAAAACTCGCTTCCACTTCAGGGTCTGCCATTTAGAAGCTCTGTGACCTAAGTAAGACACTCAGCCTCTCTGACTTGGTCACACAGGGCTGGCAATAACTCAGCAGCTGCTTGAAACTGCATAGGGAACAGTACAAACCGGCTCTGCCACATGTGAGCTCCAGCTCCTCTCTCTCCGTTTCTGAATGTTGTTAAATAAGCCACTGCAACACTCTTTAAAACAACAACAACCCAGACACCAGGAAGAAGGCAAGGAGAAGAGGCCTCCAAGAACCTTCAGGGTGAGGGAGCCCATCCTCTAACCAGCCGTGTGGCCCTGGGAGACAGACTTCATGCCTGAGCTAGTTAGTTTTCTCATCTGCGAAATGGGAATGACCTTGTTCATGGTTTTCAAGGCAGCAAGGGCACTGCAGGGGTAGCCTGGGTCACATGATCTCACTGAGTCTGCTCTCCCATCAGGGAAATGACTGGCCGCAGGGGAAGAGGGCTGGAGAAAGGGCGCTTAAGGGCCCCAGGCACGCTGAGAGGCCCCAGCAGGGACAGCTGACAAGACAGACTCGGACAAAGGGAGCACCCGGCCCCCAAACCAAGAGAACCATCAGGGCCACAGAACCTTTCCCAAAACTGTATTGATGACCTCAAATAATACTCAACAAAGTGATGATGAGTCAATAAAAAGTGCTCATTTAGGGACTTCCTTGGTGGTCCAGGGGCTTCCCTGGTGGCTCAGAGGGTGAAACATCTGTCTGCAATGCGGGAGACCCAGGTTCGATCCCTGGGTCAGGAAGATCCCCTGGAAAATAAAATGGCAACCAACTCCGGTACTCTTGCCTGGAAAATCCCATGGACGGAGAAGCCTGGCAGGCTACTGTCCATGTGACTGCAGAGCCGGACACGACTGACCGACTTCACTCTCACTCTCTCTTGTTGGTCTAGTGATTAAGCATTCCAATGCATGCAGGCGGAGCCGGGGTGGGGGTGGGGTGTGCCTAGCAGAGGTTCAATCCCTGGTCAGGGAACTGGGATCCCACATGTCACACGGTATGGCCAAAAAATTTAAAGCAAGCAAGAAAGAGAAGTGCTCGTTTAAGTAAAACATGACCACCAGCCACACTCCTGTCTCCTGTCACCTCTACCATGCATGTGGTGGGTAACTCTGCAAGGACCCCAGTGCATCTCAGCATTTGACTGACTCCCCTTGGAAGGTGCTCTCACCAAGCACTCACCACGGCAGACGTCTGACATGGATTCCTTTAACAGCCCCCTCATCAACCCTCTGGTCATGACACTTGAAATCCTGCAGTCCAAATCCAGTGCCCTCCAAGCAAGACCTGTCAGCAGAGTCCTCCTCAAGGAATCAACTCTGACAAAGGTAGAAACAGGAACCACCCTTGCAGGACCAAACGCTGGGAAACTGCGGCTTCCTTCAGGGAAGCAGTGATGTGTCGGGCTGATGGGTAGTGTGTCCTCATCTCAGTCGAGGCCGGCACAGCACCAGGGCCCGGACTTCTGGGTGAGCCCTCACCACGCCCGGGGACGGGCAGCACACCTCCCACGGCCTAGGCACAGTCCCCCTAACTGACCACTCCCGCCTCCTGAAGTTGGCATGGGTTCACTCTACATACATGGAATAACTCTGGGAACCAACAGGAGTCATGTAGAATGTAGTGTTTTCCAATCCACAATCATGTTTTTTCCACTAATATGTCACGGAGATAAATGCAAGCAAATCCAAGACCCTGAAAACTAGCCTAACAACACAGTCTAAGTGCTTCAAAGTCATCAGCCAGCTGGGTCCACGGTCACACTTTAAGAAAGTGACAAATGGCCAGCTGGTTTCCAACTTCACACATCTGACTTGCCAGAGAAGAACCTATGAGTAAGCACTGCTCACAGGGACAGCCAGGCCAAAACTCACAGCAGGTGAGGTGATCTTGTCCTGTCAAGAATGTGATGGGTCACTCCCGGGAGAAGCAATGACCACACCGCAGTGCCATCCTGGTGAGCAGACAGCACTCAGGTAGCATCCTGTGAGAGAGCTGCCGAGGTTAATCTGCACTGGAGTGAGCCCCAGTAAAAGACACACACCCCCCAACAAGAAAAGGTGATGAATATGGTACAGACTGAGAAGATAGTGCAAGTGGCTAAAACACAAGAGAAGTCCCCAAGAAAACAAAAATGAGAGATTTTCTTTGCCCAGCACTGCTATAGAATTAGGAAGAATAAGACAATCTAGTGTGCAAAAGGATGCGGGAAACATCCTGGGACACACTCACAGATGTGGCAAGAAAAGTCAGTTGTTGTTGGACTTCCTTGGTGACGCAGTGGGTGAGAATCTGCCTGCCAACGCAGGGGACACAGGTTCAATCCCTGGTCCAGGAAGATTCCACATGCCTCGGAGCAACTAAGCCCACGTACCACAACTTCTGAGCCTGAGCTCTAAAGCTGGAGAGCCACAACTACTGAGCCCGCGTGCCCTCAATGAAGAGCAGCCCCTGCTCGCCCCAAATAGAGAAAGCCCATGCAAAGCAACGAAGACTAGGGACAGGCAAAAATAAACAATTACTATAAAATAATTTAAAAAAATTTTAAAGGCAAGTCAGCTATTGTTGGGGGTGGTGGGGAGCAAGGTACAACCCACAGGCTGGCGGAGCTCCCCCGGCCCTCCCTCGAGTCTGTGGTCAGGCTGGCCAAACGTCTTGGGCACTTGCCAGTTGCTCAGCTGGAGTCCTGGGGTGGGACCTGAGGGGCCTCGGCACTCAGCAGGGTGTGCTCTGGGGGAGTGAGGTACTTCCCACTGGTCTATCTGACACACCTGGCTGATGTCGAAGAGCTGGCCGCACTGTGTAAGAGCGAAACAAAGTTGGAAACCACTGAACCGGGAAGGGAAGGCCCAGTCAAATCCACAGGCTTGTGGCAGAGGCCTGGTGGGTGCCAGGTCCTCTCATGCACTCTGTCCCTGGGAAGCATCCTGGGCTCCAGGAGGGCGCTTCCCGGTGGGCAAGGAGGAGGAGAGGCAGCAAGGGCACTGATAGCAGAGAGACATTTTTTTGGCACACGGCACAGGCTTATGGGATTTTAATTCCTTGATCAGGGATCAAACCCACACCCCCTCCCCCCACCCCCCGCAGTGACCGCTCAGAGTCCTAATCATGGAACCACCAGAGAATTCCCCAGGAGATTTTCAAAGAAAGTCTTGGGCAGCCAAGGAGAGAATGCTGTGGCCTCAGCAGTGGGACCCCAGGAACCCCGTGACTCACACCCGGCGGCCCACAAGGGTCCCCAGGAGCTGTAAGTGGCACCACCGCCCAGCTGGCCGAGATCAGGGCTTTGTTAACAGGGGGCAGACACTCCACGTTAGGCCACCAAACGTCCCAGAGCTCTGTAGGACAGGAGGGGCCCCATCACTGCGGCTGGATATCCCGCTAAGGAGCCACACACCCAGTCCAATGGCCAGTGACGCCCGGGGGCTCCAGGAAAGCAGCGGACCCAGAGAGAGACACGGCGGCCCTGGGGTGATGGGCCGTGAGAACACAGGGCAGGCCCCGTGTCTGTGGGTGCCGAGAGGCTTCCGGGAGCCGCGACCACAGCGCTATCTATGCTGACAGAGCGCTTTCCGAGAGTCGTGGTGTGACAGGAGGGAGTCAGAAGGCAACAAAGGGCATCGAGGGTGTCGGGGCAAGGGGCACAGACCCCTAGGGAGGGCAGGGTGCAGACCTGCACCTACGGCTCCAGGTGGAGGCCCTTGTGAGTAGCGAACCTCGCCCTGTGGCATGCTGGTGATGGCGGTGCTGCAGGCCGCTGGGGCAGCTGGAACCAGAGTGAGCCCGCCTCAGTCAACCTTGCAAACGGGGACCCCCCCCACGGAAAACCCTGCAACCAGCCAAATTAGGAGCAAACCTGTAGAGTCTCAAAAAGGACATGTCAGGACCCCAAACAGCGGCCTTTGGGGTTTCCCAAAACCCTATCCCGTGAAGGAGGACAAACAGCAGTGACACTACCCGCCACAGCCCACACCTCCAGGACAGAGAAGCAGGAAGGCAGGGCAAGCGGCACGGTCAACGCTCCGCGCGCAAACTCCACAACCTTCCCCTTTTGCTTCTGAGCCAAATGAGGGAAGAGGTTCCGGGCCCATAAATGCAGAATCCAAAAGCCCCTGGAAGGGAGAGCACTCAGCAGCCTGGCGAGGTTTGCGATGCCCAGGGAGGGGCCTGGTCACTGGGAATGATTCAGGGCTCCACGCAGATGCCCCATGGCTGCCATCTGAGGTGCCTCCACCACAGGCAGGCTGAAGGGGCTGGAGCATCCTGGCAGTGGGAGGATACTGCCTGGGACCCCACGGGGCCAGCATCTCACCAACAGCCGCGAGCTCCTGGGCAGAGCTGGCCCCAACCCCCCAGGGCACGGGCCACCCAGCAGGGCCCCCGGCCCCCACCAGGGTGGCCCATCACCTGCTTGATAAAGTGGCACGTTATAGCTGATGAGGGACTCCCTGGCCGTCCAGTGCAGCCAAGTGCTGCAACTAAAGACCCTACGAGCCCCAACGAAGAACCAAGGTCCTGCAGGGCTGCAACCAAGACCGGCGCAAGCAAATAAATGAATACATAAACACTGGACTTCCCTGTTGGCTCAGAATCCGATCCCGGATCCGGGAAGATCCCACATGCCGCAGCGCAATGAACCCCGTGAGCCACAATTATTGAGCCTGTGTTCTGGAGACTGGAAGCCTCAACTACTGAGGCCCAAGTGCCCTAGAGCCCAGGCTCTCTAACAGGAGACCACTGTAATGAGGGGCCCCACTGCAGTTAGAGAGCAGCCCCCGCTCATCAAAACCAGAGAAAAACCTGCACAGTAACAAAGGCCCAGCACAGACAAAAACAAAAATATAAAAATAAATAAATAGAGACTTCCTTGGTGGTCCACTAACTAAGACTGTGCTCCCAATGTACAGGGCCCAGGTGTGATTCTTGGTCAGGGAGCAAGATCCCGCATGCCACAACTAACAGATCCTGCACGCCACCACTAATAATTAATTGTTTAAAAAAAATATATTTAAAATAAGTAAAAATAAAGCTGATTTTATTTGGTAAAAAGGGAAGCCGGCTGAAAAAGAAAAAGTGTTAAACTCAGCATCACAGGCCAGGCCCAGGCCCACCACAGGGCAAGTGCTAAGCAGTGGTCTGAGAGCTTTCTGGATGTCCACCCCACAGCCCCGCACTGCTGCCCCGGGCAACTCCAGAGGGAACTTTACCTCCACTTCACCACCCTGGGGTGAGAGCTGGGACAAAGCCAGTGAGGAGGAGGAGGCGGGGCTTTTATTTTTGGAAAAGGAATCTGGCAGAGCTGGAGGACGGGGAAGGGAGGGAATCAGACACAGGCAGCTGAGGAGAGCCCCCCACCGGGAAGACTCACGGCCTCCAGGGCAGGGCTCTCCCTGCGGAGGGAGCTGAGCTGACAGCATCCTGGATCCGGAGCAGGATGCTGGCCCCTGGAACGACAGAACAGACTGTGCCCAATGAATTCGACATGGGGACCACACAGGAGCCGCGCCCCTCCTCGACATGGTCCCACCGCGAGTTCACAGAACACGGTTCGCCCTGCTGCAGCAGGGTGTCAGCGCGGCCCCAGACGCTGCGACAGGAGCACACGCACCTCAGAGGACACACGGCGCGCGGGGGCACGGGGAGAAGCAGGCCTCTGAACACAGACGGCAAGGGCAGGAGGGAGAAGCCCGTGAAGACCTGGAGCAATCAGACTTGGCCGCCTGGTGGAAAAACTTGGCGAACAGATGGGGGTTTGGGATGGACACGCACACACTGATGTATTTAAAATGGATAACCAACAGGGTGCTACTGTGTAAGCACAGGGGACTCTGCTCGGTGTGAAGTGGCAGCCTGGAGGGGAGGGGAGTTAGGGGGAGATGGATACATGCGTATGTTTGGCTGCGTCCCTTTGTGTCCACCTGAAACTATGGGAACATTGTTAATCGGCTATAGTCTAACGCAAAATATAAAGTTAAAAAAAAAAGACCCAGAGGACAAGGGTTTGAGGCACAGGCACTCAGCCATTTCCTGAAGCCTCTGCCTTGCAGTGGCGCGTGCGGGCCACCCTCCCCAACACTCTGGCCTCTCACCCTGATCTTGGCCCACCTGGAAGAGGACGGGCCTCCTGGAGTGGAGGCTCTTCCTCACCACCTGCTCTGGCCCCAGGAGATCCACTTTTCCAACAGGTCCCAGCAAACATTCCTTCTCCAGCAAGCCCTCCTGACCTGCGGTGGAATCTGAGCCCAATGGACTATGGCTCTTCACTCAGAACCCGTGCGGCCTGGCACTGGGCCAGGCGCTGCCAGGCTGCGGATGCCACTCCTGGGGCCTGGCTGCAGCCCACCCAAGGCAGAGAACAGGCGCCCTGGGCCAGACGCCTGGGGCCAACCAGGACCCGCCACGTCCATGTGCCACTGGTCTATCCCTTACAGTCAGGGTCTCCCCGGGTCTGGGGAGGGCCTGTCAGATGGCTGTCGTGTGCAGAGGACACACATACACACACTGCTTCGAGCATCTCAGGCCCTGGAAGACAGGTGCCCGGGCACTGTGCAGACAAGCTGGGGCAGTGCTGGGGGCCAGCCACCCTGCTGAGGGATCTGCCCGTGTGGGCTGGCTGATGCCACTCTTGTTCTGTTTTTTAAATGCCATCTTGTGACTCTCTGAGTTACCAAAGTTTCAGGGCACATCCTGAGTGACAATGATGACACGGGGATCGCTGTTGTAAATTTCCCCTAAATTTTCCGCAGACTTCAGGATTCCTCCTGGACGCCTACATGAAACTGCGGTGCACATCTGATTTCTGTCACATTCATCTATGACTGGGCCGGAAAGGGAAGCAACTTGAGGCTCCAGAACCCACAATCCTAGCATCCGGTTTTCAGAGGAGCAGTAACCCTCTTCCCTCCAGAACTGGCTGGCTTGCCAGGCCTATGGAGCCCAGCAGCCAGGCCTACCACCAGCTCGGTACCCCGCACAGGTTAATCTACGGGCTAATAAGTAACAAGCAAAATACGAGGCCGGATTTTAAAGAGTTCCGCAGGCTACATCCTGCCTAAGGCCGTGATTCACAAGGCTCTGTGCACTGGGCTAAGCCCCCACTCCCCACCTCTAACGCTCCCAGTGCTGTCACGGGAAATGCTCCCTACACTGCCTGCTCTGCAAAGCCCGGTACAGCCACCCCCAAGTCCTGCCACCCACGGTCCAGTCGACAGGCTCCAGGGGCCCACTGAGACCCTGTCACCCTGAGCAGCAGAGGAGTCGGCTGGTCTGAGGTCTACAGTGCTGGCACCCGGGAGACTCTTGGCCTAGAGCTCCAACAGAGAAGCAAATGCCTCCCTTTCAGAGACGCCTCAGGCCTTGACTTCTGCAGACAGCAAGGGATGTGGCCTGGAAGGAAGGGACAGACCCCCGCAACACGACCCGTATCTCGCAAGGGGCCAAGCTGAAGTCCAGAGTCCAGTCAGCCCCCCCTTCCCGGTCCGGCTCGTGCACTGCGCCCTACAGCTGGTCTCCTACCCGGGCCCGCACTGACGGAGGGACGGGGCTCAGACACCCAGAGCCTCTGCACCCAGGCCTGCGGGGTGCCCACCAGAACGTGGGGCCGGAGGCCGCCAACCCAGGTCGGCAGGCTGGCTCAAAGGCAGCCCGGGTCCGCCAGGGTGAGGCATCCTGCTGTCTGCCCCAGGTCTGGGCCGTGAGTCCTCCGGGGCCTGCTCCAACGCTGCTGCGCTCGCCCAGCCCTGAGCTATGCAGTAACAGAGACACCTACCCTGGGTGCTCGCTCCTGAATGGCTGAGCCCTGGGACAACAGCACCAGGAGCTCCAAGGAGGTGCGGAGAGACACCAGGTCCACTCAGACCAGCCGCTCCCCTGGGCTGAGCGGTGCCCTGCAGATCACACACTGGTCATTCCTGTCACACAGCGCCGGGCCTCGGAATTCTCCTATGCGAGACCAAGACCAGGAGGAGTCGAGGCAGACAGCAGGAGCCGTGCGAAGGTCCCAGGATGAGGTACAATGAGAGGCCTGGCTCTGGAGCCCAGACTTTGCAGGATCACCTTCAACCCCTGCGGGAAACAGGGTCCAGAGCCTTGTGCCTTTGCATCCCTGCATCAGCCCACCTTCTGCAGACAACCCGTAAGCCTCACCCTGCGCACTTATGCACACACTGGGAGACTCCACTCTTGGCCCCACTCTTATGGCCCAGCTCACCTGGCGGGGGGCGGGGGGCGGGGGGTCAGTTATTAACCTCACCCACCCAATGGTAAGAAGGGGCCCTCCCCACAGAGACATCAGAGGGCAGGGCTAAGACCAGGGAGGGCCAGAACCACGTACCACCCATCCTACAATCGAACCCAAACACTACCTCAGAATCCTTAACACAGCTCCACTTCCTGTCAGGAGAAGCTGGCCCAGATCACCAGATCTCTACACACACGGCCCTGGACTAGCAAGTCTCTGGCACAGCAAAGGGAGCGAGCAGGGGCCTGATGCCCTCTTCTGAGCAGGCTGGAGACAAGTCGGACACAGCCCGCCAGGGCTGGCTGTCCTTGTCCCGCTTGCCAGATCTACTGTGAGCTGAGCGTATTTTGCTGGAACGAGCAGACATCTGTGAGCGTCCAATACCAAAAATAGTACAACCAGGGGAAGAAGGAACACATCCTTCTAGCTGTGGCCTGCCCCAGCCTCAGACATCTCTCAGCAGTCTCTCCACCCTGAGGTGTCCCCCGTATCATCCTCCGTGGACCGACCCCTCCCCTCAAATTCCCCCTACACCATCCTTGCACGTCCTGCAGCAGCTCAACAGTTCCATCCAATTCTAAAAAGGAAGAAGTGACACTATCAGATAACCGCAAAATCATGCCTTTTCTGTGACAGAACCCAGAAACCACAGCCCCTTGGCAGAGGCCTGCCCAAGAAGGCCTTCTCTGGGATCTAGTTCAGACTCACCCACAGATGGCGCCCATCAGGATCTAACTACAGGTGGCATTGGCCCAGAACTGAGAAAGCGCCAAAGGGTCACCAAAGCCACAAGCACGGACCCTGCCTGTGAGTGCTCTCTCCTGGAGAACGGGAGATGCCTGCTGCCCGCCGTCTCCACACCAGGGACCCATCTGAAACCACAGTTACCTGACTGTTCCTCAGGGCGGGTAGTACACACTCGAAAACACCGTGTGAACAACTGACCCCTTGCTGGACCAGCCCGGCCTTACACCCAGGGGGCTGAGGCAGAGGGATCCGTGGGGGGGGCGGGGGGGGGTGTTCCACCAGAGCCTGACTCGGATCAGGGGCAGACCCCCGCCCTCCCAGCTTTCCCAGGGACTCGCGCACAGCTGTTCCCACCCAGGCTGCGCAACTATGTTTTCCCAAGTTCACCAGAAGGTCACAAACGAAAAGGCCAGGCCCACTGGAAGCTGCGCCAAGCCTGACACTGTGCCTGAGGAAAGCTGCTACCAGGAAAGCCAGCGCCTCCCACGAGGGGCGGAGAGCACACAGAGCCTGCGTGAAACAGGAGTGCAGGCAGGCCCGACTGGACCCCCTCGGGTCAGGCTCGCCACCACCCTCTAGACATTCCCATTCGTGAAATGAAGGAGCGGGACCAGAAGAGCCGCCTGAAGCACGGGCCCAGCCTGAGACACGACACCACGCTGTCTGCCGGGGCTCACAGGCGGCTCACAACAGCACAGGGGCCGAGCGCCTGAGTCTGCCCCAGGACAGCGCCGTCTGCTCACACACCCACCCAGCACTCCAGACCCATCGCTGCAGGCCTCCTCCGTGAGGGGCCAGAGGGTCGCCGTCTCAGGCTCAGATGGCCAGACAGGCCCTGACGGGAAAGTCTGCCTCCATCACAATGAGACAGCAGCCAGCCGCCGCCGCTGCACCCAGTGACACTCTCTTTACAAACCCTCCTGTGAGACTCCAAGGCTGGCACTGAAGAGGAACGTGCCTAACAGCGACATCATCGGCATCCTTACCTGAGCCTGCTCATCTAACCTGGTGGCAGACTGCCGGCACCTTGGTTTTGCAACACTGGGCACAACAGACTCAGCTTCTTCATGCGCAGAAGGTGGCCCCGGGAGTCCTACCACCAACCCCACAGATAACGGGAGCAGCCAAAGGGGACATGGCGCAGGCTCACTGCCAGGACCTTGAGAACGTGGCAGGGAAGCACCAGCCAACGCGCGCAAGACCAAGCTGAGCTTGCCCCCACTCTGGCCCCGTGAGTCAGGCTGCCATAACTCGGTTCAGTGGGCGCTCCCCTTGGTGGGAGTGTGGCACTGGGACCCTTAAATCACTTCCTCCAGATGTGGGGAGAACCACAAAGTCCACAGCAGGAAGCTGCATTTCCCCAAAAAGTCACTGTTGAAAAAAAAGGGAGGGGGGAATTCTCTGGTGCTGCAGTACATGGGACTCCGTCTGTCAATGCAGGCGACATGGGTTCAATCCCTGGTCCAGGAAGATTCACTTGCCACTGGGCAACTAAGCCCGTGAGCCACAACTACTGAAGCCAGCATACTCTAGGGCCCACAAGCCACAACTACTGAGCCTGCACGCTGCAACCACTGAAGCCCGCTCACCCAGAGCCTGTGCTCCGCAACAAGAGAAGCCACTGCAACAAGGAGCTCAAGTGCCCCAGGAAGAGCAGCCCCCACTCACCACACCTAGAGAAAGCGGACACTCAGCAACAAAGACCCAGCACAACCGAAGAAGTTAAGTAAAATACAAATCAGTTAAGTTTTAAAAAGGGGGAGAGAGTATTTCCCTGCTGATCCAGTGGCTAAGACTGTGCTCCCAATGCAGGGAGCCGAGGTTCAATTCCTGGTCAGGCAACCAGACTGCCACATGCTACAACTCAAGATCCCAGAGGCAGCAATGAAGAGGAAAGATCCCGAATGCCACAACTAAGGCCTGGTGCAGAACAAATAAACAAACATTTTTTAAAAAGGGAGGAATTTCCTGGCAGTCCAGTGGTTAAATAAAGAAGGAAATGGAGGTCCACTGCAATACTCTTGCCTGGGAAATCGCATGGGCAGAGGCCTGGCAGGCCACAGCCCCTGGGGTCTCCAAGAGTCGGACACAATTTAGCAACCAGACCGTCACCCACCAGCAGCAGTTAGGACATGGTCACTGCCAGGGCTCGGCTTCAATCCCTGGCTGGGCAGCTAAGACCCTGCAAGCCTCTCGGTGTGGCAATAGGTCAATCAATTTAAAAAAGGGAAAAGGAAAAAGAAACCTGGTCAAGGAATTAAGATCCTACAAGCTGCATGGCACGGTCATAAATAAGTAAGTAAATCGTTCCTTTTTTAAAGGGAAAAGGAAAAAGGAACCTCCTGGCCTACTTACGCTCCGCAGGGCAGTGGGACAGGGCACGGTGCCTCTGGGCCCCAGCGGTACCCCCACCAGGAAGCAGACATGACAGAGTGGTCACCCCAACCAGGGCCCGTGGGTCCCCTCAGATCAGCCTCCCTGGACCGAGGGGACCAAGGGTGTGTGGCCAAGGCGCACATACATATACACACGTGCACACACACCATGCAAGAGGAGGGGAGGCAGAAGGACCAGACGGGGGCCCAACTTCCCCTGCAGGAGCCCCACCACCCAGAGGCAAGCGGCGCGGTTGGCCCACAGGGTCCTCCTGCTGGCCTCCCCAGGCACCTTCACCCAGGCCCTGAGGTCAGGTCAAGCACAGGAGCGGGGACAAAAGCACTAGAGGTATTGAAGGCTGAGGCTCAGCCTGCACCCGCCCAGTGCCCTACAAAGGGCAGTTCCAGGCCCTTGGGGTCTCCAGGCCGCTTCCCACCTGGAAGAAAGCCCATTTTCAAAAACATTCCCTCTGTGATTCAACATGGGCCCCAAACGGCGAAACTGACAAAAGCAGAGCAGATTCTGCCCCATCCAGGTTCGGGACCAGGGAAGGGTCCGGCAGCCTCAGGTGCCTGGAGGGAGGCGCCCAGCCCCTCCCGGTCACATGAGCTCAGGATCTCCGTCTGGGTTTAGGGGAGTGGGGAGCGCAGAAGTCTTGCCTCTGGGAGGTCAGGAAGTAGAGAGGGTGGCCGAGAGCTGAGCTGCCTGGGCTGACTCATGTCACACACTCCCACTCTTCCCTGGCCCTCACCCGGCTCTGCCTGCCCCTTCCTGACAGGTTTTCTAGACTACCTAAGTTGAAAGTGTTGAAAACTTGAAAGTGTTAGTCGCTCAGTTGTGTCTGACTCTTGGCGACTCCATGGACTGTGGCCCACCAGGCTCCTCTGTCCATGGGATACTCCAGGCAAGGATACTGGAGTAGGTTGCCATGCCCTCCTCCAGGGGGTCTTCCTGACCCAGGGATCAAACCTGGGCCTCCTGTATTGCAGGCAGATTTTTTTTTTTACTGCCTGAGCCACCAGGGAAAAAATCACCCAAGGTACTTACTGACTCTCCCAACTTAAGTGATCCAGGTGCTGACTGGGCCGGGCTCCCGCACCGTCACCGCCATCTCTGCTCATCACTGTTCTCCTCCCCTGGTCACTGCATCACCACTGACCACAGCTTCTCGTTCAGGGCGGGGCCGTACCTGCTCTCCCTGCCCTTCCTGTCATCTGCTCCCAGGTGACCCTGCTCAAGATCATCCCTCAGGCAGGCCTTGAAGTCGTGTATGTATTAAGTCACTTCAGTCGTATCCAACTCTTTGTGACCCCATGGACTGTAGCCGGCCAGGCTCCCCTATCCATGGGATTCTTCAGGCAAAAATACTGGAGTGGGTTGCCATTTCCTCCTCCAGGGGGTCTTCCCGGCCCAGAAATCAAACCCATGTCTCTTATGTCTCCTGCACTGGCAGAGGGGTTCCTTACCACTAGCACCACCTGGGAAGCCCTTGAAGCCAGCCCAAGCCTACCCCAAGTGTGGGTGCCAACACGCCCCGTTCTGCTGGGGCCAGGTTCCCTGTCACCCTCAACCAGGGAACTCCCAAGCCTATCAAGCGCCAGAGGCCCTCCAGACTGCAGCTCTCGTAAGAGAGTCACAAGTATCTTCGTGCATTTTAAAGGCTCCAAGACCACCTCTCACTCGTCAGAATGGTTACTGCCAACGAAAGAGAAGACAGCAAGTGTTGGTGAGGATGTTCACTCACCAGGCTCCTCCGTCCATGGGGATTCTCCAGGCAAGAATACTGGAGTGGACTGCCATTTTCTTCTCCAGGGGATCTTCCCAACCCAGGGATCAAACCAGCGTTTCTTAAGTCTACTGCAGTGGGAGATGGGTTCTTTCCCACTAGCACCACCTGGGAAGCCTATCAAACCTGTAGAGGCAGACAACAGAACTGTGGCTGCCAGGGGCTGAGGGGGGAGAAAGCGGGAGCTGAACGAGCTCTGGGGACGGGTGATGGTGACGGCTGCCAAGTCACGTGAACGTACTTCGTGGCACTGAACTGTGTGCTTGAAAATGGTTAAGATGGCAAATGTATGCTATGTGAATTTTATAATTCAAGATAAAAGATAACAACAATAAAAAGAATATTAAGGCTCTGAGAGGTCCCAGGTTTAAGACTGGGATTTACTGGTCTTAGCATTGGCAAGGCCTCCCTGACCACAACCTGCCCCAGTCCTGCCTGTCACAGGAGGAAGCCCCCAGGGGAAAATGTTCATACACAGAGTGAAGTCAGGCATGGGGCTGAGCCTTCCACAGGGAGCCCAGGAAGGGGTGGCAGCCATCTACACCCACACAAAGAAGAGCAGCCACAGCAACTCACTCAGGTCTTCCCTGGATGATGAAATTAACCCCAGCTTCCGGCCAGGCACCCCTTACCCCCACCTCCTCCGGCTGCCCCCCAACCCCCAGTCTCCCTCCTTCAACTGCTCTCTCGAATCTCACGCAGACATTCCTGGCCCTCCCCGTAGGGTTTCACTTGCCCTGCATCCCCAGGGCACCTCCTGCCCATTGCCATTGTGTTTCTCTCTCTCTCATCTCGTCTCCCACCTCGTCACCATGCCCTCTGCTGGCCTCCCCCACAGGGATGCAGAGGCTGTAGGGCAAAGCCAACTTAGTCCATCTAATAAACAGGACATGGAGGCCACGAGCACACATCCACGTGGGCAGAGAGACAGGCCAGGGACTCCTCAGGCCCTTCATGCCCATGTCCTGCCACTCCTGCCCAGAAAGAAGCCATAGGGTCCAGGAAAGGGCAGGGGTGGACCCTTACTACTCAGCTTTTACACACCTTTGCCAGGGCCACACGCAGCCAAGCTGTTGATGGAGGGGAGAGAACTCCCCCGTCCCCTGCAACCTGGGGAGCAGCATTTTCGAATGGAGGGAGGTCTGACCCCTCGAGGCTGCCCTCGTGTGATTCCCCAAAGGCCACATGCTTGGGCACAACCTGAAGGCAAAGACAGAGCCACCACAGCCTGGGCTCTGGGCCTGGCTCCTCATGCTCCGCCATCAGCAGCCACCAACCCAGAGGGCTCAGCAGTCAGCCTGCGGCCCAGTCAGACGTGTCTCCAGAAACCTGGTCGTGCCCTCCTGTCCCCCTCAACTCCAGCTGGGCTCTGCTCACCGGCTGCCCCACCACCACTGTCCACAGAGACCACAGACGGGGCCCAGCTCCCTCCGACACGGTGCCTTTGCAGGCACAGGGACATAGCTCAAAAAGACAGGAAATTCACTTCATCTAGCTATCCTTCACTTTACAAAGAAACCTTTGACAGCACAGACAAAGAAGTCGGTATTTACACTCTGAAGGCCTTCACATTCTCAGGTCGTTTCTGGACGCACATACACACGCAAGGGGAGGCGGGGTGGTCAGCATCCATATGCCTCCCCTGCCTGACCTGGGAGGCCAGCACACCTGCAGGGGTGGCTTCAACCAGGGAAACTGAGGCTGGGGAAGAAGCCCAGGGCCCCCATGTGGTCAGCAGGAGCTGGCTGGAGCCAGGCCACCTGATCCCAACGTGTAGCCTCCTTCGACAGAGACACCTCCTTGTGAGGACATCCTCCCGGCATATCTAAGATGGACAGAGTGCGGCCAGGCAAACCATGAGGAGCTGACACCCCCTCAACAGGCGTAGGCTGCAGAAAGCAGGGGTACCGGGAGAGCACACACTCGGGACAGGCGTCCCTGGGCCGCGCCTCAGCTTCCCGCGCTGCAGGCCTACCTTCAGGAGAGCCCCGATGAGGGGCCAGCCACAGTGCGCGCGGACCTCAGCCTGCAGCCACCAGCAGCTTACGCATTTCTCGAAAGCAGGGCAGGCCAAGGCAGGCTGAGCTACCCCAGGACTGCCTGTTTAGGAGTGTGCCTAGGAACCACGGGAAGTGGTAAGCAGGCCTTGGGCCCCGACCCAATGTTCTCTGTGCGTGGACAGCATAGCCCACTTGCTTGTCTGCCCAGGAAGCTGACTAGGGGTGACACTGACCCCCAAATGCCATCTCAGGTCCAGGGCCCAGCCTTGGTTCTCCCAGCATCCAGAACATCCACTGTCCAGGAACTGGTCAAGGCCAGCACAATCGAGGAAACCTGCCATCCAACTGCCCCCGAGCCACGAACACAATCCAAGAACCAGAAAAAGAAAGGCTGCTGGCTTCCACGGCTGCCACATCCATTCAAAACCACCTCTAAATTGCACTCGTTAGGACTCTGGCAAGAAGCTCATGACATCTACACCCTGAGACAAAGGCAGCAACCCAGAAAGACACAGGCCCTGCGGCAGCCATCGCCACGGCCACACACACACGTCGCCCACCTTCCTCGCGCCCTCGTCGTTCACCCACCGCAGACCCACAGCAGCTCTCTGATGGGCCACAGCCGCCTTCCTCCCCTGCCAAGAGTCACTCCAGAGGCAACCACCAGCGTCTCCTAAAGCCCTGCACAACCTGACTCTCACAAACCTAGCTCAGGCATGACAATAAGCCAGGAGCACAAAGGCATTTCCGCTCTGTGCCCAGAGTCAGGAAAGGTTAGATATGTCCACCTTCCCCACCCAGGTACAGGTGGCAGCCCCAATACTCCCACATCTGTCCCCTCGCCTGACCCCACGGGACCCCAGCTCAGGCATCCAAGTTTCTACCCCCAGTCTCCCCTGCTCCACGCCTGACCGAGCTGACAGTCCAACACCCCAAAACAGACCATATCCCTCTTGGGTCTCGATTTCATCAGACAAGAGTTCAGTTGCTCAGCACCTGCAGCCCTCGGCTCCGCTCCTCTCTGCAATTCTGCATGTCCACACAGCCCTCACTCAGCCAGGGCAGAGGACAAGGCTCCAGGCACCTGGGAATCCCCAGGATCCGTGCGATGCCAGAGGACTACAGACCTGTTCAGAGTCTGCACCGCAGGAGCAAACGCAGCCACTAAAAAGCAAAGCTTAGCACTGTGATTTAAAGAGGAAAAAAAAAAGTTTATACAGTTTTAGGGAAGAATTGAGACCTAAGATTATATAAGGGGCTTCTCTGGTGGTTGAGTGGTTAACTACTGAGCAGTGATTTTGGAGTCCAAGAAATTAAAATCTGTCACTGCTTCCACTTTTTCCCCTTCTAGCTGCCATAAAATGATGGGGCCAGATGCCATGATCTTAGGTTTTCAGGGTTTTTTTAGTTTAGTTTTTTGAATGTTCCGTTTTAAGCCAGTTTTTTCCATTCTCCTCTTTCACCCTCGTCAAGAGGCTCTTTAGTTCCTCTTCACTACTGAGCCTGCAAGCCACAACTAAAGAGCAGCCCATGCCCAGCAACAAAGACCCAGCACTCCTAAAAGTAAATATTTTTTAATCAATAAAACTTTATATTAAAAAAAAAGACTATATGAGAACACCACTGTGATAACTCAGTGCCTAGATGCAAGAAAGAGGAAGGCACCAAGGTGTCAACAACAGTCCATGGGAACAGGGAATCACTAGTATTCATCACTGAGCTATACTGCTTTTATGGTAAAGAGAAAGAAATTCTGACACATGTCACTTTTAAATAGGAGTTCAGTGACCCCACAGGTTTCCCTGATAGTTCAGTTGGTAAAGGATCTGCCTGCAACGCAGGAGAGCCCGGTTCGATTCTGGGTCGGGGAGATCCCCTGGAGACGGGGCAGGCTACCCACTCCAGTATTCTTGGGCTTCCCTGCTGGCTCGGCTGATAAAGAATCCGCCGGCAATGCGGGAGACCTGGGTTCAATCCCTGGGGAAGGAAAGGTTACCCACTCCCGTATTCTGGCCTGGAGAATTCCATGGACTGTATAGCCCACGAGGTTGCAAAGTGAGACACGACTGAGCGACTTTCACATCACTTCAGTGACCCCACAAACTTCCCACACCCGTGAGGACCCCTCCCCTCTGGAGGGGTTGTGGCGAGTCACCGACACACCCTCTGACCTGGTGACTCAGCCGGGAGCCACATCTCAGTGGGGCCAGGGAGGGCCCAGCTGGGAGGGTGTAATTAGCATCAGACTCCAGTGCAGCCTCTGAGTGTGGGGACAGGAGGTCTCCCCCTGGATGCTTTACTTGGACACCAGCTTCCTCATTAAAAAGCAAAGTGACAGAACTGTACGTCGTGGCTGTCTGTGCCACTTACTACATAACTGGTCAGAGGCTGTCTCTGGAGGGACTGTTCTAGAATACATCCATTTGGGCTCTGGGTGACTGCAGAGTGGCCATGTATTGCAAAAGATGAGATCTCAGACAACTCCGGGTCACACAAGCCACCGAGAAGAAAGAAGACCAAAAAGAAAGGCATAGAGGCAGAGCAAGGGAGCGAGGCCCTACAAACGAGGAAGCCGCGGAGGCAAACCCAAAGGCGCAGGACGCACTGACCGCCGGGCACGGCGAGCAGCGCTGCTGCCACAAAGACGCAGCTCTCTAAAAACCAGGGTCTGCTCTGGGACCAGGAGAAGCAGTCTTGTTTTTCAAGGACTTCCCAGAGATGTCACAATCCGGGTATGATGTCAAAACTACTTCAAGGGTGATGAACTCTGGCCTTGCCGATGAGTCAACAGAGGATGGGTTTCCGAGAGCCGACGACTGTTTACACACAGTCACCATGGCGAACGGCTGTCGGAAACCCAGTCAAGGGTCACAGCGGCCGATGAGGGGCTTGGCCCCTCACACACAGCCTCACAGGCTAGCCGCAGAAATGACCAGCACTCACCCCACACCCGAGGCTGCTCGCCTGCCCTCAGTACCTGTGAGGCATGCGCCTTCTGGGAGGGGCTCCCCGCCCTTCAGAGGGGGCAAAGCTCAAGGCCACACACTGCATCCAGCCAGGGGCCCGACTCCTTCTGGAGACTCAGCCTCCCAGAGTCTTGACCCGTGTCCTCACCTGAGCAATGGGACCCGCTCCCTACTTGGGGCTGACAGCCAGGAGACGAGATGAGTCACGTGTACGGCTCAGGACAGAAGAGCACGTGGGGCACGACCCACAGGCACTGGTTACCACCTGCAGGCTTTCTCAAGGGACAGGGGACACAGGACTGTCACAGCTGGCAACCTCAGGCACCTGCATGGCCCCTCACGTCACCAACACTCCAGGGGCCTAGAATGCTGGCATTTCATAAGGACTGGAGACCACAGTGGGACTCCCTTTCAGAGCTAAGTCCTAGTGGCTCAAACTCCCTCCTAACTTGAGAGGCAGCCTGGGCCAGTGAGGACAATCCAAGTGACCTCAGCAAGCAATACGGCCCCTCAGAGGCTCAACTGCCCACAATAAACAGTGGGAACAAGAAGCTAGTCTACTGGCCAAGACCATCAGGAAGATGATATGTGCCTGGACAAAGGGCTTACAGGGACCTGGCTGGAAGCCAGGAGGGGCAGCGAATCTACCTAGTCGCTATTCCTAAAGACAGCTTATCTGAAAAACAAACATAGCTGGCAAGAAGCCACCTGGTTAGGGCCAAGTGGGGTGCCCCACCCAGGAAAAGGAGACAAACCCACCTCACGCAGCTAGCCCCTTAGAAGCAGGCGAGCAGCCCCCAGTGTGAGTCCAAAACAGTCTTGTGGAATCTGCTGCAGAGCCCCTCTTCCTACACCCGTCCCAGGACAGAGCCCTGTAGCTGCCTCCACCCCTTTACCTAGCCCCCAGGCCCCACCGTCAGCAAACACCCTCCCCAGCCCCTCATGTTTCAAGGCCTGTACATGCGCCATGCCTGGGGACCCCTCGCCCGGCAGACCTCAGCTCTGGCATGCCCTGCGTGTGTCTCTCTTAATCAGCGCCCTCTCACGTCACCCCGTTTTATTTCCTTCCTGACGCTGGCCTCTGACAAGCTCTTCATGCTGATTTCCGTGCCACCCTGTTCATTATCTGTCTCCTGCCTCTAGCATGCCAGCGAGAGAGACTGGGGACACATTCTGGTCACTGGTAAACATCTAGCCCCTGAGCAGTGTCCCTGTACAGACCGGGCACCCAAATCAGATTCAGGAAGATAGTCTCCCCTAGTCTCTGCTCAAACCTCCAGGTGGGAGCCGGCCCTGGGTCCCCACACCAAATGCTGAGAACCTGGGAGGGATCAGGGCTGCACACGTGCCAAAAGGACCCTGACAGCCCCATGAGGAGCCGGAGCTCAGAGCGGGCAGGGCCCGAGGCCCTCGGAGTCTGGAGAGGACTGGGAGGGCTCAGGTACTAGGACCCTCCCAGCCCCAGGAGGAGCCGGAGCTCAGAGCGGGCAGGGCCCGAGACCCTAGGAGTCCGGAGAGGACTGGGAGGCTCAGGTACTAGGACCCTCACAGCCCCAAGAGAAGAATCCAGAGCTTAGAGCAGGCAGAGCCCGAGACCCTCGGAGTCCAGAGAGAAGGACCGGGTGCTGGGAGGGCTCAGGTACTAGGACCCTCACAGCCTCGAGAGAAGAATCCAGAGCTCAGAGAGGGATTGGGCACTGAGACACCCCCAACCCCGAGGGCGGGATTAGGAGCTAAGAGGGCGCAGGGACTGGCACACTCATAGCCCTAAAGAGGAGAAGGATCCAGTGCAGCTGCTGGGATCCTCAGAGCTCTTAGGAGGAGCTGGACTGGGAGAGGTCAGGCACAGAACCAAGGCCTCACGCAGGTACACCTGAGATGCAGAGATTCAAACCCAGACAGGCTCCAGTTCGCAGGTTTCTTGGGCCCTTCCCTGAGCCCTCAATTTTCCCTAAACAACAACATCTTCCTCTCAAGAAACTTATAATCCAGGAGAGGAGGGGGTCACTCAGCAACAGACCCATCAAATCTGATGATGAAATATCCACGTGATCGAGGAAGGTGCCCCAGCAAAGATCACTTCCTCAGAGTCACTATCAGGGACACTTCTCTGAACAGACCCATGATGCGATCCTGAAGTGATGGGCTGTGTTTACACGTCCTCTCTCTTCTCTCCCGGAAATAACCCATCACAGCGAAAAGGGAGATCCATGGGAGTGCCTTGGGACACACTCGAGACTGCACGACATCCCAGTCTGGACAGTGGCAGCCACGTGTAACTTCACCTTTACCTTCCACCACGTTCCGGGCTGCTCACTGGGTCTACAAAAGGCAGCTCAGACTCCAGACCCCCCGGGAGACGGGAGCTATCAGGGACTCCTACTTGGGCTAGTCCAACAGGTAGGATTACAGGCTCCTGGGAGCCACAGAAAAAGTTTTGAAGGAAGCTCCTCTCTAGTCTCCTGCCACATCTGAGTTTGTAAAACCTCTTTGCCATTACAGCTCCCCCTTGAACAACACCGGGGTTAGGGGCACCAATCCTCTAACAGTCAAATATTGTGAATAAACTTTATAGTCGGCCCTCCATATCCTGAGTTCCACATCTGCAGAGTCAACCAACCGTGGGTCCCCTAGTACTATGGTACGTGTTTGGTGAAAGAAAAACCATGTATAAATGGGCACTTTAAACCTGTGCTGTCCAAGGGGCAATTTAAAGTAAAACATAAACATAAAGTAACAACGTAAAGAAAAACATAAAGTAAAAGTGAAAACCCTCCCTCTCCACAAGTTCCCATTGGCAAACCATATAGCCACAGCGCTAGAGAAGAGAAAACTCTAAACTGTGACAGTCATACAAATGAGGATGCAACAAAACACATATTGTGCTAACAGCCAACACACTTCTCTGGTCGCACAGGTTCATCAGTCACCTTCCCCATGCCCACCGCCCAAGAACATTGAGTGCCCGAGCTGCCCCGGCCTTACCTCAGTCCACGACACCGCCTGTCTGGTGGGATTAAATACAAAATTGGCAAGAAACTTAAATCACCTGTCAGCCTCTGAGAAAAATGAAAGTTTGAGTCACCCCCAAAACTCAGCCCAACCAGTCAGGTTAACACGACCGGCTTGCAGGAGAAGCTCTGCCAGGGAGCCCCTTCTGGCTGATCAACACTGACGCACACAGCTGGGCTCTGCGTGGGACAAACTTGAGTCTGCAGTTATACCTTCACCCTCACAGGAGGAAGATCCAGCTTAAGGGATGTAACCAACACCCTCAATTAAAAATAGCAGCGTGACAGCATGAGGTGGACGCACAGGCAGGCCTTCCGGGCGACTGGAGCCAGGGAGGGCAGCATGGCAGGGAAGGCGGGGCTCCCAAGCCACCGTGACCAGGTGCCAAGCTCACCTCATTTACACGACGCAGGAGCTCTTCCCCAGCTGTTTCGAGGAAAGCCCGCCTTCCTGCAGGACGAGTCAGAATTGCCCAGGGGGAAAAAAGACTCTGGGCTGGGATTCCACAAGGAAGGGAGGCTCCAGCTGGCCACCCGGCCCCCTCCTCCTCACCTGCAGGGACACCCCAGCCTCACCTGGGGGAACCCCTTTTGGACACGGTGGGCGCTTGCTCTTCCAAAATAGATGAATTCCCAGTTCAATGAAGGGGAAACCGAGACACGAGGAGAGGAAGGAAACTGCCCCCCAAAGTGGGAAGCAGGGCGGGAAGGGTGGGCACTGGGAACAGAACAGGGAAAGAAACTCCGGGCTTAGCTAATGGTGCCGAACAAGTCCAGGGCAGGAAGAAAGCCACATTCCTTCCTAGTTAGTCTCTCTCCTAACCCGCCCGAGGCCCCCCCATCCCCAGTACACACACACACACACACAGGGCAGCGCCTCCCCGAACCTGACACCAGACCCAACCCCCTAACCACAGGCTCTGAAGTCCCTACTTTCCAGGCAAAGAGGAAAAGGACCCCCCCAACCATTTCCCCTCAGGACCTGAGCATTGGGCACCTGCAACTTCTGTCCCAACACAGGATGAGGGCGCCATGACACACACAGAAATGGGAAGAAGCAGTTTCTGACCACGGGCCCAGATGTGCTCCCGAGTCAGGCCTTGAGAGATGGTGCAAAGAAGCCCATCCCCAACACCCTCTCCCCGGGGGGCCAGGTGGCAGAACTGAAACACCTCTAACTTCCCCAGAAGGGCCCAAATCGGCCCCTGAGAAGTGTGAGAGTCAGCGGCCAGGTGCAGTGGCCAGAGTGCCTCCCCAGGTGCCCACCACAGGCTTCCAGCCTAGGAAAGGCTCCATGCCAGCAACCCCCCCCCAAAAAAAAGACTCCCTCTTCCTAAAGGTGTCCAGCGATTCAGGATCACCTGGGGAGCTGGGGAAACGCTGTCAGGATCTGCCCAAACTTCCCTTCCCAAGAAATAAGAGTGAACCCAACTCCAGAAGCCTCACTGGAAAGCGTCAAAGACGGCCCCCAAGTGCAGACAGACCCTCCCCACACAAACTGAACAGGACCCCACAGGCGGCCCGACAGCGGTGACCCACTGACCCACCCTGCCAGTGACCTAGACAGAAAAGCTGTTCCCGGGAGCGCAGTCGGCCATCCCTACCAGTCTCCCTGCCAAGCAGCCAGAGAAGTCCTAACCCCCCACCTCCCGTGCCCGGACAGCGCTGCCTCCACCCCCTCCCCTGGTCAGGTGAGAAAACTAGTTCCTGCCCAGGTGCCGGGTGAGTCCGGAAAGGCCCCGGACGCCTCCAGGTGCCGACAAAGACGCCCCCCGGATCCGGCGCGCGAGTTCTGGCCCGTCGGCCACCCTCGGCCGCCCGCCAGGGTCGCCTCCCCGAGCCGAGGTTCCCCGCTCTCCGAGTGGGACATGCGCCCACCCCGCGCCCCGCTGGCCCAGAAACCGGCGAGCAACACCTCAGACGCCGGACCCAGCACCCCCAAGCCAGGACGCCGCGGAGAGGGGCGCGCGAGGCCGACCTGTGCCCCGACGCCCGCGCCGAGTCCGCCGCTCACCTGGCTGGCGCGGTAGCTCTCGAAGGCCCTCAGGGCACTGTCGGTGAGCTTCACATGGAACACGGACACCTTGCTGCCGTCGCTCACCCGCCCGCACGACAGCCCGTAGCTCCGATCCTCCTTCAGCGCCGCCATCTTGCGACCATCGCTCCCCCGCCCCCCGCTTCCCGGCTCCTGGGCCAGCGGCGCGCCGGCCACGCCCCACCCCGCCGCCCGCTGACGCACTGCATTATTCATGAGACGCGCCTGGCCACGCCCCTAAGGGCCGGGCCAGGGCAGCATTGCCCGCCGACTTGCTGCATTATTCATGAGCCGCGGCTAGCCACGCCGCGCTACGGGCCGAAGGCGGCCCACAGTCACCGCCCCTTATTTCTGCATATTCATAAGGATGGATGGCCCCCACCTCTCAAGGCCCCAGAGGCGTCCACTTCCGTGCCCGGACTCCGCCCCGACACGCGCACTCCTTCAGGCCCCGCCTCAATGTGTATTATTCATAACCCTGACTCAGCCAGGCGCGTCGAAGCCCCGCCCCACCAGCCGCTGACGTGATGTATTATTTATGAGGTCTCTGCAAGTCTTCCGTCTTTGGCTTCTGTGGAGAGCCCCAGCGAGGGCGTGGAGGGGACAGGCCGGCGCAAAACACGTGGGGGCGCGGAAGCAGAGACTGGCTGGGTGAGTGGGCGTGTCTATGCAAACCGCGAGCGAATGGGACGCTGGGTTGCGCTGCTGGGTCTTCCCTAAGGTAGGTCCGGGGTTGTTGGGGGGTCGTGGGGGTTAGTAAACTTTGCTCTTTTGTAACAGTAGACTTTTTATAGAATAAAATCCTACATCCCCAAAGGACCCTGAGAGATGCTGGTTATCCAGCTCTCCCATTAAAAAAATGTCACATATCATAAAATTAACGCATTTAAAGTGTACAACTTAAAAAAAAATAATAAAGTGTACAACTTTTTTATTGCCAAATTCAGACTTAAATTGAAGAAAGTAGGAAAAACCACTAAACCATTCAGGTATGACCTAAATCAAATCCCTTACGATTATACAGTGTAAGTGAGAAATAGATTTAAGGGACTACATCTGAAAGACAGAGTGCCTGATGAACTATGGGTGGAGGTTCATGACATTGTACAGGAGACACAGATCAAGACCATCCCCAAGAAAAAGAAATGCAAAAAAGCAAAATGGCTGCCTGGGGAGGCTTTACAAATAGCTGTGAAAAGAAGAGAAGCAAAAAGCAAAGGAGAAAAGGAAAGATATACCCATTTGAATGCAGAGTTCCAAAGAACAGCAAGGAGAGATAAAGCCTTCCTCAGTGATCAGTGCAAAGAAATAGAGGAAAACAATAGAATGGGAAAGACTTGAGATCTCTTCAAGAAAATTAGAGATACCAAGGGAACATTTCATGCAAAGATGGGCTCAATAAAGGACATAAATGGTATAGACCTAACAGAAACAGAAGATATTAAGAAGAGATGGCAAGAATACACAGAAGAACTGTATAAAAAAGATCTTCACAACCCAGATAATCACGATGGTGTGATCACTCCCCCAGAACCAAACATCCTGGAATGTGAAGTCAAGTGGGCCGTAGGAAGCATCACTACAAACAAGCTAGTGGAGGTGATGGAATTCCAGTTAAGCTATTTCAAATCCTAAAATATGATGCTGTGGAAGTGCTGCACTCAATATGCCAGCAAATTTGGACAACTCAGCAGTGGCCACAGAACTAGAAAAGGTCAGTTTTCATTCTAATTCCAAAGAAAGGCAATGCCAAAGGATGTTCAAACTACCACAAAATTGCACTCATCTCACATGCTAGTAAAGTAATGCTCAAAATTCTCCAAGCCAGGCTTCAACAATATGTGAACTGTGAACTTCCAGATGTTCAAGCTGGATTTAGAAAAGGCAGAAGAACCAGAGATCAAATTGCCAACATCCGTTGGATGATCAAAAAAGCAAGAGAGTTGCAGAAAAACATCTATTTCTACTTTATTGACTATGCCAAAGCCTTTGACTGTGTGGATCACAATAAACTCTGGAAAATTCTGAAAGAGATGGGAATACCAGACCGCCTGACCTGCCTCCTGAGAAATCTGTATGCAGGTCAGGAAGCAACAGTTAGAACTGGACATGGAACAACAGACTGGTTCCAAATAGGGAAAGGGGTACATCAAGGCTGCATATTGTCACTCTGCCTATTTAACTTATATGCAGAGTACATCATGAAAAACACTGGGCTGGATGAACCCCAAGCTGGAATCAAGATTTCCAGGAGAAATGTCAATAACCTCAGATACACAAATGACACGACCCTTTTAACAGAAAGTGAAGAACTAAAGAACCTCTTGATGAAAGTGAAAAAATTGGCTTAAAGCTCAACCTTCAGAAAACTAAGATCATGGCATCCAGTCCCATCACTTCATGGCAAATAGATGGGGAAACAGTGACAGAAGTTATTTTTTTGGGCTCCAAAATCACTGCAGATGGTGACTGCAGCCATGAAATTAAAAGATGCTTACTCCTTGGAAGGAAAGTTATGACCAACCTAGGCAGCATATTAAAAAGCAGAGACATTACTTTGCCAACAAAGGTCTGTCTAGTCAAGTCCATTGAGTCAGTGATGCCATCCAACCATGTCACCCTCTGTTGTCCCCTTCTCCTCCCACCTTCAATCTTTCCCAGCATCAAGTTCAGTTCTTCACATCAGGTGGCCAAAGTATTGGAGTTTCAGCTTCCGCATCAGTCATTTCAGTGAATATTCAGGACTGATTTCCTTTAGGATGGACTGGTTGGATCACTTTGAAGTCCAAGGGACTTTCAAGAGTCTTCTCCAACACCACAGTTCAAAAGCATCGATTCTTCAGCACTTATAGTCCAACTCTCACATCCATACATGACCACTGGAAAAATCATAGTTGTGACTAGACAGACCTGTGTTGGCAAAGTAATGTCTCTGCTTTTTAATATGCTATCTAGGTTGATCCTAGCTTTCCTTCCAAGGAGCAAGCGTCTTTTAATTTCATGGCCACAGGCATCATCTGCAGTGATTTTGGAGCCCAGAAAAATAAAGTCAGCCACTGTTTCCACTGTTTCCCCATCTATTTGCCATGAAGTGATGGGACTGGGTACCATGATCTTAGTTTTCTGAATGTTGAGGGTTTTTTTTTTAAGTTTATTTTTTTATTCGGCTGCATCGGGTCTTAGTTGCAGCAACTTGGGATCCCTTTTTGCGTCCTGGAACTCTAGAGCACGTGGCTCAGTAGTTGGGACACCCGGGCTTAGTCACCCTGCGGCATGTGGGATCTTGGTTCTCCGACCAGGGACCAAACCTGCGTCCCTAGCACTGGAAGGCAGATTCTTAACCTCTGGACCATCCAGAAAGTCCCTGAATGTTGAGTTTTAAGCCAACTTTTCCCCTCTCCTCTTTCACTTTTATCAAGAGGCTCTTTAGTTCTTCACTTTCTGCCATAAGAGTGGTGTCATCTGCATATCTGAGGTTATTGATATTTCTTCCGGCAATCTTGATTCCAGCTTCTAGCCCAGCATTTCACGTATGTATTCTGCATATAAGTTAAATAAGCAGGGTGACAATATGCAGCCTTGATGTACCCCTTTCCCAATTTGGAACCAGTCTGTTGTTCCATGTCCAGTTCTAACTGTTGCTTCCTGACCTGCATACAGATTTCTCAGGAGGTCTGGTATTCCCATCTCTTTCAGAATTTTCCAGTTTATTGTGATCCACACAGTCAAAATCTTTGGCATAGTCAACAAAGCAGAAGTAGATGTTTTTCTGGAACTCTCTTGCTTTTTCAATAATCCAACAGATGTAGGCAATTTGATCTCTGGTTCCTCTGCCTTTTCTAAATCCAGCTTGAACATCTGGAAGTTCTCGGGTCACATACTGTTGAATCCTGGCTTGGAGAATTTGCACATTACTTTGCTAGTGTGTGAGATGACCACAGTTGTGTGGTAGTGTGAGCATTCTTTGGCATTGCCTTTCTGTGGGATTGGAATGAAAACCAACCTCTTCCAGTCCTATGGCGACTGCTGAGTTGTCCAAATTTGCTGGCATATTGAGTGCAGCACTTTCGCAGCATCATCTTTTAGGATTTGAAATAGCTCAGCTGGAATCCCATCACCTCCACTAGCTTTGTTCGTGGTCATGCTTCCTTAAGGCCCGCTTGACTTCACATCCCAGGATGCCTGGCTCTAGGTGAGTGATCACGTCATTGTGGTTATCTGGGTCATGAAGATCTTTTATGTACAGTTCTCTGTGTATGAATACTGCTACAGGAATTCCAACTCCAGCCTGTCTGAGTTCAGGGCCGAAGTTCTGGGATCCTCCACCCTTCATCTGGGATCAGTTCATAATTTTAAAATATACAATTCAGTGTCAATAAGTGAAATTCACATTGTTGTACAACCATCACCATTGTTCATTTCCGGAATTTTTTCCATCATCACTCTTCAGACATGCTGACAAGTTTGCCCACTGCTGTGCCCAACTGTTAATCTGGAGGCTAGGCCAGGTAAATATGGGAGCAGGCCAGGGCTGCACTGCCCCTAGAAGGGCCACATAAGGGCAGGAAGGGCAACTGAGAAGCAGGTGGTCTGGAGTTAGAGGATGGAGAGGGGACAGACAGCCAGACTGCTGAACCGAGTAAAACATGGGAGGAGCCAGCTCTAAGTGCTGACCAGCTTGCTGTGTGACATGAGGAAAGGCACTTCCCCTCCTGGAGCTGAAAGTGATTTCAGCTGAGAAACAGACAACAGCATTAATAACAACCACCCCATGATGAGTGCTTAAAATGTACCAGGCTCTGTTTTCAGTAACACTTACAACTGCCTTTTGGGGTGGATTCTGTGGTTTGGTCCCATTTGCCAGATGGGGAAACTGAGGGCTTAGAGAAGTTAAAAAGAATTAAGAACACTGCAACTACGGGCTGTGCTGCTTGGCAACAATTATTTCTCCATTTTACATTTACTGCCCCAGTGTCTCCCGAGGACCCTGGAAACAATAATGGAGGAAATCATTAGGCATTGCATGCTCTCCAAAAGCCTCTAAGAAGTAGGTCACCCAAAAAATTGGAAGCCAGTTGATTACCTTGGGGTGGTCACTCAACATATAGTCCGTGTAGCAAGCCCATTGAAAATGTTCTAGTTCTGTGATGGGAACAGTGACCTGGCCTGACCCTCACCCTATGGAACCTTGGATGTGTCTTGCCCTCTCTTTTCCTCACTTTGCTCATCCATAAAATAGGGATAATAACAGCATTTACCCAAGAGCATAGCCCTAGACCAAAGAAGATGCCATTATCATGGGGATCATTATTAATGGTTTTACAAGAGTTTATCTACATAATCCCTTTCCTTTAGACATCTATGTTGTTTGCAGTTTATGGAATTTTAAGCCACACTGGGATGAACACCCACTATTCATTAGCTGGCGACTGCTAATATATATATTAGTCAGCTATTGCTGCCTATTGCTGCATAACAAAGTGGCTTAATAAAAGGAGCAGTTATTTCATAGTTTCTGAGTCCTGAGTCTGGTATCTTTTAACTGGTTCTCTGCTCAGGGTCCCATGAGCTGTAGTCAAGATGTTGGGTGGGCTATGTCCTCATCCAGAAGCTCACCTGAAGAAGGCTCTGTGTCCAAGCTCCTTCAGGTTGTTGGTAGAACTCATTTTTTGGCGGTTGTAGGACTGAGGTCCCTACTTCTTGCTGTCACTGGGGGGCAATCTCAGGCACTGGCCATGTGGCCCCCTCCATCTCAGTAATAGAAACCTCCCTTGTGTTGAATCCCTCTGACTCTTCTATAGCCAGCAGGGTCGGGCCTACCCAGATTATCCCCATATCTTAAGGTCAACCGTGCCCAATGACAAAACAGTCATGGGACCGAGATACACCGCATTCCCCATCCAGGGATGATGCAGGATGAGAAATCTCAGGAACGCCTTAATTTCTGCAACACACAGCCCTTAGAGACACACTGCTGCACATCTGTCCCACAGCTTCCTGAAAGTTGAGTTGCTAGGTCAGAGCAAATGGACCTTGGGGATTTTGAAGCAAACAGTTTTGCAACAGAAGGAACATGAAGATCCCTGAGAACTCTGTTTGGAGCTGGCCCCTCTGCCTGGTGGGGTGGCCAGCAAGCAATCTGCTCCACCGCTCTCTTAGCTGGCCGCCTCAGAGCCAGCAAGTCCACCTTTGGGGGTCTCAGGGCTTATCTGTGCAATAGGGAGACTCACACCTCTTCTCGGGAGGAGGCCAAAGGCATCTGTTGTCAGGAATCCCTAAGACCACTGTCAGGTTTGGTAATTCACTAGAAGGATGCACAGAACTCAGAAAAGCTCTTATATTCATGGCTGTGTTAATCACAGTGAAAGGATACAGTCTAGGATCAGCAAAGGAAAAGGATGCATAAGGCAGAAACCAAGAGAAACCAGGCACAAGCTTCTGGTTGCAGACAGCACTTAATTTTCCCAGCAACGATCGTGACAACACACACAGAATATTGCCATCCAGGGAAGCACACTCAAGCCTTGTCCAGGGTTTTTGTGGAGGAGGAGGGGTCACTCATGCAGATATGGCTGATCACCCATCCAGAGACTGAGTTGATACCATGTGACCAAAAGCCCCTACCCTATTTTTCTCTCTTTTTTGGGGGGGGGTGGGCAGTGGGGAGGGCAGATGGCATGTAAGATCTTAGTTCCCTGACCAGGAAGTGAACCTGTGTCCTTCAGATTGGAAGTGCGGTGTCTTAACCACTGAACCATCAGGAAAGTACCCCCCACCCAATCATATTGTTATTGTGGACTATTTGGCATGGCCCATGGCCTCAGGTAAGCTGATACTCTTATCAGTCAGGACATTCCAATAGTCTAGAAGTGACTTCCCAGGTGCCAGTCAAGGGCCAGTCCTTTAAATGTGCAAGGTTTGTTGTGCAGGGTTTGCACAACCCACGCCTTTAGAGTTTCTTCTTTACTGCTCTACAGATGGGGTTCTAAGAGCCCTCATGGTTCCAGCGGAAGTACCAGGGAAGGCCTTGAGTGGGTCACTGTGAGTCACATGACACCCAGGAGCCAATCACTGTGGCCAGGCTGCTGGACTGGTCTGATTGGTCAGGCCTGGGTTGCCCGAAGGCTGGTGGGGAACCAGCCCCATCTGTGTGGTAAGGAGTAAAGGTGAGTTCCACCAGGAGGAGAAATAGAGAACGGGCATTCAAAGACACTGATGATGCTACACTGGCTGACCCCAGCCAGCACTCAAGTTGTCCTTTAGGGAAGATGTGAGATGGAGGCGTGCAAAGGTCACCCTGTTGAAGTGCTCAGGAGACCTGAGCTTTCACACACAAAGCTCCTTCCATGTTCACTTCCAATTCATGGCAAGTCGCACCCCTTGAGGGCAAGGGCTAGGCTGAGTCATCACTCAAGACAGGGTACACAGAAGACACAGGTATACGTTTTGATATGAAAGAAAAATCCATCTCTCCAATCTCTGAACACAGCACACACTGTCCAGTCAGCACACCTTTGCACATACTGTGCCTGAATCAGGAGCAAGCACCGTCTGACACCCCCCAAAGGCCTCCTGTGTCCTCAGGGTAGCTTCACTGCCCCTCTGGCTCCCTACCACCATCCTGTTCACACCACTGAGGATGGAATGACCCCGGGGATGGATACACTAAAGCCCCCACCTGGCCCTGGCATTCAAGGCCTATTCTCACCTCTTGGCCTTAACCTGCAGTAAGATGCAGAAACAGCTGCATGGGCTCTGGAGGCAGGCTGACCTGGGCCAAATCCTGCCTGTTACTTCCAGGTAGTGGGACCCTGGGCAGGATCCGCCTCCTCTCTGAGCTTTCACCTGCTCGGCTCATAATGGGCACAACCAGAGCAACCATGAAGAAGAGGGGCAAAGGAAGGAGGCACGACCAGCCTGACTCCATCATCATTAAAAAGCTATTCTTCAGGACACGTGAAACCTGCCAAGGGGACACAGAGACCCTCAGCATGGAGCAGGGTCAGAAACGACTCACAGGTGTGTGGTCAGTTGCTTTTTTTTTTTTTTAAATATTTATTTATTTGGCTGCTCCAGTCTTAGTTGCAGCATGCAGAATCTTTAGTTGTGGCATGCAAACTCTCAGTTGCAGCTTGTGGGATCTAGTTCCCTGACTAGGTACAGAACTTGGGCCCCTGCATTAGGAATGCAGAGTCTTAGCCACTGGACCACCAGGGAAGTCCCTCAGCTGCTATTTGACAAAGCTGTCATAGTAACTCACTAGGGGAGACAAAGTCTTCCCCACAGATGTTTCTGCAACAGCTGGACATATGCATGTGTGTTCAGTTGTGTCCAGCTCTTTGCGACCCCATAAACTAGCCTGCCAGGCTCCTCTGCCCTGGTATTTTCCAGCCAAGAATACTGGAGTGGGTTGCCATTTCCTACTCCAGGGATCTTCCCCACCCAAGGATCAAACCTTTATCTCTTGCATCTCCTGCGTTGGCAGGCAGATTCATTACCAACTGCACCGCTGGGAAGCCCAACTGGATGGCTATTTGGAAAAATATGAACCTCAACCCCAACCTCACACCACTTAGAAAAGTTAACTCAAAGTGGCTCCTGGATCTCAATGTAAAAGTTAAAGCCATAAGAGGTTTAAAAGAAAAACCAAAAAATCTCTACAAACGGCTCAGCAAGTATTGACAAAAAGCATGTGGAATGAAAGGGAAAAAATTGACAAATTGGACTGCATTAAATTTTAAATGTCTGTTCTTTG
Source organism: Cervus canadensis (assembly GCF_019320065.1). NCBI lineage: Eukaryota > Metazoa > Chordata > Mammalia > Artiodactyla > Cervidae > Cervus > Cervus canadensis. The sequence continues at coordinate 104,315,034 of NC_057389.1, forward strand.
AATGAACAGAAAATGAAAAGTGAGGAACTTCCCTGGGGGCCCAGTGGTTAAAATTGCCATGCTCCCAATGCAGGAGACCCAGGTTCAATTCCTGGTCAGGGAACTAGATCCCACATGCCACAACCAACAGTTAGCATGCCAAACAAAGAGATCCAACATGCTGCAACTAAGACCTGGTGCAGCCAAATGAATAAATAAGAAAATGAAAAGTGAGACACAAAGTGGGAAATATATTCACAATACACCTGACAGAAGACTTGTCCCGAGCGCATGATGAAAAAATAGGCCAGAACAAGGCTGCTGTGGGTCCGCAGTGGACTAACGCCAGTGCTGGTGCATAATCAGTGCTCGGGAAAGACAGCAGTGATGACCCTCACACCCAGGCCAGAAAGTCACCCGGCCAGCCCGCAGTCCACCTGGCCGCCCCCTCAGGCCAGCTTCCCAGCCTGAAACCAAGGAGACTGAGCAAAGGGGGTATGCTGCCTGAGATGCAGGCCTTCTAGGCCTGGCCAACCCATGGTCCCCACCCCAGCGCCCCCGATGGAACCCCGTTCCCGTCGGAGGCCAAGGTAGAAACCGAAGGGGACTGAATGGTGGCGAGTAGGAGCAGTTCCAAGCCACAGCCAGATATGCCCTGAGAGTAATCCAGGTGGCCCCGAGAGGGCCTGGAGCAAGCAGGGAAAAGATCGCGTTTCAAGGCCTGACGGCCACCTTCTGCTGGGTGGCTGCGGCCAGTGGCTTCTCCTTCTGGACTGTAAGCGGGGGTGTGCTAAGTCGCTGCGGTCATGTCCAACTCTGCGATCCTATGGACTGTAGCCCGCCGGGCTCCTCTGTTCATGGGGTTCTCTAAGCAAGAGTACTTGAGTGGGTTACCATTTCCTCCTCCAGAGAATCTTCTGAACCCAGGGATCAAACCTGCTTCTTTCACATCTCCTGCACTGGCAGGTGGGTTCTTTATCACTAGCGCCACCTGGGAAGCACTAGCAAGGGGGTGGGCATGAGCCAAACACTTGTGTGTCTACCTCAGACTTCCTCCTTTCCTGGAGGCAGGCTAAAGCAGCAAGAAGGAACTCAGGTTGACAAAGGTGCCAAACACTGGCTCTGGCCGTCCTGGTTGGGACGGTGGGCAGCGTTTTGGGGAGAAGCTCCTACAGCCCTGGGTTGTCAGGAAAAGGAGATGGGACGCAGCTCCTGGAATCATCCCCACCCCTCCTGGAGGCCCTGCAGGGTCCAGCTCTGCTGAGCACCCACCTGTATTGCCTTTGACACCAGGCTCCATCCTGCTCCAGGGCCGTGACGCCGGCTGTGCTGCTGCCCAGACACGGGTGTGTCCGCCCGCTGCACACCCAGACCTCTGCGGTCACTATGGGCTCAGCACAGTCCCCACTGCGCTCCCACCAGGGTCCCCAGGTGCAGATGAGGCAGCAGTGACCTCCCGCCGAGCCTGACCAGGCACCCTGAGCACAAGGCCCCGCCAGGCCAGGTCTGTTTCCCACTCAGCACAGAGGGTCTGCTGTGGCCCGAGAGCAGACAAGCCCCCTCCAGTCCCAGCCTGGCCACATCCACCGTCCTCTGTGACCCTGGCGGGGCACAGAAGGCCTCCGGCTCAGCCCCAAGTGACGCTGAAAGAAGTTTCCAGAACAAGCAGGGAGCGGGGTGGGAGGCTTTTATTTCACTTGTGTGTGGGTGGAGGGGGCCTGGACAGAGGGCAGCAGGCGGGGCAGGAGGGGCTGGAGCTTGGAAAGGGGCTGGGCAGGAGGAGGGCTGCCCCCAGGCCTGTTGGGAAGAGGACACTGGGACTGATCCCTGCTGGGACCTCACCCCAGGGGTGGGGTGGGAATTGGGTCTGGAGCAATGAGAGGCCCCTTGCTCCAGGCTGGACGTGGGGCCCGGGCCCTGCCTCGCTTTCCTCCAGTAGGGCTCAGTCCCTCCTGCTCGCGGGGCCACGTGACCCCCAAACCTCACTGCCCCCGCCCCAGGGGAGGGGGCTAGGCCAGTTAGGGCAGTGGACAGGGAGCCTGGGGGAGTTAGGGAGCACAGGGTGGGGTCCACGGTGAGTGGAGGGGATGGCGGCCACCTGGGCGGTCAGTTCCTGGCAGCGATGACCACAGAGAGCGCCACGCCCCCCAAGGCGACAGCAGTTGCCCCAAACAGCCACTTCCATGGGATGGACTGTGGATAAAGGAGAGGGAAGAGGTGGTTAGACAGTGGTCAAGACAGATGGTTTGCACCTCAGCTAGCAACTACAGTCCCAATGGGCCTCCCAGGAAACCACTGCCTGAAAATGCCTTTCCTGCCTCTTGGAAAATTCCTACACCTGCACCAAAACTCAAGCAAAGTCTCCCCTCCTCTAGTACACCTCCCCTTCCCCTCTGCAGGAGCCCTCCAGATTGTGTTGCATTTTCTGCTCTGGCTCTGATCACACAGTGCTGGGGATTCTCTGTGTCCATGTCCCCAGCATGATCCAGCACGGCCCAGTTCAGGAAGACACTGATGTCTGCACAATGAAGCAACTCCCTCTGCATGGTGTACCCTGCACACAGCCCTCCTCTGGGAGCCTCCCTGTGCCCGCCGGCCCCTGCTCACCCAGGCACCCTTGCCAGGACACTTGGCAGGCAGCCGGCTGGGGTTGCCCAGCATCTTCCGGTACAGGGCGGTCTCCGTGCTCCTCTGGGCCGCGTGCTTCTTCACCAGCTTCGAGAGCTCTGCATGGATCGTCTGTGAGAGAGGGGTATTGGTAAGAGCAGGAGCCAACGACTGTTGCTAGCAGCCTGCCTCCCTGGGCCCGGGGGCTTGCTGGGGCTGGAACTACTGGGACATGGGAGTTGTCCACTACTCTCTGGGCGTTAGCAAAGTAGGGGGTGCTGTCTGCATCCTTCGAGGAAGCCAGAAGATGGGGTGGAGCAAGGGTGGCCGGAAGAAAGTTTCCGAGAAGAAATCTTCTGGGAAGGAAGCTGAAAACACTGACGCTGGCCAGGCTGGCAGTGCCCTCGACCTCTGGAACCCCTGCTGAGGGTGAGCACCCAGACTACCTCTGCAGGGGTCAGAAAGGGTCTCAGCAGGCAGGCTGGGGCCCTGCAGTCACGTACCCCCTGCTACTGCCCAGATAGAAACTATAGGGGAGAGCCACAGCAAGAAAGATAAGGGGCAGACCACAAGCGAAACTTCCCGACAGGTCAGCATGGCAAGTCTCAGGGTGCCCCCGCTCTGCTCACCTTGTTGGAAGGTTCCAGCTTCAGGGCTGCTCTCAAGATGGGGATGGCCTCACTATACTCGCCTTGTTGAGCCAGCACCTGCAGGAGCAAGTGGGGAGTTATCACTTGGACCCAAGCTGGGCCATGTTCTCCTCCAAGAGACCCAGCCCTGCCATGCTCCCGGTCATCTGACTAGTTCCAAGTCTATCTCCAGCAACTGCCCCAGGGCTCCAGTCACCCCTATACTGCTCCCCAGAGCCCTCGGACTACCCGAGCGGCCACCAGACTCAGTGTTCTTTCCCGTGAATGCTGGTTTCACCGTGGGCAAGTGGCCCAGGCACTGGTCTCTCCCCCTCCCTCACCACCTTGGCTGACTCGAGAAGCCACCGGATGCTGCCAAAGCTTTGGCCACATCGAATGGTTCAGAGCCAAGCGTGTGACTCAAGCCAGCCAATGAGATCCAGCCAGAACCAGGCTGGGAGCACTGGGAGGCCAGTTGCTTAGCAGAAAGGATGGAGGCCTGGCACTTTTGGCATAGCAGGAGAGAGCATCTTGAGAGAGCAGTGTGCCTGAGAAATGAACACAGCAGGCAGACACAGTTAACTCCACAATACTGCTAAACACCTGGATCCAGCCGTGACTCAAGCCATCTAGGCCTGAAACTTGGCAGGTCCACAAGCCATCAATTCCTCCTGCTTGAATCTGAGTGGGTTTCCATTACCTTTGACCAGCAGACCCAAACAGGTGTGAGGCTACAAGAACAGACAGTCTCATTTCCCACAAGAGAATTCTTTCTAAACCCTGAAAAACAGGGACAGCATCTTTTCTCTCCTCACGTTTCTATACCCCAAAAGTACTTTATTTATTTATTTTTTCATTTATTTTTATTAGTTGGCCAAAAAGTACTTTAAAAACGCTGGCTGGCCCCCTCAGGTCTCTGACAAACACACTAAATGACCCAGCATTTGCTTATACCTTAGTTTCCTCAGTTTACTGCTAAAAAATGCTGAAGGCACCCCCTCTCCCAGCAGAGAGAATGAACAGAGACAGGGACAAAAGCAGTGGACAGAGACAGTGGACCTGAGGTCAGGTCCACTTGGGGCAAGTCCCCCTGCGCTCCACCTGCACTTCCTCAGCAGCTGTGTGTGCCTGGCTCTATTTGTAGGGCTAAGATGTAGCAGTGAATGAAAACACAAAGGGCTTCCCTGGTGGCTCAGTGGTAAAGAATCCGCCTGCAATGCAGGAGCCACAGGAGATGCAGGTTCAATCCCTAGGTCAGGAAGATCCCTTGGAGGAGGGCACAGCAACCCACTCCAGTATTCTTTTGCCTGGAGAATCCCAAGGACAGGGGAGCCTGGTGGGCTATATCCACAGGGTCGCAAAGAGTCGAACATAACTGAAGCGACTTAGCACGCAGACATACGACATACAAAATCCCCACCCTCTGGTAAGGGCAATGGACAAGAGGCATGACATGTGCCGATGCTGACAGTGACACGGGAAACAGGAAGACAGGGCAGAGGGGTTGTCGGAAGGCCGTCCTGAGGAGCTGACATCACAGCAAAGGCTTGGAGGAGACGAGGAAAGGACGCATGGGAGTGAATAGGGTATGAACAGCCCATGCAAAGGCACCGGGGTAGCAGCAGACCTAGCCCCGGTAACAACCAAGAGCAGACTGGAAGCTGATGGCGGGGGAGAGACCAGATGGCTTACAGCCTTGGAGTCCAGAAGAACCACCCAGCTTTTACTGAGGGAGAGGGCAGTCACAAAGGGTGACACGCGAGGAACAATTACGGATGGGCCAGGTGGCAGTGCTGGGCATCAGAGGGAACCTAAGACCCAGGGCTCGGCTCAAATGTGACCTCAGTCAAGGAACTGCTGTGACCCCAGCCACACCCCGGCACCTATCTGAACCTCAGTTTTCCCATCTGTACCCTGGAGAGCGTGGTTGGATGATGCTTATGCCCTTCTCAAGTCTGGGGTGGGAGACCGGCCTCACTGCCCTGGGATGGGGGAGCCAGCCTGCCCACTGGGAGCCTGCGAGCTGCAGCTCACCTTGCCCTTGCGGAAGAGAGCCTTGATGTTGTCAGGCTGGTGCTCCAGCACAAGGCTGCAGGAGCGCAGTGCCGCGCGGTAGTGATCCAGCTTCAGCTGCGAGGCCGCCAGGTTGTTCAGACACTTCACCTTCAGCTGCAGGAGCTGCTCCTCCTCCTCGAACGTCATGTCCACTGGGGGGGGACAGCACTCAACCACAGCTGCTATGACCATGCCTCTAGCCCTCCCTGCAGCCATCCAGCTGCAGAGGGACTAAGTGACCCAGGCCAAGCCCACCCCTCCGCACCTGGTGGTGGAGGAGACTGGGGGGAAGGGCCTCTGAGTGTCCCAGTGACAGGAGATGGGGTTTCCAGGCTCCCAGTGCTGTGGGACCTCTACCACCTACTCCTTGAGGGGACCTCGGGCCTCTCAGGCCCCAGCTTTCCCATCCTAACACAGGCTAAGACCAGCACCACCCTCAGGGCACTCCCAAGGAGTCTACAAAATGGAGCCTAAGTGAACGAGGGCCGGATCACGGGACACGTGGATTGACAGTGTCTGCAGTCAACCGCATCTATCTGCACTCCATAACATTCCACTGATCTGGGATATAAGTCTAGAGACACTTAAGGAGGCTTAGTCACCCAGGGGGCTCAGTGGTAAGAATCTGCCTGCCAAGCAGGAGACGCAGGTTTGATCCGTGGCTTGGGAAGATCCCCTGGAGAAGGAAATGGCAACCCAATCCAGTATTCTTGCCTAGGAAATTCCATGGACAGAGGAACCTCGTGGGCCACAGTCTATGGGGCCGCAAAAGAGTTGCCACCACCAGTGATACCTATAGGCTAGACATACTTGAACATCTACCCAGATTCTAGAATTTTTTAGAATATTTTGAATCTGGGGCCCTCTGTGGCTTGAAGTTTCTAGCACTAGTGGGGATGGCTCTGCAGGGAGGTGCTGGGATTCGACCTGGCAGTCACCTTTGGCACTGGAAGTGATGGCCTTGATGGCGAGGTCATAGGAGTTGGCAGCCAGCACGAAGTCGGCCCGCTGGTAGTGAGCATTGCCACACTCCCGCTTCCGGTTGGCCAGGGCCACACGCTCCTGCCCTGTGAGCATCTCCAGGTCAGGCCCATCCACAGCAGTCTTCAGAGTCACCTCCAGGCACAGGGCCGCGTGCGGGGGGATGTACGGGCTCCTGCTGGGGGTGGGGTGGGGATAGCACTCAGACCCAGCGGCCACTGTGACTGGGCCCCCAGGCATGCTGGGTTGGCTCAGAGCGGGCGGGAAAGGGCTGTCAGCCCCTCCTCAGTAAAACACAGGCAAGTTAACTCTTGCTCCCCTCGAGCTCCGTGACCCGGGGCAGGGGTCCGCTCCTGAGCCTCTGGTTCCTTCTCTATAAAGGGTGCAGGCAGACGGGATGAGACGGGGACCAGCCTATCCCACGCACTCCGGGACCCCCCCAGGGACCCCCGTGAGCAGCAGGCTCTCACCTGCCCTGGGGACCGTAGCAGTACTTGGAGTCAGCGGTGACCATGGCAGTCTCCCCCACGTCCATGAGCGGGACGCTGAGATCCAGGGCCTGGGGCAGGGGAGCAGAGCTGTGAGCAGCGCTGCACACCCCACCACGCCCCCCACGCCTCCCCCCCACGCTCAGCCCCGCCCCGTCCTCACCTGGATGACGTCACAGTCGCCCAGGGTGAACGTCAGCTCCGGCTCCTCCTGCACCCGCGTGCCGTTCTCCAGCGAGGTCTGCAGCTGGACCGTGACCACCTGGCCCTTGGTCGGGCGGCTGGAGCCCGGTGGGCCTGGGACCAGCGTCTTCTTCCTCAGCAGCCCGTTCCCTGCCAAGGGGAGGGAGCAGACAGCCTGTCCCAGAGCAGCCCGGACGGGTGGCTGCCTCTCCGGGGGGTGGCAGAGCACCAGGGCACAGCTGAGATTTCAGTGACCCCTCTCCCACTGCCTGGGCAGGTGACGCCACGCCTCTGGGCCCCAGTGTCCCCAGCTGGACACTGGGCATGAAAGTACTGAGTTGGGGACTGATGATAGTGGCCCCGGGATGGGCTCAGTGAAAGCTGGCTGGTCTGTTATCTTAAGAAAATCAAGGCGGGCGGACATCCCTGGAGGTCCAGTGGTTAAGAATCCACCTTCCAATGCAGGGTTTGATCCCTGGTTGGGGAGCAAAGATCCTACACGCTACAGGGCAACTAAGCCCGTGGACTGCCACTGCTGAGCCTGCTCCCCACAACTAGAGAAGCTCACACTCCATGACAGAGAAGGATCTGAGCACAGCAGTGAAGCTCGGGCACAGCCAAAAATGAAGAAGGAATACATGAGGCTTCCCTGGTGGCTCAGTGGTAAAGAATCCACCTGCCAATGCAGGAAACACGGGCTCAGTCCCTGATCTGGGAAGATCCCACATGCCACGAAGCACGTAAGCCGGTGCGCCACACCTATTCAGCCTGTGCACTAGAGCCCGGGAGCTGCAACTGCTGCAGCCTGTGCTCAGCAACGAGAGAAGCCAGAGCAACGAGAAGCCCGCACACGAAAACGGAGAGCAGCCCCTGCTCGCCAAAACTAGAGTAAAGCCAGAGCAGCGATGAAGACCCAGCACAGCCAAAAACAAATTAATTAAAAAGAAAACTTCTGTATAAAAACAAATCTAGTTAATTGTTAAATTTTAAAAATAATTTTTAAAAAGAAAATGGAGTTCCCTGGTGGCCTAATGGTTAGGATTCTGCGCTTTCACTGCTGGGGCCCAGGTTCAATCCCTCATCAGAGAACTGGGATCCCACAGTGGCCAAAAGAAGACAAGAAGAAGAAAAAAAAATCTCAGCTCAGTGAGGGCAAAGGGCTGAGAAAAACCATCCTGCCTATCACAATCAAGGCAGCAGGGACGCCTAGAAAAGAGACTCTGGAGTACTACCCTGTCCTCTCTCCTTTGGTCCCAATCTCAGCCCTGAGACATCTGGATCTCAGTTTACCCAGCCATTAAATGGGGTGGCTGGGGCTTCTCCTGGTGACACCCAGTGAGTAGCTTGCTTGTTAGTAGAGTACCTGTGATGCCAGGAGTGTGTCTGACTAAAGCACCACATCACACGGAAAGACCTAAAAGCAAAAGTAACCCCTAGTTCCCCCCTCCAGCCACCAAGGAGACCACTATGTTCCTCCCCATACCCCAAACAATTTTGGGGATGGCCAGATGACCACAGCCAACACCTACTGAGTACCAGGCACAAGGCCCCAGGCCCTCACAAATCCACTCAAGGAGACCCTCCCAACGATGACACCCACTGTCATCCCATTACAACTGCTGGGGTGATAGAGGGCTTATACCTATGGGGCACAAGAGACTGACGTCATCTGCAGCCACCCAATGTACAAGAAGTACCTGTATTCTCTAACAGTCCCCAGGTCTGGAAAACACTGCCATGAGTCTGAGCAGACCCTCGTCTAAAGATAATGGGCAGGGAGATCTATTCATATTGTGGAATATTCTAGAGTGTTCCAAATTTCTGCAGTGCTCCCCAACTTATACCTGCTCCTGCATCGTTTCAGAATCACTTATCTAGTGGATGCCGAGGGATCCTGTGTCTTGAGGTTTCTGGACACTAACAGTGGATATGTTGGTAGGATCTCAACTAGGCGTTGTCTCTTGCCAAGGAAACTCTGGGTAAATCACAGCCTCTCTCAAGGCCTCAGTTTCCTTGTCTAGAAGCCTGGATTCTGGCCTCAGAGAGTGGTTGGCTCAAATATAAACAAACAGAGCTATCCTCATGCTCACACAAGGAGCAGGGCAGTTCTTCACATCAGTAGAGAAGAACTTCCCAAACTTTAATAGAGTCAAGGGGGCTGTGCAACCTTGGACAAATGCCTTCACCTCTCTGAGCCTGTTTCCCTAACTGTCAAACAGGGATATGGTAGGAATTACATCACGGGGTTGCTGTGGGGATAAAATTAGAGGATGCACAGGCCTGGCAAGAACCACTGCTTAGTAAACATCACCTGCTGTTTGTTTTCTTTTTAGGCATAGTAAAGCCTGTATCTGTAGTGGAGATGAAATCAGTACCAATTTGGTTTTACCAGTGTCCGTATCATTTGATGCTATTTAGCATTAACGGTGATAGTAAGGATGCGCTATTATTTGTGTGGACATTAGCGTTATTTAGTGTATTAAATATCAGAACTAGGAGTACTATGTTTATCTTCCAGAGTTGCTGTGATGGAGTATGTGGTGGAGGGTGCGGCACATATGGGTTCTCCTAGTTTCTCTTCCAGGGCTTTTCTGAACACTGAGCACACTAATGAAGACTATGAATGGGATGTTCCACAAATCTATTTGACCTTAGGACACAGTTCGGGGGCGGGGGTCAGGCACTGGTCAGACAAGTGCCAAGAAAAGGAATGGAGGTTGAGAGCTCTGTGTAGCTCTGAGCAGGTGATTCAGCGTCTCTGAGTCCTGTTAGCAGCTCTGAGAAAGCAAGTCATATGTGTGTGTGTGACAGAGAGAGAAAGACAAGAAAAGGGCTCATAAACATGAAATGTCTCAAGCAATTGCCTGTGGCTGGTGATCACCGTGGTTACCACGTTTTACTTCCAATCTCCTTCACGACAGAGACGGGGAAGCCAGGCTCAGGAGAGGAGAAGGCCTAGGCCAAGGTCACTCCTGAACCTGAGCTGTCTGGGCGCCATGGGTCAACCCGAGCCACCCCTGCTCCTTACCCAGGATGTCCAGCCACTCGTCGGGGGCCGGGGCGGGTTCAGGCTCGGGCTCCATGGCGGCCAGGAACTCTCGGGCCAGGGCCCCGGGCTGCTCGGCCTCCTCCAGTGGGGGCTGCCCCACATCCTCAAGTGGCGGCAGCTCACTCAGGTCCTCCTCTTCTTCCTCCTCCTCGCCCTCAGCATCTTCCACCCCGTCCAGCACCTCGAAGTCCTCAAGTGGTGGGACCCCAGCAGGTGGCGGAGCAGTGGGCTCAGGGTCTGCAGCAGAGGGCTCGGCACAGGATGCCATGCTGCTGGGGGGATGGGAATTGGCCCTGGTGGGGGGAATGGATGGGGGTAAGAATTCCACCACACTCCTCAAATCTCCTCTGCCTCCATTCCCCACAGTGCCCATCACTTGCTGTGTGACTCAGGGGCTCCAGGCCTTAGTTTCCTCATCTGTACAGTGGGTAGAGCAACAATCCCGGTTTGTTCCAAGGACTTAACAACCCACTCACCAAACCCTGGCGTCAGGTTCAAACAGCAGTAGCTATTATTAGAGTTAATTATTATTTAATCTTTACAAACACGCTGGGAAGTAGAGAACATCCCCTTGCAGAAAAGGAAATTGAGGCCCAGAGTGGCAAAGCCATTTGCCCAAGGTCACAGAGCAAGCCAACCACAGGATGCAGGATTTGGAACCTGGGGCTTTTATCTGCCCAGAGTGGGTGCTGGGATTTTTCTTCCGGGGGACAACCCCTGAGATCTTGGGGAGGCCATTTTTAGAGCCCAAGAGAAAAATAAAGTGAATCTTTACCAGGGCTCCCCACCTTCAGTTGTCCCATCTCCTAAGGGGAGCCTCCCAGTAACCCCAAGGCATTCCTTCGCAATACCTTCCTGAACCTAATACCACCCCCCAACACCAGGGACTTTGGCCCAAACCATTCCCTAGGAGCCCCTTCTCCTCTCCTCAGGCCTTCTTGACCACCTTCAAAGTAGCCTCTCCCTTACAGAAGTGATCGACACCCCCACAGCTTCTTCCCTGGACCATCAAGAACTGACCCCCTCGCCTAGGCCCCAAGCTCTGGAGGTGATAAAGCCGTCATTCTAACCCACAGCATCTCCTCCCTAACTCTCACCTGCCTGCTCTTTCCGGGCTCGGGTCCCATTTTCTGAGACCCTCCCAGCCCCAACCCCCACAATCCCCTGCGCTCGCATAAATAGCCCTCCCCCCACCCCAACCACCGCCCCCAGCCCGGACCAGCTTCCCCCACAGCTGGTCTGTCGCCCCTAAACACTTTGATCTCCCCAGACGCCCCCTTCCCAATCCCATAACACCCCACGCTCTCCAGAAGCCCCCTGCCCCGGCCTGGCCCTCCGTCAACCTCCCACCCCAGTCCCCAACGCCCCACGCCTATTTGACGCCACCAGTCTGGGGCTCCCGACCCCCCGCAACCCTCGGGCACCCCCGGCCCTGCACGACTCAGCCGGCAGCGCCCCTACCCGCTGCCCTTGACCCTCCGTGGCCCCCACTTCTGGTCGCCCCCACCAGGTAGCACTCCCTCCGGCACTCCGACCCCCGGCGCCCCCCGGCTCGCCTCCCCCGCGGCCCTTCACCCCGCCTAGCAGTCGCAGCCCCTGCCGCGCCAGGCCCCGGACTAGCCCAGGCCCGGGCAGTGCTTCGGGCCGACGCGGCCCCGCTGGCGCCCCGGGACACGTGCCTCCGGCTCCGGGACCCCAGCCTGGGGTCCTGCGCCCCCCTCCCCGCCCCCAGCCGCGGCCGCCGCGCCTCGGGAACCAGGCTCTGGCGCCCAGCCCCGCCCTCACCGCAGCCATTGGACGCCGCCGCAGTGACTACAGCGTCCATTGGTCTGCGCGCACATCTATCTCCGGCACAGGCACCGCCCCCTTCCTGCTTGTATCAGCGGGGCTTTCTTAAAGGGGCAGAGGCCGCCGCGCCACCCCCGAACGGGGGCGGGGGCGGGCGGGAGAGCGGGGGCGGGAGCCGGGGTAAGGGTGGGGGTGCTGTAGATCCTAGTCGGTTCACAGGTCAGCACCGCGCAGCCTGGCCAGACAAACCGCTTGTCTGACATTCGGCTCATCTGCGAAATGGGGATAAACACCTCTATCGACGCACTCTCACCTTGAGGGATGTTGGGAGGACAGCTTTAAATGGTACTTCCTTAAGGAACTCAGGTTTGCGGGTCAGGGCAGTTCTGAGACTGCTGGATAACCCACCCTGAATCCCTAGTTACATCTATGGATCACAGGCTCCGAGGAAGAGCGACGTGCCCGAGGGCACACGGAGCCTTGGTACCCCTCCCCCACCCCACCCCCACCCCCGGCGCAACGTGGTCTGTCTAATCCCGGGAAGGTTGCCGGGTGCAAACCGGAGGAACTCAATAATGGCTAGGTTAACTGCTCAAAGAGCAGGGCCACTGGGAGGAATCCCGCCTCCCTTCCTCCCCTGCGGGAGTATGATAAGGCACCCATGGCCCCAAGGAGAAGGTGGCAGCTTTGATTAGAAGGGTTTTTATGGCTCGTGTTTTGAAAGGAGGGCACTTACTCCTCCTTCACTGTATTTTTTTTTTTTTTCCTTCCCGGCAGTTACCCCCTTCCAGAATGATCTTGCTAGTTCTTTGGCTTCCCCCCAGCTCTTCATTCTGGAAAGAATTTTGCCTGTTTTATCCTTACCACCTCCTTGAATGATGCTTAGGGTCTATGGGAGTTCAATAGATGAATGAGTAACTGAATGAATTAATGAATAAATGAAACGCTGGCTTTTGGAGGTAGCTAACATTGTGGGAGGTAACTCGCTTTTGGAGATAATTTGTCAAATAGGAGCTCTGAGGTCCCCTCCTACTGGAAGCCCTCCCTGACCTAGGTGTTTTGTTTGGCGCAGTCTTGGTATACTTCATAGGTGATTCACTTCTGTCTGTGCCATCAGTTGACTTCTGCCTCTCCCAGTAGATTGGAAGACCCTCCAAACCTGGGAAGAATATGTTTCTCATTGTTTTAGTCCTGAGACCTACATAGTGATTGTGCCTGGCACAAAACAGGGAGAGGTGTCCCGGGAAATCACTGTGGAAGGAAGAAGCGGCGGTAAGGTACCAGGATTATGTGAAATTGCCTGGGAAGGAATAGCAAGTAAACTATGGGCCAGTCCTGGTTCTGAGGGACTTGGACTAATCTCTGTTCATCTCTGAATCTGTTTCATCTGCATAATGGAGTCACTTACCAACCAGTCCCACCCTTGTTATAGGGGCAGAAGGAACTATAGTAAACAACAATAGTACAAAAACAATTAAAATGAACAAATATAAAGTAATAACATCAACAATAATGGTAATAAAATAGTGACTGACAGGTGTCAGAGATGTAGGCAAACACTTTAAGTGTTCTTAATCCTCACATCAGCCTTGTGAGACAAATACTCTGATATTTGGAAGCCACGTCATTGGCTGTGTATAGAGCTGCAATTGTCAGATTCACCCAGTGAACTGAGCTTTTTATTATTATGACATGCTCCTCTTTATGCTTCCTGCCTGAGAGTGGACTTTGGTATAAAAATCACACACCTAAAAAAAATAAATAAATAAAAATTTAAAAAAAAAATCACACACCTATTCTCCATTGGTGCATGTTTTAAATGCTCCATTCTCTTCCACCTTTATGTATCCTTGTGTTATTCATGTGCCCCTTGTAAGCAGCAAAGAACTGGGTTTTGCTTTTTTGGAGGGGGGGGGTTGCTTTTTGATTTGGTCTGCCCATCCTTGCCTTTTAACTAGGGCATTTGGTCTGTTTACATTTAATGTAATTATAGACATATTTAGACTTAAATCTGCCTTTTTATGTGTTTTTTGCCACCTAATTTTTCTCTCTCTTGTCTTCTTTAGGATTGGATGTGAATGTTTTGGTAAGACTCTATTATCCTCACTTTACAGAGAGGAAAACTGAGGCACATCAAATGAAGGATAAGATGGGCCAGGTCTTTAATACCCTTTGAACTTCTCTTCCAGCCAGGCAGCTGGATATTGCACAAACAATAAAGCAGATAAATATCTAATTGCAGCTTTGGTGAGTGCTTTGCAGGAAATAAAACTGGAAAAAGTAGGAGAGAAAGGTTTCCTGTCCCCAGCCTTAGGTTCCCCTAACCAATGTCACCATCGCTGGGCTGACTAGGCATTCCCACTCCTTCCCACACTCTCTCTCAAATACACAAAAGAGGAAAACATTTTCTCACCTCTGCTCCACTGTGCACAAAACCTTTGGAGCCAGCCAAGTCCCTTTTGGCCTCAATGTGCAGCCCCCACCCCTTCCAGGACCCTTATAAATGTTGCCTGGCCTCCAACAAAGCCCGAGACCCGCTGAAAAGTTTCTGCAGTCTGGGCCTCTTCTGTTACAGCCTGAAGACAGAGTCATGGTTCTACTTTTCCCAGCAGCCATCACCCAGACTCTTCTCAGCACTGACTGCTGTCTGGTTCCGGAGGTTCCAATATTTGTAAAAGATCCAAGCCACACTACATGCTTTCATACCATCCTGTTTTTGTTCCTGTGATCCCTTCAGCCCTGAATGATTGTCGGCACCCAGAAAACTCCTAATCCTACCTCAAAACTCCATCCAAGGAACTTCCCAGGTGGTCCAGTGGCTAAGACTCCACGTTCCCAACGCAGGGGGCCTGTGTTCAGCTCCTGGTTGGGGAACTAAATCCCACATGCCACAACTAAGAGTTTGCACGCCGCAACTAAGATTCTACGTGCTGCAACTAAGATTTTGCATGCTGCACCGAAGATTGAAGATTCCATGCACTGCAGCTAAGACTTGGCAGAGCTGCTCTGGCCACCGGGCTCCCTATGGGATACAGCAGTGAGCATACGCTTGGAAGCAGGGCTCACCATCTTGGACCACCAGTGTCCCCCACATGGGCCCCTGCATCTGGAGAACCTGCATACTGACCTCCCCAACCCCCAAGATCTATCCCACAAAGATGCTTGGAAATGGGCTTTTCAAGACCCCAGCTAGGAAATGAGGAGAAGATTCCTGAAGAGTCTGCCTCCTTTTTCTTCTTATTCTTAACAAAACGTGCACACTAAAGCTGCTCTTTCTTTCTTTCTTTAATATTTATTCATTTGGCTACACTGGGTCTTAGTTGCAGCATGCAGAATCTAGTTCTCTGACCAGGGATCTAACCCAGACCCCCTGCATTGGGAGCACGGAGTCTTAGCCACAGGACCACAGAGAAGTCCCAAAGCTTCCATTTCTTAAAAAAAAAAAAAAAAAGAACTCCATCCAGATGTACCTGCTTCCTGGCCTTGAAAAGTCTTCATACCCAACTCTTCAGGTTCCTCCAGCCTTCAGTCTCTCCTCCCTCTAGCCCAACACTGTTTCCTTCAGGGCTGGGAGTGTCTGTGTTGGACTCTACTTCATTATCCAAGGCTAGGCAGGGACTGAGTATTTTCTGGATCCTCAGAATACAGGCCAAACCCTGAAAGGATGGCTAGAGTTTACTAATTTTTTAAATTGCTGGTTGAACTATAAGAATGTATAAGAATCCTCACCAGCATTAACTTTTCAATGAATGAAGGCAAGAGAGCATGGGAGTAATAATACAGTTTACCCACAGATAACCCTCAGTTTATCAAGGGCTTAAAATGGGCCAAGTGTTGTAAGGAATTAACCCTGCAGGATTCATAAGGTTAAACCACTTGCTCAAGGACAGTCAGCTAGGATGTGACAGCTGGAATTTTAACTCAGATACGTCCGTTTCTTGGGCCCTCAAAGAGTATTCCATGTGCCCAAAGGCATGTGTGTATCTCTCAAGCTCTTAGCAACCATAAGAGACAGATGCTGTGTTACCTAGACTCACAGTTAACAGAGACCCTGAAAAATTAGACATGTAATACAGAGCATCACATGATAAGACCTCAATAACTAATGATACTTGCTAACACTTACCTAGGGCTTCCCTGGTGGCTCAGAGTAAAGAATCCACCTGCCAATGCAGGAGACATGGGTTTGATCCCCGGGTTGGGAAGATCCCCTGGAGAAGGAAATGGCAACTCACTCTAGTATCCTTGCCTGGGAAATTCCATGGACAGAGGGGCTTGGTGGGCTACAATCTATGGGGTTGCAAAAGACTCAGACACCATTCAGTGACTAAACAACAACACTTATCTAGCAATTTCTATTTGCTCTACTCTCATGTGTTTAACTTGGGTTATCTAACTTAAGAATGCATCCTATCTCAGTATAAATCATGGTTTTTGGTATAGACACAAGGGGACAGATAATAGAACTAAAAATAGATGTGTGTATGCATGGGTTTTTAGACATACATGTATTTCCTAACTCTGACTGATGAGAGAGTTTCTAAATACCACCTGGGTAGCAGCAACACCTAGATCTTGGTGTCTAAATACCATTCTCCAAGAAAAGGAACCAGGCTCCTTGGAGAAAAGACTGATAGCAGGGATATTCCAAAGTAAGCACAGAAAATCTTGTGGTGCTAAAAGTAAGGAATTACTCACAGAAACACTGAAACATATTAAACGGACGCAGGAACTAACTTAAAGGGCCAGCAAAATAAATAATATAGAAATTAATTATAAGCCACAAAAAAAATACTCATGACTTCATGGTGATATAAATACTTGAATAAATACATAATTGAGAAGAATGGACAGCTCTTGTTTACAATAGAATTACATTAAAAGGCACCTTTATGCAAACAACCATAGTAATAATTATTGCTGCTAGGAGCGATGGATGACTGCTAAAACTAAAAGGCAAAAAATATGTTAAAAACAAAACAACAACAAAAAACAACTAAAAAGCCAAGGGTATTCATATGGTCTCTTAAGTATCCCCCCCATAGGATACTTATTAATTGCAAAAAATAGTTACTTGACAGTTGAGAAATAAGAAGATACTGCCTTAAGTAAGTAATCGAAATCAACATCACCAACAATGAGACATAGCAACATCCCAGTGCCTCCTGATATAGGATGCATTGAGAAGGATGCTATGTTACTTTTGTGGGGTTCTTGCCCAAGTGGCTTAACTTCGGTCTAAATGTGAGAAAATATTAAAGAAGTCCATAATCATAGTTATTCCAACAAAACCAGTGGCTCTTTAGTTCTTCTTCTCTTTCTGCCATAAGGGTGGTGTCATCTGCATATCTGAAGTTATTGATGTTTCTCCTGGCAATCTTGATTCCAGCTTGTGCTTTATCCAGCCTGGCATTTCGAATAATGTACTCTGCACGTAAGTTAAACTAAACAGGGTGACAATATACAGCCTTGACATACTCATTTCCCAATTTGGAACCAGTCTGTTGTCCCATGTGTGGTTCTAACTGTTGCTTCTTGACCTGAATACAAGTTTCTCAGGAGGCAGGTAAGTTGGTCTGGTATTCCCATCTGTAAGAGTTTTCCACAGTTTATTGTGATCCACACAGTCAAAGGCTTTAGTGTAGTTGATGAAGCAGAAGTAGATGCTTTTCGGGAATTCTCTTGCTTTTCTATGATCCAGCGGATTTAGGCAATTTGATCTCTGGTTCCTCTGCCTTTTCTAAATCCAGCTTGAACATCTGGAAGTTCTCGGGTCATGTACTGTTGAAGCCTGGCTTGGAGAATTTTGAGCATTTCTTTGCTAGCATGTGAGATGAGAGCAATTGTGCGGTAGTTTGAGCATTCTTTGGCATTGCCTTTCTTTGGAATGAAAACTGACCTTTTCCAGTCCTGTGGCCACTGCTGAGTATTCCAAATTTGCTGGCATATTGAGTGCAGCACTTCCACAGCATCATATTTTAGGATTTGAAATAGCTCAGCTGGAATTCCATCACCTCCATGAGCTTTGCTCACAGTGATGCTTCCTTAAGACCCACTTGACTTAGCAGTTCAGAATGTCTGGCTCTAGGTGAGTGATCACACTATTGTGGTTATCTGGTCATTAAGGTCTTTTTTTGGTACAGTTCTTCTGTGTATTCTTGCCACCTCCTGTTAATATCTTCTGCTTCTGTTAGGTTCATACCATTTCTGTCCTTTATTGTGCCCATCTTTGCATGAAATGTTCCCTTGGTATCTCTAATTTTCTTGACGATATCTCTAGTCTTTCCCAGTCTATTGTTTTCCTCTATTTCTTTGCATTGATCACTGAGGAAGGCTTTCTTATCTCTCTTTGCTATTCCTTGGAACTCTGCCTTCAGCTAGGTATATCTTTCCTTTTCTACTTTGCCTTTTGCTTCTCTTCTTTTCTCAACTATTTGTAAGGCCTCCTCGGACAGCCATTTTGCCTTTTTGCATTTCTTCTTCTTGGGAATGGTTTTGATCACCACCTCCTGTAACAGTGTCATGAACCTCCATCCATCATTCTTCAGGCACAGGAACTTAGAGACTACAAAATGGCCTGGGTTTCCTAAGAAGGAAGCTAAGATAATTCTTTGATAGACAAGATTACATTATTCCTACAAGTTTCCCCTCTTTTATGATACATTTTTACTCTTTCAATCAGTTAGCATGACATGGCTCTCATGTTCTGATGTGTCTAATAGTAAGAGACTGTTCTGGTAGGGTTTCTGCAGACTGTTTATTTTTTTATTTTATTTTTTTCGATCTTAGGTAATTTTATTTTATTTTATTTTTTTTATTTCTTTTTTATTAGTTGGAGGCTAATTACTTCACAACATTTCAGTGGGTTTTGTCATACATTGACATGAATCAGCCATAGAGTTACACGTATTCCCCATCCCGATCCCCCCTCCCACCTCCCTCTCCACCCGATTCCTCTGGGTCTTCCCAGTGCACCAGGCCCGAGCACTTGTCTCATGCATCCCACCTGGGCTGGTGATCTGTTTCACCATAGATAATATACATGCTGTTCTTTCAAAACATCCCACCCTCACCTTCTCCCACAGAGTTCAAAAGTCTGTTCTGTACTTCTGTGTCTCTTTTTCTGTTTTGCATATAGGGTTATCATTACCATCTTTCTAAATTCCATATATATGTGTTAGTATGCTGTAATGTTCTTTATCTTTCTGGCTTACTTCACTCTGTATAATGGGCTCCAGTTTCATCCATCTCATTAGAACTGATTCAAATGAATTCTTTTTAACGTCTGAGTAATATTCCATGGTGTATATGTACCATAACTTCCTTATCCATTCATCTGCTGATGGGCATCTAGGTTGCTTCCATGTCCTGGCTATTATAAACAGTGCTTCTGCAGACTGTTTAGTAAGGACAGTTTCTATTGATCTTAACAGAAGACCTCTAATACAAGGGATTATACAATATCCTATTAGGGCCATTCCTTCAAATACAAAATTAGGGAGGTCAGGACAGAGATCATCATTATACCTTTCCATTTGCCGCCCCCCGCCCCCGCCCCAACCGTTGTTCCACCAGACTGGAGAAAGGATCATTTTTCCTGAGTTTTTAGCCAGCTTATTAGCCAAGGTGGTCAGCCCTTGCAGGGCTCTTGTTATTCTGCCATCAGGGGTGGTGGTGTTGGGTATGAAAGTACAACACTGACCTCCTGTCATAACACATGCTCCCCCTTTCCTGCCAGGATCATGTCTAAGGCAGTCGGTTCTCCCAGCTGGTCATCTTACTAGTTGAGTCTAATTGTTCTGCTAACCCTTGACAGTGTCTCTAGGATAGCTGACAAAACTCTGCTGGTTATACTAAATGTAGTTTATCCAATCCACATTTTTACTGATGGTGGGCCACTAGAATAATATTGATTCAAATTCTGATATCTGGTTTCTAGCCTTGAATTCATTAGGGGCATCCCTGGGAACTCTGAGTCCATGTAAACATGTGGATCAAATGACCCACCACGCCTGGTGACATCTCTCTCGTGTCTATGTCTGGTTTGTACTGGGGTTGAGTCGGGGTAGAAATCCCAGAGTGAAACGGACAGCCAATTGAACTAAAGTGCAAGTTCCACTCCAGTCAGCCGGAAGAATCCCAAGCAGTGGTTCTCCACAGTACCACCAGACATCCATCTGGGTCATCAACAATGCGGATGGAATGCTGCTCTCAAAGGACTGGCTTTCTCTGCACCCAGATACATTGCCCAGGAATGTTAATTGCTCCCCCCACAGACAGAGGCACCAGGTGTAATTAGCGTCATGGAATGGGGGTCAGACAGTCTTTGGGGGCCTATTGAAACCTTTCACAGTCGGGAACAACAGTGACAAGGTCTTACAGGATTTATTGCCCCAGGCTGTATTGTCCTGAAAGAGGGATATCGTGCATCCCACGCCCATAGGGTCTGAAGTCCATCCAAGTGGGAATGGTACCACCTGGGCTTCCGGCCTACCTGCAGCAAAGTGTAACAACTGCTCTTGTTTAAAGCTTGGACAGAATATCTAATCCATTCCAACCAGGCATTTGTTTTCCCATATCCAGTCTCCATCTCTATGGTTTGGTGTAAATCCTTCCCCTCTACCATGGTGACGTTAGTAGGGTCATTGGGAACTGGGGGTTGAATTGGTTCAGAAGTTTTGCATCTGTGGCACTAATTAGGAGGTAATTTTTAACAAGTGTAATAGCTAATCTGTCCCAGATATGTCTGTCCCTAGTCCACACCAGGGCTTCCCTGGTGGCTCAGACGGTAAAGAATCTGCCTGCAATCCCTGGGTTGGGAAGATCCCCTGGAGGAGGCCATAGCAACCCACTACAGTGTTCTTGCCTGGAGAATCCCCATGAACAGAGGAGCCTGGCGGGCTATGGTCCATGGGGTTGCAAAGAGTCAGACACGACTAAGCAACTAAGCACGGTACAGTCCATACCAACGCTCAAGAGATGGACTGGTTTTCCCTGGTTTTATCATTAACAGGATGGGTTATGTTGTAGATTCCCACAATCATCTCCGGGTACTCCCCTTGTCAGGGATAATCTATCTTTTACTTGCGCTAGGGTGGGAGCTGCTTTATGTGGCTCAGCCATGTAACCCCCATACTGGGTAATCCACCATACTTCGGCCCAACTAGAGCAGAGGAGTTGGTGTGGATCATTTCTTGGGACAAAGGTACTTATGTTCTATAGATAGCTGTGTAGGTCATCACAAGGTAAGACCTGGCAAGCATCAGATTTCACAGGTCACATTAATGTGACCACCTGCTCGTGGTCACATTAATAATTAAGTTGACCAGGTAAGGGCTGCCCCCAACAATCTGCATCTTGGTATACAGAATGACCAAGAGGGGTATTAAAGTCTTTTCAGAGTCAGCTGTGTAGGATTGGGATGTTGGACCACAGCCCATTGTTCCTCTTGGTTAGGGGATTTAGTCCCTTTGACTTGCACGTAATGAGTCCAATCTTTCTCTGCAGTGCGAACAGCTGTTTCAGTCGTGAGCAGCATCTGGAAAGGTCCTTCCCAGGGTGGTTCAAGTTTGTCTTCCTTCCAGGTCTTTATCAGGATATGATCACCGGGCTGAAGAAGATGCACCGGAAATCCGAGGGGTGGATCCTGACACAACAGGCCCTGCAACCTAAGAGAAGACAGAGGAGAGGAGAGGCCAAGGATATAGTTTCTCAGAAATTGGTCTTTAGTTTCCACGGTTGACAGGTCAGCAGTTTGACCCAAATATGGTAACCTGTACAGCGTCTCATACGGGGATCATCGAATATCCTTACAAGGGGCAGTTCTGATTCTGAGAAGAGCAACTAGAAGGCACTTGGTCCAGAGAAGTTTGTTTTCTAACATTAATTTAGTCATTTGTTTCTTTAGTGTCTGGTTTATGGATTGTACCTTTCCTTAGGAAGTTATTCCCATTTTACCCCAGACTTTTTTAAGTTCCTTAACAGGAGTAGAAATAAAATGACTTCTGTTATTTGAATCTATGTTCTCAATTAATCCAAACCAGGGAATTATGACCTCTAATAGTGTCTTAGTTACGTTGCTAACCATGGTAGTTGACAGCAGGATGGCTTCAACCCCATTAGTTAAATGGCCTACTATTACTAAGAGGCACCTGAGGCGACCAACTTGGGGCATCCTCCATATAGTCGACTTGGATACTCTGAAATGGCCTCAGACGCAGGTTCTTCCCCACCGAGGGCTGTTTTTTTAACACTAGTTTATGTACCTTCCTACAAGTAATACAACTTTCATTCACCTGTTTAGTTATGGTATATATACCTTTGTTAGCCATAAACTCTTTAGGCAGAGTCACACAGGGCATGTGGGTCCCAATGAGTTCCTCTATGTAACTTGAGTTAACAGTTCTCTCATAATCAGTTTTGAAAGCATCTCTTTTCTGTCAGGTAGAAGCCATTTCCCTTCAGAGGTTTTAGAGGCTCTCACCTTGGCCAATTGTTCTTCTTCCCAGGGTTTGAAAACCAGGGTGATGGAAGGAGGAGGGTGGATGGGGGTAAGATGGAAATTTGGGGCCTCTGACCTGAGGGCCATCTCCTTAGCAACTCCATCTGCCAGTCTGTTTCTCTGTGTCTCCATAGAATAGCCCTGTTGGTGTCCAGGTATATGTACTACTGCTATTCCCTTGGGTAACAGTAAGCTTTCCAGCACCTGGGTGATTAACTCTTTATGAATTAGGTCCCATCCCTTGCTATTAATAAGGCCACATTCAGTGCAAATCTTTCTGAAGGTATGTACCACTCCAAAGCCATATTGAGAGTCTGTGTAGATGGTCTCCTCTTTTCTTTCAGGCATTTTAAGGCTTGGATAAGGACGAATAATTCACATATCTGGGCAGACTAACTGTCGGGTAATCTTTCTGATTTGATAACTGTGGATCGCTCCCCATCTATAATAGAGTACCCATTGTGTCTTTTCCCTTCCAGCACTGGGAGGAGCCATCTACAGAGAGCTGAAACCCTGTGGAAAAAGGAGTTTCCTTGAGGTCAGGTTGAACTTTAGTCTGGTCATCTATGAGATCTATACAGTGATGTTCCACAAGACCCCGTGTTTCATCTCTGGTCAAGAGTTCAGCTGGGTTTAGACAGCTGTCAGTAGTGAGGACTAGCTCATGCCTTTCTAATAGGATAGCTTCATACTTCAGTATCCTGGAATCAGTTAGCCACCTTCCTACCTTCTGATGGAGAATTGCCCTACCCTGATGTGGTGTGCTGACAATCACTGCCCCACCAAATGTCCATTTTCTACTTTCCTCAGTTAATATAGCTATGAAAAGCTATGACCAACTAGCAGCATATTAAAAAGCAGAGACATTACTTTGCCAACAAAGGTCTGTCTATTCAAAGCTATGGTTTTCTCAGTGGTCATGTATAGATGTAAGGGTTGGACTTTAAAGAAAGCTGAGCACCGAAGAATTGATGTTTTTGAACTGTGCTGTTGGAGAAGACTCTTGAGAGTCCCTTGGACTGCAAGGAGATCAAACCAGTCAATCCTAAAGGAATTCAACTCTGAATATTCATTGGAAGGACTGATGCTGAAGCTGAAACTCCAATACTTTGGCCACCTGATGTGCAGAACTGACTCCTTGGAAAAGACCCTGATGCTGGGAAAGATTGAAGGTGGGAGAAGGGGATGACAGAGGACGAGATGGGTGGATGGCATCACTGACTCAATGGACCTGAGTTTGAGTAAACTCTGGGAGTTGGTGATGGACAGGGAGGCCTGGCGTGCTGTAGTCCATGGGGTCACAAGGAGTCAGACACGACTGAGTGACTGAACTGAACTGATTCCTAGTTTAGTCATTAGGTCTCGGCCTAGGAGATTAGTCCCCACCTTGGGCACAAAGAGAAATTCTGTCTGAGTCTGCCTAATCTTATACTTGAGTTTCTTTAAAGATGAACATTGAAACCTTCCCCTTTTACCCCTGAAACTAATAAATGCTCACTGGCCAGAGGTAGGTAAGGAGGGTGACATGTCAGAGAGGAACGCGCCACTCCAGAGTCGGTCAGGAAGGTGACCTCTTCTTTCTCAGGTCCTACCTCTAAATTTATCAAGAGCTGTTGGTAGGACCCTTCAATGTAAAAGAGCCCCTGACACCGCCCCCCCCCCATTCCTCATCAAAAGTCATGAGAGGTATGACTTTTTCTTTTTTCTTTCACTGAGGACAAAAGTGTACCTCTTGAAATGTCCCTCCTTCCCGCATTTGTAGCACTTGATTTCCCCTTTTCCCCTTAACAGCCCCTGGATCCCCCTTCCATTAAATCTTCCTGGAGGTGGCCTTTGTTTTTGATTCTTGGGGCCACCTCTTCCCTGAGTGACCTGTTCTGTGGTGGTAAGCATAATCTTAGGTTTCTGTTTCTGCTTTTCTTCATCCCTCCGTACATATACCTTCTGGGCTTCTCTTAATAATTATTCTAAACTTTTATCTTTCCAATTGTCTAATTTCTGGAATTTCTTAGAAATATATGGCCAACTATTAGTTACAAAATGAATTTTAACATACGTTGGCCAAGAGGACCATCTAAATTCGATCCAGAGTATTTTCTTATTTGGTCTTTCAACCTGTCCGGCTGGCCCTTCATCTTTTCCTTGCTGTATGTCAAAGGACTTAGTGATGTTTGGAATCAGGGAACTCTCTGATCCCTTTTATAATTAGGTCCCTGAGATCTCTCGTATGACCTTATGTTCAGGACTGTTATTATTCCATTGTGGTTCTTGGTTAGGAAATTTTACTTCACTGCTAAGACATTTGAGCCAGCTAAGTGTTCCCTTTCCCAAGTGGCCATCACTGTTCTCCAAATCATTGATCTTTCCTCTCTGGAAAACAGAATGCCTAAAATAGATACAGGCTCAGCCCACTTGAAAATTTGAGGGTCTAAAAATTGATCTAACTGGTTTGCGACCCCAGGGAGATTCTCTAATAAGGGCTTCAGTTCTTTCTTCAATCCTCAAACCTCAGAGCTGGTAACAGGGAGGGTGCCGGGCGAGGAGGGGGGGTGGGTGGGTGCGGTGTTCACAAATCCAGTTCCCCTTCCTCCTAGGGGACCCTCTTGGAGGGGTTAGAGGACCTAAGGTTCCTCTCTTTCAGGAGGGAAGGGTAAATTTTGAATGTCCTTTTTATATTGTTCTGTGTCCTTCCTCAACAGAGGAAGGGAGGGATACAGTGCTGGAGAAGGTCCGAGGCTATGGCGGCCAGCTTGGGTTCTCTCTCTTCTGTTCTTATTTCCTCTCCTGCAGCAGTGTAGGCTATTCCTGGGGCAGTTTAGGCTGTAGGCCTCCTGAGTTATAAGGAGAGGCAAACAGTCGAGAGGATCCCACTTACTATTTTCAAAACTTCTCCTTGTCTTTACCTAGTTCCATCTTTAAGGGGAATAGAACCACCAGCCCCCTTCTCTAGCAAAGAGCATAATCTATTTCTTCCTGGGCAACTGGACTCTTGTCATCAACATACTGTACAAGCAATTGGCAGATCCAATCTTCATCGGACCCGAACTTAGGCCAAAACACTGATGGTTTCAATATAGGTTCTTGAGTCCAAAAGAAACAGCAATACTCTATCATCTATTGTTTCTTTTTCCCTTTCATCCCCAATATTGGAGCGTGCATCCTAGGGGACTGTCTGGGGGAACCTTGTTGTTGGTCTTTCTCCCCTCGGAATCCTTCCGGCCTAAAGAAGATTCTTATTATCCATCCCTATTGTCTGATTATGTGCACTTGACTTGAGGCTCAACCCCCTTTTTCTTTCTTCGCAGGTTTCTTGCACTCTTCCCGAGTCACTTCGACTCTCTGGCCGTTTCCCTCAAGGGAGAAATATCTCAGAAGAGAGGATATTTTGCTCTTAGCTTCTTAGCTACTGGCAGGTCGGTATAAGCCCCGGATTAGGTCAGAAAAGACTGCCTTATGCCATATGAAATCACCAAAGGATATTAACGGAACTATGGATCAGGACTCCACACTCGCTTCCACACACAGGTCTCATGCACACAAGACAGCCTCTGGGATGACCCGGCCACCAAGGAAATAGTTTGTCACCTCTTGTGACGTTTATTAGGGCTTTCCAGGTGGCGCTGGTGGTAAAGAACCCACATGCCAATGCAGGAGACATAAGAGACGCCGGTTGGATCCCTGGAGGAGGGCATAGCAACCCACTCCAGTATTCTTCCCTGGAGAATCCCCATGGACAGAGGAGTCTGGAGGGCTACACAGTCCATAGGGTCGCACAGAGTCAGACACGACTGAAGCGACTTAGCACGCACGTGACGTTTCTTACCTTGGTCTCTACACCGACTAACCTGGTCGCCTCTGTGCCTGCCTGGGCCCCTCCCCTGAGTGCCGATGAACTTCCGACCCGGAGTCCGCTGTCAACCCAAGGGATAGCAGACTTCCCCTCCCTGGATGCCACCATAGGGAGACGGTAGGACGCATCTCCGGGGGGGTGGGGAGGGGCGTCCATTCGACCCCTCCAGGTGACATGGATCCCAGACGAGCCCCCAAATTGTTGAAAATGTCTTCCGCTGGCGCCGCGCGCTCCGAAAATGGATTGGCAAGGCAAACTTTACTTTTGCAGAAGGATGCACAACCAACAAGTGTGACCGGCCAGCACACTGAGTGGGAAGCCAGCTCTGTTTTATCGGCTAATTCAAGGGAAGGGCGAGAACAGTGAAGCAGCTAGGTGGGGGAGGGGTCGCCATGTGCAGTTTGTTTACAGGAATTTACAGACTACAAAAAGGCATGATTTTCCTAAGAAGGAAGCTGATTATATCCTTTTATTGAAAAGGTTACGTTATTCCTACATCCCCTCCCGGTTCTGGGCCGCCGCGGAGTTCAGCTTTTGCAAACTACGCCGGCGCGAGAGGGACTGTTTGATTGGCTATTTGTTGTGATGAGCCGGCAAATAGAAGCTACACGTAAGCCCCACCCCTTCCTGCCACGCCTCCACTCACGCAAGTCGGCCCTGGGCACGTCGCCGCCACGCGCGCGCTCGCACGCAGGGTGCGTGGTGACGTTACGGCGGCGCGGGCGCCATCCCGGAAGCGCGAGCAAGGCCGCCAGATGTGCAGGTGCTGCTGCCACCGACGCCCCGGCCGAGTTCAGGGTGGGGCTGGGGACGCAGGGGCCTCTGGGGATGCAGGCCGGGTTGGGCGCGGTCCCCGGGCTGTCGTGGGGTGGGGCGCGCCGCTGGCAACATCTGGGCACCCCTCCTGCGCACAGGCCTCAGTTTCCCCGTCTGCGCAGTGGATGCGCGGGTGGCGCTGTGGGCCGGATCCGGATCCGGGGCGCGAGAGTTGGGGCCTCTTGTATTCAGGCTGTGCCTTGTCACCAAAACCGGGCGTTGGCCTGTTTGGGCCTCAGTTTCCCGGTTTCACAAGGGCGGGGCATGAGGGGGTTGGGGAGCCCCGCCCCACTCGCGGGTTTTGCTGAGCTTGGGCGGCCTATTTAAATTCTGTTAAAAGACCTGGGTGGAGTAGCTGCCCCTCCCCGCTCTGGTGTGTGACCTTGGGCAATGGAGCCCACCCCTGTGTTGCCCTCGGAGGTGGTAGTGTCTGCCCAGTAGGGGGAATTGGGGATTAAATGAAGTGCTATACAAGTGTTTGTTCTTATTTTTGGAAGCACTGGGGAGGCCATCCTTAGATTCCTTCACGCTGCCCTCGGAGAAACTCCCTGCCCAGAACCCAGCGCCTCTTATCACTGTTGGTTTCAGTCCCCACAAACAGCATAGTGAGATTCTAATTCTTTGTTATTCCTGCTTTATGGATGACAGATCTAGGAGGTGAGATGACTTTCCCAAGGTCACACAGCCTCCCTCTCTCCCTCTCTGAGTTTTCCCCATAAATATATTTGGAGCAGGACCAGAGCCTATGCCGGGTTATTTCCACCCTGTATATAAGCCAGACTGTGGCTCAGATGGTAAAACGTCTGCCTACAATGTGGGAGACCCCGGTTCAATCCCCAGGTCAGGAAGATCCTCTGGAGAAGGAAATGGCACCCCACTCCAGTACTCTTGCCTGGAAAATCCCATGGACGGAGGAGCCTGGTAGGCTACAGACATGACTGAGCAATATCACTTTCTTTCACTTTCCTCCAAGAGGCAGCTGGTGGGAGAGTGTGCCTTGAATCCCTCAGCCCTCACATCTGGGAGCCAGAGATAGGAAAGAGCCCTGCTTTGAAGCAGAACCATTTCCCACAGGTCCAAATGCTGTACCTGCCAGGCTCTAGCTGCAGGCGTCCCACCACACGACTCTGTCCTTTGAGAGCCCAAGTGTCCCCTTTATACATGATCTTCTTTGGAAATGTGGAGGGTGTTGGTGTCCATACCTGGCACGTAGTAGGAGCTTAGTAAGCATGGTGATTGGCGCTGGAGTGTGAGGGGAGGGGGGGGTAGTTATATTTCATCAGGTGTGACAATTTATCTCTGGACAGCACATGGGGGGCTGCAAACCAATAGCCAGATTCAGCACTAAGAGAAATGTACTCTTGGCCTCAATGGGGTAAATGTTAGTTGCTGACATTTGTAAATGAGGTGATTTCACAGGGACAAGAAATCCATGTTTCAGTTTTTCCTTTTTTTTTTCTGGAAAGAAACAGAAGTCTGGCAGGAATCAGGGACTGTAAGAAGCAGCTGTCCTGTCAGAGGTAGATACTGAACATCCAAGTCACATTTGTGGATCCTATGGGCCGTGGGCATTTGAGTTGTGACCCATGGTTACTGGTTGTGTGTCAATGGCCCAGTACCTCAGTCTCTGAGCATCATTTTCCTTATACATAAATAAGGATGGTAACAGTTGCTGGTGCTTGAAATTGGTGTCTTGTTTAGCATAGAGTAGATGCTCAATAAAGAGGAGGGTAGACGTGGACTCTGAAAGCCCTTCCTCATCCTGTGCGTGAATCTTAACCAGTTGCAAGTGGGCTTTTCTGTTGGCCATTAAATGTGCTGACCCCAGAGCCAAGCTATGTCAGGATTCTGGGTTTTTCCTGAGTGTCATTAGGAGGGCCAGTGCCGAAGCCGTGGGCCCTACTGCCCTAGCATGGTCTCGGAAGTCCCCAGCTGCTGGGATGTAATCTGTGTGCCAGAGAAGCTGGGAGCTGCAGAGCCATCTGGATTGTTGGGGCTCACTGCCTGGCTTTAAGTTGCTAATAGAAGTCTAGCTTCAGAGCTGAGTTTGAAAGTTTCTGTTTTGCTCTCAGCAAATTAAATTCTGGCAATCCCTTGCTGTGAGCTGGGTTCTGGGCTTGGCTCTGGAGAAAGCAGCAGGCCAGAAAGACATGCCTTTGTTCTGCTGCAGCTGACATTGTGGGGGTGACCGGCAAATGGGTCACCTGATAACTAAAATAATTTCAGGAAGAGATGAGACAGTGGAACCATTTAAAAAGGTGAAGTGATGAGAGTGCCCAGAGTGGGGGTAGTCATCAAAGAGCCTCTTGGGAGAGAAGGCATTGGAGTGGGTAATGATTTGAGGGACAGCCATGTATATTCTCCCAGCGGGGATGGCAGGTGCAGAGGCAGGGGATATGGGAGGAGGGTGGCAGATCTATGCAGGAGGAAGTTGCCTGTGACTTTAGGCACATGGGAGTTGGGGGTGTGGAGGTAGAAGGGGTGATGGGATTCTGATGTGCTTGGGTACAAGTTATAAATATGAATTCCGGTGATTCTCAAAACACTCCTGAATTTCTGGGATGACAAAGCTGAGGCTCAGGTGGCATGACCCGCTTCATGTGGCTTGCAGGGTTCCCAGACCCTCTTTTCCATCCCACCTCCCCCACTTCCTGATGCAAACCGAAAATTCTTTATTCCTGCCTGTTTCAGGCAGCGGAGGAGGAGGAAGAGATGGACCCCCCGGACTCGGCCTCGAGGGTCTTCTGTAGCCGCATCCTGAGCATGGTGAATGCGGACGATGTCAGCGCCATCATCCTGGCCCAGAAGAACATGTGAGTGAGGCCAAGGGCCCTGGGGCCCCGGCGTGGGAAGGAATCCACTTGCTGGCCAACATTCTTGCCCTGCCCGCCTCTACCCTGGTCCCACACTGGTGATAAAATGAAGGAAGTGAGCAAATCTTCTGGCTGGCTCCAAAGTGAATTCCTTCCTTGCCTGGAGGCGAGGCCCTGGCACTGGCAGCGGGGCTCTGGGACAGTTTTGCAGCTGTGGACAGTTTGGCGGGGGCCGCAGCAGCTCCTACCCCGAGGCCTGTGGTGGGGAGACCTGGGTTGGGGGGAGGATAAGGAAGGGGCTGTGGGATTTAAGGGAGCCATGGCTCACTTCCTGTCAGGCGCCTGTTCTCACAGCCTAGGCTGTCTCTGCAGTGCATGTGGGGTCACTTGGAAGGGCTGGGAATGCCCTTTGCCCCCTTTGGGACTTGGCACTGTAGCCACCACAACTTCCCCCTAATTCCAGCATGCTCTCTGATACAATCTGGGGGTGGAATCAGTCTCCTGGGGCTTTATTTTTGTGTCTTTAAGCTAAAAGTTCTTCATTCCATTTATGGCACAGCATGGACCTTTCCTTTCTCGTCCTGTGACAAGGGTGCTGGATCTGCCTGGGTCTCAGCACCACCCATCTCCCTCCTGGGTCTTAAGGTCAGATTCAGACCTAGCCCTGGGGGAACTCCCAGGCTGAGAGGAGACAAAATCAGACTTGAACCTTCCTGGCCTCAGGGTATCAGGACTGGACCAGAGAAAGAACCTGGGGAAACAGGAGAGTCAAAGAGTCTGCTTGAGGGAGAGGGTGAAGGCTACATGAGAAGGGCACCCTTGAGGAGGGTTTTGAAAGTTGAATAGGAGTTTGCTAGCTGTCTCAGACACCAGGTAGAGCTCCACAGGACACAGGAATGATGTACACCGAGGTCACGGAACAGGAAAAGGCCTAGCAGGATCAGTTGGCAGGGCCCTGGAGGCTGAGCAGAGGAGTCGGTGCCCTTTTTCTGCTGCCAGGCTGGACCGCTTTGAAAAGACCAACGAGATGCTGCTCAACTTCAACAACCTGTCAAGTGCCCGCCTGCAGCAGATGAACGAGCGCTTCCTGCACCACACAAGGACCCTGGTGGAGATGAAGCGGGACTTGGACAGTATCTTCCGCAGGATCAGGTGGGTGGTCCCCCTCCAGCCTCCGCCTCCCACTCCATGCCTCAGGTTCCTCTTCTTTTCCATGAGGGCCGTCCTCTCCACATAGCAGGGTGGGAGACTCAGCTTGTTTGTTTTACAAGGCTTCATCACACACTTAGTATTGGAGGACTGAAAACCTTAGAGTTTCTGAACTTAAGTTTTATTTCTTTTTGAACATGCAATATAGCACTGGACCCATAATGCAAAAGGTAGGCAGGAGCAGACAGTGAAAGGCTAGCCTCCTGTCTGCTTTGGCCTCCACCCAGTTCCCCAGGTCTTCTCTCAAGAGGAAAATGAGATTCCCGGATTTTGTGGGTCCTTCTCGAGCTGGTTTCCACGAGGACAGGGAAAGACAGTGTCCAAGTCCCCAGTCACACAGAACACTTGACAATCCCCACCCCCCGCCCCGGAGCTCACATCACCGCTGCTGCTGCTAACAGCTGGGGCGCCTGGCCCTGGAACCAGCTACGGCGGTATTTCTGGCCGACCATGCCGCTTCCTCTATTTCAGGAGCAGCCACGTCTGCTGGCAAAGTAGGTGCTGCAGATTGAGGGCAACAGGTTGGAGCAAGCTCTATGCAGAAATCATGAAACAGGCCAGATAAATCCTGTGTAAGAGGGCATCTTTTCTGGGGCACCTCACCAGGCTGCCCACCCGTGTGTGGTGTCGCAGGGATGGGGCTAGAGCAGGAACCCCAAAGGCTGACATGTATGTGTCACTCAGTGAAAGTGAAAGTGTTGGTCAGCCAGTCATGTCCGACTCTTTGCAACCCCGTGGACTGTAGCCCGCCAGGCTGCTCTGTCCATGGAATTCTCCAGGCCAAAATACTGGAGTAGGTTGCCATTTCCTTCTCCAGGGGATCTTCCCGACCCAGGGATAGAACCTGAGTCTCCCACATTGCAGGTAGATTCTTTACTGTCTAAGCCACCAGGGAAAGTTCTGATGTCCCTCAGGAAGGAGATAAGTGTGTCTGCCCAGGCAGGGACGCAGCAGCAGTGGTACTTTGTGGGGAGGAATTGGGGGACGGTGCTGGCTGACCAGAGTCAAGGGTGAGAGACTGCTCTGAAGACCCTTTTGTAACTCTTTGTAAACAGAACTGCATTGAAAAAAGTGAAAATCTCAGTTGCTCAGTTGTGTCAGACTCTTTGCGACCCCAGGGACTGTAGCCCGCCAGGCTCCTCGTCCATGGGATTTCCCAGGCAAAGATACTGGAGTGGGTAGCCTTTCCCTTCTCCAGAGGATCTTCCCAACCCGGGTCTCCTGCATTGCAGGCGGGTTCTTTACCATCTGAGTCACCAGGGAAGCCCAAACAGAACTGTATTACTTCAGGTACAAAGAAAAAACCAACAGTTAAAAAAGGGAAACAGGTGCCTCTCTGTGAACTTCAGTTTAATGAGTGCCGATGTTTGGGGCGTGGACAGGCAGGCCCTCCCGGCCCCCTATACAGACATCCTCGCCCCAGATGGAAAGACAGGCTGGGACACGTCCCCCAGAGGAGTGGCTGTTGAGGTGAGGGGAAGGGGAGCTTCCTGGAAGGTGGTCCTGGTGGAAGAGGGTGAGACACATGGCCTTACAGGCAGGGCCCAGCCCCAGCCCTGAGGACACTCGGAGGCTGGGTGACAGCAGGGCAGCTACCATCCATCGCGGGGTCGAGGTCCGCGGGCTGAGCGCCAGGCCCCGCTCCGGCCTGGGAGCAGGGTGCGGCTGGCAGTGAGCGGGAGGCTCTGGCCTGCAGCGGGCCCAGCTGTCTCCTCAGCAGGCTCAGCCCTGTGTGCCTTCCCTTCCCCCACAGGACACTGAAAGGGAAGCTGGCCAGACAGCACCCGGAGGCCTTCAGCCGTAAGTGTCACCCAGAACTCCTGCATCCCACTTGCGGGCTCTGTACCCTTCGATGTCCGTGCCCTCAGCCCAGGGCTGGCTTCTGGAATGCACCCCACGGGCTGACACCAGGCCCAGGCCCTGGTGGGTCGTGGGTCCAGAGAAGTGGGGCAGGGGTCTGGCCTGGTCTTCTTGGCAACCTGCAGAGCAGGTGTTGAGATCAGAATCTCCTCTTTTGGCAGAGGCCCTAACAACGGGATGTTCATGAAGATGACCCTCCTTAGCCCAGTGAGTGTCATGTACCCACTATGAGGCAGGCTGTTACCCGTAGCCACCTGTGAGGTGGGGGCTGTGCCCAGCGGGGCAGTGACTTGGCAGAGGAAGCACAGCGTCGTCCATGCTGAGCCTCACTTTACCCAGTCTGCTGAATGGGCCAACAGCTCCCCACCCAGGGCTGCTGAAACCACAGGCACAAAGGCAGTGCCATCATCTCCCAGTTTATAGAGCAGGGAGCTGAGGCACAAGCAGGTGAGGGGCCAGGCCCAGGTGACACAGTCAAGAGGGCAGAGCCAGGCTCAGGCTCACCGCCCAGGGCCCATATAGGCCAGACCCCGGAGAACCTGAGTCCTTACCTCACTTCACCTTAGAGAGAGGCCTCTCACCTGCCAAGGCCTCAGTTTCCTCCTCTGTAAAGTGAACAAAGTCTTGTCCTGTGGGGTGGAGGTAGCTGTCAGGGGTCATGGGCCCAATTAATCCCTCATCACAGTGCCCAATGATGACAGTGACTCAGCCAGCTCTTGGGTCTCCTTCCCCCAGACATCCCAGAGGCATCCCTCCTGGAGGACGAAGATGAAGACCCCATCCCGCCTAGCACCACCACCACCATTGCCACCTCGGAACAGAGCACAGGCTCGTGTGACACCAGCCCCGACACCGTCTCCCCCTCCCTCAGCCCAGGCTTCGAGGACCTGTCCCATGTCCGGCCTGGCTCCCCCGCCATCAACGGTCGCAGCCATACAGATGACGAGGAGACGCCGGGCGAGTAGCCCCGCTCCCAGGAGCTCCGAGCGGGTCTCAGGGCAGCAGCAGCATCGCTCCCCAGATGTCTGAAGTGGTGGAGAACCCTGCCCCGAGACACTCAGCTTTGCCACCCTAGTCTGTCATTTAGGGCTCGCCGAGGGGACAAGGCTCCCTCCCTAGAATTCCTGGGGATCTTTCATTCCTGCTCCTTCCTCACTGAGAACATCTCTCTTCTGTGGATCCCTGTATCAGACTGGGGATGACCAGTCCATCTGGAGTTGGGCTGGAGCACAGGGAGCTTTTCCAGAGTCAGGCCTTAGGTCTACTCTGAACAACACTTAAAGCTTCCCAGAGATCAGAGCCAGATGTCCCCTACCCCAGCCCTCTGGTCAGAACCCCCTCAAGACAGTCAAGCACTGTCATATCCAAGTTCACAGAGCCCACCCCTGCGCCTACTAATTCTGGTCTTCTTGCCCCTTCCTCTAATGAAAGTACTGAATCCTTTCTCCAATCATTATCTCAAGGAGGTTTCTGAAACAGTTGTAGAAGGCTCAAGACAGAGATTAGCCATCCACTCAGCCCCAAGCCTGGTTGGGCCCTGTTTCTCTGACCAGAGGTGTAGACCTCTAGGGCCTAACAAGCCTCTCCTTGGGCCTTTGTGGAGCAAGCCGAGCAACCTTGGAAAACAGAGTTAAGTGGAATATTTTTGTACCCGATGTTTACAGATGCTGTTGGGAAGCTATCAATAAAGAGACTCTGTTACTAAAAAGGGGAGGGTGTAACTAGCAGTGACTTCCTTCCACCCTTGGGTGCAGCATCCCCAAACAGGGACAGGTGCTGCATGTGGGACAGCCTGGTTATGGATCGCCAGGCACCACTGGCCTAGAAAGAGATGTGGCTGCTCTGCTGCGTGGGAGTCCCCAGTGGTGACAACCATAATGACCCCACTTCCTATCACCACAGAAGCCTTCCCACTGCTTGCACATCATTTCCTTACTTCCTTGAATAATTCCTCTAAATCTCAGGCCCCAAAATGGGCTCCTCAGGGAGCTAGACGGGGTCCCATTCCCCATCAGACAAGGTCACAGAGTCCCCTCATCTTTGAAGCACTTTCCATTCTGTTATTAAAGGTCTCTTCCCAGACTTCAGTGTGTCTGCATTTGCCTGGTCCATAGTGGGCGCCGGGAAGTGGTCAGTGAAGTAAGAAGGTACGCTGAGCAATGGCTCCACTGTGAAGAAGCCGCCTGCAGTGCAAATGTGGGTTCGATCCCTGGGTCAGGAAGATCCCTTGGAGGACACCATGGCAATCCACTCCAGTATTCCTGCCTGGAAAATCCCATGGACAGAGGGGTCTGGCAGGCTACAGTCTATAGGGACGGAGTCAGACACGACCGAAGCGATTTAGCACAGCACGCTGCCAAACCCGCGGATAACTTCGTCCTCACTTGTTCCCGGCGCCCAGCACTTTTTAACTTCTTCCGTCGCAGATCCAAAACAGACCCTGGGACCCACTTCATTTCCTTGAGTGAATGCACCAACCCCACCTGCTCTCCGCGCTCCTGTACGCAGCCACCCCGATATCTATTTATGCACAGCAGCCAGAGAACCTCCAGTGGCTCCCAGGGGTCTAGCCCCCGCGCCGCCTCCCGCCTCCTGCCTCCCGCCTGGACCCCTGCGTCTTTGGACCTACGGCTTAATACCTTTCTTTCAGCACAAAGGTCTCTCCTACTCTGTTTAAATATTTCCGGAGCACCCGCTATGTGCGGGCCGTCTTCCAGGCGGTTTGGAAACAGCGGGCAGTAACACCTGGAAACGTGCGGCAGTCTTACTACGTGACCCGGTGGGTGGGGCTCACACCCGGAAGCCAGTGGGCGAAGGTCCCACTCAAGCGCCGCGACTTCGTTCGCCTGCACCCATCACGGGGGCGGGGCGGGGTCGCGGGCGGGGCACGGCGCGCGGCGAGGATTGTGACGCAAGCACGCAGCGTGCTCGGTGCGCAGGCGCTTTCGGCGGCGAATCGGCGGTTTCCGGTTCCGCCGCCCTCTTTCTCTTCAACCAGGCGGCCGAGCAGGTTGGTGGTGGAGGCCTTGCGGGTTGGCGGTGGGCCGGGTTGGTTTGTAGGGTTCGGGGGACTATGGGGACCCAGGGAACGGAGGCGGCGGCCTGGAATCCGTGTAGGCGGGCCAGGTTCTGCGGGATGGCTTAGCAAGGCACGCTGGGCTGGGTTCCGGTCCCGAGCTGGGCCCCGCGAGGGAAATCGACATTTGGAAGGGGAGCTTGCCTGCTCCGCCGGCCCCAGCTATCTGAGGAGGCCTTGGGGAGAGAGCGTGTGTCCTTCGGGGATGATCCAATATAATGCGGAGGGGTGTTAACTGTAATTTTTTCTCGTGGCGGAAACTGCCAGTGCCTTCGAAAATATGAAGCCCCTGAGCTGGGTTTCCATCTATCTCCTTTGCTAAGTCTGTAAAGAGAGTCTGGTAGTAGCAACTGTTTTCTTAACTTAGAAGAAGAAAACGGTGCTCGCTTCGGCAGCACATATACTAAAAAAAAAAAAAAAAAAGATGAAAACGATACCTGTGTAAACAAGTGCCAGGCACGTGGTTAGCAGTTGTTATATATGGGTTGGATAAAAAGCAGGAAGTGTGGTCTGAGCATTAGGGTGTAACCCAGAAGGAAGCCGGAGTTTTGGGTGTCTGAGCTTGGTATTGAAGAGGAAAAGGGATTGTAGGGAGGAAAGTGTGTGTGTTGGGATGCTACTAAGATGAGATTCTCACCCAGGCTACAGGAAGCAGCAGGGTCTGGTGAGGAGAGGAAGGGTGGGACTTCCAGACCACCTTGGAGAAAATATGCTTGGCAGGGTGGTGCCCTAAAGTTGAAGGTGCAGGCTCAGAGGGGCAGAAGGAAACAGGCACAGAGGTGGGCCTGCATTTGAGGTCGAGGCATGCACGGGGCTGTCAAGGACTAAACCTGCCTGGTCAGCCTGTGAGCTGGGGCTGCTCAGACGTTTAGCGATCACCACTCCCCCATCCATGCTAACTCTCTCTCCCGAGCAGACGCAGAGATGCAGATCTTTGTGAAGACCCTGACGGGCAAGACCATCACCCTTGAGGTCGAGCCCAGTGACACCATTGAGAATGTCAAAGCCAAAATCCAAGACAAGGAGGGTGAGTTGGACTGAGTCTGAGTGCTTGGCCCAGTAGGAACTCCTCAGCCCTGGGTATCTGCTGTCCTGTGTGGAATGGGTGCTGGGCTTCAACAGATCTCAGACATGCCCGTGTTCCTCAGTGTCATCTTGGGAAGGCAGCTTGCCCTCCCTACCTCAGTTTCCCTTTTGACAGATTGGGGTAATCCTGGCACAGCCTGTGTGTGTGTGTGTGTGTGGCGGCGGAGGGGGGTGGTTGTGGCAGTTGCCAGCAGTGTGCTTGCTAGAGAGCCTCTATCATGGAAATCCTCTTTTCTTAGGCATCCCACCTGACCAGCAGCGTCTGATCTTCGCGGGCAAACAGCTGGAGGATGGCCGCACTCTGTCAGACTACAATATCCAGAAAGGTACGGGGGTGGGGTGGCTAGACAGGACCTCAGTGAGGCCTAGGACCCAGGATGGAATACTGACCGTCTGTCACCAGGAGGGAGCTGTAGAGGAGGGTGGTCCTTAAGGTGGGGATCAAATGGCACTAGGGGGTGTTGCTCTCTAAAGTGCTGTTTTCATCGCTGAAAAGCATCTCCATCAGTGTTTTCCAAATGGCCATGGTTTCTCGTGTTCTTAGTCACTTTTTTTTTTAAGGCCTCTGTGTGTGTGTGTATTAATGTTATAAGTATTGTAAAGGAAATCACCACTTTTTCCCTAGCAAAATAAAAGGTTATCCTTGTATCTTTTAGGAATTGCCTTGCTTGTGGGGAAACGCAGATGGATACCACTGTTGATGTATATTTATATTAGTCTCCAATTTCGTGAGGACTGGTGGGACATGACAAGGTGGAGGTTCTGTGCGGTGGCATGTCCATCTGCACATACCCACGGGATTCTGATGTAGCCCCATCATACTTGATAAACTGGTCTGGAGGGCCCTGGAGGCTGCCCTCCACCCGTGGGACTGAGGTGGTGAGGCAAGGCTCGGTCAGTGTCTCTCTCCGCCCTTCATTTCCTGTAGAGTCCACCCTGCACTTGGTGCTTCGTCTGCGAGGCGGCATCATTGAGCCTTCCCTCCGCCAGCTCGCTCAGAAATACAACTGCGACAAGATGATCTGCCGCAAGTACGGCTCCCGTGCAGGGGCCGGGGTGGGGGGGGTGCGGGCCGGCGGGGCGGGGTGTGCCCTCACCGGCCCTGCTGTGCGCCCACAGGTGTTACGCCCGCCTGCACCCCCGTGCTGTCAACTGCCGCAAGAAGAAGTGCGGCCACACCAACAACCTGCGCCCCAAGAAGAAGGTCAAGTAAAACTCCTCCACCGGCTTCTCCTTTGCCCCCAGGGCGGCCTCCTGCCCAATCCCCGTGGTCCTGGGGCCTCAATAAAGTTTCCCTTTCGTTGACTGGAGCAGTAATTGGTGTCCCTGTGGCTGGTCTGTCCAGTGGGGAGGTGACTGAGGTGTGGACATCTACGGGACTTTGTGTCACTCAGCTCTTCATAGCCCTTGGGGGGTCCCAGGTCTGGAGTTCCACTTGTCTCATCTGTAAATTGGGCCATGGGCCTGTCCTTCACATCTGAAGTTGTCATAACCACAGCACAGGCAAGTCTCAGACCTGGCCCTCTGCCACATAACCTAGTGAGCCCTCCCATTTGGGTTTACCATCTGAAATATGAGAATAAAGACCTTCAACCAAGTGACTGGTGGGACCCAGTCAGGCACATTTAACAGCCCCTCATGTCTGGGCCCTGGAGGTGTTTGGGTGTGGGTGGGTGGGTGGATAGGATGGAACACCCCACCTAGTGTGTAATAACACCTTTTCTCCGTTCTGCCTGACCACTGGAGCCCCTGGGCCCCACCCAAGACATGTCTGTCA
Source organism: Cervus canadensis (assembly GCF_019320065.1). Lineage (NCBI taxonomy): Eukaryota > Metazoa > Chordata > Mammalia > Artiodactyla > Cervidae > Cervus > Cervus canadensis. Next base: position 104,353,781 of record NC_057389.1, read on the forward strand.
GCTGAGGGTGGCAGCACCCTGGCAAGCCCATGTTTTTATTTGTCTTGGGATGACTGGGGCTGGATGTAGGTGACAACTCAGGCCCAGACAGTGATGCCTGAGAATAGCTGAGACCTGGAGGCCGTCGCTTCATGTCTCAGGTAGATGAGTTTTTTGTTAGCTGCCCCTCCCTCCCTAAGGCCAGGCCACCATTTTCCTGGTCTACCCACTTGTCCACTCCTAGAGGAGGGAGGTTCTGAAGTTCAAATTAGGCAGTGTGTATCCAGCTCTCAGGCCTCTCAATATGAAACACTATACCACCACCCTCGCCCTGCCCTGCCCTGGACTCCCATCTCAGGGGCTCTTTTTCAGCTCACTTCCAATCAGGGCTCCCCTGATAGCTCAGTTGGTAAAAGAATCCACCTGCAATGCAGGAGACGCTGGGTAGGGAAGGTCCCCTGGAAAAGGAGTAGGCTACCCACTCCAGTATTAGCTCAGACGGTAAAGAGTCTGCCTACAATGCCGGAGACCCAGGTTCGATCCCTGGGTCAGGAAGATCCCCTGGAGAAGGAAATGGCAACCCACTCCAGTATTTTTGCCTGGAAAATCCCATGAACTGAGGATCCTGGTAGGCTACAGTCTATGGAGTCGGACACGACTGAGCGACTTCACTTTCACCGACTCCAGTATTCTTGGGCTTCCCTTGTGGCTCAGCTGGTAAAGAATCCGCCTGCAATGCTGGAGACCTGGGTTGGGAAGATCCCATGGAGAACTGGAAGTCTACCCACTCCAGTGTTCTGGCCTGGAGAATTCCATGGACTGTATAGTCCCATGGGGTTGCAAAGAGACAGGACTGAGTCAGTTTCTTTTTCCAACCGGTTCACATAGGACCTGCTAGTCAGTCTGCTGTGGGCTGGGTTCCAGCGACTTGAGCTTTCCAATGTCAACCTGCGCTCAGATCCCACTCTTGTCCCAACCTTGTGGCGTCAAATGACGAATATCACTTCCCAGATTGCTTTTTCTTTAGTTGTGTGGAAATGGGATGTGAGGAAGTGAAGTCAGGTGTTGACAGTTGTATAGAAACAAAACCTTGTGTATATAGAACCTTATATTCGAGATCAAAAACTTTGAGAAGGCGAGCGCTGGACAGGAATGAACACGGGGTGGGGTGGCTAGAGGGTGTCAGTCCTGAGAAGCCCTCCAGTCTTTGCTTCCCATTCTTCCCCGGGGTTTCCTCCAGGTTGGCTAGGTTCCGAGGCCTCCGGGCCTTAAGGGGGCGCCAGGCGCATCGCAGCAACCTGATCCCGGGCGGGGCCAGAGCTGCGCAGTCATGATCACAGCGGAGGCCGCATCAGAGTCCACTGTCCCTGCGGTGCCCGGTGATACGGCCGCCACTGGAGTCCCAGAGCGCGAGGAGCTGGTGTGGCCCTGGGTGAGCTCGAGCCCGAGCGGGAACATGAGTGGGGCGGGCGGTGCAGGCCCGGGGGCGCCAGCTTCATGCCCTAGCCATGCTCCCCGCTCCGTAGAAAGATGCTCCGATCCGGGCGCTGGTGCAGCGCATCCACCAGCTGCAAGCTGAGCGCGCGCAGGCCTTCCGCCGGCTGGAGGAGTGAGTGTGGGCGTATGGGAGGGGAGGGGTCCCAATGTTCGGCCCTCAGCCCACTCTGAGGATGGGCGAGCCTTGAGGGAGGAATTGGGTCCCCGCGCGCCTCAGAGGTGGAGCGGGGTTTGCGGGGAGACCAGATCGCTCCCTTCCCTATGCGCTGGGGTGCGCTCGTCTCGGGTTACCCTGCGGGGATCGGAACATCCTCCACACTCTGGGGTCGAGGGACACTTCTTGGGCGGCTTTCAGGCGGTCGATGGGGGTGCAGGGCCTGAGAGCCGGGGCCGTAGCCTCAGGACCCCCACCTGCCGCAGAGGCCACCGCCAGTACCTGAGCAGCGGCCCGCCCTACGACTTCCCGCGCTACCGGAGCACCGTACACGAGGTGACCCAGGTCTTCGCCGCCGCCTCGAGAGAGGTGCTGGCGGTGGAGGCCGAGCTAGCCGGACCCCGAGCGCAGCCGCTGCTCGCGAGTCACGTGCGTAGCCTGCAGCAGCTGGAGGAGACGCGACTGACCACGGTGAGGCCCCGTTCCCGGGGTCTTGGCCCACGGTGCACCCCTTGGGGGAAGGGCCACATTCCGTCCCTGCAAACCCCGCCCCTGGCGCCCCAGCACCCGCCTCTACACGCCCCAGCTAAGTCGTCCATTAAGATTTCACTTGAGAGTCTCAGGCTTAGCCCCCTCCTTTCTGCCCCCACTTTTATCCAGGACACGTCCGCTCCGTCCCAGACCCCACCTCTCCAGGGCTCCTCCCCGCTCTGGCTTGTCCCAGTGCCCCGGATCTGTTACTCCGCCCTCAGATTGGGCGCCGTGAAACTCCAGGTCGAGTCCCCTTCCTAGTAACCCCAGATCCCAGCCTAAGTTGTGGGCCTGTGACCCGGCCTACCCTGCCTTCACAGCCAATCTTGATCGATATACAAGGCCACGTGAAGCCACGCCCGCACCACACTCTCCGCTGGGATTCCCAGGCCAACCCAAGTCTAGGTTTTTGGCCTACTTCCAAATTGGGATTATAACGCCCTGGCTGGTCTTTGAGACTAAGAGATTCTGCCTACTTTATACCCCCACCTGCACCACTCCTGTCCCCCAATCCCTGGCTAAGATTTCACCCTTATTCCCCTTCTCCGCCTACATGAGGCCACACCCTCTGACTCTAGGGCCCGCCCACTCGGCCCCCCTGGTCAGGAGCCCCTCTAAACCTAATCCTAGATTCCTCCAGCGTTAACAAAACCGCTGCCCTTGAGACTCCTGCCTGCTTTGCCCCTCCTCCCCCTTGTGCTGCCTTTCTGGGTGCTTCAGTGTTTCCCCCTCCCTCCTGAGGGCACAGCCTCTGCCAACCATGACATCCTCCTTGCTGCCCATTCCCCAACCAGGTGGCCCTGCTGCAGCTGATGGGGACACCAGAGCTGACTGGGCAGGACGACAGCCTGCAGATGCACCAGCTGAAGATGAAGTGAGTGCTGCCTCCCAGTGGGCTGACCATGCTAGATCTGCATAGGCATCATTGGGCACCCAGCCCCAAACAGGCATGCCCCAGGGCTGGCAAGGTCGACCGCCAACCCTGCACACACAACCCGTTGGGTGTGCACACCAGAACCTTCACCTGGTGATCCTAGATGAACTACCCACCTTCCCCCAGTGCATATGCCCTGCCCTTTCACACCAGACTTGTGGATTTTCAGGACACACCTGCACACCTCACACCCGTCGATCCCGCTCACATGGCTCGACTCGGAGCTTGGACGTGGTTGCCCAGGCCCTACCAGCACACGCCTGCACATTCCTGCCTTTCGCCTCCCAGACACACACATGTGCACACCCACTAGACATCTGCCACAGTCACCCAGCACACCTTCCTGCTGGCACACACTCACTCAAGGTGACCTTTCCTCCTGCCACTCTGACCCACAGGACCACCCCTCCTCCCAGGCACCTCAGTGGTCCTCCCACTGCTAGTGCTGCTTGGAGGTCTGGCGGCAGGCAGGAGGGCCCGGGGCTTGCTACAGCCCCCTTGGAGCTGCACTGCGGCGGCTAATTCGCCCCATCTGGGTTTTATTTATAGTTCCCATCCACTCTTGTAGGGTAATTAAAACCATGGAAGCGATCAGTGAGGTTCTCCAGGACCTCAGGTTTGATGCGGAATCTGCCGAGTGATGGTGGCTCCGCAGGGACAAGAGAGATGGAAAATGGGGCATATGGAGCCCTGCCCTGACCACCAGCTGGCTGGGGTCACACCCCACCGGACCACTAACCCTCCCTGAGTTCACTTCACCTCTCATAATAAAGAACCTTCTGTCTGCAGCTGCTCCACTATCTCTTGTGTCCTGGGGTGCTGGGGTGGGGTCCCACAAAGCCAGGGATGCTGGGTGCAAGAGTCCCTTCCACCACCCCCACTGCATGACTGTGGAAACTCTGGTGTTTTGAAGCCCACTCTCCAAGGAGTTTAGAACCAGATATTTCAGATCATGGAGAGAGTTGGAAATTCTGGGAGGTGAAGATTCCCATCCCAAAGGGTCATCAGGATTCCATGTGCCTCCCCTAAGCCCCGCAGCCCCCCACCCTAGGCCACTCTAACCCCGAACTCACCTTCACAATCAGGGCACCTAAATAGTTTTGTTTATTTAAAAAGATTCCTTGGAGGGGGTCCTGGGTAGGGGGAGTAATAACCCTTCTTCACACTCAGCTCTGGCAAGCATTCTGGGAAGCTAAGCCCCCCTTCACACCCACACTCCCCACTGGGGTGCACCTCACATGGAGGCCAGAGCTGTTGCGGCCCTCAGAGCTCGGAGTACTCGCCCCTGCTGATGCTGACCGGGCTAGGGCACCCTGAGGTGAGGGTACAGAGATGGCCCCCAGCCTGGGGGTGGCCCCTGGATCTCCATGCAGCAGGGAGGGCAGCCCCAGCCTCTAGAGCTTATCTGGCAGGACCTGCAGGCAGAGGGGAAGCCAGGCTTAGCAAGAAGCCTGGGAGGGCCAGGACCACAGAGCAAATGAGGCCCCAGTCCAGGTCCTGGGCCCACCACTTTCAGCTAGGTGCCCTCGGCAGGCCGCTGCCCCTCTCTGGGCCCTGGTTTTCCTATCTGAGAAGTAATCTCTATCCATCCCATGGGTTGTCCTGCAGGTAACAGACTTGGCACCGGGCCAGTATGCAGTAGGTGCTCATACATGCCCCGCAGGTGGCTATGTGCATTCATTCCTGAGGACGATATTCCCCTCTGGACATTTTGAAGGGGTCTGGGTGTTCTTACTTGGCTAAAGGCCACAGGGGCAGGCACACAGTAGGTGTTAGGTAAGTGCTGGAGGAAAGACTTGACCTCAGCAACTCTAAGGCTGAGGATGGAGAGCCCGCGGCCCGTGGTCACCAGGAGGGCCCTTGTCCCGCGGCCTGCCCGCCCACCTGGGCTGCCCCTTACCTCTCGCCGCGCCCCGTCTGCCCGAGGACAGGATCCCCTCGTCCTGTGCTTGGAAGGAAGGAGGCAGTGTCTGAGGGCTGCGGTCCCACCTCCCATCCCCTTTACCCCTTGGCCCCACGCCTCCACCCCTCTCCCGGGGGTCCCATTTCCCTACCTGGTTGCGGGTCTTATGTGACTTCTGCATCCAGGCTCGCCACTGGTCATAGAGGCGGAAGCTGAGGTTCGAGCAGTACGCGTGCTTCTTGAGCCAGCCCAGAAACTGCTTGAGCTCGCGCCGCACCGGCCCCGAGCTCGGCTCGCCGCCCCGCGGCTCGCAAGCCCCGCCGCCCGGGCCCGGGCGCTCTAATGGGGGCGGAGCGGCAGCGTCAGGGCGCGGCCAGCAGAGGGCGCGCGCGGGCAGGAGAGGGAGGTTCCCTAGCGCGGCAGGACCGCGTTCACCTTGGGGATCCCACCCCCGCCCGTCCCTGTTTCAAGGCGACCGGGTCCGCCCCACGGCCCGGCCCAGCACTGCAGCCCAGCTGCGCCCCCGAGGAGACAGGGGCCAGGGTGAGGAAGGGGTTCCTCCTCCACATCTCCAGGCACCCGATTCTTGCGGCCTGAGCCAGGTGTGAGTGAAAGCGGGGGAGTGGGGAGGAGAAGGGCCAGGGCCAGAGGGATAAGCCGCAACGGAGCAGGGGGCAGGGGAAGGGAGAGAGACGCTGATGGGAAAGCTGGAGAGAGCAAGGCAGACATTAAGAGCTGGAGGCTGGGAGAGACAGATACAGGGAGAGTGAAAGCCACGGGGGACGGCCAAGGAGATGCAGAGGGTGGAGAGATGGAGAGGGAGCCAGAACAGGAAGGGACAGAGACGCTGGGGACGTAGGGACGCAGAAACCAAAAAAGGCAGAAAGACGGACACAGGGAAAGAGAGTGGGTGACAGAGAGATGAAAGGAGGCTGACAATCCGAAGTGACTCTGCGGGGAGGGACAGTCCCCAGGACAGGCCTGAGAGTACAGCCGGATGGATGGGGAGTGGGCCAGGAGGGCCAGGCGGGAGGCCGGCCTGTCCATCCAGCCGCCAGCCGCCTCCAGTCCTGAGCAGCCTGAGCGGGCCGGCGGATAAGGACATCGGCCTCACGTCATAAATAATGCCGGGGACCCGCTGACAAGCCCTGGCACAGCCCCGGCCCCCACTGCCCCTGGCGGCCTCCCCTGGCCTCCCCCAGCCTCCCCAGCGGACGCAGCCGCCTGCTGGCTCCCGTGCAAGAATCGCAGGTGCTGGGCACGAGCAGGGGCCAAGGCTCAAGCCCCTCCTGGCTGTGCTCGTTCCCGCCCACCCCTGAACCTGGAGGGGCCCAGGATGGGGGCTGGGGAACTAGCTGGAGCCTTGGTCTGCCATTCCCTGACTCTGAGACCCTCTCTGGGCCTTGGTTTCCCCATCATTCCAAGAGCGTGAGCCTGGACTTGGAAGAAACTGCGTTCAGATCCTTGTGTGACTCTAGGGGGCTGGCTGCACCTCTTGGGGGCTTGGGGTCCTCGTCTGAGAAAAGGGTGCCTCCCTTGGGTGAAACCATGGCGGGGAGCAGGCAATAGGAGCCTCAGTAACTATTACTTGCAAACACTTGGGTGGCACCCACCATGAGGGCACTTTCCATGGGTTATCTCTCATCTAACCCTCACAATGGCCTCAGGCAAGCATGACTGTCATCCCCACTTTGCAGATGGGAAAGCTGAGGCCAGACATACCAAGTAAGATTTCATACCATTTCACAAAGGAGAGAAGATGGCAAAGGGAATCAGACCCAGGCCTCTGATCATCCCATCCCGCTACCTTGATTTGAAGGGGAAACCAAAGCCTGTTGTAGGGAGAGTTGGCAGCCTTAGAGAAGTTGGCAGTCTTAGAGAAGCAAGGGTCTCATATTCACTTGCCCTTAGGGGCTAGGGAAGGGGTACACGTGGGTGCAATGGGCCAAGTGGGGATAGCGCAACCAAAAGAGCAAGGGCCATGACTTGAGGGGCAGCCTCTGCTGATAGGGGCTGTGGAGTAATTCTGCATCCTGTTACATTTTCTAGACAATTTTTTTCTAGGGAATCTAGGGTATTTGGGTCAAACTTGCTGTTTTTAAAAGTCTGCAAGTAGTTCAAACTTTTTTTTTTTTTCCCAAATGACAGGCTAAGAAAATAAATTCAAGGGCCACAATTGGCCCCTGGGGGGGTCAAGAGTTTGAGACCTCGACTCTCCCGAAGGAAATAAGGAAACAGAGGCTCAGGCTGTTTTGGTGCTGGTCCCAGGCCCACCCAGCCCTGCTGGGGTGCTCACCACTTCGGGGGGTGGAGGCGGCCGTGGGGTGGCTCCATTCGCTCCAGATCCCAGCCTTCTTGGAGCCGTAGATGCCAAAGGGGTTGCAGCGCACTTGCACGAAGTAGACGGTGCCGGGCTTCAGGCCTGCCAGGCGGCAGGAGGTCTGGTTGCTCACATCGTCCACCACCTGGGCGGCCAGCGTAGGGTCAGAGGCGGGCGTGCGGTGGGGGATGGGAGGAGGGCGGAGCGGACCTGGGGGGCGGGGCCAGGCACCTTCCAGTCCACGCTGTCCTCCACTCGGTAGCGGATCTGGTACTTGGCTTGGAAGAGGAAGTCCTTGAGGGCAGGCGGTGAAACCCAGCGCACACTCAGCTGGTCCTCCAGGCCCCCTACGCGGCTCACGTGCACGTCCGGCGGGGGGTCGGTGGTCACTAGGGGGGCAGGGCGGGCCTTCGTCATCAGGATCTCTTTGGACCTGGCTGGCACCCTCTGGGTCCAAGTACCAGAGCACGTGGCTTAGATGGCACCTGCTTCCGTTCTCCTCCCTCCCCCGACTTGGGACGGGTGGATTATATTAGATAATATTCGGGTAACACTCAGCACCTAGAAGCACTCAATTAATGTTAGCTGTTATCACCACAATTATCTGTGACAGGAGAAACATAATCCTATCTTCAGGGAACTATGTAAAAAGCAGACACTGCCTGGATGATGATATTATTATTATTATGCCCAGGAGTGCAGGGGGCCCTTAGGCTGCCAGACCCCTGGGAAGCTCCCCTTGACACACCCCCTCCACTGCCTACCTCCTGCTCCTTCCGGCTTCACAAAGGTCCTCAGTGTGACTGCTATGCTAGGGGCAAAGGGACACTGGGACATGCCCGCAGCAGCTTCAGGAATTGAGGAAACAAAGTGGGAAGCAAGAGGAGGGACTTGCTGCAAGCGTTCCAAGGATCCTTCTGGGAGTCCTTTGGGCTGCAAGGAGGGCTGGCCTCTTCCCCTGAGGCCTTGGTGAGGGGCTGAAAGGGTTAAGGCACAGGCCTGCTCCGGGCTGAGAAACACCCTAATTAGATTAGGCCCAATTCTGCTCGCGGATCATCCACTTCCTGCCTCCTGCCTGCACCCCCTCTCAGCTCCAGGCTGCGGCTTCCTGGGGCGCCTCCCGACCTGGGCGCCCCCTCCCAGCTCCCTGGGGCCCTCTCCCCGCACACCTGGGCTGCTGATGGGGGAGGCAGCCAGGCCAGGTGTTCTCCACAGAGTAGGGGTATCCTGGCTGCTGCAGGGGGCTGGGGACCAGTGGGTGGATGCCTCGCTCCTCCCATCCCCAGCCAGCCTGGTCCATGAGACCTCAGCTGAGCTGCAGCCATGGCTGGGCTGGTGTGTGTGTGGGGAGGGCTGGAGGTGAGGATTGCAGGTGGGCCACGCCGGCCTTGGTGGGGGGCGGGGCTCACCCACATCCAGAATGTCCAGTGTCAGCACATCAGAGCGGGCTGAGCCCAGCCGGTTGGTGGCCTCCACCCAGATCTCATAGGGTGTGAAGAGAGCCAGGTCCTTGGGGATGTGGCAGGAATGAGGTCCCACCGTGTGGTACTCCTCACATGTGTTGTCCTGCCCGTACCACCTGCAGGGACAGGCGGGGAGGAGGACACGTGAGGGGCCCCCCAGACCTCCCCATCCCAGCCCAGAAGTGCAGACAGGACCCCGGAGCTCAGAGAGGGCGGCCCAGGCCACACAGCCTGGCTGGGACACGTCACCCGAGGGCCACCACCAACCTCAGCTTGTACTTGAGGGAGTAGTTGGTGTGGAGGAAGGTTTCCCCGTGGGCCCCCGGCGTCCAGCGGCATGTCAGGTCCTTCATGTTCTTGGACCAGCAGCTGATGTTGAAGGGTTTCTCTGGGGGGACTGGGGAAGTGGGTATGGGGGCTGAGGTCTGGGCTGGCCACGGACAGGGGGAAGGAGGACTTGTTGGCTGTCAGCCAGGGGCCCCCCCTTGGAGCAGAAGGAGGATGGACAGAGCGGACGTGGGCAGTTCCACCTGCCCAGCTCTCTTGAGGATGGTGTATGGGAGCCTCCAGGATCTCATGCCCACCCTGGGGGCCCATGCCCCTCAACTTGTGCCAGTATACCCACTGTTCAGCCCAAGACCAGAGGGCCCATGATTCACACCCCTCTCCAGAGGGAGATGCTGCCCCCAAGATCTGCCCCTGGGTTGTCCACTTACGGCCAACATAGAGGCAGGAGCCGGCCAGGATGCTGCCGTCGCGGGCATGGCACACGAGGTTGTCCCCTGACTGCTGCCTGGACCCATTGAGGTTGGCCAGGGCGAGGGCCATAGTGGAGGCGTTGAGCATTCGGGAGAGCTCAGGCGGCAGGCGGCGCCCGTTGAGGGTCCAGTAGAGGCCCTCGGCGGTGGCCCCCGGGGTGTCCCCATGCACTGAGCACGTGGCCTGCAGGGAGGAGCCGATGAGGAGCGTGGGGTCCTGGGGACTGATCACAGCCGTGTCTGGGATCAGAGAGGAGCGCCGGTCAGGGCTAGGATGGAGCTGCCCTGGGCCTTCCACCATCCTAGGACCTCCCAGGCACATGGCAGTCCTGCAAAGGAGCTGTTTATGACTGTGGCCCATTTTACAGAGAAGGAAACTGAGGCTCAGTCGGGTCAAGTGACCAACCTAAGATTGATGGCAAAGCTGAGATTCAGCCCCAGGACTGTCTGATTCCACAACTCAGTCCTTCCAAGCCAGTTCCTCACTGACTTGCTCAGGGCTTTTTCCGATTGGTGACAAACCTCATTCAGATCCAGGGAACTCTTACTTTGCACACACTTCTGACAACCACTGCACTCTGCTTTTTTTTTTTCTTTTAAATTTCATTTTATTTTTTGACAACTAGAAATAACAGATTGTGTGTTCTTTCTTTGATGTCCCTTAGAACCTCACACATAGTAGATGTCTCTAGGGGGAGGAAAGCACTTCTAAAAAGAGGTGCCCTACTAGAATCCTGCTGATTTTATGGATGAAAAAAACAAGGCTCTGAGAGATGAAGGCCCTTGCCTACGGTCACCAAATAGAAGGTGGGCACACTACACCTGTATTCATCAGTCTCTAAAGTTCTGCTCTGTACTGCCACCAGAACTGAAGGGGACTGTGGCAAGCTCTATGCTCCCAACCCTCATCCAAAAGGTCTGGCCATCATCATCATCCTTCCCCTCAACTCAGTTTTCCTAATCTGCAAAATGGGAACAAGAAAGCTCACAGTCCTCAGGGCCATTGGAAAGATCAGATGGGAAGTGACTTCCTAAACTGGGCTGTGTGTGAACTGGGTTCTGAGCACAGGAACCTCGGGGAGGCCATGGTTGATGCCTTTCCTCCCGACTGCCACTGGGGCAGCCCAGGGCTTCTTCTGAAGATTAGAATCTAAGGGGAAACTGTCTTTATCCAGGAGGAAATCAAGGCACAGAACAGGGAGAAGGGTGCCCAGTTCAAGTCCTAGATGTCGTTCTAAGCCTCAGTCTCCCCATCTGGGAAATGGGCATCATGGTATTCACCACATGGGGTTGTTTGATAAGAGGGAAAATTTTGTTTTAAGGACAACTCTGTGGGACTTTTAAGCCAGACTGGCCTGGTTTCGAATGCCCTTAGCTCACCCTGGAAGTTGACCCAGTTCCTTTATGTCTCTGAACTTTTGAGAAAGTTTCTCTCTCTCCACCAACAGTGGTTGTAAGGATTCATTTGTTCATTCATTAATTCAAGGAGCACCTACAATGTGTTAGGACCTGAGGGCACAATGGTAACCAAGACACTCAAAATTCATGCCCTTGTGGGACTTGAATCCAAGGGAGCAGCAGGAAAAAGCAGAAATATCTAAGAGAACAGACAAGGGAGAAAATAAAGCACAAATCAATGGTGGCAGCTAACTGACCCAAGAGGCCTGTCTGGGGAGGTGGCATTTGACCTGAGATGTGAACAAAATGAGTTAGTCACTCAGTCATATCTGACTCTTTGTGACCCCATGGACTGTACCCCGCCAGGCTCCTCTGTCCATGGAATTCTCCAGGCAAGAATACTGGAGTGGGCTGCCATCCCCTTCTCCAGGGGATCTTCCTGACCCAGGGATCACACCTGGGTCTCCTGCATTGCAGGCAGGTGCTTTACTGTCTGAGCCCCCAGGGAAGCGCGTGAAATGAAAGAAGCAGCCATGAAAATATATAGAAGAGGGTGTTCAGACAGTGCAGTAGCAAGTGCAAAGATCCGGGGGTCCAGGTGGTAGGCAATGAGGTCAGGAGGGGCCAGACCTTCAGAGAGGAGTCATTCCAGAGTTGAGCAGGGGAGGGATTTTTATTTGAAAAGGATCGCAGGGCAGCTGTAAGAGGGGACTGGAGGGGGGCAGAGGGGCCGGGGGGCGGCCAGCTTCCCTGACAGCCAAGGACAGGGTGATCCCAGTCTCCTTGTAGGCCTCCTCCGTTCCCGCGGCTGCCCTGTGCTGGCCCCCACGGCCCCACATGGGTGAGACGGGGTGGACACAGTTCCGGGGCCGGCCCTGATGACTTTCCCGGGCAAACTTGGCCTGGAGGGCCAGGTCTTGCTAGAGCCTGGGATCGCAGTTGCGTTTGGGGCTTGGCCCAGGGCTCGCCGGAGGTCTCAGCGTCCGTGCGAAGGAGCCGGCTGAGCGGGCCAGAGCCGAGGAGGCGGGGGCGGCCGGGGGCGGGGGGCCAGGGGGCCGCCCCGGAGGTCCCAGGCAGCCAGCCGCCCGCTAATTCGGAATTCCTTCGGCATGAACTCGGGCGTGCCAGCGTCTCTGCCCCGGCCCACCCACCGCTTCCTGCCTGGGCCCCCCCCCAGCAGGGTGGGAGGCATAGCCAGGCCTGCCCAGACCCCAGGCCCATCCTCAACCCTCAGGGGTGGGTCCCGCCCCTCCTGTCCCCCACCCACCACCAGAGCCAGGCCAGGAAGGGGGCGCTCTGGGGGGTCCTGGCTGGAGGCGGGGGCAATGCCCCTCTGCCCCACCCGCCTGGCCTGGGCTGGTGTGACCTGCCTGCCAGCAGCTGCAGCTGCCCTCCCGGGGCTGGGCGGGGGACGGGGCGAGAGGGCAAGGCCAGGCGGGATTGGACAGGCCGGTCCCCCGACCCAAGCTCCAGCAGGAAAGGTCACGGGGAGGCCTTCTCCTCCTGAGGATGTGGGTGCCCATCTCAGCTGGAGCACCTGGGCAATTGGCTTTCTTTCTCCTGTTCTCAGTTTCCTCCTCCGTAAAATGGGAGGAAAATCCATTCTACCTGCTGGGGAGATGAATGAGATGAGCTCATGACGTCCAGAGGGCCCAACACACTGAAGTGCAGAGGAGCTGTTGGGATTAGGGCCCCTCCCAGCTCTGGGTCCTGGCCGGCTGGTGCTCTCTCCACGAACAAAGCGCCAAGGCATTCAGCAGAACTGGGATGCATACATTCCAGCCCAGGCAGAGCAGCTGGGGACAGTCCACTGAGGTTGGGGGGGGGGGCTTGGCCTGGTTTGGGGGCTTCCTAGAAGGCTCCCCAAGCAGATCCCTGGGCTAGGCTTTTGGACAGACCCCCCCCACCCCACCCCCCCTCCCTGCCTCCCCGCCCTTTCCTGCAGAGCTGGGGCCTTTAAAAGTTTTTTCCTCTCCCCCTTCCCAATCTGGAGCCACTGCCGTTATTAAAAAGGAACACCATGTGTTTTAAAAGCGAAAAGTGTGAGATTCTCTGCAAGCAAGGCAGGAGGGTGGCCTCCATCCTGGGGTCCCCATCTCCTGTCCTGCTGGTACCTGCAGACACTTTACGACCTGCTCGCCTGCTGGTCAGGTGCTAAGACACACCGTAAGTAGAAACATATTGCCGAGGTGTGAGAATCTTTTATTTAATTTCTTCCCCCTTAAAGGAAAAAACACACACACAACAATCCCACCACACCTTTGTTTGTTGCTCTGCTGGCTGGAAAACAAAGCCTGCCACTAAAGATGGCAGTCACGAATGCTGCCCGCTGCCTGGCAGAGCTGTCAGGAATCTAAGGAGGGCCTTGGGGCAGCCCCTCACCTGTCCAGGAGCCTTGGGCATGCTAGGCTTTCAGCAAGTGCCCCCAGGACCCGGGACCCTGAGCCTTCTGGAGGAGCACCGCAGGGAGCCTGCAAACTGCTCTGTGCAGTTGTAGGTCCGCCAGGGGAGCAGTTTGTGCTCCTGCTAGCCGACCTGCGTGCCTGGATGGGGCCCTCAGGGTGACTGTGAACACCCAGGGCAGGCTGTGCCTGCCTGTGTGCCCCGCATTGCCTCCCCCTTGGAAAGAGTGTGTGACCATGAATGTGTGTGTGTCAGGGATGGAATGTGTGTGTGCGCGCCCCGATGGTGTGAGAATGTGCATCTGGGATGCAGTGTGCACGCATCCGAGGGCGAGGGTGACGGGCCACAAGCCAGTGTGAGTCTTTGTGTGTCTCTGGGTGTGTCCCAGAGTGGGTCTGGATGTGGAGACGGTGTCCTGGCGGGGGTGTGCATCGGGTGGGGGCCCGGAGAGTGCCGGAGGCCAGGAGCTCCCCACAGGGTGGGGGTCTCTCGGCCTGCGGGGGCTGGGGGCTCCCGGTGACTGCCCACCCCCACATACCCAGGCTGGGCCCAGGGTGCCCGGACTCGCTGGCTCCCGCTCCCTCTCACTCTCACCCACTCTCTCACAAAGATTTCTCTCGCTGGAATCTCCTAGTCCGGCGCAGCGTGGACGGGAACTGTTCTAAACGCCGCCGGTGGCGGGGACTTCGTAGAACCCCGCGCGCGGGGTCCCGCCGGGGGAGGGCGGCGGCGCCGGCCCGCGGAGAGGCGCGTCCCCGGGGACCCCGGGCCGCGCGCCAGGCGGCCAGAGCGGCCCCCTCCCGCCCCGCCTTCCTCACGGGGCTCACCCCTCCACCCGGGGGGGCCCCGCTCAGGGCCGGCACCCAGCGCGCCTACTGCGTGCGCCCCCGCCCGGGTGCGGTGACCCTCAGTCTCCACGACTCCAAGTCAGCAGACGCTGTCGCTTGCGCCCCCCGCGTCCCGGCGTGCAGAGGGTCCCAGGCCGCGGCCCCTCACCCCCTGGGGCCGAGTCGGGCGTCCTCCACAGGGCAGCCCAGGTAAGAAGGCCTCAGTATCGGAAGCCGGACCCTCGGGCCAGGGAACTTCGGCGCTGTGCGCCCCACAGGTGAGGGCGCCCCGAGGGCCGCTCCGGGGGCGCCTTCCTTTGTTCCCGGGCCGTCCAGGTGGCGCCCGCGCCCCCTCCCCCCCACGGTTGCCCCCGGGGCGCACCCTCTCGGCCCAGGCGGGAAGGAGGGAGCACGGCGCCGTGTACTCACCGGCTCCTGATCCCGCTCGCGGCGCCCCGAGGACGCAGAGCAGCAGTAGGGGCAGCAGCGGCGGCGGCCGCCGCGCGGATTGGGCGGCGGGGCCCGGGCGGCCGGCGGGCATGGGGCCGGCGCTGCCGGGGGCGCGCGGCGGGCGGCGGCGAGGGGCGCGGGGCGCAGGCCGGGCGCAGGAGGGCGCGGGCCAAGCAGCCCGCACGTCGCTGGGCGCGGGCGCGGAGGCCAGAGCAAGTCTGAGCAGCCGAATTGACAAGGCGCTAATGCGCCGCTGGCCCCGCCCGGCCCCGCCCCCGGCCCGGCCCCGGGGGGGCGGCGGGCCCCGCACCGGCCTCCCCGCCGCCCGCCCGCCCGCCGGAGGGCACCGCGAGCCCCACCCGTCCGGCCTCCGCCCCGCCGCGCACCGCACACGCCGTTTTTCCCGCGGCCCCAAACCCCCCAACTCTACCCTTACCGACCTGGGACCTCCCTTTCCGACCCTGCCAGCTCCAGGCTCCCTACCCCCAGTCTGGGACCTGGCGGCCCCCAGTCGCGTCTCCGTACCCCCGCCCACTTCCCCGCACCCAGCCCTCAGCCGTGTGCCCCTTCAGCGTCGCCTGCAGCCCCGAGCCCCGGTCCGCTCCTCCCCCCTATCCTCTGTCCCGGCCCCCACCCCAGCTCTGGCCCCGCCCCCCACTGAGCGGTCCCTGAGCCCCGCCTGCTCCCATCTCCAGCCCCTTTCCTCCCCGGGGGCCTAAGAGTCGCCCTCCGTCCCGCCCCACGCCCTCGGCGCGCGGGTCCCACAGGTTTTGGCCCAGCGCTCCCCCTCCCATTTCATCCCGCCTCTTCTGGTGCTCCGCGCGCGCAGCCTCGGCCCCAGGCTTTGCTGGAAGACCGAGCAAAAGTTGCAAGGCTTGGAGTCCCCGGACCTCACCCAGGCTCAGCTGTCCCCCTCGAGCGGGTCCGAGCCGGGATTCTGTGGGGGCGCCCGGGGGCCTCGGGAGGGAGTTCTCGCGTGGGCAAGAGGGGAGAAATGGGCCCCGTGGGAAAGGAGACGGGGGCCTGCGCGGGTCCCGTGTGCGGGGCAGGAGGGATCCCCCAGGAGGAGAGCGGTAAGCAGGCCCTCCCCCGACTCGCTAACACCCCCCCACGGAAAAATCCGCTCAGCGGCCCGCGGGTGGGGTGCGCCACGCAGTGAGTAATCGCTGGGGCGGCCGCCGCCCGCCGACTCCAGGTAACGCCGGCTGCCCCGAGCGACGCATAGTTTGTCTTCCTTTTTTTGCGCAGGGATCCTTCTCCGTGTTATTATTTTTGGCCACTGCTTGGGTTTCGGGACCCCTCCCGGCCCCGTTGCCTCACCCTCCTTCTCTCGGTCCTCACCCGACTCGGGCGCCCACAATAAAAGGGCTCCTGGACTCCAAGGCCCCGGGGGAGGGGGGAGCTTGAAATGAGAGTTCCGGGGCTGCCTCCAGACCAGTCTTCAGAGCCGCAGCCCCGCCCACAGCCATGTGCCCTCAGAGAAGAAGGGCTCTATCTCCCCCTTCAGGGGTTCCCTTAGAGACCTGGACCTTCCCTCTAGCCAAGGGGGTAAAAGTGTCTGAGGAGGGCTCAGGAGTTCCCGCCTCGTTTGCCTAAGGCGGCCCTCCACCACCCCTGCTAAGTAGCCTGAGGTCCCCAACTCAGACCTCAGACTATCAAACAAGACGATTGAAGGACTGGAGTCCTGGGTGTGCCCCCAACCCCCAACCCCAATCTGGACTCTGGATGAGTTTGTGAAGGAGAGAGCTGAGCCCTGGCATGGGGCACTGTCATCTCCTGGGGAAAATCAGGCCCCTTTGCCTCGGTTTCCTCCTCAGCACTGTGGGGGACTCCTAGCCAGCCCACACGTTTCTGTGGGAAGTTGCAGTGTAGCAGAAGGCTCCACAGTCTAAACACTTGTGATAGAGCCTGGTACTGGGGGCACATTCTTTTGGAGTCCCAGTGTGTCACCTCTGAAAAATGGGGCCACAGTCCCACCTGCCAGAGAATTCAGTGAAGGTGGCTGTTCTTGGCTGGAATTGTGTTTTCAGGATATATCCCAACCCTCCACCAGAACCTCGGTTCAGCAACGTTTGTCCTCCCACCTGGAGGACTTCAGCCCTCTGGAGAAAAAAATATCAAATTCCCCCAATCCCGTCTCTGCTCCTCCCCCCCCCCCCCAGTCATTCCCAGTCTCGGGGAAAAGGCTCCCCCATCCACCCAGGTGCTCAGGCCAGAGACCTGGAGGTGCGCATGACAACTCTCTCCTTTGCTCATCTCCCACGTCCAATTCATCAGCAAATCCTGTTGGCTCTGATTCCAAAACGCATCCCCATTCTGAGATTCGGACCTCTTTTCTCCACTCCATCCGGGTCCAGGCCCCACCGTCTCCATCTGAGATGCTGCCCAGCCTCCTAGGATTCCCGGGTAAACCCTCCTGCCCTTGTCTGTACATTAGGAAGAAGGAGCTTTTAAAAGAAGCAAAGCAGGTCTTCTCTGTCCTGCCACCCTCTCCCCACTCCTTTTCTCCTCTCTCCTCATTCTCTTCCTTCCTCTCCCTCACGCTGCTCCAGCCCCGAGGCTTGTACGTTTGCTGTTCCCCTCTGCGGGGATGTAGTTCCCCCCAATTCTTCCCCCATAACTAACGCACCTTCTTTTCCATCAGGTCACAGGTCAAGTTTTCTCAGAGGGGGCCCCCCAACCTTTCCAGGCACTCTCTGTCCCCTTCCTCTTTTAAAATTATCTTTGTAACACAGTTCTTCAAACATCATCTTCTCTTGAGACATTTTCTTTACACTGCGGGCATCCAGAGAGCCATTAGAATGCCATTCTGGGCCCAGGGAGGGCCACGGGGGAAGAGCTCAGTGAACAATTGCAAAAACAAAAGGATGGAGGTGGAGGTGGGAGGATATTACAAAAGAAGAAAAGAAGAAAGAAAGAAAAAGAAAGGATGGAGAATTCTGAGTCCCTTGGAGTAGCAAGAAAACTCAGTCCCAGTGAATCATGCTGTCTTGGGCCCCAGCCAGGCCCTGGATTTGCTCTGTGACCCAACCTGGTAGCCACCCCTCTCTGGTCCTTAACCTGTAGAAGGGTATGCACTGGTGGCTCAGTCCCTCCCTGGAGCATGCCCTCTGCCCTCAGGGTGACCTTAACCTCATACCTTTGACCTTCTAAGGAAAGTGATTTGATCTCTAGGTGCATCCTTCCCTGCCCTTGGTTCTCCAGGTGGCTTAACTCCTTCATCAGTCCCGCCACATCTTTGTGCAGGAAGGGGAACCAGCTCTGGTGGAACTTCTGGCAAATATTGACCCAAGTCCTCGAAGGTGGCTGGGAATGTACTGAGGTGGCAGATGGAGGGAGGGCCCCCGGGGGGGAGGGGCTCCTTCTTAGTCTTTGCATTTAATTACGTTGGGGGAGACCCTCCAGCCCAGCTCCCTGCCGAATTCCAGGGCACTGAGGGGCCCCTGGGGATGGGCAGTGGTAACAGCACCTTCAGAGTCCCCTAGGGAGTGAGGAGGGCATAGAGCTGCCTTTCCCATGCTGAGACCCACATGGTCAGGGCCCCTCAGTATGGGATTAGCTGTCTTTGTGTTCCAGGCCCGTGTTCCCAGGGAGCAGGGACAGTGAGGGTCTAGCCTGGATGTGGGCTTGGAGCAGCAGAACCCAAGTTCCAGACCTGTATGCAGGAGAAGGTGGGGCTTTATCATTTCCACCCTGGAGGTTCAGCTGGAGGAGCTTGGATTTCCGGCTCCCAAGCTTTGTGCAGTATGTAATTTGTAAACCCAGACCCCATAGGCATTGGAAGTGAGATCTTAGGAGTACAGAGCTGCCTATGTCCAAATCAGGACCAGGGTTCACCCAGCCTGGGCGGTCTGGGTTCCCTGCCCTCCGCAGTCTGGAGAACCTCCGATGTCTGGGTTCCAGGAGGCGCCAGCTATGTTGGGGGTGACAGTTGTGTTCCTTCCCCTCCCCCCACCCACTGTCAGCAAGTCCCCGGCGCCACGGTGCCCTGCTAGCTCCCCAGGCTGTACCCGGCTTGGGGGTGGGGGTCAGCGGGGTCGTGGTGAGGGCGGCAAGGGACAAAGGGTGCTTGTCCGATGCCCGCCCTGACCTCGGCCGCCGCTTCTCGGACGCCTGGCCCGCCTCTGATTCACGCCCAGGCCGGCCGCAGCGACTCCCCGCTAGCCGCCCCGGCCGGGCCGCCCCGGGGGGTAGGAAGTGGGGGGGCGGTGAGGGGCGGCGCCGAGTCAACTTTCCCTCTTAAGCCCCGAAGGAATGTCGGCGGATTTCCTGAAACCCGACCCCGGCCGCCCGCCGGCCCGCCCGCCCCTCACCTGGACCAGCTCCCCGGGGAAAGGCAGGAGGGGCGCGGGGGCTCACCTGGGGGGCCGGGGTCAAGTCCTCCTTCCGCTCCCGCCCCAGGCGGCCTTTTGCAGCGGAAAAGGGGGTGAGTAGGAGGCAATTAAACCTTCGTACTCCTCTGCGTTGACCTAGGCCAGCGTCCCAACTCCTCCAGCCTCAGTTTCCCCTTCTACTTTACACACGGCGCGGGTGTCCTTCCTTTCCGTTGAGCCATAAGAGACGCTCTGAGGCCGGATTACTCTGACGCCCCACCTCCCAGTATTGGCGGGGGTCTGCCCACCTCTCTTTGATTTTTTCGCTTGTCACCTGGGCCGACCCCCTTTGACCATCTGATCCTCAGCTTCCTCATTTGTAAATTGGATAACGCTACCAGTTCTTCTTTATAGGGTTGTTGCAAGAAAATACTGCGGAAGTGTTTAGTTTGGAATGAATGAATAACAGTAATTGTGGAAGGCTTCAGCGCGCGGGGCTCTAGAATTGACATGTGTGGGCTTGAATCCTGGCTCTGCGGAGGGGTCCTGGGGACTAAGTTTCCCACCTGTGAAACGGGGGACAGTATTGGTCAGAACCGTTGGCTGTTCCCCAAGGCGCAGGCCTGGCGCGCGGTGGGCTAAACGCGGGGTTCCCTGGCTCTCGCACAAACCGCAGGCTGGAGGCCCTAGCCGCAGGGTCGCGGCGGCCTAGCCCGGGAGGGGCGGGGCGGGGGAGGGGCCGCCCGGGGATCCAGATGTTCAGGGTCCGCCAGGCACAGCCGCGCCTGATTAAGCCACGTGGGGGCTGGCTGAGGCCGCGGAGATGAAAGCGCGGCGGCCGGCCCGGGAAGGGAGGGTGCACTGGCCCCCCCACCCCGGCCCCTCCTCCTCGGCCGGAACCTGCGGCGCCCTCTGACCCGCCGACCCCGTGTAGCTGCCGCCGCGTCTGCTGGGGCGGAGAGTGGACAGAGGATGCGCGGGCGGCAGGCACCTGCGCGCCGGGCACACCAGCGGGCGAGGGTGACGCTTTTGCAGGGTCTCAAACTTAGAGGGGCGTCCTCGCATGCCCGTCGAAGAAGAAGCTAGGGGGACCTCCGAGGTCAGGATTCATGGGGCTACCTTTTGTCACCTTGAAGTGCGGCAGTTATGAAAGCCAGAAGTATTCCTGTTTGTCCCATGTTTTCCCACAAGAATTAGAAATTTTAGCAGCACCCCATCGCCCTGGCTGTGCCCCCTCCTACTCAGCCCCAGGTCGAGGGGCTCCCAGTCTGGGAGAGCAGGGGCCAGACCCCCCCCCCCCCTCAGGTCTGCGGAACAGGGCTGGGCCAGAGAGAGGCGAAGCTGGGGGAACCCTGGAGGGACTTGGAGAGCTTCCTACAGAAGCCAAACTGCGCATAAATTACCGGCTCTCTGATTTGGGTATCAAAAGAGATGAAGCTTCAGAAAGGCTTCTCTAACCCAGTTCTGCGACCCTCATGACCCTCCATCCCTACACTCTGGCTGGGTTCCAGCCAGCCCCACCGTCCTCCTATTTCCTTTTCCAGCAAGCTCGTCCGAACCTCGCTGTTCCCTCGGCGGCCTCCTCGAGTGGCCAGCTCGAAATACGCCTACTCTGGGAGGCCTTCCCTGATCCCCAGGCGAATAGATCTCTCCTCCACGCTATCATCCTGTTTGTTTCCTTTTGGCCCCTAGCAATGACTGAGATCCCCTTGTCCGTGGATACTGGCGAGGTGTCATGGGGTCCCGACGTGGGACAGACGTTAGGGGCCACGATCCACCTGCCTCGCCCTGCCGGTATCCCGACGGTGCCGCAGCGCCGCGCCCCCGCCAGTTCTCCGCATCCCCCACCCCCCCTTCCCAGGCTGCCTCGCTCGGGTGACGTCAGCGACCCGGTCCCCGCCGCCGCCGCATCCTCCGCGCCCGCCAGGAGCCGGCGTCCCCCGCGCTCCTTGCGCTCGGCCTGGCCATGGATTCGGTCGCGCTGATGCCGCTCTTGCTGCTGCTGCTGCTGCAGCCTCCGCCCGCCACCCCCGCGCCGCCTGTCCGCGACCCCTTCGCCCTGCAGCTTGGGGACACGCAGAATTGCCAGCTGCGGTGCCGAGACCGCTACCCTAAACCTCAGCCTGCTCAGGTGAAGCGCGCGCAGCGCCAGCAGGAGGACCGGAGAGCTCTCCAGTGGGGGATGGGTTGAGGATGCAGCTCCTTCCGTTGGGAGCGGGAGGCCAGGGTTCCTCGGAGGGGGAAGGGGTCAGGGAAGGGGGTTCTTCAATGGTGGTGGGCCCCTCTGGTGGGGGAAGGGCTGGCGTTCCTTCGACAGGGGCGAGCGCGGAGATCAGGGGTCCCTCCGATGAAGGTGGGGATGTGTCTCCCGCAGGGGCGGGGCCGTGGGGTCCCTTTGTAACGGGGCGGGGGTTTAGTGATGCCAGTCCTTCCGATGAATTCGGGGTTGCGGGAGTCCCTCCAAGCCGAGGCCGGAGGGGACTGAGGCGTCTATTGCTACCCAGCGGGTTCTGGCTCCCCTCTGCTGGGCCAGGGCCTTGGGGGCGCCCCACCCCCACCTCCCTCAGGCCCGACAGTCCCCTTTTCCCCCTCTACTCAAGCATCTTCCTCCATCCTCTTCCCTACCCCCCTTAGACCTACCAGTTCCCACCCCCATCCTCACCACCCCTCCCCCAGTCAGATCCCAATTTTCCCAGGCCTGAAGGATGACAAAACCTCCTGAGTCCCCCTTCCTTCTTCAGGCCCAAGAACCCCTCCTCTCTGGAGGGTTTTTTTGGGGGAGGGCGGTAGGGAGGGAAGATCATTGCCCTTCATCTTCTCCAGTTTTTCAACCATTACCCAAACCCAGCAGCATCCATTGTTTACTCTCCTCAAGCCACCCCCCCCCCCATCCCTCTCTCCTCCTTGGAGCTAACATCCCCCACTAATATTCTTAGCCTCCTCATCAACCTCACCCCAAATCCCCTAGAAGATTTGGGGGGATCAAGTCTTCTACCTCCCCGCTGCGCCGCTCGCTGACTCCTGCCCCTCCCTGACTCCTGCCCCTCCCCCTGCCTGAGCCCGCAGCTTCGCTTCCAGGAGGAGCCGGGGGAGGACCCTGTTCAATCCAGGAGAGCGAAGGCGTATGACAGGGCCGTCCTGACCAGCGCTTGCGAGCGAGGCTGCCGCCTCTTCTCCATCTGCCGATTCGTGGCCAGGAGCTCCAAGCCCAATGCCACCCAGGCTGAGTGTGAAGCAGGTGAGTGTTGGCTGGGTGGGCCAGGGTGGGGAGAAGTGGCCTGGGATGGACGGTCCCCCAGTTACGCTCTCCTGCCCCCTGCAGCCTGTGTGGAGGCCTATGTGAAGGAGACAGAGCAGCAGGCTTGCAGCGAGGGCTGCTGGAGTCAGAACCCAGAGCCGGAGCCTGAGCCCGAGCTGGAGCAGAAGGTGGGCGCCCTCCCATCTGTGGCCCCAGGCCCATCCCCCCTCTCCTCTACTCCCCTCCCCAAATCTGCACTCATATCCACAGTCTCTCCCAGGCTCTCCATGCCATTCCGGGCCTCCTGGGTGTCCTGGATTAAGCCATATGACATCTCAAGACTCAGTTGTCATCTCTGTGACATGGGAAGTCCTCCCCACCCCTCACCCCCGCTGTCTCTCCCACCCAAACTGCCACCATTTACATTATTTAGCAAGCTTTTGTCCTGGTCCAGGCCTAACCTCAGCCTGTCCCAAATTTCTTGTGCCACTCGAGGCACCTGAGACAATGTTATCCCCATTTCATGCCCCCAGAGCAACTGGCCAAGGTCACCCAGGGCTGTGTGGAGGTGGGATTTAAAGCCAGTGCCACCAGGGCTTATGACCACTCCTCACCTCCCTCATCTTCGGAGCTGACTTCTGAGCACCTACATGCTAGCTCCTGGTCTAAGGCCTGTCCTTGTGATAAACAGGTGGTCAGAACGGAAGTGTAGGGAGGAGGAGCCTCCCAAGCACACATAGCTCCTCCTTCCCCACCCCAGGGAGAAATAATAACTGTACACTTAACTCCCTGAGGCTAGACAGTGCTGCACCAGGGGAAACCAAGGCACGGGAAATCCTTCATCCCAGTCAGAAACCCTCTGCCTGGGATTCCCCAGAAAGCCCTCTGCTCTCATCTCTCATTTTCCTCCACCCTTCCCAGGCTTTCACTGTTCATAAAAGCCTTGTGCATCATCATTTCTTCCTATTCCATGTTCTCTCCTGATGCTGCTAAAATAACAATGATGATGGTAACATTTTTAATCATAGCAGCTACTATATATTAGGCACTTGTGCTTTTTGTGTGTGTGTGACCCCATGGACTGTACAGTCCATGGAATTATCCAGGCCAGAATACTGGAGTGGGTAGCCTTTCCCTTCTCCAGGAGATCTTCCCAACGCAGGGATCAAACCTAGGTCTCCTGTATTGCAGACAAATTCTTTACCAGCTGAGCCACCAGGGAAACCCAGGAATTCTGGAGTGGGTAGCCTATCCCTTCTCCAGCAGATCTTCCTGACTCAGGAATTGAACCAGGGTCTCCTGCATTGCAGGCGGAGTCTTTATCAACTGCGCTGTCAGGGAAGCCCTTGTGCTATTGTTTAATTGAAATCTCATAGCAGTTCCCTGAAGGAAGAGTATCATTTCCCATTGTAGGGCTCAGAGAGGGCAATCTACTTTCCCAAGGGCACACAGTCAGTCAGCCAGTGCAGTGCTGAGATCTCTGTTCCCTGTTGCCCCAAACCACTTAGTGAATTTTGATCACAGTGAACTTTCCCAGCTCCCCTCCCACTTAACACGTCACATTGGTGACATTTCTGTGCCTTGGGCCTCCCCTTGGCAGAGAAAGGTCCTGGAAGCTCCGAGCGGGGCCCTCTCGCTCCTGGACTTGTTTTCCACCGTCTGCAATGACCTTGTCAGCTCGGCCCAGGGCTTCGTCTCCTCCACCTGGACATACTACCTGCAGACTGACAATGGGAAGGTGGTGGTGTTCCAGGTGAGGGCTCTGGCAGGGGCCACACCAGAGAAGTGGTTGGGTGGTCAGGGTAAGGAGGTGGGATGAACTGGTTCTTGGCTCACGGGATGCAAAGTCTACAGGTCAGTAAGCTTCAAGCACAGCTGGATCCAGGGGTTTCATGTCTCACCCCACCCCTGGATTCTGCTGTCCTCTTCAGCAGCTTCATTCTCAGGCAAACACGTCCCTCCTCACAGCAAGGTGGATGCCTACGGCTCTAGATTACAACTGCTCTGAGGTTTTAACTAAGTTGATTGGCCCTGGTTGAGTCATGTGATGACCTCTCAGCCAGTTCCTGTAATTTTATTGGCTAGTCCTGAATCACGTCCCTATCTGAGGTGTTGGAGGATGGGGTCAAGGCAAATCAGGGTCCCACAATAGCAGGGAACAGTATCCCTGATATCACAGCCTGCAGCTGTGTCCTCTCTGTCCCCAGTGGAACTAGATGCCAGCTGGGCATGGGATAATGTAACCTACATGGGGCGCAGAGAGGTGCCTGCTAGGGTCAGGGTGGTACCTTTCTTAAGGGCTTCTCTGTGCTGTCTTGTTCCTGGCCCAGACCCAGCCTGTGGTAGAGAGCCTGGGGCATGAGGGAGCCCGTCTGCAGCGAGTGGAGGTGACCTGGCGGGGATCCCACCCTGAGGCTTTGGAGGTGCATGTTGGTAAGGTTCAAACTTAGACCAGTGTTCCTTCCAAAGGTGGCTCCTCTGTCACAAGGGGTTCTCCTGGCAAATGAGCCCTTGAGGATTGGTATTTCCATCTCTCAGTTCCTGGGGTTCCTTGATCCATCTCCCTGAGTTCCATGGTCCATCTCCCAGGGTTCCATGGTCCACTTCCCTTAGTTCCATGGTTCATCTCCCAGAGTTCTATGGTACATCTCCCAGGGTTCCATAGTCCATCTCCCTTAGTTCCATGGTTCATCTCCCAGAGTTCCATGGTCCATCTCCCAGGGTTCCATGGTCCATCTCCCTTAGTTCCATGGTCCATCTCCCAGGGTTCCATGGTCCACTTCCCTTAGTTCCATGGTCCATCTCCCAGAGTTCTATGGTCCATCTCCCTTAGTTCCATGGTCCATCTCCCAGGGTTCCATAGTCCATCTCCCTTAGTTCCATGGTCCATCTCCCAGGGTTCCATGGTCCACTTCCCTTAGTTCCATGGTTCATCTCCCAGAGTTCTATGGTCCATCTCCCAGGGTTCCATAGTCCATCTCCCTTAGTTCCATGGTTCATCTCCCAGAGTTCCATGGTCCATCTCCCAGGGTTCCATGGTCCATCTCCCTTAGTTCCATGGTCCATCTCCCAGGGTTCCATAGTCCATCTCCCTTAGTTCCATGGTCCATCTCCCAGGGTTCCATGGTCCACTTCCCTTAGTTCCATGGTTCATCTCCCAGAGTTCCATGGTCCATCTCCCAGGGTTCCATGGTCCATCTCCCTTAGTTCCATGGTTCATCTCCCAGAGTTCTATGGTCCATCTCCCTTAGTTCCATGGTCCATCTCCCAGGGTTCCATGGTTCATCTCCCAGAGTTCCATGGTCTATCTCCCAGGGTTCCATGGTCCCTCTCCCTTAGTTCTATGGTCCATCTCCCAGAGTTCCATGGTTCATCTCCCAGGGTTCCATGGTCCCTGTCCCAGAGTTCCATGGTTCATCTCCCAGAGTTCCATGGTCTATCTCCCAGGGTTCTATGGTCCATCTCCCAGAGTTCCATGGTTCATCTCCCAGGGTTCCATGGTCCCTCTCCCAGAGTTCCATGGTTCATCTCCCAGAGTTCCATGGTCCATCTCCCTGGGTTCCATGGTCCATCTCCCAGGGTTCCATGGTCCATCTCCCAGGGTTCCATGGTCCATCTCCTTGGGTTCCATGGTCCATCTCCCAGGGTTCCATGGTCCACTTCCCTTAGTTCCATGGTCCATCTCCCTGAGTTCTATGGTCCATCTCCCAGAGTTCCATGGTCCATCTCCCTGGGTTCCATGGTCCATCTCCCAGGGTTCCATGGTCCACTTCCCTTAGTTCCATGGTCCATCTCCCAGAGTTCCATGGTTCATCTCCCAGAGTTCCATGGTTCATCTCCCAGGGTTCCATAGTCCATCTCCCAGGGTTCCATAGTCCATCTCCCTTAGTTCCATGGTTCATCTCTCTGGGTTCCATAGTCCATCTCCCTTAGTTCCATGGTCCATCTCCCAGGGTTCCATGGTCCATCTCCCAGAGTTCCATGGTTCATCTCCCAGAGTTCCATGGTTCATCTCCCAGAGTTCCATGGTCCATCTCCCAGGGTTCCATGGTCCATCTCCCAGAGTTCCATGGTTCATCTCCCAGAGTTCCATGGTCCATCTCCCTTAGTTCCATGGTCCCTCTCCCTGAGTTCCATGGCCCATCTCCCAGGGTTCCGTGGTCTACCTCCCTGAGTACCATGGTCCATCTCTCTGGGTTCCATGGTCCATCTCCCTGGGTTCCATGGCCCATCTCCCAGAGTTCTATGGTCCATCACCCTAGGTTCCATGGTCCACTTTTCAGGGTTCTGATTTATTCCAAGACCCCATGCCCCATTGCCTCAGGTCCTGGCCCCCTGTTTACCCTCCATGGCTGCTGTCACCTCTTGGCTAAGACCTGGAGGCTACTGAAAGGTGACTTGTTCTCTCAGACCCTGTAGGCCCCTTGGACAAGGTAAGGAAGGCCAAGATTAGAGTGAAGACCAGCAGCAAGGCAAAGGTGGAGTCCGATGAGCTGCAGGACAATGACTTCCTCAGCTGCATGTCCCGGTGAGCGGCGGAACCCTGGGGATGGTGTCGGGGTGGGGCCTGAGGGAAGAGGCTGTCTGGTCCCACCAGAGCCCCTGAACATGCCTGCTGGGCGGGGCAGGCGCTCGGGGCTTCCTCGCTGGATCCTGGCCTGCTGCCTCTTCCTCTCTGTGCTGGTGATGCTGTGGCTGAGCTGCTCCACCCTGGTGACCGCGCCCGGCCAGCACCTCAAGTTCCAGGTGGGCAGGGCCCATGGGCAAAGATGGGAAGAAAACTGTTCCCTCATCTGGACAGGGCCATGCGCTTTCCCATGGAGATAGGGACCCTGACTTGCTATGTTACATTAGGCAAGTTTCTTCACTCTCATGAAATGAGAGGAACAACTCCCACCCTTAGTAGGGGCAACCTGAGATCTGGGGTGGGAAGGAGCCTTGCCAGGGTGGGGACTCATGGCCCTCTCTCGCTCTTCTTTCCCCTACAGCCCCTGACTCTGGAGCAGCACAAGGGTTATATGGTGGAGCCAGAGTGGTCCCTGTACCCTCCCCCGTCCCACGCCTATGCAGACAGCCCCCCACCCTACAAGCTGAAACTGGACCTGACCAAGCTGTAGGCCTCCACTGCCAAGTTCAGGGGCTCCCGGGGTCTTACTTGCCCTTTGCCTAGGCGTCCAGGTCAAGGTGGGACCATCCTTGGGCTCCTCCCGCCCCCAAATTCTTCTCTCTCCAGTCCCGCCCCTCACCCCTGGATTCTGGGGGTGCTGTGCCCCTGCTGGGGGGTGGGATCTGACCTTGGTTCCTCCCTGTCCCCCTTCCCCAGAGCGTGTTACTTTTGTCTTCTATTATGTAGCTTCTTGAGTATTTGAACCCCAGTTCTGTGCTGCCTTCCTCCTTCCTCCTCTCTCCCCTCTCTGGGGGGCTGAGGCCACAGGGGAGCCACTTTGTGCTAAGGCTCCCCCTTTTCTCCCCACCCCACCTCTGGAGACATAGCCCCGTGAGAGGAGGCCCCCCAAGAGAGGAGGTGGCTCCATGCTGGGAGGGTGAATGAGGCTGGTGTTGCAACATGGGGGTCAGAAGGAATAAACCATGTATATAAAAACCATCTTGGACTGAGCTTACTGCTATCGGTCTTTCCGTCTGCCTCCTTGAGGAGAGGCCTGAGTGTGGCCATGACTGCTGCCCACCAGGCCCTTCCTGAGATGCGGGACCCCAGGAACTCCCCATGGCTTGAGTGGTGTGGACCAGCTGCCACCTGAAAGGAACCAGCACACATCATACTCCTAGCTAGGGGTGACTCTGGCAAAGTGGCTCCTGCCACCTGCCTGGCCCAGGTGGGTGAGTGCCCCTTCCTGGGCCTCTGTGTTGCTCCTGTGAAATGGACAGGGCACATCTCAAAGAGGACATTTGTTAATTTTGTAACCAGCTGGCTTCCATCCCCCTTTCTTTTGGGGATGGAGCTCTGTCCCACTGGAGGCAGTCTCAGGGCCCTGTCCACAGGTCTTCACCCCTTCCCTACCCAGGGGGTCCAGCTTTGGTGAGTTGGCATTCTTTCCCTGCGCTCTGCATTCAAGAGGAGTCTTTCTTGCCTGGGAAATCCCATGGACAGAGGAACCTGGCGGGCTATAGTCCATGGGGTCGCAAAGAGTTGGATACAACTTAGTGACCAAACACAAGTGCAACAGTGAAGACCCAGCACGGCCATAAATAAATAATCAAAATAAGAGGAGTCTTGTCGGACAGGAGTAGCCCACCGTGATGAGGCCGTAGCCATGACCCTCCATCCTTCCTGTCTGCAGACTCCCCAAGAGCCTCTCAATAAATCTTTTGGTTTAGTAGGCTAGAGTTGTTTCTGTTGCTGGCAACCAGAGAGTCTTGTTTGGTGGAGGCTGCATCTCCTGGGAAGAGTTTGGGATGATGGACATGGTGGTCAGTGGGGTAGATGTTTCCAAGGGCTAATGGAGGCCTGTGGGTGGTGGGTGGGTGATTGGGGGGGGGGGTGAGTTAGGCTGAGTGAGGCTAGTGCCCCTCCACTTTTCATCCTGCCCTGTGACCCAAGAAGTTGATTCACTTGGACCCTCAGCCTTCTGCTAGAGTCTGCCAGAGGGGGCCACCAGCAGGAGGTAGAAGGAAAGAGAAGTGAGAAGTCCCGGGGGGAGTGTTCTCTCCCCACTTCTCACTCTGTATCCCCCAACCCAAGACCACAGCTCCACCAAGTGGACCACCAGTCCAGGCACGTTAAAAGCTCCTGGCTGTTGCCCCTCCTGTGTGCTGCACCACCCCGTCAGTTACCTACCCCTGCCGCACTTTGCAAATATCCCCTTTATTACCACTCTCCTGCACTGTCCATTCTGACTGGCTCCTGCTTGTTGCCTGGCCCCTGCCTGGTATCACGAACATCGGGATTCAACCAAAAGGCAATCTAGGCCCTTGAGTAACATTCTGAGCCCAGCGTGGGATTTCAGGGAAGCCCCTAGGAATGTCACCAGGAAATACGACCTGGGCAGAGATGAGAAGTGATGGCAAGCCAGTGCTGCCCTGTAGAACATTCTGTGATGATGTAAGTGTTCTGTCTGTGCCATCTCCAGCCACAAGATGTTGCCGAGTTCTCGCAATACGGCTCATGCGACTCGATTGTGTTCCTCATTTTATTCAGTTTGAGTTAATGTACATTTAAGGTTTTTCCTCTTTTTTTTTTTTTTGTGGCAGTGAAAAATATGCATCATATAAAATATGCCATTTTAGCCAGTTTTTGTTTTTTGGGTTTTTTTTGGCTAGGCGGCACGTGGGACCTTAGTTCTCGGACCAGGGATTGAACCCGCACTCCCTGCAGTGGAAGTGTGGAGTCTTAACCACTGGACTGCCCGGGAAGTCCCGTAGCCAGTTTTTTTTGGCTGCGCTGGGTCTTTGTTGCTGCTCATGGGCTTTCTTTAGTTGCAGCAAGCTGGGGGCTAATGTGTGGTTGTGGTACAAGGGCTTCTCTGCGGTGGCTTCTCTTGTCGCAGAGCATGGGCTCTCAGCGTGTGAGCTTCAGTAGTTGTGGCACGTGGGCTCAGCAGTTGCAGCTCATGGGCTCCAGAGAGCAAGCTCATTAGTCATGGCCCACAGGCTCGGTTGTTCTGCGGCATGTGGGATCTTCCCCTACCAGGGATCAAACAAGTGTTCTTTGCCTTACAAGGTGGATTCTCAACCACTGGACCACCAGGGAAGCTCCCCCTTAAAAACTTCACAATTTTTAAGTGTACAGTTCAGTGACAATAGGTACATCCACAAGCTATAACAAACCTAGACAGTGTATTAAAAAGCAGAGACATCAATTTGCTGACAAAGGTTATGTATAGTCAAAGCAACTGGTTTTTTGGTATAGTCAAAGCCAGTCATGTAGTGATGTGAGAGCTGGACCATAAAGAAGGCTGAGCACCAGAAAACTGTTGCTTTCGAGCTGTGGTGGTGGAAAAGACTCCTGAGAATCCCTTGGACAGCAAGGAGATCAAACCAGTCAATCCTAAAGGAAATCAGTCCTGAATATTCACTGGAAGGACTGATGCTGAAGCTTAAGTTCTTTATGGCCACGTGATATAAAGAGCTGGGCTCATTAGAAAAGACCCTGATGCTGGGAAACATTAAGGGCAGGAGGAGAAGGGGATGACAGAGGATGAGATGGTTGGATGACATCACCAACTCAATGGACATGAGTTTGAGCAAGCTCTGGGAGATGGTGAAGGACAGGGAACCCTGGTGTGCTGCAGTTCATGGGATTGCAAAGAGTCGGACATGACTGAACTACTGAACAACAGCAAGAGTGTTGTGGAGTTATCACCATCATCTGTTTAAATGGTGGTTGTAATCCCTTAGCCCGGCTTAAAGGGGAGCTTGGCTGCCCTTTCAGTTGTGGATCCGCCCTCCCCTTGGCCTCCCCATCTCAGTGAGTCTGGACACTTGAGTGGCATCTTGATTCTTCTCTGTCCTCACTCCGTGTTGCTTCTTCAGCCATGCTTTTCCTCTTGGGCTCCAGCCCACATGCTTCTCTTTGCTTTCCTTGGCAATAGCCAAGGTCCAACCTCCATCATCTCTTGCCCAAAAAATGTGCCCATCTTTTCTCGGGTCTCCCTGCTTCCCTTCTGGCCACCCTCTAGCTCCAGGCACCAGCTGGGGAGCCATTGGTATAAAGTATATCTAATCCTAGACATCACCCACTTCTGGGTTCTAGTGCTGCAATGAGGAGCCCAAATATCCACATGATCCAACAGGTACCCCCATGACTTGGCCCAATTAGGATCTCCAACCACTTCTATGAAGCTGTATCCCTTGCTCGCTATGCTCCAGCCACACAGGCTCTTTCTAGATTCCTTAAACCCCGTTCCTTCCAACCTCAGGGCCTTTGCACTTGCATTTCCCTTTGGCAGGAACACCCCTGAAGCCCGGCTCTAACCAAGTTCTCAACACAAAGGACTCCTCCTCAACCAATCACATCCTTGCCACCCAAGTCTGGGCCAGCATCCCCTGTTACACCAATGCTCAACTCCTCGTTCATCTTCCCTGTGCCCACCACATTTATAGTTGATTAATAATTATTTGTTTCAGTGTCAGCCTCCTTTAACATAATTTTATGAGCTCCATGAAGTCAGCTCCCTAGGGTTTCATGTGCGAACTGGCATGGAGCAGGCAATCAGTAATTATTCTTGATTGGGTATTTTCCTGCTTCCCTCTCAGACCCCAGAAGCAGCAGCATCCAGTCAAATCCATTCCCTATGTGGGCTCTGACCTTGTCCCTCTCTTACAAGCTCATTGTTGCCCTTGGATACCACCTGCTTTCCTCTACTTAACTTTTAAGGGCTTTTAAAATCCACCATGTTGGCAGACACCACCTCCAATGTTCCTCCAACCTTTCATTCTGAAGACAGAAGGGGCATCAATGTTCTAGCCTGCAGACCTTTGCTATAACTGCTCCTTTTGCTCAGAATTCAGGAAACCCTGGTTTGATTCCTGGGTCAGGAAGATCCACTGGAGAAAGAATATTCTTTTGCTTCCCTGTGGCTCAGCTGGTGGAGAATCTGCCTGCGATGCAGAAGACCTGAGTTCGATCCCTGGGTCGGGAAGATCCCCTGAAGAAGAAAATGGCTACACACTCTAGTGTTCTTACCTAGAGAATTCCATGGACAGAGGAGCCTGGCGGGCTATAGTCCATGGGGTCACAGAGTCAGACATGATGAACAACTAAGACTTTCTGCTCAGAATACCATCACAGACTTGGTAGGAATCAACCTGGCACCTGGCATTGTCATCTCTTCTTTCCTAACAGAACTGATCTGGTTTGATCACACCTATGTGGTTTAGGGGAAGTTGAGCAGCATGACCCAGCCTCCTCAGGTATTGACAGGATATATTGGGAGAGAGACATGCCCTGTTAACTGGGGTTGTTGAGCTTGGGAGAATGAAGCATCTGTCTGAAGCAAGAGGCATGGAGAAAGAGTGTCTTCATGCCATTGCCGGAAGTCCTGAAACAATAAAGCCATCTTGTCCTTAATTTTCAGCTTAATCCCATTTGTGTGGGGCTCCTTGGAACTGAAAATTGTGATCCCTATCTCTTTGTCCTCCCTCAAGACAGAGTTTTGCAAGGGCAGAGTTTTGTTTGTATGCTGCTGTGTCTAGCACATTGATTCCTTTTCCTTTTTTTCTGCTGTGTTGCTTGGCTTGTGGAATCTTAGGTCCCCGCACTAGGATTGAACCCAGGCCCCTGGCAGGGAGAGCACAGACCACTAACCACTGGACCACCAAGGAATCTCCTAATGCATTAATTCTTGAAACCCCTGTGACCATTCCAGGGTTGGACCCAGAGTAGATGCCTCATAGGTATGGAATGAATGATGTCAGACGGTGCCGGTAGAAACTGAGTCCTGTGGATGTGCGGAGGTGGGAGAGGAGTCCTTTCCAAGCAGGTGTTGAGTGATGGCTGCCTGGCAGAGATGGTGGCTGACTTGGGCTTTGAAGAATGGATAGAATCCAGGGACAACAGAGGGTGTCCTGGGTGCACAGGTGTGCGTGTGCATTCAGAGAAAAGTAATACCTATTCACATTACCTGTCTCTGTCAGGGTTTCCCTGGGGAAGGGGCCCTGAGTGCCAAGTGAAGACTCTTCTGGAGTCTCAGGAGAGAGGGGGCCCTTCACCTCCATCTGAGGCTGCTTCCCAGTGCAGGGGCTCACAGAGCTGACCTGAGGATAACTCCTGACTCGCTGCAGCTCTTTGGACCTCAGGTTCCTTGTCTGCCTTCCCCAGCTCCACAAGGCATCTGGGAAGCCGCCCTCTCTGCGCCTCCCTCTGCCTTCCTCTCACATCCCAGTGCAGACCTGGTGGAGGGTGGGTGGGTGACTGGTGTCATGGCAACAAACAGGAGCGCCCATGTGTCCGTAGTGAGGGTTGCTGTGGCAACCGGCAGTCCTGGTTCCCTGGCGACAGGCCTGAGTTCTGGGCTTAGGGGTGGGAAGGGAGGGAGGGAGGTGTCCCTGGAGACACTTTGTAAGTGCTTGGAAGGAAGGATGGGGATTCATGTCTTTCTCTTCTGTGAAGGGGGAGCCTCAGGCCAGATCCCAGCTGAGGATTGCTGGGGTCCCTGCCCCGGGCCAGGTTGTGAGCCCAACAGGGAAGCTGAAGCCTCCAGGGGTCTTGTGTCATGGGATGCTGCCCACCATCCCCTTCACACCCAGTCCCACCAGGCTCTAGGTGGCTCCTGGCATGCTCCCTCCTCGGTGTCCGCACACAGTCTGTTCCCTTTGGCTGGAAGGCTCTGCTCTCTTCCCAGCTGAGTCTTCACACTGAGTGTCCCTCCTTGGCCTTCTGGCTCAGCCTAGCCCTGCTAAATCACTATACCCTAAGCCTCTATCATGTTGACAATTAAGTGATTGCTTCTTTGCTTGTGTGATGATTGGTTTAATAAATGCTCCCTCTGCCAGATGCGACACTGTAGCAGTCCCAGTCACAGCTGTGTCCCACACACTGAGGAGGCTGCCCTCAATACATCTTTGTCAACACGCTCCCTCCTAGCTCCACATCAGTACAGTCAGCGCGATCTCCTCTCTGTCCCTGGAACTCTTTCCGGGACCCATTTGGTCCATACCCCTGACTTCCACCAGGAATGTCCTGGAACATTCTGGGCCCTTCCACAATGTTCTGGAATGTCCCAGAACACCCCTCCCTGCTTCTCTCTCTCCGCTTTTATTAAAGCTGGAACACTGCTTCCTCAGAGACTCTCCTCCGCCTCCTGGTTAAAACAGTGTTTCCCCCCTCGGTCACTCTCAGCCCATTGCCTTCATGGCAATTAAAATCATCTCGGCCCTTTATTGGTTCGTATGTCTCAGGTTTGTCCTTCCCATAAGGATATATACATGCCAGAATACTCAGGAGCATGAAGGGTAGGGATCATGTCTGGTGTGCTTACAGTTGAAACCCTAGCCCCTTCGTGCACAGCCGATGCATAAGTTCTTGCTTTCTTAAAAGCATTAAAATTAATTAATTAATTACTGGCTGTCCTAGGTCTTCGTTACTGTGCAGGTTTTTCTCTAGTTGTGGCAAGCATGGGCTACTCTCTGGTTGCAGTGTGCGGGTTTCTTGTTGTGGCATCTCTTGTGGAGCAGAGGCTTTAGGGCACGCGGGCTTCAGTAGTTGCAGTACATGTGCTCAGTAGTTGTGGCTCCTGGGCTTGAGAGTAGAGGCTCAGCAATTGTGGCCCATGGGCTTAGTTGCTCAGAGGCATGTGGGGTCTTCTCGGATCAGAGATGGCACCTGCGGCTCCCGCCTTGGCAGGCAGATTCTTTACCACTGAGCCACCAGGGAAGTCCAACAAGTGCTTGTTGATTGGATGGAGGGAAGGCGCGAAGAGACCAGGAGGTGGCCATGCGCTCTAGGGTAGGCAGCTCTGACACCGTCCTGCTAGAAACGTGCGTGAGTCACTTACCACTCTGAGCCCCAGGGTCTGGCTTTTCAATCCAAATGTAATTTACAAACAGCAAAGCGCACTCAGTTTTACTGCTGTGACCCAAATGCAGAGTACTCCTCCTAATCCCCAGGGGCTGTCTTGTGCCCCCTCAAGTCACCTCCCAGGGGTCGTCCCACAGCTGACCTCTGTCTCCTAGGCTCCACCTGACTTCTTTTTCGTTGTTGATTTTACCAGGCTGTGTGGCTTGCGGATCAGTTCCCCCACCAGCAATTGAACCTATGACACAGCAGTGAAAGCCCGGAATCCTGACCACTAGGCCACCAGGGAGCTTCCTGCTCTGTTTAAGAAACCAACTTTAGTGAGGCAGACTTTACATGTAATGATGCAACTGTTTTAACTGCTCAATGAATTTTGACAAATATGCCCCCCCTGTTGCCCCATAATTCAAGACATGGGACATTTCCATCACCCCAAGGCCACATGCCCCTTTGTGGTTGCTGCTTTTGCTCCCTGATGACCCCCACCAGGAGGCCCCCGGCCCGGCCTCTATCACTGTAGATTAGTGTGGCTTCTTTGTGAAGCTCACATAAATGGAATCACAACATGTGTCCTCTTTGTTTCTTTTGCTCAGTGTTGGTGAAGTCCCTTGTGGGATACATGTATCAATAGCAGCGGGTCTTTCTTTTTCTTTGCTGCATAGTATTCTACTAGTGACCATGTCATTGTCCATTTATCCATCAACCTGTTGATAAACCTGTGGGCTTTTTCCTGTTTGAGGCCATTATGACCATTTATGTTTATATCTTTGGATGAAATCATGTCCCTTTTTCTGTTGGATGAATACCTGTAGTGGGTTGAGTGGTGCCCCTACCACCCTCAATTCATGTCCACCCGGAACCTCA
This sequence comes from Cervus canadensis, assembly GCF_019320065.1. Classification (NCBI taxonomy): domain Eukaryota; kingdom Metazoa; phylum Chordata; class Mammalia; order Artiodactyla; family Cervidae; genus Cervus; species Cervus canadensis. The sequence goes on from NC_057389.1 coordinate 104,389,285, forward strand.
GAATGTGACTTTTATTTGGAAATAGTGTCTCTGCAGATGGAATTTAGCTAAGAATCCAAATGAGATCAAACTGGATGAGGGCGGACCACAAATCCAATGAGAGCATCTTGGTAAGAGACATAAATGAATACACAAAGAGGCACAATAGGAAGGCCATGTGAAGATGGAGGCAGAGACTGGGGTGATGTAGCTGCAAATCAAGGGATGCCAAAGATAGCGGACAACTCCAAAAGCTGGGAGAGAGACGCGGTTCTCCCTTATAGACCCACAGAAGGAACCAACCCTGCCAACATCTTGATTTTGGACTTCTGGCCTCCTGAACTGTGAGAGAATAAATGTCTATTGTTTTAAACCATCCCCTTTGTGGTCATTTGTTATGGCAGCCCCAGGACACTCATAAAATACCCACGGATGGAAATGCTAGAGTGTAGGAACACTCCCTTTCAGCAAATATTGCCAAACGGCTGTCTCAAGTGGTTGTACCAAATGACATTCCCACCAACTGAGTGTGAGAGCCATCGCTTCTTCATCTCTACAATGGGGACAGTAATGACTCTTCATGGGTGTGGTGAGAATATATGAGAAAACACAGTTCTGGGCATTGAAGTGTGGGGGCTTCCCTGGTGGCTCAGTGGTAAAGAATCTGCCTGCAATGCAGGAGACCCAGGTTCAATCTCTGGGTTGGGAAGTTCCCCTGGAGAAGGGGGTGGCAACCCCCTCCAGTATTCTTGCCTGGAGAATTCCGTGGACAGAGGAGTCTGGCAGGCTACAGTCCCTGGGGTTACAAAGAGTTGAAAACACTCTGTAAATGGTAACTTGAAAAAAAAGTTGCAGAGAAGGTGCAAATCCAGCTCCATATGTCTTCAATATTGAACTTTTTCTGCTCTTTCCCAGAAGTCATATTCAAGGAGCTCAGGGTGGAGACCCTCTCCTCCTATAGGAAGACCCAGTGAGGTCTCGGTTCTGGGGTGATAGTGAGGACCCTGGGAGACCCAAAGAGGCTGCAATGCTGAAAGCAACTAAGGAAAGCCAGAGCAGAATCAGCACAAGAAAATGTCATTATTTCATTCACCAACAGATTCGTTGCTGGTCAATGCTTGATTCAAGAGGCTGGTATCCTGGAAAGGCCCCAATATAAATACAGGCTAGGCAGCCAAACTGGGCAGAGGGGAAATGGGAGCTCTGCTGAGCAGCCAGGAAGGCTTCCTGGAGGAAGAGACCTGAGCTGGATTTGAAGAATGTGAGAAGGCATGCAAGACCAACTTGACCATCCTTTCTACTATGCCAGAAGTCTATAATCAAAGTGTTGGCAGCTGTGCTCCCTTTCAAGGTTCTAGAGGAGGGTCCTTCCTTGCATCTTCCAACTCTGATAGACCCAGGCATTCCTTGGCTTGTGGCCATATCACTTCAATCTCTGCCTCTATCTCCACATGGTCTCTCTGTTTGGATTTCACTCTTCTTTCAAGGACACCAATCATTGCATTTAGCTCCCTCACCCAATCTGAGATGATCTCATCTCAAGCACCTTACCTTAATAATATCTGCAAAGACTCTTATTCCAAAAAAGGCCTTATTTTGAGGTTCCAGGCATACATGTCTTGGGGGGAGGTCACCATTCAACCCAGTACACTGAGAGTGTTTGTTCAGTTTATTTTCAGTGAGACTGTCCTCTTGTGGGTAGGGCTGTCTCTGTCTTGTCTGGAGCCTGTATTCTGTGCCCATCACAGGGTCTGGGGCATAGAAGGCTGTCAATAAGTGCTGCTCAATGCGTGAATAAAAGACAGGAGGAGGGACTTCCCTGGTGGTTCAGTGGCTGAGATTCTATGCTCCCAAGGCAGGGAACCTGGGTTTGATCCCTGGTCAGGGAACGAGATTCCACATGCCGCAACTAAATTTTCAGCTCACCACAAATGAGATTGAAGATGCCACTTGTCGAAGCTAAGACCCAACGCAGCCAAACAAATAAATAAATATTAAAATAAAAAGGCAGAAGGAGAGGGAGTCAGCACGGGGTACTGGGAGAGGGCATAGCCTTGGGAGCAGAGAGTGGGGGTTCTATCTCCTTCTCCTGAGCCTTGCTTGGCAAGACACTTCCACTCTCTGAGCCTCACTTTTACCTACTTTGCAAGGCTGCCGTGAAGATAAATGTCAAAGTCTGGAGGTTTCCAAGTTGCCTAGTAGGATCTTAGGAGGTGCCGCTATTGTGGTGGTGGGGGAGGGCGACGCAGACTGGAAGCAGTCTAGACCCGCAGGTAAAGTCAGAGAGGGCGGATCCGGTGGAGACTTCAGGGGGGGCGCTGCGATGCAGCCAGCTGGGCTGACAGTGAGAGAGGAAGATCAAGGGCCCCTGTGTTTGTTTGTCACTGAGCCCTTCTCGGGATCCTGGAAGGAAGTGGTCTATATGCCCCTTCTTTCTTTTTTTTTCATTGAAGTGAGATCCACGTAATATAAAATTAGCCTTTTTCTTTTTCTTGGTCTCTTCTTGCAGCTTGTAGAATCTTAGTTCCCCACCTGGGTATTGAACCTGGTCCCTCGGTAGTGAAAGGGTGGAGTCCTAATCACCGGTGCCTGAGTGGGTGAGTCGTTCAGTTGTGTCTGACTCTTTGCAACCCCGTGGACTGCAGCCCGCCAGCCTCCTCTGTCCATGGAATTTTCCAGGCAAGAGTACTGGAGTGGGTTGCTTTTTTCTCCTTTAGGGGATCTTCCTGACCCAGGGATCGAACTCACCTCTCCCATGTCTCCTGCGTCTCCTGCATTGCAGGTGGATTCTTTACCACTAAGCCGCCAGGAAAGCTGCTAACCACTGGACTGCCAGGGAATTCCCTAAAATTGACCACTTTAAAATGAACAATTCAGTGGCATTTAGTACATTCATAATATTGTGTAACCATCACCTCTGTTTAGTTCCAGAACACTTCCATCCCTGTTCCCATTAGCAGCCACTCCCTACCACCCGCACCCCGCCTCCCGCACCCCAGCCCCTGGCAACTGCTAATCTGCTTTCTGTCTCCACGGATTGGCCTGTTCTGGACATTTCTTATAGATGGAATCATACAAAAGGTGACCTTTTGTGTCTGGCTCCTTTCACTCAACATATTTTCTAGGTTCATCCGTGTTGTATTAATAGCATGTGTCAGAGCTTCATTCCTTCTCATGGCTGAGTAATAGTCCATTGTTTGGATGGAAAGCACTGTGCTTATCCATTCATCACTTGATGGATGCTTGGGCTGGTTCCTCTTTTTGGGGATTGTGACTAATGCCGCTGCGAACTTGTGTGCATGTGTATCTGTTTAAGCATCTGATTTCACTTCTCTTGGGTGTACGCCAATTGTAAAGATGGGAAAACTGAGGCTAGGAAGGGATGAGTCAGCAGTGAAGAGTGTGGATTTGAAATGAGGTGAGGTTTGGATCTGGCTTCAGGCAGGGCTCTGCCGGGCACTCACATGTGACTTTGGGCTGGAGGAGTTACTGGGACCGCTAGCTCATAAAAAGAAGCTTCTGGAAGGACATGTCACAATAGTTGGTCCACATTGGCCACTGCGTTATTCATACTGACAGTGGAGGAGGGGACTTCGCTGGTGATCCTGTGGGTAAGACTTTGCTTCACAATGCAGGCGGTACAGGTTCAATCCCTGATTGGGGAGCTAGGATTCCCTCATGCCTCTGGGTCAAAGAAACAAAACAGAAAACAGAAGCAATATTGTAACAGATTTAATAAAGACCAAAAAAAAAAAAAAAAGGTCCACATCAAAAAAGTCCTTAAAGAAACAGCATGGAAAACAGATTCCCCCCCTCACCCGCTGGCCACTGGGATCAGTTACTGGGGCCTGTTTTGCCCACCCTGCATGAGGTCCCCAGGGCCTGGCTCACCTCCAGGCAGCAGTCCGGGCTGTGGACTGGCATCTGTCCCCAGCCTCCAACCGAGGTGGGGGTCCCCAGAGCCGCCTCAGCCTCAGCTTTCCATATGGGCCACTCCCTAAGGGTGCAGAGCCCAAAGCCCTCCCTGGGTGACTGCAGCGGTCCTTCTCCCTCTCTGCCCTTGACCTTCTCGTCCATTCAGATCCCAGCCATAGGGCATCAGTGGAGGCAGGAGTGGGAGGAAGAAATGCAGAACTGGTGATTCTTTGCTTGGGGACAGTTAGCAGCCCGTGGTGCTTACTCTGAGGACATCTGAGTAATAGGCTCAGAGCCTTTTTTGGAGGAAGAGGGGACTAATTCTTACCAGGGGACGGGTTGTGTTCATACTCATTTCGCAGATATGGAAACTGAGATCCCAGAGAAGCTAAGAGTTATTGTTCAGCCAAAAGTCACAATGATTTGTTTATGCATTGTGCATTTACTTAACGTGCTGGGTGCTGCCCAGGGCTCCATGGAGTGACCAGGAAGAAAATAAAGTCCCTGTCCCTTGTGGAGATAACAGATGACAAGGAGAAAAAGAAACTGCAGGAAATTCCCTGGCAGTCTAGTGGTTAGGACTCTTGGCTTTCACTGCCAAGGGCCTGGGGTTTAATCCCTGGTGGGGGAGATAAGATCCCACAAGACATGGCCAAAAAAAAAGAAAGAAAGAAAGAAAGAAAGAAAAGGCAGGACAGTTCCTCAAAAAATTCCTCATCCAGCAATTCTACTCAAACCCATGTCTCTCTTATGTCTCCTGCACTGGCAGGGGGGTTCTTTACCACTAGCACCACCTGGGAAACCCACTCCTAGGTATGTGCCCTTACAAAAGTGAACACAGAGACTCTGACAGACACTTGCACACGTGTGTTCGCGCAACACTAGTCACAATTGCCAAAAGAGGAACTACTGAAATGTCCATCAATGGATGAGTGAATAAACGAAATGTGATCCATCCATACTATGGAATATTAGCCAGTCATAAAAAGAAATGAAGCACTGACACATATTACAACATGGATGGACCTCAAAAACATCATGCTGATTAGTATAAGCCAGATCTAGAAGGACATATGTGATTCCATTTATATGAAATATTCAGAATAGGTAAATCCATAGGGACAGGAAACATTAGTGATTATGAGAGGCTGGGGCAGGGAAAGGGGAGTGATCGTTAATGAGGATGGAGTTTCCTTTTGGAATGATGGAAATGTCTTGGAACTAGATAGAGGTGCTGATTGGGCTTCCCAGGTGGTGTTAGTGATGAAGAACCTGCCTGCCAATGCAGGAGATGCGGGTTCGATCCCTGGGTCTGGAAGATCCCCTGGAAGAGGGCATGGCAACCCATTCCAAAGTTCTTATCTGGAGAATCCCATGAACAGGGAAGTCTGGCGGGCTATTGTCCATGGGTTTCAAAGAGTCAGACGGACTGAATCAACTTAGCACACACTCACGCAGAGGTGTTGATTGCATGACATCACGAATGCACTAAATGCCAATGAATTGTATACTATAAAATGATGAGTTCTATGGTATGGGAATTGTATCTCAGTTTAGAAAAAAACCCTGAAATACAGAATTTGTTAGATAGAAAAATCAAGCAGGGCTAGGGGGTCAAAGGGCAGGTATGGGAGAGAGGAAATGCCCACAGCTGATTTGAAGTGAGGGCCTACGACCTGCACTACCCTGAGTGTTGTGTATGTTTGTTTTATCATGGCCTCTGCTCTGTCTCACAAAGACATTTTATATATGGGTTCCCCACCCACTCCTGGCAGCTTCCCTGGTGGCTCAGAGGGTAAAGAGTCTGCCTGCAACGTGGAAGACCTGAGTTCAATCCCTGGGTCGGGCAGAGCCCCTGGAGAAGAAAATGGCAACCCACTCCAGTATTCTTGCCTGGAAAATCCTATGGACGGAGGAGGAGCCTGGTGGGCTACAATCCTTAGGGTCACAGAGTCGGACACGACTGAACGACTTCACTTTCACTCACTCCAGTATTCCTGCCTGGAGGATCCCATGGACAGAGGAGCCTAGTGGGCTGCAGTCTGTGGGGACACAGAGTCATACATGACTGAGCGACCAGCAGTTACAGTTACACCTACACTCTTTCCTGTGCTGCGTGGTACTGTGGCGTCTTAATTCCCCGACCAAGGATGGAACCCATGCCTCTTGCCTTGGAAGCATGGAGTCTTAACCAGTGGACTGCCAGGGAAGTCCCTCAAGGACATTTTAAAGATGGAAAAACTAATGTGTAGAGCTGGAGCAACCCACTCAAGGCATGAAGACTTATAAGAAGTGGATGCAGGACTTCCCTGGTGGTCCAGTGCTTAAGAATACCCCTCCCATTGCAGGGGATGCAGGTTCAATCCCTGGTCTAGGAATATCCCATATATGGTTGTTTTTGTTCATTCGTTAAGTCATGCCTGACACTTTGTGACCCCATGAACTGCAGCAAACCAGGCTTCTCTGTCCTCCACTGTCTTCTGGTGCTTCCTCAAATTCATATGCATTGAGTCAGTGATGCTGTCTAAACATCTCATCCTCTGCCACCCCCTTCTCCTTTTGCCTTCAATCCTTCCCAGCATCAGGGTCTTTTCCATTGAGTCAGCTCTTCGAATCAGGTGGCCAATGTATTGGAGATTCATCTTCAGCATCAATCCTTCCAGTGAATAATCAGGGTTGATTTCACTTAGGACTACTTGGTTAGATCCCCTTACTGTCCAGGGGACTGTCAAGAGTCTTCTCCAGCACCACAGTTTGAAAGCCTCAATTCTTGGGCACTCAGCTTTCTTTATGGTTCAACTCTCACATCCATACACGACTACTGAAAAAATCATAACTTTGTCTAGATGGACCTTTGTTGACAAAGTGATGTCTGCTTTTTAATATGCTTTCTAGGTTTGTCATAGCTTTTCTTCCAAGGAGCAAGCAAGATCCCACATGCCTTGGAGCAAATAAGAGCCTGAATCACAACTACTGAGCCCATGCACCTAGAGCCCATGTTCTGCAGTAAGAGAAGCCACTGCAATGAGAAGCCTGTGAACTGCAACAAAGAGCAGCCCCCGCTCACAGCAATGGGTGCAGAACTAAAGGTAGTAGCAAAGATCATGAGCGTTTATTTCATGGTTACCTCTCTAGTTTCTGGGCTTCCCTGGTAGCTCAGGTGGTAAGGAATCTGCCTGCAATGCAGAAGACCTGGGTTCGATCCCTGGGTCAGGAAGATCCCCTAGAGAAGGGAATAGCTACCCGCTCCAGTATTCTTGCCTGGAGAATTCCATGGATAAAGGAGCCTGGCGGGCTACAGTCCATGGAGTTGCAAACAGTTGGACACAACTGAGTGACTAACACATACACACACACACACGTCTAGTTTACAGAGAAACAGAAGGTGATGCCAGGAGTTCCAGCAGCAGGCTCTGAGCCCACTCAGTGGTGAAGGGCAAACAGGGTGGATAAGGTCCCAGCATGTGGCTGGAGGAAACCAACACATCCCCTACATCCCAGGCCTCAATTTCCTCCTCTGGAACACCTGGGGGTAGGACCGTGAGTTCTACAGCTGGTCTGGAGCGGGGAGCAGGTGGTGAGGCCCTTGCCTCTGGGAGAGCCGTGCCAGCTGTGGGCCAGATGGTGGCCAGGCCTGCGGACGCTGCCTGCCACGTCCCCGCCTGTGGACTCTGCCAGACCACAGGTCATCATTTTTGGGCTGTGGTGTGCAGTAACCTGGGGTTCCTCAGTGCCTCAGTGATAAAGAATCCACCTGCAATGCAGGAGATGCAGGAGACTTGGGTTTGATCCCTGGGTTGGGATGATGCCCTGAGGGAGGAGATGGCAACCCACTCCAGTATTCTTGCCTGGAGAATTCCATGGACAGAGGAGCCTGGTGGGCTATATAGTCCATGGGGTCACACAGTCTAACGCGACCGGGTGACTGAGCATTTGAGCAGTGACCTTCCTGGGTTCTTTCTGTCCTCAGTCGCCTGTTTCTCATTCCAGGTATCACAGCCAGGCCAAGGACCTTGGGGAGATCTGTGGCCTTGCTCTGCCTCCCTGCCACATCCCACCTGCCGTTATCTCCTGTTGGCTCCACCTGCAAAGTACATCTTTGCTGGGATCCCATTCCTCCCCGGCCACCAGCCTGGGATGAGCACCATTTCTGGCCAGGAAATCTTGCTTCCTAAATAATGTGTCTAATTTAAGATAGTGCCTCAACTGCAAGTGTTGGTCACACTCCCTTTCCTCACTAGTGCCCCCAACCCATCCTCATTTCACGCAGGGGAACTGCCTCCACTGTGGTCCATAGGACTCTCCATGACCTGGAGCACTCCTCTTTGCTGCCCACCACATCTTCTCCTCCCCTCTCCCTCACTTTTTCCCAACATGCAATACTTTGCACTGACTCTCCTGTGCTATGTGATCTTAAAGTTCCTAGTGTGTCCACAGACCATGTGTCTGCAGTGTACTATGTGTGAGTGCACGGTCAGGGGCCCAGCAAACCTCTTCTTGCTTATCTTCAACTGTGTGTCTGACATATGGGTCAAATCTGGGTGTTTATGAAGTGTGCTGCATATGGATGCCATTGACTGCAGCTGTGTGTGTGTCGGGCGTGTGAGCTGTAGGTCTCTGCTGAGTGGGGTTTGATGCCTGCATGTGGTTCATCTGGAACAAAGGCTCAAGTGGCAGGCAGACCACAGGAGGGTGAGGGGGTGTGTACAGAGCTAGCAGGAACGTGAGCTGCTCATACTCCCACACATTCAATATTTATTCGAGTGCTTATTGTGTGCTATAGGGGTCAGCAGGGCCCTTCAGCACCTGGTATCTATCAACGTTCACAGTGTCAACCCCTGAACACTTCACACACAAATGATTGAGTACCCACTGTGCACCGACCCTTTGCTAGAGATGGATCAGTTGCGTCTGGTTCTACCTCTGGGCCCTCCAACCCTGTGTCCACCCTCTTTCCCCAGCACTGACTGCAGGAAGGCTCTGAGCCCCGTTTGGACTCCTGGACCCTGCCTAAACTGTGGACAGAGGTTCGCAACATTGCATAGGAGGCAGTGACCAAAACCATCCCAAAGAAAAACAAATGCAAAAAAGCCACGTGGTTGTCTGAGGAGGCTTTACAAATAGCTGAGAAAAGAAGAGACACGAAAGGCAAGAGATAAAGGGTAAGATATACCCAACTGAATGCAGAATTCCAGAGAATAGCAAGGAGAGATAAGAAGGCCTTCTTAAGTTAACAATGCAGAAAAAAAAAATAGAGGGAAACAATAGAATGGAAAAGACTAGAGATCTCTTCTAGAAAATTGGAGCTATCAGGGGAACATTCAGTACAAGGATGGGCACAATAAAGGACAGAAATGCTAAGGACCTAACAGAAGCAGAAGAGATTAAGAAGAGATGGCAAGAATACACATAAGAACTAGACAAAAAAGTTCTTAATGACCCAGATAACCATGATGGTGTAGTCACTCACCTAGAGCCAGACATTCTGGAGTGTGAAGTCAACTGGGCCTTAAGAAGCATTACTATGAATAAAGCTAGGAGGTGATGGAATTCCAGATGAGTATTTTCAAATCCTAAAATATGATGCTGTTAAAGTGCTGCACTCAATATATCAGCAAATTTGGAAAACTCAGCAGTGGCCACAGGACTGAAAAAGGGTCCGTTTTCATTCCAATCCCAAAGAAGGGCAATGCCAAAGAATGTTCCAACTACTGTACAATTGTGTTCATTTCACATGCTCGTAAGATTATGCTAAAAATCTTTCAAGCTAGGCTTCAGCAGTATGTGAACTGAGAACTGCCAGATGTACAAGCTGGGTTTAGAAAAGGTAGAGGAACCAGAGATCAAATTGCCAACATTCATTGGATCATAGAGAAAGCAAGGAATTCCAGATGAACATCTGCTTCTGCTTCATTGACTAAGTGTGGACCACAATAAACTGTGGAAAATTGTTAAAGAGATGGGAATATCAGAACACTTTACTTGTCTCCTGAGAAACCTGTATGTGGGTCAAGAAACAGCAGTTAGAACCAGACATAGAACAATGGACTGGTGTTACTTTCCCTTTCAAAGTTGGGAAAGGAGTATGACAAGGCTGTATATTGTCACCCTGTTTATTCAACTTATTAATATATTCAGAGTGCATGATGTGAAACACTGGGCTGGATGAATAACAAGCTGGAATCAAGATTGCTGGGAGAAATAATAACAACCTCAGATACACAGATGAGACCACTCTAATGGCAGAAAGTGAAGAGGAACTAAAGAGCCCCTTGATGAGGGTGAAAGAGGAGAGTGAAAAAGCTGGTTTAAAATTCAACATTCAAAAAACTAAGATCATGGCATCAGTCCCATCATTTCATGGCAAATAGAAGGGGAAAAAGTGGAAGCAGTGACAGATTTTGTTTTCTTGGGCTCCAAAGCCACTGCAAATGGTGCCTGCAGCCCTGAATTTAAAAGACACTTGCACTTTGAAAGGAAAGCTTTGACAAACCTAGACAGCATATTAAAAATCAGAGACATCACTTTGCTGACAAAGATCTGTATAGTAAAGGCTATGGTTTTTATGAAAGAAGTGTGAGCACCAAAGAACTGATGTTTTCAAATTGTAGTACTAGAGAAGACTCTTGAGAGTCCCTTGGACTGCAAGGAGATCCAATCAGTCAATCCTAAAGGAAATTAACCCTGAATATTCTTTGGAAGGACTGATGCTGAAGCTCTAATACTTTGGCCACCTGATGTGAAGAGCCAGCTCATTGGAAGAGACCCTGACGCTGGGAAAGATTGAGGATAAAAGGAGAAGGGGGCGGCAAAGGATGAGATGGTTAGACAGCATCACTGACTCAGTGATGAATATTTGCAAACTCCAGGAGATAGTGGAGGACAAGGAAGCCTGGTGTGTTGCAGTCTGTGGAGTCACAAAGACTCAGACATGACTTAGCAACCTAACAACAGAAACAACCCTGCCTGAGGCTGCACAAGAAGAGCTTTCTAACTCAGTAGGTGAAAAAATAAATGGGTTCAAGCCTGGAAAGAAAATTCTGGAAGCTTGGACCCGTTCAGGGTGAAGATTCTAGTCTTTCAGTGGCCTTGAAATGTCTGGAAGCTTTACAGAAGCCTTCTTGGCTTTCAGCTCCATGGGGTTCGGAAGGGAGAAGAGGAAAGGAAGGCAAGAAAGAAGAAGAACAAAGAGAAAAAGGAAGGAAACAGATGCAGGTCTTTGCACCTTGGCTGAAGACTAGGGTGTTTGGGCCACTGGAGCTGGGAGGTCCAAGCGGGATTGGTCTGGTGAAATGGACTTTGGGGGTGTAAGTGTGGGTTTGAAGGGTCTGTGGGCAAGGATCTGGGGGAGGGGAGTGGGATTTGAGTAGAGAATAGGGGAGATAACTTGAGGGCAGGGGTTTGAGGGTATAGGAATGAAAACTGAGGGTTCAGTAGGAGGTTTGGGGATCTGAGCGCAAACCGAGGGTGGAGATTCTTGGGTGTGAGAGAGGAGGCTCTGGGAAGACGGGGTAGGATTGGGACCCAAAGCTGGGTTGGATGTTTGAGGCCTGGGCCCTAGGTGAGTTCCTGAGACCTAGGGAGGTCTTGGGGAGGGAGTGACCCTGGAAGGAAAGAGGGGGCGGGTCTCAGATTTCTTAGATCAGTTTCTCCAAGTTCCTTCTCTCATCTTGGCTCGGGGCCCGCCACTCCCCCTTCCCAGAACAGACCCCTCTCCTGAAGTGCAGTGTTTCACTATCGGGCAGCTCCTACTCCTCTGAGTGAACTCTGTCCCTCTCCACTCACTTGTCCCGCATCCCACCGTCGCCTCACTCCTCCCCAGAGGCTACTCCCGGACAAGCACAGGTTGCCTTCGCCCCGCCCCTCCCAGATAAGCCCCACCCCCTACTCTAGACACGCCCCTCCGTAGACCATGCCCCCCGTCCCTTCCCTGGCCCACCAATCTCTCGTCCCTCAGACCCACGCCTGCTGCTCTTCCCAGGCTCCGCCCCTTTCTCCAGGCCCCGCCCCTCCTCTCCCAGAGCGGTACCGGTTCTTGCCTTTGCCCTCCCCCGCCCATTCTCAGACCCCGCCCCCTCCCGGGCCAGGACCCTCTCCCTTCTCAGACCCGGCCCCGCCCCTCGCCTAGGGCCCCGCCCTTCTGCAGAGCAGGCCCCGCCCCACCCCCCGCGATTTGGTCTCCCGAGCCGGCGCGCGCGGTTCCCGTCACTAGCACGCGCGGTGGCGGCGGCGGGAAGATGGCGGAGTCCGGCGGTAGCGGTGGCGCTGGTGGCGGCGGCTTCGGCGCCGGTCCGGGCCCCGAGCGCCCGAGCAGGTGAGACCCAGCCCGCAGGGTGGATCTGCACCTGCCTCAAGGCAAGAGTGGCCTGTGAGGAGTCCTGGGGGTCCTGAGGGGTTCGGGATGGCTTGAACCAGCTCGAGGATCTTTACGGGGTGCGGGCTTTAGGTGGCCATGGAGTACTGGGGGGACTGAGGGCTATTCATGGGGCATTTGATGGCGGCTTGGGGGCCCCGGGACCTCCAGGCGTCTGCATGTGTCCTTAGGGGCCAGAGAGGGCTTTGAGGGACATGGAGATCTGAAGGGAATCCCAGGGGTTCCTGATTGTGATATGGCCATGAGTAACAGTATGCCAAGAGGTCTGGGAGGCAGGGAGGTCCTGAGTAGGGGCCATAGGCAATTTTGCAGTTGTTGAGGCAGTCCTGGGGACTCTGAAGAGGGGACTGGGGGAGCTTGGAGGGCTGAGGCCCAGGGCTTCCTGTAGGGTGCTGAAGGACCCTGAGGTTTCTAAGGGTGGTTCTGAGAATGTGCTGAGGGGATTTGGGGGGTGTGAGGACTGTGGAAGGTTGGGAGTAGGAGACTCAAATGAACCTGAGGGCCTGAAAGAGACCCAAGGGACCTGGGAGAATCTGAAAGTGGAAGCTGGTGGTCCCAGTGAGTTCTGATGGTCAGGGAGGGGTCTGGGGATTCTGGAGATCCTAAGGGGCTTTAGTGGGTCTTGGGAAGCCTGAGGATGGTTTAAAAGGCTGAAGGTTAAAAAAAAAATACATGAGGAGGGTCCATCTTGGGGCTCCTCCCTCTAATCCTCTTGGGGTGTAAATTCCCACTCCCTAGGGCAAAGAACTTGAAGCAAGATCTTGCCCTCAGATCATGGTGGAAGAATTCACCCCTTTTGGTCTGAGAGAGGCCCCCTTTATCTTTGGCCAAGTCCTAAGAATGGTTGTTTGAACCCCAGCATTGGTGTAGCAATTGAAGGTGTTTAAATGCATTGTTCTGGGTTCTCAGAGGGAAAGAACACCTGTGTTACAATGCAAGACCTTCCTCTGTCTTCCCATTGCCCAAGGCCAGCATGGTCTAGATCTCTTCATCCAGGCCCACCAGGACAGCCTGCTACCATTGGCTGGCAGAGCAAGTAATTTGGCCTTTTTCTCACTTGTGAGCTTATGAGAGCAAATAATTTCAGCCAACGTGATAAACGATAAAGTGGTCAATACTGGTGTGTTACAGAGTCAGTCCTCGTTGTGGGGACCTGGGTGCTTGAGTTCGGCTTTAGAGGCCTGTAGTGGGGAGCAGGGAGAATTCAGTAGATTTGGGAAGACATTCCGGGGGGTCGAATGGATAGGACTTGGTGACCAGCAGGAGGTGGCATGTAATGGACCAATAAGAGGTAACATTGAGCCCTAGTCCCTGCTTTGGGCCCTGCGTAGGGATAACCTGGGGCAAGAGCAAGGTATAATTAGTTGCATGCTGTACAGTTCACTCATTTTACCTGAACAGCTCTTTGAGTTTTAATAAATTTGTAGAATTCTGTACCCATTAACACAATCCAAGTTTTCAGAACATGTCCATCACCACAATTAATTCCTTCAAGACCCTTGCAGTCAATCCTTCTCCCAACCCTGGCCCCAGGTACACTCTGGTCTGCTGTCACTCTCTGTAGTTTTGTCTTTTTAGAAATTTTATATCAATGGAATCATGTAACATGTGACTTCTTGTGTCTGGCTTCTGTCCCCTAGCAGAATATTTTTGAAGTTTCATATGTGTTGTCACAAGTATCAGAAATTCATCCTTTTTCACTGCTTCCTAGTATTCCATTGTATTGATGGACATAAATTGTTCATTTACTGGCTGATGAACATTTGAGTGGTTTCTATTTTGACAATTGCAAATAAAGTTGTGGTGAACATCTGGGTATGCATCTTTGTGTGGACATGTACATTCTTTTTAAAATTTTCTTAAAAACATTTTATTTTTATTTATTTGACTATGCTGGGTCTTAGTTGCAGCATATGGGATATTTTAGTTGTGACATGTGGGATATAGTTCCCTGACCAGGGATGGAAGCCAGGCTCCTTGCCTTGAGTGGAGTCTTAGCCCGTGGACCACCAGGAAAGTCCCTGTGTGGACATACATTTTCATCCTCTAGGAGTGGAATGTCTGGGTCTTATGGTAGGTACAGGTTTAAGTATTTTTTCTTGTTTTTTTCAAGGTAAAATGGGTCTTTTATTTATTTGTTCTTAAACTTATAAACCAACCAGTCAGACTAGGACTATTATCATGGTGTGGCAAAATACAAAACATCTTTCCACAAATACTAGAGTGATGAACAAATAGGAGTTGTAGTAAAACAGAGGAAAAGCAGCAAAGGAAATCAATGAAGCCCATTGTGGTGTAGCCCTTCACCTTAACAATTGAGGTTCTTAACAAGCAGGGCCTTCGTATCCCAGGAAAATGTAAAAAATAGTTCATCATGTCTTTGTACTTTTCTTTCCTATTTTTGAGATTAGATTAAAAAATATGGAATGCTTCACAAATTTGAGTGTTGTCTTTGTTCAGGGGCCATGTTAATTTCAATATTGTTCCAATTTTAGTACACGTGTTACCAAAGCAAGCTCTTGTAGGTTTAATCTAAGGAACTGCCAAGGTGTTTTCCAGAGTGGCTGCACCCTAACTCTGTTCCTACCAGCAATGTGCAAGAGTTCCAGTTGCTCCCCAACACCTGATGTAGCCAGTCTTTAATTATAGCCATTCTAAGTGTATGTTGGTATCTAATTTTGGATTTTATTTGCATACCCTTATTAACTCATGATGTTGGACATCTTTTCATGGTCTCAGTGGCCACTCAGGCCTTTGGTAAAGTGTCTTTTCCAATCTTTTGTTCATTTTTTACTTGGCTTGTCTTCTTGACTTGACTTCTTTTCGTGTTCTGGAAACAAGTCCTTTATCAGATATACTATTTGCAACTATTGTCTCCCAGCCTGTAGCTTGTCTTTTTGTTTTTTTAATGGTATCTCTCATGGGGCAAAAGTTTATTACCTTGAGGAGGTCTCCTTTATTTCATTCTTCATTATGGATCTTGTTTCCAGTTTCATATCTAAGATATTTTTTCTAAATGGAGGCATTTTCTTTCTTTCTTTCTTTCTTTTTATTTGTTTGGCTGCACTGGGTCATAGTTGCAGCACGTGGAATCATCGATCTTTCATTGTGGCCACAGGATCTTTTGGTCAAACTGGGCCTCCTGCATGGGAGTGAGTGTCATAGCCCCTGGACCACCAGGGAAGTCCTGGAGGCATTTTCTTTTTTAAAACATTTATTTAATTTTGGATGTGAAGGAACCTTCTGGCTTAGTTGCTCTGTGGCATGTGGGATCTTAGTTCCCTGCCCAGGGACTGAACCCACATCCTCTGCAATTGGAAGGCAGAGTCTTAGCCCCTGGACCACCAGGGAAGTCCCCTGGAGGCATTTTATTAAAAGATATTTCCCTCATCTCTGAGATGTTCATTTGCCTCCTACCCTCCATCCCAATGAAAAGTCTGTTGTCTTGAGCAGCTGATGTGGGGAGGGTCTCATCCCTTAGATGCTCATGTGGGAGAAGGGTGAGAATCCCTCATATGGTGAGATGGAGCATACAGAAAGGAGATCAGAATTGGAGAGAGATTGTAGCACACAAGATTCTCCCAAGGATCCTTCTGAGATGTAGAGGCCCTTGTAGGTTGGTCATAAATTCATTTCTTCATTTATTCCAAACCAACCATACCAGTACATGGCCTGCCTATACCTCATTCGTCTTCATCCTTCCATTCTAAGATTGTGGCCTCTTAGAGGCACCTGCCTGACGCCCTGAGCTCAACTAGCCCCAGGAGCACTTTTTCTGGTCACCTTGTTGTGTTGGCTTTTTGGGGTAAAATTTATGTAACATAAAACTCACCAGTTTAAAATGTACCATTCAGTGGTATCCAGTATATTCATGGTGTTGTGCAAACATCACCTCTGTCTAGTTCCAGAACATCACCATCAGCTGAAAAGGACAGCTTTTTCCCATTAGCAGTCACCCCTTCCCCCCTCCCCCAGCCCCTGATGACTACTCATCTACTTTCTGTCTCTATAAAGTTCCCTGTTTTATAAATAGAACAATACCATATGTGACCTTCAGTGTCTTTGACTCCACAGAATGTTTTCACAGTTCATTCACAAGGTCATATGTATAAGTCCTTCATTTCTTTTTATGGCTGCATAGCATTCCATTGTGTGGACATGCCACATTTTGTTTATCCAGTTACCAGCTGAAGGACGTTTAGGTTGGTCCCACCTTTCGGCTGGTTTGGATAATGCTGCTGCGCACAGGCAGGCACAGGTCTCTGTCTGAGCACCTGTGTCCCCTTCTCTGAGGGCGTGTCCCGGGAGCGGGGATCGCTGGGGGCGTGTCCCGAGAGCGGGATCGCTGAGGGCGTGTCCCGGGAGCGGGATCCTGGGTCCTGTGGCTGCTGTGTGTCCTGGAACGCGCACTCACCGCCTGACACTGCTTGGTGTGCTAGTGGAGACACCCTGAGAGTGGAGAACATGGCTGTCTCGTGCACTCTTGGTCTTGTATGCCTGGAGTATGGGCAGCCCAGAGGAAGGGAATGTTCAAAAAATATGGTTGGGAGGGAGGGATGGGGAGGGAGGAATGGATGAATGAATGGAGTGTGCAAAAGCTCTCTAGGGCTTGCAGTCTGGCCGGTTGGAAGTTCCTTCTAGGTGGTCACGTCCGTCCCTGTCTTCTTGGGGAGACTTGTGGGGCTGCCAAGGACTCGGGGGAGGCTGGCCCTGTCTGTGAGGATGGTTGGTTTCCCAACCTTCCAGGTGGTGCCTGCATCTGCCGTGTTGTCCCATGAAGGGTTTTGTCATTTGGCCAGGGGTGGGGGCGGTTCCTGTCTTTCCCTTAGCGCTTCCAACAGTCCCACAACTCGGAGAACTGTCCTTAGGAGTGATGGTGTTTCCCCCCCACCCAACAACACCCCCAGCATTACATAACTTGTTTGTTCCAAGTTCACTTTTCTGCAACCAGTGGGGAGGAAAAAGAAAGAGAAAAGCTTATTCTCTTTCCTTCCTATCTCGAGGGATCAACAAAAGACCCATTGCCTAGTAGAGATGGCTGTTAGTGCCCAAGCTGAACCTCCAAGATGGACAAAGCGTGGCTGCCTTAGCTGGGGGCTAGCTGAGGGGAGGTGGGATCCTAGCTTCAAGGCTCTGTCACACCAAAGATCCTTGTTCTGTAGCAGCCCCCCTCCCAGCTCCACCTCAGGCCCGTGACAGGGGTCTAGACTCCTAGCGAGAAAGGAGGTTTGTGGGGTATTGCGAAAAGGAGGGGGAACTCTCCTGGGAGTTGAACCTCTGCAACTAAAATTCCATTGCTGTGAGGTACCCGGCCGGCTCGTTCAGGAGGAGCCTTCTCGCCACAGAGGCTCTTCAGATGCTGGGCCTTTGGCATTCCTCTTTCCTCAGCCCGTCTTTCCTACAGGTGTCTGGATGGGGCCCGGTCTCACTGATTCACACCGTTTCTGGGGGACGAGGCAGAAGTGTCTGGTTGAGGGCTGCTCCATCCACAGGTGGTTCCCTTGGATACCGCGTGAGTGGGTTTGGCACAGTTCAGCCGCGGCTTCTGCTCCTGGCTTGGTGGCTTTTGCTTGTTTAAACTTCCTTCACCAGCCCTCTCTGGCTGCACCCTAGATCTTCTCCACACATCCCCAAGGCTCGGGAGGAGTCCAGGCCCCCTAAACCCTGTGTGAAAGACTGGAGGATGATTTGGCCTTCTGAGAAAGTTCTTATTCCTTTGGCCTCGCCATCTTTTCAGCTGAGAGGGAGAGGCAGGAGTCTGACCCTTCAGAGACAGGGGCTCCTAGGAGTTCTGGGTAATGTGGCAGCATCAGGCACCTCATGAGGCCCACATGCTTGTTGCATGCCTTGGGCATGTCTGTAACCCGCTGGGTGTTGGAGCCTTCATCTGGGAAGTGTTCAGAGGGCACCCAGCACATCGCACACGTGTGTGTCAGCGTGGAAGGGCAGTGCCGTCCTGCAGTCCTCATGCAGCTGGCGTTCCGTCCACTGCCCACGCGGCCACGGAGGGGCCCTGGGGCGTTTGCCTGGTTGTTTTTAATGAGCTGGTGTGGCAGGTTGGGAAGAGAAAGCTGGTCTCTCAGTCTAGGCTGCCACACAGAATGTCGTAGACTGGGTGGCTTATAAACAGCAGAGATTTCTTTCTCAAAGTTCTGGAGGCCGAGAAGTCCAAGATCAAGGTGCCGACAGATTTGGTGTCTGGAGAAGCCACTTCCTGGTTCATAGACAGTTTCCTTGCTGTGTCCTCACATAGTAGAAGGCTCTATGCTGCTCTCTGGGGTCACTTTATAAGGGCACTAATCCCATTCATGAGGGCCCCATACTCATGACCTAATTAATCAAACCCCAAAGGCCCTGCCTTCTGATACCATCACGTTAGAGAATAGGTCTCAACATATGAATTTTCAGTCTTGGGCGGTTGGCTCGAGCAGTTTGAAGGACACTGGTAGTTCTACTTGGTGGCCACGTAGCAGGGCCAGTGGGAGAGCGGAGCACGTCAAGTCTGAGCTGCTTCTGCAGCAGCCTGAGTGCAGATGGCACCCCGCGAGCCTGGCCCCTGGAAAGAGTGTGGAGCCTGAGCTGGTGGGTCTTGGCAGAGTACGAGGTTGGGGGCAGTTGAGTCTGGGGCGAGGGAGGGAACGTGGAGCTGGAGGTGCTCAGGGCCGGGCCACACAGCTCAGCTCAGCGTCCGGCAGTGAGGCGCCCCTTTCCTCACCTTCTGGCCGGCAGGGTCCCTTGAGCTCACGATGTGAAATAGCTCTGAACACTGCACACTTCACCCCGAATTGTGCAGCCTGATTATCTCACAGCTGGACGGCTTCCAGCCAGTAGCTGCAACCCCCAGGGGACAGCCTTCTTATTGTCGGCCATGCTTATGGGGTAGGAAGCTTTTATTAGCCTCCACTATCATTGTGCCGTCTCTAGGGAGCGGGCTCAGTATGTCAGCCCACTTTCCTTAACTGGTTATTTTTTATTACTGATCCTCATGGGAGAGCTCAGCGAGGCCAGGTTGGAGGTTTGTTCCTGTCTCCCCCTCCCACTTTAAAGCGGGGCTTCTCTGCACTCCCGCCCTGTGCTCTTTGGGCATATTTCAGACTTGGGGTTGAAGGCCCTGGAGAAGGGAGCGGGGAGGGCAGCTTCCCGGCATGCCCAATTCCCTTCTCTTGTGGTCAGCACTCAGCACTCACCTGACACCTTTTTGTTCCGACGGCGGTCGTCACCTGTCTCCTGTGTCCCCACCGCTTTGTGTGCTGTTGGGCGTATGGGGCCCCTGAACAGAGGGGGTGGGCCCGTGTGGTTGCTTACACCCCAGCACGTGGAGCTCATGGGCCGTCGTTTCCCCACGGTGGCCATAAATGATCCGAGGCCGAGTTGGAGATCCCTGTTTTCTCCAGAAGGTTCTGGGAACCCCCTTACAAATGAGGTTGACCAGAGGCTCAAGGTTAGGGCCTTCAGCTTGGGGGAAGGGAGGCTCCGGAGGGGGACTGTTTCCTGCGTACAGGCTAGTGGCGTGTGTAGTTTCTAAAGGTGGAGGAGCCTGGCTTTTTAGGGATCCTGAGGGCAGAGAGGAACTGGAGAGGGTGAGAGGGAGGAGGGGGAGACAGAGGGGTGGGTGTAGGGTTTGGGTGAGGGGGCGCCTGGGTCAGATTCATGTTTTGGAAGGATCCTTCTGGCGGGAGATGAACGAGTTTAGGCCAAGGTGGGAGGCCATGGGGATGGTGAGTTGTGAATGGGTTTGGGGAAGATTCAGGTGGAACTTGTGTGACATGCTGACCCGTGGTGGCAGCCAGGTGGGGCCCACCAGTTCTCAGGCTTCTGCCATGGACCAGAGAGTGAACGCTGAGGGGTACCCCTCAGGCAGGAGGCGGAGGCCCCACTCGGCTTGAGAGTCTCTGCTGTCTGAGAACAACCAGAGGAGGCCGGGAGCAGAGACAGACTTCTGGCCTGGAGGGCTCAAGGTCCCCCCTCTCTCCTGGAAAGTCCTCACACCTCTGCTTGCTCAAGGGCCTCTGCTCTCCCAACAACCAGGACCTGGTTCTTCCCAGTTCGGTTCCCACCTCCACTCTGACCTCCTCCTGAAGAGCACTCAGCACGCACACACTGATTTGCTCTTTCTTCCTTTAATCTATTGGTACATGGTGACGTTTCCACCTTTGAGCCACATCTAGTTCCGGACCTTCCTTCCACCTTCTCTTCATCCTGCCCTGAGCCGCCCCTGACTGTTGCCCTCCTGCTTGCCATCCCCCGACTCCCGCTGGTGGCGCCTTCCCAAGGCAGGCATCAGACTGGGCTGCTCCCTTGCCTGACAGCTGCCAGGGGCATCCTAACTTCCAGAACAACGTCAGAACAAAGTCCGCTTCTCCACGTGAGCCCCTTGGCCCCTGCCACTGCCCCCCAGACTTCCAGAGCTTGCGTCTCCAGCAGCACACTGGCGCCCCCCTGGCCTTTGACCTCACCCTCCTTTGGCTGGAGTGACCCGTCCCAGAGCTTTGCGCAGCTCCAAGGTTGCCTCCTTGGGGCCTGGCCCCTCTGTCCACCTCTGTCCTCTGACCCATGCTCCTGGTCCATTCTGTGTTCTCAAGGATCCGTGTCCCCTGGGATGTGCGCTCCCTGAGGGCAGGGCTTCATGGTGGAGGCTGATACAACGTAGCAGGTATTCTCCCCAGTCTGCCATGGATTTGCCAGAGGAGCTGGCCTGACTGAAGGTTTCTGGAACAGACCTCCACGGCCGGCTGAGCCAGGGTCGCCCTGCTTCTCCTGATTTGCGTTCATGCAGGAATGTTGTTCAGGTGCTCAGTCGTGTCCGACTCTGCGACCCCATGGACTGCAGCAGGCCGGGCTTCCCTGTCCTCCACTATCCCCCAAAGTTTGCTCAGACTCATGTGCATTGGGCCGGTGATGCCATGGTTCGGGGAAAGAAACAGGAACTCAGGGGCGTGTGGTCAGGGAATCCGCCTCCTAGGGAGCCGCCAGCGGGCAGTACCCTTGTGCGTGCGCTTCGTGAGTTCACGGCCAGCCTCACAGTGCTGCGCTGAAGACGAGAAAACGTCCCGCCGCCCTCCGTGTCCAGCTGCCTGCAGGGGGAAGTGGGGGGCTGGGGCCCTCCTCCTCCTCCGCCTGTGGTAGCCGCTCCACAGCTGTGCAGACGGCTCTTAACACTTGTTAACCCCGAGTCTCCAGTCCCTTCCTCCTCCCCCGCCCTCCCTGTCTCCCTCCAGAGAGGGCTGCTCAGGACGCTCACAGCTCATCCTCCCATGGCCAGGAGAGCGTTTCCCTAACATTCCTCTGTGGAGTGGGTTTTGGGGCGCATCCAGGGTGATTTCAGACCCCTCGCTGAGCAGCCCAGCCGTTGAGCTCTTCCCGTGGACCACCTCGCTGCACGCTGAAAATATTGTGATTCGGGAGGAAGTAACCGGCACCTGGGGGGAATCACAGACCTTTCCTGTGAGGGAAGCGGCTTCCGGAATTGAACACACTCGGCCTGGAGGAAATCTTGAGGGGTGGACCCCTGGGCTTTTAAAGGCCTCGAGGGGGGGTCACCCGAGGATCGAGCACCGAAGACGTTTTCTTTCACCACAACTGCGAAATTCCACAGGGGTCAAAGACAGACGGGATCTGAGCGAGGCGGGGCTGGGCTGGGCTGGATATCCGGAGAGCTTGCCTCTCAAAGGGATGTTAGAATTTGAAACAGTCTGCTGGAGGAAGCGGGAGCGGGCAGACATGGTCACCCGGAATCTCCCACGACCAGAGCTGAGAGTGGGGCATTCTCCCGAATGGGGGTTTTGAGGGGCGGTGACAAAGTGCCCATGAAGCAGCAGGCATGTGGGGGCGCCCACTGTAGACCGAGGCAGACTCCACTCGAAAAACTTCCAGGACTGTTGTTAAAAGCCGTCACTGTGTGCTTGCCGTGGTGGAGTCTGGTCCTGGAGGGCTTCTCGTGGTCTCTTTTCTCCCCGCTGCTGTTATGCCAGGGGTAATGGCAGCCCGTGTGCCCGTAAGGCAGGGAGGCTGGGAACACACAAATGTTTATGCTCCACGTGAGTTACTTGCAGAAACTCTGAGTGGTGTTTTCCCTGCTGAGGCTGATGGCATTGGGCTGCCCTGCAGCTCCAGCCTTAGGCATGCTTTCAGCATTTTAGCATTTAGAGTTGCTGAACTTTCACAGTAGGGGCACGGGGAGCTTGCTGACCTTGGCTGTGTCCTTCCAGGCAGGCGGGGCTCAGGCCGTCTGTCTGGCCACCACTCACTGGCCGGCAGATCCCCGAGGCATCCTCGCCTCCACCCCCAGGGCAGGAAGGCTGTGTGCGCGGCAGGGAGCGGTGGTAGCTGGAGAAGTGTCGACTCCACAGTGGCTTTTCCAGAGGCTCGTCTGGAGTTCGAGCCCCGGCTTTGAAACTTCTGACATCGAAGGCCCCCGTTGGTTCCAGGAGCCAAACACTCAGCTCGCTCCCTTCAGTTAAAAAATAAAAGCTCATCGTTCACATAAACAGTAAGTTCAGGGAGAATTCCAGTTTTAGGTACATTAAATGCAGGGCTCAGATGATCCCCTGCAATCTGTCTCCCGTCTCTCAGCTCTTTGACTTCCTTCCTGCTTGGGCAAGGCGACCTCATCTTGCTTCCCAGCATCCTGGCAACCCCCGGGGCAGACCAGCTTCCTGGTGGCTGCAGCAGAAGTCCCAGGCAGGCTCTGCTTGGGTCAGGTGGGTCATACTCCCTCTCCTGGGACCAGGCTGGGGCCTGGGAGGCTCTGGTTGGCTAGGCTGGCTTGTGAGTCTCCCTTTTCAGCCCAGGGGTGGGTCTCCTTATCCTTACCACTGGGGCTGAGCGTGAAGGAGGAAAACAGGGGTCCTTTATTAGAGGAAGGAAGGGATATTGGCACTCACCCCCCCAAATGAAGATATTCACGATTGGCCCCTTTTGTTGCCTAACTTTATGCTGCTATTAGAAGATCCTTGCTGAGCCAGACTGGTGTCTTTGTCTGCCTGTATATGGCCTGATATCACTGGGCATGAGCTTATGCCATTTGGCAGAACCGTCCCTTTCAGAGCTTCAACACCTGCCCTGCCAGGGGAGGCAGCTGGGCTGGGCCCTGAGATGCTAGAATTGTCAATGCTGGAATCTCACGGGATTTCCCAGCAGTGTTCTGGGGCCAGGCAGTCTTGTGCCTACTTGCCTGATTTGGAGTGAAGGGGTTGTACTCATCCACGTGGCCACATCTCCAGGCCCAGTGCAGCAGGGATAATGTGGGGGGGGGGGGGACTTGCTGGGACCAGCCTCTTGTCAATGGGTGGGAACAAAACAAGCGAAGCTTTAGCCCGAGATCTGCTTATTAGCCACCTTTTTGCCCCTAGCATGGGGGCCCTGGCTGAGCTTTGAGGGGTCATGGAGGCTGTAGGGAGCCTTGCCCAGGCCATGAGGGCAAGGAAAGCCTTGCGGGAGACCTTCTACTTTGAGAAGGCTTGGAAGGGTAGATGCTGGAGGAGCGTGGCAGAGCTGGTGGGCTGGAGAGTGCAGCATGGGGAGGAGTGGTGGAGGGGACGGAAGGAAGTGGCTGTTTGCTCAGGGAACAGCATGAGCAAAGTGTGGAGGTAAGACATCCCAGAGAGAAGCCTGCTGAGGTCTTCCTGGCTGAGCCCAGTCAAGGATAACATACGCAGTCCCAGGAGTTGGACCAGGAGGTTGAGTGGAGGGGATAACAGCAGGTATATGCGACAGGCAGAGACGGGAGTCAGGTCCGGCCACCGCTGCCACCTAGCAGCCGTCTACCTGCCCCCTTACCCAGGCATCATCTGTCCGTCCATCCATCTCTCCACCCACCCACCCTTCCATCTGCTCACCCATCCAACCATCCATCCATCTGCTCATTCATCTAGTCAATCTGCCACGTCCCTCATTATCTATCATCCATCTACCCCTCTGTCCATCCACCCATCCACGCCCTCAGCCATCCGGCCATCTAATCAGCAGGCATGACCGAGCTCTGAACACATGCTGGGCACGGCGCCAGGCCCTGGAACACCTCAGGAGACCAAGCCCACCCTGCCCTGCCCGTTGAGACTCCTGACTCAGCCTGGAGGAGACAGACAGACTGGAAACAGATGGATGGTTTACTGGATGGTGTGATGGGCAGGCAAGACAAAGAGAGCTGGGTTGGGGGGTCAGAGTGGTGTGCGGGCTTGGGTGGGGCTTTCCCACTGGTGACCTGGCAGAATGGGGTTCCCCCTCATAACAGCTGGGGAGTTAACAGGCTCGTCCACCCCCTGGCCCCGGCTGCCCTGAGGAGCCATGTCCTGCCCTCCTTGGTGTCCAGCTTCCCATGCACCTCCTGGCTCAGCCTCCCTGCTGAGTGGTCCCTGCTCTCCCAGCCTCAGTCTCCGATCTGCACCATGGAGATGACCAGGGGGCCATCCACCTGGGGCTGCACAGAGGCTGACGCTGACCTCTCACGTGCTGTGTGGCCTTGGGTGGGTGCCTGAGCCTCTCTGTGCCCCAGTGTCCCTGTCTGTGGTGGCCATCGTGGTGGGCCCCTCTCCAGGCTGCCCACCAAGAGGTGAGCTGGGAGCCAGCTCGGCACCGCTCCAGCCCACAGTCCTGCATAGAGTGGGTGCTTCCCTGCCAGGACGGCGAGGGGTGGGGGCATCTTGTAGGCTGAGCACTTGCTGCTGGTGAGGAAAGGTGGGGTGGTCTGAGTGCCGTCTGTCCGCCTTCCTAGCCCTGAGAAGTTGCTGAAGTCGCGCAGGTCTGGGACTGGGGACATGTTGCCCACAGGGTCCGTTTGTCCATCAGCAGGGGCCAGACCCCGCGCAGCCTGGGCTCCCTGTGGCACCACTGAGAGGCTGGGGTGAGGCCCGAGGGCCTGAGCAGGGGGCACAGCTGGGCCTGGGGGCCCTGGACACACCGTGGCCCCTGAGCAGAGCGTGGAGAGCCTAGGGAGTCTAGGTAGGGAAGCAGTGGACTTGAACATCAGTGTTGCCTTCTGCTGGTGGGAGCACCCGTGCCTGCAGGGTTCTCAGCCGTCCCCCAGTGAGTTCTGGGGGAGTGGAGGAACCCACGCAGTGTGTCCCTGTCACGGAACGGTAGGATGACGGCGCCGACAGCGTGGTTCCACTCAGCCTGGAACAGAGCCAGCACCAAGCGAGGCCATCTGGTGCTGGGCTCTGCACGTGGGACCTTGGGTGGGCTTTGGGACGCCTCGCCAGGGTCTCGCGAGGCTGGCCCCCCACCTCTGCTCCCAGCCCCTAGGAATTTGCCTCTTTCTACCTGTCTGGGTCTTCGGGAGGAGTCGTGATGGTTCTTTTGCGGTGGATGTGGGTTCTAGAACCTGTCTGCCTGCCTAGCCACTGGCTCGCCCCCCAGCCTTCCCGGCTGTCACGTGAGGGCCCTCAAGGGTCACCAGGCCCAGCTGCCCACAGGTTGCCTGGTTGCCTGCTGCCCACACTCCCCAGCAGCGCCTCTTTGCTGTCGCCTCAGCACTGTCCTGCAGGCGTGGGCGGGGAGGAGCCACGGACAGACGTGGCAGGGGTGGCCCTGCACGGCAATGCCTGGAAGACGAGGCGGGCAGGTGTGGCCTGGCACTGCTTTGCGGTGCTCAGGGCGAGCGTCTCTGCGGGTGCCGTGCGCCCAAGCTGAGCTCCAGGTGTGGCCATGGCCTGGCTCTTGGAGGAGGCAGATCAGGTGGGAAGGCTGGCCCACCCGGCCTCCCTCAGGGTCTACAGATCTGCCTTGGCACTGGGCATCCTGATTGAAGCTACAGCAGAAGATGTAGGAAATAACAAGCATGATGACCAGGAGGGAGAAATAAACAACTTAACTGCTGATGCTGTGGAGAGCACCCAGGCTCAGGGGCACATGGGGTCTTGGGCCCTGGCCAGGTTTTCTTTCTCCCTGGATCTCTGTCCCCCAACCGTCTCTCTCAGTGTCTGGCGTCCCGGCCTGCTGGGATGCTGCTGTCAGGAGCCTCATCTGCTCCTGGGTTCTCCACTTGTCCACCCTGCAGCCCTGCTGCTTGGTCCGCTGCCCAGAGAGCCTGGGGCTCCAGCTCTGCCAGAGGACCGCAGGCTGCCCCTTACTGTGGGCCTGCGGCTGCCTGGGGGTGAGGCGGGTGGAGCCGGCCTGGGGCGAGTGGTCCCAGGAGGGAGGGTGCTGACGTTAGCATGGGGGCCGCAGGCCAGCCCGAGCGTCTAGAGCTGCTGCCAGGTGCCAAAACATGGTGACTCCATCCTTCGGGCTGGGAGTGCAGGACCCAGAGCTGTGAAATATTGTGGTAACCACAGCAACAGCGGCTTGGGGGTGTCTGCCTTTGGGGGCCGTGTGGGACCCTGGCTCAGACACACCTTTTATCTGTGGAGCTGCGACCGCAAGGGTCAGCACAGTGGCCTCGGCCGAGTCAGCAGCTGCAGAGGGGCAGGAAGTGGGAGCAGCCTGCGGGTGTGGGTTGGGGGGCACTCTGGGCCTCAGTTTCACCATCTTGAAGAGGACACTTGCCACAGTGCCCTCCTGGGCTGTGCCCCGCGTGTGCTCTGCCAACGAGCCTGCAGTGTGAGGAGTCAGGCGGGCGGGAGGGGCCAGCCGGAGAGGCTTCCAGTGTGCTTGGGCAGGAGGCCGGGGTGCTGGAGGGAGACAGGCCAGAGAGCGGCGGGCTGTCGGCCGGGGCGTCTCCCTGCGCAGCCCAGCCCGCCCCAGCCCCCGTCCCCTTCTCTGGGCCTCTGACCCCCATCGCTGCTCTCTCTCTGGGCCTCTGACCCCCATCTCTGGCCTCTCTCTCTGGGCCTCTGTCCCCCATCGCTGGTTTCTCTCTCTGGGCCTCTGTCCCCCATCTCTGGTCTCTCTCTCTGGGTCTCTGTCCCCCCATCCCTGGTCTCTCTCTCTCTCTCTCTCTCTGAGTTTCTCTCTGTCTCTCTGGTCTCTCTGGGCCTCTGTCCCCCATCTCTGGTCTCTCTCTCTGGGTCTCTGTCCCCCCATCCCTGGTCTCTCTCTCTCTCTCTGAGTTTCTCTCTCTCTCTCTCTCTCTGGTCCCTCTGGGCCTCTGCCCCCCATCTCTGATCTCTCTCTCTGGGTCTCTGTCCCCCCATCCCTGGTCTCTCTCTCTCTCTCTCTGAGTTTCTCTCTCTCTCTCTGGTCCCTCTGGGCCTCTGCCCCCCATCTCTGGTCTCTCTCTCTGGGTCTCTGTCCCCCCATCCCTGGTCTCTCTCTCTCTCTCTCTGAGTTTCTCTCTCTCTCTCTCTGGGTCTCTCTCTCTCTCTCTCTGGTCTCTCTCGGCCTCTGTCTCCCCACCTCTGGCTCTCTCTCTCTCTCTCTGAGTCTCTCTCTCTCTCTGGGCCTCTGTCCCCCCATCTCTGGGTGTCTCTCTGGTGTCTCTCTCTCTCTGGTCTCTCTCTTTCTCTCTCTGGTCTATCTCTCTCTGGGCCTCTGTCCCCCCATCTCTGGGTGTCTCTCTCTCTCTCTTTACATCTCTGACTCCCTCTCTGGCCTCTGTCTCTGTCTGTGTCTCTGACTCCCTCTCGGGGTCTCTGGCCCCCTTTGTCCCCCCGAGTGCAGCGTCTTCCTGCTGCTGTACCCAGGACCCCGGGCGGAGTGGCCTGGAGCTCCCTGGTACTGCATCGGCCGGGGCGGGAGCCAACCAGCTGTGCTGCGCTGCTGCGCTCCATCGAGCCACATGGACAATAAAACCAAAATTGGCTTTGAAAGTGGAAGTGCTCTCCGTTTTGAGGGGAAGTGAGGGAATTTGCATGTCAGAACAGTATGTTAAAGGGGCAATACCGTCAGACTCTGTTCTGGCCTGAGTTTTGGGCTCCATGTGGGGGTGGGAAAGGATTTTACAAAACCCCAAAGAAATGTTTCCATGAAATTCTTTCTTGTTCTTGCCTCTTCTCTCTCTCTCTCTCTCTTTTTTTTTTTTGGACATTCCAATGAAAAGAACTTTCCGGGGCTTCAGATCTCTCCTGTGAGCTTGGGAAACCGATCATGGAGACCAGGCCCAGCAGGCGGGCAAGGGCAGGAGGTGGGGAGCGCCCACCCTGCCAAGTGCTGCTCCTCGCCGCCCTGAGGGGCCCGTCACTGTTCACACGGCCCCGCACCTCCCACGGCCGCCCCTCACTAGGCCATTCTGCCTTGGACTTGGGTCCCCTCAAAGCAGGTTCTGAGGCAATGGCTCCAGCCCATGGTGTATTTTGGGGTGTTGACCTCATGACCAACTAAGGGGGCAGGAAGGAGCCCATGCAGGGGGTGCCAGCCAGGATCTGTTGACGGTGTGGGCAGTGGGCTCAGCCGGCCGGGGAGGCCTTGGGGATCCTGCCACGGGGTCCCTGGGCGGGCTTTTCCTCCACCCAGTCCCCCCAACCGTCAGCCCCTGTGCAGGGACACTTAGGTGTGCAGCTGCCCTGTCCCCGTGTCACGCGCGGGCCTGCACATGCCCAAGGGCGCCCAGTGACAGTGCCGGGGAGACACAGTGTGCGGGCTGGGGTCGGGACAGCAAGGGGCATGCCCTCCGTGGCCAGATCCAGGCTGAGGGTGCAGCCGGGGCGGCCTGCTGAGACGCCCTGACCCAGCTGCTGACGCATTGGCTCCGATGACTCAGCGCGGGTGACCGTGGCTCGGGTGGCTGTCTGGAGGCTCGGACCAGCTCAAGGCCTGCAGCCGCCGCCGCCTTCCTGGGGGCCGTGGCCCCGCCTCGCCGCCGCCCCCTGTCTGGGCCGGCCTGAGTAACGGGCCTTCCCTTAGTCATCGGGCCGGGCTGCGGCCCTCCCTCCTCCGGCTGCCCACCTCCGCCCAGACTCGCCTGCCTGTCTGTCCAGGCCGGCTGCCTCTTCCCCTCCCCGAGCTCCCCAGAGGCCGCGAGGTGTGTGTGTGGGGGTAGATGTCAGGGCTTCAGAGACAGTTGTCCCATTTCTGAGACGGGAGGAGGAAAACAGCCTCCTGAGGTGCGGCGCCTTGCTGGCGGCACAGGGAGGCGGGCCTGGCGAGGGTGAGGCATGCGCAGAAAGGGGCTGCTTCCTACCCACTTGGCGCAACTAGGCTCCACGCCCTGTCAGCGGCAGTGCTCTGGGCTCGGTGGGGGTTTTCTGGGCCGGGGTGTCCTAAATCCCACACTGTTGTTGTTTAGTTGCTCAGTTATGTCCAACTCTGCAACCCCATGGACTGTAGCCCGCCAGGCTTCTCTGTCCATGGGAATTCCCAGGCAAGAATACCGGAGTGGGTTGCCACTTCCTTCTCCAGGAGATCTTCCTGACCCAGGGATCGAACCTGCATCTTCTATGTTGGCAGGCGGATTCTTTACCTCTGAATCACCAGGGAAGCCCTATAGGAGCTTTTTAATGCTCAGAGTATGCATGGCCTCCGTGCTCAGCTGGAGGACAGGCCTTTGTACCCTCTTAAAGGGTGTTTAGTTTGTTTCCCATCTCCAGCCCCCAGAAAAGGTATTTGGTGAATGTCCTCACACATCTCTCAACTTGCACAAGTAAATGTATCTCAGAAAAATCCTGGAAGCAGACTTGTTAGGTTGAGAAGATGAGCCATTTGAATTTTGCTAGGTCTCTCAAACTGCCTTCCTGGGTGTTGTCCCATTTCAAACTCCCTTTGGGAATAGACAAGAGTGTCTGCTGCCAGATGGCCTGCCTGATGACTGAGGGGTGAAGCCAGTCCTTTGGGAAGCACACTTTTCTTATCATAAGTGAAGTTGACTCTTAGGTTCCTCCAGCCAGATATGCTTCCTTTCCTATGAACCATCAGCCCACAACTTTTGTACATCTTTCTGTGACATTGCTGGCTTTGTATTGATTTCTTGGTGCTCTTTATATATGAAGGACCATAGTAAATATATACTAAGGGACCAAGCAGCCCCAGGATGAAGTTACCTCAGGTGTGAGATCTTTCTTGTGGTGAAAACATGCATGGATGTACCAGTGCCCAGGGCTCAGTGGAAGCACAGGAAATCCTCCCACCTTGCCTCACACTCTCAGAGGAACTTCGAAGAAAAAACTAAGGCCAGCTAAAAGCAAAATGGCAAAGGCTGGGTAGTGGAATTGTAAAAATGTGTGAGGCGAGGTGTCCATGGAGAGGCCAGCCAGGCTTGGTTGGCACCTGCCATGAGCCAGCGCTCTGTGGGTGGTTCCAAGCTTCAAGTTCCTAAGCACTTGGCCCCGTTCAAAGGCAGGTGGGCGGCTTGTAGGGGTGGTGGCAGGGTGCAGCCCCCCACTGGGCCTGGCCAGCCCAAAGTGAAGCTGGGGAAAATAGGGAGTCTGCAGTCCCTCATTTCCTGGGAGGTGATGGGGGCCCGGGAGCCTCGTGGCAGCCCTGTGACATCTGCTTCCTCTGCCCTGTTTGAAAGCTGAGAAAATCAAGGCTCAGAGGACCGAGGAACATGCCTGAGTCCGTGCCTCGCTCCAGGTGCTGGAGCCTGGAGGGTGAATGCCACAGTGCAGCCTGGGCAGCTTTCAGAGCGAGTCTGGCTGAGACGAGTCTCCCAGGCTTTGGGTCCTGGCCCAGCCCTCCAGACACTCTGCTCAGGGCCAAGCTCCAGGTTTGGATGACTCTAGGAGGTCCTGGTGATGCAGGTGGCATGCTGGTGCCGTCTGCGTGTCACTTTTCACACCTGCAGCCCCTGCTGTGCACATTGAGTGGCATCTGTGGAGAGCGGCTCTGCCGTCCCTGGGGCTACCCAGACCAGCCGAGTCTGTGTCTACGTCTTAATACCATCCCTGGTTTGAGGTAGGCCTCCGCTCCACCCCGGGGCCCCGGGAGGGAGGGTCCCTCCAGCTGTCCCTGATCCTAGGCCGCTGTGCTGCGCAGGGAAGATGGGGGCGCCTGGCCCCAGGCAGGAGGGGGCCCGTTGCGGGCTGCAAGGTGACTCTGCACAGGGATGGCCCTTGATGGAAACTGGGCTATAGGGCCAACACCCAGGATGCCTCCAAGCCCCTCTGCTCCCAGGGAGAGGCTGGGCATCCCTGTCTGACCTCAGGGGTGGCAGAGCTGGGAGGAGGAGAAGCTGGGGACATCCCCACTTTCTGGCCTCTGCCCCTCTCTGTTCCCAGCTCCTGTTTCCTCCCACGGGACACTGACAGGCCAGTTCTGCATAATTTGACCATGTTGGGTCCCCGTTTCCCTCACCGTGCGCCTGGCGAGGGCTGGCTGCTCTGTCTCATTCATACTGTGTCCTCCCACCCTAGGGAGGGGGCCGTGGGGCTGACAGAGAGCCCAGAGGAGCTCGGGATACTTGGAGGCTCTTGTGGGACACAGTGTTGGCTCCGATGGTCCAGAGGCCCATTGTGGAGTGTTGGCGAGAGGACGTGGTGAGACCCTGTCCCTGGAGATGTCCTGGCCAGGGGATGGGTGCAGTTTGAGGTCCTCTGAATCCCGAGGATCCGTGATCTTCAGAACGGGGGTCACTCGGGGGTCTTGGAAACCACGAAGGGTGGCCTGGATGCAGCGGCACAGGGGAGGGTGGGGGGCGTGTGAGGAGGGCGTCCAGGCCCTTCAGCCAGGCTGGAGACTGAGGCTCCTCCTGGGCCCCCATCCTTCCCCCCTCCCACGGTGTGCACACCCAGCCTCCACGACAGACCCGGTGTCCGGTTCTTGGCACCGCTGGCCCCTAACACCACCAGCGCAGGTGCGCTGAGTCACATGCGTTCCTGCCTCTGGGGACAGGACGGCTTTCCACTGGTGCAGGTGGCATCCCCCCGGCATATCCCCACACCTTCAGAATCCTGAGCACCTTGCAGATCTGTGGGCAGCGCCCATTGATTTAGTTTACCTCCTTTCAGGAGGCTGCTAGAAGGGCCACTGAGGTGGGCAGCCTATGTGAGTCGGGGACCTCCTGTCGGCAGCAACTGAGTGCTGTGTGCTTGTCATCTGCTCTTTGACCCTGGTCGTGTTTGGGGAGCTGGTGGGCAGTGGGAGCCGAGAAGCCTTCTTTCTCCTCCTGCATTCTTGGAAGGACCAGTGCCCACATTCCTGGCCCTCATTTGTGGGCAGGCGTCCGTCCCAGGAATGGGAAAGCAAGTTCCAGCCATGGGGAGCGAGCAGAGGACTGGGAAGGCTGGCCTTTGCTTGGGGGGCGGGCCCTGGGAGAGTCCTGGGAAGGTTATTGAATCCATGGAGGCTGAAGGGCATTGTGCCTTTCTTTCTTTTTTTGTAAGTTTGGAGATTTTAAAAATACATATGTATTTATTTGACTGTGCCAGATCTTAGTTGCGGCATGCAGGATCTGTGATCTTCCTTGCAGCACACGACACGTCAACTTTTAGTTGTGGCATGCAGGCTCTGCTTCCCTGACCAGGGATCAAACGTGGGCCCTCTGCATTGCGAGCATGAAGCCTTAGCCAGGGAAGTCCAGGCATTGTCCCTTTCTGTTGCATTCGGAGGATGAAGTGATACATTAGGGCCTCCTAAACTCTTATTTATTTTTTTACTTTACTGTTGTTGTTTAGTTGCTAAATTGTGTCTGACTCTTTTGAGACTCCATGGAAGGTAGCCCTCCAGGCTCCTCTGTCCATGGGATTTCCCAGGCAGGGATACTGGAGTGGGTTGCCATTTCCTTCTCCATAAACTCTTCGTTTATTGATGCATTTCTGAAAAGCTTTCCAAGATGAAATAGCAAAGGGGACAGTGGCTAGGAGGTAGGGGGTGAAGGGGAGTGAGTGGGAAGAATAGGGACTGAGCCACAGAGGACCTCGTGTACTGTGAGGCCCTGAAGGTCCTGGCTGGTTTCACACAGGGCCTGAGAAGGCTCCAAGGACCTTGAGTTTTGTTCTGTTTTTTGGGGTGAAGTTCACATAACATAAAATTCACTATTTTAAAGTGTATAATTCAGTGGCATTTAGTGCTTTTACAGTGTTGTGCAACCGTCGTGTCTTCTGGTTCCAGAACACTTTCATCACCCCAAAGGGAACCCTGGGTGGGCAGTCACTCCACACCCTCCACCCCCAGCCCCTGGCAACCACTGATCTGCTTTCTGTCTGTGGATTTCTGGAAATTTCATATAAATGGAATCATGCAACATGCGACCTTTTGTGTCTGGCTTCTTTCACTTAGCCTGAGGTCTTCAAGTTTCTTCCCTGTTGTAGCCTGAGTCAGCTTCATTCTTTGTCACGACCGAGTAGTATTTCATTATATGCATACACCACATTTCGTTTATCCATTCATCCACTGGTGGGCATTTGGGTTGTGGCCACCCCTCACCTTTTCAAAACTTTATTTTTATTACAAGACAGCCTTTGCCTTGTGCATCCTCATTTTGATGGGATGTGCCAGAATGTGTCTTCCTTCTCCCATCCCCCCAGCAAGCTGCCCCCACAGATAAATCCATCTTCTTGAGGGCAGTTATGCTTGGTTTTATGGCTTCTTTATATTGGCCCCAGGGTGACAGGAAGATCCCATGCAACCTGCTATTTCCTCGGCTTGGGTTCAGTCCTTCTGTGTCCTCCTACGGCCCTGGGGCCATGAGGTTGGGACGCCTCAGTTGGTCCAGTGATCAGAACTCCATGCTCCCACTGGAGGGGGCCCGAGTTTGATCCTTGGTCCGAGCAGGCCAATGGCTACAGGAAGCAGATCAGTGGTGACTAGGGGCTGGGGGAGGGGGTTGGGGGGGTGACTGGTAATGGGTGTGGGTCTCCTTTCGCCTTGCTGATAGACGTGATGGTTGCATAACTTTGTGAGTGGATTTTATGCCCCTGAATTGTACACTGCAAAATGATGAATGATATATGAATCTCACTTCAGTTAAATCAGAAAGGAAAGGATATGTGGGAGCCTCTGTGGGTCTTGCATGAAACCTCGCCTGTTTCGTAGGCAACACGTGGAGTCTGTGAGTGCGCCTCTGCTGCCAAGGCCAGCCCGCGGGCAGGTGGCACTCACCACTGGGACCCAGGTCTGGCTTCCGCTTCGGGGACGGGCTCTGGCAACTTCACCTCCACCCAGGGCCACTTCCTGCCAAGCCTGCTCAGAGCCCCTGGGTGGAGAGCAGATGGCGCCCTGGCCTCTCAGCTGCCTGCCCACCTCTGCCCCCCCACAGCATGGCTGACAAGAACGGGGCCCTCAAGTGCACCTTCTCGGCCCCTGGCCACAGCACCAGCCTCCTGCAGGGCCTCGCTGCGCTCCGTGCCCAGGGCCAGCTCCTGGACGTCGTGCTCACCGTCAACCGAGAGACCTTCCACGCACACAAGGTAGTCCTGGCGGCTTGCAGCGACTACTTCAGGTGCGCGCGGGCCCCGGGGTGGAGTGGCGGCACCGCCCATCCACGGGGGACGATCCCAGGGCTGTGCCTCCAGCTGCGTCCAGCCCAGGATGGCTTTGAGGGAAAGAGGCCGAGGTTTGCTCATCTCTGGGTTTAGAGAGAAGCCAAATGTCCAGTAAGCCTGCAGGTTTTTCCAGGTTTGCTGCTTATTCAAACTTGGGGGACATAGAGCAGACAAGCCGAGCGTGCCTGGGGGCAGAGGTGGGAGCCCGCTTAGCAGCTTCTGCCCTGCGAAGGGGGCAGGGCGCTGCTGGGTTTCATTCTGTCTTTCTTTGATGCCTGCTTGTGCCTAATGCTGTTCTGGACCTTGGGAACTTGGCGGTGATCAGCAGGCATGAATCCTGCCCTTGTGAGCCTGTGCGCAGGCTGGGGGTGGAAGGTACGCCTAGTCGGCAGCCCTTGAGGGTGCCGGGGTCCATCCAAGACGCCGTGTTATGAGTGAGGCCTTGCTGGGTGTCCAGGTCTCTCTGCCCCAAAGACTCTTTCCTGGAGGTCTGGACTGGGCAGGAGAGTGAGGGTCCCACCCAACCATTCTCACCCGTGGGAAGCTGTCACAGCTCTGGAACAATCTCCCTCATTCCCTTAGTGACCAGCTGGTCAGCTTCCTCCTGCCAATTGAGAGAGCTGGGGTGCCGCCTGGGGCTGGTTCTAAAGCCCACTTTGCCGGCTGTCTCTGAGTCCCAGCTCAGGTGCCCACCCTGGGCCTCACGGTCCTTGAAACTGGGGTGCCTTGCCTGGTGCGCCCCCTGGCTGCCCGCCTCATGGGCTCAGAGAGGCCGTTCTGGGGAGCTGGAGCAGCCAAGCCATCTGGGGCGCCGCTTCTATTTTTATTCTGGATTTGGGGACGGGCGGGCCGGCCGAGCCAGAAATGCCCTTTAAAGGCTCCTCTGCGCTGGCACTGCAGTCGGAGAGGCCTTAAAAGGCAACGCTCCCTCCCATCGCCGTGATCACTTCTGCCTTCGATGGGCTGATGGGACTCGTGGGGACAAGAAGAAGCGGGTTCTGGGGGCTGGTGGAGCGCTGCTGCCAAGGTTGGGCAGTGGTTGGTCGGTGGCCCCCCGGCTGCCCCTAGCTCGGCTAGCCCTGCTCTGGGCCTGAGCTGGGCCCACCCAGCGGGTGACTAGGGGATGCAATTCCGCCAGGCGGTGTCTGAAGTTCTCCCCTCAGGTGGCTGTCACAGATGTGTGCTGATGGGAGTTGTAACTCTGATGAGATGCCAGCTTGTCCCATGAAAGGACCCTGCCACTCTCCATCTTCTAGAACTTGCCAGGAGCCCTGAGCAGGCAGAGGTTCTTACCCCTCTTCCTGGTAGGGGACCCTCCAGAGCCTTGGGGGGCTGGGACCCAGGGCCCGTGTGTCTCACCAGCACTCATGTGAACACTGCTTCTCGGAGCAGGAGGGCGTGGCTGACAGAGCCGGGGTCACTTGCTGCTGGGGGCACTCACAATGGACTGGTGTTCCTTTAGGCCATTCTCAGGGGGCTTTCCTGACCACCTAGGCCTCTGGAGATGGCAGGGACCCTAGCAGAGCTTCCTGGGGACCCTCACCCCTCTCCAACCCCTGTGACAGTGACCCAAGACCCAGGCTGGGGAAGGTGGAGCCACCTGCCCCGGTGAGGGGCCAGGCTGTCTGTGAGCTGTGGTGCATGGTGCCCTCGGGGGGTCCTGCTTTGTCTCCTGAACTTACCATAGGTGAGGTCTTCCAGGGCTGGGTATTAAGGTGGGGCAGAGGAACTTGTCCTCACTCAGTTCAGTCACTCAGTCGTGTCTGACTCTTTGCGACCCCATGGACTGCAGCACGCCAGGGTTCCCTGTCCATCACCATCTCCCAGAGCTTGTTCAAACTCAGGTCCATCGAGTCGGTGATGCCATCCAACCGTCTCATCCTCTGTCGTCCCCTTCTCCTCCTGCCCTCAATCTTTCCCAGCATCAGGGTCTTTTCCAATGAGTCAGTTCTTTGCATCAGGTGGCCAAAGTATTGGAGTTTCAGCTTCAGCATCAGTCCTTCCAATGAACGTCCTGTCATCAGAGTCAAAGCCAAACCCAAGATTTGGTCTCCTCTTACAGAACTGCACCCAGCCCGCAGCATGCAGCCCTCGGCCTTCACCCTCTAAGCCCGTGGGCCCCAGCACTGCTGACTTCTGGGTTAGGCTGGGCAGGGCCCCTCGTGGGGAGCTGCTGTTTGTAGGAAGATACATGGCTAGGGTGCAAATTAAAAATCTTTCTTTTCCTTTCTGTGTGTCTTTGATGAACATCTGGCCTGCTTTCCCCTGACTGGTCATGCCCTGCTGGCAGTGTCAGGGGGTGGAGGGCCAGGCCTTCCCGGGCAGCCACAAGGCCCCTCGGCTGGCCTGAGCCCCCACGCTGTGTTTC
The DNA here is from genome assembly GCF_019320065.1 of Cervus canadensis. Taxonomy (NCBI): domain Eukaryota; kingdom Metazoa; phylum Chordata; class Mammalia; order Artiodactyla; family Cervidae; genus Cervus; species Cervus canadensis. The sequence goes on from NC_057389.1 coordinate 104,426,153, forward strand.
TGACCTTCAGGGCCATGTTCACGGGCGGCATGCGGGAGGCGAGCCAGGACATCATTGAGCTGAAGGGCGTGTCAGCCCGCGGCCTGAGGCACATTGTGGACTTCGCCTACAGCGCCGAGGTGACCCTGGACCTGGACTGTGTGCAGGACGTGCTGGGCGCCGCCGTGTTCCTGCAGATGCTGCCCGTGGTGGAGCTGTGCGAGGAGTTCCTCAAGGCCGCCATGAGCGTCGAGACCTGCCTGCACATCGGGCACATGGCCACCACCTTCAGCCTGGCCTCGCTCAAGGAGTCAGTGGACGCCTTCACCTTCCGGCACTTCCTGCAGATAGCCGAGGAGGAGGACTTCCTGCACCTGCCGCTTGAGCGCCTGGTCTTTTTCCTGCAGAGCAACCGGCTGCAGAGCTGCGCCGAGATTGACCTGTTCCGGGCGGCCGTGCGCTGGCTGCAGCACGACCCAGCCCGGCGCCTGCGTGCCAGCCACGTGCTCTGCCACATCCGCTTCCCGCTCATGCGCTCCTCGGACCTGGTGGACAGCGTGCAGACGCTGGACATCATGGTGGAGGACGTGCTGTGCCGCCAGTACCTGCTGGAGGCTTTCAACTACCAGGTGCTCCCCTTCCGGCAGCACGAGATGCAGTCGTCGCGCACCGCCGTGCGCTCAGACGTGCCCTCGCTGGTGGCCTTCGGCGGCACCCCGTACACCGACAGTGACCGTTCCGTCAGCAGCAAGGTGTACCAGCTGCCCGAGCCGGGCGCCCGCCACTTCCGGGAGCTGACGGAGATGGAGGTGGGCTGCAGCCACACGTGCGTGGCGGTGCTGGACAACTTCGTGTATGTGGCCGGGGGCCAGCACCTGCAGTACCGCAGCGGCGAGGGCGCCGTGGACGCCTGCTACCGCTACGACCCCCACCTCAACCGCTGGCTGCGCCTGCAGGCCATGCAGGAGAGCCGCATCCAGTTCCAGCTGAACGTGCTGTGCGGCATGGTGTACGCCACGGGCGGCCGCAACCGGGCCGGCAGCCTGGCCTCGGTGGAGCGCTACTGCCCGCGGCGCAACGAGTGGGGCTACGCCTGCTCGCTCAAGCGCCGCACCTGGGGCCACGCGGGCGCCGCGGCAGGGGGCCGCCTGTACATCTCGGGTGGCTACGGCATCTCGGTGGAGGACAAGAAGGCCCTGCACTGCTACGACCCCGAGGCCGACCAGTGGGAGTTCAAGGCGCCCATGAGCGAGCCCCGAGTGCTCCACGCCATGGTGGGTGCCGGCGGCCGCATCTACGCTCTCGGCGGCCGCATGGACCACGTGGACCGCTGCTTCGACGTGCTGGCCGTGGAGTACTACGTGCCCGAGACGGACCAGTGGACCAGCGTCACCCCCATGCGGGCCGGCCAGTCCGAGGCTGGCTGCTGCCTGCTGGACAGGAAGATCTACATTGTCGGGGGCTACAACTGGCGTCTCAACAACGTGACGGGCATCGTGCAGGTGTACAACACCGAGACGGACGAGTGGGAGCGCGACCTGCACTTTCCCGAGTCCTTTGCCGGCATCGCCTGTGCCCCCGTGCTGCTGCCCCGGGCCGGGGCCCGCAGGTAGCTCCCCGGACCCCAGTTACCGGCTTGGCCGCCTGCTGTTTCTGCCAGGGGCTTGGTGGGCGCATGTCCCAGCAGAGAACTGGGACGCCCCACCCCTGGGCTGGCCTCCTGGGGCCTGCCGCGTGGATACGGCACCCTCTGCACCCCTGCTTCCTTCCTGAAGCAGATTCTGGCTCCACGCCCTCGGGGGGAGCCTGCCAGCCGCAAGGCTGATGTGCTGCGGCAGTCGGCTCACACCGAGCCGGTTCCCTCGCCCACCTCGTGTCCTCACGGGCGGGTGGGAGGAGGGGTCTCCTTCAGAGCGTGTGGCTTTGTCTCCTCTCTCCGCTCCCTCTGCCTGGAGGTCTGAGACATTCAGAGGTGAACTCATCTTGATCCTCCAATTCCCCCCCACCCTTCTGAGTTGCATGTGTCTTTTTTTAAAAAAACGCACCCCAGATCTTTGTGACACACAGGAGCAGGAGAGGCGGCTGGGGGCTGCCTGACTCGGGGTGGCCAGAAGGGCCTGTTTCTGCCTCCCCAGTGAGCCTGAGCTGCTGAGTCGGAGGGGACCAGTGCTCATCTCCATTCCTGACCTGGGTCCTGGCACCTTCAGGGTGTGCGATTGTCTGCTTTCAGGACGGAAAAACACAGCCACCTCCCAGAGATGGTCCTTAAGGGCCTTAGGCCTTCCGTTTGGCTCTGGGTGACGGGTAGGGCCATAACAAGAACGGGACTGAGGCTCCTCGTCCCCGGCCCTGTCCCACAAATGGACGGGGACACTGGCCTCAGAATCTCACAGTGCATCTGCACCCCACAGGCCTGTCCCGAGGTTTCATTTCTGGCCCTCTGCTCCCCCAGCCCCACCCCGTGAGCAGGCTGACGTGCCGTCCGGCCTGTGCCCACTTGGTGCGGGAAGTCAGGCTGCTGGAGGCTGCTCCCTGTGAGGGACTTGCGGCATCTGTGGCCACGTTTGCTCTGGAGTCTAAACCTCAAAACCTTTTTTTTTGTTTGGTTTTCTTTTGCTTTTTCTTAAGAGGCCAGCACCGCTGTCTTATAAACGAGATTTGTACCCTCGGGGCAACTTAAAGTGTCTCTTCTGCTGCTAATGGACGATTGATGTCGCGTCTCTGTGACCCTCGCACCATGTGAAGAATTAACCTCAGACCTTAGCAGACGTCGTCGCCTATTTTCCTTATATTTAATAAAAATGTTATGGTAAAAAGATGGAGTGGACCCAGTGCTGAGCTTGTGGGGCATGATGGCTCGCAGATTGCTCATGTCCTTGCACGTTCGGGGGCTCCTCTCCCCCCTCCCCCTTTTCCAGCCTTGCAGAGGAGCAGGACCAGCCTTTGGCTCAGAGCCATGGGGGCAGTGGGCTTCCCAGGTGGTGCAGTGGTAGAGAACGCGCCCGCCGATGCAGGACATGTGGGAGATGCGGGTTTGATCCCTGTTGGGAAGATCCCTGGAGGAGGAAATGGCAACCTGCTCCAGGATTCTCACCTGGAGAATCCCATGGACAGAGGCTGCCTGGAGGGCTACAGTCCTTGGGGTCTCAGAGTTGGACACGACTGAGCGGATGTGTGCGTGCGGGTGTGGGTGTGCAGCCAGGACCCCACCGCGCGGTGGGGAAGACAGGGCAGACCCGGCCAAGAGGGCTGGCCTTGGAGAGACTTTCCAAGTTGCTCCTCATGCCTGGTGGCCCAGCCCCCTGCCATCAGCCAGCCCCAGAGCTCCTGGCAGGTTCTGTTTCCATCCACTCAGTCTCAGGACCCCAGCGTGGGCAGCCAGGAGCCCTCTCCCCAGAGGCTGGGATAGGGGAGAAGCAGGGCGGGTCCTCAAGGAACGATGTAGTCACTGTGCTTTCACAGGGGCCCCGGAGCTCCGTGAATTGCCCCCAGTCCCAGCTCCTGTCGCAGGCCCTGCTGCAAACCCCACTGCTGCTCTGTGGAGAATGTAGTCTTCCGACAGCCTTCTGAAAGGGCTGGCTTCTGGGATCACCCTCAAAATGTACCCACAGGCCTGGTGCTCCTGCGCCATGGCCGTCGGGGTCCGGGGGTGAAGCTGGGTCTGTGCAGGGGCTGGGGGGACAGGGTTGAAATAGAAGGTTGATTGGGAACCTGTAATGAGTCCACACTGCCAGCGGCGTAGAAATGAAAAGCGCAGCCCTTGGGGATTTACCAGAACATTCCAGCCCTTTCTCATCCCCACCCCCCAACCTGAGCTTCCCCCAAAGAGAACCCTTCCTTGCTAGAGGCACGGCCCCTTCAGGGGGGCAGGGAGAAGCCTTTGCCAGCTGCAAGTCCCCCCTAGCTCAGCTCACACCTTAGAACATCTTGTCCCCAATGAGCTGGCAGGGGTGCCGGCACGGAGTAGGGGGTGGGGTGGGGGGCTGCCGTATCTAACCGGGTCGATTGTGCATAACCGTCTGGGCTGGTTCATGGAATGTTCCGGGGGCCCCCTGCCCCTCCCTCTCCACACCCACCCACGGACCCCCCCATCCCCAAAGAAAGGAAAATTATTTTTCGTATTGTAAACTTTAAACACGAAAAAGCTGTTTTTAATTTAGCAGAAACTGGCTTGAGTCTTCACTCTGTGCACATTTGCGTCCTTCAGAGAGGCGGAACATGCGTGCACATAGGCACGCAGACCCTCACACGCACACCTGCATGTAGGCGTCTGACACACTCACCCACGTGGTCACGCTCACGCCCACAGGTAGCCTGGCTCCTAGGCTTGTGCATGCACCCACGTGCTCGCTCACGCACAGTTACACACACGCTCCAGGGCCAGCCTGACTCCTCCACACAGCACCGTGCAGAGGTCTGGAGCTCATCACCCCATCACCTCCTTCACCTTTCGCCCAGGGCAGCTCGGGCACGTAGGGACTGAGTGTGTGGAGATCCCCTCGGCTTCCAGATGTCCTGCTTCCCTGCCGTGGCCCTGGACGCGGCCGGCAGGAGCCTCCCTCCGCACCTGGGCTCGGGCTGTGGGAAAACACCCTCTCCCGGGACGGTGGGATGGAGGCCCGAGAGAGGGAGGCCAAGTGTGACTTCTGGGGCCTCACAGTGAGCGAGGGCCAAGGGGGCCTCGGGGGAGCCGCGTGAGGTGGGAATCTGCCCCAGACCTGGCTAGCTTGGAAACCCGCCCCTGGCTTCATCTCTGAGAACGCAACCCCAGCTCCTCTGTTCTCACGGGCCCCGGAGAGTTTGCTTCTCATGGAGGAGCCTCGGCGCACGGGTTTTATTAGGGGCACCTGGCCATGTATCCCGAGAGGCACAGCCTGAACGTTTGTTGCACAAATGAGAGCTTTGGGGGTGGGGAGGTAGGAGCAGAGCCTAACCGGCTCCAGCATCCATGGGCACGATTGGCCTACAGACCCTAAGGGCAAGAGGGCCAGGAAAGCAAGCTGCTGCCCGCAACAGAGGCCCAGCTTAGTTCCTGGGACTGACCCTGCTTGTTGCCACCCTGGTGGCCATGTCACCCCCTCACCAATAGAGCCATGATTTGGTGCCCAGCCTCAGGGGTTAATTTAGGATTTGGCTGAGCCATTCTTGGCAACGTCTTTTGTGGGGGTTGTTGTCGATCTGGGCACACTTCCCAGTTCTGGCCACAAGTTTTAAGGAGAAGTCTGGGGTGGGGGTTTCTGGACACAGGAGAAGTGCTGTTGCCCCCCTCCCTCCCTTATTATTTCCTACAAGGACACAATGCCAGGAGCTTCTGCAGCCATCTTGTGGCCATGAGGAGCAAGTTAAGACACACATAGAAATGCTGCCTCCCAGAGCCCTGAAATCATGGGGGCACCAGTCCCACCCTGGAACCTCTAATGTCCAGACTTCTTTTCATGAGAAATCACAATGTCTGTGTTGCTTAAGATACTAGTGGTCAGATATTCTGATAATTGTAATTCAAACAGTTCCAAAATTATAAGTGTAACAGATGCTGGGGTTTCCCCATCTTATGTAAGTCAAGGTTTTAATTTGCAAGTAACAAAACACTGGCCAATTTAAATATCAAGGACGTGCATTGGAATGCTGTTCAGTTCCTCACAAAAGTGGCAGGAAGGCTGGAAAACCAGGCTCAGAAAATGGCAGAAATCAAGAAGGCGAGGGCGATCAGCTGAAATCGTGCCCTGAGACTGGTTGGTGAGGTCATTCCTCCCACCACCTCAGAATCCAGATGCCTCAACTGGCACTGCCACTGGCACTCTGCCGTAGCTGCCCCGGACACCAGATGCCCCTGCCCCGGTGCTGTTTCTTTCCATCGCTTGGAGACATGCTGTTGGTCCAGCCCATGTCCTGTTCCAATGCATTAGCTGCCCGGGGGTAGGGAAAGTTAATACATCAGTGTATTAGTCAGCTACTGCTGCTGAGTAACGAGCAAGCCCAACTCTCAATGGCATGCAAAAATAAATATTTTTCCTATGTCTGTGACCTAGCTTGAGGGCAGGGTGTCTGTCTGTTCTGGGCTTCCCTTGGCTGGGCAGCTCTGCTTCCAAGTGCAAGACTGTGGAGTAACTGGGATGCTAAACTTCACCTGCCTTGCATCCTCCTGAGACCAACACCTCGTTAACCTGTGTTCTCCTCCTACAGTGGCGCCAGAGGACAAGTGGGATCAGGTGAGGCCTCCTAAGACCCAAAGTCAGAACTCGTGTGCTGTCACTTCTATCCATATTCCTTTGGCCAAAGCAAATAATGTGGCCAAGGTCAAAATCAGGGCTGGAGAAATATCCCCCATCTTGTGCAGGAGGAATGCACAGTGGTGTGGCAAAGGGCAGCAGAACATAGAAACAAATGGGAAACAGAGGCCTGTCATTTGATTGATCATACCATTGGCTTTAAACATTCTTTGCAGTTCTATGGTGCTTTCAAACTGTGGTTCTGGAGAAGACTCTTGAGAGTCCCTTGGATAGCAAGGAGTCCATCCTAAAGGAAATCAACCCTGAATATTCATTGGAAGGACTGATACTGAAGCTCCAATATTTTGGCCACCTGTTACGAAGAGCCAACTCATTGGAAAAACCCTGATGCTGGGAAAGATTGAGGGCAGGAGGAGAAGAGGGTGACAGAGGAAAAGATGGTTACATGGCATCACCGACTCAATGGATGTGAGTTTGATCAAGCTCAGGGAGATAGTGAAGGCCAGGGAAGACTGGCCCGCTGCAGTCCTCTGGGTCGCAGAGTTGGACACGACTAAGCATTTGAACAATAGCCATTGGCTTTGGAGCCTCAGTTGTCGGGGGGTGGGGACCAAATCCCCTTGATGGAGGCTCCCCAGCCTCCAGATGCTGGGCTACCGGAAAGAAAAGTCAGCTGTATCTCTTCTGCAGACACTATCCCTGAGAAGTTGGGGAACCCTCCTCTTTTACTGCTGAGTAGATTGGGGCCGTAAGTGTCCTGAGCTTCTGGACAGTGGAGGGGGTGCTCTGTGTGAGTTCAGCTGGAGCTCACCCAAGCCTCAGGGCATTGTGGGGTCATTGCCCCAGATATCCCTTCAGCATGGTGGTTACAGCAGGGACTGGACTGCTAGCTCTCCTCCTGCCCCACCATGCCCTAGAGCCATCCCCCTGGGTCCCTGCCGCTCCCCAACTCCAGCCTTCTCAGCAGCCCGCCCTGCCCTGCCTTCCACCCCTCACTCAGCCTGGGGTGGGAGGCCAAAAGGCCTGGGTTCTCATCTAACCTCTTATTCAATCGCGTAAGGAGCGAGCTACATGTCTGACATTTCTGACTTCCATCGCATTCTTCCCTTTTGCTTCATAATCAAACCTGGCTCCTGCTTTGCTTTTCAAAACTGTCTGAGGAGGGCCGGGTTTGGAAGTCAAAGACGGACCCTGGATGGTTTTCCTCTTTGCCTTCCCGCTCCAAATGGCCTGAGTTCACCTTCAGCAATGTGGGTACCCCAGATTGACTAAGATTCCATATAAGGCAGTGCAGAAAAGCAAGCCATGAAAACTAACATCTCGAGGTAGGGTTTTGCTTCCCTAACAGTGACTGAATGCTTGCAAGGAAGCAGGCACTGGGCTAAGTGCTTTACATGCGTTATCTAATCTTCCCAAGAACCTACTCTTGATGCCGAAAGCTCAGCTTCTCTATCACCAGTGCTGAGTTGAATCTCCAAGAGAGTTTTAGGTAAAGTAGAAAAGGAGAGCTTTATTACTTTGCCAGGCAAAGGGGGACACAGTGGGCTCCTGCCTTGAAAATCTACATGTCCCCACTTAGAGAGGACAGTGAGAAGTTTTACAGTAATGGTTCAAAGAGGGCATGATCAGCTTGTGGATATTCTTCTGAGGGGTTGGTCATGAGGTGAGTGGAAGTCAGCACCATCAACCTTCAGGTTCCAACTGGTCTGGGGTCTGCATGCTCGAGGGCAGCATACCATCGTTCACTGTCAGCTTCTCCCACCTGGAGGGGGTTTCAGTATCTGCAAAACAGTTCACAAGAGGGACTTCTGTGGTGATCCAGTGGTTAGGAATCTGCCTGCCAATGCAGGGGACATAGGTTCAATCCCGGGTTGGGGAGAATCCCACATGCTGTGGAGCAGCTGAGCCTGTGAGCCTAGAGCTCACGCTCTGCAGCAAGAGAAACCACCGCAATGAAGAGTAGCCCCTGCTTGCTGTTTCTCCCTTGCCTTGCATCCCCTCCCTCTCCTAATTAACATGTGCTTGAGTCTGCCTGTTGGAACTCAGGGAAGTTCATGCAGACTGAATGAAGTCTATTTCCTGTAATCAAACAAATGGGGGTCACAGAAAGACTTGTGTGCACAGGAGCCCCACAGGACCCTGCTTGGTTTCTGAGGAGCACAGTTATCCACATTTCACATGGGAGGACAGTGAGGCTGACAGGTGAAGTCACTTGCCCGTTGTCACACAGTTGGAGAACTGGCAAGGGCTTGGGCCACACAGACATGCTCAGGAACTTAGGTTTTAATTCAGCTTGTATTTAGAAGCTGTATTTTGAGGGGTGCTGTGGTGTGGATGCAGGGGAAAGGGCATTCTGGGCAGGAAGACAGCCTGTGCAAAGGCCCTGAGGCAAGATCAGCAAAGCTGGATGGAGAACATGAGAAAAGGAAGGGTGGGAGAGGAAGCTGGCGGAGAAAAAAGGCAACCAGGCAGAGGTATGGAGCATAGGAGAGAAAACTATTTCTTGGAGGCAGCAAGAAGTAGTTTATATGAGTTGCCTCTGAGCTTACATTCAGATATGTTCTGTAACTCAAGTGGAGCTATTTAAGAATGGGACACTCCCGATCCCTTTGGGTCAAGGCTGGCTGGAGAAGGATCCATGGCTGTGTGAGTCTAGAGGAAGGAACAGGTCTGCTTTGGGGTCAGGAATGGCTTTCTGGAGGAGGGGACATTTGAGGTGGGTTTTGAGGGACAGATAGGAGTTTCCTAGTCAGAAAATGAATCATTCAACAAACACTTCCTAATTCCCTCTCTCTGCCTAGTTTTGTGTTAGCCCTGAGGATCCAGGGAAACAGAATGAACACAGATGAATATAAAATGCAGCCTAAAGTGCTCAGAGCTATCCACAAAGAACAAGCTTTAGGAGTAGTGAATTGGGTGTGTCTGTGTTCTTTCTGCGTCCCACAGGAAATTCAAGCCCTGGAGCATATTAGCCGGGCGAACATGCTTTTAGCTTCCAATTTCTGCTCAGCCTATAGGGGAGCAGATAGCACCCCAAGACATAGCTGCCTTCAGAGAATGGGACGTTCCTGGGTCGTGAGGCACACATCCAAGGGTACGCTGTAGACTGGGCCCTCGCGGAGGGTCCGTCAGAGGAGAGCCCTGAAAGATGAGAAGGTGCCAGCCGTGAAAGGATCTGGGGAGAGAGCAGTGTGGGCAGAGGCAACAGCACGTGCAAAGATCTGGGGGTGGAACAGCACGGAAGCTGGGGTGGCTGCAGTGACGGCCCAGGGTGTGCAGGGACCCTGCGGGCCACTGGGAAGAGGGTGGACTTTTTTTTTTCCCTTGAACGTGATATGGAGCATGAGATCCACCCCACTTTACAAAGACGGTGAGCTGCTCCAGAAGCCCTGTCCGGGCCACACTGTGTGGCGGAAACTGCCTTTGATGAAGGGAGAAAGTGAAAACGTCAGGGCTGGGTTCTGCCTGGGTCACCAGACACCCTGGCCTCACCCTCCTCTGGGCTGGGGGTCAGTGGAGTAGGAGGAGGGCTCGGGTCACTGTCCGGCCATTGCGCAATAAGCAGCCTTGTGGCTCCCTCTGACTCATCACTAGGGTTTCGGATGGATCAAGTTACTGCCGGGGTGTGGGGTAAATGGGGGTGAGGAGGGCACGCACAGGCCCCTCACCTCTGCCCTGTAGGCATGGCCTCTTGCTGTGGCTGCTGTTACCCCCCAAATCTTTTCTCTTGCATCTTTCTCTGCCAAAACAGGCTTAATACAGCCATATGTAAGCGCTCAGGGTAACCAGCATTTTGTGAACACTTATTATGAGCCAGGCACTTGACACATGTTAACCTCATTTAAACCTTACAAAACCCGGTGTAGAGAAGGAAGCTGATCTCTGCTGTCAGGTCTGAGTTCCAGTCCTGGGCTGGCACTTAACTTGCTATGGGCAGCTGCTGTCCCTGCTCTGTCACTATTTCCTCTCCAATCTCACAAGACGGTGGCAGGAACTAGAAGTCACATAAATAGAATGCCCAGCCCCTTATCGGACTCCCAGAAGCTCCAGTCTCAGTGCTATGGAGAGGAGATGGATTTTAAATCGACTTCAGTATGAAAGAGAATGGGGACTTCCCTGAAGGCTCAGTGGTTAAGAATCCACCTTCCAATTCAGGGGACTGGGTTCCATCCCTGGCCAGGGAACTAAGATCCCACATGCTATGGAGCAAATGAACCCTTATGTCACAACTACTGAGCCTGCAGGCTTTGGAGACTGTGCACCGCAATAAAGAATCTGGGCTCAGGGAGGTGGGAGGGGGGATCGGGATGGGAAATACATGTAAATCCATGGCCGAGTCATTTCAATGTATGGCAAAAACCACTACAATATTGTAAAGTAATTAGCCTCCAACTAATAAAAATAAATGGAAAAGAAAAAGATTAAAAAAAAAAAAAGGAATCTGGGCTCAACATGAAGACCCAGTGCAGCCTTAAAAAAAAAAAAAAAAAAAAAGAGGGAGAGAGAATTATTGGTTCATATAACTGAAAAGGCAGGAGCGTCCAGCTTCAAGAATGGCCAGATGCAGGAATTCAGACAGTATCTCTACCTCTGGTCCTGTTTGCTTTTGTGTGGGTTCACTCTCCGGTCACCTCCCTCTTTCTGTTTTATTTATTTATTTACCTTTGGCTGTGATGGGCCTTCATTGTGCTGCAGGCCTTTTCTCTAGTTTCGGTGAGTGGGGGATACTCTGTGGCAGTGTGCAGGCTTCTCTGCAACGGCTTCTCTTGTTGCGGAGCTCGGGCCCTAGAGCACAGGCTCAATAGTTGCGGTGCATGAGCTTAGTTGCTCTGTGGCATGTGGCATCTTCCAGGGCCAGGGATCGAACCTGTGTCTCCTGCACTGGCAGGCAGATTCTTTACCACTGAGCCACCAGGGAAGCCCCTCCCTCCCTCCCTCCCTCCCTCTGTCTTTTTTTCTTTTGTCTGTACTTGTGGTGTGCTGCTTGCAGGATAGTTCCCTAACCAGGGCTTGAACCCAGGCTGTGACAGTGAGAGCAGGCATCCGAACCACTAGACCACCAGGGAAATCCCCAGGCCTCCTCTCTTCAAGTGCAGTGAGAGTGAAAGTCACTCAGCCGTCTCCGACTGCTTGCAACCCTATGGACTCTACAGTCCGTGGACTTCTCCAGGCCAGGATACTGGAGTGGGTAGCCTTTCCCTCCTCCAGGGGATCTTCCCAACCCAGGGATCGAACCCAGGTCTCCTGCATTGCAGGCGGATTCTTTACCGTCTGAGCCACCATGAAAGCCCAGAGGTCTGTGTTATCCTTCAGATCAGCTACCCAAGCAAAGACAGTGCTTCTCTTTCCCATGCTTCAAACAAAAATTCCAGACTTGTATCTCATTGGGCAAACTGGGTCACATGCCTACCCTCATCCAATCATGATGGTCAGAGCAGTGGCTCTTATGATGGGCCAAGGCTTTCAAGTTTAGGGGGAGACTTTGTAGGGTGAGTGAGCCATGAGACCAACTCAACCACAAACCAGGGGCTGAAGTTAGGAAATGAAGGGCAGTCGGTTGTCAACACCCCAGATGGGGGGCAGATACTTGGTAGGCAAAAAGGCCAGAAGTCCAAGAAAGTGCTCAAGACAACATGAACAAGAAGGACAAAAAGAGCAGTGGGGACTTGCCTGATGGCCCACTGGATAAGACATTGAGCTTCCAATGCAGGCGGCCTGGGTTTGATCCTTGGTCAGAGAACTAGATCCTACATGCTGCAAAGAAGCCCTGGTGCAGTCAAATAAATAAAAATAAATATTAAAAACAGAGCAGTGGCAGTCCCCAGTTCAGTTCAGTTGCTCAGTTGTGTCCGGCTCTTTGCGACCCCATGGACTGCAGCATGCCAGGCTTCCCTGTCCATCACCAACTCTTGGAACTTGCTCAAACTCATGTCCATCGAGTTGGTGATGCCATCCAACCCTCTCATCCTCTGTCATCCCCTTCTCCTCCTGCCTTCAAGCTTTCCCAGCATCAGGGTCTTTTCCAAGGAGTCAGTTCTTTGCATCAGGGGGCCAAAGTATTGGAGTTTCAGCTACAGCATCAGTCCTTCCAATGACTATTCAGGATTGATTTCCTTTAGGATGGACTGGTTGGATCTCCTTGCAGTCCAAGGGACTCTCAAGAGTCTTCTCCAACACCACAGTTCAAAAGCATCAATTCTTAGAAGTATGTGCTCATTTCCTCCTGCTAGAACTCCAAAATCACAACTCGCTGTTGAACAACCACTGAGAGGAGAATGTTGGATCCCACCAAACAAAGATACCCTATGTCCAAGGGCAAAGGAGAAGCCCCAGCAAGATGGTAGGAGGGGTGCAGTTGTGTTTAGACTCAAACCCCATACCCACCAGAGAAGCTCAGAGGGCTCAAACAAAACCTTGTGAGCACCAGGTCCCAGAGACCCCACAGAGACCGAGCCAGACCTGTGTTTGAGTCTTCTGTGGAATTACAGGTCAGCAGTGGCCTGCCGCAGGGGCAGGGGCTCTGGGTGCAGCAGACCTGGTCACACAGCGTGTGGCATAATTCCTCTTGGAGGAGGTCGCCATTAACCCCACCATAGAGCCACCGAGCAGACGACCCACAAACTGCAGAACAAAGAAATTCTTGCACTGTTAAGAAAGTTCTAGGACCCACAACATATTTCCCAACCTGGGGATCTGGCAAAAGGACTGAGAACTCCTAGAGAATTTGACTTTGGAGGTCAGTGGGATTTGACCACAGAGCTTACATAGGCCTAGGGAAACAGACTCTTGGAGGGCACAAACAAAACCTTGTGTGCACCAGGACCTAGGAGAAAGGAGCAGTGACCCCACAAGAGACTGACCCAGACTTGCCTGTGAGTGTCCAGGAGTCTCTAGCGGAGGTGTGAGTTGGCGGTGGCCTGCTGCAGGGTCAGGGGCACTGAGTGTGGCAGTATGTGCCCGGGACCTTCTGAAGGAGGTCGCCATTCTCTTCACTATCTCCACCATAGTTTGGTCTCAGGTCAAACAACAAGGAGGGAACATAGCCTGTTTTCAACAGAAAATTGGATTAAAGATTTACTGAGCATGGCCCCGCCCATCAGAAAAAGACCTAGTTTCGACCCCCACAGTCAGTCTCTCCCATCAGGAAGCTTCCATAAGCTTCTTATCCTTGTCAGAGGGCAGACAGAATGAAAATCACAGTCACAGAAAACTAATCAAACTGATCACATGGACCACAGCCTTGTCTAACTCAATGAAACTATGAGCCATGCCGTGTAGGGCCACCCAAGACGGATGGGTCATGGTGGAGAGTTTCTGACAAAATGTGGTCCACTGGAGAAGGGAACGGCAAACCACTTCAGTGTTTTTGCCTTGAGAACCCCATTAACAGTATGAAATGGCAGTTCCCAGAACATTCCAAATTAAAATGCGTATGTGTATGTATTTAATGTGGACATTTCATTAAACTGTTACCAGATGTAAATAAAAGCATGTTTGGAAAACGCTGGTGTCCCCCTATCATTTCCATCAGTGTCCCCTCCAGCCATCCCTCACCCTGGTAAAAAGTGTGCTTGTTATGAAATTACAGGTACCCCAAATTCCCCTGGCTGCCCCTCCTGATTTCTGCCCTGCCCATACCCTGAAATCCCTAGAGCCTCCTGAACATAAACTTTCGATATTGGTGGTTTTGGTCCCTCAGCTTGGGTAGGAACAACTAGATGTCAGAGTCCCCCCCTCCCTAGGTCTCTCTCCACCCCCAGGTCATTGGGGAGACTCTGCTCTCCCTTTCACTGCTGGGTCTGGGTGGGGTTTCTGGACCTGTCCTTTAGCACCTGATGAAAAAGCTGGACTTTCTTGAGTAAAACTGGACTGGAGAAATTCACAGAGAGAAGGCTGAAGCTCTGTAGTTCCAGTTTTCCGAGCTTAAGGATACAGAGAATAGGAGCTGGAGAGGGAATAGGAATGGGGAAAGAAAGGTGTTAAGGATGACATTGGGATTTTGAGCTGGGTACTGATCACACCCCCCAAACCATGGTGGCCACAGGAGCCTCCTTTCCTAATATCGTTCTCCTCTAACTGAAAGTGGCTCAGCCGTGTCCAACTCTTTGTACTCCATGGACTGTATAGTCCAGGGAATTCTCTAGGCCAGAATACTGGAGTGGGTAGCCTTTCCTTCCTCCAAGGGATCTTCCCAATCCAGGGATCGAACCCAGGTCTCCCGCTTTGCAGGCGGATTCTTTACCAGCTGAGCCACAAGGGAAGCCCACTCTCCTCTTTACCCATTACTGGTTTTATTTTCCACATCACATTTCTCTCCATCTGAAAAGTTTTGGGGTCATTTATTGGTGGGTTCTATTCCCCTCTCCTCGACTGTGCACCCTATGAGGGCAGGGACCACGTCTTCTTGCTCATGCCGTTTCCCCAATATGCTTGGCATACATAGGCGTTCAATAACTGAATGAATGCATGCATGGATGAGCAAAGCCCTGAACTGGTGTCTGAGCTGAACTGGTCCGAGCCGAGGCTCAGCCTCGAGAGCTACCTGTCCTTGCAGTAGGTGCTTGTTCCAACCTGGTGACCTGGAAAGATCGGCCTCGAGGAGTCACTCTCTTGGGGGCTCCAGTTCCCCAGTCCGCTCCCGGACCATGGCCAACAGCCAGACAGCCGCTGTCCAGCGGGCCAGGAGACGGCTCACTGCGCCTGCGCCGAAGTCCTCCCCCTCCCTCTCCCACCTCCCCTTCTGGCCTCTGAGCTTGCCGCCGAAGCGCGCGCATGCGCCATCGCCCCCGCGTCGCGCGCCTCACCTGTGCGCACGCGCCGCTCTCACGCCCGCCGACGCGCCTGCGCACTGCCCGCCGCCCGCGGGTCTGGTCGGCGCTTGCGTGGTGGCACAGGGGAGTGGGGGGGCGAGGAGGTGGAGGAGGAGGAGGAGGAGGAGGAGGCGGCGGCGAGAAGATGGCGACTTCGAACAATCCGCGGAAATTCAGCGAGAAGATCGCGCTGCACAACCAGAAGCAAGCGGAGGAGACAGCGGCTTTCGAGGAGGTCATGAAGGACCTGAGCCTGACGCGGGCCGCGCGGGTAAGGGGGCTTCCCTCGCCGACCCCTCTGGGCCGGAGAGGGAGGGAGGGGGCGCGTGTCCCGCGCGTGCACGGGGCGGGGGGCGCGCGGCGGGGGCGGGGCGCGCGGCGGGGGCGGGGCTTGGCACGGCCCTAGGAGACAGGTGTCCCCACGCCCCGGGCGTCGTGGGCGGGGACAGGTGCCCCCACATCATCGATACCTGAAGGGGTACAGGTGTCTCTCCATCACTGCTACCTGAAGTGGGGGACAGGTGTCACTACATCACGGTTACCTGTATGAGCAGGAGCCTCTGCATCATTACTCGCTGGAGGGAACAGGTGCGACTACATCATTGTTACCTGCGGGGGGGAAGGTGTCCCCACATTGCTACCTGATAGGTGCTTTTATATCACTGCTCCCTAGGGGAGTGATACTGAGGTGCTTGAACTGGGTGCTGCTTGTGAGCATCACTGTTGCCTGGGAAGGTGGGATAGGTGCTCCTGTATCATTGGTGCCTGAAGGGGACAGCTGCCGCCTCACCCTTGCTACCTGAAAGGACAGGTGTCTCTACATCACTGTCATCTGTGCACTTACTCCCTGAGTGCTGGGGGAAGGACAGGTCCCCCTACTTGCAGACCTGAGGTGAGATAGGTGTTTCTCGCTTTTGGATATCTGAGGGGAAGGTCTGGCGCCTCCCTTGTGGGGACCTGAGTGGGGTCAGGAAGGCAGATTGGGCTCAGTCTTGGAGCTTGGAGTGGCAACAGCTGCCCCTTCCCCATGTAGCCCATATGGTGGGGACCAGGTGTTGTTCCTCCCACAAGGACACGGGACAGCTGGCCTCAGATGGCCCCTGGCCCCTCAGGACCAGAGTGGAGGGACAGTTCTTCCTCAGATGGCTGGGTGCATATGGTGTGCAGGGGCAGGCCAGATGACCTGCCAACCTCACCTGGCTGTAGGCCTGGAGCAGGGGCTTGGTCATGGCTGGGTTTGGGGACCTGGCTCTCCTGGGCCCCAGCTCTCTGGCGACCGCCATGAAATGCCAGACTGCTTGGGTCTCGGTGTCCTCCTTTGTGGAATGTGTCTTGCAAGCCCTTCCTCGTGGTTGAGGGAGGGGAGCGTGCTTTGCGCAGGTGGCAGTAAATCTCTGCTTTGATCCTGCGGAGGGATGGGACCTCCGTGCTGCACCCTGAGGCCTTGGGGAGGGGTTGAGTGGGAGCTGCAGACACCTGCTTCGCTGGGTTCTGGATTTGGCATCTGAGCTGACTGTCCTTGGGCTTCCCCGGTGGCTCAGGTGGTAAAGAATCCACCTGCAATACAGGAGACCTGGGTTTGATTCCTGGATTGGGAAGATCCCCTGAAGGGAATGGCTATCCACTCCAGTATTCTTGCCTGGAGAGTCTCATGGACTGAGGAGCCTGGCAGGCTACAGTCCATGGGGTTAGAAAGAGTTGCACCTGGCTGAGCAACTAACATTTGACTCTCCTAGGTAGACCCACTGTACCTTTGTGATGTGAGCCTCAGTCTCTGATTCCTCGGGTGGGATTTTGGGGTGATGTTATTTTTTTAATAACTTGCTTGTTTCTCTCTGAGATCATGACCTTAAGACTTGAATGTGTATCTTCATTTCCATGCATTTGTTCAGCACATATCAACTGGGTGCTCATTGTCGGGGCAGGTCCTGCCTGTCCCTGCTCCAGGATGTGACTGGTGAATGAATGAATGACAGTGTGCAACCTGAGTGTCCTTCATACGTCAAGATTTCTAAGGACACGCGCGTCCACTTCATCTTGTCTCCAGCATGAAGCATGTCCTAGCATGCAATAGGTGTCTAGTGTATGTGGTATGACAGGAAGAAGGGGTCACACTGATTTGTGGCAGTCTTCATGATTGGAGGTCTGGTTTCAGCTTTAAGGTTGGAAATGAATTATTGTTGTTGGAAACATTTCTTTAAAATGACAGCTTTTTAAAGATATAGTTTGTATACCATATAATTCACTTATTCAAAGTGTATAGTTCAGTGGTTTTTAGTATATTTACAGAGTTGTGCCATCATCACCGCTGTCTAATTCCAGAACATTGTCATCACTCCCATAAGAAGCTCCTCACCCATTAGCAATCACTTTTCACTTGCTGCTCCCCCAGCCCCCTGGCAGCCACCAGCTTTTCTGTTTTTGCGGATTTACCTGTTCTGGACGTTTCATATAAATGGAATCATACAAGATGTGGCCTTTTGTGTCTGCTTTCTTTCACTCAGGGTAGTGTTTTCGAGGTTCATCCGGATTTTAGCATGTATCAGGAAACTTCTTTCCTTTTTATGTGCTAAGTCGTTTCAGTTGTGTCTGACTCTTTGCCACCCCGTGGACCATAGCCCGCCAGGCTCCTGTGTCCATGGGATTCTCTAGGCAATACTGGAGTGGGTTGCCATATCCTCCTGTTTCTTTTTTATGGCTGAGTAATATTCCTGGGTGTGGATGGACCACATTTCTTTATCCATTTATTGGCTGATGGACTTAGAGATTCTAAAATGTAAGTTTACTTATTGTGGCTGAGCCGGGGGTTCGTCGGGGCCCGAGGGCTCTCCAGTTGTGGTGTGTGGACTTAGTTGCCCCATGGCACGTGGGACCTTAGTTCTCTGACCAGGAATTGAGCTCGCAGCCCCTGTATTGGAAGGTGAATTCTTAACCCCTGGACCATCCGGAAAGTCCCTAGAAAAGCTTTTTTAAGGTTTGCAAACAGCAGTTCCCTTGACGCCCGGTAACCATTTCCCATCTCTGTTGCCTTCCTTTACACTGGAAGTTGGGGAGGTGGGGTGGGCTTGGGCCCTGGGCAGAGGTGAGCTTATGCTAGATCGTTACAGAGCGGTGCTCTCTGTTGGGGGTAGTTCTGTCCTAGGGGACGCTGGGCAGCGACATTGCCGGTTGCCTCCCCTGGGCAACGAGCTGCTACCGGCATCTAGTATGTAGAGAGCAGGGGTGCCGCTCAGCACCCCACAACGCACAGATGGTGATCTGGCCCTAGCTGTCAGCAGCGCCAAGGCCGAGAAGCCTTTGGTTTGGAGGAAACGCTGTGTGGGCAGGGGGCTGCGAGCTTTGTACCCGGGCAGATAGTTCAAAACGCGGTGCCCACTGTGGGTGGGCCTTTGCCCGCACCTGCGACCTGGCTGGGCGAGCGCGTTCTGCACCCGTTCCCGTGACGGCCTGTGGCGTGGGGTACAGCTTCAGCGCGTGGCGCAGGTGAGCAAGCCTGCTTGGTGCAGGGTCTCCTCCCGCCCACCCTCCGTGGCCGCAGCCTGCCGTGCTGCCTGCACCTGCAAGCGGGTGGGGCGAGGCACAGTTGGTACCTCCTCTTCTCGTGGAGTTCCTCCGGTCAGCTCGTCCGCTCCTGGAGCGAGCGGCGCCCCTTGTGTTCACATTGGTCTGCTCAGTCTTCCGTGGTGATGGGTGTGCCCACCGAGCCTCCTCCGGTGAGCGGTGTTGAGCCTGAGGCGTTCATCTGTGCTGTCACGTTACCTAGGGGCAGGGACCCCGAGGGCTAGGTCGGGTCGGGGGATGGGGTGTGATGTCTGCTTGCGAGTAGCAGGGTAGAGGGGTGGGTGCATGAACCTTCCTTTCTCATCCTTGGACTTGGGCAGCCTGATGTGCCGGGAGGGCTGTGACACTCTGCTGTGTGACTTGGGTTGGGTTTCCTAACCTCTCTGGGCCCCAGAATCCTGATCTGTGCTTACTCCACAAAATGACATTTTTATTTGCCCAGCATATCCCAGAGACAGTGTTAGGTACTAGGGTGGTTGCTGTTCAGTAGCTCAGTCATGTCCAACTCTCTGCGACCCCAAGGACTGCAGCACACCAGGCTTCCTTGTCCTTCACTATCTCCACTATCTTCACTCGTGTCCGTTGAGCCGGTGATGCCATCCAACCATCTCATCCTCTGTCGCCCCCTTCTCTTCCTGCTTTCAGTCTTTCCCAGCATCAGGGTCTTTTCCAGTGAGTCAACTCTTTGTATCACGTGGCCAAAATATTGGAGTTTCAGCTTCAACATCAGTCCTTCCAGTGAATATTCAGGGTTGATTTCTTTTAGGATTGACTGGTATGATCTCCTTGCTGTCCATGGGACTCTCAAGAGTCTTCCCCAGCACCACAGTGGAGCCAGCAGCATATTGAGGCATGTGAGGACCATGTTCTTGGAGAGGCAGCATGGTTTTAGCATGGGACAGGAGAGAATTGCTCCAAATAAACAAGGCAGATGCTCTCAGAGAGAAGCAAATCCATGTGCTAGGAATGGCTAGGGTGGGAGGCTGACGCTTGGACGGTGAGACAGAGCCCCCCATGCCAGGAGGGTTGTCCCTTGTGAGGGAGGCAGGTGCAGAGACCACAAGGTGAGAAGGGCTTGGCAAGGTTGAAGCTGGCATGTTGAGAGAGAGGAGAGATGAAGCTGGCTCCTGAGGGAGGAGCCCTGGGAAGATTTGTGATGGTCAGTGGGCTGGTCCTTTGCTTGTTTTTGTAGCAGCTTTATTGAGATATCATCCCCAATACATTCTGGCCAGTCATTGAAGCTGTACCATCCAGGGGTTCTTAGCGTATACACAGAGTTGTGTAACCATCACCTGTCGACTTTAGAACATTTTCATCAGCCCAGAGAGAAACCCCGTCCCTGGGACTTCGCTGGCTTTCCATTGGTTGGGACTCCACACTTCCAATGCGGGGGGCATGGGTTCAGTTCCCGGTCAGGAAACTAGGATCCCACATGCTGCTTGGCACAGCTGAAAAATGAAAATAACAATGAGAATAATAAAATATTTAAAAAGAAATAAAAAAGAAACCTCCGTCCCCATTAGCAGTCACTCCCCAAGCCCCCGGCACCCACCAATCTGTTCTCCATCCCTGTGGGTCTGCATGTTCTGGACATGTCATAGAAATGGAATCACGCAAGATGTGGCCTTTTATGTCTGACGTCTCAGACATAAACTCAGTATGTTTCTGATGTTCATCCATGTTGTAGAGTGTATCAGTCCTTTCCCTTTTAAAAAATAGTGGTAAAACAGACAAAACATACATTTACCATCTTAACCATCATGAGCAATTCGGTGGTGGTACGTACTTTCTCCACCATCTGTTGCTTTATTACTCTTTTTAAAAAAATGATCTATTTCTGGCTGCACTGGGTCCTCATTGCGGTGTGTGGCTTCTTGCTGTGGTGGTTTCTCTTGTTTTGGAGCCTGGGCTCTAGGCTCGGGGCTTCAGTAGTTGTGCTACATGGGCCTAGCTGCTCTGCAGCACGTGGGACCTTCCGCGACCAGGGATCCAGACCCGTGTGCCCTGCATTGGCGGGTGAATTCTTTCCCACTGGACCACCGGGGAAGCCCCGCTTCATTCCTCTTTCAGGCGAGTGATACTCCATCATGTGGAGACACCATGATTTGTTCCTCCGTTCATTCATTGGTGGACACGGGTGGTTTCCACCTTCTGGCCTTTGTGAGTAGCGCCACCATGGGGTTCCTGTCCAATCACCTGTATAGACGTAGGTCTTCCTTTCCCTTGGGTGTCCGTGCCACGGAGTAGAGCTGCTTGGTCAAGCGGTAACTCTCCATTTGATCATTTAAGGCTGCTCCGTGTCTTACAAAGATGGCCAAGAACTGAATGGGCAGGAGGGGTGAGAAGGGAAGCAGGCAGATGGTGAGAGGCCGCTGTCAGCCTCGGGTTGGAGAGTGGAGAAGGTGGCCGTGGCAGTGACCCAGAACAGTGGGTACTGGTGATATTTTGGCAGCAGAGGTGACTGAATGTGTGGGTGGATCGGATGTGGGAGGTGCGGGCAAGGGATGCGGGCGAGTCGCCCAGTTGCCAGCGGCCCAGGACACAGGAGGCTCTGCCTGTGACCGATCACTGAACATCCCGGGGAGCAGCACCTGGGCCAGAGAAAGCCTGCCTGCAAAGCGGTCCACAGGGACCCGGCTGGGCTGCTGGCTCTAGCTGTGCGGAAGGCGGGCGTTCTCCGGGTCCTACCCTGTGACGGGGGTGGCTCTGCAGAGGCTGTTGGGAAACCAGGCCCCTGGGCCGCAGCCACTGCGCGGTGGTGTCTTGGGTTAGCTGAGCGTAGAGGCCGCCCCCAGTCCTGGCCTCCGTCCTGGCTCTGGCACTGTTTGCCTCTGTGCCGGCTGCTTCGAGTGTCTGGTGCCATCTGCAGCCTTGACACTCACACGCATGCACGCAGGCCCCGCCGAGCTGCTCTGTGGAGAGGAGGGGATGCACCGGCGCCCGCCTCCACAAGGCCCTGGCAGTCTCCTTGCTCTCCAGCTTGTGAGCTGCCTGCCCAGTAGGGGGTGGAATGGGGGCCCTGAAGAAGATAGGCCCATCCTGCCCTCCAGAGCGCGTGAAGTGAAGTGTGCCACTCAGTCACTCACATCAGTCGCTGATAATCTGAGTATCAGGATGCGTGCTTAGTCGCTCAGTCGTGTCCGACTCTTTGCGACCCCGTGGACTGTAGCCTGCCAGGCTCCTGTGTCCATGGGATTCTCCAGGCAAGAATACTGGAGTCGGTTGCCATGCCCTCCTCCATGGGATCGTCCTGACCGGGGATGGAACCCATGTCTCCTGCATTGCAGGAGGATTCTTTACTGTCTGAGCCACCAGCAGAGCCCAATAACCTGTGAATGTGACCGATTTCTGAAAAAAGTCTCTGCAGATACGTGTAGGTTAAGATCTTTAGATGAGCTTGTCCTGAATTTAGGGTGATCGGATGACTGGCACCCTCACGAAAAGAGGAGAGAACACACCCACTTGGGAGAGGCCGTGCATGCTGGAGGCAGAGATTGGAGTGTTGTGGCCGTGAGCCAAGGATGCGTGGAGCCCCCAGAAGCTGAAAGAGGCAAGACAGGATCCTCCAGAGGGATTGTGGCCCTGCTGACACCTCGATTCTGGGTGTCTGGCCTCCAGAACTGTGTAAAAATAAATTCCTCTTGTTTTATGTCCCTGCTTCCCCCCATTGGCAGTCATTTATGATGGCAGCCCCGGGACACTGGCCCCTGGGCTGCAGAGTCCCAGTCCCTTGTGGAAGCCGCCTTGAGGCAGTGGGCCTTAGGGGTCACCTGCAAACGTGCACACTTGTCTTTCTCTGGTAGCTCACTCCAGTCATGTTTTCCGCAAGGCCTCAAGTGGACCCGTCGTTTCACGCATTGTCAGGAACTGGGGCCTCTCACTCTGAACTGGGCCTGGTGGTGACGGTCGATAGGCTGGAGAGACAACAGCAGGAGTATGCGCCCTAGGGCAGGAGGGGGTGTCGAATGGCGTGTGGGATCTTAGTTCCCTGACCAGGCATTGAACCCATGCCCTCTGCATTGGAAGAGTGGAGTCTTAACCACTGGACAGTCAGGGAAGTCCCAGGAGAGGGCATCTCGTTGTCAAGGAGCCGCCCAAGAGTGCAGTCAGAGTGTGGTAGGGGATGGGAATTCCCTGGCAGTTCAGTGGTTAAGACTCTGAGCTTTCACTGCCAAGGGCCTGGGTTCAATCCCTGGTTGGGGAACGCTGGTTGCCCAGCGTAGCCAAAAAAAAAAAAAAAAATTTAGAGTGTGGCACGGGTGGAGGATGAAGATTTTGGGTGGGTGGGGTGGAGGATGAAGATTTTGGGTGGGTGGGTCAAGTTTGCTCTTTGCAGTCCTGTTTCCTGCTCCTCGCCGGGCACCCAGTGGTTTTTGCTCAACCCCCCTGCCCCCCTGCCAGCCCGCAGAGAAGAGGTGTCTTCTTTGCTGTGGGCCAGTGGGGTAGCTGAGGCCCAGAGCTGCATCCCAGTGGGGAAGAGACAGGACTGGTGTTCAGCCCTGGGATGAGCATGTACGACATGTCTGAAACAAGGAATTAACACAAACTAGAACCTTCTGTCACTCACAAGAGTTTACTTGGCCCCACTTGGGCCATGGTTTCTCTGAAAGATGACTCAGTTTCTCCAGTCACACCCACATTTCTCTTTTGACTTGGACCCTGGAATCCATATTTCCTGCCATTAATTGTCCTTGTCTTGGAGGCAGCAGCCTTGGGGCACCATCACATACACCTTTGTGCAAGGCCCGCGGCTCTTCTCCCCGTGAAAGCCACAGCCCAGATCAGGCTGGTTGCCAAAGTCTCTGTGGCTGACACGGGACATGCTTCTAGATAAATTTGTCCAGTTGTCATTTGGAAGGAGGCTGTCTTTGGGGAGCCCTGGTTCTGCTCTGAGCTTTCCACTCATGCATCCTCAGGGCTACCACCTAATGAATCAATAAGCCCTTGCCTTCTTTTTTAACATATATATTTTTATTTAATTAGTTGGCTCTGCCGGGTCTTAGCTGTGGCGCTTGGGATCCGCAGTCTTTGTTGCAGCACGTGGGGTCTTTAATTGTGGCGTGTGAACTCTTGGTTGTGGCATGTGGGATCTAGTTCCCTGACCAGGAATCGAAGTCAGGCCCCCTGCACTGGGAGTTTGGAGTCTTAGCTAGGGGACCACCAGGGAAGTCCCTGAGTGACCTTTAAAAAAAAAAATCCTGAAAAAAAATCGAGGTGAAATTCACATAAAATGGACCACTTCAGTGTGCATTGCGGTGGCATTTAGGACATTGACAGGGTTGCGCAGCCATCACCTCTTTGTAGTTCCAGAACATTCCCGTCACCCCAGAAGGAAATCCCGTCTCCATGAGCAGTCACTTCCCCTCCTCCCCTCCCCCAGCCCCTAGGAACCACTAATCTGCCTTCTGTCTCTGTGGATTGGCCTTCTGGACATTTCATGTAAATGAGTCCTTAGAGCATGTGGCTTTTTCTGTCTGGCTTCTTTCGCTCAGCCTGATGATTTTGAGGTTTATCCACATTGTAGCTTGTGTCAGAGGGTCATTCCTTTCTGTGGTCAGATGATATTCAGCCATGTGGACGGACCACCTTTAGTTTATCATCTGTCACCTGTTAATGGGTGTGTGGACTGTTTCACTTTCTCACTGTCACGGATGGCACTGCTGTGAACGTGTGTGTGTGTGTGTGTAGGTGTTTGCACAAGCCCCGGTTTCTACCTTGTGGGCGTACGCCTGGAAGTGGGATTGCCTGGTTTATTGATTCACTGGGTGGTAGCCGATGGTCAGGGTGTGTAGTGCTAGGAGGACCCATGTGCTGGGGGTACTCCAGGAATGCTTCCTGGACCTGCAGTAGGTGTGGAAACAGACATGTCTGCGGCTGGGTGAGGGTCAGGCATGGGAGCCCAGGGCCTAGTTCCAAGGCCACCTTCTTCTCATTTCCTTGACTGGGACCCACTGTTAGAAATGTGTGTTTCGTACCAGCAGCCACTAACAAACATACAATTGACACAGTTTTCTCCAAGGAGCCCAGCCCTCCCTGTGTGTATGGAAAATTAATATAATTGGTTCCTTTCTGTTTATTATAAAATGCCAGCAGGGACCCACTAAATTGATTTAATAACCTGTTAATCCAGGGTTCGACAAGCTATGCCTGTTTTTTGTAAAGAAAGTTTTATTAGAACATGGCCACGCCCATTCATTTGTGCCTTGTTTGCGGCAGTAGAATCATTGCAGCGGAGACCTGTTGACCTGAGGAGGTGCAGATAGCTCCCGTGTGTCCCTTCACAGGAGTTTCTCAGCCCTGGGCCAGTGAGTCTCACCCACAGTGTGAGCCCCGCTGACCTAGAGCAACAAGGAAGGTTGAGAAGGCGGCGGGCACTGGTTCTGCCACTCATGGGGGTTGCTGAACCACCCTAGAGCTAAAGGATGCAGATTGCTGGGCTCCCCCAAGATTCTGTTTCTGCAGGTTCTGGTGGGACCCCGAGTTCTGAGTGGGGAATCTGAGGACTGTGCCATGCAGGCCTTGCCGGGAGGCCCAGGCAGCGGGGTCCCCAGGGTTTTGCCAGGCCGGGGGAGACGGTTGGCCCCGTTGGATGGGTGAGCGGGCCGTCTGGCCCTCGGTGAGTGGTGTGGTGGTCACTGTTGGTCCATGCGGCCAGGGCGGGTTGTGCTGTCACTTCCTTAAGGCTGGCCTGGGCGCACGGTGTCAGGTGCCTCTTCTTGACACGGGGGGCCTTCTGGTCCTGGTTGGGGTTACTGGGCTTGCTCAGGTTGCTCCGGGTCCGAGCAGGCCCACTGTGGATGTCACGGAAGGCTGTGTGCTGGCTGTCCTCTGCCATTCTTGGCACTGGGAGCATCCCGGTTTCAGCTCGGTGGGATGGTCTCCCTTCCGTGCTGTCCCATGCGAGGGTCAGGATGCAGAGTCCTTGGTGTTGGGCATTTCTTTTTAAACAGGGACCTTTCGGAAAATGTCATGTGCATGTCAGGGGTGGGGTCTGGCCTGGGGAGAGACTGGCCTGACCGCAGTGGTGTGTGTGTTAGTCGCTCAGTCGTGTCCCAACTCTTGACGACCCCGTGGACTGCAGCCCGCCAGGCTCCTCTTTCCATGGGATTCTCCAGGCAAGAATACTGGAGTGGGGAGCCATTTCCTTCTCCAGGGGATCTTCCCGACCCAGGGATGGAACCTGGGTCTCCTGCATGGCAGGCAGATCCTTTACCGTCTGAGCCTCCAGGAGAGCCCAGTGGGAGCTCCGTGGTGGGAGGCATCTGAAGCGGGTCCTGCAGGGTGCGCACCCTGGCCGGTTCTGCCCTGGGGGCTTTTGGTCACATCTGGGGACGTTTCGGGTCGTCAGGGCTTGGGGCAAGGTGTGCAGCTGGCACGGGGTGGGTGGAGGCCGGGCTTGCCGCTCCGCACAGGGCAGCACCCACGAGGCCCCTGCCGTCGGCGGTGCTCAGGCGGAGAAGCCTGCTCCTGTGTCCCTGCATGCCAGGGCTGTGCGGGTGCGAAGGGGCTGGTGGCACTCCCCGGTTCCCCGAGGTGTACACCTCAAACCTGGCACCCTGACGACACCCTCGGCGTCCGATGGCCTCCTCCTGGGTTTACAGAGCGGCTCAGCGCGCGAAGGTCACAGAGCACTGGAGACGGGAGAGCTGGGATTTGACCCCAGTCGGACAGACCCAGGCCCCAGATGTTTTCTTTTTTTTTTTTTGGCCACACCATGCAGCATGTGGGATCCTAGTTCCCCGACCAGGAATCGAACTTATCCTCCCCACCCCCCCGCAACATTGGAAGCACAGTTCCAACCCCTGGACTGCCAGGAAAGTCCCCCCACCCCCTTACATGTTTTCTCCTGTCTCATGTGGCTCCGGGTGTTGACCTACTGGTCAGGGCAGGGCAGAACCTTCCAGGCTGCTGGAACCCTGTGTGTGGAGGGGACGGGTGAGGACTCTGCACGGGCCGAGGGCCTGGGCGGAAGGCAGGGCCGGGGTGGGGGGAAGAGGACCCCAGGCCAGGCCCTGTGTGTGGGCTGTGGAGTGTTACGGGAGTTTCCAGCAGGATGGCGACGTGAGTGACATGAAGGTGTGGGAGTGTTGGGGCCAGACTTGCTGGAGCCCAGATGCAAATGCCCGGCGACTTGTCGCGGTCCCTCCGAGACAGAGCCCGTGGCTTCCCCTGGTGCACAGAGGAGGAGCCAGGGCCTGACAGGGCACTGGGCGGTTTGCTGGGTGTGGAGGTGCTGGGATGGACCCTGTGTCTGAATCCTGGGCTCACATTTTTCTTAAGGCAGCCACTGAAGACCCTTGTCCAAGGCTGAGCTTTGAGTCATATCCATCTGTTGAGGACCGTGGAGGTCTCTCCTGGTTTTTTGCAAGTCAGGGGTTCATTGTGTTCCCGAGGAGGAAGCCCCAGCTATACTTGATTTCCATCTGGCAAATAATAAATATTGACTCTGAATCCCTGGCCCGGAGGCTCGCAGTGGCTCCCTGCGCCTGCCCCGCTGTCTGTCTCGGGCCCCTGCAGCAGGGAGGGGCTGCAGCACCTTGGGCTTGGTCATGGTGAGGACAGAGGGATGGCCAGTTTGGGGCAGTCCAGAGGAAATAGTGGGGGCTTCCGTCTGTGGCTCAGCAGTAGAGAATCTGCCGGCAGTTCAGGAGATGCAGGCTTGATCCCTGGGTTGGGAAGACCCCCTAAAGAAGGGAATGGGAACCCACTCCAGTACTCTTGCCTGGGAAATCCCATGGACAGAGGAGCCTGGCAGAGCTACAGCCCGTGGGGTTGCAGAGAGTAGGACATGACTTAGTGACTAAATGACAACAAAAGAGGTAGTGATGACAGGGTTTGTTCAGAGGTAAGCAGCAAGGAGAGGGAGGTGGGGCCTCTCCAGCTGTGATGGGGAACCGGGGAGAAAGGGGCGGGCATGGGTGAGTCTCACCTCACCTTGGAGCTCGTTGGATGGGTTTGCCCCACGTTTCTGGCTGGAGTGTCTCTGAGCCCCTCTCCTCACCTCCCTCCCTCCGCCACATCCAGCCCTATCCCAGAACAGAGGGTCTGCCCTTCCCCAGCCAGGTGTGGCTCTGGGGCTGCTGGCCGGCCGGGGGTCCAGGTGTGCAAACAAGGAAGCCGCTGCGTGCCTCGTGGGCCAAGGATTCAGAGTCAATATTTGTTATTTGCCAGATGGAAATGAAGCGTAGCCAGGGCTTCCTCCTCAGGGCTCTCAGCCGGGCACGGAGGAGAGAAAATGCCTGGGACAGCGGTGGCGAGGGTGCGGTGTGGGTCGTCTGTAGAACCTGGGAGCCTGCCCAGGGCCATGCTGCTGGGTGTCTTCCTGCTTCCTCGCGGGTGAGTTTAGGGGAGTCTCTGGGGGCCACGGTGCTGTCTGCCTCACCGGATCGCGGTGAGGCTGAGATGGGTTAACCCGTGGAGCGTGTCCGGAATGGGACTTGCACGTAGGCGCTCACTGAGGCTTGCCGTCGCCGAGATTTCGGAGGCATGTGCGGGGGGAACGCATGGCAGCACTCAGCCGGCACTGGGTGGTCTGAGGACAGGCTTGGCTCGTGCTCAGCAGGTACACAGTGTGCCCAGCAGGTGCCCCGCAGGCGGTGGTGGACATCTGATGGGCATATAGCAGGCGCTCGGCAGGCGCCCAGGGTGTGCCCAGCAGGTGCCCCGCAGGCGGTGGTGGACGTCTGATGGGCATATAGCAGGCGCTCGGCAGGCGCCCAGGGTGTGCCCAGCAGGTGCCCCGCAGCCACTTGGCAGCAGGCAGACAGACTCAGCCGGCCCCTAGTGGGGATTTCACAGGCCCTGCGCAGACACTGGACTGTGACCTCCCTGAGCGCAGGCCTAGCCCGAGTTCACTCTGGAATCTTCTTCGTGCAGGTGTCCTTTGAAAGGGCTAGCTTCCCACCACACCATCCGACTTCTCCCCTTAAGTTGTGGGAATGTGGCGTGAGGTCCTGTTTCCCCCGGGGAATGTCTGTGTGCCAAGGTTGAGGGGGCCACGGAGCCAGGCGGGTAGTGAGGTCTTCGCGGAGCTCCAGTGTTTCTGAACAGTTTTAGGGAGAAACCTGGAGTTTGTGTTGACCGTGTACGATGTGTTAGGGGTGGACTGGCAGACCCCCGCTGGAGGGAGGCCCTGGGGCAGTATGGTGCCTGTTTGACCCTGGGTGGGGGGCGCGTGGGATGCACTGGGCCCCCCAGGGAGGTCTCCATGCGGAGGCCAGGGCTTGGACTGGAAAGCCGATTCATTTAGTCAGTATTCAGTGAGCACCGACTTAGTACGGGGCCCTGGGGATACCCGACAGAACAAGTCACCTGGAATCCTGCCCCAGGGAGAAACCGTGCCAGCAGCTAGCTGGTCCCCGCCCTGAGGTTACGGCCGTGTGAGGGAAATGGGCTGGGAGTGGGGGGCCCTTTGGGGGAGGTGGCATTCAGGCTGAGCCACGGGGCACAGGAGTGCACCGTGGAGGTGGGGGGAGGTGTGTGAGGCCTGTGGTCAGGGAGCGTCCGGCCCAGCTGCGGGTGGTGGGTCATGAGCCCCCGTGACGGGTCAGAGTCTGGTGGTGGGGCCCTCCAGGAAGGCGGCGAGCGGGGCGGTGACATGTGATGTAGCTTTAGCCAAGACCCCTGCAGCCCCCATATGGGGACAGGCCTGAGGAGAGTGAGGGCAGGGGCTGCAGGGACCTGGGAGGGGCTCCTTCCAGACCGGGACTTGCTGACTTGGCAGAAGTTCTTTCACCCAAGAGTCAGGAAGCTGATTCCCAAGGAGGCTGACGGGGGAGGTTTATGTGAAATAGCTTTCACTTCATGTTCTGGTGGCCCCCGGTAATGAGGAAAGGCACTTCCACAACAGATAAGAGACTTGAGTCCTAATTTCATATGTGAAATTCCTTCTTCTCTGTTGGGCGGTTCCATGGTGACAGCCCAGAGTTCACAAGGGTTTCCTCCCAAAGCCGGGGCCTCGCCTCCTCTCCAGAGGGCTGAGTCTCTGCTGTGGACAGACCTTTTCCCTCGACAGCTGGGGAGCATTTGAGCCTCATCCCTGGATCCAGCTGGGAGCTCGGTGGTCTCCCCGAGCCTCCCTGCTCCTGCGAGGGTGCTCACCCAGGGAGAAGCTCCAGGAGAGTTTTTGCAGACCGCCCTGCCTGGCCAGCTGGGCTTGCAGGGATCCACTCTGTCCTGTTTTTTGATTTTTTAAATAAAAAAAGAAATTGTTTATATATCAAAACTTTGATGAGAATTGAAAACAGAAAACCCTGAGCACTTTGTTTGCCTCTGTGCATCCGACGCCACTCACCTGGGCGCAGAGGGTGGTTGGGCACGTGCCAGCTGGTCCTTCGCCCGGAAATCTCAGGGAGGAAGTGTCGGCCTAGCCAGGCAGAGTGCCCAGGGCTGGCTCTGCAGGGCTGGCCAGTCCTCGGGCTGGGGACACGGGGAGGCGGAGCATGCCCCGCCAAGACCGAGAGCCGTCCGCCCCTCCAGAGCCTCTGAGGGGCCGCTGGCTCCTGGTCCAGCTGACTGAAGAGCCTCTCCCACTTCAGAGGTCACATTCAGTGTTTCTCACGTGACTTGGAGAGACAAAAACTTGGGCGGCCCTCCTCTGTGGGTCCTTTTGTACCCGGGAGCCCTGTGCTGTTTTGACCCCTTCTGTCGTCCCAGGCAGGAGGGCTTCGATGGCTCTAGTTAGGATGGGAACAGCTCATTACATCATCACAGACTCAGTGCACAGCCTCCAGAGAGATTTGTGGGCCCAGTGGCCTCAGTGCCGGGGAGATGCTCATTTCATCCCTGTAGGCTCAGCGCATGCAGAGGAAGGAGCCCTCAGGGTCAGTAACAGGGGCCTGTGGGGATGGAGGGGGTCACTTGTGCCCAAGAGCCCATATTCTGGCAAGCCTCCTCCCCTTCCCCATGCAAGGCGAAAGTGGCTTTTCTTGTGGCTCAAAGCCCCGCCTCTGCTGGCTTCCCCCAGACGACGCCTCCTCTTGTGCCTCAGTTTCCCTCGTGTCGAGTTGTACAGGTTAGATGACCTGCCCACCCAAAGCACTCAGCCTCATGCCTGATGGGCACCAGGGTGACCCGGGGTCAGCTGTGAGGGCAGGGTCTTGTCCTTTGCTCCCACCTGCCCTGACTAGACACGTGACAGATGCCAAGAAACAGCTTAGAAACTGTCTGTTCAGTTTTATTGGGGAGGGGTATTCATTTCTTTTCACTTTTGAGAGAGTTTGATTTTGTGTTGTTTATTTTTAAAGGATTTATTTCTTGATCTGCGTCAGGGCTTAGTTGCCCCATGGCATGTAGGATCTTAGTTCCCCGGCCGGGGATCAAACCCCAGACCCCTGCGTTGCCAGGTGGACTCTGTACATATGTAGCTCTATTTTTGGCCGCGCTCTCTGGTTGCGGCGAGCAGGGGCTGCTCTTGGTTGCGGCGCTTCTTTCGTTGCGGAGCATGGATGCTTGGGCCTCAGTGGTTGCAGCTCATAGGCTCCAGCACAGGCGCTCAGGAGCTGTGGCTCACAGGCTCAGCTGCCCTGTGGCACCTGGGATCTTCCCGGACTGAGGATCGAACTCCGTGTTCCCTGCATTGGCAGGCAGATTCTTAACCACTAGACCAGCAGGGAAGTCCTCTGTTCTCATATTAAGCACTTTCTGTCTCCATGAATTTGACTAGTCTAGAGACCTCATGTAAGTGGACTGACTCGTAATGTTTGTCTTTTTTTGTGACTGGCTTATTTCTACTTAGCATAATGTCTTCAAAGTTCATCCATGTGTGTCAGAATTTCCTTTCTTTTTAAAGTTGAATAATATTTCATTGTATGAATGGAGCTCATTTGTTTATCCATTCCTTCTTCAGGGGACACTTGGGTCACTTGCACCTTTTGGCCATGGTGTGTAATGCTGCTGTGAACTTGAGTGTACAAGTATCTGCCCTCATTCTTGGGGGTTATATACCCAAAAGCGGGATCACTGAAGAATATGGTCATGCTATGTTTAATTTTTGGAAGAACCTCCATACTGTTTTCCACAGGGGCCGTGCATTCCTGCCAGCAGGGCACAGGGGTTCCAATTTTTTCACGTCTTCACCCCTACTTTTTATTTTATGGTTTTTTGATTACCGCCATCCTGTGGGTGTGAGGTGGTATCTCATTGTGGTTTTGATTTGCATTTCCCTAATGATTAGTAATGCTGAACATCTTTTCATGCACATGTTGGACATTTGTATGTTTTCTTTGGAGAGATATCTATTTGGGTCCTTTGCCCATTTTTTTTTTTTTTATGTAAGTTTTAAATGTACAGCATTTTCGTTCATTACTGTGTACACTGCGAGTGATCACCAACACAGGTCTGGTTACCACTCGTCACCACACAGCTGACCCCTTCACCCATTTGTCCACCCCAGCCCCTTTTCCCTCTGGAAATCGCTAATCGTTTCTCTGTCCATGAGTTTTTGTTTTGTTTATTTATTTTTTTTGAATTTATTTTAAGATTCCAGATACGAGTGAAATCATACAGTATTTGTTTTTTTTTCATCTGACTCATTTAACATAGCGTAACACTCGTATCCATCTATGTTTTCTCAAATGCTGAGACTTCATTCGTTTTTATGGCTGAGTAGTGCTGTGTATGTATGTATAAATACATGTATATAAAACATTTTCTTTATCCATTTTCCCATCGGTGGGCACTTAGAGTGTTCCCATATCTTGGCCATTGTAAATAGTGGAGAAATGAACATAGGAGTGCGTATATCTTTTCAAATTCTTTGTGTGTGTGTATGTGCTGCTTTGCCCATTTTTGAATTGAGTTGTTTTTTTGCTGTTGAGTTTTAGAGTTCCATACATATATTCTGAATATTAATCCCTTATCAGATACTTGATTTGCAAGTATTTTCTCACGTTCCATGGGAATGGGGCCTTTTCACTCTGTTGATGGTGTCCTTTGATACACAAATGTTTTCAATTTTGGCAAAGTCCAATTTATATATATTTTTCTTTTGTTGACTGTGCTTTTGGTGTCACAGCCAAGAAGTCATTGCCAAATCTAACGTTATGAGACTTTTCCTCCGTTTTCTTCAGAGTTTTATGGTCTTAGCTTTTATAGTTTTTGTTATAAAGTTACAGTTTTATAGTTTTAGCTTTAGGTCTGGAATCCATGTTGAGTTAATTTCTATATATGATATAAGAATTGGTTTAGCCTCAGTATTTTGCATGTGAACATCCAGTTTTCCCAGCATCATTTGTTGAAAAGACTGTTCTTTCCTTATTGAACATTCTTGGCAACCTTGTCAAAAATCATTTGACCATATATGCAAGAGCTTATTTCTGGGCTCTCTCTTCTGTTCCATTGGCGAATATGTCTTTATGTCAGTACCACACTGTCTTGGTTGCTGTAGCTTTGCAGTAAGTTTAAAAATCAGGAGACTTCCCTGGTGGGCCAGTGGCTAAGACTCTGTGTTCCCAATGCAGGGGATCTGGGTTTGATCCCTGGTCAGGGAACTATATCCCACGTGCCACATCTAAAGATTTCTCATCAGCAATGACGGTCAAAGATCCCTCACGCCACAGTGAAGACCTAAAGTGGCCAAATAAACAAATGTGTGTGTGTGTTATCCACTCAGTCGTGTCCAACTGTTTGCGACCCCATGGACCAGCCCGCCAGGCTCCTTTGTCCATGAGATTCTCCAGGCAAGAATAATACTGAAGTAGGTAGCTGTTCTGCAGGGAATCTTCCTGACCCAGGGGTCGAACCGAGGTCTCCTCCGTTGCAGGTGGATCTGAGCCACCAGGGAAGCCCCAAATAAATAAATAAATCTAAAAAAAAAAAAAAATCAGGAAGTGTGAGTCCTCCAACTTTGTTCTTTTTTTTAGAGATGCTCTTGGCTATTTGGGGTCTCTTGAGATCCCATATGAACGTTACAGTGGATTTTTCTATTTCTGCCAAAAACATTCTTGAGATTTTTATACGGGTTGCATTGACTCTGAAGGTTGCTTTGGGTACTGTTGCCATCCTAACAGTATGAAGTTCTGCTCCCCTTGTGCCGGCTCTGTGACCCAGGACAGTCACAGAACTTGGCCCTGTCAGCTTCCCCATCGCCACCCTCAGATGTGCTGTGGAGGGGTTAACCCTGTCAGTGTGTGAGTAGCCGTTAGGACCGTTTCTGCACACACCGTGCCTGCCGTTTGCCCTGAGGAGCTACTGACTGAGGGGAGCAGAGGTTACCGGAGGCCTGCCTGGAGGAGGAGAGCTCTGTGGTGGGACAGGAAGTGGGTAGGGAGTGACAGTGTCTTTGGGAGGAGGAGGAACAGCATGTCCTGAGGCATGGAGGCGTGGAGGGGGATTGCCTGGGACATGACTGTGGTGAGAGGGAGGTTTGGGGGCTCAGGAGCTGTGGCAGAGAAGTGACCACCAGGCCAGCCACAGCTGGGAGGCCCAAGAGAAGGACATGACCACCCCTGGGTTTCCGGCTGCTGCCCAGGAAGTGTCATGGTGTCGTCTGCCAGAGCCAGGAGGTGCGGGGGAGTGGAATGGAGTGTCTGGGGGGATGAAAGCCTGGTGAGGGGTGCTGGCGTGGAGGAGGTTCCCGTGACCATCACGGAGAGCATTCCACAGGACTGGGTGGCCACTGGTGTTGCCAGCTGACTTGGCATCCAGGCCTCCCCAGATGGGGTGACCCGGGAGAGGCAGGGGCCCTGAATTCTTAAGAAGTCATGTGGGAGGGACTATAGGCTGGAGGCTGGGAGAGGAGTGAAGCAAGGCGGGGAGGTCCCCTCGCAAGGGCAGCCGCGGGCGTCAGGCTGGAGAGGTGACCCCCCCGCCGCCCCCCCCAGTCCACAGAGGCCTGCTCTGAGCCTGCATGGTGCTGGAGGTGCCAGGCTCTAGCTGCTCCCGGGGCAGGGGGAGTCACACGGGGCTCAGTGGTGCCCTGAGTGAAGTTTGCCCAGGGAGTGGGTGAGGGTTCCCCTAGCAGAGGTCACAGCAGCTGTAGGGGCTTGGCATGCGGGGAGGGTACACTTGCGAAGGTGGGGACCAGGGAGACAGGATCCTGAGAGCGCCCGTCCTGGCCTCGTGCTCCTGAAAGCATGTGGGACTTCATCCTGAGGGCGGTGGCCGGAAGCCTGCAGTGAGGGGCACAGCGGCTGGAGCAGGGGACCAGCAGGTGACTGGCCCTGGAGACCACTGCAGCACCTTTTTTTCTTTGAATTTATTTTTATTTATTTGCTCTATTTGGCTGCGCCAGGTCTTAGTTGGGCTTCCCCAGTGGCTTAGCAGTAAAGAATCCGCCTGCAATGCGGGAGGCACAGGTTCTATCCTTGGGTTGGGAAGATCCTCAGGAGGCGGGCATGGCAGCTCACTCCAGTATTCTTTCCTGGAGACTCTCATGGACAGAGGAGCCTGGAGGGCTGCAGTCCCTGGGGTCACAGAGTTGGATATGGCTGAAGTGACTTGGCATGCTTACATGCAGGTCTTCGTTGTGATATGAAGGATCTAGTTCCCTGACCAGGGATTTAACCCAGGCCTGCTCCGTCGGGAACTCCGAGTCTTAGCTACTGGACCACCAGGGAACTCCCTGGGGCCCCTGTCATAATTGTTCAAGGAGCAGTCGCATGGCCTGAGTTGGGATCTGGGTGGGAAGGAGGGAGATGTTGGGAGGCAGTCTGGTCAGCATCTGCGTGGCGAGACGAGCAGGACAGACAGAAAGAGCCCGGTGACCAGCTGGGGTGGTGGGTGAAGGTTGGGGGTCGCCCACTTGCTGGTTGACACCCTGCTGGGACCTGCTGGGAAGCTGCAAGTGTGCCCAGAGGTGCCCCCTGTGAGCGCTTGGTCCCTGGGCAGGTGAGCGTCTGGTCCCGCCTGCCCTGGCAGTTTTTCTCCTGCCTACACGACCTCTCATCGTCCACATGTCGCCTTGGGCCCATCCTGAAAGGGGGCTGAGGTCAGGGGTCTAAGGCTCCCCTGCTCATGGCGGGCCTATCTGCTTGCCCCTCACCTGCCTGACTGACTCCTCTGTCCATCTCCTCCCTGCCCTGGCACTCTGCAAGGGGAGACAGCTCAAGTCATGGCTTTATCTATTTATTTAAAAATTTTAATTTATTTTTCTGGCTGTGCTGAATCTTAGCTGCAGCCTCTTTAGTTGCAGCATGTGAACTCTCAGTTGGAACTTGTGAATTCTTAGTTGCGATGTGTGGGATCCCGTTCCCTGACCAGGGATCGAACCTGAGCCCCTCTATTGGGAGCATGAAGTATTAGTCCCTGGACCACCAGGGAAGTCCCAGGTCACTGGCTTTACTTAAGGCTGCTTGTGGCTTCTCGTCACACTCAGAGTGAGATCCCATGAGGCTCCTCCCCCTCCTCCCCCACCTGCTTGCTCACTTGCGGGTGGCCTGGCCCGTCCCCGTGTTCCCTTTCACACTGGCCCTCCCCGTCATGCTCGCTCTGACCCCAGGACCTTTGCACTCGCTGGGCCTCCTGCCTAGAGTGCTCCTCCCAGCTCCAGGGTCACCTCCTGGCCACCTGCTCCCCCTACCCCCGCCCCATTTCCTGCTTGTTTTCTGCCGGGCACCTCTCATTCAGAAATTCTCAGCCTCCGCCCAGCCCAGGGGGCACTTTATGTTGATGAGTCAGCACGTGAGCTACAGCGTTTGTCCCAGGCCCTGCTGGCTTCCCTGCCAGCCCCCTTTCCAGCACCCTTGTTCCACCAGCTGCCCGTATTTCCAGCTGCCTGCTTGGGCCTCCTGTTTCGCAGGACCCCGGGCGGTGCCTGGTGGACCCTCCCAGTGGGCTCGCCCCCAGGAACCTCCCCCTCCCCCCCGGGCCTGGCTGCTGGCCTCTTGTCTTTGCCACTGTCCCCTCCCTGGGGCCTCGCAGACCTCCCGGTGTCCGCTAGTGGTTAAATGCCGGACAGGCAGCAGTGGATTTCTGGGGGTTGGCTCAGGTTGAGGCCCGCATTCCGGGCCTCACTTGGCCCACCTGCAGCCTCCTCGTGCTGTACCTTCTTGCCGCACTTGGCCTGGTCCTGGGGGTGGGGTGGGGTCTTCCTCCCTCCAGGCCTTGGGTCAGTCCTTGCAGCTGCTGAGCTGGGGGGAAGGACAGCAGGGACAAGCTGGACTTGGCAGCCCTGGGTCTGCAGCCAACTGAGTGACCTCAGGCTGGCTGACCCCTCAGAACCCAGACTCAGATGTGGAGCACGAGGGGACCCATGCTGCCCCCACGTCCCGGTGCTGGGAATGTGGCCCTGCACTGGCTGATAATAAATCGTGAGCCAGAGTCCAGGCCCCAGGTTGTTGGCACTTTCAGTGTTTCAGGAGGAGCCAGCAAGTTCTGATTTTAAGTTAATTTCAAAAACAAAATTTAGAAGTTGGCCAGTAGTTGCATTTTTGAAACGCTTCTTAGAGCCCAGGAAGGCCGCAGCTGTGGCTGTGTTGCCTCTGCCTGCCAGGTCACAGGCTCTGACATGGGCCGAGGCGCCCCAGCTCCCGGAGTGGGTGCCCAGCAGGTCCACCGTGGGCTGCCCTGAGACGGGGCATGCCGTGGCCAAGAAGCCACGTGGCCCAGGGTCTCCGATCGGCAGTCCATGTTTCTCTTCTGTGTACACATGTGGGACCGTGGCGGGACCGTGGCAGCTTCCCGGTCAGAGGACACTGCTCTGGGCCGCGACGTGGTCCTCAGTGACCATCCCCCTCCACGCCATGGTCCTGCAGGCAGGGGTCGGGACAGGCCCCTCCGGGTCTCGTCCACCGCTCACCTCCTCACTAACGTTCCTTTTGCTCTTTGCCAGAGCCTTGGGAACGCTTTTCTTCTCTCTTGTGTATTGTTTTATTGTGGTGAAAGTCACATAACGTGAAATTTACCATTTTAAAGCACACAGTTCAGTGGCATTTAGCACATTGGCATTGTTGTGCAGCCGCCACCTCTGTCTAGTTCTAGAACATTTTCATTATTGCAGAAAGAGACCCGTCCCCAAGAGCAGTCACCCCCTTCTCCTTCCCCTCATCCCCCAGCCACCACTAATCTGCTTTCTGTCTCTGTGGATTTGCCTGTTTTGGACATTTCATATAAATGAAATCGTACAGTGTGTGGCCTTTTGTGTCTGGCTTCTGTCATTGTTTTCTTTTTTTTTTTTAATTGAGGTGATGTTGGTTTATAACATTATGTGAGTTTAATGTGTACAACATTATGTTTCTATTTCTGCCTTCCCCTATAGTTTGCACACCTACAAAAATTTAGTTACCATTCTGTGGGTTGATTCCCTTTAGCCATTTCTCCCTCCTCACCCCCCGTTCCTTCCTCTCTGGTAACCCCTGCTCTGTTCTCTGTATCTGTTTGTTTTTGTTTGGTTATTTATTTATTTTATAGTCCACATAAGGGTGAAATCATATGGTATTGGTCTTTCTCCATCTGACGTGTTTTACTTAGCATAATATCCTTAAGGTCCATCACTATTGTTTCAAATGACAAAATTTCATTCTTTTTTGTGGCTGGGTAGTATTCTGTTGTGTACACACACCACATCTTTTTTTATTCATTCGTTCATGTGTTGATGGGAACTTAGGTTGTCTGTGTGTCTTGGCTGTTGTGAGTAATCTGCAGTGAGCATACAGGTGCGTACACATATGTACGTCTCTATTAACTGAGGTGCGGTTGACTTACAATATTGTGTTAGTCTCAAATGTTCAGCACAGCGATTCAGTTAAATTTCATACGTTGAATTAGCGTTTTCAGATTCTTTGGATAAATACCCAGAAGTGGAATAGCTGGATCATATGCTGCTTTTATTCTTAATTTTAAAGAATGTTTTTATTTATACTTTTGGCCGCGCCGGGTCTCTGTTGTGGCACACACTCCTCCATCTTCATCGCAGAGTGCAAGATTTTTTAGTGGTGGCATGCATACTTTCCGTTGCAGCATGTAGAATCTAGTTCCCTGACCAGGGATCGAACCCAGGCCCCCTGCATTGGGAATCCTAGCCACTGGACCAGAAGGGAAGTCCCTATTCTTAATCGTTTTTTAAAGAAACCTCCAAACTGTTTTTCACAGTGGCTGTACCAGCTTACATAGTACCAGTAGTGCATGCGGGTTCCCTTCTCCCCTCGTCCTGGCCAGCACTTTACATTTCTTGCCTTTTTGATAATAACCATTCCGACAGGCGTGAGATGAGATCTCACTGCAGTTTTGCGTCTCCCTAATAATTAGGGATGTTGGCCATCTTCTCATGGCCTGTTGGTCCTCTGTATGTCTTCTTTGGAGAAACGTCTGTTCTGCTCCCCTGCCCATTTTTAAACTGGGTTACTTTTGCTTTTGTTGTTGATGTTGTTTGTTGTTGTATGAGTTCCTTATGTATTTTGGATATCAACCCCTGAGCAGATACATTGTTTGCAAGCATCTTCTCCTGTTCTGTGGGCTGTCTTCTCATCTTGTTGATGGTTTCCTTTGCTGTGCATAAACGTTTTGGTTTCACATAGCCCCATTTGCTTATTTTTGCTTTTGTTTCACTTGCCTATCTAGAGACGTAGCTGGAAAAGTACTGCTAAGACTGATGTCACAGAGTGTACTGCCTATGTTTTCTTCCAGGAATTTTATGGTTTCAGGTTGTACATTTAAGTCTTTAATCCACTCGGAGATGATTTTTTGTGTATGGTATGAGATGGTGGTCTATTTTCTGCATGTGGCTGCCCAGTTTCCCCAGCACCATTTATGGAAGAGACTATTCTTTCTCCATTGTATATTCTTTGCCCTTTTGTCTTTTTTTAGACATTTAAAAATTTTTTAATTAATTTATTGTTGGCTGTGCTGGGTCTCTGTCGCTACGCGTGGGCTTTCTCTAGTTGTGGCAAATGGGGTCTGCGCCGGCCTCTCATTGCGGCGGCTTCTCTTACCCTCTAGCCGTGGCTCTAGACTGCGTGGGCTTCACTAGCTGTGCACGAGCTTAGTTGCCCTGCGGTATGTGGAATCTTTCTGGACCAGGGATCAAACGCCTGTCCCCTGCCTTGGCAGGTGAGTTCTTAACCACGGGACCCCCGGGGAAGTCCTGCTCCTTTGTCTTCATTGTTCATATATGCCAGGGTTTAATTCTGGGCTCTCAGCACTGTTCCACTGAACTGTGTGTCTGTTTTTCTGCCAGTACGGTCACACGATGTTTTCGAGTTTACAACGTGATGTTGTGGTGTGTGTCAGCGCTTCACCCCTTTTTATAACTGAGTAATGCCCCGCAGTATGGGTGAATTGGATTTGTTTATCCTTGGACGTGTGTGTTTCCACCTTGTGGTGATTGTGACTTGTGCTGCTCTGAACCTGGGTGTACAAGCTTTTGTTTCAACACCTGAGCTCTGTTCTTTGGGTCATGTGGTAATTCTCTTTCACTTTTGAGGACCACCAGACCATCTTCCCAGAGCCAGTTGGCTTTGCAAAGCACCCTTTCCGTGTTCTCTGTTGCACCCTAGCTTGGGAGCTATTTTGTGTTGTTTTACATTGTGCAGCTTTGAGTTGTTTGCCTGCAGTTCTGGAGCTGTGAGGCTCTCTGCTGGTTTCTCCTAGCTTGGTGTCTGGGGGCTCGTTGCAGGCTGGGATTCCTGCCTTGGTCCATCTGGAATGTTCCATTTATATGTGAAGACATAAAGGCCCAGAGATGCTGCATAACACACCAGGCACAGAGCCCCAGGGCGTGGGCCGGAGCGGGGAAACCCTTCATGCGCACCTCACTGCACGTCCGGGGAGGTGCTCCTGGATGCCCGTGCAGCGCTGCCTGAGAGTGTGGAGACCCACCCTGAAGACAGCAGCCCCGGGCCTCCAGTGGGCAGCCCACGCTGGCCTGCTGCCCTTACTCCCAGACCCACCCAGAGGCAGCGGAGTAGCAGTGCTCACTGGGATTCACGCAGTACCCCGCACTGGCCCCCAGGCAAGCCCCACACACCTGGGAAGCAGGGAGAAGGAAGGGGTCAGGGGTGCTCCAGAAATCACCGGAATCACATTGGCTCCATCTCTAGGAAGATGGCCTAGTGCCTGTGCAGACACGGTGGGGTCTGGGCAGCTTCACAGTGCAGACCTGGAACAAGTTCAGAGCACAACTGATGTTCTGTGAGCAAACAGGAGCAGCCTGTCCTCCACTGGTCATGTTACTGCTGGTGGGCCTATCCCACACGCAGCAGGAGCGTCTCTGCGGAGCTTTTGTATTCAGGATGGTGGGTTAGGAATAGGGGTGTTGCACATCTGGAGGGGTGGTGATGACCTCGGGGGCCTCCCCCTGCAGGCTGCCTCCTGTTCCCTGCACCTCCGTGCTTCCCTCAGCACCTCTCTGGGGCCTTTCCTGCTGCCACTGGGCTCTGGTGCCTTCATTCCCCCACTGGAGGGTGATCTTGGGGAGGGTCCCTGCGAGTCTGCAGGACAGTCCAAGTGCTATGTTTATTAGTTTCCTGTTGTTGTCCAGTTGCTCAGTCGTGTCCAACTCTTTGTGACCCCATGAACTGCAGCATGCCAGGGTTCCCTGTCCTTCAGCACCTCCCAGAGTTTGCTCAAACTCATGTCCGTTGAGTCAATGATGCCATCCAACCGTCTTGTCCTCTGTCGTCCCCTTCAGGTTTCTTGGGGCCACCACAACAATTAACCACAAACCTGGTGGCTTAAAACAGCAGGAATTTATTCTCTCATAGTTATGGAGTTCTGGAGGCCAGAAGTCCAAAATCAAGGTGGTGCCCAGGTTGGTTCCTTCTTTGGGCTCTAGAGGAGGATCCTTTCTTGTCGGTTCCAGTTTCTGGGGGCGTCAGGCATTCTTTGGCTTGTGGCCACAGCTTTCCAAACATCATCTCCTGCTTTCACATCTCCTCTGTGTCTGTGTTCTTTCCTCTCTTGCTCTCTCTTTTTTAAAACATTTGCTTGTTTGACTGCATTGGGTCTTGGTTGCAGCATGCAGGATCTAATTCCCTGACCAGGGACCGAAGCTGGGCCCCCTGAGTTGGGATTGCGGAGTCTTAGCCACTGGACCACCAGGGAAGTCCTTCCTGTTCCCTTATGAGGACCGCTGTCGTTGTTTTAGGGTCCACGCCATTCCAATGTGACTTCATTCTAACTTGATGACATCTGTAAAGACCCTGTTTTCAAACAAGGTCACATTCCAGGTATGTGGGTTAGGACTTGCACATCTTTTTAAGGGACACACTTCAACCCACAGTGTGTGTGTGTTAAGTCGCCTCAGTCATGTCCAACTGATCGCTACCCTATGGACTGTAGCCCACCAGGCTCCTCTATCCGTGGGATTCTCTAGGCAAGAACTCTGGAGTGGGTTGCCATGCCCTCCTGCAGGGGATCTTCCTGACCCAAGGATCGAACCTGCGTCTTTTTCGTCTCCTGAATTGACAAGCGGGTTCTTTACCACTAGTGCCATCTGGGAAGCCCTCAACCCACAATGGAAGATAAGTAATATATGAATGTGGCTTAAAGACCAACACCACAGTGAAGACCCGGGACCCGAGCGCAGAGCACTGGGGTCACACCTGTGCTCGCATCATTTTCATATCTAGGGTATTTTCATATCCAGGATAAAGCGCTGTTTGTGTGTGCGGATGGCCCCCCAGGGCTGGTGTTCCTCTGAGTTGGCCAAGGGGCAAGTGTGCCCTGCTCTTCCCGCCCTGCTCAGCACTGCAGTAAGTCCCCTGGTTGAGTTTGGCGTGGGTTGGTGTTCCCTCCTGCTGCCTCTTCCGGTTTGCTGCTGTTTGGAGCTCCACCTTCATTCTCAAACTCGTAGCTTGAGGCCTGTGCAGCCGAGCTGGGTGGGAGGGGTGACCCCGATGGCCAAGTGCCCTGCTGCCTGTGGGCGGGGAGATCCTGGGGCTCCACTGTGTCCATAGCACCCACTCCCACCTCCTGGGAGCAGGGCCCGGGGCTGAGGGCCAGTGCTGGAGGTGGTGCTGGCCCCTGGCTCCCGCAGAGCTGGGGGCAGGGGCAGTGCCCATGTGCTGGGAGAGGCTGCTGCCCAAGCTCAGTGTCAGAGGCCCTGCCTGCTCGGGCGGGCAGTTTGGTGTGACTCTGGTGCCCCCCTGCACAGAGGCCTGGGGCTGCAGGGTTGACTTGGGGCCCCCAGCAGGAGGCTTCTGCACTTGTGGGGCCAGAGGTGGGGGGTGCTTGGAGCTGGGTGTGGACAGAGCAGGTGAGGAGAAGGGAGGCGGGGAGTGGCAGGCCCCGCGTGCTGTTGCTGCAGATGTGGGAGCCAGATGGGGCGTGTCTCAGGTGCAGTCCCGGGGGGGAGGGGCGTGAGTGTGTGCACAGGTCCGTGTGCGGAGTTGGTGAGCACACACATGTATGGATGGGTGGGCACACATGAGTGGTGTGGGTGAGTGTGCGTGCACGTGTGTGCATTCAGTACTGGGTGTTTGTGGGTGCATTTCTGAGAGCCTGTGCGCACAGATGTGCATAGCTGTCTCTGCACACACATGTGAGCAAGGTGCGTGCTTGTCTGTGGATGTCTGTGTGGCCCCTCTGGGAGGGGGGCAGGCACTGGGCTGGAAGTCGTGAATGTGGGGGGGCTTGAGGGAGTCCTGACAAGTGTGAGACGGGAGCTGAAAAGATGCTGCTGGATTTGGGATTTGGGATTTGGGGTCCAAGTGGGCTTCAGTCAGGGGCCAAGGGGAGGGCTCCTCCCTCTTCCCTGCCTCTGAGCGGCAGCCCTGGAGCCCAGCTCCGGTCTTCTCGGGACAGTGACGAGGATCAGGGCTGCATCCCCACGCCACGTGCAGGGGCGGGCCAGGCTTTGCCCTCATCAGCAGCCCCCCGTGACCCCAGGGGGCTTGGAGGCCTGCAGACTCTCCTCCTGTCCTGGGCCCAGCAAAGGAGGCAGGGCCGAGGGTTGGGCCAGAAGCAGATCAGGACTCTGAGGTGAGGCCGGGCTTCTGGGAGGAGGGGGCTTGGCATGTGGCCCCCCCCCAGGTTGGGGCACAGCTCTTCTCAGAGCTGGGGGGTGGAGCGTGCACAGGAGGAGGGGCTGGACAGACCGAGGCTCCGAGGAGAGACACATGTGGCCATCTCGGGAAGCAGAAAGAAGACCCTGGTGCTGGGGCAGGGAGAAGATGGCACGGCAGGGCCAGCCCTGTGGCGGGTTCAGGTTCCATTTTCATTGATTGATTGATTACTGGTGAATTTTGCATAGCATAAAACTGGCCATCTTCAAGTGAACAGTTGAATGGCTTTTAGTGTACTTACAGTGTTGTGCAGCCACCACCGTCTAGACCGGAAGGACTCCCATCACCCCAGGAAGAAGCCCCAGCCCCGTGAGCAGTCCCCCAACCCCCTGTCCCAGCCCCAGGCAGCCACCGATCTGCTTTCTGTCTCTGTGGATTTGCCTGTCCTGGATGTTGCATATAAATGGAATCAGACACCGTGTGGGCCTTGAAGTCTAGCTGCTTTTCACTCAGCATGACGTTCTCGAAGTCTACCCGCCGCGTTGTAGCATGCCAGTGCCTTCATTCCTTTTACGGCTGAGTGATAGCCCGTGTGTGGATGGCCCCTGTGTGTTTATCCGTCTTCTCATCCATGGACCTGGGAGTCGCTTCCACCTCTTTGGCCGTCGTGAACACATGTATGCAAGTGTTGGTGTGGGTGTCGGTCTTCGTTTGACTGGGGCGTG
This sequence comes from Cervus canadensis, assembly GCF_019320065.1. Classification (NCBI taxonomy): domain Eukaryota; kingdom Metazoa; phylum Chordata; class Mammalia; order Artiodactyla; family Cervidae; genus Cervus; species Cervus canadensis. The sequence continues at coordinate 104,470,336 of NC_057389.1, forward strand.
TACCGGGGAGTAGAACAGCTGCATCCCATGGTAACTCTTTTTTAGCTTGTCCAGGAACCGCCGAGCCGGGGTTGGCTTTGATTTCTAAATAGGATAGCAACCTACTGATGTGTTTAAAACAGGAGCGTGACACAGTTTGAACTTAATTAAAGAAGGAGAGAAAGGCGCTCTTGGCGGCAGTGGTGCAGAGGGGGTCCGGGCAGGGGGTTGGGGAGGAGGGTGTGGGGCGTCCTGGTGTGGGGGGACGCGAGCGGGGGCCTGGGAGGGGGTGCACAGGGGCCCTGCTGGGGACGCGGCCGGGGCTTGCTCATGAAAGCGACGGGGAGGGCGAGAAGCCGTGGAGACTCTGGGACGCTCCCTGTCCACCCCTGCACTCAGGCCTCTGCAGCCCGTCGCGGCCGCTTCTCAGGCCCGACCATCTCATCACCTCCCCACCGTATCTGCCTGCCCAGCTGCTTGTCCCCACAAGCTCAAGGGGGACCCTTGTCACCTTTCTGGGCCTTTGTCTTTGCGGTCTTCTCCCTGGAGGGCATGGCCCCTGGACACCACATCCGCCAGGCCGAGAGTGTGGCATGAGGGCAATGGGGCAACCCCGGGGCTGACTCTGCCCGTTTTCCTGGGTGGAGCGGGTGCCACCCAGGGCCTGCTGGGGGCTGGAGGTCTTAGGGGCTCAGGCAGAGCTGTGAAAGCACTCGAGGGGCACGGGGTGGGCCTGCAAAGGTCCAGGATCTTGCCTCCCAGACCACACAGCGGCATGCAGTGTTGTTATGTAACTCCAGAGTTGTGCTATGTCTAAAAAAATGGAGCATAAAAGCTATTTTGGGCCCGTGGTAATGAGGGCATCTCGCTTTTGTCTTATCTTCCCGTGGCCCCTGCCATCCTGGGCGGGGAGGCAACATTGAAGGAGCTGCTTGGGAGAGGCAGTTTCAACCCATTTTCAAAAGTCATTGTTTGACATCAGCCTGAAGCAGCTGCTCGCGGCTTGCCCCGCGGCGCCTGGGATCTGGGTGCTGACCCCCATGGCGTGCAGAAGGCCACGCTCTCCCCTGCAGCCGGGGCGCCACTGCACCGAAGCGGCTCAGGCACCTGTCATAAACTCAGTCTGAGGTTTTCATGAGACCGGGCAGAGGGAGGCGCGGGACCCATCGTGGCCCAACTGGGTTTAAAGTCAGGCTCCCCCACCTCCACCTGGGCTGAGGGGCTGCTTGCTGAGAGGCAGCCCCAGTCTCCAGGGGACGGCATCCCAGCTGGGGGTTTGTGTCCTTCAGCTGGTGATGAGATTTAAGGTTAAACTGCAGGACTTTGGTGGTCTAGTGGCTAAGACTCCACACTCCCAGTGTAGGAGACCCCGGTTCAATCCCTGGTCAGGGAACTGGATCCTCCAGGCCACAGCTAAAGATCCTGTGTGCTGCCACTAAGAGCCAGTGCAGCCAGGTAAATGATAAAAATTTTAAAAGATTCAACTGCAAAGGGCCCATTTTTTGGGAAACAAAGAGACACGTGCTCACACGTTCCAGATGCAGTGTGTTCAGGGTCACGGTGAAGACACTCTGGGTTTCAGAGTCACCCGTCTCTCTCCGCGTTCAGCACACATGCACGAGTGGAACCTCAGGCTTGTCTTGGTGCTCTTACGCGCGCCTTGGGGTATTGTAACAGAGTACCACCAGCTGGGTGAATTCACCGCAGAAATGTATCCTCTCACGGTTCTGGAGGCCAAAGTCCCATGCAAGGTGTGGGCAGGGCTGCGCTCCTCGCGAAGGTTCTGAACTGGGCGATCATTTCTTGCCTGGTCCAGCTCCTGGTGCCTTCAGCGTCCTGTGGTGTGGCTGCATCAGCCCAGCCTCTCTCTCCATCTCCACGTGGCCTTCCCACTTGTGTGTCTCTGTCACTTCCCATCCCGCAGACACCAGTTGTTTGTGACTTTTCCTGGCGGTCCAGTGGTTGAGACTCCTCCGCGTTTCCACTGCAGGGGATTTTGGGTTCAATCCCAGGTTGCAGAACTAAGATCCTACATGCCACACAGCGTGGCCAAAAAAATAAAAAATAAAATTAAAAAAAAAAAAAAGGATGCTGGGACTTCCCTGGTGGTTGGATCCCTGACTGGGGAGCTAAGATCCTGCGTGCCAAAAAGAAGACGACATCTGTCGTTGGATTAGGGCTTGTCCTACTCAAGTGTGACCTCACTTTAACTAAGGACATCTGTGGTGACCCTGTCTCCAGATAAGGTCACTTTCCCAGGTTCCCAACATTAGGATGCAGACACGTATTTGAAAGTGTTAGTCCACAGTCATATCCAACTCTATTGGACACGACCCCATGGACTGTAGCCCGCCAGGCTTCTCTGTCCATGAGATTATCCAGGCAAGAATACTAGAGTGGGTGGCCATGCCCTCCTCCAGGGGATCTTCCCGACCCAGTGAACCCGGGTCTCCTGCATTGCAGACGGGTTCTTTACAATCTGAGCCACCAAGGAAGCCTGTATATTTGGGGGTGGGGGACACAATTCAGTCCATAGCAGACCCTCCACCAAGTAGGTCCACCAACTCCCTGAGAGGTACACCAACGTGTCCCGTCCTTACACGCAAGTGCTTGGGGGCGTCTGGGTCCCAGTGAGGCCGAGGGTGCTCCAGGGGTGAGTGGGGTGTTCTGTCTTTGGGCACAGAGCTGGGGGTCTGTGTGTGTGTGCTGTGGACCCCTGGTGTCCCCGCACGAGGTGCTTCCCTGCGAGAACCATCCTGACCCCTCCATCGTGCCGGGGAGGCACGCACAGCCCCATGCTGTGGGTGAGCAGACTGAGGCTGAGAGGTTATGCCTTTGCCTGTGGTCTCTTGGCTGGAGTGTGGCAGTCCACAGGTTTGGGGGATGAGGGGATTGGCACAGACACAGGCTGTCAGCCTTATAACAACCCTCATGGAGTAAGCTGAATGGTGTCCGAACACGTATGTCCAAGTCCTAACCCCTGGAACATGTGACTGTGACCTTCGGAAAAAGGATCCTTGGAGGTGTGATTGGGTCAGAGATCTTGAGATCGTCTGGAGTTGAAGGGGTCCTGAATCCAGTGACTGGTGTCTTTTTAAGAAGGCCGTGTGAGGGTGGAGGCAGAGATGGGTGTGATGGATCCGTAAGCCAGGGAACACCAAGGATTGCCAGCAGCCATCAGTTTTTAAACTGAGGTGAAGTTCACAAAACATAAAATTCATGGGTTTTTTTTTTTGCGGCACTGCACAGCCAGTAAGATCTTAGTTCCCCAACCAGAGATGGAACCTGTGCCCCTTGCAGGGGAAGCTCTGAGTCTCAACCACTAGACTGCCAGGGAAGCCCCCAAATTCACCATTTTTAAGTGAACAAAATAGCATTTAGTAAATGCACAGTGTTGGATGGCTGTCATGTCTGTCTAGTTCTAGAACATTTTTATCATCTCAAAGGGAAACCCGGCCCCCATTAGCAGTTGCTTGTTACTCCCCACACCCCTCTTGCAGGTCCTGGTAACTTCTAATCTGTTTTCTGTCTCTGCGGATTCACTGACCCTGCCCGTTGCGTATAAGTGGAGTCTCATACTCTGCGGCCTTCTGCATCTGTCTGCTTTCACTCAGCCTGTTTGGAAGGCTCATCCTCGTCACATCCCGTGTCAGTGCTTCATGCCTTTTTATGACTGAGTGCTATTCCATGGGACGGCTGGAGCACATCTGTTCTTACCCCTTCATGGGTTTGGTTGTGTCCACCTTCTGGCAGTTGTGAGCTGTTCATGCGTGATTAGTAAGCGTGTTTGCATCTGCCCTTAAGTCTCCCTGCTTCTGTCTCCATCCTCCCCAGTGCTCCTGCCCCTTGGAGCTCCACTCAGGACGTATCCGTGGGCGAGGAGTGGAGGAGAAAGCCCCGGGAAGGGTGGGTGCGCACGTTGCTGAGGTCGCCAGGTGCAGAGCTGGGTCTGGCCCTGGCTTGCCTGACCTTTTGGGACATGTGGCAGCGCCCTCCTGACGTTTCAAGTGTCAGGAGCTCCTGGCTGTGTCGGGTTCAGGGCAGTGCTCCCAGCAGTGGGCTTGGCACCTGCCGGATGGAGGAGCTCATGGGGACCTCTGGAAGGCCAGGGCGCATGCTCATCTGCTCGGTGTCTCTTGCCTCAGGGCCCTTTGTTGGCGGCGGGGTGCAGGAGTGGGGTGGGTGTCCTAGAGAGCCATGTGCCCTGGATGATCAGAGGGGCCTGTGAGCAGGGGGCGGGGTGCCTGATGGAGCTAGATGGTTTCCTCCTGGTCTCTGTCCCCTCAGAGTCCCCCAGAAGGCAGGTCGTGAGTCAGGGCATCCAGGGTGATGGGTCCAGTGTGGCCCAGAGGGAAGCCCTGCAGACACGTGGGCACCCTGGCCGCATCATCAGGGCCCACTTGTCGCTTGGCAGAGTGAGAGCCCGAGGTGACAGAGCGGTGACAGCTGTTAGGCGAGGTGGGAATGTGTGGCGTGCTGATCTCTGCGCTGGCTGGAGCTCAGGTTCGTTTTCAACTCGCAAGAGAGAGGTAATTGGTCACCGTCTGTGCGTGGGGGAGGGGCTCAAGGCCTGCCCCCCCCCCCCACCCCCCAGCCTCCCCCGGGAGCAGGAGATGCCTGCACCTGTCCTGACTTGGGCCATCCATGGGTCCGAGTGTCGCGGGGCTGCTGAAGTAGGTACTACAGCCTGGGGGGCTTAAGCCAGCAGCTTATTCCCTCACAGCCTTGGAGGCCAGAAGTCTGAAATCAAGGTGGCAGCAGGCCCCTGGCTCCCTCTGAAGGTCTGGGGGAGGAGTTTTCTCGCTCCTTCCAGCTCCTGGCGGCCCCACCATGCCTCGTGTGTGACTGCCTCTCCCCGGCCTCCCCGCTCCCCCGAGGCCTGCTCCGGGTGTGTCTCCTCTTCGCTCGCTGCGTTGTTTTGGCCATGCCGGGTCTTAGTTGCGACAGGTGGGACCTTTAGTTGCGGCCAGTGATATCTTAGTTGTGGCACGTGGGCTCTAGTTCCCTGACCAGGGATCGAGCCCAGGCCCCCTTGCACTGGGAGCTTGGAGTCCCAGCCACAGGACCACGAGGGAAGCCCCATCCTCTTCTGTCTCTTGTAAGAACACTGGCCATTGGATTTAGGGCCCACCTGGATAATGCAGGAAGACTTCTCCATCCCCAGGTACTTAATTCCATCTATAAAGACCCTCTTCCCAAATAAGGTCAGAGTCTCAGGTTTCTGGGGTGAGGATGTGAACTGAAGTTTTTAGGGGCACAGGGGACCCACTGCCTGTGCCCGAGCTGACCTGCATCAGGGCTGAGGCGGCACCTCGCTGGGGGTGGGAAGATGCCACTTAGGTCTTGCTGTCACCATCTGTCTCCGCTGCCCTTGTCACTTAGGGGCTTCTGACCCTATTGCCCACCCAGCATCCACTCACGTCACCCCAGCATACTTGCTCCTCCCCCAGCCTTCTGAGGAGCCTGCCTGGAGCTGGAGGCGCCCCTCTGCACCCTCCAAGGACACCGGGCAGACATCTGTGAGCTGCCGTTCGTATGTGAGATTGCACTCTGACTGCTCCCCAGGCCCCTTGGCCTGGGTAGGGGGGAGCCTCCTCTTTGACTTCTGACCTCTGCAGAGCCTCCCCTTCCCAGAGTCCGTCCAGCTGGGGTGTCCCTCATGGCCTCCAGGGAGGCCCCGCCCCCAGAACCCGTCACGGTCGGGTTCATCGATCCCATTGGCCTGTTTTCAGGCTCACATCGATCTTGGGATTGTTGAGGATGAACCAGGTGTGTTGGTCCCCCCTTGAGCCCAGGTGGCCTCTGCGCCCAGATTATGTGGTTTGTCGTGGCCTTTCCTTTGACTTGGACTTCCTCCTACACTCCATGGGGATTGTTAATTTTTTAAAATAATTAATTAATAAAAATTCATTTTAATTAATGCATTTTGATTGCCTGGATCTTAGTTACAGTACGTGGGATCTTCAATCTTCATTGGGGCGTGCGAACTCTTAGTTACGGCTTGTGAGATCTAGTTCCCTGAGCAGGTATGGAACCCAGGGCCCCACATTGGGAACATGGATTCTTAACAACTGCACCAGCAGGGAGGTCCCCCATGGGCACGTCTGGCGCTGCCGGCCACCTTGTAGCCTGCACATTCCAGCTCCTGTTCCCACCTGGGAATGTCCCTGCGAAAGGGGGTGGCCCAGCCTTCTCCTGGGTCAGCCCACGCCTGCATGGACCAGCCACAGAGATGGTCCAGACATGGTGATAGAAGGAGGACTCCCCAGCATCCATACCCCCAGCCCTGGGGCACACGTGTCCCCTGCTCTCAGAGGTGAGGCCCTGCCTCAATCCTGCCACCCACACCTCCCCGCTCCCCCGGCTCGGGCTCTTACCGATGATGACAACGCAGGACCAATACCCTCGTGCGTAAATCTGCCTCCTGGGTGATCTCCCCCAGGAGACTCCCCAGAAGCGGGGTTGCAGGTGTGGGCAGCAGCACTGTCCAGGCTCCCAGCAGAGCTGCCGGCCACCTGCCTCTCCGGGTCTGGGCATCTCCTCCTCGGCTGACACGTGCTGGGCAGGTCTGCGTGCCGACCTGGCCTCACCCTCAGGCCGATGGTGACGCAGAGGAAATGAAGGCGGGAGCAGCGCCCGGGGGGCCGCGGGCTGCAGACCGTGGTTGGGGCTGGCGCTCTGAGGTGCTGCCACTGTGGGACCGTTCTCACTGTGGGGCTCACGGGGACCCAGGGCCGGGTGACCTCGGGGTCAGAGAGTGGCCCCACCCCCTCAGGTTCATCTTTAATCTTTACTTTTTTTAAAATAAACATATTTATTGTCACTTTGAAAAACATTTATTTGTTTATTTGACTGCGCTGATTCTTAGTTGCGGCATGTGGAATCTAGTTCCCTGACCAGGGCTTGAACCCCAGCCCCCTGCACTGGGAGCGTGGAGTCAGCCACTGCACCACCAGGGAGGTGCCCCCAAGTTCGTGTCTAAGCAGAAACTGTGAGTGGTACCTTATTTGGAAATAGGACCTCTGCCGCTCTCGTCCCGTTCAGAGGGAAAATGAAAAAATGAGCAGTGCTGCCCATTCTGTTACCCTGTGGCAGTGCTTCTCAGCCACCTGCCTGAACTCCGGGGTCTTTATTAATTATTAGCCCACTAGTTCATTCTCTGGGCTTCCTCGATGGCTCAGTGGTAAAGAACCCGCCTGCCAGTGCAAGAGACACAAGTTCAGTCCCTGGTTGTGGAAGATCCCCTGGAGGAGGAAATGGCAACCCACTCCAGCATTCTTACCTGGGAAGTCCCATGGACAGAGGAGCCTAGCAGGCCACAGTCGATGGGGTTGCAAAGAGCCAGACACGACTTGGTGGCTAAACAACCAAAACAACAAAGAATCGCATCAAGTCGGCGTGAGGTCATCCTGGAACAGGGTGGGCCCTGAATCCAGTGACTGGGTCCTTACAAGAAGACAGAACAGCCCCACAGGGAGAAGGCCCTGTGAAGACAGAGGCAGAGATCAGGATGGCACGTCTCCACGCCCGGGGGCACAGGTGACCGCTGAAAGCCACCTGAAGCCAGGAGAGTGGCCTGGGACGGATTCTCCCTCCTGCAGGGTCCGACCCTGCTCGCACCTTGAATTCAGACTTCTGGCTTCCAGAACGCTGAGGGAATACGTTCCTGTTTTTTAAGCCACCCCATCTGTGGTCATTTGTTAGGTCTGCCCCAGGACACTTGTATCGTGTCTCAGAGTGGGGGGGTGGGCACAGTGGGCCCTGGGGTCAGGCTTCCTGCCCCCATAGAAGCACCCCCTCCCACTGGGCCCTGCCCCCCCAGTGCGGCTGCCAGGGCCCCCTCTTTCTGGTCCTTCTGTTGTTGGTTACCAGGCAAGGAACTTTAGTAACCTTGTTCCAAACTTCATTCCCAGGCTTCTTCAGCTTAATTAGTTGCACGGAATGAATTGTGGATAAGCAAAACCAGAAGAGAACTGCAATGTCTAAGGGGTTTGGACTTTAAAATATCATAGATCTAGATCTTATCAGCTCCAGAAATTGAGTCATGTTAGTTAGACCACAGTCAGAGTAGAAATGGGCAGCTCTTCAAGCCTGATCCGCTTTCGAAATTCACTCTATTCTCCTGGTCTCACTCTTGGAAGCCCCTCTGGCCTCCAGTCTCCCTCCCTACCCAGCCCCGAGGCCTCCCCCAGACCCTCCTGCTGGGCCAGGGCCGAGTAGCCCCCATGGAGGCGGGAGAGCGTCCTGAGGTCACAGGTGCACGCGGTGCACTAGGCCGTCTGGAAGGGCCTCAGCCCAGTGTGTGCCGGGCTCGGCCGCCTGCCCTGGGGGCTGCTCAGCCAGGCACTGGGGCCATGGTGCCCAGAGGGATGGGCTCGGGGCCAGTGCTCACGTGCAGGTCCTCCTGGGCCTGTGGGGCAGTCGGCCTCCTCTCCCGCGGACTCCAGGCTGTGGAAGCAGGGAGAAACGTCGCCAGTTGTCCTGCTGGCACACTGGGCTTTGTCTCCAGGCTGCGTTTGGGCCTGTAAACCGTAGCTCCCCTGCGTCCCACCCGGGGCCCCTCCCAACTCTCCAGGACCTGTCAGGGCGTGTGTAGGGCAGGGGTGGGTGAGCAAACACGGGGCCCTCCCGCCTGCTGCACACAGACCCCCATGGACCTGACAGTGACATCCTGTGGCCCCAGATCAGCGTGTCGGTGCGGGGCTGGCGGCCACCACACTGCCCAGGCCCCCAGGCCCCTGGGGGGTGGTGCCCACACGCAGGCCAGAGGCAGGGTGCAGTCCCCACTGAGCTCTGTGCCCACCAAGAGCCCACATCCCTGCGGTCCCGTTCAGGGCAGCCTCGGACACTGGGGTGGGGTTGGCGTAGAGCTGGGGGAGGACGCCTCGAGGGCCTCCGGGGGGGCGTGTTTTAGGGAGAGGCCCCTCTGCTGCCCCCAGTGTGCCGAGGCCTCCCCCTCCAGCCTGGCAGGTGCCCTGCAGCGGGACCTGCCCCGGGCCTCCACCTGGGCACTCCCTGCCTCCTTGTGCTCTGCTGGTCTGGGCATCAGTCCTGCCCTCCTCACCACTCTGCAGTGACGGCCCGGCACAGCCGGCCTGGCCTTCTCTTCCCTCTCTGCCTGGGCTCCCACTTCTGCCCCTCATTTTCCCTCTGTCTGGACGCTTACTAGATCAGTCTGCACCATGGAGTATTGACTTGAAGGTTCCCATCATCCGGCCTTCCCCGATCATCCATTCTCAAGGTCCCTGCCTCTCCCAAGCTCAGCTCTGAGAGGCCCTGCCTCCTCTCTGGGCCCCCAGAGTTAGTTTCCTGAGGCTGCTGTAGCAAAAAACCTTAAACCGGGAGGCTTGAAACAACTGAATTCTCTCCTGGGCGTGTATCCAGAAAAGAGGAGAACTCTGATTTGGAAAGATACGCACTCCCCAGTGTTCACAGCAGCGCTGGTTACGACAGCCGAGATGTGGAAGCGACCCACGTGCCCAGTGACAGACGACTGGGTCAAGAAGATGCGGTGCAAGATACAGTGGAGCATTACTCAGCCAGAGAAAAGAATTAAATAATGCCGTTTGCAGCAACATGGAGGAGCCTAGAGATTATTATACTAAATGAAATAAACCAGAGATCATGTGACATCTGTTACATATGGAATCTAAAAAAGTGGCACAGATGAATTTATAAAGTAGAAACAGACTCACAGACATAGAAAACAAACTTGTGGTTATCGAAGGAGCAGGGAGGGAGGGATAAATTAGCGGTTTGGGATTAACAGAGACACTACTTTATATAAAATAAACAAGGACCTACTATTGAAATATAGCACAGGGAACTGTATTCAGTGTCTTGTAATAACCTACAGTGGAAAAGAATCTGAGAATGTGTGTGTGTGTGTGTGTGTTTATGTATTTGTATAACTGAATCACTTTGCTATATACCTGAAACTAACACAACATTGTAAATCAGCTGCATTTCCATAAAAGTTGTCTGCTTTGGGGAAAACATGCTTTTAGCAGTGTGTAAGAATTCAGTAATAGTGGGACTTCCCTGGCAGTCCAGGGGTTAACTCTTCATGCTCTCAGTGCAGGGGGCACAGGTTTGATCCCTGGTCGGGAAAAATCCCACATGCCACATAGTGCGGTTAAAAAAAAAAAAATCACAAGAATTAAATACTGCCAAACTGAAGTTCCCCAGCGGCTCCTCAGTAAAGAACCTGCCTCATTGCAGGAGCCATGGAGACTCGGGTTCGATCCCTGGGTCGGGAAGATCCCCTAGAGGAGGGCATGGCAACCCACTCCCGTATTCTCGCCTGGATAATCCCACGGACGGAGGAGCCTGGAGGGTTACAGTCCGTGGGGTTGGAAAGAGTCCGTCACGACCGAGGCGACTGAGTGTGCATAGCATGCATGCAAACAGAGATTCAAAACAAAACCAGGAAAAAACAAAAACCAGAAGTCTGTCTCGTCATGGTTCTGGAGACAGGAAGTCCGTAGATCAAGATGTGGGCAGGGTTGGATCCTCCTCAGAGCTCCGAGGGAAATCCATCCCAGGCCTGTCTCCCAGCTCTGGGGACTGCTGGTGACCCTTTGAGGCTCCTTGTCTGCAGCTGCATCCCCCGATCTCCGCCTCCACCTTCACCTGGCCGCCTTCCTGTCTTCCATGTTCTCTTTCTGTAAGGACACCAGTCACTGGATGTAGGGATCTCCCCAAATCCAAGATGACCTCATCTCAAGAGCCTTGACTGATCACAACCGCAAAAACTGTTCTCAGACAAGGTCCTCTCCTGAAGTTCCATCTGGGCCTTCAGCCCGAGTTGAGGGGCTTAGCGGATTCACCCCAGGCTGGTCCTGCTCCTTGGCGCTGCCTCACACGTGTTTCTGGTGAACAGGCACATGACTTTACATTTAGGCAGCTGATTCCGGAAATGCCAGCTATGGTTTTCCACCCATCATGTCTCTCTTGCCAGCAGCCCCAGGGACAGCACACGTCTCTGTTCACCTCTGCCTCACTGACTTCTGGCCTCTCCAAGCCCAGGCCCAGAGAAGACCCTTCTTTGCAGGCCACCCCATCCTGTAGCCTGGGGGCTTCTGCATCCTGGGCTCCCTGGCTTTGCCTGGGCCTGACCAGCTGAGGGTGATCCCAGAGGATGCAGGGCGTGGGGCGATTCTGGGCTTCCCAGTTCCAGATACAGCTGTCGATGGTCCCTTCCTGGGGATGAGATCTGGTCCCCTAGGAGCTCACGGAGGCTGGGCACGCAGGGCCCCAGCTGTCAGGCTGGCTGGCCCACCAGACAGACACAGGCCAGCTGCTTGCCCGTGAGAGGGGGCTGTGGGCCAGGTTGCGGCCCCCAGATTGCTGTGTGGAAGCCCTAGCATCCATTGTGACCAGAGGTGGAGGATGGGGCTCTGAGAGGTGCTTGAGGTGACACAAGGTCATAAGGGGGCATCCTGAGTCCTTCGGACGGGTGTCCTCTTAAGAGGGGGAGGGACGGAGACTTGCCCCTGAGCACACCCCGAGGAAAGGCCCCGTGAGGACGCTGGGCTACCGCGGCCTCCTGCAGACGGCACTCACTGGAAGCCGTGCCAGCAGCCTCGTCTCAGGCTCCAGCCTCCACAACTGTGAGAAATACAAGCTGCCCGTTCTGTGGGATTTGGTTCTGATGGCCCGAGCTAATACAGAAGGTTATTTTGATCCTTGTTTTTTTTTTTCGGCCTCACCACATGGCATGTGGGATCTTACTTTCCCGACGAGGAATCAAACCTGTACCCTCTGTGTTGAAAGTGCGGAGTCTTAACCGCTGGACTGCCAGGGAAGTCCCCAGAGGGTTATTTCAGAAGGAAGGGGTCAGGAAAAGCTTTTTGAGGATGTCGTGTTTGAGCTGAAACCCAAAGAACGAGAAGGAGCTCCGTGGAACGTTCCAGAAAAGGGCGAGGTGGGTGCAAGGGCCCAGAGGCAGGAGGCATGGGAGGGCCTTTTGGGCCACCAGGAAGTTGCAGTTTGCCAGGGAAAGTCTGGATTGTATCCGAGGCCCCGTCCCCTTTTCAGGTGGCCTCCGCGCGAGCCTGTCATCGCCCAGGGCCTCAGTTTCCCCACTTGTCAAGTGGAGGGGAGCCCTCTGCCTCTGAGGGCTGCTTCAGGGTCCCACCCAGAGTGGGCGCCTGGCTGGCGGGCCGGGGGAGAGGCCCCCAGGCGCCAGCTGCGCTGCACTCAGACCTCTGGGGACCCTTCCTCCTCCCCAGCCCGAACGTCTGGGCTCAACAGCCGCCACCGCCGAAGGAAACAAAACGTGCTCACAGCGGACCCTCTGATTCAGCCGGGGTTGGGGATTTGGCAGCGGCAGCCGAGTCTGATTAAAGGCATTCCGAGGCACACTCGGTGTTTGTGTATCTGGTTCTGTATTTACACTTTGGGAACGAGCGAGGAGGCAGCTGGGGAGTGTCTCCACCGGCCAGGGGCCGGGGGCTGGAGTGACTCAGCCTGGAATCCAAGCTCGGCCACATGCCTGTGACGCTTTCATTCATTCCCTGATTCATTCATTATTCCTTCCTGTGCTCAGCAGACGTGTGTGAGAAACTCCAGTGTACCAGGCACACTTCGTGGGGGGGTCAGCCTGGCCTACCTCACTGCGGAGCCCTCCCTTGGTGCGGGGGCCCATGCTGGGGTGGGGCTGGGGTAGCAACAAAGTTAACAGCAGGGGGTTCTTACTAGTCTCGGCTGCATGGTGTGGCTTGTGGGATCTTAGTTCCCCAACTAGGGATTTTTTAAAAAATATATTTATTTATTTGGCCGCATTTGTTCTTAAATCCTTGACCAGGGATTGAACCTGAGCCCCCTGCATTGGGAGCAGGGAGTCTTAGCCATTGAACTGCCAAGGAAGTCCCCCTAACTGGTGATTGAAACGGGGGCCTTAGCAGAGAAAGTGCAGAGTCCGAACCACCGGACTGTCAGGGCATTCCCAATGACAGTGAATTAAAAATGAACTAAAAACTGAAATGGAAGAGCTCAATCTGTAAAATTCCTAGAAGGAAGCGCTAAAAGCACAAGCAAAGAATTGGACCCTGTCAGCATTGAAAACTTGTGTGCATCAAAAGACTGTCAAGAAAATGAAAGGACAGAGAAAGAAAATACTTGCAAGCTATATAGCTGTGCATGTGTGCTAGGTCGACTCAGTTGTGTTCGACTCTCTGCAACCCTGTGGACTGTAGCCCACCAGGCTCTGATAAGAGGTGAGGATTCGGAATGTAAAGCTGCAGAATAGCACCGGGAGCTCAGCTTGGTGCTCTGATGACCTGGAGGGGTGGGGTGGTGGGGCTGGGAGGGAGGCTTCAGGGGATGTGGGTGTACATACGGCTGGTTAACCGAGGGCTTTCCTGGTGGCTGAGACAGTAAAGTTTGCCTGCAAAGCAAGAGACCCGAGTTCGGTCCCTGGGTCAGGAGAAGAGAAATGGCAACCCAGCCCAGTGTTCTTGCCTGGGAAATCCCAAGCAGAGGAGCCTGGCAGGCTGCAGTCCTGTGGGGTCGCAAAGAGTTGGACACGACTGAGCAACTAATGCTTACAGCTGATTCACATTGTTGTACAGGAGAAATCAACACAATATTGTAAAGCAATTATACTCCAATTAAAAAAAAAAAAAAGACCCAGAACATATACTCAACAAGGGAAAAAACATGCAACTCAGTTTTTAAAAAGGCGAAGGACTTGGCATTTCCCTAAAGATATACCAGTGGCCAGGAAGCACATGATGAGATACTCAACATCACTGGTCATCAGGGAAAGGAAAATCAGAACCAGAATAAGGTACCACCTCCCACCCATCAGGATGGCTACTGTCCAAACAGCAGAAATTAACCAGTGCTGGTGAGGACGTGGGGGAACTGGAACTCTTGTACACTGCTGGTAGGAATGTAAGATGGGGTGGTAGCTGTGGAAGACAGTCTGGTGGTCCCTCAATAAGATAAACATGGAATTATGATATGATCCAGCAGTTCTCCTTGTAGGTATGTTCCTGAGGGGTTTGAAAGCAGGGACTCAAGCAGGCACACCCACAGCACCACTAATCACAGTTGCCAGGAGGTGGGACAGCACACGTCCATCTGCAGGTGAGCGGATAAAACACAGCGTGGCCCAGCCGTGCGGTGGAGTGTTAATTCAGACACAAACAGGGGTGAAGCTCTGACACAGGCTGCAACGTGGACGAACTCTAAAAACATGCCAGAGAAAGAACCAGACACAGACAAATAGTGTGTGATCCCTTTTGTGTGTGTTAAAGTCAGTCATGTCTGACTCTGCAGCCCTTATGTACTGAAGCCCGCCAGGCTCCTCGGTCCATGGGTTTCCCGGGCAAGAATACTGGAGTGGGTTGCCATTTCCTTCTCCAGGGGATCTTCCCGACCCAGGGATCGAACCCGCATCTCTCATGTCTCTTGGGTTGGCAGGCTGGTTTTTTACCGCTAGCGCCAGCTAGAAAGCCCAATCCCCTTTGTGTGAAATGTCAAGAATAGGCAAATGCAGAGAGACAGAAAGCGAGCTGTTGGTTATGGGGCTGAGGAGCGACTGTTAATGGGCACTGGGTCTCTTTTGGGGTGATGAGAACGCTCTTGGCCTAGCTAAAGCTGATGGTCGTACAGTACTGTGAATGTACTAGACGTCACTGATGTGTGCACTTTAAAATGGTTCATTTTCTGTTGCATGACTTTGATAAAAAAGAAAGGAAAAAGTTTAAAAAGAGAAAAAAGTGGTCCCAGGCCTTCCTGATTGGGCACCTGTGCTGGCGCAGCAGTCTGCCCAAGCCCCAGGTGTTCGTTCCCGGAGCGGGCAGCAGAGGTGTGTGGAGAGACAGGTCGTCCCACGGCTGTGGCGGATGCAGCCTGAGAGGGCCCGCCTCCCCTCCTCAGACTCTGGTCTGGTGCTGGAGCAGCTGAGGCTGGGCAGCCTCTTGGGGATAGTTCCCTGGAAGGAACCTGCAGGGATACCGCCAGACAAAACTAGGGTACAGCCACCTGTGGGGAACGCTGGCTCCTGAAGGCGCAAGCAGCAGCTCCACGAGATTCAGAGTCAGATCCTTTCAGGGGCTCTCAGGGACTCCCTCCAAAGGACCCTCTGACTGCTGGAACACTCGGAGAACCTGACAAAACCCCCGGGTCCCTCCCTTCCTGGGGACAGCCTCCAGAAGTGGCCCCTTCAAGGGCCCCTCTGACGTCAGCGACCTCCTGAGGACCCCACCTTGGGGAGCCCAGTGGGTGGGGCTTCAGGCCAGGGCGTGAGAATCCCCTGGGGTCCTGCGCAGCACTCAGGTCCCCAAGGGTGGTGCCCTCTCGATGAATTTGCTCTCCACCTCTCTCTCACGAGTGGCTCTTTGCCCATGCGCCTGGGAGGCGGTCTGTTCATCCTTGGGCCTCAGTTTCCCCAGAGATAGGGTGCTCCGTCCCACATGAGCACAGGAGGCCCACGGTCCCCGCCTGGGATTCCAAGCACAGCGAGCCGTCATTCCTGCACCCGCAGCTTCTTCCGGCGTCTGGCCTCTCGGTGCCATGCTGCACCGTTGTGCCAGGACCCTCACGGGGCTGACAGTCTAGTGGGAAGAGAGAGACCTCGAGTGGTTCTGGAGAGTGAGCCGTGGAGGTGATGCCACAGGGGAGAGGTGCACCCTGTTGGGCCGGCCCAGCGGGAAGAGCCTCTCGGAGGAGGGAGTGCTAGTGCAAAGGCCCTGAGGCGGCCCCCTCGGCGGGCGGAGCGCGGTGACTCATGGGGAGCAAGGGGCCAGATAGTGCAGGCCTTCGTGGTGAGAGGGGGACACAGGTTTGCTCAGCGCTTGAGGCTTCTCCCGGAAGGACCGAGCTCAGCCTTCAGCGTGGCCACTCCCCTTAATCTCATTAGGAGGCTGGCCAGTTGCCATGGTGGTTGTGATGGGCCCGACCAGGGCTGGCTCCTTCCAGACAGCGAGGCCTGGGAGGAGCTGACAGATGGGAATTCGCTGCATCCTGTGGGGGTCTCGGAGAATTGGGACCGCCCTGGGGAGGTGACTGCGTCTGCCATGCCTTCTCAGGATCACTGGCCCTGATCGTGCCCTGGCCTTGTGGCCCCCACTCCTCCTAGCCCCTCAGATGTTGCCAGGATGTGAGGGGGGCATGCCCAGTAGGGATGTGGACACAGAAATGGGATACACGCCTCGCAGGGCAACTCTGTCCCTGTGGGGTCCCGCCAGCAAGGGGGTTGGGGGAAGCTGGAGAAGTTACCATTTCCCCACCGTTCTGTAGGGGGAGTGGGGGTGGGTGTGGGGGCTCAGTCCTGGCTCAGGCTGTGTCAGGGGCCAGTGGGGGCTTTCCTGCCCAAAAACAAGGGCCCCAGGGCTGAGGCGGGACTTGAGGTGGCCTTTTAAAAAATCTGCTTCCTTACTTGGCCGTGTTGGGCGTCTGTTGCAGCGCGTAGGACGTCTCGTGTGGGGCCTCCAGCTGTGCTGCGCAGACTCAGTAGTTGCGGCATGTGGGCTTGGTTTCTCTGAGGCACGTGGGATCTGAGTTCCCCCAACCAGGGATCGAACCCTCAGCCCCACGCTGCGTGCGTGTGTGCATGCTAAGTCCCTTCAGTTGGATCCGACTCTTTGTGACCCCATGGACTGTAGCCCGCCAGGCTCCTCTGTCCACGGGATTCTCCAGGCAAGAACACTGGCGTGGGTTGCCATGCCCTCCTCCAGGGGGTCTTCCTGACCCTGATATCGAACCTGTGTCTCTTACGTCTCTTGCATTGGCAGGCGGATTCTTTATCACTAGCGCCACCAGGGAAGTCCCCCTGAGGAAGCTCGTGCCGCGTCACCGCCTTGATAGAGCCGACATGGTTGGGTTGATGCTCTGACTCGAAGCTTCCAGACGAGATGGTGTGCTCTGATCTGTGATGTGACGTGGCCTCTGTGACACTCTGTGGTCCCAGCCACCCACTGGTCCACAAGGTTATCCAGGAGTCAGCTTCCAGGAGTGGACTCCCTGCCCTGCTCGGCCGCTTCTGAGCTGGGTGGCCCTAGGCCGTTTCTTTGCCTGCTTAGCCTCAGTTTTCCCATCTGGAAAGTGGCGTATGCTGGGAACCCCCTCAAAGGTCCCGTCTTAGATTGAGTTGTGTCCCCTCAAAAGATAGGTCCACATGCTCACCCTGTAGCCTGGGAACGTGGCCTTACTTGGCAAGAGCACTTTTGCAGATATAATTAAGGAACCCAAGATGAGACGATTCTGAAATAGGATGGGTTCCGAATCTAATGACAGCTATTACTCTTGAGAGAAAGGAGAGAGGGTGTGGGACATAGCCATAGAGGATAAGGCTGTGTGGAGACGGAGGCAGAGCTCAGAGAGAGGCAGGCATGAGCCACGGATGAGCCGAGAGAGGCCGGGGTGGATCCTCCATCCGCGGCTCTGGAAGGAATCAACCCTGCCCACACCTTGATCTTGGACTTCACCTCTGGATTTGTGAGGGAGTGAATTCCTGTTGTTTTAAGCCACCCACTTGATGGTAATTTGTTACGGTCAGCCCAGGATACTTAAGACAGAGCATGTGTGATGCCTAAGTGTGCTGATAGAGAAGCGCTCTGTGCCCCATGGTGGGGGCGGGGGCTCCGGGGTGCCGTCTGCAGCACGTGGGGCGGGGAGACGCTGAGCAGAGGGTGGCTGAGGTCAGCGCTGTGCTTCTGGCTGGCTGTCGTGGTCCCATCGGCCCCGCTCTGACCCTAGGGTGTGGCCCCATGCGGTTGGCTGGTTGGTTCACACCTGAGAGCAGGAAGGTTTGAGAGGCATGCACCGGACTGTCGTGGAAAGATCTGGGGCTGCAGAATGCTGGTGGGAGGCAAGGCCAGATGTATGACAGCTCTGCCTGGGGCCCCGGTGTGGCCACATGCAGGGTTGGCCCCAGACACATTGTGACTGGCAGACCGTGCATCTCGGGTGCCCGCCTCCGGGTGGGGGCAGGATGGGGACGGTAGACAGGGTCTCAGGTCAGGCGTGCGTTTGTTTTGTTTTAATATTGAATTTATTTATTTGGCTGCACTGGGTCTTAGTGGCGGCACACGAGGTCTTTTATCTTTATTATTTATTTATTCTTGGTTCCCCTGGGCCTTCGTTGCTGTGAGCAGCCTTTCTCCGGCTGCAGTGGATGGGCGCTGCTCTTCGTTGCGGTGCTCAGGCAGCTCGTTGCTGTGACGTCACTAGTTGCCGCGCACAGATTCAGGAGTCGTGCATGGCCTTCGTTGCTCCACGACATGTGGGATCTTCCTGGACCAGGGATGGAACCCGTGTCCCCTGCATTGGCGGGCAGATTCCCAACCACTGGACCAGACAGGGATCAAACCCGTGTCCTCTGCACTGGCAGGCAGGGACCAGACGGGGACTGAACCCGTGTCCCTTGCACTGGCAGGCAGGTTCTTATCCACTGGACACCAGGGAAGCCCACAAGGATTTTTAGTTGCGGCATGTGGGATCTAGTTCCCTGATCAGGGACCGCACCCACCCCATTGCCTTAGATGCGAAGAGTCTCAGCCACGGCAGCAGTGGGGAGTCAAGGGCCAGGCACTTTGGATCTCGCAAATGTGGTTAGACGAACCAGGAGGCATATGGGAAGAGTCTGGGTCAGTGGAGCCCTTACTGTTGCGATTTTCTTCCTTTTAACTCCGTGGAGGAAGAGGGTAGCTTTAGAGGAGGCTGGGTGGGCGATTCGGGGACTCCCTCTACCGTCTTCGCAGTTTTCCTGTGAACCTAAAACTTTCATAATAAGAGCGGAGGTAAGAGCAACAACAGTGAGAATTCCCTGGCAGTCCAGTGGTTAGAACTCGGTGCTTCGAATGCAGGGGTTAGAGAGGCCATCCCTCGTTGGGGAACTAAGATCCCACATGCCTTATAACAACAGCAGTAACAGCAAAGCCAGAGGCCAATGTGAAGGTGACTTGGGGGGCCTGCTCCCTGAGTGGCGTGTCAGGGAGGCCCCTCCAGGGTGGGTGCGGAGGGGGAGCTGTCGCAGGCAGCCCCCTGGGGTAGGGGGAGCACAAACTTGGGGTGCTTTGGGGTCGCATGTCTGGAGGGAGTGAGGAGTGGGGAGCGCAGAGGGCAGGGAGGCCCCTGTGAGGTGTGGGTGGTAGGGCACCTCCCACCCTCCGCCGCTGGAGTGGGCTCTGCTCTCACAGTGGGGGAGCCTGGTCTTGGACCCCAGGCGGTCTGACCCTCGGGCCAGAAGCCAGGGGGCACCTGAGAGGCACAGCTCCTCCGTGCCAACAGGTCTTGTCCGGGCGTCACCACCCTGCCATGCTGCCTTCTGCCAAAACCCACGAGAATGGGGCGAGGGGAAGGGCAGGCCCAAGCCTCCTCAGGACATCAGGGGTTGTGTCAGTGTCCTGAAAGGTTCTTGCATGGCCGGCCTCCAAGTGGAGCTGTCGCCTGGGTCGTGAAAGTCTGCTCCCGAGCGTGGGAACCGTGGTGTTCATTCATTCATTCGGTTATTCACTCGTGAGCTCTTGCGCTCCTTTGTTCCACTAGCAGGTGCTGCTGAGTGTTAGACCCTGGCTTGGATGCTGGGTGTATGGTGAGGTTGGGGGTGGGCTGGGCAGTGCCTCCCAGAGCCTCTGGGCAGAGGGATGCGGGAGGGACTGGGTTTGATGGGGAGAGGCCTGAGGTCTGTGTCCAGCATTGGTCAGACGCTGCCCCGTGGCATCACTCTCTTGTTCTCCTTGGGCACCCTTGGAGGCATCAGGTCCATGGGTGGAGCCCAGGCTGGCACCTCCTCACCCCAGGGTCTGCTTACTCCTGGGGTTTCCTGGCCATGCATGGGACAGCAGTCAGCCCCTGCGAAAGTTAAGGGGCCCTTAAGACCACCTTCACGTCTGACGCCAGCTGCAGAAATTGAGGGTTCCCAATACTATACTAGGACTTCCCTGGTAGCCCAGATGGTAAAGAACCTGCCTGCAATTTAGGAGACCTGGGTTCCATCCCTGGGTCAGGAGGATCTCCTGGAGAAGGAAATGGCAACCCAGTCCAGTATTCTTGCCTGGAGAATCCCATGGACAGAAGAGTCTGGCAGCCTGCAGTCCATGGAGTCACAGAGTCAGACACGACTGAGCGACTGGAAAAAAAAAAAAACTACACTCAGCTCAGCGGTTCACTGGAAGGACTCAGAAGTCACTGCAGACCTTCATACTCACGGTCATGGTCTATTTCTTAGAAGTTCTGTTCATTTGTTTTTATTTACGGCTGCACCGGGTCTGTTGCTGTGCGCGGGGGCTTTCTCGAGGTGTGGCGAGCAGGGTCCCTTTCTAGTTGCGGTGCCTGGGCTTTCTGTTGGGGTGGCTTCTCTTCTCGCAGATCATGAGCTCTGGAGCGCAGCGCACAGCCGTAGTTGCCCCGTGCCATGCGGGACCTTCCCGGGCCAGGGATCCAACCCGTGTCTTCTGCGTTGGCAGCTGGATTCTTTAGCTACTGGACCGTCAGCGGTGCCCTCGGTCATGCTCTGTTACAGGGAAAGGACACAGGTCCCAGTTGGAATGGGGCAGTGGCCAGGAGACTTCCAGAGAGAGCTGGAGGACTGCCTTCCCCGTGGAGTCACGTGGACAGTGCTTGCTTCTCCCAGCACCAATGTGTGGTGACACGCCTGGGGGCTGGCAGCCATGGGTCTCCCCAAGCCTTGGTGTCCAGGGTTTTTCCTGGGGTTCACCATATAGACGCAGCCCCAGCAGAGGAAGAGCTGCGAACCTCAGTGGCCGGAGCCCCGCACCCTGGCCCACACTGTTAGCAGAGATACCCAGTGTGGTCTGGGGCCCCAGGCAAACAAATACACTTTTCTGTGGCAGGACTTTCACTTCCCAGGAGCTGGGAGCAAAGGTCAAACAGCCCTGGGCCAGGTTAACTCTTTAAAGTGAAAGTGATAGTCGCTCAGTCTTGTCCAACTCTTTGTGACCCTGTGGACTGTAGCCCACTAGGCTCCTCTGTCCGTGGGATTCTCCAGGCAAGGATACTGGAGTGGGTAGCCATTCCCTTCTCCAGGGGCTCTTCCTGACTCAGGTCCAACCCAGGGATCAAACCCGGGTCTCCTGCACTGCAGGCATCCTTTACCAACTGAGCCACCTGGGACGGCCTGTCTGTGCGGCTCCACGTACAACCGAGGATGAGCGCGGGGCTTCCCCAGAGGAGGAGAGGGGCCCCACGCTGGGTCCACTCCAGAGGCTGTACCACCAAGCCTGACATTCCCGTGACAAAGTGGATGGGGTTTGGGGGCCCCTGTGGGAAGGAGAGGCTCCGGCCGAGATGGCTGGGAGGGCCAGCGTTATCGCAGACACACAGCCGTGAGCAGCGCGTTCCCCTTCTCGGCTCCCTCGGCCCGGAAGGTGTGATGCGAGCACTTCCTGTATTGCACGCCTGGTGTTCACACGTGCACACACACTCAGTCTGGACAGCCCACTCTTTGGGAGCGGAAACTGAGGCCCAGAAGGGGGCTGCAGCCTCCAGGGCCGGGTGGTCCTCAAGAGGTGGGGATCATGTGGGTTCCCGCCCTGTGGCTCAGACCCAAGAAGGGCCTGGGGGGCGGGTCTCGGGTCCAAGGACACCCGAGCCCACCCTGCTTGGCCTCGCCTGACCCCTCCGGACCAGGGGCTGGCCTGTTTCATCCTGCGTGACCCGGGGCCCTGGGGAGGAGGGACCCAGGGTGTTCATGGCGAACATCTCCAGCGTTTGGAGTCAGGGTCTGGGTCCAGCAGAGGCCTGAGAGCCACCCTTGGCGGAATGGAGCAGGGTCAGGCTCCCTCTCAGCCCCTCCGCCCTTCACAGGAAACAGCTGTTTACCTGGGTGAGGTGCTCGGCTGGGCCAGCAGCCAGTTCCTGAGCTTCGCTTCCCCCTCCGGTGTCCAAGGCCCCCCAGGAAGCCGGGGCTGGCGTGGGAGAGTGGGGCGGCGTGGGCGGCCAGGGAGCGGCGCGCTGCCAGGAGCTGTTTGCGAGGGAACGTGAGCTGCTCTTGTTGTGTACACAGTGTCGACCCTAGCAACCGTCCCAGCCGGCCGCGGTGGACGCCCACCCCTCCCCTGGTGCCCGGCAGCCGCCCCTGTCACGGTACTGCATCCCAGGGCAGATTGATGGGCCTCGGGGACCTGCCCGGAGGCCACCGGTGGTGTCAACCGGGTCAGGAGCATCTGCTATTCCTGGCGAAGTGGAATCGAGGCTCTGGCGAGGGAAGGCCAGGTCCCAGCCCTGCTCGGAGGCAGCTGTGACCAGTCAGGGAGCCCCAGGCTCTCGATTCTGAGTCCTGGCCCAGGGGGACAAATCCACGTGTGAGTGAATGGTGGAGGACCGTGTAGGGATGTGGCCAGCCCGCAGGAAGGCTCTCCAGTGGGTGAGACTGGCGGGACAGGCAGAGGGGGCCTGGGGGCTTGGGCCGGACTCCTTAGAACTCAGGCAGGATCTGGCAGGCCGGCTCATGCTGTACTTTGAAAAGGCAGCGCTGCACTTCAGAGCCGGCCCCTCTGATTCAGACCAGTGGAAAGACAATTTCTGCCGTGTCCGGGCGTAAATTCACAGCCTCTGGCCCGCACCCCAGGAACACAGCCTTTGGCGTGATAAGAAATGGCTCCCCCGGGTGGGTGAGGGGCCTCCTGCACAGGCTTCCAGGCTCCAGGTCCACTTGATACTCTTGCTTATTCACCAGTCGTTCGAAGCAGCCAGTGAGGCTCCCTCCAGTTCACGGAGGCAGCACCCTCCCGGATGGGGAGGCGAGTTTCCCTGCCTGGGGTGGGCCATCTGAGGCATCTTGGGTCTCTGATTCTGCTGGTTCCTGGCTCCTTTGAAAATCTGAGTCATGGGAGCCCCACATCCTCTGTGCCTGGTGTCACGCGTAGGGTCCTTGGGAAGGGCGCTCCTCAGGAGGTGTCTTCCCCTTCCTCCCACTATAGCTGTCAGCTTCTCTGTTGCAGCTCCAGCTCCAGAAGTCCCAGTACCTGCAGCTGGGCCCGAGCCGTGGCCAGTACTACGGCGGGTCCCTGCCCAACGTGAACCAGATTGGGAGCGGCACCGTGGATCTGCCCTTCCAGGTGAGCCCCCATGCCTCCCCCACGCCACCTCCCCTCCCACCTGGAGTGTGTTGCAGGCCGGGCCCCACCCTGTCCCCAGAGCGAGAGTGCCTGTATGCCAGCCTGTGAACGTCGGGGATCACCAGGCAATTGCTGCCACATGTCCCTCTGCCACACCCCCCCCCCGCCCACTCCTTCCCCTGGGATGGCCTGGCCAGGCCTCGCCCGGATCCCCCCTGCCCGTCCCTTGTCAGCAGACCCCGCAGCAAGGCCAAGGTCTGGCGGTGAGCATTTCGGCAGCCGCTACACCTGTTGGCCGGCTGTGCGGCGGCGGGAACCGCTCAGGGCCTCTGGGGCTTGGCTCCGTCCCGCTTCACTAATCCGCACGCCCAGCAATTCTCAGAAGGAGGCCCCGCGGCCTGACCCCACTTGTCTGCAAACGTTTCTTGGCAGAGGCGCACACAGCGCGGCTCCTGCAGGCTGCGTAGCTGCCGCGCACATCCTTATCATAAATAAGAAGAGATAAGGCCCACCGCCCGCCTCTCCCCCCGGGCCCCGTCCCTCGACCCTGGTCTGCAGTGGAAGTGGGGGCATGGTGGGCCCAGGAGCCGGCCGAGAGCTGCCTGCCCCCCACGCCCCCCAGCATGGTGTCTGGGCTTTGTAGCGACAGGGCCACTGAGCAGCCGCACACCTGTCCCGCGTCTGGGACAGAGCCCCAGAAACAGCCACGTCCGTGTGTGCGCGCCGACAGGCCAGGTGGAGCTGGGTTGGCCCCGCAGGGAGCTCAGTCCTGTTCGTTCCCCAGCTGTGCTCCTCCCATGCCGCTGCGGGGATGTGGCGGGACCCTGGATCCCATGGGCTGGCTCAGCTCTGAGTCTCCAGGGCCGCCTCCAATGGCCTCCACGTCAGAGCACAGGCACCAGGCCGTCTTGCTCCTCTGGGTCAGGGCCCCTCCTTGTTGGGTTTTCTCCCCTCCTCCCTGCTCGCCCCTTCCTTCCTCAAGGAGTGTGTCTCTCTGGGCACCCCCAAGCTCGGCCCGGTCTGGGGCTACCGTAGGGCCCCCAAGGGCCAAGGGGGGCCTCTTGGGTTTCCCACTGGGGGACCAGGCGAGGCAGGAGTGTCTCAAAGTCTCGGTTCTTTGCATTTTCAGCCCAGCGGATTTCTGGGGGAGGCTCTGGCAGCGGCTCCTGTCTCTCTGGTAAATGAGCCCCTGGGCTGAGGTCTCGGCATCCCCGGCACGTGCGCGGGCGCTAGGTACTCCTGTGCGGCCGCCCTTGTGGCCCCGTGGGAGGTGTCCCCTCTGCCAGTGGAAGCAGATCCGCCCAGCACCCCCTGGTCTGGGGAGGTGCGTGTGGGCACGTCCAGAGACCCCTGCCCTGGGGATCCGAGCATGCACACCGACGCTGCATGGGTTCGTTCCTGTGACACACGCACACACGTGTGCGCAGGTCCTGGACTTGGCCTGGCGAGCAGGGCTGTGGCTGGTCTGAGCTGCTCTCTGCCTCTGGCTCTGCTTCAGCTGCCTCAGTTTCCCCTCTGGGCTTCCAGACATCTCTGGGAGGAGATGAACGGCCTGTGCCCTCTGGTACCCATGCCTGGATGGTGAGGTCGCTGCCGTCTCCCGGGCCTGCAACCTTTTGGAGGCAGAAACACATAAAGACCCAAGCTGGCAGGGTCCTTGCTTCCTCGCTGGGTCCAAGAAAGACGGGTCCCCGGGCACCAGGGAGAGCAGTCAGCCCCGAGCGCTAGCTGAGGTGTTCGAACAGGTGGGGCAGAGTGATGAGGCCGCCAGGAGCAGGCTTCCCGAGGAAATTGCTTTTCGCCTGGCTGCGCAGAGAAGAGAGACGGGCCCAGGGGCCAGATGGCTGGGTAGGGGACCGGTAGCTGCATCCAGAGCTAGGCTAAGGCTGCCAGTCTTGCCCCCATCAGATGGTGTGGGGGCCCCGTGGCGCCAGGGCAGGCGGAGAGCAGGCTCCTGGGGACCTCCGGGGCGGGAGCAGGGCCTGACCGGGGGCCTCATGCCAGCCCCAGGTTCTGGAAGGGAGCCCTGTCCGGCCAAGCTGTGGGCCAGGGCTCCGGAAAGCACGCCTGCACTTGGCTCCCAGTGGAGCTGGGACAAGGCCGTGGGGGAGGGTGCGCGGGGGTCGAGTCTCAATCAAGACCAGCCCCAGGCTTGCCGAGGAGCCTCCGGGGAGCCAGTACTTGGCCAGGTGGGCCCCTGACGTCCTGGGCTGGAAGCCCTGGGGCTGTCTCTTGGCAGGCCCCTCCAGGGATGACGTAGGTGGGGAGAGGAGGTCGGCCAGGCCCGGAGAGAGAGGGCGGAGGCCCGCCTGCACCTGGCGAGGCTGGAGGGGGGCCCTCGGCACCCTGGCACCCCAGCCGGCACCAGGCCCCGAGCTTGCGCCGCTCTGCCTGGCCCGCGCATGCCGGCTGCACTGCACGCCTGGGACCCCCGGCTCGCCGCCCCCCCCCACAGTGCTCGGAGGCTAGGGGCAGGGGCCCCAGAGGAAAGGAGGCCCATCTGGAATAGCCGAGGGTGTCTCCAGAGCCGGGCAAGGGGGCGCTGTCAGGGGGACCTTGAGGTCAGATTCTGGGGGTCAGATCTCGGATCGCAGCGGATAACCGTGGTGTGGGCTCCTCTCTCTCTTGTTCCGCCTCTTCCTCTCCTCCCTCCCCGCGTTGGTCCCGTCCCCACCCCCAGACACCCTTCCAGTCCTCGGGCCTGGACACCAGCCGAACTACCCGGCACCATGGGCTAGTGGACAGAGTGTACCGGGAGCGTGGCCGGCTGGGCTCCCCGCATCGCCGGCCCCTGTCAGTGGACAAACACGGAAGGCAGATATCCTTTTCCCAGAGGATGTGGGCAGCGGGGGTGGGGTTGGGGGTTTGGGCGGGGACCACTTCATCCAGCTGACAGAGCGACCTGCTGCCCACACCGTGATAGAATCAGGGCTGCTTCAGTCTTCAGGGCTACTGGGCAGCACCAGGAGGTGGGGATACAATCACATGGCAACCCCAGAAGACTTCCTGGAGGAGGCAGTGCAAGCCGAGGAGCCTTTAGCCGGGCGGGGGGTTAGGGGAGCACAGGGAACAGTGATACAGAAGAGTCCCCTGGAGCACACAGCCTGAGATGAGTGGGGAGTGTGCACTCAGATGCCTGCCTGGGCAGGGGGGCCCAGGAAAGCCGTGAGCCGGGCATCCACACGTCAGGGCCATGGTGGTGAACCCTCCGGGGGCCACATGGAGGGCAGCCCAGCCAAGGCATGGGGCCCGAGGGGGATCTGAGCCTGAGCCAGACCCAGACAGATCAGAGGGAGGCTATCGGAAGACGCAGAATTTGCCTTTGCACCTTGGCCAAGCAGAGAAGACTGTCAGGAATCCCCCCATCCAACCCCCCACCGACTTGGCTGCCCCTTGGTGCTTCGCCAGCCAGCCTCCCCCACCCCCAGCATCTGAGTGGCTGCTCCTGGGAAGCCCAGCTCTCGAGTACAGAGAAGGCTGTTCTTTCCTGCCTCTTGTTTCCACGGGCTGGGGGAGCCTGAGCAGCTGGGCCCCAGACCGAGCTCTCGGGGCCCCGGGAGCCACCCCGTCAGCCCAGAATTAAGAGTCAAGGCCGGGGTCAGCTGAACTAGACTCCCTGCAGCCCCCCCGCCCCCACGGGCCCCCGTTTCACGGCTGAGGCCTCTCTTGGAAGGGGTGCAGCCCGCACGTGCGCTTGCAGGGGGTGAGTGCTGAGTGCTAGGTGGACGGGGCTGCACCCTGGGGGCTGCTCGCAGCCAGGCAGGAAAGGCCCCCCGCCCCGAGGCCCCAGCTGTTCGCAGCCTCCCAGCAGCCTGGCTCCGCGGGCTGGCCCATGCGGGGTTCCTGGGGCTCAGGGAGGGCCTGAGCCAGCCACACCACCCCCTTAACTCACACGCACGTGGACAGCTGCCCATACGGCACCGTGTACCTCTCGCCACCTGCGGACACCAGCTGGAGAAGGTCAGTGACCCAGAACCAACCCCCAGCCCTCTCACTGGAAACAAAGCCGTACTTCCATCGTGGTCGTGCTTGGAAAACCAGGATGTAGTCCCTTAAAAATGGCAAAACTTAGAAGCATCCAGAAGTTTCTAGAAATCAGCTCTATCCCTGTAACAATGAGGTCACAGTTTTGGGGTCTTCCAGGGATTTTTTTTTTTTTTTCCTTTCTCTGATTTATGACTGTTTTTTTTCTTTTCTTTTTAACCAAAGTTGGGATTGTATGGAATATTCTGTGTCGTCACTTGCTTTATTTCATTTAATGTGCTATTATGATTGTTTCCCACATTCCCAAAAAGCCATAGAAAACGTGACTGGGAAAGTATTATATATTACTAGAAAATTAGGGAGATGTAGAAATACATGTAGAAGATTAAAAAAAAAACCATAATGTCATCATCTGCTGTGGCTGCTGCTAAGTCGCCTCAGTCGTGTCCGACTCTGTGTGACCCCATAGACGGCAGCCCACCAGGCTCCCCCGTCCCTGGGATTCTCCAGGCAAGAACAATGGAGTGGGTTGCCATTTCCTTCTCCAATGCCCGAAAGTGGAAAGTGAAAGTGAAGTCACTCAGTCGTGTCCGACTCTTCGGCGACCCCATGGACTGCAGCCTATCAGGCTCCTCCATCCATGGGATTTTCCAGGCAAGGGTACTGGAGTGGGGTGCCATTGCCTTCTCCAAATGTCATCATCTAGGAAGATATAAAATAGCAGCAACAATATAGCTAAACAAATAGCTGCAGTAACACAGCTGATAGCTTCACGCCAGTGTTAATGTACTTGCTGCTTCCCAGGTGGCGCTAGTGATAACCTGCCTGCCGGTGCTGGGGACGCACGAGACGCAGGTTGGATCCCTGGATCAGGAAGATCCCCCGGAGGAGGGCATGGCAACCCGCTCCACTGTTCTTGCTTGGAGAATCCCCACGGACAGGGGAGCCTGGCGGATACAGTCCATGGGGTCGCACAGAGTCAGACAGGACTGAAGCTACTTAGCACATACGCTTGTCCACACACGTGAATATACTTTAATGACACAGGCGTGTACACTTAAAAGTGGTTAAAAAGGCAAACTTTATTTTAGCACACATACACAGAAAAATATGTGTAGGTGATTTCAGTAAACAGAGATCAAAAGTAAGCAAGCTGTTAAAAAAACCCACAAAATATATATAATTGAGTAACACAGTTTAATGCCCACCAAGCACGTATTCATAGCCCAGGTCCTATTTCAACCGTCACACACATTAACACATTATTGACCAGGGGATTTTTGCAGAAACGAATGCCTGTGGCATTGATAACATCTCCAGTCAATAATGTGTCAACTCATGTAAGACCCATAGAACTATAGAGTTGGGGCTGTTATTCTCCCCATTTTTAGGCATAAGAGCACAGAGGGGTGGGAACACTTGCTCAGGGACACACAGCTGGTGGAGGGGGGCCAGGATCTCCCAGCCCCTCATTGCTCATCCAGCCCCAGGCTCAGAGACAGCCCGGCCCTTTGTCATCTAATCTTGTCCCTGAACTAGGTTTCCTCCACATCACTCTCAGCATCCGGGACGTTCCTGTCCAGGCGCACGTGGCTCTTACTCTCCTCCCCACGCTGGCTGTGCAGCTGGTCCTGCCCTTGGTGGGTCTGCCCAGCTTCCCAAGGCTGCCTCTGGTTTCTTAGGCGGCCTCCCTCCAGGCATCTGCAGCTCGGGGCATATTGTGTCATTGGGGCAGAGACTGGAGCCTCTCCTGGGTGCTGGGCAGCATTGGGTTGGTTGGAGCAAGACCTTCCTTGGCTTATTTGTCACTGGTGGGGGCCTCCATGAGGCCGCAGTAGGACTGGCCGGCCCGCTGTCTTCAGGGCTTCAGCTGGAAGGCACCACCCTTTGCCTGAAGCTGAGACGCCCATCCAAGGGGCAGGGACGGGCAGGGGCTTTGCAGGCGAAAACCATGGTCACTGTTGTGGTTCTTTAGGGTTTTACTCAGGTCGCAGCTCACAAAAATGTCCCATAACTGTCACCCTCTTCTGTCATGTGGGTCCCAGATGTAGTGGAGTCAAGATATCCCTTTGTCCCCTTTGGGGCTGAGGCTCACTGTTTCTCTCCTCTTCCCAGGACCAATTCTGACTCCGCCCTGCACCAGAGCACAATGACGCCCACCCAGCCAGAGCCCTTTACGGGTGGGTCCCAGGATGCGCACCAGAAAAGAGGT
The DNA here is from genome assembly GCF_019320065.1 of Cervus canadensis. Lineage (NCBI taxonomy): Eukaryota > Metazoa > Chordata > Mammalia > Artiodactyla > Cervidae > Cervus > Cervus canadensis. The sequence continues at coordinate 104,499,544 of NC_057389.1, forward strand.
ATTGGCAGAGCCCACGGGCACCTTTCCTAGGGTCAGGCAAGTCCAGTAGGTGGCCACTGTGCCCTCAGGGGCCACAGACCTGAGAAGGAAGACTCAGCAAGTGCTGTATAACATGAGGAGTTCAGAGAAACTTTCAGAGATGGCACTGCTTGAGCTGGATTTTGAGGGATGTGTAGGGGTTTTCTGGGCAGAGAAAACAGTCCCTGTGAACTCACATTGGCTTCTGTTGATGGACTCAGGGTAAGACCTCACAGTCTAAGGGGCCTTGCAGATGCTTTCAAATGTTGGGAGCAGCAAACCCAAGCAGAAGGGGCTTTTATCAGCTCATGACCAGCAGTTGGGGCTAGATGTTCATCTTCAGGGACCATTCAATCCCTGGCTTCACACTGGATCATTTCCCGGCTCTGATGCTCAGAACCCACTTGGTCCCTAAGGTCCATCCTGAAACAGTGAGTGGAAGAGAGGCCAGTTGTCCCCTAACTCTTGTCCAGAGCCTCCTTTATAGCTGGGTCATGCACACACCTCTGTAGCTGGGGCAGATCTGTACCCAGGCCCCGGTCCCTCCTTGGAGCCAGGTGTGGAGGCAGTGTCCTTGGGACCTTCCAGGAAGGTACACGGCATCTTAAAAACTGGGGCAGTGACACCCAGCGAGGGCAGTGTGATGCTGTGAGGCCAGCCCTCGAAACCCACGTGGGCCTGACCTGCTCCAGGACCCTGAAACCAGAGAATGAATCATGTACGCTGATGTCCACGTGCTTCCCACTTTTCTGGTAGCATTTCACTGTGGGAGTATGTGAACATACCGGGGAGATTCTGCTGAAGGAAGGAGGATGGGCAACCAGAACTTCACTGCTTGGCTGGCAGGCACCCTCCCCGTGTGATCTTTCCAGCTCACTGGGCACCAGCAGCGAGGGAATGTCTCCATAATAAAGCGAGGATTCCAAACTCCTGGGTGGATGAGAGTGCATCTGTCACTTCCCTCCTGCTCCTGGTGCTGGAGGGAGCTTAGAGAGCACTGTCCACCCTGAGGGAGGTCCCCCGCAGAAGCTTGGGCTTTTGGCATGGACAAGTGGACTTTGCCCTCCCAGGGATTCTTTGTGACCCCTGGCAACTCTGAGTCCTATTGGCCTTGGGGTCAGGGGCGGGAAACACATCACCTCTCCCGTTCCTCTAGGAGGGGCCCAGGCAGTAACAAAGTCTAGGATTAGCCTGGTTGTCCTCCCATCCCCTCGTCTAGGTTTTGAGAAGGAGAAGTTCACCCATCTGGCTATGTTCCTAATTTTGCTTTCCAGGTAAAAAACAGCCTTCAACAGGCATAAAGAAATTGGATCTCATTAAGTGTTTACTCTCTCCTTACCTGAAAGGTTTAAGGAAAGGTGCTTCAGGTACAGCTGGCTCCAGGGCCTCGAGAGATGCCATCTCGTTCCTTTCTCCCCTCCTTTCCTCCCTGGGACTGGTTAGCACTGCAGGTCATTCATGGGGCCATAGCTGCCATGGGTGGATGGACCTCAGCCTCTGTTGAGCTCTGTGGCTTGGTGCCAAGACCCCAGGAGGGCCCCAGCCTCTGGGTGCTAACAGCCCAGAAAAGGAGACAGGTGTCCACAGGGCTGCAGGTGACGCTCATGGGGCAAGACAGCCACTCCCGGGAGAGACGCTTGGCGGTCTTCTGCAGCTTGAGGCCTCTGCGGCCTGAGGAGACCCTGTGAGAGCCAGCAGCCACACACGCCCTGAGCTCCAGAGCTTTCATTTTCATTTCTCTTTAAATCACAGGTCCTCTGTTTTTTGTTTTTTTTTTTTTTACTTTTCTTTTAAAAAATGAAGCTCTTTTGTTCTTTAGTACAATCCCCAGAAGTTACTGCTGGGGCAGTTACAGTCATATCACGGCTGTGGCTCTGTGTCAGGGACCACCTGGTGCCGCTGCAAGGCTGCAAAGATCCCTTTTTTGCTTCTCCTCCAACCCCACCCCAGTCTTACTGTTAACAGTCCCGGGTATGGAGGAGACCGCGTCAGAGACGGACAAGAATCTTTCCAAGCAAGGATGGGACACCAAGAAGGTAAGAGCCTAAGCGCTTTTGAAAGTGGTTTTCCTTCTTGATCTTTTAAAATCTTTTTAGAAGCACAACCCAAGTGAAGATGGTGAAATAGCATGTTGGGAGAACATCTCCTTTCCTGAAATGTGAACCTCATTCTTTTTTTTTTCAATTTGTTTTTTTGCTTCCTAGCATGCAGGATCTTAGTTCCCCAACCAAGGATTGAACCCAGGCCCTTGGCAGTGAGAGCCCAAAGTCCTAAGCACTGGACTGTCAGGGAATTCCCCAAACCTCATTTAGCTTTAACCAGTTAGGCCTTGAATACTAACGGCAGGCCTGTTAACACTGGGAAAAACCACGTAAAGAATTAAAATCCATGTTCACTTTGACAGCATGTTTTTTTTGGAATAATGCAAAGAAGATTAACATGGCTCCTATGCAGGGGTGACAGGCAGATTCATGAAGCATTCCATGTTTTTACATGTACTGATGAACGTTAACTATTAACTAGACTTATGGTGATCACTGCAGTATATACAAATATAGAATCATCACATTGTACACCTAAAGCTAATATTATATGCCAATTATATCTCAATTAAAAAAGAGATTGAAGCCAGGGAGGTTAAGTGATGTGTGCAAGGTTGTGAAGATACTTCGGGTTTAGAACCTACACTACCTAATTCTTAGCCTGTGGTCATTCTACTAACCCACAGTCTTGGGTAATTTTCATCATTTATCTTCCTCTTTAAACATAAACTTCCATTTATTTGCACAATAATTGGAGCTTTTATTGCAGTACAGAGTCTGCTTGGAATTCCCAGTTGGCTTGAGATTTCTGTATTATTTCTAGATCCAGAAACAAATTTCTCAGTTCCAGCCTACAAAAAGATCTGGTGATAAGATAATTTGTGCCATGAATAGATTTCAAAGAATTTGAATAGAACAAAAATGCATTTAACACTAAAGCAATTTTGAATGTAAAAAAAAAAAAGAGTTGACACCTATTGATGGTCAAGTTGCAGGGAAAGGGGCAGCAACTCAGATCGCTCATTCCCTTCAGGAACTCGGAGGGAGATGATGAAGCGGACAGCACTATGCTCATTAAGTGTTCAGAGCTTTTGGAATCAACTGAAAACAACCTGAATGTTTGACAGTAGGGGATTTATAAGGAAATTGTCCTCAGTCCCTCATGTGGAAAGCTGTGTGTGTGTGAGTTGGGATCTCTGAAGGAATTTTAAAGGCGTGAGAGACTTGTGAGAAAACTGGTACATAGAAAGAGCAGGATAAAGCTGTTTAGAAAGGCACAGGACACAGGGAGATGCAGATCCCTGGGTGTGCTGGACCAGGCCCTGGGGGAGATGCACGTGCAGGTTTGGCCAGCACTCTTGACCCGGTCCGCATGTTCCAGTTTTGCCCGAGGAGTACATGTCATTTTCATACTCGGTAAAAACCTTTAAAACTCTTAACCCAGAGGAAAAAGTAACTGAAATGTCTAGTTGCAGAGAGGTGCATCAGTAGGAGAACGGGGTCCCTACCACCTGCCCAAAATGTGCTGCTGCTGTAAAGCCAGAGAAGATGGCAAGTATCACGACTGGGGAGGAAAGGAGCCCCAGCATCAGTGGGAGTGAGAAGAGGGTGGCAGAGCCCAGCATCTGGGCGAGACTCCTTTTAACTGCCGCTTGAAACCAAAGGATACATCTGTGAGGATGTCAGTAAAGGAATTCCTGTGGATTCGTTGGGGGTGGGACGGGGGATAATGGGTAAATTCTTCGTACTGTTTAGAAATCCATTAGGATCCCATAACATCCGTGGAATGCGTTTGAAAAGACTCTTTAGAAAAAGTCATTGTCAAAGCGCTTTGCAAAAAATAATCTGGTAATGAAGCGAGTGTTTACTCACGGAATTAAGGAGCCTATGGCCAAGTAGAAACCCGTTCCTCCAGCATTCCCTGCAGGGGCTAAATGCCTGGTGGTCACATGCCACCCCTTGGGTGCCCCAATCACTGCCAGTTGGGCCTTCCCTCCTCCCCACCCCCCAGCTCACTGGCTGTGTACGTGGAAGGCAGGCCTAGCCTTCTGCCAGTGTGCCCACGTTCTTGTCTGATAATCCTGAGAGAATACCAGGAGTGTCTGCCCGAGGGCCCGGGAGGCAGAGACGAGTAGGGAGCATGACTCAGCCGAGCCCTCTGCTGGCATGTGAGGTTCTGCCCAGTCATGTCCGCTGCCCACGGAAGAGAGTTCCTTCTTTGTCCTTGGACGAGAGTCTAGGGACCCTGCCTGGAGCCTGTGGTTCTTGAATGGCGACAGTGTCCTGGGTTCACAGAAGAGGAAGAGGAAGCAGAGTTTCCCTGGGGCTGGTCTGCAGGGCAGCCACGGTGTCTGTCCCCGGGCAGCGTGGGGCAGGGAGCACAGCAGCCCCAGGGTTCCCTTGGGAATCACAGCTCAGGCCCGCTCGCCATCCGAAGGCAGGCCAGCAGGGGGCGTGGCCAACATCTTCTGTGTTATCTGTGGCATCCGGCTTGAGCCTCCTGAGGCTTCTCCATGTGAGGTTCTTCCTTGTCGTGGACAGAGGGACTCTGAGCAGTGGGAGCCTCTGCCACCAGGGCCCCGCCTGCTTTGATTCAGTAGGGTGTTAGCCTCCAGGCACCTGGGTGGGTTTTCAGTGGTCCTGTCCCCCAGCTGGCTGCCAACAGCCATGGTACAGCCCCAGGGGATTTGGATGTGAAGAGTGGGCAGGCTTCCTCTACTTCCCCAGTGCCTGCTCTGACGGGACCACACCACCCCTGGTCCATGCCCATCTTACCAGGTAGAGTGAAGCCGGGAGGGAGCTGTAGGAAAACCATCTCCACACAGTTCTTGGTTTTGCCCCTGGGTGTGTCTGGGGCAGCCCCTCCTCCTATCCTTTGGGGCCACATTTCCTTTATCTGCACCTAGACTGTATTTTTTTTTTAATTTGTTGAATTTTGGCTGTGCTGGGTCTTGGTCGCTGCATGCAGGCTTCTCGCTGCAATAGCTTCTCTTGTTGCATGGCATAGGCTCCAGGGCTCGTGGACTTAGTTGCCCCATGGCTTATGGGATCTTAGTTTCCAGACCAGGGATCGAACCTGTGTCCCCTGCATTGCCATTGGATTGTTAACCACTGGACCACTAGGGAAGTCCCAATAAACTCAGTTCTTGTTGGGTACTTCTTAGCCCTTGTAGGGAGGTCAGCCATACTGTGAGGGGGTGCAGTGCATGTGAGGAGGCCGGCTCAGACTCTGCTGTCTTCTCTTTCAGACGGGGCCCAGGCCCAAGTCCTGCGAGGTTCCTGGAATCAAGTAAGTCTCAGCAGGGCCCACCCTGTGTGCCCAAGGCCACCAAGGGCTGCTTGGACAGCCCCAGGTCTTCCCATCCGCTCATGAGGCCACGCACCCTGATAAGAAGGGCTCTGTGCCACTGGCGGCCACCCAGCAAGCCCCACGCTGGGGGACACGCCTGCCCCTGCCTGCCTGAGATGACAGAGCCCCTTCCCCAGCCCCACACCCCATTCCTGGCCAGTGGGAAGCCCCTCCCCCAAGCCCGAGCCGCCAGCCGCTTCCTGTTTGCACTGGAGGTGCTGGGAGCTTTCTCCAGCAGAGCAGCGCCTCACTCTGGGGTGTCATTTTGCACCTGCTGTTTTTTTTTTTTTTTGCAACCAGCCTTCTCCTGCCCCCACCACAGCTTCTGGGGGAGAACAGGCCAGCTGCCGTCCTGAGAGCTCACCTCCCCCTTTGTCTGGCCTTTCCCCCCCCAGCATCTTTCCATCCGCCGACCAGGAAAACACTACAGCCCTGATCCCCGCCACCCACAACACGGGGGGCTCCCTGCCTGACCTGACCAACATCCACTTCCCCTCCCCCCTCCCGACCCCCCTGGACCCCGAGGAGCCCACCTTCCCTGCGCTGAGCAGCTCCAGCAGCACCGGCAACCTGGCGGCCAACCTGACGCACCTGGGCATCGGTGCCGCCGGCCAGGGTAAGCCGGGCCAGGTGGGGGGGGCGCCGCTGCCGTGTGTGCGTGTGTAAGTGTGTGCGTGTGTGAGTGTGAGTGAGGGCTGAGCAAGGGCACTGCTGCCCGTGTGCGTGTGTGTGAGTGTATGTGAGTGTGAGTGAGGGCTGAGCAAGGGCGCCACTGCCCGCCAGGGTAAGCCGGGCCGGGTGGGCGCCACTGCCCGTGTGTGTGCGTGCGTGCATGCGTGTGTGAGTGTGTGTGAGTGTGAGTGAAGGCTGAGCAAGGGCGCCACTGCCCGCCAGGGTAAGCCGGGCCGGGTGGGGGGGCGCCGCTGCCCGTGTGTGTGTGTGTGTGTGTGTGTGTGTGTGTGTGTGAGTGTGTGTGTGAGTGTGAGTGTGAGTGAGGGCTGAGCAAGGGCGCCGCTGCCCGCGCGAGGATGATGTGCGTGTGTGTGTGTGTCTGTGTGTGAGTGTGAATGAGGGCTGAGCAAGGGTACCCCTTCCCCGAAAGGGCTCTGCCCACGTGAGGATGATGTGTGTGTGAATGAGGGCTGAGCAAGGGCGCCGCTGCCCGCCAGGGCTCTGCCTGCGTGAGGATGATGTGCGTGTGTGTGAATGAGGGCTGAGCAAGGGTGCCGCTTCCCCAACAGGGCTCTGCCCTCGTGAGGATGATGCACATGTGCATGTGTGTGTGTGGGGGTGTGTGTGTGTGTGTGAATGAGGGCTGAGCAAGGGCATATCCCCAGGGCACCAGGGTGGAGGGCAGAGTCCTCCACGGGGATTTGGGGTTGCCAGGCCAACCCAAGGGGAAGGGCATCTGGGCAGAGGCCAGAGTCTGGGAAGGCACATGCCCCCAGGGCTTGGACCACGGTTCTTAGGAGGGGTTGGAGGCTTCAGGGAGTTGGGGTGGGCCAGGCTTTCCCCATGCGCCCCTCTCATCGAGGGACAGGCCTGATCTGTTCTTCATCCCGCCCCGCCCACTTCCCTCCCCCTTCTCACCTCCCTCCCCTGTCCCCGTGCCCCACTGTGACTGACAGCTGAGGACACTCCAGCCCGGCTGCCTCCCCATACTGCACAGCCATCCATCCCTGGGGACATGTCACGGTCCCAGTGTCCCAGGAACCCCCAGTACCACCCTGGCCCTGTTGCTCCTGAGGACTTCCAGCGGCACCATCCCCCTGTGACTTAGGCAGGGGCCCTGGAGGTGTCCTCCTGACCCCAGACTCTCTCCCTGCCGTGGCCCCACATACTGGGTCCCCCCACCCATCCCCCCACCCAGAATGGCTGTCATCTCACGACCCTCCTTTGGTCAGGCCCTTGTGCAGATCCTCAGTCTCCTCCTAGAGGAAGCTTCAGGCCCTGGGAGCCCCTGGTCCTGCTCCCCACCCCAACTCCTCTCCAGCCAGTGAGGTTCCACAGGGCACCCTGGCATGTGCTGCCCCTCCCCCACAGACCTCCCCCTCCTGGCTCCTCACCCTGTTCCCTGCTCAGACTCCTGTCCTCCCTTCTGCAGGCTTTCTGAGCCCCTGCCCATGACCTGCCCCTTCTCACACCGAGTGGCTTTTCTGCACTCGCTGAAGTCAAGTCACTGTTCTGCTCTCAGCATCCCCTGGGCTGGGCCTCAGTCTCACACGTCCTCGCTGTGACCCCTGTACCCACGCTGACTGTGGGGGGTGTGGGCTTGCGTCCAGGGGGAAGGGGCAGTCCCCCAGCAGCCTGGTGGTGGGACAGGCAAGAGGGGCCAGGGGGACTCACATGTGTCTCCACGTGCGTTGGGACTCAGGGGTTGATAGGCACCACCTCATCATGCCCTCCTTCAGCCCCAGAGCCATAGCCTGGGCCCCCTGCTCACCTGGTCCACAGACCCAGTGCACCTCCACCCTGCGCTCCACCCTGCGGGGTGGTGGCACGCGGGCTTTTCTGAGAATCACACACTCACATTCCAGTTGGCTGCAATTCCTCTGGGGAAGCCGACTGTAAAGAATGGGCAGCAGCCCCTGTGCCCCGTGGGCAGCTGTGCAAAGAGGTTTCAGGGTGAAGTGGGCCAGCCTTGGAGCCGGGTGGGGTTGGCAGTGAAGGAGAGCACGGAGCCCGCAGTCATGACTGGCTCTGATGCAGACAGGGCTGGGGCAGGTGAGGGTTGTTGAGGGCAGTGCACGCTCCCTAGGTGTTCTCGCGAAAAGCTGGCTCAGCCATCAGGCAGGAGACACTTGCCCTGGCCATGCCCCTGTCCCCCTCTTCCAGGGAAGGCCCAGAACACAAAACAAGCACATTCAGGGCACCCCAAGCTCCTGGGCCCTCCAAGAGACCAGTGGGTGGACAGCCTCCACACTCCTGTGCAAGACAAGAAATTGGAAGGTCGCCTCCGGGGCTGCTAGGGAGGGCCCCCCCCCCACGCCGAGGCACTGTTTCCTGGCCCCCGTTTTTTTCTCCTCATGCCTTGCAGAGCCTCCAGAGCACCACCCCCTCTGCCGGAGGGTCCTTGGCAGCCCCGCCCCCACCCGCAGCCCCAGCCCCCGCCTGGGAGCCGCGCACTTCCAGCCCGAGCTGAGTCTAAACAAGCACAGGAAAACAACACATGTGAAAACCATAGATGCAGGACCAAGCGCAGACCCCGAGCGGGGGCCCAGACCCCAGCCTGCCTGGCTCGGCGCATCGGCCCAGTAATGTCTGACATGTGTTCGGTTGTTTGCGAACCTGCCACTCCACGGCAGCTTGCCTGGCCAGGGCCTCGTTTTTCCGGCCGCATTTTACATCAAGCAGAGCCGCCGGCCCCTGGTACACATGGAGCCCGCCCCCTCCCCCTGCCTGCCCGTCCCGAGGCCCCCCTCTCTCCTTCCACGTTTGCTAAAGTCATTTCCCGGGCGTGGGAGGTGGGCAGGCTGGGGTCCTCCCTCGCAGCACACCTCTGGGGCCAGCCAGCCCCACACAGAGGGCTTGCGTGCCGCCGCCACCTGGCCTGCCCTCCCCTGGCAGCCCTCCCTGCCCGTGCTTGGCCTCCCTGCCGGCTGGCCCCACTTCTTTTCCCAAAGGTGATCCAGGTTGTCCGAAGGAATTCAGGAACAAGGCTTCCCTCGGCCCAGCCGGTGTCTCGGGGGTGGTGCCTGCCCGCCCGTGAGGCCCGGAGCTCACTCTGCAGCCAGGCCGAGGATTAAAAACCTCCCTTGTGTTCAGCACAGACGTTAGAGGCGGGCAGCCTAACCGCCCAGTGTGTTTTGGCTGTCCTCCGACTGTGTGCGTGTTGCTTTGAATGGACATTCAAACATGCATGTAAAAGCCTGGATTTCAGGCCTCACTGGAAGAATCAGGCCCAGTGTGGTGGGCCAGGGTCCTGCAGCTCAGAGGGACTTGAGCTCTCCAGTTGGCGGCAGACCTCTCCTGGCCCTGTCGCCCCTCCAGCCCACTCACTCCTGGCATCTGCCTCTCCTGCTTATCAGTTCCCGACATCCACTCCTGATGTGGGCGGCAAGCATCCCTTGGCCTGCTGGACAAGTGAAGCGTTGGATGGTCAGAGAAGACAAGGGAGCGGCACGGGGTCCTGACTCCCAGGGTGCCCTCAGCGGGCATCTTCCAGATGCCATCCGCCTAGGCCTCTGTCAACGGCTCCCTTGACTTTGCTGTGTTTGCAGCAGCCTGATTCTGGGCCCAGGGTCCGTGTGGAAACTGGCCCCCGGGGGCTTTGCTGCAGTGTCAGCCCTCCCCCCCACCGCCCCCCACCTCAGTGTCCAGCTGAGTGGAGCCGCCAGGGCATCCGAGGGGGAAGTGCAGGCGTGACTGGGCTCGCCCTGCACGGGTGACAGCCCCAGCGAACAGCTGCCTCGGGGTGGAGGGAAGGCTGCCTGTCATCTCCCTTCCGGAGTGTGTGTGGGCTATACTCTCGTCCACCGTTGAACCTGCCACCTCATCCGCTGGAATAAAGTTGATCTGGTGCCCTCCACGGGCTGGGCCCAGCTCCCCTGGTGAGTCAGGCAACTTCACCTGGCCTTGACTGCAAGCCAGACTCTTCCAAGCCTGCTCAGTGCCTCACTGGGGCCTCACAGTGAACTGGAAGAGACAAGGAAACTGAGTCTGGGGGCATCTGGCCAGCCCCCAGGGTACCCCTCCTGCTCCCAGCTTTGGGGCCTGTGCTTCCTGGCACTGTACCTGGAGATTGGCCAGCAGGCCCGCTGCTACCGCACTGAACCTGACCTCGCTTGGCTCCTTCACGACAGACACATCCAGGGATCAGCTTACGGGGGGCGGGGACCAGGGGGAGGGAAGGCAGGGGCGACCTGGAGCGCTCCAGCAGGAGCTCCAGCGGGAAGAGGATAAAGTAACTTGAGTTTCTAGCTCGGTCACTCTAGTGGGGTTGGTGCTGCAGTGTGGCAGGTACATGGGAGGCGGGGGAGAAGGTTGTGGATGTGTCCTGAGGGGCCAAGAGGAGATCTAGCCAAAGGAGCAGTCCTGGGGAGGGATGAGGGTGAGGAGAACGATGAGGTTCGGGAAGAAACTGCAGCGTCAGACAAGACCGACTTGGTTTTGGACCTAACAAAGGCAAGCTATTTTAGGCAGAAAGAAAAGACTCTGTCTCCTGAAGCCAGGAAGTGCCAGCATGGCTGCCTCTGAGGCTCAGGTGCTGTTTCTGCCCCTCAGCTCCCTTGTGGTTACCCCTCACGCAACTCTGAACCTCCCTTCCTGGAATTCCATCAAAAGCCCCTGGGTAGGATCTCATTGGCCAGCCTGGTCATGTGTCCATCTGGGAGCCAATCATGTGGTAGCCCAGAGGTGGGGAAGTGCTGATTGGCTGGGCCTATGGGACACGCCCCTCCTGGGTGGTTGGCAGGCTCACGGGGGAACATGTTGGCCGGCACCGGAGGTGGGAGCCCCTGCAGTGCTGGGGGACCCTCAGGTCAGGGTATTGGGGCCTCAGAGGGGGCGTCCTGGGTTTGGCGATCAGGATGTGCCTACTGGTACCTATCTGAATGAATGGACTGTCCTCAGCAGTGACCCTTCGTGTGTGAGTGCCTCCTGCCCCGATGCTGGTGGCTGGTATCACACCCACCCTCCCTCCCTTTCAGGGATGAGCACCCCTGGCTCCTCACCGCAGCACCGGCCGGCCGGCGTCAGCCCACTGTCGCTGAGCACAGAGGCAAGGAGGCAGCAGGCCCAGCAGGTGTCGCCCACCCTGTCCCCGTTGTCGCCCATCACTCAGGTGCGAGGGCCCAGTGGGGCAGGGGAGGTGGGCCCGACTGCCTCTCTGGGAGGCCTTATGCTCTTTCCAGGGGGCAGAACGCTAAACATCTTCCTAACTTTTTTTCTTTTTTTTTGCGGTCAAATTTTCAAAGACATGGGGAATGCAGAAATCAAGTGGCCTGGAGTCCCCTGTGTCCATCTCAGCTGATAGATTGTGCCCGTGTGACTGGCCAGTCTTAACTATGCCAGTCTCTTCTTTAGGATCTCATTGGCATTTCCCGACTGTCAAAATACAGCATTTAGAGAGTCTTTTTCTGTTTAAAAAAAGAAAACGAAGGAGGGTTAAAAAAAAAAGAAAAGAAAACCTGGTAAAATATGTTACCAGCTTTCCTTCATCTGCTTCTTTAGTAGATCGTGTCTAGGAATTGGTCCATTTCATCCAGATTGTCCCCCATGCCAGCAAACAGCTGTTCATAGGCAGTGTCTGTGTTAAGTCACTCAGTCGTGTCTGACTCCTTGTGACCCCATGGACTGCAGCCCACCAGGCTTATCTGTCTGTGGGATTCTCCAGAGAAGAATACTGGAGTGGGTTGCCATTTCCCTTCTCTAGGGGATCTTCCTGACCCAGGGATTGCACCCTCATCTCTTGGGTCTCCTGCAATGGCAGGCGGATTCTTTACTTACTAGCACCACTTGGGAAGCCTGTTTGTAGGCAGTGTGTGTGAAAGTCACTCAGTCGTGTCTGACTCTGTGACCCCATGGGACTATGCAGTCCACGGAATTCTCCAGGCCAGAATACTGGAGTGGATAGCCTATCCATTTTCCAGCTGATCTTCCCGTTGCAGGAATCGAACCGGAGTCTCCTGCACTGCAGTTGGATTCTTTACCAACTGAGCTATCAGGGAAACCCTCTTTTTCATAATCCTTTTAATTTCTGTAAAGTTCATTCCCCCTTTTGTTTTTGATTTCTGCAGTTGGGATCTTATCTTTTTTACTTAGTCCAGGCTCCTGGAATACATTAGGAAGTATTCTCTCCTCTTCTGTTTTTTTGAAGAGTTTGAGAAGCATCGCTATTACTTCTTGCAGCGTTCGGTAGAACTCAGTGTAGGTGCCGCAGCCTCAACGGATCTGCGATAGAAAGTTTATGGTACCTGATCTGACTTCTCCCTAGATACCAACTCCTTAGACTTCCTTTTCCAGATTCTTGGATCCGTTTTGGTAGTTTGTGCGTTCTGAGGAATTTGTCCATGTTGACTGTTTTTCAGTCCCTAGTAGATAGTGGTTTGGTTTTTTTTTTTTTTTTAACATAACCTTGATGGTCTTATCTACCTACAATGAAATTTAACAATGGTTCTGCTAATACATCTTCCGATGCCTGGCCTGGGCCCTGTTCCCCCACCAGGTCTCTGCCTCTTCTCCAGTTCTTCAGATTAGGAGCTGGAGCCATGGATGGTTCCTGATGGCACCGTCTTCGGTCTCTCCATCTGGGGGACCCTGGCCTCATCTCCCTTCCCCGCCACGCCCCATACCTGAGGCCTGCCTTCTTTTGAAAACGCCTCTCTGTTCACAAACTGCCTACCAGCTAGTGCCAGGCTTTCTTCTTAGTGTTTATATTCTGTAGTTCCCGGACACTTCCAGTCTCCCTCGGAAGGTAGGAACCCTTGCCTGCCTGAGGAACTGTCCGGGTCGATGGATGAGTATTGAAAACTTCCCTCTGGTTATTTTCCTCTTTCCAACTCTAAGAGAGCCCAGAGCTGGTCATTGCCCAGTGACCACGCCAGTGCCTCACTAACCCATACCATCTCCAGCTTCCCCTTGGCTGCAGGTGGTAAGAGGGGGTTCCTTCCCCTTACAGGACTCCACAGGGGCTAGGACTCCACAGCTCCCCACTGAGCTCCCAGAGTGTATGCCCCATGCCTGCCTATAGCAGGGAAGCTCCAGCTCAAAGGGCCGAAGAGGAGAGGATTCTAAGTCTGCAGATGTGGAAAGTGGTGCCCCCTATTGGCATGGGAGGAGAAAAACTCGCTGGGGGCAGGCCCACCGAGCTGCAGCCCCGTCCTCCATGGGCCTTGGGGGACGCCTGCCCGCTCAGCCTTTGCTGCACCAGTCCAGGGTTGGGACACCCTTTGGTTTGTCCATCACTTCGCTGCCACGGGCCGTGGGGGTCCCCACCTCTGAACGTGCCTTCTGCCTGACGCCCTCCTCCCCCTGCAGGCCGTGGCCATGGACGCCCTGTCTCTGGAGCAGCAGCTGCCCTACGCCTTCTTCACCCAGGCGGGCTCTCAGCAGCCGCCGCCGCCCCAGCCTCAGCCCCCGCCGCCCCCGCCGCCAGCCTCCCAGCAGCAGCCGCCCCCGCAACCCCCACAGGTGCCTGTCGGCCTCCCCCAGGGCGGCTCCCTGATGCCGAGCGCCAGCCTGACACGGGGGCCCCAGCTGCCCCCGCTCGCGGTCACGGTACCGTCCTCTCTCCCCCAGTCCCCCCCAGAGAACGCGGGCCAGCCACCGATGGGGATCGACATTGCCTCGGTAAGGCGGGAAGGGGCCCGGCTTGGGTGGGGGGTGGGGTGGGTGGGGCTTGTGCAGGAGGAACCTGGGGGCTGCGGGGAGCATCAGGGCTCCTGGCTTTATCTGCAGCCACCTCGAGGCTCTACTTTGAGGGCAGCTTGGCCAGGGGTCGGAGCAGAGGCAAACACTGTCTGGGGCCAGGGGCTCAGTGGGGAATTCTGCCTGAAATCCTCAAGCCAAGTTTGTCCTCCTCACAGAGATGGGGAGACTGATTCATGAGCAGGGTCAGGTGCCCCAAACTTCACGCAGCATGGGCCACCCTGTGTCCCTCTCCCGTGGGCCTGAATGCCCCCCTCAGCCCTTCCCACCCAAGGCTTCCTCGGAGGCAGGGAGCACCCAGAGCTCTCAGGGGCTGGGGAATGGACTTCCAGGAGCCAGAGTGATGGAGATGACCTGGGAGGAATAGAAGGGGTGAAACCAGTTCTCTGGTTCTTACAACACAGTGCCCTGGGCTCAGGGCCTGCAGCTCAGCCCATGGGACCCCCTTGCCTGGGACAGGCTCAGGATAACAAATGCTAGTTTTGGGGGGTTGACCCCTGCACCTCCAAACCTTCCTGTCTGTTCAGACTTTCATCCAGGTTGCCCTGGTGGGAAGGGAGTGGTCACAGCTACCTTTGGCCTCATTCAGAGAAACGGAGGCATGCTGAGGGCCCAGCCAGACCTCCCTGCTCACTTGGCCCATGGCCACCAGCCCCAGGGTACATGTCATCAGAACACCATGTGTTCTGTAAAAAACGAGCCCTCCTGGGCTGGACAGGGCCGGCAGGTCCCCCAAGAGGGGGAGACTCACACCTCCAAGCTGCGCTGATCCCTCAGAGGGCAGACCTCAGGGGTCCCCGGGACAGGACTGCATCCAAACCTTGCCTTTGGCAGAAACAGAGCAGTTATGGGGGCAGCCCTGACGGTGAGCTGCCTGGGGCACCCAGCAGTGGCAGCACCTCGCGGTGGAGCTGGAGGGACCTGGAGGCACGGGGTATCCCAGCCACGCGCTCGGCTCGGGGCCCCGTGGTGGGTAATCCACCCACCACCCCTGTGGGAGCTGGTGCTCTCCGGGCTCGGGCTCCAGGGGCCTCCTCTGTGAGCTTCTGCACAGCCACTCACGGGAGGAGAATGTCCCTCCGGTCAACTTCATCTTCCCAACCCTGAGACAACCTGAGCTGGTCACTGCCAAGCGACCATGCTGTGTCTCTGACACTCAAACCCTGCTCTGTGAGCCCCCTGCCCCATCTGGGCCCAGCCCCCATTCCAAACTTCCGGGGCCGCTGAGGAAATGAAGGAGACGTAGCACTTAGGGGGCCCTGAGCCGGCCAGCTGGGTCTCGTCAAACGGCAGGCTCAGAGAGGTCAGGCAGCTTGCCGAGAGACACACAGCAGGGCTTTGCTGGGCGGGACCAGAGCAGGGACTAGATTCAGATCCTGGCCCAGTGGGTCTTGGCCCCCAGGGGTCTGGTGAGACGCCAAGACCCTTTGTCATTCAAGTGAAGAGGTGACTGCCCTTTGGAAGTCTGTGGACAGCATCACCCAGAGGGCCAGTCCCAAGCAACATGGGTGATGGTGACCGCCGGGCACCAGGACCCCCACTCTGCACCTGACCCTGCCATCACTCAAGGCCTCTGACTCGCCCAGGGCCTTTCCTGCCCGAGCGTGTGTGTGGGTGTGTGCGCGGCTGTGCGTGAGTGTGGGTACTGGTGTGCTTTCGTGTGAGTGCTCCAAACCCGCTGAGCAGAGGCCGGGCCTTCCGTAGTCCCCCAGGGCAACTCTGCAAGGCTGGGTTCTGGACTCTATAACCACATGCTCCTAGCCCTCCCAGAGTTGGGTTTGGAGGCTGGGCCCCTGTACGGCCCAGGGCTCAGGTGCCCTCCTGCAGATGCCCAGGTGTTCTGCTTACCTGAGGGGTGGGGGCCTCGCCAGGCGGCTGGGCCAGGCCCAGGGCCCTGCGAGCGTCCTGACCTGTCTGTCGTCGCAGGCCCCGGCTCTGCAGCAGTACCGCACTAGCGCCGGCTCCCCCGCCAACCAGTCTCCCACCTCGCCCGTCTCCAATCAAGGCTTCTCCCCCGGGAGCTCCCCGCAAGTAAGGGACGCCGCCCCCCTCCCCCGCCCCACTCCAGCCTGGCTGGCGCCCCCCGGCGTGGCCCCTGCGCGCGGGTCCAGCGTCTGCCTCCTGTCTCACTCCACCCCATCTCGTTCACTCCATCGGGGCGGGGACGAGCGCGCGCAGCCACCCTACGCGGTGGCCAAGGAGAAGGCGCCCTCCCCCCGGAGCCGGCACGTTCCCACAGCACCTCTGCAGCCCGCGCTGAGCCCCAGCTCAGGGTGGCAGGCTCCCCATTCACACCAGTGATGTCGGTGCCAGCTTCACCCCAGCGGGCAGCTCGGAGCGGGCTTCCAGCAGCCTGTGCTCCATCCCTGCCCATGTCTGCCCCCGAGACCTCGTGCTTCCAGGCTTCTGGAGGTGGAGGGGTGCTCCCGCACTTTGGGGAACAGCTGAGTGACAGCCAGCCTGTGCGGGGGCTCTGCTCAGCCCCCTCCACCCCTTGTGAAGGTGTGTCTCTCCCCTCCAGGCCTCCAGCCTGGGAAGCTTCTTAGAGTGGCCTGGCAGCCCGTCCGAGGTCCTTGCCCTCTTCGCATGGATGAGGAGCCCGAGGCTCACCCTTGACAGCAGGCAGGGCTAGTGTCGGTCAGATTCAGGTTTCCCTTCATACGAGGCAGCGCAGAGGACCCTGGCCCCTGACACACACATGCATACACACAGAGGTTCCCTGACACGCACACACACATACACACAGCACAGGTTCCCAATCCCTGACACACACATATATACACACAGACATTCCCTGACACACATGTACACACACACAGGTCCCCAATCACACACACATACACACACACACACAGGTTCCTGGTCTGTGACACATACACACACACACACAGGTGCCCGATCGCTCACACACACACACACACACAGGTCCCCAGTCTCACACATGCACACACACACACATTCCCTGACACACGCACAGCACAGGCCCCCAGTCTCACACATGCACACACACACAGAGGTTCCCTGACACACGCACAGCACAGGCCCCCAGTCTCACACATGCACACACACACACAGGTGCCCAATCGCTCACACACACACACACACACACACACACAGGTTCCCTGACACACACACACACAGGTCCCCGATCGCTCACACACACACGTTCCCTGATGCACACACACACACACAGGTCCCCAATCACACATACACACACACGCACAGCACAGTTTCCTGGTCTGTGACGCATGCACACACACACAGAGGTTCCCTGACATACACACACAGGCCCCCAGTCTCACACATGCACACACACACACACACACACACACACACACAGAGGTTCCCTGACACACACACACACAGGTCCCCAGCCTCACACATGCACACACACACACAGGTCCCGATCGCTCACACACACACGTTCCCTGACGCACACACACACATACAGGTCCCCAATCACACATACACACACACGCACAGCACAGTTTCCTGGTCTGTGACGCATGCACACACACACAGAGGTTCCCTGACATACACACACAGGCCCCCAGTCTCACACATGCACACACACACACAGGTGCCCGATCGCTCACACACACACACACACACACACACACACAGAGGTTCCCTGACACACACACACACACAGGTCCCCAGTCTCACACATGCACACACACACACAGGTCCCCGATCGCTCACACACACACATTCCCTGACGCACACACACACACACGCACAGCACAGTTTCCTGGTCTGTGACGCATGCACACACACACAGAGGTTCCCTGACATACACACACAGGCCCCCAGTCTCACACATGCACACACACACACAGGTGCCCGATCGCTCACACACGCACACACACACACACACACACACACACACACAGGTCCCCGATCACTCACACACACACACACACACACAGATCCCCAATCACACACGCATACACACACAGCACAGTTTCCTGGTCTGTGACGCATGCACACACACACAGAGGTTCCCTGACACACACACACAGGCCCCCAGTCTCACACATGCACACACACACACAGGTGCCCGATCGCTCACACACACACAGGTTCCTGGTCTGTGACACATGCACACACACACAGGTCCCCAATCGCGCACACACACACACACACACACACACACACAGAGGTTCCCTGACACACACACACACACACACAGGCCCCCAGTCTCACACATGCACACACACCCTTTGCAGGTTCCTCAGAATCCCCCTTGGTGCTGCTCCCCCTTTGGCTGCATTCTGTCCAGAACCTTCCATCAGAGAAGGGGTTCCCGAAAAGCTGACATCTGGGCCCCAAACTTCTCGCCATAGCAGTGAAGCCTCCCCAGGACCCTGCCATCCCAGCCCCAAGATGTCACCAAGTCGAGAGACTTCAGGAGTCACTGCAGCACCCCAGACCCTGACGTCCCATCCTCAGCCAGGGCTTTCCTTCCCGGGTGGAGCAGGAGTGCTCCTTCAGGCAGGGCCGTGGGGGACGTGTCCCGCTCCCCCGTCTGGCAGGCTCTCAGCGCACCCTGAGCCAGGCCCTGCGTGTCAGGACAGTGACCTTCCCCTCAGGGGGACCTGAGCCTGTTCCCGAGACTCACTGACACAGACGGCCTCGCGCTCCACCTCCCACGGCAGCCAGGGGCTGGGACTCCCCCTGGGCCCTGCAGATGACAGGAAAGGCGCGGTGAGCTCAGGGCGCGCCGAGGGTCAGCCTGGTGTCCGCGCTCCCCGTCCGTCCTGTGGGCTCTGCGTGATGCTGGAGGGCTGTGGGGATGCGAGACGCTGCTCCAGGCGGGCAGCCTGCCTGGGCTGGTCTCTGAGTAACGGCCCTTCTCATACGTGAGGCGGCACAGGAAGGTCACAGGGAGGCGGATCTCTCTCAGGAGAGGTCCGCCTGGACCAGCGCGGTCCATCCTGAGCACAGAGCGTGTTGCTGTCTCATCGTGCCCGTGTCTGTGTGTCCGTTTGTCCATCCATTATGCACCGGCAGGGGAAGAAGCTGCTCACTCAGATGTGAAGATGGCCCTGGGAGGCCCTTCAGCCCCAGTCAGGGGCTCTGCTTGGGGGCAAACCATGGCAGAAGGCAGACGGGGTTTCCCACTGAAGCTGGATCTCAGAGAACGCGTTCATCAGCCCCCTGGGCCTGGGTCGCCCCCCGCCCTCCTGGCCCAGCCAACATCTCCCCTGGAGGCACGAGGCAGCCAGCTTGCCACACCTGCCCTTGGGTGGATGTCTTATCTGTCTAGCTGCCTCTCCGGGACCTGAGGCAGCTGGGATTGGGCCCTTTCTGTTCCCTCCCTGCTTCCATCTGAGCAGACCTTTCTGGCAAATGCTCATGGCAGCTTTACAAGAGAAGCTGGGGTCCCCTGTGTGGGCGCTGGGGCCAAGGCCATGGGCACAGGGTCAGATGCCCCGGAGAGACGTGCTCCTGGCCTCTGCCCAGGTTGTCATCTGCCTCCTTCAGCCTCACCGCCCCCTTTTCCAAACCTGAAGCTGGCGATTTTTAGGGCACATGTGGCCTTTTTGCCATACTAGCTTTTCTCCCTCCTTACTGCTTTAATGCTTTAAACTCTTCCTTGGTGTTTTAATGGCGTGTCCATCCCCAGGAGCTGTTCCACCTTCCAAGTGGCCGACTGTCCCTTTTCTGTGGTCAGTCCACTAAACACTCAGAGTGGCCGGTGGTCTTGTGACCAACTCTTCTTTGTGGTGGAGGCCTGAGAGCTCAGCTTTGGCAGTTGTCGGAGAACACGGATCTTTCTAGAACAGGGTGCTCCAAGGGAGGAGGTCCAGGGTCTGTGGTCTGTGAAGACTCTGACCTGGACGCACACTGGGCTGGGGCCTTGCTTCCCCGGGTCGTTGCCTGTGCTGTGAGCTGGCCACACACCCAGCTCCGTCTCTGCTCCCTTCTGCACCCCCCAGACCCCGTCCTGCCATCTCGCTGGCAGCATCACAGGAGTGGGCAGGAGCTCCCTGCCCCTTTTTTTGGCATCTCAGCTGCCTCTGAGCATCCCCGGCCCCCTGCTCCTTTCCCAGCAGCCTGCCCCTGCCCCACCTGGCGCTGGGCAAACCGGAGTGGGGCTTTCTGCCCTCTCAGCCCTGGCGGCTGGTGGGGCAGGGCCTTCTGTGTATCTGTCTCGTCCTCCTCTGTGAAGCCTTCCTGCCCGTGTGTGTGGCCTGCCTCATGTCCCCTGTCTCCCATGCCTGACAAGGTGCACATCGCATCCTGGACATCCAGAGACCCCCCGCCCTGCCCCAATCACACACTTTCCTCTGAGCTGTCACATGGGGTTCCTGGCCCCTGTGGCCCCTTGTCTTCCATCTGACGAAAATGGGCTCACCTATACTGGGGCTCACGGAGAGGAGATGGCTGGCACTTTGAGGGAAGTTGGGGTGCAAAGGCCCCCCAGGATCAGGTGGTGGCAAGGAGCAATCGTCCTGAGGTTAGGAGTGCACCCCTCCATCGCAGGGGGCATGGGCTTTCCCAGGAGCCCTGAGATGGACGGGGTCAGTGTCTCACATTCCGAGCATCTTCCAGGAAGTTGCAGAGGCCTCCCCTGGCTCCCAGCCCAGGCCAGCGGTGAGGTCCTGGGGGTGGGTCCAGGCGCACCCCCACCCCCCACGCCGGCCTCGCCCCTGCCTGGTCGGGAGCCCTGATGACAGCGGGCCTCTCTTCTGTCTGCAGCACTCCTCCACCCTGGGCGGCGTGTTTGGGGATTCATTCTATGAGCAGCAGATGGCAGCCAGGCAGGCCAATGCTCTGTCCCACCAGGTGAGCGGGCGCACGCCGCAGACGCTCGCCAGGCCCTCCCACTGCCCGGCTCGGCCCTGCGTCTGCACCCTGCCCACAGCGGGGGAGGAAGGGCAGGCGGTGGACGCTGGCAGGGACGGGCAGTGGCTGTCACCGCAGGGCCCTGGTGTGGGCCGTGCACGTGGGTTTGCCGGGAGGTTGCACTGGCTTTGCCTGGACCCCGGGGTGGAGGGGGCATGGGCCTGGGAAGGGTGGACTGCCACCCAGAGCTGTTCACTCACGTCACCAACCATCCACCCATCCATCTCCACGCACTCGGATGGGGCCGTGCGCTGGCCAGCCCAGGCAGGTGCAGAGACGGGGCGACCCCGAGGCAGAGGGACTCATGCTTGGCAGCCCCAAGCTTGGGAGTGCCGGGCGTCCCAGAGGGCGGGAGGTGCTGGCGGTCGCAGGCAGGCCGGCCAGCAACCCATGGGCAGGGTCCCAGGGCGGCCAGCGTGGGGGGAGCCGGCTCACACCCACATGCTTCCTCTCCAGCTGGAGCAGTTCAACATGATGGAGAACGCCATCAGCTCCAGCAGCCTCTACAGCCCAGGTTCGACGCTCAACTACTCCCAGGCGGCCATGATGGGCCTGACGGGCAGCCACGGGAACCTGCAGGACACGCAGCAGCTCGGCTACCCCAGCCACAGCAGCATCCCCAACATCATCCTCACAGGTGAGGCCGCCGTCAGGGCGTGCTCGGTGCGGGTCTCGGCATCAGTGTCCCCGCGGGAGCCTCGGGGGAGGTGGAATCCCTGCCTTGGTGCAGACCCACGGAGGCCAGAACCCCCAGCTTGACTCACTGCTGGGCTTACAGGGTACAGGCTGGGGGTACACATACTGAACCCCGGACTAGGTGTCCAGTGTCCTGGGCTCAGAGTGTGAACAGGATAGAACCAGTCACTCATCTCGCCCGTCCCCCCCTTGCCTGGGCAGGTGAACCCCATTAGCTGAACATTCACACGCACACATGCACACACACACACATTTTCACCTAGCCATGCTCAGACCTTCCAGTCTTTTCTCCCCACCCCTTGTCATGCCCCTAAAGGTTCTAGGTATTATCAAAGAAGAAGCAGTTTCCTCATAAGCCAGGGCTGTCATGGGGTTGAGGATGAGACCCTTTCTGCAGTCCCACTGGCATCTCTAGGATGGGAGGGTTCTTTCTCCAGAGCCCCCCACAGCCTGGACTAGACCCCAGGGCCACCTGCCTGCCCCCAGGGTCTGCAGGAGATACTCTTAAGTGCAGAAGCCTTGGCCTTGGAGGTTGTGTGAAAAAGATCAGGCCTCTGTGATTGTGCAGTAGCCCAGAAAGACCAGAACTTACATGTCCATTTCCCAGAGTGGGAAATGGAGGTCCCTGATCTTACAAGAGCCCAGGTTTGAACCTGGGTCTCTGCAGGGAAACTTGGGCTTCCTTGCCGCCCACAGCCAAGTCCCCTAATGCACGCAGGCAGACTGCCCGGCAGAGTCGGGGAGGCCCCCTGTTCCCTTCAGGTGACGCTGAAGTTTGTGTTGCAAACCTTGTCCCAGGGCTTCCTGGCCTTGGCACCCCGACACGTGGGTGGGCTCCATCCTGTGTACTGTGGGGTGCAGAGCAGCATCACAGCATCCCTGGCCTCCACCCCGACACCAGTAGCATTCCCTCCAACAGTGACAACTAAAACTGTCCCCAGACACTGCAAGTGTCCTTTGCGGCGCAGACCGCTCAGGTGGGCTTCCTGGTGCGGCCTGAGCATCGACAGGGCTGTGGGGGTGCTGGGGGCCGGGGCGAAGCTGAGCCTTTTGTGTGTACCCCCCACCCCAGTGACAGGAGAGTCCCCTCCCAGCCTCTCTAAAGAACTGACCAGCACGCTGGCCGGGGTCGGTGATGTCAGCTTCGACTCTGACAACCAGTTCCCCCTGGACGAACTCAAGATTGACCCCCTGACCCTGGATGGACTGCACATGCTCAATGACCCAGATATGGTCCTGGCCGACCCGGCCACCGAGGACACCTTCCGGATGGACCGTCTGTGAGCGGGTCGCGCGGCACATGGCCGCCCAGCCCCCGGCTCTGTCACCCCGCCGGCCAGTGGTCCCGACGGCATCGCCCCGAGCCTGGGGACAGCGGCGCTCCGTCCCTTGCAAACGGCCGAGCTTGTGATTCTGAGCTTGCAATGCCGCCAAGCGCCCCCCGCCCGCCCCCCCGGTCGTCCACCTCCCGCGTGAGGCCGCGCGTCGTCGCCCCCGCGGACCCTCCCTGCTCTCTCATCCCCTGTAAGCTGCGGGAAGCGTGCTGGGCAGGGCTGCCAGCCTCGGTGGGCACCACGCTCCGCGACGGTGGTGGGCTGAGGTGCATCTTGCGACTGTTGTCCAGCTCTCACTGCCTTCCTTTGTCCCTGGTCCCCCTACCTGCCCGTGCCCCCAGCCCTTGGTTAGGTAGCGAGCCAGCCCCACCCTGCCAAAGGGAGAAAGTGCCAGAGAGAGGGGGGCGGACGTGAAGCGAAATAAACACTATTTGGACTGCTGTCTTTTATATTTCTGTGCACACACAGAAGGCTAGCATCCATCGCACGGAGGTGGGATGCGAACGTGTGAACAGCATGGGAAGCAGCTAAGTCTCCTCCAGGGTCCCTGCCTCGCCCGCCCACCCCCCACCCTCCGGCCAGGCCCCTCTGCGGCCACCTGTGCTGTGACACCCCCACCCCAGCCTGTCGGGGACGCACGTGGAGGCAGATATTTCTAGGGGGGGTTTGCAACTTGTTTCATCTTTCTTTCTTTGTACTGTGGTCACTGTTAACTATTATTTAAAGAATGGGGTGGGGAGGGGGTGGCCAGGGCATTTTTTGTTGTGTTTCTTTTCGTTTGTTTCTTTCAGTTTGTATTTACATTTTGGTTGTGGATGAGTAACTGACTCCTTCAAGCCAACGCTTGCCTGAGAGCATGTTTTTTTTTTTTACTCTAGAAATCCAACCTTATATACTTGTGAGCTAACTGGAAGCAGCCTGCTGCCTGCCCAGGTCTGAGCTGCATCTCCTGTCTTTTTAGTTTTGCTCCGTTATCCCAAACCAGGACGGGAGGTTAGGCTGGCCTGGGCGGACACTCGGGTGAAAGCTGGCGTCAGTGGCCGGAAGTGCCTCCCCTCTGGTCCCGTAACCGACTTCCGAGGAGGAGCCCCGGCTTGCATCAAGGGTCTCCTGAAGGTGCCAGCCAGTCCTCAGGGTGGGTCCACCCCAGACCTCGTGGCTGGCGGCAGCTGCGGCCCCTCTGCTCTGAGGCGCCCCAGAGACGAGCCTGTCCCCGGCAAGCCCGCCCCGAGAACCAGCCAACATTCATTCTCTCCCGCCATCTCTTTGGTGGCCCCTCCCGGCAGGGCTGGCTTTGGAGGCAAAGAGTGGTGTGCGTTTCAGAGGATGGTTTCCAGGTGCTTCTCAAGTGCCTCAGGAGGCCCAGGTGACCATCTGTCGGGCTCACTGGTGCCCCAGAGGCCGTCCGTCTGCCCTCCAGGCCCTGCGAGCGGGCAGCAGGGCTGGTTTCGCATTGTTTTGCTCTGGAGCCGGAACCTCTGTTTCGTTCCCTCCGACACTGCATCTTGAGTTCTTACTTGTTCCTCTGCCTGCCAGCCGGGCTGGCCGCTCCCACCCGCTGCGTTTCCACCTCCATCAGGGTCTCCGGAGCGCCCGCCTCGTGGCCGTCCCTCTCTCGTCCCCCAGCTGGGCTGTTAGCACCTAGCCAAGTAGCCACGCCCACGGGAAGCCCCCTGTCCTGTCACTTGGCCCCCACGGCTGTTGTCTGGCTGGGGGACACAGTGTCAGTCCATCGGGGTCAGGGGCCTGTCCTCTTTGCGTGGCGGGGGCTGGGGGCAAAGAATGGGGACTGGTTTTGTTTTGTTTTGTTTTTTTAAGAAGAACTACATGTACATAGAAGGGTTTGATTACCATTAGACTTGTATGTAGAACTTTTAAAAAAAAATGGCCTTAATAAAATTACAAACAACCTTCCTGGATGCAACTTTCAAACAAGGCACTGGGGACCCCGTGAGGGAACCCCGTCAGCCCGCACTTCCCATTGGCCCAGCACTGGGTTCTTGGTGCAGGTGGGCAGGGAAGGAGGGGTGTCCAGCCCCGTGGCCCGTTTCTAGCATCCCTTGGCCAGGAGCACAGGTGACTTTGTATTAACACGGCAGCCTCGGCCCATGAGGGGCGTGGGTGCAGAGCTTTCCTGGGGAGGGGACCCAGCCAGAAACCAGCGGCCAGGCATCCTCAAAGGCATCCACTGCCCCCTCCTAGCGCCAGGCAGGCCTTTGTGGGGAGGGGGGTCTACAACAGGGGATTTGGGTTTTTTCTTAAATATCACTTCTCTACTAAGTATTCTTGAATTGCCAAGACTTTTAGAAACAGGACAGCTTAGGGGAATCAGCCCTTTGACTTGTGATGTGAAAATACTGTGATTTCAGGCGAGCTGCGCCGTGAGGGGTGAGCCGGGGCCCCTGCGTCGTGTACATAGACCCGCCACCGCGTCCTCACTCGCTGCGGCTGAGCTCCCCTCATCTGTTCCTTGGGAGCGCGTGCCATGCCTCGGTTTGCCCCCTGTCCTCTGAGCCCCCAGGGTGGGGAGTGTGTCCCCACCATGAGGATGGGACCTGGGATGAGCCTCTTTCTGTGTTCCCCAGAGAGGAGAGCTTATATCCCTGCCCCCCAACCCCTGCCCTTCAGCTTCACCCCCTGCAGTGCCCAGGATGGACTTAGGGGAGGAGAAGGTGGGTCTCTGGGCCACACCCCTGTCACAGGTGCCCGTGAGGATGCGTGCCATTACCAGAGGGGGGACGGCAGCACTGCTGGGGTAGATCGCAGCACCCTCTCCACTTTCCCAGCTCACCTTGCTCCCGCCAGCACTCTCCTGAGCAAGAAGGGTGGGGGCCAGCCCCTTGGGGTAGAGGGCCCTGAGACCCTCAGTGGAAAACTCAGGGGGCAGGTATATCCTTCAGCAAAATTTGGGGACCCACAGCCAGTAGTACCCAGAAGCTGGCCAGGCTCCTTGCTGGGGACAGACGCACAGCAGAAGGGACCCTGACTGCATTGGGTCCAGCCCCCACCCCCACTGCGGTCCACAGAGCTCCCTGGGAGCAGGCCTGCGGGGCCGGAAGGCAGGGGCAGGGGGGTGTGTTCATGGCTCTTTCCCTAATGCCGCCTCTGTGCTAACCTCCAGCTTCCCCACTGGTCGTAGGGCAACCTGCCTGCCTGGTGGGCGTGCACAGGGGCTGGGAGCCCGGCTCTGGGTGCTTGGCTGGCTTTTCTGTGCTGTAACCTACTTGTGGATTTTGAGGGCTGAGCCAGGAGAGTTTTGACATCCTAGGTGTGTTGGGCCTGATTGCTTCAGGCGGCCGACCTCCGAGGAGGATGGCTGGCCAAGTGGGCCCATCATGAAGCCCATGTGTCACATGGGGGTGGGTGAGGATGGTTGCCCATTTGTCTGTCCATCAGATGCTGGTGAGACCCTTGCATGGAGGATGAGAGGTCCCGTGTCATCTGTCCGTCCTGCCAGGGTAGCTGTCCGGTGTAGGGGCTGTGTGCCGGGTGCTGACTGGCTGCGGCCTGGTCACGGGAGATGGGGGTAGGTGTGAGGCCCGTGGCGGGGCTGGGCAGGGCTCAGGCAGCGGGGATGGCACCCTCTGTCCAGCAGCTGGGGCCTGAAGAGTCCCTGAGATCAGTGCTCCTGAGGGCTTCTGTGGACCCGGAGACCTCTGGGGGCTGAGTTCTGGGATGCTACACTTCGCCCCAGATTGCCACACCTGGGCTGACCCTGAGCTAGTTCATAACCAGACATGCTGCCAACCTCCTACCCCGACTCCGGATTCTGACTTTTCTGCATGTCCAAAGAAGGCGTCCCCACCCCAGGGTGCAGGCTGGGCGTGGTGAGGCCTGGTGGGGTTGGGAGACCCTCCACCTCCCCTGCCCCCACCCCAGTCATGACAAAACGGGAGCACTCCCCCACTCCCTGGGTTCTGAGGGAGCTGTGGGCAGAGGCCTCGGGGTACCCTTGGCGTGGGGTTAGGGCACAGAGGTGCCAGGTCAACGGTACCTGGTGCTCTTGGGCGTGATGCTCCAGGTGAGGGGGCTGTGGCCGCCGGAGCCTGCACCCCCGCCACACCACCTGAAGAGCTGGGGGGGGGGGGGTCTGGGTGCCTCCCCTACCCTGGGAGGCCTGCCTGGGGTGAGTGGGCAGCCTGGTCTGTTTCTGCCCTGTTCTGCTCTCAGTGGACCCTGGGCCCCCCTAGGGGGTCTCTCAGTGTATGACAGGGGTCCCTGCGATGTTCCTTTGTCAGTTTGGCCTGAGCCAGCTTTTTGGTTTCCTTCAGCTTTTGGGGGTCCTGACTGGTAGGGCTCACGCACCTCTCATAACCATTGTTGTGCCACAGGCGCCTGGCACAGACAGGAATTCTCCCCCAGCAGAGGCAGGGTGATCTGCACCCCCAGGCCTGGGCACTGGGGTACCTCTGAAGGCGCCAGGGGGTGGGCAAGACTCTTGCGACCCAGGCGTCAGTTCCTTCTTGTCCTTAGGAGCTCAGGCCCATGGTCTCTGGATCCCAGGCTCGTCCCAGGCAGGGTAGGAGGCAGGGGCTAGATGTTAGGAGCTGATTCCAGGCAGCTCCCCCCACCTTCTACCCAACTGACCAGCGCCCAGCACCCTGTCCCCAGGAGCCAGACACAGGGGTTGCCCTCCTCTCATAGGGTTGTGGGATCTGGGGGCAGTCGATGCCCAGCCTGTCATTTCTGACCTCCTGCCAGCTGGGGACAAGGGGACACAGCTGTGGCACTTGCCACCGGACTTCGGGAGGGAGGGCTTTGGCAGCTGAGGTCCGCTGACCCTGCCACGCCCTCCGCAGGAAACTGCCCTTCCCCTTCCAGGAGCTGGGCAGTGCCACTGATATATGCAAACCCTCCAGTCCCAGCCCTGTCCCACCTGTGTCCCTCTCCCCAGGCTGGCTCTGCCCCCCCCCCAGCATGTACATTGTGCTGTAGATGTCCCGTGGGCTGCACGCGTGGGTGCCCACAGCGGGCGGGGGCGGGCGCTCAGGGCGCACTCGGCCAGCCCCTGCCCATCCTTTCTGGCGTGGACGCTATCGTCTTTGTACCTTTGCATCCTTTGTAATGAAACGTAATAAAAATTCACTGTTTTCGTCTCTGCCTCCTCCCTTTTTTTCCTCCCCTCTTCTCCCGCCTCAAGGATGAGATGTCGGTTTTGCAGGTGCGCCAGGTGGGAGCCGCCCAGAGACCACACACACGTGAACACGGACACCCAGGCCTGAGCCCCTCACACACACACAAACACCGCAGGATCCCAGCCCAGATGCTCCAGGGGCACGGAGGGGACGAAGCAGTGGGCCTGGGGCCTGCAAATCAGGGCCTGACACCCCCAGTCAGGCTGCTAGGGCCCCAGCCGGTCAGCGGGGAGTCAGCGGCAGTCCCCACCCCCACTGCCTGCGTTTGGGGTCTCTGGGCCAGCCTCCCCCCAGAGACTCGACCCTACCATCTCCCCGAAGCAGAGACCACAGCCAGCCCCTCCGCCACACAGACACACTTTATTTTGTTGTCCCTGAGCCCCTCTCCTTCCCCCCCAGGCTGACTGCCTCCTGGGGCCTGGTGCCGATGACCTCCCATGGGGAGGGCAGCCGCGAGGGTGGCTGTCATCCAGTGGCGGGTCCCCAACCCCATCCCTAGGCCTGCAGCAGCCTCTGGGCCTCGTAGTCCTCGGGGATGGTGTCTGTGGAGAGAGGGTGAGCAGGTGAGAGGCGGGTGAGGGTGGGGGGTGCAGACTCCCCACCTTCCCTGATGGGGGTCCTCTTACCGTTGCAGCGGTAGCGCAAGTTGGCCCAGATGATATTCTCCTGGGAGAAGCAGAAGACCCCCAAACGACCACCCCTCATGGTCGTATCCAGGACCACGTTGCTGTCCGCCACCAGCTCTGGGCCCTCGTAGAATCGCACTCTGCGGGGGAGGAGGGGACCATGACTCGGGGCCCTAGGCCAGGCCCTCCCCTCTCAGAGCATCAGCACCCTGCCCAGTGAACTAGCTTCTCTTGTCTAGGAGAGGGGACTGTGTCTCCCTGCCTGGGCCACACTCAGGGCAGAGGGGGCTCCTGATCTGAGCCTCAGTTCCCCTGTGTGAGGATGGATGTGCAGGGCGAGCATACAGTAGATGCTAATCCTAGCACCTGGACTTCCTGGCAGCGCAGACTGGGAACTGAGAAACGGGGAGTGGGTGAAACCCCACCTTCTGCTATGTGTGTGCAGCGTTCAGAACCCCCCAGCCCTGCCTGGGTCCAGGCCACCCAACCTGGCCCCGCCCTTCCTGAGTCCAGGCCTGCCCCTGTCCCGCTTCCCCTCTGGGCCCGCCCACTGAGCAGCTCTCTGCAAGACCTGAACCCTCCCCACGTCCTCGGAGCGGTATCATAGCCACCGGGCCAAACAGTTATTTCTGCCTATATTATTCCCATTTTACAGGTAAGGTGACCAAGGCCCCCAGAAGCAACCCCCTCCCACAAGAGCCAGGTACGAGCAGGGACTCGGGGCCCCTTGGCGGAGGGCGGGTCCCCACCTGATGTAGCCCACTTGGGGCCGGTGCTGCAGGAACCAGCGGTAGGATGTCTTGTCCTTCCAGCCCACGTTCCGGGGATCCTTCCACAGCAGCCGCACCTGTGATGCTGTGTCCCCCGTGTGCCACAGTGCGTTCCGAAGCTGCTCCCCAGGGCCTGTGGAGGACTTCACAGCCTATCACATCCAGGAAGAGGGGAGTGGGGTCAGGGACCATACAGGCCACCAAGGCCCCCAGACAGGCACGGAGCTTTGAGTCATAGAGGAGCGGTGGGTGTCCCTGGTATGCCTGGATGGGAGACTCCCAAGGAAGCCTTGAGGGCCACATGGAGGTTTGCAGGTAGGTTATAGGGGGCAGCAGTGATCGGTAGGATAAACTATAGAGTATAGAGGACTTAGGGAATTTTAGGGTTTCAGTGAAATACTGGGGTCCAGGTGGCACTAGTGGTAAAGAACACGCCTGCAATAGAGGAGATGCAAGAGATGCGGGTTCCATCTCTGGGTCTGGAAGATCCCCTGGAGGAGGGCATGGCACCCCACTCCAGTATTCTTGCCTGGAGAATCCTATGGACAGAGGAACCTGGCAGGCTACAGTCCATGGGGTTGCAAAGAGTCGGACACGACTGAGCACATCTATTCTATTCTAGGGAGCCTGCAGGAGGATTTGGAACCTGAGAGAAAGTTTAGGGCTCTGTGAGAGGGTTTGGGTGCCCACGGCAAGACTAGGGGATCCTGGGGAATGTTTGAGGGCCTGTGGGAGGACCTGGGAGGATTTCGGTAGAAAGACTCTGAGGGCCTTAGGATAATGCCAGGGACTGTAAGGCTTGTGGATCTGTGGAAGGGTCGGGGCCTCAGAGAAGGCGCTGAAACCAAGAGTTCGGGAAGGGGCCAGCACCTTGAGCTGGATGCCGGGTTCTGCCACTGCGCGGAAGGGGTTCGCCTGCCAGTACGTCTGCTCCATCTGTTTCCACATGACCACATAGAAGCTGGAGCTGTCCTGGTAGCCAAAGATGAAACCAGCGTAGTCGTCATCCGTGGCAGTGTTCACGTGGAACGTGCCTTCGAAATCCACGCCATTGAAGGCCGTGTAACCTGGGGAGAGGAAGGCATGCTAGCCCCTGTCCTACCGGGATCCGGATGCGTCCCGGAACGAATCTGCCCCTTCGGAGTACAGAACGCCCAAGCCCAGAGTCCAGACCACCTAACCTGGCTCCGCCTTTCCTGAGTCCAGGCCCGCCCCTGTCCTGCCGCTCCTGCGGCCCCGCGCTCCTCCGGCCCCGCCCCCCAAGCAGCCCTGCAAGGCTTGGCCCCTCCCCGCGTCTCACCCACAGCCAGGCCGGGGTCGCTGTTCATCGTCTGCACGATCTCCATACCCTGGTGAGGTTCAAAGGAAGAAGGGTGTCAGGCCAGGAGGACTCGGCTCCCCGTCCCCAGTTTAGGACTCGCTGTGGTGGTCCTGGGCTCCCCCCACTTCCCGCCTAGTCCTCGCCCCCACCTGGTTGAGCACCACCCAGTTAGGGTCTATCTGCGCGTCGCCCTCAGGGTCCAGCACGACTGTCTGGAAGGCCCGGAAGTCGGTGAGGGTGACCTCAGCGTTCTCCGGACACACATCGATCTTGTCTACCACCTTGTCCGCATCAAAGTCGCCCTGGCACGCGTCGCCCACGCCGTCCCCTGAGAGGAGGTGGGAGGCCCCCCCACAATGATAGAATGAGCTCCAGGCCCCGCCCCAGGCCTGGCCATGCCCGTACAAGCTACTGGCCCTGCCCACGCCACGCCTCGAGCTCGGCTCCCAAGTGCCACTGCCCCACCATGCCCACCCCAACCCTGGCGCCATCCCCACCGCAGGCCCTGCATCCGGCCTTACGGTCCACGTCTTCCTGGCCCGGGTTGGGGACCAGACGGCAGTTGTCCCTACTGTCGGGGACCCCATCATTGTCGTCATCGTCGTCGCAGGCGTCACCCTGGCCATCCTGGTCTGAGTCCTGCTGGGCACTGTTGGGCACTGTGGGGCAGTTGTCCCTCGAGTCCTGGTGCCCATCCCCATCCCTAGAGTGGGTGGAGCAGGGACAATGAGACCCCAGAAAGCCGGGTCAGGCGCTGCCCACCCTGGGTCCCCACCTCAGCCCCAGATGGCCTGCTTACTGGTCTTGGTCGCTGTCACAAGCATCGCCCACGAAGTCGTGGTCCACATCACTCTGGGGGCCAGAGGAGGGGGAGGATACAGACGTTCATAATCAGGGCAGAAGAATTCAGAAGCCTCTCCCCCACCCCCAGTTCCAGAGCCAAGATCTTCCTGAGCCCAAGCAACACCCCCCAAATTGTTCAGACTGGGCTGGAGTCTTGTTAACCAGCCTGGAACTCACCCTGGGGGCCTGACCCAGCTGGAGTCTGGCCTACACTCACCTGGTCTGCGTTGCTCTTCTGAGGACAGTTGTCACAGGCATCTCCCACACCGTCCCCATCGGTGTCCTTCTGATCTGAGTTGGGCACCCTGGGGCAGTTGTCCACCGGATTGCGGATCCCTGAGAGAAGCCGGGGAACAGAACCGGATCCCCAGATAGGGACGGGGCCAGGCTGACTTCAGCAGAGCAGGTGCAGACCTGGGGTTAGCCTGGGACAGAATCCCCGCTCCACCTTTGGCTCCCAATAACTACAAAGTTAAACCAAGTATTCGTGCCCAGTCCCCAGCCTCCTGGAGACTAAACGAATGGAGCGGTGAAGGGACTGGCTCAGTGTGCGCACCACCTTGAGTCTCTGCCCGGATGTAAAAATGGTACCTCCTCCATGGGGCCCTGTCCCGGTGCTCACGGCTCTGTCCTCTTTTCCCCTGCAGCATCTAACACAGGGGCCCCCTTTCCACCCTCCGAAAGGTCTTCCCTCTTCCCCTCGCCCCCCCAGCTTGCATTTCTGCCCGCGGAGCAGGGTCCCTGGCGCCCTAGGCGAGCTCACCTGCTCCGGCTTCCAGAAGAGGCCGAGCCCAGCCTCCAGCCAAACCCCACCCCTTGGTGCCCGCCCTTCCCTCTCCTCTCCTCCCCTGCCCAGAACTTACGGTCGCCGTCTATGTCGTCGTCGCAGGCGTCGCCTCGGCCGTCCTTATCTGTGTCCTTCTGGTCGTCGTTCTTCTGGGACCGACAATTGTCGCACGCATCACCCCACTTGTCGCCATCCGTATTTCGCTGGTCTGGGTTCCGCACGAGCGGGCAGTTGTCCTAGAGGTGAAGGCCGGTTAGGGGATAGGCAGTCCTAGGGAGTCAAAAGTCACTCCCCAGACTGTCCAGCTTCGAGGCCCCGCCTTCTCTGCATACCCCCCGCAGTCCTTTGGGACCCCCGAGATCAGCCTCTGAGGCCACACCCGTCACCCAGAGACACGCCCCCACCCGGTCTCGCCCAGGCCCCCACTTTTGCCCCACCTTCTCATTGAGGACGCCGTCCCCGTCGGCGTCCGGGTCGCAGGCGTCTCCGATGCCGTCGCGGTCCACATCCTCCTGGCCTGAGTTGGGCACCGTCACGCAGTTGTCCTAGGGGTGGGCGCGGCTGGCGTTAGGGGCGTGGTCAGTAGCCCCGCCCACCCCTACCAGGCCACGCCTTCCAGGCCGCCCCCACCTTTCTGCACTGGCGCTCAGAGCAGCGTAGCTTCTCGTCCGGAAAGCCGTCCAGGTCCGTGTCGCGGCCGCAGAGGAGCCCATTGCCAGCCCAGCCGACGGCGCACTGCGGGTGGGGTAGTAAGTGGGTGCCCTGGCGTGGCCCTACTACACCCGCACCCTCATCCCGTTCCACTCCTGGCCCGCTCGCACTCACCACGCAAGATCGCGACCCATCACGCTCCAGGACGCAGTCGGCCTTCTCGTGGCACGGGCTGGGCGTGCCGTCAGGGCAGAAGCGCTGTGGCCGCCGACGGCAGCCTGATGCCTGGTCGCCCACGAAGCCGGGCTGGCACGGGCCGCACTGGAAGGAGCCCTGAGCCCGGGCCACAGGAGGTCAGCCCCCGCCGCCTGACACTTCCGCCCCACCCTCCATCTCTCAGTCCCTCCTTCTCCCAGGCCTTACCACGGTATTGACGCATACGGAGTTGGGGACGCAGTTGTGCTGCCCGGTCTCACACTCGTTAATGTCCGTACAAACCTGGGTGGGAGGGAGCGCACTGGTCAACGTTCCCAGGCAGGTATCCCAGATCTCCCACCCAATTCGCGAATCCCTCTGAATCCTACCTCTTCCCTACATCTTGCCTCCAGTCCCGACCATCCCTGATGGGAAGCCCTTCACTTCCTCTTCCCCAGACTCCTGTCCCCATCCGTTGCCCCTGGAGCCAAGCAGGCTTCGAGGCTGGAGTTTACTTAACAAAATGCCCCCCACCCCGAAATGCTCCTCCTGGCTCTCCAACCCCCGACGACCCTCACCTGTTTGTTGGCCTTGGCAAAGGCCAGCCCCACGCCCTCGTGGGCAGGGCCACTGAACCCCGGTGGGCAAGCCTCGCAGCGGAAGCCCGGACTGGTATTGACGCAGCGGACGCGAGGGAAGCAAGGATGGGCGGTGCACTGGAGGAGGAAGGGCCGGGGAGAATCAGAGGACAAGGAGCTGGGCCTCGCCGAAAGAGGCGCCTTAGGACTTGTAAAGTTCAAGGGCCATCAGCTAGCTATAGGAGGGAGGGGGTGCCATGTGGGGCAGAGGCTATTGTCCCAAAGGTCACACACGGCTTTGCCTTGACGTGGGAAAGGGCAAGACCAGGCGAGGAGAGGGGCCTGCCTGGAGCGGGGCTGTCTGTGGGACCCGGTGGGCTGGATGCTCATGGACGGGGGAAGAAATTTTGAGGGCGGGCGTCCCCAGCGGAGGGGGGAAGCGGTCGTCGGGGAGTGCGTGCGCGTCGGTGAGGAGGTTGCCGGGGCGGGGGCGCCCCGGTGGTGGAAGGGTCGCTGGGGTCGGCGACCCTGGGCGGTGGTGAGTGGGGTCGTTGAGGGGGACCACTCCCGGCGGTAGGGGAGTCGTCGGGGCGGACGTCACTGGCTAAGGAGGAGGTCGTCAGGGTGGGCGTCCCAGCTGGAGAGGGGCGTGGTAGGGGCGACTGTCCGCCGGCGGTGGGGAGCTCGTCTGGACGTGCGCCCTCAGAGGTGAGGGGGTCCTCTGCCGGAGGACCCCCAGCGGACGAGGAGGTCGTCGGGGCGGGGCGGTGGGGAGTTGTGGGGCAAGCGTTGGGGGTTCGTCGGGGCGGTGGTGGCAGACGCACCTCGTTGACGTCGGCGCAGTGCGAGCCGTTGCCCGTGAAACCTTCAGGGCAGGGTCCGCAGCGCGCGCCGCTGGCTGTCTCGGTACAAGCCACTCCGGGGAAGCAGAAGCCGGGCGAACACTGGCTTAGCGGCCGTACGGTCAGTCTGGGGGTGCGCGCGGGTTGCATCCCTGCAGGGAGTGGGGCGAGAGTGGTTAAAGCCACGCCCAGGGGTGGAGCCTATCGAGACAGAGCCTCCCATCTAGGCAAGATCCTGCCTGTTCCGCGACCCCACCCGGTACTGAGTGCTCCACTCTCCAGGTCTCTGCAGTCTCTGGATCTCTGCGGCCGACCGTTTTTTTTTTTTTTTTCGCTTCTCCTTGCGCGACTCCACCTCCCAGCATCTCTCGCAAGGTTTCTGGCTCTTTGGGGGGTCTCCCCCTCCCACAGTCTCTGTCTCTCCTTTCTGTTCCTCTCTCTCCATCTCTCATCCCATCTCTCCACCTCTGTCAGCCTCCGTCTTCTTCTCTGTCTCTTTTGCTCCCGGTCTGTCCTCTGACCTCTGGATCTGTTCTGTCTCCCCATCTCTTCTAGCTCCCCGGCCACCCCGTCTCCGCCGCCCCGGCTGCGCTCACCGCACGCGTCACACTCCATCACCGTGTTTTTCAGGAACGTAATCTCCTTGACCTTTGGTGCAAGGGACATGGGGTGTGGTCAGCGGGGCTCCATCCTTCTTCTCCCCCGCCGGTCTCCCCTCTCCCTCTCTCAGACTCCCACCCCATGGCACCACCATCGCGGACCCTCTCCCCGCAAGACTCCCTACCCCCAGATCGCTACTCTCCCAGCCCCTTTTCCTCCTTCCCTGGGATTTCCTTCTCCCCTCACGGATCCGTACCCTCTCCCGTAGAGCGCCGCCTCCCTGGGACCCCCCACCCCCTTCCTTTCCATAACTCCGGCCCCTCTTCACCTCCATTAGGACCAACTTCTCCAGTCCCCTCCCACTCCCCCACCCTCCCCTGCCTCCGAGACCCACTTCCCCTCTTCCAAGTTTCTGTCTTCTCCCCTGCGCCCCAGCCCCCCAACCCCGGCCGGCACCTGCTGCCGCAGGAGGTCCCGTACGTCCTGCAGGGCCGCGTTGGTCTCCTGGAGTTCGCGCAGCATCTGCGGGCCCAGGTCCCCACCTGCGCTGACAGGGGGCGCTGGTGGGGCGTCGGGGACCGGCGACCCCCATCACCACTCCTCACCCCGCCGCCGCAGGGACCCCTGACGCGCACCCCATTTCTTGAGCTTCTGCCCCACTGCCTGCTGTCTCCACCCGGCACGCCCCGGGGAACTTTCCCCGAGCCTCAAGGAGCCGCGACCCCGGGCCTCCCGCGAGTCCTGTCCTGGGGGTCAGAGGCACGGCATGGGGGCAGAGAGGCTTACCCAGTGGCGTCTGCCCCTGGCCTGATGCGCCGAGGGCAGCCAGCGTGAGCAAGAGAACGCGGGCGGCGGCGAGAACCATGTCGGCGGCGGGGAGCTGGACTGCGGCTCGCTCTCTGCCGCCCACGAGGCCCGAGCGGCCTATTTATCCCGGCGGCGCGGCCGGCCCGGGGGACGGCCCACCGCGGCCCTGCCCAGCGTCCAGCCACAAGGTAAACAGACGGCGCTGGCCTCCGCGTTCAAGGCCCCGCCCAGCGCTGCTGAACCCGGATCGGCGAGGAAACTGAGTCACCGGGGGCTTGGGCTGAGGTTGGTGGGGCGGGGAATCAGTCAGGACCGCCCTCCAGCCTTCTCATTCACTTGTTTGAGAGACGGCTGCGTGCCAAGCCTCCAGCATAGCTGGAAACGAAGCGAGCCCCATAGCGGCTCCCCTCAGCTCACACTTGGGGAAATTGAGTCAAGAGTGGCTTAAGGTTAGGAGTTACCTCCTCCCGCAACCCCTTTCTGGTCTTTCCTC
This sequence comes from Cervus canadensis, assembly GCF_019320065.1. NCBI lineage: Eukaryota > Metazoa > Chordata > Mammalia > Artiodactyla > Cervidae > Cervus > Cervus canadensis. Next base: position 104,535,850 of record NC_057389.1, read on the forward strand.
TCTGCAGTTCTCTGGCTGATGAGTAAGCAGCGGTGACACCCTGGTCGCCCAGAGGCCAGAGCCCACTCAGTCCACCCGGTCTGTGCACGGGCCTGTGTGTGTCCCTCCCCACAGGAGGGCTAGCAAATTAAGGGACTCCGGCTGGAGGAGGTCTGAAGGGGAGCCCTGTGCTTCTGTTTGTCGAGACTTTGCCCATACCATCGCAGCTCCAGCCCAGCGTTGTGGGAACAGCCTGTAGTAAAAATAGAAATTATTGCTAATCAGGAAAATCCTCCCAGCCCAGCCATGCTCTTAAGCTACAAAACACCTCTGTTTTCTGGTATTAACCCTCTCTACTGCTACTCTCCAGTGTTTGCAGCCTCTATTCTATAAGCAGGGAAACTGAGGTCCAGAGAGGCGAAGCAACTAACTGAAAGCTATTGTGAGGGGCAGAGATGAAGCCAAGGTAAGGTCATTGCCAGATCTGTTCTAGTGGGAGGTTGCAGAGAAGTCACTGAGGGCTTCCTGGAGGAGGTGGCAAGACATCTAAAGGAAAGGAGGACTCAGATCAGGGGATTAAAAAAGGTGAGGACAATTCTGGCAGAGAGAAACATGTGAAGCTTGAAGTTGGGGCTATTTCAGCCACATTCATTCGTTCCACAAATGCATGGACCATCTGCTGTGTGCCGTGTCCTGTGCAGGAGGCTGGGGACACACAGTGGACAAGACAGGCCGGGCTCCTCCCTAGTGGTGAGGCCACCTACATAATCGTCCCAAGGGACCGGCAGCAGTGGGAGCTCCAAGAAGGTGCCTGACTCAGCTTGGGGCATCAGGGGGGAGTCTGGGGAGGTTTCTTAGAAGAGGAGGGAACACAGAGCCATGACCAGGAAGGTGAAGAGACCACAGCCAGATAAAGAGATGGCTGAAAGGCATTCTAGCTAGAGGAACAGGATGTGCAAAGGCCCTGAGACAAAAGTGTGTCTGGTCTGCTGGACAGATTGATCTCAGGGTAGAGAAATCTTGGGGCTCAGGAGAACTGGTACCAGGTGGTACAGGGCTTGGGCTGTCTCCTGAGGGCAATGGGGAACCACAGAGGGTGAGTGAGGAGTGGTGGGTCTGGAGGGGAGGCTGAACAGAAGGAGCCAATCCCAACCTGGGCACTTCTAGTGAAGCCTGTGCCCTGATGCCTGTGGCAGGGCCATGAGCTCACCTCCTGTTTCCCTTGGCATTCGGCTCACCTGGGGGCCACTCCTGGCTGGTGCTGGGATTCTTGGGAAAACCACGGCTCCAGGAGGGCCTCTGGGCTTGCGTGTGCCTCATGCGGCTAGGACAAGGGCACATGGAAGCCAAGCCCCTGCCACAGGCTTGGCATGGGGCTAGAAGTGTGGACACACATGGCCTTGTTCATGGCTGGGCCACGAGGAGTTGTGAAGAAGAACATTCTAGGCAGAGGGAATGGCGAAGGCGGCAGTCCTGAGGATGTCCCAGTCTGCGGATCAGACAACAGAGGCCTGGAGCCAGGCACTCTGGTTTCATGTTCCTGCTTTCTGGATCCCATTGGCTCTGAAATCCCACTTCTAGGCAGCAGCCCCCTCTGCCCTTGCACACCTTGGCAGCCTCTCGTTACACACTCACTCACTCTGGGTGAACTTCTGGCCCTTGTACCTGCTGTTTCCCACCATCCCAGATACCTTCCTCCTTCCTCCAAGATCTGGCTCTGATGCCCCCTTCTTTAGGAAGCCCTCCCTGCTCTTCTTGGGCAGGGCTTAGGGGCTGTGCGACATTCCCCTAGGATGCCAGAATATTTCTGGCAGAGACAGGATGACCTCACCCGGGGGACTGGGGATGTCTGTGTTTTGTTCTGTTCCCCTTTCCCGGGGCCCCCCTGGGCCTGCAGAGAGCCCTGCCCCGATGAGTGTCACATGGTTCTTAGTTCTTGTAATTCATGTACCATCGTTACTATTAATAATAGTAACCCCTGCTACCGCTGTGCTTTATGACAGACTCAGAAGCCACATGGCCTGGGTTCAAATGTCAGCTGGGCATAGCCTCGCTGTGTGACCTAAGGCAAGTTGCTTGACCTCTCTGTGTCTCAATTGCCTCACCTAGAAAGTGGGAGTGATCACTGCTGAGAGGACTGAATGAGCTCAGCGTCTACCTCCAGTGTTAGCCTCATTATACAATATGGAACTTATACACGATGTGGGTTATACCTCAGGCCGTTTTTACTCACATTTTCCTCAGAGAGGGAATGAGACAGCTCAAGGTCACACAGCCAGGATTAGACCTGGAGAAGGCAGGACCCCTGAGGCCTTCACACCACCCCTCTCTGCCGTTGGCCACAGATTGCAGAGGAGAAACGCTAACCCAGGCCCCTCATTAGCTGTGAAGACTGCTGCCTGGGACCTCCTGGCCTGAGCCCTTGGCTGGCGCCCCAGCCAGCCCCCCTTCCCACCACGCTAGACCCAGCAGTTCCAGGAACCTGGCCAGGCTAGGGCAGAGGGGCTGGTGCCTGTGTGATGAGGCCTCGGAGCCCTCCCTGGCAGAGTTCTGCTGGGCCAGGAGACATGTGGGCGCCCCCCGCTTGCCCAGCCGCCTCTCCCGTGAATCCAGAGGGAAAGTATGTCGGGAAAGCAGCCGCCCTGCCCTGGGCGGGCCCAGCCACAGGCTCAGGGTCTGGGGAATTCATTAGAGCAGCGAGGGAGGCCACTTAGCCACTGCTGGATCCGCGGCTGAGGAGCCTGACCCAGCCTGCCTTGGACGGCCTGGCTGGACCCCGCTCTCCAGAAGGACCAAGCAGTGGGGAGAGGGGCAGTGGGGCAGAAAGGGTGCCATCCGGGCACTGGAGTCTGGCAGACCCCCTCGACTTGCTCTGTGAATTCTGGCAAGCCCTGACTCTTTCCCCATCCTTCATTTGCTCTGACTGTGTCGTCATTTGCCTCAGGCTCTCCAAAAGGTATGATAAAGAAGAAAATAACAATAAATATAATGGCTACAATTTTATTGAGCAAGTGCCAAATGCTCGAAACCTTGCCACATCACTTTTGTGGGTTTTCCCTTTTTGTCCCCTCTCCTCACGGCGCCACGGGGCAGGAACTGACCATCATGGGAGGTAGCAGGAGACTGCCAGGAAGTCTTGGCCTCTGGCACCAGGACCCTGAGTTTCATATCCCACCTCTGCTGTGCAGCTTCAGACAAGTTGCTTAACATCTCTGTGCCTCTTTTCTTTCTTTCTTTTTTATGGGGTAGGGGAGGGTACCTTCAAAGGTAGATTTACTTTTAATAATAATGTAGATTTTTGCTTCTCCAATTTAGAGAATGGACTGCAGAGTTGCCTCAGGGGAGAAAGGACTTCACTAGGAACCAACTGGAATTTAATGATGTGGCATTCAATGGGCATTGACTTCTGAGAATGGTTTTACACCACTATTATCTTCAGAATTTTCCAGGGATAGCTGTGGCCGGACAAATGACCGCCCTACTTTTTCCTCCTTTCCTCTCACATTTAATGAGAGTTTTGTAGGTAACAGCAAAACAAACCAGTGTCTGTGTTGCAAGAAGAGAGACTGCCTACGGGCTCACTATAGAAGTTTTCTTCTCTCCCTCAGTCTGTCTGTGTTTCTCTCTGTCTAATGAAGTGAAACATGAAAATGCCTAAAGTTGTTTGCAGTTTATCAGCAGCACTAAAAACCCAAGTGAAACGAGGACGATGAGAGCCCCAACCTCTGAGGCTCATCATAAAACCCGAATACGTTAATTCGTGAAAACTACACTCGGCACTTTTTTTTGGATAGGTAAGAAGTGGATTTATTCATAGAGAAACACACTCCAGAATATGGGCCATCGCCGAGGGTGAATGCCCACGTGGCACTTCTTGATATTGGTGGTTGCTAACGTGCCCCCTCTACAGATGGGCAAACTGAGGCTCAGCATGGCAGTCTCAGCGTGCTTCCTCGATTTGGGTGCTGGAAGCTCCGAGAGGGAAGGCACACAGCCTTGCTGCAGGAGAGTGGGTGGGTGGGCAGCAGAGAGCACGGGAAACAGAGCCCTGCCCCCGATTCCCCCTCGTCCGCTTCCAGCTACCACCTCAGGTCGTTAACAGGAGGCCCTTGTTCAAGCCAGTGACGGCAGGAGGCTGAGGGTGGGGTGTGTTTACCCACTGGCCACCTGGCAGGCAGAGGCCCAGAGGTGCACGGGCCCATGTGGGAGGGAGGCTACCAGGCAGGGAGGAGCCCCAGCCCCACAGGGGGAGGACTGCCTACGATAGGTGCCCCAAAATGCTTCACAAACAATGGGATGAAATTAAAGAACTTCATCCACTGCCCAAGCAGATGGGACGATGGTGGTCTGAGCCTCTCCACCCGGCGGTAGGTGACCTTGGAGGTGGACAAATGCATACCAGCTGCGGCAGGAGCCCCGGAGTCAGGGAGACCGCTCTGCCAGGGAATGTTAGTGTTGAGACCTGAACAGGTGAGCGGGTTCCAGATGGTGAGGAGTATCCAGGGCCGAGAGCATAGCAAGGATGAAGGCCTCCGGCGGGGCGGGCGGCGGGGCAGGCGGGATGTGCCTGATGCATAGGAGATTCAGGGAGAAGGCAGCTGTGGCTGGAGCAGAGGGTCAAGGGGATGACAGAGGAGAGAAGGCTGGACCACAGTGATGTGGTGATGGGAGCCCTGAGCCATGTTTGGGCTCCATGGACCTCTCCAGCCCCATCTCTTTCTGCCCTCCAGGCCCGGCCTTGGGCAATGACTGCTCCCGAGTGCAGTTTCCCCTTTAAGAGCACGCACTCTTCCTTGTCCCACCTGGGTTAGTCGCTCCTCTGGCCTCCAAAGGGCCTCAAGTGCCCCCCATCACAGCACTTACCGTGTTACAGGGACACGGATGAGATGGCTATGTGACTGCATCCTCCGCTGAGCCTCCACTGAGTCCCAGTGTGTCTCCTGCCCTGTGAACATATTAGAATGAATCAATGATGGAGGGATGGTGGATGGATGGATAAAGGATAGATGGATGGACAGATGAGATGAATGGATGAATGGATGGACATGTGGATGGATAAGCAGGTGGATGGCTGGGTGGATAGATGGATAGATGATGGATGGGCAGATGGATGGATAGATAAATGGGTGGTTGGATAGATGATAACCTGACTGGCTGGATCAGGGGATTGGTGGATGGATAGACAGTCAGATGAGATGGATAGATGAATGGATGGACGTGTGGATGGATAAGCAGGTGGATGACTGGTGAATAGATGGATAGATGATGGATGGATGAATGGATGGGGTGGCTACATAGGTGGATGTATAGGCAGGCAGATGGGTGGACAGAGGGATAGATGGGTAGGTGGCTAGGTGGATGGATGTTTCATAGACTAATGGGAGGATAGATGGATGGATGGATGGATGGATGGACAGATACCCCTCCTTGGAGCCTCTTGAGCTTTGTGGCAGCGCCATTCAGAGGCCGCTGTGAGAAGTCAATTCGAGAGAGAAGGTGAAACACATAGCAGGTGCCCCTGTCCGTTCTCTGTCTCCCTCACTTTCTACATGAGACAAAGAAAAGTAAACGGGCATGGCCCCCTCTAGCCACGCTGACTCTCTCCCTCTGAACTTCCTACTCTCGGGTCTCTCCATATCGCAGGACTTTCGCTGTGCCCTCCACCTGGAGCACTCTTCCTTCCGCTCGTCACCTGACTGACCCTTCCTTACCCTAACTTAGAGGGTACTCCCTCCGGCCAGACCAGGCTGGTTGGCCTGTGTGTCCCTATTCCCGCCCCACAGAGGGGGACTGAGAGTTCAGTCAAACCCTCCTGCGCGTGTGTGCGCGCATGTTCAGTTCTATCCAACTGTTTGAGATCCCGTGGACTGTAGCCCGCCAGGCTTCTCTGTCCTTGGGATTCTCCAGGCAAGAATACTGGAGTGGGTTGCCATGCCCTCCTCCAGGGGCTCTTCCTGACCAAGGGATTGAACCGTGTCTCTTGCATCTCCTGGTCGCAGGCGGATTCTTTTCCCACTGAACCACCTGGGAAGCCCCAAACCCTCCCGGGAATGGCCAAACCACAGCAACTCTTGGGGTAACCTTTGAGAAGTGCATGGAGCCCTCTGGAAAAAGGGTGATGCCGCTGTTGCTGCTGGCCCTCAGGGTGCTGGGAGAGGGGTCTCCTGAACACCCACTCCATGAGTTTTCCTGTTTCCTGCTGAGTTGGATGACTTACTCTTTTCTAAAGACAGGAAGTTCCCGTGAATCCAGGCATCCCAGGACCACAGAACAGGAAGCACAGAACAGGGGGTCACAGAACCAAGGTCACAGCGCTGCGTCACAGCACTGGGAGTTAATGGAACCGTGGAACCGCAACATGCTACAGCCATGGCACTGTGGGATCCTAGGGCCACGGGACCACAGTGCTAGAAGCCCACAGACTCAGGGGATGTGGCCACTAGTCAACAGGAGCTCAGAACCGAGGGATGGCAGAAGCCACAGAATCCTAGGGGGCCTGAGACACAGCGCCCAGAAATCCCACATGGGAGGTGCCATAAGATGGAGTCTCAGAACTGAGCCCATCAGAAACACCGTCTCAGCTCCACCTTCACCTGTTGGCTGGCCAGCGAGTCTCTCAGAGGCCACGGGAGCTCGGAGGCACTCTCTCTCCATCCCTGGGGCAGCCACCGGAGAGAAGGACCACGCCGTCATCAAGGCCTGGAGCCAGCCAGCCGCCAAACACTCAGCGAGTCCCCTGTTGCCAGGGCCAAGTGAGGCTGTCCAGGTGCCGAGAAACAGTGCCAGCCTCCGGCCAGGCGCGCCGGGACGCCGAGTGCTCCGCAGCAAGTGGAAAAAGAATCAACGGGTTCCTTCTACATCCACATCCTCTTAAAAGCCAACAGAAACATGACTCGGAGGGGAGGCTGTACCCTGGCTGCATCGCCTCCGGATGGCGGCAACGGGAAGCAGCCCCCCAGCACTGCCTCTGCCCACGCCAGGAGTCACAGCCCGGCTCGGATTGCACCAGACATATCCGCGTATTAATGAACTCTCCAGGGACTGTTCACCCAGCAGACCTGACACCTGATGCTCAGAGTAACCAATCTGTTTTGGAGAGGGGAGACTGAGGCCCAGAAGTGAAGACTGCTGGCCCGGATCACGAGGGTGAGGGCTGAGACCCAAACCCAAGCCTGTTGGATGCTAAGAGTGAGCTTGCCACCACCCAAACGGGCTTGCTCTCGGGCTTCCCCAGCCCCATCCTGTTTCTAAATGTGATCGACCATGGGAGGTCGGAGCCTGGGCCTCAGCAATTCCTTCCCTTTGCCGAACCCAGATCCTCTTGTTCATGGGGCTGCCATGGGGACGAAACATGATCGTGGTGAGTGCTCACTGGGACCTGGTATTGCTGTCATGAAAGAACTTTCCCTTTCTTACATCTTACAGACGGGGAAGCAGAGGGCCAGGGAGGGGATTCCAGCCCTCCTGAGGCCCCCGGCACCTGCAGGGAGGGCAGCTCTCATCATGATGGGGACATGGGTATGAAAAAAAGCAGCTGATTTTCTGAAACACCAAGTTACAGGGGGAGAAAGCTCATCCCTTGCTGCCTTACCTTAGCATCAGGGCTACCTTCAGGTATGGCTGGATCCAGAGCCCCAAATGATGCCTTCAGGATCTGTATATGTCAGCTGTCTTCCTCCTCAAAGAATTGTGATAAAATACACATGACATGAAAGTTATCATTTCAACAAATTTTAAAGCATACAATTCAGTAGATTTTAGTACTCTTGTGATTTCAGGCAATCATCAGCTCTATGTAGTTCCAGAACATTTTCATCTTCTCCCCAAAGGAACACCCGTCCCCAATACCAGTCACTCCCGCTCCCCCTGCCCCCAGCCCCCCGGCAGCCACTACTCTGCTGGCTTTCTCTATGGACTTGCCTGTTCTAGACATTTCATATAAACTGAATCACACAACATGCGTCCTTTGTGTCTGGCTTCTCTCACTCCGCCTGTCTTCAGGGTTCATCCCCATTGTAGCATGTATCAGAGTTTCATTCCTTATTATGCCAGAATAGCATTCCATTGGATGCACAGACCACATTGTGTTTATCCATTCACCAGTTGATGGACATTTGGGTGATTTCCACCTTTTAGCTATTGTGAATAAAGAACCCTGTGAACGTGTGTGTGCAAGTTTTTGTTTGAACACCTGTTTTCAATTCTCTTGGGTGTATACCTGTGAGTGAAACTGCTGGATCTTATGGTTGTCCGATGAACTATATTTCACTTTCTGGGGAGCCACCACATTGTTTTCCACAGCGGCTGCAATACTTGACACTCCCACCAGCAAAGCACAAGGGTTTCAGTTTCTCCGCATTCTTGCCAACACCTGGTTTTTAGATTTTTTTGATTACAGTCATCCTAGTGGGTGTGAGGTGATGTCTCCTTGTGGTTCTGATTTGCGTCTCCCTCATCAGCCTTCTTCCTGCTTCTTGGAGTGGCAAAGATGGGTCAGGCTTAAATGTCTCCATCCCCACGATCCAGCAGAAACAGAGCACATTTCTCCCATGAGGCCCAGCAGAGATCTTAGGACTGAAGCTTGTTGGCCCAGTTCAGGTTCCTGTCTGTAGATGCAGGGCTTTGATCGGACAGGCCAGAGACTGAAGTCACCCTCTCGAGGTGGGGGAAAGGGGTCAGCCCCTCCTGGACGCCACCAGGGGCGAGCAGTGGAGACTGGACCCCCTACCTGCCTCCTGCCTCAGTGGCCATTCTGGGATTACAGGCTGTTGGATGCCTTCTGTAAGGGAGGTGACCCTGGTACTGTGCCAAGCCTCCATCCTCTGCCTCCATTTCCAAACGCTGTGTTCAAAGCGCCTCTTGTTACCTCTTGCTTGTGGGGAGGGTGGCAGTCCCAGCTCTGATCCAGGCTTCCCTGGAGCCCTGCCACTGGGGGCAGCTCCAGGCCCTTCCTTCCTCTGCTGGCCTCTTGACCTCCCCTGGGTACCAGGCAACCCTGAACATCACAAGGAAACAGGCTTTGCCTGGAACAGCTGCCGCCACCAGTCTATTATTTCCTAATGGCTGGCGGGTGGCGGAGGACCCCAAGCTCACTGACTTCTCCCATCACTCATGCCAAGGCTGCTCACCTGAGGTTTGTCTGCCTCACTCCCCCAGCCCCACTTCGAGCCCTGAGGGGTTGAAAGGGGGGCAATACAGAATCACAAGGAATCATGAAGATTGGGGCTGCGACCATGATCCAGAGCAGAAAAAAGAAGGAGGCAGGGAACAAACGGAAGCCCAGAGAGGGCAAGACATTTGCTCAGGGCCACACAGTAAAGGAGAAGCAGATCTGATTTAGTCGTCACCTTTTTTTTTTCAACCAGAGGATAATTGCCTTACAATGTTGTGTTGGTTTCTGCCATACTACAACTTGAATCAGTCATAACTATATATGGCCTCTTTGTCTTCAGCCTCCCTCCCACCCACCCCATCCCACCCCTCTTTTTTAAAAATTATGTTTTATTGTAGTAAAAACATATAACATGGACTTCCCTGGTGGTCCAGTGGTTAGGAATCTGCCTGCCAATGCAGGGGAGACGGGTTTGATCCCTGGTCTGGAGAGATTCCACGTGCCATGGGGCAGCTACACCCCCAGGCTGCAACTACGGAGCCTTCTTGCCACGACTATAGAAGCCCACGCGCTCTAGGGCCCACGTGCCGCAACTACTGAGCCCATGTGCTCCAGTTACTGACGTCTGTGCCCCAGAGCCCAGCAAGAGAGGCCACTGCAACAAGAAGCCCACACGCCACGACTGGAGAGTAATCCCAGCTCGCCACAACTAGAGAGAGCCCACGCACGACCACGAAGACCTAGCACGGCCAAAAATAACAATTTAAAAAAAACACATAACATAAAACTTTCCATTATAATCAGTGTATAGTTCACGAGCATGAAATGTGTCCACGTGGTTGGGCAACCATCCCTGCCATCCATTTCCAGAACACTTTCAGCTTGAAAACCTGAAACCCCGTTAAGTAACTCCCCATCCCTCCCCTGCCCCTGCCTCTTGTCTCCACTTCTTTTTTTTTAAAATGATTTTATTTATTTAATTTATTTTTGGCAGTGCTGGGTCTTTGTTGCTGCGATGGCCTGCCTTCCTCCAGCTGGGGTACAGGGGGGGCTACCCTCTAGTTGCAGCGCACGGACTCCTCAGAGCGGCAGCTTCTCTTGCTGAGGCTCCCGGGCTCTGGAGTTGTGGTATACCGGCTTAGTTGCTCTGTGACATGTGGGATCTTTCGGGACCAGGGATTGAACCTGTGTCTCCTGCATTGGGGGGTGGATTCTTTACCGCTGAGCCACCAGGGAAGCCCTTGTCCCCACTTCTTAAGCCACACTTGAACCCCTTCCTCCTAGCAACTGGGGTCAGAAGACTGGAAGTCAATTCAACCTGGTTCTCACCCCACCTGATTTTAAGCCGCTGACTTTGTGCCCCTGTTCAGGAAGGTTTAGGACCGTGGGGGTCTTTGTCCGCGGGATGCCAAGCTGGGTCGTGAATGGTCTGACCTGAGGAAGTTGTCACGAGGATAATGCTGACTCCCTGAGGTGGGGGCTGTTGTTCTCCTCGTTGTAGAGACAGAAAACTGAGGCCCAGGCACGTGACAGCCCGTGTCTAGCGAATCTCCAACCCCGCCCCGTGGGCCTGGGAGGGCCTCCGGACAGAGCTGGCCTTGGCTTGTCTGAGGGGATGGTCCCCAATCCGTGGTCCTGGGCAGGACACACAGCTGGTGCTTCAGGAGACCTTGCAAGTGCAGAGCAATGCCTCCTTTTCCGATGGGAAACTGAGTCACCTTTCATAGCCAGAGAAATGCTGGGACCTAGCATTTGCCCTCCTGACCCCTATCACCACTCCTAAACAGGCCCTTGGGCGGGTCTCAGTTCTGTGGGTTGGCGGGGGGCCCGCGACCTGTTTTTCCACCAGGCGCTTAGGTTGACACCAGGAGGGGTGAGGCCTCAGTGCTGGTGATTATTTTTTTAACCTTTGCAGTTGCAGCCAGGGACACCAAGCTGAAATGGTCTTGCCCCCCACAGCCGGCCGGGCCATGGCCCGTGATGCCACACGGAGGCCTGACCTGCTGGAGGCCTGGACGCTGGGCCTCCCGAGACCGCACGGTCTTGGGGCTGCCTCCAACTCCATGTCTGGATTTCTCGACTCGGTCCCGGTTTCCAGCTGGAACAAAAGGCTCTGCATGGAGAAATCTTGAGCACTGTCTGCTTGCACAAAGCCTGGGGGTTTAGGGCTGGGACTGCACCCCTGCCTGCCTCTCCCAGGTGGAGCCACTCCAGGCCTGATGTCAAAGGCCACTCTTGGCCCACCAGGCCCACCGTTCTACCTGGAGCCCGACCAGCCTGGCCCAGGCATGTGGTGCCAACCAGACACCTTGACCGCATGACCAAGGCACGGCTGTTGGTACCCTGATGTCATCTCTCCCAGGCCGTCTGTCTCGGGCAGTGGCCTCACCATCCACTCCACGCTGGGCCCCAGACCTGGGCAGCGTCTGAGACCTCTCCCTCCACCCCCCACCATGTTCAGTTTGTCAGCAGCCCTTGTCCCCTCAGCCTCCAAAACATACAAATCCAAGCAATTTGCTCCTCCCTGCAACCTGGCCCTGGTTTCCGCCCTGCTGACTCCTACCTGGACACTGTCCCCACTTCCCCAGTATAGCCGCAGGGGATGTCTCAAATTCATAAATCAGATCCTGTTCCTCTCTGGTTCACACACCCTCCATGGCTCCCTATTACTCTCAGAATAAATTCCACCTCCTCTCTGTGGCCTGCAAGGCCCCACCTGATCTGACTTCATCCCATCCCTCCCGCCTATCTCTTCCTTCCCTTACCCTGTTCCCGCCGCACTGGCCTCCTCACTGTTCTGCCAACAGCCACGCCCTTTCCCATTCCAGGGCCTTTGCACGAGCCATCCTTTCTGTCTGAATTTCTCATTCTTCATATTTACAAGGTACTTTCCTGCCCTTCAGATCTCAGCTTAAATATCACCACCCCCAGGAGGCCTCCTCAACCCCTGAGCAAAATTACCTTCACTCAACTTTCTTCCGAACATTCTTCACTCTTTGAAATTACCTTCTTTGTGTGTATGTTCATACAAATACAAACAGTATTTTACCCCCAGCCTGTACCATCCCTCCTGGCACATAGTAAACGGAGTGCTGTCTTCTTGAGGACAAAGGGATATACCAGCCCCAGTGTCAAGGTTTGAGAAACATCTACCCCTCTGAGGCCCCCTAACCTTCCCAGCAACGCCCCAGGATTCAGAACCAAGAACTTCACTCTCAATACATGGCTGAATGGTTGGAGACGTGATTGGGGTGCAGCCGGGGGGGCCAGGAGGGGACATCTAAGCTCCAGCTGAAGGAGCTATAAGAATACACCAGTCAGAGGCCACAAAGGGTGCTCAGGTTGGGGGGGACCAGCGTGGGCAAAAGCTTGCGGCTGATGACAACAAGGCCATGTTCCCAGACCTGGGCGTGGAGGAGCGCAGGGGGCTGGGGCGACAGGCCAGATGATGAAGTCTAGACTTCATCCTGGGGCAACAGGGAGCCATGGGAGGTGTGTGGACCCCACTGCGCTGTGCTGGCACCGGGAGCTCCTTCCTTAGACGTCAGCACCCTGCGGGTTGCTCATACTTGCTAGGGACATCTCAGAGCAGCTTTATATGAATTCCTGTGGAGAACTGTCTCTGACGGGCCAGGCCACTTGCCATCTGCGCCACCACAGGACTCGGGAGGTCTGTTGGTCTGCAGGAGCCTCCCAGACCCAGATAACACCCCGACAGCATCATGGCCCTGCTGGGGCCCCTCGGCCTCCCCCGAGGACAGCTGGGCCCCCCAAGGCCCTAGGCCTGGCTACCCCTTCCAGGCCCTCAGTGGACGCCAAAGACCTCTCTCCTTACTCCCCTGGAATTTTCCTTGCAGGCCCTGCCAACGCCTCCAGGAATATATTAAAAAGAAAATGTTTCCAGTCCGAGCAGGGCTGTTTTATGGTTCTAGGGGCTGGGAGGCTGACCGCAGAGTGGAAAGGCCGTGTCATGACGCGGTTCCTTCGGCAGAGCGGCTCGGACCCTGCTTGCCTCCTGGGCCCTCCTTAGAGGCCCTGGTTCCTAGCCAAGCAAAGCCCCCCTTCACCCCTGTCCCCCCACGGAGGAGACATTCCCCAGCAAAGCAGAGGCTCAGGGTACAGCTGGGAGCTCGTGCTTCCCAACGTTTATTCATTCGGCAAACGCCTGCTCTGCTCCTGCATGCTGGTGTCTGCTGGGGGCTGGGGACACAGCGGGAACAAGCGGGGACTGTCCTGTCCTTGAGTGGGGACCAGGATCGGGTGGGAAGGGGTGCTACCATATCCCCCGGCCACCGGGCTGTGAAGGGGCCCAGTGATTAAGACTCTGAGCTTCCAATGCAAAGGGTGCAGGTTCAATCCCTGGTCAGGGAACTAGGATCCCGCATGCTGCGTGGCATGGCCAAAACTTAAAAAAGGAGGGCAGGGAAAGAGGCAGCTGTCTCGAGATGGTACACGAAGTAAGAGAAGGCTTAGCACCCAACACAGGCAGAGCGGTTCCAAAACCACCTTTCTTTTGTCTCACTGAGGCCGAATTCCCAAAATGTGGAAATTTCACCGTTTTAAAGTGAACGATTCAGTGGCATTTAGTGCATTCACAGTGTTGTGCAACCACCACCTTTGCCTCATTCCAGAACTTTTTCATCATGCCAGAAAGAAACCTGGTACCCATTAAGAGTCACTCCACACCCCTCTCCCCCAAGCCCTGGCAACCACTAATTTGCTTTCTGTCTCTATGGATTTACCTGTTTGGATATTTCTCATAAATGGAGCCATACGACATGCAGCCTTTTGTGTCTGACTTTTTTTTTTTTACGTATTGTAACGGTTTTGAGGTTCATCCACGATGTAAGGTGTGTTGGGGCTTCATCCCCTTTTACTGTCTATATTGCCATGAACGTCCCTCTAAGAGCTGCTTTGGCTGCATCCCATGGATTTTGTATGACTGTGTTTTCATCATCATTTGTCTCTAGATATTTTAAGATCTCCTCTTTGATTTCATCACTGACCCATTGGTTTTGGTTTTAATAAAGTATTCTCGTAAGCCTGTTCCTTTATTTTTATTAACTTATTTATTTTTGGCTACAGTGGGTCTTTGTTGCTACACATGATCTTTCTCTAGTCACTGCAAGCAGGGGCTCCTGTGCTGGGGCTTCTCCTTGTGGTGGCTTTTCCTGTTGTGGAGCACCGGCTCTTGGGCACGTGGGCTTCAGTAGTTGCCATGTGCGGGCTCAGTAGCCGTGGCTCACAGGCTTAGCTGCCCCCGCAGCCTGTGGGATCTTCCCAGATCAGGGATTGAACCCATGTCCCAGGAGGAGAAGGGGGTGACAAAGGATGAGATGGTTGGATGACATCACCGACTCAACGGACATGAATTTGAGCAAACTCCGGGGAGATAGTGAAAGACAGGGAAGCCTGGTGAGCTGCAGTCCCTGAGATCACAAAAAGTTGGGCACTTTAGTGACTGAACAACAAAAACAAGCCCTGCATTGGCGGGCAGCCTCTCCACCCCTGGACCACCAGGGAAGTCTGACCCATTGGCTTCTTCGTAGATGTTGTTTAGTCTCCCTACTACTGCCGCTCTGAATATGTGTGTGCAAGTTTTGGTTTGAACAGGTGTCTTCATTTCTCCTGCTGCTGCTGCTGCTAAGTCGCTTCAGTCGTGTCCGACTCTGTGTGATCCCATAGATGGCAGCCCACCAGGCTCCTCCGTCCCTGGGATTCTCCAGGCAAGAACACTGGAGTGGGCTGCCATTTCCTTCTCCAATGCATGAAAGTGAAAAGTGAAAGTGAAGTTGCTTAGTCGTGTCTGACTCTTAGCAACCCCATGGACTGTAGCCTAACAGGCTCCTCCGTCCATGGGATTCTCTGGGCAAGAGTACTGGAGTGAGTTGCCATTTCCTTCTCCATCACTTCTCCTGGGTCTATGCCTATAAATGCAATTGCTGGATCATGTGGAAATTCCATGTGGAACTGGTTGATAAACCTCAAACCTGTTTTCTGCAGCAAGTGAAAGTCTCTCAGTCATGTCTGACTCTTTTGTGTAGTCCATAGGATTCTCTAGGCCAGAATACTGGAGTGAGTAACCTTTCCCTTATCCAGGGGATCTTCCCAGCCCAGGGATTGAACCCAGGTCTCCCACATTTCAGGCGGATTCTTTACCAACTGAACCACCAGGGAAGCCCAAGAATACTGGAGTGGGTAGCCTATCCCTTCTCCAGTGGATCGTCCCAACCCAGGAATCAATCTGGGGTCTCCTGCATTGCAGACGGATTCTTTAACAACTGAGCTATCCAGGAAGCTTCTGTTTCATAGCTAAGTTGATTTGCATCATATTTTATTGCGTATAAGTGATGTCATATGGCATTTGCCTTTCTGTTTCTGACTTACTTAATTTAGGATGATAATCTCTGCATCCATCCATGTTGCTCCAAATGGTATTGTTTCATTTTTCATGGCTGAGTAATATTCCATTGTACATATGTATCACATCTTTATCCATTCATCTGTCTATGGACATTTGTGTTGCTTCCATGTTGTGGCTGTTGTGAATAGTGCTGCAATGAACATTGGGGCGCGTGTACCTTTTTGAACTAGAGTTTTGTCTGTATATATGCTCAGGTGTGGGATTTCAGGATCGTATGGCAACTCTACTTTTAGCTTTTTGAAGATACTCCATACTGTTTTCCATAGTGGTTCCACCAACTTACATTCCCTCCCACAGTGTAGGAGGGTTCCCATTTCTCCACACCGTCTGTTGCATTTGTAGCCATTTTAATGATGGCCATTCAGGCCAGTATGAGGTGATACCTCATTGTAATGTTGATTTAATGCATCCTTTTAAAGCATGTATGTGTGAGCTGTCGCTTCAGTCGTGTCCGACTTTTTGCCTCCCCACAGACGCTAGTCCACCAGGCTCCTCTGTCCATGGGATTCTCCAGGCCAGAGTACTGGAGTGGGTTGTCATGCCCTCCTCCAGGGGATCTTCCCGGCCCAGGGATTGAACCTGCATCTCTTATGTCTCCTGCATTGGCAGGCGGGTTCTTTACCACTAGTGCCACCTGGGAAGCCCTTCAAAGTGTACAGTTCAATCATTTTTAATATATTCACAGTGTCATGCAGCCATCGCCTCTATCTAAGTTATATTCTAGAACACTCCCTTCATCCCCAAAAGGAAACCCCATCCCCATGAGCAATCCCTCCCATTCCCTTCCCCAGTCCCTGGCAGCAGCTAATTGGCTTTCTGTCTCTGTGGATCTGCCTGTTCTGGGCATTTCATATCAATGGAATCATACGTGACATGGGGTTTTGTGGCTGATTTCCTCCACTCAGCATGATGTTTTCAAGGTTACTCTATTTTCAATATATTTTTACTTTATTTTAAAGCACTCCCAGGCCTTAAGTCATTTCTCTGTTTCTCTGCCACTTGGCTCAAAAAACAATGGGAATTTTCATAGGCTCCCAAGATGTACCACCCATCTCCCAATTTCCCCAGCTGTCTCAAAAGATGACTTTTTACAGTCAGAGTGTTAGAATCAGGTTCCAAACAAAGTCTGTATTTGGTTATCATCTCCCTTAAGTCTGGCTTCCCTTGTGGCTCAGCTGGTAAAGAATCTGCCTGCCATGCGGGAGACCTGAGTTTGATCCCTGGGTTGGAAAGATCCCCTAGAGAAGGGAAAGGCTACCTACTCTAGTATTCTGGCCTGGAGAATTCCATAGACTGTATAGTCCATGGGGTCGCAAAGAGTTGGACTTTCGCTTCACTTCACTTCCCCTTCAGTCTCTCTTTGGTGGTGGTGGTTTAATTGCTAAGTCGCACCTGACTTTTTGCCACCCCACAGACTCTAGTCCGCCAGGCTCCTCTGTCAATGGAATTCTCCAGGCAAGAATATTGGAGTGGGCTGCCATTTCCTTCTCCAGGAGATCTTCCAGACCCAAGGTTTGAACACCTGTCTCCCGCATTGCATTCGGATTCTTTACCACTGAGCCACTAGGAAAACCCTTACATGGAAAATATTTAACCTAAAATTTATTTGTGCTCAATGGTCATCAGAGAAATGCAAATAAAAACCACAATGAGGGGACCTCCCTGGTGGTCCAGTGGTTAAGAATCCGCCTCCCAATGCAGGGGATGGGTGTTTGATCCCTGGTCAGGAAACGAAGATACCACATGCCATGGGGCAACTAAGCCCATGAGCCACAAATGCTGAGCCCGGTGCCACAATGAAAGATCCTGCATAATGTGATCCCAGCACAGCCAAGTTAATTAATTAATTAATTTTTAAAAAGACAAGGAGGTCTGGAGTAGAGGCATTGATGGGCAATCAGGAGTGAACTAAAGCACAGGAATTTCTGTATCAGCATCGACAGCACACAGAAATCACCCACCATGATGAAGGCTTGGCACAACCATATGGACCACGTGACCCAGCCAGCCAACGTCAGCCACCTTTGTCATTTGTCATGTGGTAGGCAAGTGGCAAGAAGGACCATGGGTCAGAGAAGGAGTGATACGTGGGTCACGCCATTTACTGTGATGGTCTGGCTACCCCTGCTTCTGGAACACTCCAGCTTATCAGCAACAGAGATCACCGCTGACATCAGGCAGGACCTAAATCAGGAATATTCATTGGAAGGACTGATGCTGAGGCTGAAACTCCAATACTTTGGCCACCTGACTCATTGGAAAAACCCTGATGCTGGGAAAGATTGAAGGCAGGAGGAGAAGGGGACGACAGAGGATAAGATGGTTGGATGGCATCACCGACTTGATGGACATGAGTTTGAGCAGGCCCCAGGAGTTGGTGATGGACAGGGAAGCCTGGCATGCTGCAGTCCGTGGGGTCGAAAAGAGTTGGACACAGCTGAGCCACTGGACTGAATGTAACTGAATCAGGAAGAGTCCTTTGGGACTTTCTTGGTGGTCCGGTGATTAAGACTTCACCTTCCAATGCAGGGGGTGAAAGTTTGATCCCCAGTCAGGGTGCTAAGATCCCACATGCCTCACAGCCAAAAACAAAGAACAAAAAATAAAGCAGAAGCAATATTGTAACAGATTAAATAAAGACTTAAAAATGGCCCACATGAAGATAAAAATCTTTAAAAAGAGAAGAGTACTTTGACCCGGCAGGAACCTTCTCCTTGCTCCTACCCGATCCTCTCTTCATCCCCTTTCCTTCCCTCTCTTCTCTCAGGGTGACACCTGAATTGTTGGGATGGCCCTGCTGGCCTCCGTGGGATCCGGCAAACCTCTAGCACATTGAATCCTTTCTAGACATGCCTGGACTATGCTCCTCCCACAAACACCCATGTTCTCAGGGACTAATGTCCACCTCCCTGTTGTTTGCATGTGTGGGGGTAACAGGGGTCGACCTCTTGTGCCCTGTCCTGTGCTGTGATTCTTTTTCACTTACAACATATCCAGGAGGTCCGTCCCTATCACTTCTCGCAGCACCGTTCCTCCCCTTTTCATGGGTGTGATATTCACTGAACATGCAATTCACCATCTTAAAGCAGATGATTCAGGGGGCACTTAGTAATCCACAATGCTATGCAATCACCAGCTCTCTCTGCTTTCTCTTTTTAATTTTATTGAAGTATAGCTGATTTACAATGTTAATTTAATTTCTGCTGTACAGCAAAGTGATTCATATATATATATACATATTCTTTTCTATTATGGTTTATCACAGGATATTGAATATAATTCCCTGTGCTTTATGGTGGGAAGTTGTTTCTCTCCACTTGATTTTTTATCAACCCCACAAAATACCTAGCACCCTTGAACAGTCACCCCCCGACTCCCTCCTTCCCCTCATCCTCTGACAACCACTAACCTGCTTTTCATCTCTGTTCTGGGCATTTAATACACATAGAACAAGACACTGTGTGGCCGTTTGTGTCTGGCTTCTTTCCCTCAGCGTAATGTTTCCAAGGCTCATCCATGTTGTAGCACATGTCAGTCTCCACTGAGCCTTTTTGATGGCTGAATAATATTGGATTGTATGTTGTACAAGAAAAAAAAACCCAGTCCTTTTATGTGTCTCATTTACTCACACACTACAATCATACAACACTTCTGATAACTAGCTCTACGGATCATTTTCCCCCCAAATTGAGCAATTCTGTGACACAAGCTGGGTGTACTACAATTCAACTCAATTCTCACACTGTCAGTCTGGAGAAAACATCAGATCCCAGAGGCTAAGGGCTCAGCCCTATGAGATTGCCCCTCCTTTCAGAGGCCAGTCACAAGTAATAGGCTACCCACCACTTCTGCTTGACTTGACTAGAAGGGGCTCCCGTGATCTTCTCCTGCTTGGATTCAATGGTGTGCAGAGCAGCTCAGAGAACTCAGGGAAACACTTCCATTTACCAGTTTATTGAAGGATATGATAAAGGACACAGATGAACAGCCAGATGAAGCGAGACATAGGCGAGGCCTGGGAGGGCCCTACGCACAGGAACTGTCGTGTGGAGTTGGGATGCATCATTCCCTCTGTGTGGACGTGTTCACCCACCTGAAAGCTCTCTGAACACCATACTGTTGAAATGTTTATGGAAGCTTCCTCACATAAGCATGGTCAATTGTTAGCTACATTTCCAGCCCCTCTTCTCTTTCTGGAGCATAGAGGGTAAGGTTGAAAATTCCAATCCTCTGCTGATGTCTCCATCTTTCTGGTGATCAGCTGCCATCCAGGAGCCCAATCAGAATCACTTCATTGAACAAAAGATGCTCCTGGTGATCTTATCACTTAGTGGGTAACAAGAGTTTCTTGGTGCTGTTCCTGTGACCGGAACTGGTGGCAGAAATCTATCTACATATTTTCTATTATCTCACATACAGATACATCATGGTTTGTTCATTTGTCTGTTGATGAACATTTGGACTGTTTCCATTTTGGCTACTATGACTTGCGATGCTATGGATATTTGTTCACAAGTTTTTCTCGGAGCCCCTGTTCTTAGTTCTTCAGGAATCTATTCCTAGGAGCAAAATAGCTGGTAACTTTGTTTGGCTTCCCAGGTGGTGCTAGCAGTGAAGAACCTGCCTGCCAATGCAGGAGACAAGAGATGCAGGTTCAGTCCCTGGGTTGGGAAGACCGGCTGGAGAAGGGTGTGGCAACCCACTCCAGTATTCTTGCCTGGAGAGTCCTGTGGACAGAGGAGCCTGGTAGGTTACAAGTTCATAGTGTCGCAAAGAGTCACAACTTAAGTGACTTAGCATGCACTCACTGTGTTTAACATTTTTAGGAACTTGCCACCTATTTATTTATGTATCTTCTCTACCTCCTTAAAAAAATTATTTATTTGACTGCATTGGGTCTTAGTTACAGCATGCAAGCTCTCTAGTTGTGGTGGGCGAGCGTAGCTGCCCCAAGGCATGTGGGAGCTTACTTCCCTGGCCAGGGATCAAACCCACCTCCCGTGCACGGGAAAGGAAATTCTTTTTCTTTTATTAAGATTAAGCATGGCATTTATTTCTTTTTAATAATTAATTTTATTGTTGGTCACACTGAGTCTTCATTTCTGTGAGAGGGCTTTCTCTAGTTGTGGAGAGCGAGGATTACTCTCCAGGTGTATTGCATGGGCTTCTCACTGCGGGGGCTCCTCTTGTTGCAGAGCACAGGCCCTCAGCACACAGGCTTCAGGAGTTGCAGCACATGGGCTCAGTAGTTTTGGCTGGTGGAATCTTAATGGATCAGGGATTCGACCTGGATCCCCTGCATTGACTGGCAAATTCTTACCCATTGTATCACCAGAGAAGTCCAGGAGGTGAATTCTTAGCCATCAAAGTACCAGGGAAGTCTCTCTACTTCCTTTTTAAAAAAATATTTATTTTTGTTTTATTTATTTGGCTGCACCGGCTCTGACTTACAGCATGCGGTACCTTCAATCTTCATTGCAGTGTGCTGGAACTTCAGTTGTGATATGCAATCTCTTAGTTGCCACCTTTGGGATCTAGTTCCCTCAGCAGGGATGGAACTTGGACCCCCTGCATTGGGAGCTCAGAGTCTTAGCCACTGGACCACGAGGGAAGTCCCTCTATCTCTTTTTTGAAAGCTACGAAAGGTTCTAGTATAAGGGCACTCAGCAGTTGACTCACCAGACCCTTCTGATTAAGTACCTTCTGCACACGTAGCTTCTGGTTTTGCCACATGGCAGTAGAGATCCCAGTACCGCACCCTGTGGGTACCCGTATGACTTCATCTGAGTAAATTATTGGATGCGCAAAGCCTCAGCTAAATGATTGGTTCATCTCTATGTTGAGTCCCTTTTCCCAAATTGCCCATTTTGAATGTCACACATACAGAGTTGATCACTGCATTCTCATCCACTCAGCCTTATCTCTCACACTTACAAGAGGGCTAATGTGAAAGTCAGTCATGCCTCTCACTGATCTTTCAATTTGTATGCTTTTTTGTCTTGCTTTAGATCTCAGCCCTTTTTTTTCATTATTATTACTGTTGCTATGATGTATTGGTTCATGGTCTTTCCTGATTTGGGGTGAGGGATAGTTTTTGCCCTCTAGGAACAGTTCAGATATTCTTGAAATTCACTCAGGCTGGGGAGAGAGCAGCCCTTGAGTTTCACACATAGAGCCAAACTCTAAGGCCATGCTGTGAGGACTAGTGGGAACTTGGAAAGGAGTCTTAATATAATATCATTTGCATACCCGTTCGACCAACGCTCAGAGAGCCTGACGGTGTGGTAGACCTCTTTATAGGCTGAACTTGACCGGGAAGTGATAAGTTGAAATCCTAACCCCTGGCACCTACGAATGTGACCTTCTTTAGAAAAAGAATCTTTGCAGTTGTCATCAAGATGAGGTCATACTGGAGCAGGGTGGACCTTAATCCAACAACTGCTAGTCTTATACAATGCAGGGAGGGACTTCACTGGTGGTCCAGTGGTTAAGAATCTGCCTGCCAGTGCGGGGGACATGGGTTTGATTCCTGCTCCGGGAAGATTCCGTGTACCTTCGGGCAGCTAAGCCCGTGTGCCACAATCACTGAAGCTCACATGCTCTAGAGCCCAGGTTCTGCAACAAGAGAGGCCACTGCAATGAGAAGCCCAGGCCCCACAACTAGACAAAGCCCACACACAGCAACAAGGATACAGCACAGCCGTAAATAAATAAATAAAATTTCTAAAAGTGGAGGAGAAGACACAGATACAGAGAAGTTTATGTGAAGATGGAGACAGAGATTGAAGCAGTACAGCCACAAGCCAAGGAATGCTCGAGGCTCCAGAATCAGGGAGAGGCACAGAAAAACCCTTCTCTAGGACTTTCAAAGGGAACCACCACCCTGCTGACATACATACTGATTTCAGACTTCTGGTCTCCAGAACTGTAGAAGGGAGGCAAGAGAAAGATAGATAGACACACCACATAAAGTTATATCTGGGAGAAGAGAGAATCAGTTCAATGACATGTGCAAAAAAGGGTGATTTGATCATCTTGGGAAAGCCAGTGATAGCTTCCCTGAAACTTGACATCCGAGTCAAGATCTGACGGTGTTAGTAAGTCACGGATTTGGGGAACACCATTCCAAGCAGAGGGAACAGCCTATGAAAAGGCCCTGAGATCAGATGTGCTTTTGAAGAAGAGAAATAAGGTCTTCTGGGGAAAGGAGAAGACAGCTGGTAATGAAACTGTAGTTTCCATAAGACATTTGAAAAGCATGAAATTTCTGGAAGCTAAAGGCATTCTTAATCCAGCAGATCTGCATTGATTTCCCGCCTTAGATACTCCCCAGCTATGTGGCCTCAGTGACTTTGCCTCTCCAAGCCTCAGTGTCTGTCTATAACAATGTTGATTATGCAAGTCCTTGCTTGGTCAAGGAGAGTGAATGAAATAACCCATGTGATGTGCTTCCCTATCCTTCACTATCTCCCAGAGCTTTCTCAAACTCATGTCCATTGAACCGGTGATGCTATCTAATCATCTCATCCTCTGCCTCCCTCGTCTCCTTTTGCCTTCAATCTTTCCCAGCATCAGGGTTTTTTCCAGTGAGCCAGTTCTCTGCATCAGGTGGCCAAAGTATTGGAGCTTCAACTTCAGCATCAGTCCTTCCAATGAGTATTCAGGGTTGATTTCCTTTAGCATTGAACGGTTTGATCTCCTTGCTGTCCAAGGGACTCGCAAGAGTCTTCTCCAGCACCACAGTTCAAAAGCATCAATCCTTTGGCATTTACCCTTCTTTATGGCCCAACTCTCACATCCATACTTGACTACTGGGAAAACCATAGCTTTGACTAGATGGACCTTTGTTGGCAAAGTGACATCTTTGCTTTTTAAAACGCTAAGTTTGTTATCTTTTAAGATTTGAAATAGCTCAACTGGAATTCCATCACCTCCACTAGCTTTGTTTGTAGTGATGCTTCCTAAAGCCCTTGACTTTGCATTCCAGGATGTCTGGCTCTAGGTGAGTGATCACACCATCATGGTTATCTGGGTCATGAAGATCTTTTTTATATCATTCTTCTGTGTATTCTTGCCACCTCCTCTTAATATCTTCTGCTTCTGTTAGGTCCATACCATTTCTGTCCTTTATTGTGTTCATCTTTGCATGAAATGTTTCCTTGGTATCTCTAATTTTCTTGAAGAGATCTCTAGTCTTTCCCATTCTATTGTTTTCCTCTATTTCTTTGCATTGATCACTGAGGAAGTCTTTCTTATCTCTCCTTGCTATTCTTTGGAACGCTGCATTCAAATGGGTATATCTTTCCTTTTCTCTGTTGCCTTTAGCTTCTCCTTTTCTCAGCTATTTCTAAGTCCTCCTCAGACAACCATTTTGCCTTTTTGCATTTCTTTTTCTTGGGGATGGTCTTGATCTCTGCCTCCTGTACAAGGTCAAGAAACTCCATCCGTAGTTCATCAGGCACTTTATCAGATCTAATCCCTCGAATCTATTTGTCACATCCACTGTATAATCATAAGGGATTTGATTTAGGTCATACCTGAATGGTCTAGTGTTTTTCCCTACTTTCTTCAATTTAAGTCTGAATTTGGCAATAAGGAGTTCATGATCTGAGCCACAGTCAGCTCCCGGTCTTGTTTTTGCTAACTGTATAGAGCTTCTCCATCTTTGGCTGCAAAGAATATACCTAATCAGATTTCGGTATTAACCATCTGGTGATGTCCATGTGTAGTCTTTTCTTATGTTGTTGGAAGAGGGTGTTTGGTATGACCAGTGCATTCTCTTGGCAAAACTCTGTTCCTTTGCTCTGCTTCAGTTTTTATTTCAAGGCCAAATTTGCCTGTTACTCCAGGTATCTCTTGATTTCCTATGTTTGCATTCCAGTCCCCTATGATGAAAAAGACATCTTTTTTTTGGTGTTAGTTCTAGAGGGTCTTGTAGGTCTTCATAGACCCATTCAACTTCAGCTTCTTTGGTGTTACAGGTTGGGACATAGACTTGGATTACTGTGATATTGAATGGTTTCTTTGGAAACAATCAGAGATCATTCTATCGTTTTTGAGATTGCACCCAAGTTCGGACTCATTTCAGACTCTTTGGTTGACTATGAGGGCTACTCCATTTATTCTAAGGGATTCTTGCCCACAGTAATAGATATAATGGCCATCTGAATTATATTCGCCCATTCCAGTCCATTTTAGTTCACTGATTCCTAAAATGTCTATGTTCACTCTTGCCATCTCCTGTTTGACCACTTCCAGTTTACCTTGATTCATGGACCTAACATTCCAGATTCCTATGCGATATTGTTCTTTACAGCATCGGACTTTACTTCCATCACCAGACATAATCACAACTGGGTATTGTTTTTTCTTTGGCTCCATCTCTTCATTCTTTCTGGAATTATTTCTCCACTCTTCTCCAGTAGCATAATGGGCACCTATAGGCCTGGGGAGTTCATCTTTCCTATCTTTTTGCTTTTTCATACTGTTCATGGGGTTCTCAAGGCAAGAATACTGAAGTGGTTTGCCATTCCGTTCTCCAGTGGACCACATTTTGTCAGAACTCTCCACCATGACCCATCCGTCTTGGGTGGCCCTACACAGCATAGCTCATAGTTTCACTGAGTTAGACAAGGCTGTGGTCCATGTGATCAGTTTTATTAATTTTTTGTGATTGTGGTTTTCATTCTGTCTCCCTCTGATGAATAGAGGTAAGAGGCTTATGGAAGCTTCCTGATGGGAGAGACTGACTGTGGGGGAAACTAGGTCTTGTTCTGATGGGGGGGGGGCATGCTCAGTAAATCTTTAATCCAATTTTCTGTTGAAAACAGGCTATGTTCCCTCCTTGTTGTTTGACCTGAGACCAAGCTATGGTGGAGATAGTGAAGAGAATGGCGACCTCCTTCAGAAGGTCCCGGGCACATACTGCCACACTCAGTGCCCCTGACCCTGCAGCAGGCCACCGCCAACTCACACCTCCGCTAGAGACTCCTGGACACTCACAGGCAAGTCTGGGTCAGTCTCTTGTGGGGTCACTGCTTCTTTCCCCTGGGTCCTGGTGCACACAAGGTTTTGTTTGTGCCCTCCAAGAGTCTGTTTCCCCAGTCTTGTGTAAGTTCTGTCATCAAATCCCACTGGCCTCCAAAGTCAAATTCCAGTTGAGCTATTTCAAATCCTGAAAGATGATGCTCTGAAAGTGTTGCACTCGATACACCAGCAAATTTGGAAAACTCAGCAGTGGCCACGGGACTGGAAAAGGTCAG
Organism: Cervus canadensis; assembly: GCF_019320065.1. Lineage (NCBI taxonomy): Eukaryota > Metazoa > Chordata > Mammalia > Artiodactyla > Cervidae > Cervus > Cervus canadensis. Next base: position 104,561,627 of record NC_057389.1, read on the forward strand.
GTTTCATTCCAATCCCAAAGAAGGGCAATGCCAAAGAATGCTCAAACTACCGCACAATTGCACTCATCTCACACACTAGTAAAGTAATGTTCAAAATTCACCAAGCCAGACTTCAGCAATACGTGAACCGTGAACTTCCAGCTGTTCAAGGTGGTTTTAGAAAAGGCAGAGGAACCAGAGATCAAATCGCCAACATTCACTGGATCATCAAAAAAGCAAGAGAGTTCCAGAAAAACATCTATTTCTGCTTTATTGACTATGCCAAAGCCTTTGGTTGTGTGGATCACAATAAACTATGGAAAATTCTGAAAGAGATGGGAATACCAGACCACCTGACCTGCCTCTTGAGAAACCTGTATGCATCTCAGGAAGCAACAGTTAGAACTGGACATGGAACAACAGACTGGTTCCTAATAGGAAAAGGAGTACATCAAGGCTGTATATTGTCACCCCGCTTATTTAACTTACATGCAGAGTACATCGTGAGAAACCTGGGCTGGAAGAAGCACAAGCTGGAATCAAGATTGCCGGGAGAAATATCAATAACTCAGATATGCAGATGACACCACCTTTATGGCAGAAAGTGAAGAGGAACTAAAAAGTCTCTTGATGAAAGTGAAGGAGGAGACTGAAAAAGTTGGCTTAAAGCTCAAGATTCAGAAAACTAAGATCATGGCATCTGGTCCCATCACTTCATGGGAAATAGATGCGGAAACAGTGGAAGCAGTGTCAGATTTTATTTTTTTGGGCTCCAAAATCACTGCAGATGGTGACTGCAGCCATGAAATTAAAAGACGCTTACTCCTTGGAAGGAAAGTTATGACCAATCTAGATAGCATATTAAAAAGCAGAGACATTACTTTGCCAACAAAGGTCTGTCTAGTCAAGGCTATGGTTTTTCCAGTGGTCATGTGTGGATGTGAGAGCTGGACTGTGAAGAAAGCTGAGCGCCGAAAAATTGATGCTTTTGAACTGTGGTGTTGGAGAAGACTCTTGAGAGTCCCTTGGACTGCAAGGAGATTCAACCAGTCCATCTTAAAGGAGATCAGTCCTTGGTGTTCATTGGAAGGACTGATGCTGAAGCTGAAACTCCAGTACTTTGGCCACCTGATGTGAAGAGTTGACTTATTGGAAAAGACCCTGATGCTGGGACGGATTGGGGGCAGGAGGAGAAGGGGACGACAGAGGATGAGATGGTTGGATGGCATCACCGACTCGATGGACATGAGTTTGAGTAAACTCCGGGAGTTGGTGATGGACAGGGAGGCCTGGCGTGCTGCGGTTCATGGGGTTGCAAATAGTCAGACAGGACTGAGGGACTGAACTGACTGACTCCCAGTCTGTGATACTTTGTTACAGGAGCTGCAGGAAACTCATGCAGTCTCCTCTAATTCAGTCTTCCGTGCTCACCTTCCGGGCACATCTGGGCAGTGATTTGCAGTTACACATTTGATCTGAAAGTGGCTCTGTACCCAGCTTACTTCCAGGTGTCCATCTTACCCCTCAGGGACCTATTTTTTTTCTCTCTTTTCTGGAAAAAAATTTTTTTTGGTCACAAAATTATTGCATGTGAGATCTTAGTTCCCTGATCAGGGTTTGAACCCACAGCCCCTGCACTGGAAGCTCGGAGTCTTTTTTTTTTTTTTTTTTTTTAGTTGGAGGCGAATCACTTTACAACATTGTAGTGGTTTTTGCCATACATTGACATGAATCAGCCATGGATTTACATGTGTTCCCCATCCCGATCCCCCCTCCCGCCTCCCTCTCCATCCCATCCCTCTGGGTCTTCCCAGTGCACCAACCCCGAGCACTTGTCTCATGCATCCAACCTGGGCTGGTGGTCTGTTTCACCCTTGATAGTATACTTATTTCAATGCTGTTCTCTCTGAACATCCCACCCTTGCCTTCTCCCACAGAGTCTAAAAGTCTGTTCTGTACATCTGTGTCTCTTTTTCTGTTTTGCATATAGGGTTATCGTTACCATCTTTTTAAATAATTCCATATATATGCATTAGTATACTGTATTGGTCTTTATCTTTCTGGCTTACTTCACTCTGTATAATGGGCTCCAGTATCATCCATATCATTAGAACTGACTCAAATGAATTCTTTTTAATGGCTGAGTAATATTCCATGGTGTGTATGTACCACAGCTTCCTTATCCATTCGTCTACTGATGGGCATCTAGGTTGCTTCCATGTCCTGGCTATTATAAACAGTGCTGCGATGAACATTGGGGTGCACGTGTCTCTTTCAGATTTGGTTTCCTCAGTGTGTATGCCCAGAAGTGGGATTGCTGGGTCATATGGCAGTTCTAATTCCAGTCTTTTAAGAAATCTCCACACTGTTCTCCATAGTGGCTGTACTAGTTTGCATTCCCAACAGTGTAAGAGGGTTCCCTTTTCTCCACACCCTCTCCAGCATTTATTGCTTGTAGACTTTTGGATAGCAGCCATCCTGACTGGAGTGTAATGGTACCTCATTGTGGTTTTGATTTGCATTTCTCTGATAATGAGTGATGTTGAGCATCTTTTCATGTGTTTGTTAGCCATCTGTATGTCTTCTTTGGAGAAATGTCTGTTTAGATCTTTGGCCCATTTTTTAATTGGGTCATTTATTTTTCTGGAATTGGAAGCTTGGAGTCATAACCACTGGACCATCAAGGAAGTCCTTTCTTTCTTCCATCCTCCCTCCTTTCTTTCTTTTCTGGTGGTAAAATACATGACACAAAATTGACCATTTTAGCCACTTAAAGTGACAATTCTGTGCCACTTAATACATCAACTATGTGTACAACCATTCTCTCTTTCTAGTTCCAGAGCATTCTCATCACCCGAAAAGGAAGCCCTGTACCCACTAAGCAGTCACTCCTCATATCCCCTCCCCCAGCCTCTGGCAGCCACTGATCTGCTTTGTCTATGACTTTGCCTGTTTGGACATTTCATAGAAATACAGTCATATACTGTGTGGCCTTTCATGTCTGGTTGCTTTCACTTAGCAAAATGTTTTCGAGGTTCAATACATTGCAGCGTGTATCAGAGCTTTGCTACTTTTTATAGCTGAGTAGTATTTCACAGTATGGAGGCACCACCTTCTGTTTATCCATTCATCAGACGCTTGGATTGCTTCCACCTCTTGGTGATTGTGCCTAATGCTGCTGTCAATATGTGTGTACAATCACCTCTTTGAGACCCTGCTTTCAGTGATCTCGCATACACATCCAGAAGTGAAATTTCTGGGTCATTCGGCATTTCAGTGTTTATCTTTTTGAGGAACAGCTGAACTTTTCTGCAGCAGCTGTACTATATCTGTGAAGTGGGGAGAGTGACCAGGGCAGGGGCCCACTGGGAGATGTTATTTAGTTTCCCACCCCAACACCTTCTAAAAGAGCCACAGTGAAATTCCACCCCAAATATATCCCAGCCTGCAGCCTGAGGTGAGAAGGGATGGGGGTCCCTGGAGGCTGCCTTCTTCCCCGGAGCCTTGCCACCCACAATAGCAGCCTTGAGTCTCTTTGGGAACTGGACCTTTGAGGCCGGGCCAAAACCCACCTCCTCAGACATCCCAGTGTATCCCCCAAAAAAGCAGCTTGTGGTTGAATCAGAATCAAGGTGGCCGCCTGCTGTCCCCGCACCCAAGGCCTGCTATGACCCATCGTCACCTTCAAAGAGGCTGTTCAGAGAGCAGAGGAAGGCCATGAAATGTATACACATGCCTATTTTTCTTTCCCTACCAGCATCGCCGGGGCTTTGGCCACAGGTCTGTGTCCCACAAGAGGCTCCTTTGAAGCAAGCATGGGGCTGCGAGGAGGGGGGGGGTTGCCCAGGGAAACCCACAAGCACCCACTGTTCCTGGGGAGAGCCCCCAGTGGGGTCCATAGTCAGCCAGGGCTGGCCACATCTCAGCAAGGCATGGCTGGTGAGGGCCACTTCTGTGGGAGCCAAGACCCCAGCAGATGGTGTTTCAGAGAGGCTGGGCTGGGGGATAGCTAAAATCCTAAATGTCTTTTTTTTTTTTCCCCAAAGTCATGGAATTTCCCTGGAGCAGCCATCGCTGCTGCTTACCCTCGAGGGACCTCTCTTGGTATGAAAGAAGAATTCCATTTTCCTGGACTTGGAGGCTGGCATGGAACTCAAGGAGGAGCTTGACTGGGATGTGGGGCAGAGTTGTGAATTCAGGACTGGCGAGTGAATTCCGCAGTGTGATCTGTGCTGGGTTAAGTCACTGAGTGGGACAGCCCTGGGGTTGGCTGAGATCTACCTGGAATCCAGCCTGGGCTGTGGTGGAAGCCTGTGAAGACTTTGGCATGGTCCGAAATAAATTAAAAATTTTTTTTCTTTTCTTTTTGGCCATACCATGTGACATGTGGGATCTTAGTTCCCAGACCAGGGATTGAACCTGCAGCCTATGCACTGGAAGCACAGTCTTAACCACTGGACCACCAGGAAAGTCCTTTTTTAAAAAAAATTTTCAATGGTGAATTGTTAAAATGTAGACAAAGTAAAGAACAGTGAGGACTGGTGCTTGATGGCTGCTGGCCAGATATTGCCTCATGCCCTTTGAGTAACACACTGTGGGGGTGTTGGGGCCACGAGAGCCCCATTCCACAGGTGGGGCACAGAGAGGCCAAGACACTTGGGAGAGGTCACACAGCAAACCGAGAACAGAGCGGCAATGCAAACCCAGACTTGCTTTCGTTAACCCAAATCCATCGGCATGGGGGATCTAGTTCCCTGACCAGGGTTGAACTTGGACCCCCCTGCGTTGGAAGTGTGGAGTCTCAACCACGGGACCACGAGGGAAGTCCCTGTATTATTCTTTTTAGTTGAAATTTACCTTGTTCACAGGCGCAGTAGTTGTGGCTCACGGGCTTAGTCGCTCTGCTGCATGTGGGGTCTTCCTGGACGAGGGGTCAAACCCTCATCTCCTGCGTGGGCAGCTGGATTCTTCATCACTGTGCCACTAGGGAAGCCCTTTTTTTAGACTTCTTTTTTTTGTGGAAAAATATACCTAACATAAAATTCACCATTTTATCTGAACAATTCAATGGTATTAAGTACATTCATGAACCGTAGTGCAAGCATCACCATTTGATACTTCCAAAACCTTTTATCTCCCCAAATAGAATCCCAGTGCTGATTAACCGATAACTTCCATCACCCCCTCCCCTACCCCCTAGTTAATCTCTAATATCTGCTTTCTGTCCCTGTGGATTTGTTTGTTCTGGACATTTCATAGAAATAGACTCACACAACATGCAAGCACACAGCCTTTAGAGTCTGACTTCTTTTACTCAACACAATGTTTTTAAGGTGTATTTGCGCTTCATTCCTTTTTATGGCTGAGTAATATTCCACTGTGTGGACAGAGCACATTTGCCTTACTCGTTCATCCACTAATGGACAGTTGGGTTATTTCTACCCTTGGGGCATTGTGAACAGGGCTGCTATGAACATGCGCATGCAAGTATCTGTGAGTCGCAACTTTGAATTCCTTCTTTACATTTCTTTCTTTCTTTTTTTTTTAGTTCTTTACTTTTGGCTGTGTTAGATCTTCGTTGCTTGGCAAGGGCTTGCTGCAGTTGCAGTGAGCGGGGGCTCGCTGGTGCACGGGCCTCTCACTGTGGGGGCCTCTCTTGTTGTAGAGCGCAGGCTCTAGGCAAGCGGGCTTCAGTAGGTGCAGCATATGGACTCAGCAGTTTCCACTGTGGGCTCTAGAGGGCAGGCTCAGTAGTTGTGGCACCTGAGCTTAGTTGCTCTGCAGCATGTGGAGTCTTCCTGGACCAGGGATCAAAACTGTGCTCCCTGCATTGGAAGGCAGATTCTTATCCACTGCACCATCAGGGAAGTCTCCTTTGTTATAATTTTTTCCTTACCATACACATTTCTTACCACATGCATTTTTCCTATAATACTCTCAAGGACATTGCTATTTATTTATTTTTTTTTTTTTCTGGAAACCTTGGACATTGCTATTTAAAACAGCACTATTCAGTTAAAGCGGACATACAAAAACCTGCACATTTTTAAAGTGTACAATTTGATGTCTTTGATATATGCTTACACCTGTGAAGCTGTCTCTGCATCTAGATAGTGAACGCAGCCAGCACCCCTAGAGGTTCTCTTCCGCCCTTGACATCCCTCTCTCCCTCTCATCCCTTCCCCTGAAACCTCTGTCCTGTTTTCTGTCAGTTTACATTAGTTTGCACTTTCCAGGATGGCATAAAAAAGGAATCATGCAGTATGTAGCCTTTGGCATCTGGATTCTTTCACTCAGCTTAATGGGCTGGAGCTGCATCCCAGTTGCTTGAGTGTCGACAGTTCACACCTTTTCATTGTTGAGAAGTATTCCATGGTGTGTTCATCTCTTCCCTTGAAGGTGAAATTTTGGGTTATTTCTGGTTTGGTGTGATTGCTAATAAGTAAAGCCACTGTGAGCATTCATGTACCAGGTCTTCCATGAACACCTGCTTTCATTTCTCTAGGGTAAATACTGAGGAAAGGGAGTGGCTGACTCAAGTTAACTTTTGAAGAAACCGCCAAATCGCCTTTCCAAGTGACTGCAGCAGTTTGCATTTCCCGCAGCCTGGATGGGAGTTCCAGTTCCTCCCGATCCTCGCCAACACTTGCCGGTGTCAATCTTTTTCATGTTAGCCAACTAGGGGAGGGGATCATGGTGGGCACTGTGTTCTGGGCTGTGAGACTCCAGGTGATTTTATAGTCTTTCTGCTTTTCTATTTTGTCTGATTATCTTCTTTTCCAGCATCAAGAATATGATACTTTTATAGTCAAGGATCCTCTACCCCATGTATACATTTTGTTTTTTCCCAAATAGGAAAAACAAATAAGAGTTAAATACTGGGCTTCCCTGGTGGCTCAGTGGTAACAAATCTGCCTGCCAACACAAGAGACACAGTTTCGATCCTTGATGCCACATTCCTTGGAGCAAGTAAACCCATGTGCCACAACTACGGACCCTGTGCTCTAGAGTCCAGGAGCTGCAACTACTGAGCCCACCTGCCAAAACTACTGAAACCCATGTGCCCTATGACCTGTGTTCTGCAACAAGGGAAGTCACTGCAATGAGAAGCAAGTGCACTGCAACGAACAGTAACCCCTGCTCGCTGCAATTAGAGAAAAGCCTGTGCAGCAGCGAAGACCCCACACAGCCAGAAATAAACAAATAAGAAAGAAATTCAAGTATAAAAAAAGGATTAAATACCAATCAAACAGTTACTTAGTTTTGCTCTAAAGTTGCCTTGAAGGTATGTTTTGAGGTGATGAAAATGTTCTGCAACCAGAGCTGATAGTCACACAGCAGTGTAAGTGTACTAAATGCCACTTAAGAAAAATAGCCAAAGTGGTGAATTTTACATTAAGTGAACGCATTTAAAAATCTAGAATAACCTGAGAAATAATGCTGCATCCAGCTAGCTGGCAAAAATTGCCCAGTGTGTTGGGAATGGGGCTTCTAGGAAACTCACAGAAAGCTATGAGGGGGCAGTCATGTTGTAGTGGCCACCCTGGTTCTTCCTCCTCGGGTGGAATATTCACATGCCTTGTGACATGTCCTAGAGAAACTGCTAGACATATTGGAGATGTCCACACCTGGAATCTGCCTGAATGTTGGATAGTGGTGATGGAATATTATACAGCCATCAAAAATCATGCCTGGAGGCGGACTTCCCTGGTGGTCCAGAGGTTAAGAATCTTCCTGTCAGTGCAGAGGATGTGGGTTCAGTCACTGTTCTGGCAGCTAGGATCCCACATGCTCCTGGGCATATGGGCAACTGGGACCATGTGCCATCATTACTGAGCCCACGCTCTAGAGCTGGTCCTACTAAGCATGTGAGCTGCAAGTAGAGCCCATGCTTCACAGGAAAAAAAGCTGCCAATGAGAAGCCCGCACACGACTAGAGAGTAACCTCAACTCACCTCAACTAGAGAAAGCCCATGCAGCAACGAAGAGCCCATGTGCCTCAGCAAAGACCCAGTGCAGCCAAAGATAAATAAACAAATAAAATAATTTTTTAAAAAAGCATGCCCGGAGGGATGAGTGCCAATATGGCCACAGCTCAGAAATAGAATCACCATGAGAAAAAGAGTGACCTCAAGATCACAGGCAGCCTGACGCCTTTTATGCAATTAAAGTAAAGGTGCATATGTATTTTAATAATTATTAGAACTATGAAAAATACAGTACAAGGGTTGAACAGGGGGTTTGAGATGAGGCTCATCTGGTGGAATTGTAATGTCCTGGGAGTCCTGTAACAAGCTACCACAGACCGGATGGCTTAAAACAACAGGACTTTTATTCTCTCACAGTTCTGGAGACCAGAAGTCCAGGATCAGGGTGTTGGCAGGGCCGTACTCTCTCCAGAGGCTCTAGGGGAGGAGGCTTCCTTGCTTCTTCCAGCTTCTGGGGACTCCAGGCATTTCTTAGCCTGTGGCTACATCACTCTGACTTCTGCCTCCATTATTGCATGGTCTTCTCCTCTGTGTTTCTCCTTTTCTATCTCTCATAATACTTGTCTCTGGATTTAGGGCTCACGCTAAGTCTATGATGATGTCATTTGTAATCTTTCACTTAATTACATCTGCAAGGACTCTTTTATCCAAATGAGAGCACATTCATAGACTCTGGAGGTGAAGGCGTGAACATATCTCTTGGGGGAACACCGGACAAGCTGCTGGAGGGGCAAGTACTAATGGCTGCTTGGTAGGCTTTTAAAAATGACTAATAACCTGATAAACAAAAGTGGCCATGGATGCTCCAGTGGTGAGAATGTGGCTAGATCAAGTATTATTTTATTTTTCATCCTCTTCGTGTGATATTGTAAAGAAGTGCTCTGGGTAGAGTGTGTTTTTATATTATAGTTACTTTATAATGTTGTATTAGTTTTGGCATACAGTGAAGTGATTAATTTTTCTTAATTTTTACTTACTTGTTTATTTTTGGCCACGCTGGGTCTTCAGCGCTGCGCAGGCTCTTCTCGAGTTGCGGCAAGCGGGGGCTACTCTTTTGTGGCGCATGGGCGTCTCACTGCGGGGGCTTCTCTCAGAGAAGCTGTACCACATGGTTCTAGAGCTCTGGCTCAATAACTACTGCAGACTGGTTTACTTGCTCTGAGGCACGTGAGACCTTCCCGAATCAAGGATTGCGCTCATGTCTCCTGCATCGGCAGACGGATTCTTTGCCACTGAACCACCAGGGGAGCTCAAGTGCCTCAATTACACATGTACATATATCCATTCTTTCCCAGATTCTTTTCCCATATAGGTTATTACAGAATATTGAGTAGAGTTCCTGGAGTTGTGTTGAGATGTAAGTGCCTGGGTCTGCCCACGATCTTCTCAGGCTAAGTGTCTGTCAGAGGTGGTGCTTGGCATCCTTGGAGGCTGATCTGAGATGCCTGCACCCATAGCGGGTAGCCCAGGTCCTTTCGAAAAGCCCCTTTGTCCCTTCTGAGAGACTATCCTGGATGATTAAAAAAAAAAAAAAAAACCCAAGGGAATCCCACCCTCAGTGTCCCCTGGGTTTGCCTCACCTGCTCTGAGCCTGTTTCCACTCCTGGAAGATGGATGACTCACTTATTCTTAGAATTTCTGAGGTGCTGGTTGTCAAGCAATGCTATCCCTGTGTCTGTTTCACACCAGGGTTTCTCAGCCTCAGAGTTATTGACATTTTGGGTAAGATTCCTTTCTTTTTTTTGTGTGTGGAGGGCTGTCCCGAGTGTTAGAAGATGTTTAGCAGCATCCCTGCCCTGTACCCACTAGATGCCAGTATAGAGTTGCAGGATTCAGAAAATACAAATGCAGAAGACCCAGGTAAATTTGAATTTCAGACAAACATAGAAAAAACTTTTAGCCTAATTTATCCCAATTATTGCATGGCATACAATTATACTAAAAAGGCATTTGACAAGGGTGAGAAATGAACAGTCTTTTCAACAAAAGGTGTTGGGATAATTGGATACCTACATGTAAAAGTATAGCGTTGGATACCTGCTGTATATGGGGGGATCTATGACCTTAGAATGGAGTCGGGTGGGCTCATGCTCAGTCGGGTCCAGCTCTTTTCGACCCCATGCACTGTAGCCCTCTAGGCTCCTCTGTCCATGGAATTTTCCAGGCAAGAATACTGGAGTGGGTTGCCATTTCCTACTCCAGGGGACCTTCCCAACCCAGGGATTGAACTAGCATCTCTTGCATCTCCTGCATTGGCAAGCGGGTTCTTTATCAACTGAGCCACCTGGGACTTTAGAATAGGCAATAGTTACTTAGCTATGATGGCAAAAACAAGGCAACAAAAGGAAAACCAGGTAATTTATACTTCATCATAATTAAAAAGTTTTGCGCTGCAAATGATATCATCAAGAAAATGAAGAAGACAGCCCCCAGAATGGAAGAAAACAAGCGCAAATCATACTGTTGACAAAAGACTTACATTCAGTATACAAAAATAACTTTTTACCACTCAATGATAAAAATATAAATAACTCAATTTTAAAAGGGCTAAGGATGTGAGTAGACATTTCTTCCTCAAAACAACCAACCTGAGATAGAAGAACAAAGTTGGAAAACCTCACTTTCTGATTTCAAAAACTATTCCAAAGCCACAGTAATCATGACAGCATGGTATTTGCATAAGGATAAACAAATATATCAATAGAATAGAACTGGGAATCCAGAAATAAAGCCTTGCATTCGTGATCGATTGATTTTTTAAAAAATATTTATTTTTGGCCATGCTGGGTGTTCACTGTGGTGCGGGCTTTTCTCTAGCTTCGGTGAGCAGGGGGTGCTCCCTCGTTGGGAGGAGAACTAGAGCGATAAGTAGCTGAACCAGAGCCACTCTCTGGTTCTCACTGCAGTGGCTTCTCTCGCCGCAGAGCACAGATTCCAGCGCACAGGCTCAGCAGCTGTGGTGCATGGGTTTAGTTGCCCTGCAGCATGTGGAATCTTCCTGGATCAGGGGTCGAACCCATGTCTCCCACATTGGCAGGTGATTCTCTACCACTGAGCCACCAGGGAAGCCCAATCAATTGACTTTTAACAAGGGTGCTATTTCAGTCTGCTTGGGCTGCTATAGCAAAATAACAGAAGACTGGGTGACTTAAGCAACAGGCATTGATTTCTCATAGTTCTGGAAGTTGTTAGGTCCAAAATCAAGATGCTAGCCAAGTCAGTTCCAGGTGAGAGCTCTCTTCCTGGCTTGTAGATGGCTGACTTTTTTTTTTTTTTTTTAAGTCTTTATTGAATTTGTTACAATGTTGCTTCTGTTTTATATTTTGGGTTTTTTGGCCCAGAGGCATGTGGGATCTTAGCTTCCTGACCAGGGATGGAACTCATACCCCCTGCATTGGAAGGTGAAGACTCAATCACTAGACCACCAGAGAAGTCCCGTTGGCTGACTTCTTGCTGTGTCCTCACATGGCAGAGAAAGAAACAGAGAGACAGAGTGATCTGGTATCTCTTCTTATAAGGGTACTAATCCCCACTATTAAGCCCCATTCTCATGAATTCATTAAACTCCAATTACCTCCCAAAGGCCCCACTTCCTAACCATCATAGTGGGGGTTAGGGCTTCAATTACACATTTAGGGGGGATACAAACATTCAGTTTATAAGAGGTGCCAAGACCATTCAATGGGGAAGGAGTAGTCTCTTCAGCAAATGGCACTGGAACAACTGGATATCCTAGATATCCACGTGTAAAAACAAAGGAGTTGGACTCCTACTTCACACCATACACAAAAATTAACTCAAAATAGATCACAGACCTGAACATAAGATTTAAAATCATACTACTCTTAGAAGAAAGTCAGCTCAGTCACTCAGTCATGTCCAACTCTTTGCAACTCCATTTGGACTGCAGCATGCCAGGCTTCCCCGTCCATCACCAACTCCCAGAGCTTGCTCAAACTCATGTCCATACAGTTGGTGATGCCATCCAACTATCTCATCCTCTGTCATCTCCTCCTCCTGCCTCCCAGCTTTCCCAGCATCAGGGTCTTTTCCAATAAGTCAGTTCTTCACATCAGGTGGCCAAAGTATTGGAGTTTCAGCTTCAGTATCAGTCCTTCCAGTGAACATTCAGGACTGATTTCCTTTAGGATGGACTGGTTTGATCTCCTTGCAGTGAATTTTTTCTCCTTAGAAGAAAACACAGAAGCTAATCACCATGACCTTGGATTAGCAATGGCTTCTTGGAAATGACGCCCACAGCACAAGCAACAGAGGAAACAAGTAGATCAATGTGCCTTCTTTTCTGAGGGGCCCTCAACGCATGTGAAGGTGTTGGTGGATCTTGAGTTTGCAGGAGAAACGCGCCAGAGATAGCAGAGAACGTAAGATCTTGACAAAGCATGTTGATTCTTTAATCATCCCTTTACCCTATAACCATGGTAATAGGATTCCTCCCTGTTCTCCCCGAGCGCTAATGTGGGCTGGTGACTTGACCACCGGAACGTTTACGGAGTACCTACCGTGTACCCAGCTTTGTGTCAGGCCCTGAGCATACAGCAGTGAATGAGCAGTGAATGAGATGGACACAGCTCCTGCCTTCAGAGAACTGATTTTTGCTCCCACCTAGGTTGGGTTCTCAAGAAGCTGAGCCTGAGATAGGGATTCAAGGCTGGGTGGGTTTGGGAGAAAGCAGTGAGGGAGAAGACAATGCAGGACAAGTTAGAAAAGGAGCAGGTAAGGAACTGGGCTCAGCTGGAGTCAAGCCTCCACTTCTTCAGGGTGGACCCAAGAGTGTGAAGAGCAGCAAAGTTGGTCTCATTCTGCTGGTTCCCCACGCCAGTTGGTCATTGGTGCGGGCTTGCCTAGGGTGTGTGTGTTTCGGGAGGCGTGACCTCCCCACGGAGGCAGTTAGGATGAGGGCGATTCACAGTGGGTGACTGTGAGCTGTTAGCAGACAATATTTGCAACAGCTGAGCTAGGTGCACTAGCCGGTAAAGGAGATCTGAGTGAGGCACCTACAGCATCCTGTACATCAAAAAATCACACTAACAACAATTTAGTCACAATTATAATCAGTGCGTTATGGGACCAAACTTGGGTCCACTCACAGTAAAACCAATCTACTGACGCTGGGTTGTGATGAACGAAAGTACAGCATTTATTGCAGGGCGCCAAGCAAGGAGTCCCGGCAGCTAGAGCTCAAAAGGCCTGAATTCCTTGATGGCTTTCAGGGAGAGGTTTTTAAAGACAGAGTGAGGGAGGGGAGTTTGGGGTGTGTGATCAGCTTGTGGACATTCTTTTCATTGGCTGGTGGTGAGGTAACTGGAAGTAAACATCATCAACCTTCTGGTTCCAACAGGTCTGTGGTCTATGTGCTTGAGGGCAGCATGCAATTAACTTCTTATGCCTGGTGGGGGATCAGTATCTGCAAACTAATTCAAAGGACACAACTCAGAGTGTTATCTATAGCCCTTGAGGAAGAACTAAAGTTTCCTGAATCTGTTTACTGAACTGTTACTATTTTGTCTCCCTTGACTATTTTCCTTTCTCGCTACATTTTCTCACTTCTCTGATTAAATGTGTTTGCAACTTGGGCAAGGCCTAGGAGGCTAAAGTTATTTCTATAGAGGAGAGGCAGGTGAAGGACATGGGAAGTGGGGTCTGTCCTGTGAAGGCCGTACAGGGTACTGCTCAGTTACAAACTGTGGTTGTGAAAAGGGCTCCATCAGAGGAAGGGAAAGGAAGGTCTTGGGGTGACAGGGAAAAGAGGGATAAGGCATAGATCCGGAATTCTGGTGACCATGTCGCCAAAAAAGCTAGAAAACCAAAGTCCACCGGAAGGTCTTGGGGCTCAGCTGTTCCAGATCACATTCTAGGGCTGGCTTCCCTCCTGAGGCACCTCAGCCAGGATATCTTCCAGCCCATGACAGCTGTGGCTGACCTACCTTTAGGGGTGTAACACCCCAATCTGAGGTTGGGACAAGTCATTTGTTACTACTGACAAACATTTAAGTTGTTTTGAATCTTTTGCTTTTACCAACGAACCTGCAATTAAATATCTTGCAGGGCCTTCCCGAGTGTCGCGGTGGTAAAGAATTTCCCTGCCAATGCAGGAGACACAGAAGATGTGAGTTTGATCCCTGGGTCGGGAAAGTCCCCTGGAATAGTAAATGGCAACCCACTCTAGTATTCTTGCCTGGAAAATTCCATGGACAGGGGAGCCTGGCAGGCTACAGTCCATGGGATTGCAAAGAGTCAGACACAACTGCAACTGAGCACATGCACATGTAAATATCTTCTATGTCTGTATCAGTTATCCATTGCTATGTAACAAATTATACCCAAAGTTAGTGATTAAAATAATAAACACTTGTTATCTCATAGTTTCTATAGGTCAGGAATTAGGAAGGAGCTTGAGGTCAAGATGGCGGCTAGAGCTAAAGGACACGCCCCTGAGGCTGCGGAGTTCGCCGCCGCACATGGGTGGCGCCGGGGGCTGGCTGACGGTTACTGTTTCTCAGTTGCTCCGTCATGTCCAGCTGTTTGCCATCTCATGGACCGTAGCACACCAGGCTCCTCTGTCCTCCCCTACCTCCCGAAGCTCGCTCAAACTCATGTCCACCAAGTCGGTGATGCCATGCAACCATCTCATCCTCTGTCGCCCCCTTCTCCTGCCCTCAGTCTTTCCCAGCACCAGGGTCTTTGCTAATGAGTCAGTTCTTCGCTTCAAGTGGCTGAAGTGTTGGACCTTCAGCTTCAGCATCAGTCCCTTCAATGAATATTCAGGATTGATCTCCTTTAGGATTGACTGGTTTGATGTCCTTGCAGTCCAAGGGACTCTCAAGAGTCTTCTTTAGCACCACAGTTCAAAAGCATCCATTCTTTGGCGCTCAGCCTTCTTTATGGTCCAACTCTCACATCTGTACATGACTACCGGAAAAACCACAGCCTTGGCTATACAGACCTTTGTCGGCAAAATGATGTCTTTGCTTTTTAGTACAGTGTCTAGGTTTGCCATAGCTTTCCTTCCAAGAAGTGTCTTTTAATTTCATGGCTGCAGTTACCATCCACAGTGATTGTGGAGCCCAAGAAAGTAAAGTCTGTCTCCACTTCAGGGGTCTTAGTTTCCTCTCCCTGGTCCTCAGGATGTGGTAGCTTGTATAATGTAGAGTAAGTGACCAGGAGAGGGCAAGGCAGAACCCCCAGTTCCTCCAGCTTCATGCAGTTACTTCTGTCACCTTCTGTATTGCCCTCTATTCATTAGCTGCAAGTCACTAAATCCAGTTACACTCAAGGGGAGGGCAATCAAAAAGAAGTGTCAAAGAATTTGAGGACATATTTTAAACTTCCAAAATGTTGATGAGGGGGCAACTTTTACACTGAAGTAAAATCCTATAACATAACATTTAAAGTAGACAATTCATTGGAAATTCCCTGGTGGTCCTGTGGTTAGGATTCTGGGCACAGGTTTGATCTCTGGCTGGCAAACTAAGACCCTACAAGCGATGCAGTGTGACCAAAACAGACAAACAAAACAAAAACAAAACACACAAAAAATAGGCAATTCATTGATTTTTCGTATATGCACAATGTTACACAACCACCACCACTATCTCATTTCAGAACATTTTTGTCATCTTCCAAAGAAACCCTATATATTTTGCAATTCCCCCTCCCCCATATCCTGGCAACCATCATTCTATTTCCTGTCTTTATGAATTTGCCTTTTCTCAGTATTTCACAGGAGTGGAATCATATGGTATTTGTCCCTCTTGGCCTGACTCATTTCAGGGTTAATATCTGTATGTTAATCTCATCAAAAAATACCTTCATAGAGATCTAGAATAATATTTGACTGAAAATCTGGGTACCATGGCCTAGTGAAACTGACCCTCAAAATTAACTATCACAAGTCTACCTCTTGTCAATTTGATAATCATACACATCTCCTTAAACCATACTTAATTTTCAAAAAAAGATGCTAACCAGGTCATACTTTTACCTAACACAACTACAACTTTCCTGTGTACAATGAAAATATACTAACCCTTTCTCTTGCAGAGAATACAAAGTCCTTGGGTGATATTTACTTTTGTCCTTAATATCCTGTAAGTTAATTACTATGATGTGAAGTTCAGTTTGGTGAAGTCGAGTTCAATCGCTCAGTCATGTCCAACTCTTTGCGACCCCATGGACTACAGCATGCCAGGCCTCCCTGTCCATTGCCAACTTCCGGAGTTTACTCAAACTCATGTCCATTGAGTTGGTGATGCCATTCAACCATCTCATCCTCTGTCATCCCCTTGTCCTCCTGCGTTCAATCTTTCCCAGCATCAGGGTCTTTTCCAATGAGTCAGTTCCTCACATCAGGTGGTCAAAGTATTGGAGTTTCAGCTTCAACATCAATCCTTCCAATGAATACTCAGGACGTTGTGCTATAAAGTCAATATACTGAATATTGGGACTTCCCGGTGACCCAGGAGTTAAGACTCTACGCTCCCAGTGCTGGGGGTTTGGGTTCCATCCAGTCAGGAAACTAGGTCTCACATGCTGCAGCTGAGTTCACATGCTACAACTAAAGTGTTCACATGCTACAGTGAAAAGATCCTACATAAAAGATCTTGCATTCAGCAATGAAGTTTGAAGATTCCGTGTGCCAGAACTAAGAGCTGGCACAGTCAGATAAGTAAAGAAATATATCATTACATGGTCAGAGGATAAGATGAGGAAAGCAAAGACATTTGCTATATAGATATTACACACACATACACAGCCAAAAAAAAATAAAGGAATGGTATGGCAGAAGCAACACCATGTTGTAAAGCAATTATCCCTCAATTAAAAAGAAATAATTTTTTTTTTAGAAAGGAAGAAGTACTCATGATGATTTCAGTCCTCATTTCTGTAACTGGTCATGTGGTCATAGCTGGTATTAACTACCTTCTTCTACTACCCGTTCCATATTCCCTTTGCCCTCAGCAAGCATCTGAGCCATCATGGTTCTTTACCTCATTGAGTGACACAAAGCTTCATTCCTGAAGGGTCTGGACCATTAGTAGTCGTGACTGAACTGGGTTGTTGTGGTTCTTTATTGGCCTTAACCACACGACCACAATAATACTACAGTGAGAGTTGGACCATATAGAAGGCTGAGCATCGAAGAATTGATACTTCTGAATTGTGGTGCTGGAGAAGGCTCTTAAGAGTTCCTTGAATTGCAAGGAGATCAAACCAGTCTAAAGGAAACTAAAAGAAATCAATCCTGAATATTCATTGGAAGGACTGGTGCTGAAGCTCCAATACTTTGGCCACCTGATGCAAAGAGCTAACTCATTGGAAAAGACCCTGATTCTGGGAAAGATTGAGGGCAGGAGAAGAAGGGGACAACAGGGGATGAGATGGTTGGATGGCATCACTGACTCAACGGACATGAATTTGAGCAAATTCTGGGAGATAGTGAGGGATGGGGAAACCTGGTGTGCTGCAGGCCATGGGGTCTCAAAGACTTGGACACAATTTAGTGACTGAACAACAACAACAAATGACAATACTAACAGATGCCTTCATGGATCTGTTGTGATCCAGACATAGTCTTCCTTACTTCCATTGTGGAGTAGAAGGCTACTTTCCCTCCTGGACATCACGACTCATCATCTCAGTCAGCACAGTAACCCCCTTCCTTGCCTGTTGATTCAGAGGCCTGAGGAACCCAAAATGGCCAGGTGGCCAGGTAACTGTAACTTCCAGTTCAATAGAATCATTGTTTTTCTCCCAGTCTAATCACTCCTCCCTTTGAAATAAAGACCTTGGGACTTCCCTGGTGGTCTAGTGATTAAGACACTGTGCTCCTAGTGCAGAGTTGAGGCTTCAATCCCTGGTTGGGGAATTAAGAGCTCACACGCCATACAAGTGCAACCAAAAAATAAATACAAAAATGAAATGAAGACCTCTAGGCCAGGAGAGCATAGGTCACAATGACAAGAAGCAAAAATTTTGTTAGGTGTCCCTAGTGGTAATAGTGAATGATGCCACTCCCATATCCATACCTTGGTTCCTGGGTTCATGAATCTTGGCTATCAGATTCAGACCATATGCAGCCTCCTGGACAACCGTGCCTCAGCCCTGCACCTTGCTGGTACTGTAACTGAGCCTTCAAATGGCCATTCTACAACTCTGTCAAACCAGTTGCTCCAGGATGATGGGGAATATGGTAAGATCAGTGAATTCCTTGCCACACTTCATTTTCATTTGCTATGCAGTGAGCTTCTCAATCGGAAGAATGCTGTATGGAACACCATGATGGTATAAACCCACAGGTGATAGTTTTAATGTATTCTATTTATTTTTGGTTGTGCTGGATCTTTGTTGCCGCAAGTGGACTTTCTCTAGTTGTGGTGAGCGGGTGCTGCTCTTATTTGCATTGCATGGGCTTGTGGCTTCTCTTATTGCGGAGCATAGGCTGTAGGCACAAGGGCTTCTGTAGTTGCAGTATGCAGGCTCGGGGGTTGTGGTTCACAGGCTTAGTTGCCTTGAGGCAGGTGGAATATTCCCAGGCCAGGGATTGAATTGAACTTGTGTCCCCTGCACTGGCAGGCAGATCCTTGAACTAAAGAGCCTCTTGATGAAAGTGAAAGAGGAGAGTGAAAAAGTTGGCTTAAAACTCAGCATTCAGAAAACAAAGATCATGGCATACTGTCCCATTACTTCATGGCAAATGGATGGGGAAACAATGGAAACAGGGACAGACTTTATTTTGGGGGGCTCCAGAATCACTGCAGATGGTGACTGCAGCCATGAAATTAAAAGATGCTTGCTCCTTGGAAGAAAAGTTATGACCAACCTAGACAGCATGTTAAAAAGCAGAGACATTACTTTGCCAACAAAGGTCCGTCTAGTCAAAGCTATGGCTTTTCCAGTAGTTATGTATAGATGTGAGAGTTGGAGAGAGTTTCTTTATAGAAAGCTGAGCACCAAAGAATTGATGCTTTTGAACTGTGGTGTTGGAGAAGACTCTTGAGAGTCTCTTGGAGATCAAACCAGGCAATTCTAAAGGAAATCAATCCTGAATATTCATTGGAAGGACTGATGCCGAAGCTGGAGCTCCAATACTTTGGCACCTGATGTGAAGAACTGACTCACTGGAAAAGATTCTGATGCTGGGAAAGATTGAAGGTGGGAGGAGAAGGGGATAACAGAGGAAGAGATGGTTGGATGGCATCACTGACTCAATGAACATGAATTTGAGCAAGCTCTGGGAGTTGGTAATGAACAGGGAAGCCTGGTGTGCTGCAATCCATGGGTCACAAAGAGTCAGACACAACTGAGCGACCAAACGGAACTGATAGTTGTACCGGCCTTAGTGAATGGAAGTCCATATGGCCGAGCTCGTGCATAACCTCTACCCCTGCCACCATGGTCACTTGTTGATGTGGTCCATTGTGCTGTGGCAGGAGTGGCTGGGGAGAGAAGCTAACTTGTATTCACAGAATGGGTCACTTTGTCCTTTGATTATTGAACTTCTCCTCTGTTGAGTTTAGCCTTTGTGAACATTCACATGGGGTACAGATATCTTCACATCCCCCACCCTCTCATTCAGGGAGGTCTATCCACACAGTCTTCCCCAGACTTTATAGCCCTCAAAATTCCAATCATGTTCCTTCCAAATCCCTGACCATCCAACAAACCCACTGGCTGCAGCCTATGAATCAGTGTGCAATCATACATTTGGCCATTTCTCCCTCCAGGCAAAATAAACAGCTAAGTGCACTGGTTGAAGTTCTGCCCACTGGAAGGACCCCCCTTCATGGCTGTCCTTCAGGGCTGTCACAGAGAGTCTGTAGCTTTGCAGCTGTCCACTTCTGGTGGTATCTGCATATTTTGCAGGATCATCTGGAATCTAGGCCCAAAGAGAAATCTTGGGTCAGTTGAATATAAGAAAGACTTCTAAAAATATCACTGAGCTAGAAAAGCCCTGAATTTTTGCTGAATTTATTTCCTACTCTCTGACATACAAATGTTTTACCAGTAAGTTTGGAATCATTGCTACTTCTGGTTCATTAGGTCCAATCAGCATAATGTCATCAATATAATGGACCAATGTGACATCTTGTGAAAGGGTAAGTTGATCAAGATACCTGCAAACTAAATTATGACTTATGGCTGGAGAGCTGAACCCCCGAGGCAGGACAGTGAAGGAATATTGCTGGCCTTGCCAGCTGAAAGCAAACTACTTCTGGTCTTGGACAAGGATGGAGAAAAGGGCATTTGCCACCTCTGTAGCTGCATACCAGATACTGAGAATGTGTTTATTTGCTCAAGGAATGAAACCACATCTGGTGGGGCAGCTGCAACTGGAGTCAACTACCCAGTTACTTGTGATAACCCACTGTCATTCTCCAGGCTCCATCTGTCCTCAGCACAGGCCCAATAGCAGAATTGAATGGGGATGTGCATTCAATTACATCTTTCAAGTCCTTAATGGTGACACTAATCTCTTCCACCCCTCCGGGAATGCAGTATTATTTTTGGTTTACCATTTTATTTGGAAGAGACAGTACTAGTGGCTTTCACTTGACCTTTCCCCCCAAAATAGCTCTCACTCCATAGGTCAGGAAACAAATGTGAGGATTCTTCCAGTTGCTAAGTGTATCTATTCCAATTATGCATTCTAGAACTGGAGATAAAACACAAGATGAGTTCAGGGATCCACTGGAAAATGAACCAGATAAAATTCCATCGATAACTTGACTTTCTAAGTCCCTACTCTGACTGATGGGCCACAGTGATGTTTTGGGTGTCCTGAAATTTGTGTTGGTTCAGAGCCACTGTCTAGTAATCTGTGAAAGGCCTAAGGATTTCCTTAAGCCCAGTGCATGTTCACCTTGGCAAAGGGCCAAAGGTTCCATTGGAGAAGACTGGGAGAAAGGTTAACATAAGAATTTTTGGTAGTGTATTGGGTCCTTCCTCAAGGGGACTCAGCCTCTTCTTCATTAAAGATGTTCTGGGTTTGTGAACTGGATCAAGTCTAAGAATTGACTGACATGATACTCCATTTTTAAGATTCAAATTAGACTTTTATTCACATGATCTAGAACTTTTCTGCTTAAACAGATCAAGTAAGAATTTAGTAGGCTTCCCAACCATTTTACTTTTAAGAATGCCTTGATCAGCTAGTCAATGCCATAGGGCTCTGTGAGTCAGACTCTTCTGATTGCTGCTTTTTTTCCCTCCTGATTGCTACTTTGACTCTGCTGTCCATTATGGTAACCACATCCATCTTCAAAAGCTTAGGGAGGTGAGTAGGTCTTAAATGATAAATCTACTCTTAACGTTTTCATCTCCCTAAGCTTTTGACTTCTTTCCTTGAGAGTAAACTATAGTTACTGTTGAATTACTTCTCCTTTCAATTTATCACATTTTTCTTAATATATTTTTGGGTTTTGTTGTTAGGTGCTTTCATGTTTACAATTATTATTTCTTCCTAGATTGAAATTGTATCATTATCATTATACAATATTCTTTGTCTCAAGTAACAGTTTTTGTCTTAATATCTGTTTTACCTGATACTAGTATAGCCAATATAGCTCTCTTTCAGTTACTATTTGCCTGGAGTATCTTTTTCCATCCAGTTACTTTTGGCCTTTTTGTCTTTGACTCTAAATTGAGTCTTTGGGGACTTCCCTGGCAGTCCAGTGGTTAAGATTCTGCACTACCAATGCAGGGAGCATGGGTTTGATCCCTGGTTGGGGAACTAAGATCCCACATGCCAAGTGGCAAAGAGAAAAAAAAAAGTGATTTTTTTTTTTTTTTTTTTTTGCAGACAGCATAGCTGAACCATGATTAAAAGAAAAAAACAAAACAAACCTCTGAAAATCTCTGCCTTTTAACTGGAGAGTTTAATTCAATTTCATTTAGTGTAATTACTGATAAGGACTTATTTCTGCCATTTTGCTATTTGCTTTCTGTATGTCATATCTTTTTTCAACTCTTCCATTACTAACTTCTTCTGTGTTAAATTGATATGTTTTAGTGTATTATCCACAATGTTATTTTGCAAATGTGAGGCTATGTAGGAAATAAAAGGAGATCCTTAGAAGTGGAATTACTAGGTCAAGGGCAGGGCAAGGCATGCACTGAAACTGCTAAGTTTTACCAGATTGGTCTTAAATGATTCTACCAATTCGACTGGATACTTTCCATACAGGGCTTTGCATTTTATTGAAAGCATCTGTTAGCTCGCTAGGATTCTCCCTTAAACTGTGTCTTCCTGTAGAGGGGGACCTAATTATTCATTTTTTATATTCCCACGTTTTCATGCACTGGAAGCCAGAAAAGATGTGAAGAAAGAAAAAGGAATCTTTTATCATGTCATGACAGGAATATTGGAAAATGAGGAACCATGCAGCATCTGGAACTTTAGGAATGGCCATGCAAACCGGGAGCCCTGTGAACTGACTTCAAGTGCTTAGTCCCAGAATCTTGGGAAGTGGGGGGTTCTCCAAGACATTTTACAGAAAAGGAAGCTGGGGCTAGGAAGTTAGGAGATTAAGGCTCATAAACTAGTAACTAAACTTTTACTGAGCACCTTTCTGCGAGGGCGGTTATCCTCCCCACAGAGAAGACCATGTGATGAACAGTCAGCCCCTGTCCACATGGAACTTCTCTTTGTAAATACTCGGGAGTAAAGAGTAGCTCATTTATTCCTCATCTCACCTTTTTATTTATTTATTTTAGGTTGTGTTGGGTCTTGGATGCTCCTCAACGATTTAGCAGGGCTACTCTCTAGCTGTGGTACACGTGCTCCTCAGCGCAGTGGCTTGCTTTCTCAGAGCACTGGCTGCAGGGGGTTCGGGCTTCAGTAGTTGTGGTCCAAGGGGCTTAGTTGCCCCACAGCGTGTGGGCCCACCCCAGATCAGGGATCAAACAGTGTCTGCTGCATTGGCAGGAAGATTCTTAACCACTGGACCACAGGAAAGTTCCCCTCATCCCATCTTAATGGCTATTATTTCCCTTTCCCAGCTGAGGAAACGCTAGGCTCAGAGAGATAAAATCGCTTGTATAATTAAAGTCACACAGACAGTAGGTGGCCAGGTTTGGGTTTCAACCCAGAGCAGTGCTCCCCATCGCTGTTGTTTCATGCCTCTGAATAATACCATTGTCCAGAGCAGCAGCAACCACTTTTTCTGTGCGCTAGGCTCTGTGGTAAGGACTGTCCCCATTCACTTATTCAACCAGTGCACAATGAGCAGCTACTATGCGCCATGCGCCCTCATCTTAAAAGATTTGGCGAAATTAGCCCCGGGAGTTTCTCCCAGTGAAGGGGACGCACCACTCCTTCCTCGCCAAGCCTCCCCAGCTGGGTGTTCCACCTCGGGAAGGCATCCAGCTGGCGCTCAATTAACCCATGGCACTGTCGCCGCTTCTAGGGGCACAGACGACCACGGCCGCACCATCCGCTGCCGGAGTGCCACAGAAAGCGGTTGAGGCGGCCCCAGGAACTCGTGTGGTGGCCGGGACGGCGGTTGGAAGCCCCGCCCCCCGCGCGTGCGCGCTGCGCGTCCCGCCCGCCCGCTGGGCTCCGGCAGTGCGGGCGCGGTTGAAGGCGTCCTCGAGGAGCGCGCGCGCCTGCGCCGTCGTCGGACTCGCGCACGCGCACCTGCGCCGGCGCCGGCCTCACGCACGCGCACGGCGGCGGCGACGGCGGCGGTGGTGGCGGTTCCTGCCGGGGGCTGCGAGGGCGGGCGGCCCCGAAGGAAGCGGCGGAGCTGAGGGGCTCAGCGGCTCGGCGCGCGTGACTCTCAACCCGGCTCGCTCCGCGGCGGGCGTTTTGAGCCTGTCCAGGGGCGCGGACGCAGCGGCGGCGGCGGCGACCCGAGGCCTGCGGCCTAGGCCTCAGCGCGGCGGCGGGCTCGAGTGCGGCGCGGAGCCGGCCAGAGGGCCCTACGCGGCGGCACAATGAGCGTGGAGGCGTACGGGCCCAGCTCGCAGACGCTCACCTTCTTGGACACCGAGGAGGCCGAGCTGCTCGGCGCTGACACCCAGGGCTCCGAGTTCGAGTTTACCGACTTCACCCTCCCCAGCCAGACGCAGACGCCCCCCGGCGGCCCCGGAGGTGGCGGCGCGGGGGCCCCGGTCGGAGCCGGCCCGGGCGCAGCGGCCGGACAGCTCGACGCGCAGGTGAGCGGCACATGGCGGCGCCGGAAGCCGGGGCCGGGCCTCGGCAGCGGGGGACCTGCTCGGGTTTCCCCTCCGGCCCGGCCGGGGCTGATCTGCTCGTCTCCTGCAGTCCCTCCTGCTCCAGAGTGACTTGTCCGGGGTATGTCCCGCTTAGTCCAGGTCCGGAGTAACCTGCCTCCAGTTTCTGCTCTCCAGCCGACCCGGGTAAACCTCCTTCAAGACCTTCTCTGGTCTCTCTCTCTCAGGATCTAGTTCCACACTGAGTCTTAGCTGATTGGTCCCAAGTCCCCTTCCGGGCCTGTCCGAAGTGACCGGCCCTAGGTACGTCTCTGGCCTGGGCGGGGGTGACTTGTCCCCGAATTCTCCTTCAGCTGGGTCAGTGCCCCGCTCAAGCCAGCTCCTGATCTGCGCCGATTCCCCCTTCAGTCCCATCCGACCGCTGCCCCACCCCCTTACCTGTGGTCGCAGTCTGGACACCCCTGCCCTCATTCTTGCCCAGTGTCCAGTGGGTTTATATTGCATCGGGCCGACGGACGCTGGCGAGAGGAGGGCTGAGGCTCCTCCAGCAGAAACGGAATTTGTGCATTCAACAGAGAGCCCCAAGCTCGCAGACTTTTAAGATTATTCAGGGGAGTGTTTGCGTTTTGTTTTTTCTTCTTGAATTGCCTGTTGCTGAAACCGACCTGTTACGTAACTCCGCAGCCCTGCCTTGGAAAAGTTGGTTTTGAGTTTGTTCCTCCAGTGGGTGAGTGGTAGTGGGTTTTATATACGTGGCTCTGCCACGTCAGGAACTTTTGTTCTTAATGATGTGAACATTTAGCAAAGGCTGCTTGGTTATTTAAAATTTGGGTTTGTGTTATGGGAGTGTATCCGGCATACACTTCCTGGATCTGGGTCCCTGACCGGGGATGGGAGAGGGCGCTGGCTGTGGTCTTGGGCTAGGCTCCCCAAGGAATGTAGCCATCATCCTGTGGCTCTCAAATTCCATTCCTGTGCCTGGCACCTCCCTCAGATTTATTTTCCTGAATTCTCAGCCACAGAGGAGCTATAGGCTTCACCTTGTCACAGGTGTCCCTTGGCATGAGGACCCACTGCCAGAGTGGGGGGAGCCAACCCAGCCTCAGCCAGAGTGAGCTGAAACTGTCTCCTGGGGGAAGGGGCTTGCATTCTGGTTGATTGAGTCACTCCCTGTGGGTAGACCACCCACTTGGACTTTCTTTTAGCCCCTAATAGAAGCAGAAAACATTTGACTCATTCTAACCCCAGATTCCTTAAAAATAGAAGCTTAATGGGTGGGGCATCAGGGAGAACAGGTGTGCACATATCTGTGTTTTTTCCCTTTTGTTGACATATCATGGGGGCAGGGAGAGTTTGCTTGGGAAATAAGTGAGCCGCTGGAAGCTCATGATAACACCTGTTATCAGAGTAGTTTCATACTCTGTAGATGCTGTTTCCACAGCTGTAACATGGGGGTAACAGCTGTATTTTTGTTACTTTTAAACATACTGAAATCTGGACTCATGTATGAGTGGATAGACCAGATATTACTGTCTGTTATTTGTATCCAGTGTGTCCAGAAGATGAGGCTAAAGATCTCTTGGCTGAGCAGTGTGCCATGACCTGTGGCAGTTCAGGGTTGTTTTGTGGAACGTAATTGTTTTATTGCAAATCCTTTTTAAACTGTAGACTGTAAAACAGAAAACTTGGGTTCTGCTTCAGCTCTGAGTTCTAATTTTGTCCCTTGGGTTCTGTTTTTGATTAATTGTGGGGGCGTGTCTTTCTCTTTCAGTTGAAGTAATTGATTTCTTTTTTTAAAAAAATAAATTTACTTATTTTTCAATTGAAGGATAATTGCTTTACAGTAATTGCTTTCTTTTACTGCACCTGAACACTGAACTGTATTGAATAAGAGCATTAAAACACTTCACCAGAGGGAAACATTATGGTTGAGCTTACTTGTTATGACATCAAAAGGGTTTGTCCTTTTTTACTTTTAAATAACTCTGGTGACCCACCCACCTGTAGCCTCACTCTGGATTTGTCTTTGGGTAAGGGGAATGAAAAGTTGATTATCTCCTGTGTTAGTTGGTGGCATTGGCTGCCTGCGACATTTGGGAGGTTTTCCCTTATTTGTCCTCAAGACTTGCCTGTATAACCAGATGTCTGGTGGAGCTTCTATTCTGAGTGCCTTTTGATTTTATCTTTTTGGATGAGAGGCTGTGAATTGTCCAGTGCCGTGCAGCGACTTTTGTTTCACAGCTTTACTGAGGTAGAATTTACGTACCATGCGCCTCAGCGTTCCCAGTGCTGCCCAATGCCTTTAGTACAGGGCTGTGCAGCCACGCCCACAGTCGCTTTCAGGGCCTTTTCCTCACCGTGGAAAGAAACCTAGTGCCCTGGAGTCTGCCAGCCTCCCTTCTCTAACCCCGGGCAGCCGCTGATCCGTCTCTGTTTACCTGCTCTGGGCCTTTCACGTAAGTGGACTGTATGTGGTCGTACTGTGCCTGTGGTCATTCGCTCTTTCACCGAGCACGTTTTCAAGGCTCATCCACGCTGTGTAGCATGTATCTGCTGCATTCCTTTTTATGACTGTGTGATGTTCCACAGCATGGACAGATGACATTTTGTTTATCTACTTGTCTGTTGGTGGACCCTTGGCTTAGCCACTATGGGAAGTGCTGCTGTGAACATCTGTGTACAAATTTCTGTGTGGGTGTAAGCCTTCAGTGAAATTCTGGGTGGTCTGGTAACAGCTGCCTGTTACCTTTTCAGGGGCTACCAGACTGTTTTCTAATGTGTAGCTTTCTACGTCACTGATTCCACTTTTAATATCAGTCTTGACTGCCAGTTTTGGTTTTGCCTGAAGGTGTAGGTAACACGTGTGTGTCACGGGGCAGTGGGGAGAATGGCGCTGAGGTGAACTGAGTTGGTTCAGATAACACTTGTTTTCTTATTTATGAAATGAACTGATATTTTTCACAGCCCTGTCAAATGTCCTTAAGATAAGGCAACAATTTTCTTTTGAGTATTTGACCCTTTTTTGGGCCTGTCTCCCAGCGTCTCAAAGGGCAGGGAAAGGTGATTTCAGAAGTCCTGTCCATAACAGCTGCTGTTACAGACCTTCTGGCCTGCTTAGTTGTAATATTCCCCTTTGGTGCTGCTATCGTGTTTCCTCCAAACATTGGAATTATGATGATGAAAATCTTGAGTTGGGAACACTACCAAACAAAAAAAGGAATGAACCACTGATGCACACAGCAGCATGGATGCATCTCAAAATAATTACATTGAGTGAAAGACACACTTTAAAAAAAAGGTATATACTCTGTGATTCTTCTCATATAAAACTCTAGAAAGTGCTAGGTAACCTATGGTGATAGAAGGTAGAACAGTGGTTGCGGGGATGGGAGGAGAGGAGGGAGGGGATGACAAAGGCAGGAAGAGACTGGGGGTGATGGATGTGCTTGTTATCTTGATTGATGGATTCATGAGTATTTAGATACATCA
Organism: Cervus canadensis; assembly: GCF_019320065.1. Classification (NCBI taxonomy): domain Eukaryota; kingdom Metazoa; phylum Chordata; class Mammalia; order Artiodactyla; family Cervidae; genus Cervus; species Cervus canadensis. The sequence continues at coordinate 104,589,277 of NC_057389.1, forward strand.
ATGTGTGTCAATTTTAAAAGCTGTAAAGAGCTGCTACCTTGTCTTAACTCTGGCTGCCTTCAGAAGTTCTGACATGTCCTTGACTATCTAGGTAAACAGATTGTCTTATGATTCCTGGCCCTTAGCTTATGATGAGGAGTGAGTTCCTTACAGTTCCAGGGTTCCTGAAAGTGGTGAGTTTAAAATTTGCGTGGACCTTTTTTGGTTGTGTGAACACTGGGTTAGTACAACTGTGACATAGTACGCCTTGAGAAAATTGGAGATGAGATCCTGCACACTTCACAGGAGCTCTGGCAAGTATTCTATAGCACTTGTCTTTTGGTGGATTTCCGGGGTTTGAAAACCAAAAGGGAGGAACTAAGTAACTTAGTGCTGAATAGCCGAAATAGCTTCTGCCTCTGTTTACCCAGTTAATTTCTTTACCCAGATTTAGCGTGATTGGGGGAAGTTAACACTAACACAATAGCAAAATTCTCTGTCAACCTAGGTCTCACAACCAAAAAGGAGACATCTTTCAAACAGCTTCACTGAGGTACGATCGTACACCATGGAGTCCTCTTGTTCTTCAGTGTTTGATTCAGTGGGTGTTTTTTTAGTAGCTTTACTGAGCTTGCAGCCATCAGACAGTCACTGTCTTCTCTTCTCTCTCATGCCACCGTTCTTTCCTCTTCGGTTTTGCTCCTGCTGATCTCGGTAGTCTCTGGTTAAAGCCCTGAGGTAGGGAATCGGGTGAGCCCACACTTGGCCACTTGAGCCCGCACGTCGGGGGCGTGTGCTGCCTGCCCTGTGTGGGCTTCCGCGCCAGGGTGCTGAGGCTTGGCCCCCCGCTCAGGGACGAGCCTGCGCGCCCGTGTGTCTGTCCGCCGGTTCTTTGGTTCCTTCCACACAGGTTCCCGGGCTGCCCTCCCTGGCCTGATTCTCGACGGCTGCCCCTCGGTGCTCCCCTCTCCCCGTCCTGCTGTGCTCCAGGAGCGCTGTGGGCAGTGACCCCCGCGAGGAGGCAGAGTGAGGCCTTTGTCAGCTGCAGGTTCTGTGTTAGGCGCGGCGGGTGCTGCCCAGTCGGCAGGTGGCCGTGGGGACAGTGGGCGTCCAGAGGAGGGCGTGGTCTGCCTGGCCAAGTGACGGCCTCTATGAGTGCTGCTCCTGGCGTCGGTCAGGAAGCTGCGCCCACTCGGCAGGGAACACAGGGCTTGGCATGGAGGGCTAGTGGGTGCAGGCAAGGGCCAGTGTCTACACCAAGGGGCCCGGCTCGATCTGGGAGCCTTGTGTTGCTGCTGAGGGGTGCCGTGACCTCACTTAGAGTGGGGCCCTTAGATGGCGGGAGGCCTGGCAGAGTGTGGCTGAAGCTGGAAGGGGGATTCAGACAGAGAGTGCTGGGGTCAGGTGTGTGGCCTTCCGTGTGTGTGACAGAGAACGCTCATGGTACCAGCTGGCCCTTCCTCCTCCCGGGGTCCCACAGCTAGCGTCAGATCCTTTTGTGCCTTTTTAAACGTGTGCCGGTCCAGTAGCAGCTTGTGAGCTGGACAGCCAGACCCAGCTTCTCAGGACCCCTGTGGACTGGGCCGGGATGCCTCTAGACCTCCAGTCGGCTTAGGCCGCCTGGGGAGCTTTGGGGACCTTCGTCACGACTGAGGATAGCACCTTCCTGTCTACTGCAGCTCCTCTCGTAGCTCAGCTGCTGGGGTGACATGAGCCTGGCGGCGCCACTCTCCTCGTCCCCAGGTGGAAGGCGTTTGGCTGCGCTCTCATCTTCCGTCACTCCTCTCAAGGGCGTGGCTCTGCAGAGCTGACACAGTTTCCAGGCAGCGCTTTGTCCACCTGTATTGTATAAAAATGTATGTTGTGAATTCTCTCGTGTATAAGTAAGTAAAGCAAACCCTGCCCTTCTTTCTTCTTGATTTGATGATTGTGAAGATTTTCCTCTCTCTTTTTCTTTTCCTTCTCTGACATGTTTTAAAGTAAATCCAGCCTATTTTGCTCTTCTGAGGTTGAGCCGTATGAGTTAGTAATACCCAACCATTTAGACCTACAGTATTTAGAATGCGTTTCTAACAGCAGGAGAAGGGCGTCCTCGTAGCCTCCTTGCTGTTGTCAAGTGAGCAGCGCCAGCGGTGGTTGTTCGGGATCGTCTGACACGTGGGACTCCCTTCCTCCACAGTCACACCGTTTACCTGGTCCTGAGCCCGGCCAGGTCTGGTGTTAATGGGACCGACTGTCGTGTCTCCAGCCCTGCTCTCCCGGGCAGCTCCTCTCTCTCCTTTCCCTGCCACGGAGCCAGAATCCTGTCCAGGTCACTGTCCTGTGAGGTGTTCCGCCTCCTGGACTGAACCTCTCCTCACAGTCTGGCGTCTCCCTGCAGGTGTGGGTGGACCCTGTTTCAACCTGTGAGCTCCTCTGAAAAGTGGCTGACCCCAGAGCTGGGTAGTCAGGGGCAGGGTGAGCCTCAGCCACCTCAGACAGGTCAAGGATATTTGTGAGCTTTGGAATGAACTGCAGGGGTGGACTCAGCCCTCGGTGAGAACAAAACAAGGGGGAGGCAGGTGGGGCTCCTTTAACTCAGAGCTTAGGGACTGCTGTGTTGGGTGGGACCATGTGAAGTTCCCTTCATTGTAGGTCAAAAATGGTCAAATCGCAATAATTTCTTGCGGTTAAAACAGAATAAAGAAGGCTGAGAGATTATATCACAATGTATAATCATTAACTGGATCTTGAATTTAAAAAACTATAACAGATGTTATTAGGGCATTGGGGACATGTGTGTATGTGTGTTAGATAGCAGTGTTATATTAGCATTAGTCGTGAGTGTGATGCTTATATTGTGGTTATGTGGAGGAAGCTCTTGTCCTGGGGCCTGTGACTCTGAAATGGATCAGGAAAGTAAAAGTATGTGTGTGTGTGCATGCTTGTGCAGAGCAAGAGAGGGAGAGAGCAAGCCTGGTAAAATGTGAGTGACTGGTAGATCCAGATGAGGGATGAGTGGGTCATTCATTCTCTGTAGTTTTGAAACTTTTTCGAAAGTTGAAGGAGAAGGGATCTTCTGTTAGGCTGTCCTGAGGGCTCATAGGCTGTCCTGAGGGCTCAGAGACCCAGTAGCTCCTCTCTGCCTCAGGCCACCTCAGGAAAGGTGGTTTCCCATTCACTCTTTTTTACTTAGACTGTGGAAGAAAAGAATAAATGATGAGTCATTTTACATCACAATCTTTCTATCTTGGATGAGAAGATGTATTCATTGAGCCAGTACTGTGAGAGCATACTGGGGTGTGGGCTAATTCTAGGTGCTGGGGTCATAGCAGGACACAGAACAGCAGAGTTGGCCCCTCTCGCACCCCTCAGATGGGGTCAGGGGTGACCTCCCTTGGAGGTGCCCTCTGGATGGAGACTGAAGGACCAGGAGCTGTCTGTGCAGAGGCCAAGGGGGTAGTGAGTGCAAAGGCCAGGGACTGAGAGCAAGGTCCATTTTATGGTAAGTGGTTGACGCTTACAAGGTTTGAGATAACGCGTGGTCTGAAAGTTCTTACCAACACATTTAGCGGTAATTTTTAATTCACGTGCTTTTCCTCCATGAGAATGAAGTGACTTTTCTTCCTGCTGCTCTGATGTGCACAGAATTCTGCAGTGGGTCATAAGAAACTCTCTTGGCAGAAAATCCCTGCAAGGCCTTGATCATAGTGTCCAGAGCAGGGGTGGAGAGGAAACTGTTTCTTTGGCTTTCTGGACCCAGTGACCTGGTACCTGGGGGTGTGCGCAGAGAGCCCGGGGAAGGCTTAGGGAGGCCTTTGCCCGCTTGAGCCCAGCAGGACCCAGGGGTCCTGGCTGTAGTTGAGGGGCTGATGACTTCAGGCAGTCCTGTGCCAGACAAGGACCTTCCCCTCCCTTCTGTTACGTTGCCTGGCTTGGGCTGTGTGCCTTCTCTGTGCCAGGCACTCTTTAGTGCTTTAATTCAGTTAATTATAGTTTCTAAGGTCAAATGTATTTTTGAAGTTAATGTTTATCTTAAAACTTTCCAGAAAGTAGAGAGAGAAACGAACAACCCAGCTGTGGAAGTCTGTGTTGTGGTCAGGTCACAGTAGGGCAGGAGTCGGGCCGGGCAGGGGTTGAACATGCCCGTGTGCGTGTGCAAAAGTACTTGTAAGAAGGGGCACACCCACACTCCCAGCCACACAGCTGAGAGCCTGTTGGGGAATCTGGCCTCTTCTCTCTGGTCTCCTTGCCTTAGAGCGTGAGGGAGAGCTCATCTGACCTTGTGTTGTCTGTATTGCATTCTCTCAAGAGACTTCGTAGAGCAGACTCAGATTTCCTGCTCCTTATGAAGCCTGAAGGGTTCATAACAGTGATGCAGAGAAAAGATCGCCACTTTCAAGAGCCTCACTCATCCCCGAAGCTGGTTCTCTCTGTGAGGGGAGAAGGGTGGGGTCTGAGGCCTGGATGAAGCAGAATGGGCAGAGTGAGGGCCCCTGGTGGCACGCAGGTTTCTGTATTACTGCACACACTAATTTTGGTATTTCAGGGAAGTAAAGATTCACATCACTAATGTTTCTTTGAACAAAAAAGTTTATGCAGCCTGATGACATATTTTAGGAGCTCCTCCTCTAGGAGTTGGTGAGATTTTCGTTTTTCTTTTCTTTAACCATTTTTAAATTGAGTATACTTAAAATGCTGTGTTAGTTCAGGCGTACAGCAGAGTGATCAGTCACACACACACGTGTGTATATTCCTCAGACTCTCTCCTGTCGCAGGCTGTCCCCAGGTACTGGGTGTAGCTCCTTCTGTCATAGGTCTCTGTGGTTTGCCTGCTTCATGTGCAGCCGTGTGCATGTGTTGGTCTCAGAATCCTAGGTAACAGCTTCCCGCTCAACCCCTTTGGAAGCCAAAAGTTTGTTTTCTGTGTCTGTGAGTCTTTCTGTTTTGTAAATAAGTTCATTTGTTTCATTATTTGTTTTTTTTTTTTAATATTCCAACATACAAGTGATATCATACGATACTTGTTTTTTATCTGACTTCACTTAATATGATACTCTCTCATCCATCCATGTTGCTGCAGGAGGCATTGTTTCATTCTCGCTAATGGCTGAGTAGTATTCCATCGTTGCATCTTTATCTGCCCCTCTGTCAGTGAACATTTAGGCTGCTCCCGTGTCGCGGCTATTGTGAATAGTGCTGCTGTGAACATTGGGGTGGATGTATCTTTTCAGAGTTTTCTCCGGATACATGCCCAGGAGTGGGATTGCTAGATCATACGATAACTCTATTTTTAGTTTATCCTCCATGGTGACTCTACCAGTTTACATTCCTACCAACAGTGTAGGAAACCTTTTTCTCCACACCTTCTCCAGCATTTATTATTTGTAGCCTTTTTAGTCATGGCCATCCTGACTGATGTGAGGTGATACCTCATTTGGTTTGCATTTCTCTAATAATTAGTGATATTGAGCATCTTGTCATGTACCTTTAGCCATCTGTATGTCTTTGGCGAAATATTGGCAAACATTTTCTTAAAGTGCTAGGTACTCAATGTTCTAGACTTTGTGGGACAAGAAGCAAATACCTACTATTAGGTAATTAAGTCAACCGTTTAAAAATGTGAATACCGTTCTGAGCTTGAGATTGTGGCCCATATCCTTCTGTCTCCTGTAGCATGATACATATGGCTGTTCCATTGCCATTAACTGAAATCCAGGTACTGTAATCTGGCCGCACACTTTGAGAAAACCAGCGTGTGTGTGCTGAGGTAGTCATCCCCAGAGCAGCCTCATCCCAGTGTTGCCACTGTGCGCGTCAGGGGAAGTGTTGCCGGGAGGAGAGGTGACTTTTGGAAGTGGTAATCTGCTATCAAAATTTCAAACAAAGCACAAAAAGAAATTTAGCAACCTGATGAAAAATGGGCAAAGCGCTTGAATAGACTTTTCCTCAAAGTGAAAGTGAAGTCCCTCAGTCATGTCTGACTCTTTGCGATGCCACGGACTGTAGCTTACCAGACTCCTCCGTCTGTGGGATTTTCCAGGCAAGAGTACTGGAGTGGGTGGCCATTTCCTTCTCCAGAGGGTCTTCCCGGCCGAGGGATCGAACCCGGGTCTCCTTAATTGTAAGCAAAGAAGATAAACAGTTCCTCAAAGAAGATATACAAATGGCAAACAAGCATAGGAAAAGATACTTAGCATCATTATAATCCACGAAAGGCAAATCGAAACCGCAGTGAGTTACTGCCTCACACCCATTAGGATGGCCACTGTCAAGAACAAACAAAAATCACAAGTGTTGTCAACGATGTGGGAAAATTAGGACCCTTGTGCAATTCTGGTGGGTGGGAATGTAACATAGTGTAGCTGCTGTGGAAAACAGTAATAACTTCCTCACAAAGTTAAACAGAAGAGCTATATGATCCAGCAACTCCATCTCTGGGTATATACCCCAAAGAATTGAAAACAGGGACTTGAAGAAATACTTGTACTTTATAGTAACATCATTCACAACAACCAAAAGGTGAAAGCAACCCAAGTGTCCATTTTCAGATGAATGGATAAGCAAAATGTTGTGTCTGTACAACGGAATATTTTTAGCCTTTAAAAGTGAGGAAATTCAGACACAGTTATGGCATAGATAAACCCTTAACCCCTTATGCTAAGTGAAATAAGTCAGTCACAAAAGGACAAGTACCGTATGACTCCACTTGTGTGAAGTCCCTATAGTAGTAGTTAAATTCATAGAAACAAAGTGCAATGGAGGTTGCCAGGGACTGAGGGAGGGAAAACGGACAGAGTTTCAGTTTGAGAAGATGAGAAAGGTCTGGAGATGGATGGCGGTAGTGGTTGAACAACCATGTGGATGTACTTAATGCCACAGAACCACTTAAAATTTTTTAAAAAGGAGATCAGGGATTCACAAAGAGGTGCTTGTGATGATGTTAATAATGTTATCTTCATGACATTAAAACCCAAAAGTTGATATTGATTTTTCATTTTTAAAAAAAAATAATTTCCCCAAAACAAAGCATACAGTCTTATATTTAACCTGGACCTTCTGAAAATGCAAGTATATTAAAGTGGTGGCAGAAACTGTGAAATGGGGTTCTGATCTGGGTGAGACCATTACAGAGACAGGGATTCCTGTAACGGGTTCTTGGCTTTCTTGACAACCCGAATACATCTTTGAGATTTCTGGGGTGCCCCCTCAGGAGACGTGTTGTTCTTCGGCTCAGATAGCTGACTGAGCAGCGGCCAGGCTGGCCAGGGCCCGCCCTGCATGGCGCGCATGCGGGTTATGGTATCAGTTTGCCCGCGGCGCGTGGCAGGGGCTCTGCGAGGGAGCCAGGCCAGTGTCTGACCCGTCTCACAGCTCAGAGAAGCCTGGGGCCCCTGTCACTCCCTGTCCTTCATCACAGGCCTCTCCTACTGCTTGACCCAGCTCTGTGTGGGCTGTGGCCCCTGGGGGTGATGATGGGGACAGTTGGCTGCCGTCTGAAGGGGCAGTTCCTGGAGGGCAGCTACTAGGAGCGTCTCTTCCCCTTGGATGAGCTGTCTGTGTACCTGTGAATGGATGTGTGAGCTCAGCAGAAGTGCCTGTGAAGTTCACTGCTTAGTTACTTAAAGTTGCCTGTTTGTATGTTTTTGCTGTTACAACATGTAAAAGGTAGTATATTTAGTACAATTGTATCCTGAAACTAGAAGATTGTCTTAACATTCAGTTTCTAATTCCTGCTTAAGGGCTGCCTTCTGGAGGGGGAGCCGACAGTGAAGAACATTTGTGGACTGGCAAGAGAGCCACACCCCTACGTCTGCAGGAGTCCCAGCCGCCTCTGGTGCTTAGGCAGAGGAGTGGGCGGGGCAGGCCCTCGCCGCGGGGGTGCCACCCTGCGGTGTGGTTGTGCGTCTGTCCTCAGGGACCACACTGGGCTTGTGCGATGTCATCTTGCTCCTTGTGGCCCCCGTGTCCTGGTGGTTGTGGCTTTGTGGCTCGGTGGGGTTTGGCTAGGCTGTGCGCGTGGCAGGGCGGGTGACCTCGGCCACGCGTGCCCTGTTTCTGGCCAGGTAGGCCTGATGGGGAGGAGAGTGCGAAAAGTCAGATCAGCAGAAGCTGGACTGTCGCAGCAGAGAGCAGGCCAGTGCTTCACGGGAAGGTTGCCACGGCTGCTCACGTGGGGAGAAGCCAGGTGCCTGGGCTGAGGCCCAGAAGCTGCCGCCTTTCATGATGATGCTGCCCTTCTGCCATAGGTCGGTGGGCCTGAGGGCATCCTGCAGAATGGGGCCGTGGATGACAGCGTGGCCAAGACCAGCCAGTTGTTGGCCGAGTTGAACTTTGAAGAAGATGAAGAAGATACCTATTACACAAAGGATCTCCCTGTACATGCCTGCAGGTGAGCACTTCAGCAGAGGGGAGGGCCCGCCTCCCAGAGCATCCACCGTCCACATGCATGCTCTGACTTTACAGAGGCCCATCTGAGACCATGGACTGTGGCACTTGGAAACCCGGTCCTTGGCAATAAGGTTGCTCAAGCCCTTGTACGCACATAAATCCCTCATCCTGGGCAGGAGAGTGGGATCAGCAGCCTCTGTCATCCCTGATTCTCCCAGCTGGAGGGAGAAAGAGTCCCCTTCTCTGCCTTCCTCAGGCCTTAAGGTGGTTCCCCGGAACCTGCCCCCTCACTCATCCGAAAGAACTCAGCATATCGGGTGAGCATCTGAGTCCAGAGGGTAAAGAGAGCAGCTGACATTTCGCTTACAACGAGGTTCCTGTAGGCTTCTTTAAAATAGCTGCCTTGGGGACTTGCATGGCGGTCCATGCTGCCAGTGCAGGGGGCGTGGGTTCCACCTCTGGTCTGGGAACTAAGATCCCACATGCCGTGTTGGGCAGCAAAAAAAATAATAATAATGGAAAGACCTGCGTGTTGACCAAATTTGGAATTCTGGTCTAGAGGAGGACCCATCCCTTGTGTTTGGACTTACTCTTGCTTTTTTGTTACACAAGGAAATTGAGACCAAAAGAGGTGTAATGATCTTGCTCAGGGCACTCCGCCAGCCAGGGCCCTGGGCCTCTCAGCCCTGCCCACCCTCGGGCACGCTGCCCCTCCACGGTCTGCACCCACGATGGCGTAGAGGGCTGCTCCTTCCCCGCTTGATGGGCAGACTGTCTGACCTTGTTGGTTCTGTGTTCCCTCGCATTCACAGTACATTTTTACATCTGTACTAGTGTTCCTGTTCTCAACAGGCCCATGAAGTGGTCCTGGTGAAGCTGCAGTGGTTAAAGTCTGCACACCCCCTCGCACTCCTGCCGTCCACGTGGAGTGGAGGAGGGGAGAGCTGTCCTGGCATGAGGTGCCGCCGGGAAGGTTCTTGGCCAGAGCACATTCTGGTTTGAGACGAAGTCTTGGCTTCATGCACACACAGAACTCTGTACAGAGCCAGAGGCAGTGCTTTTGTTTTTGGCGTATTGATTTTCAGAAAAGGGAGTGCGGGGGCTCTCCCGAGGCGCTCCTTGCGGGACCCTCCACTGCTGGGTTGAGCTGTGTTCCCAGGAGCATGGCGCCCTCTGCCGGAGCGTCTGCAGCTCTGAATGCAGCGTGGTCTCAGCTTATCTTCTGTGTGCCCAGAGCTAGGGATGTTGACTTCCTTGCTCACAAGTCACAGTTCCTGAAACTTGAGACCAAGGGAAGTGACCCCGTCACCTTGGGGGTGTTAGGTCTGCGTTGCTGGGCTCACCTGGCACCTTGCACTGTTTTCGTCCCCACTCCCCCAACCCTGCCAGCAAGGGTCTTTGCTGCCATCTGAGGAGTCTCCACAGCACCCTAACCCCTTCCCTGTGTTCACAGGGTCAGGAAGCCTCTGCAGTTAACTGATTGGATTTTGTTAGTGGGATCGTTGGGTTTGAGTATGTGTTTAATGAAAAACTTAAAAATGTTGTAAGAGGAAAGAATTTTACATCCTGCCAAATTAAAACCAGAGAGCAATCTTCCAGCTTTAACTGTTGATGTTTTGACTTTTTCAGTTACTGTGGAATACACGATCCTGCTTGCGTGGTTTACTGTAACACCAGCAAGAAGTGGTTCTGTAATGGACGTGGAAATACTTCTGGCAGGTAGATAACCAAACCGCGCATGTGTCTTTAATCAGTGCTGTGTCAGATGTGTGTGTAAATTATGGAAATGTTGAAGCAAAGCACAATATAAAATCACGCTAACAAACCTGGTTTTTTCCCCTCCTCTGTGACTGGTTTAACTTGAAACAGATGGTGGTGTGTGAATGCCTTAATGTATTTACCCTTGATTTATTCTCTGCGGTTCTTTTTATTATGCAAGTAGGGTTGGTTTAATTCTCATTCCCAGTTTTTATTTATATTTTTCTGCAAGATGAGCTCCTGGCACGCCCGTTCATCTACATTACTGGGTGCCTGGGGAGGATGTTCCCAAGACAGTCATGGGCATCCATGGGAGCCGCTTCCTGAGAAGGCTCTCCCTCTGGCCTTAGCTCATCGGAGCAGTCCTGAGGCTAATATGGGCCAGATCCTGAATCATCAGATTAAATTAAGTTCACTTGACCGTCGACTCTGGGCTTCCCTTCCTGCTGTTGATCAGCAGCAGCTGTGACAGGGTCCCTTTTTTTGGGTTTGGGTGAGACCCGCATGATGCGGGTACTCAGATTCCAGGGGAGAGTCTGTTTGTCTGAGCTCGAGTGGTGAGATTCCTCAGCCCCCACCACTGGCACGGGTCTGGTCCTGTTGGCTTCTCAGAGGCTGCTGTGAGGTGAGGACTCAGGCCATTGCCACAGAGAAGCAGAGCAGAGTCTCTGTGGGACAGGGCTCCAGGTCACCGGCACGGAAGCAGCATCTTCCTCTGAGACTCCTGTTTTATAGAAACAAAGTGACCAAATTCCGTAGGCAGTTTTTTTCGTACGGAGCCCCTACCCTTCGTGTGTCTTCGGCAGCCGTGGACCCAGGCCCGGTTCACGATCTCGTGCAGGACACAGAAGGGTCAGATCTCATGTCACCTTGGAGTCAGTAATGAAATGATGGGCTTCTGAGTGAGGCAGGGGAGGGAGCTGTGGTTTTTTTAGAGATATGAAAGGAGAAGCATCTTTAGGGTACCCAGAAGAGATTGGTATCCCACTTTCCAAATGTTCTGGGTAATTTAAGTGTTCCTGTGTTTGCATTAGTTCCTCTGTTGCAGGAAAAGCAATTAAATAAAACTTTCCTTAGTTGGCAACCCCATCTTCAGGTCAGCAGAGCCCAGATCAGGGAAGTGAGCAGAGAACCTCTAAGAGAAAACAGACTTGGTCAGCCAGCACTGTGTGTTCTGTGCAAGGTCAAATTGTGGAGGTGATGGGGCAGCCACCCACGTTCAGGAAGCTTCCAATGTGATGGAGTGTTCTGGGCCTAGAAAAGACAGGAGGAAATCACTGAATCCGGTAGAATACCCAGGGGTGGCAGCTCCAGGAGGGGAGGAGAGGGGTGGGGGCTTTGGAGGTACAGAGAGCTGTGGTGATTAGCTAGGTAATCTGACAGTCTTTGTGGGGCCAGAGAGGATCAGGATGTTGGCCTCTGAGCCACAGCTTGCACAGGAGGGGTTTCCCAGGGTGATGCGAGGGGAGCAGCAGGGAAGGCTGGAGGCCCAGCAGGCACGCTCAGTGTGTGACAAACCCCGCAGCAAGGCTGGGAGAGCTGGGGCGGAGCCAAGGCCCTACCTGGGCCCCGAGTGAGGCTGGCGTTGGGGAGGGTGAGTTCAGCCCTGGTTTAGGTGAGCCGTGTCCCGGAAATGAGAAGGGCGTCAGAGTTCTGGCCACGCGCAACAAGAAAAGAACTGGGACAGCGGGGCTTCCAGGAAGCTCAGAGCTGGCCCTGCGCTTCCCGAGAGTAGCCTTGACCTCCCCCCTACTCCGTATTTGTTTGCTGTCCTCAGGTTTCTAGTACGTTTGGTTATCAGGTTTCCTGGCCTGCAGCAAATGAGAAGGGGTGTTGCTCCTGGAAGCAGGCGTGGGGGCCAGGAAAAGTGACTTTGAAAGGAGCAGCGGAGAAACTACATTGAGTGAATAGGAGCAGTGAAGGGGCGAGCCTTCCTCTCCAAGACAGCAGCCTTGGCACCCGTGTTAGATTCAGTCAGCCCCAATAAGTTGGATTTAAGAAAGCAGAAATGGGGTAAGAGGGAACTGTGTGAAACATGTTAGGAAAGTTTTCCTTAGAAATGGTTCAAGTCGGATCAATTTTTGCACTCAGTGGGGAACCAGTTCAGGGGCAGGCTGGTCCCTCTGGATGCCAGATGGATGAGGTGTGACCACTCCTGCTAATGGACCGTGAACGGTACCGGAACTTTAAACGGAGCTCGAAAATTGGAAGTGGTGAAAAGCCAAACTTTGGGTGTTAACTATTTATCATTTCCTGGTTTCAGCCACATTGTAAATCACCTTGTGAGGGCAAAATGCAAAGAGGTGACTCTGCACAAGGATGGGCCCCTAGGGGAGACGGTCCTGGAGTGTTACAACTGCGGCTGCCGCAACGTCTTCCTCCTCGGCTTCATCCCTGCCAAGGCCGACTCGGTTGTGGTGCTGCTGTGCCGGTGAGGGCAAGGCCCCAGTTCCCTTGTTTGGCGGGGGGGTTGCCTTTCAGGCAAAGACTCAGTCTCCATGGCTCCAACTTTCTGGAGCTTTAAAATAGTTTTAAGTGGTTTCCGCCAACTGGCGAGGTGTAAGGAGGTTTGGAGGGTTGGGGCTTGTTACAGAGCTAGGAATGTCATAGGACCCTTTTGGGGTGTCTTCTGGTTAAATCATAAAATTCTGTAAAAGCAAAGTCTGTTCTGAGTTTTAAGAATTTAAAAAAAAAAGAAAATTTCAGAGCTTAAATGCATGGGGAGATGCAATTTATTGCTAACAGTTTGAAGGTACTCTGTCCATACAGTAAAATGTAGGGAGCACCACTCTGAGGTGAGAGGTAATAAGCCTCTGGGGGGGGCAGAGGTCATCCTCATCTGGGCTCTCCCTGCCTTCGGGGCTTCTGCAGGCAGCCCTGTGCCAGTCAGAGCAGCCTCAAGGACATCAACTGGGACAGCTCCCAGTGGCAGCCCCTGATCCAGGACCGGTGCTTCCTGTCCTGGCTGGTCAAGATCCCTTCTGAGCAGGAGCAGCTGCGGGCGCGGCAGATCACTGCCCAGCAGATCAACAAGCTGGAGGAGCTCTGGAAGGTGAGGGCCTGCCGGCAGTGCACATGCCCCTCCCTACCGAGTGTTGGGGGGGGAGGGGGCTGGGACCGGGACCGGGGTCCTCAGAAACAGGAAGGAGGGTACCCGGGATGCCTCCTGCCAGGCCTCTGGGAAAGGAAAGCTCTGGCCAGTGGAGTGTTTCTCTTGTTGAGGGCAAGGGTGGCTGGTGGGAAGGAGGAAGATGGGAACTGGCTGTCAGCGACTGCTGGTGGACATGTCCAGAGGAGCCGGGCCTGACGGGACAGACAGGACTGCGGTATACTGTGCAAAACCTGCTTGGGCTTGAGGCGTGTGACATGTTGGAGCCAGGGTGACACCAGGTTAGGGGCTAGCAAGATTCCTGCCCTGCCCACAGGCCGCTTCTCCACGGGAGCCCTTCTCTGGTTCTGGATGCGCGCACACACGCGCGCACACACACACACCCCCCCACAGGCCGTTTCTCCAAGGGAGCCCTTCTCTGGTTCTGCACGCGCGCGCACACATGCACACACACACACACTCACACACCAGGTTAGGGGCTAGCAAGATTCCTGCCCTGCCCACAGGCCGCTTCTCCACGGGAGCCCTTCTCTGGTTCTGGATGCGCGCACACACGTGCGCACACACACACACACCCCCCCACAGGCCGCTTCTCCAAGGGAGCCCTTCTCTGGTTCTGGACGTGCACACGCGCACACACACACACACACGCCAACAGGCCGCTTCTCCACGGGAGCACTTCTCTGGTTCTCGACGTGCGCACACGCACACACACGCCCACAGGTCATTTCTCCAAGGAAGCCCTTCTCTGGTTCTGGACGCTTACACACACGCGCGCGTGCACACACACACACATTTTATTTATTTTTGGTGCAGGATGTGGGATCTTGGTTCCCTGATCAGGGATTGAACCTGCAGCCCCTGTAATGGAAGCTCAGCATCTTAACTAATGAACGGCTGAGAACTCTGAATTGCTGTTTTTTAATTAGGCTAGAAATTTTAATTAGGCTAGGCACACATATAGTTAAAAAAATGTGAATTTATCTTCTCTTCAGCTGCCGGGAAAAATATGTTTGAAGCATTGGCTAGCAAGGAACCTTTCCACCTTGATTTTCAGGTTGCTGCAGTTATCTCACTGTTCTTGTTTATATCCAAACAGCCCACTTACTGCCAAGAGAGAGTGGGTTTCTCCTTTTGGTGCGGTGTAGTAAGATCAGGAAGAAATGGGGAGATGGGCCTGCTTTTCTGTTCACACAGTCAGGGAATCCAGTGCTTTTTCTGGCAGCTGGGAGGAACACGCTCTCGCACGTCGGGGGCTCCGTGTTTGTTGAAGAAGGTGGCCCTGGTGGGGGGAGTGTGTCAGGCTGTGTTCCTGGGGCATTCACCCTGTGTGCCACGTGGGCTTCCTGACACGGGGGCTCGGCTGCTGGGTGCCCTGCTCGTCCTGAGAAGTGATGGCGGGTGTGCGCTGCACCTCTGGAGACTGGGGAGCACGCAGAGAGTATGTTTTAAGTAGAGGTGGGAACGGGGAAGAATGTGGTCCCGGCCCTTGCCTCTAGGAGAACCCGTCTGCCACCTTGGAGGACTTGGAGAAGCCTGGAGTGGACGAGGAGCCGCAGCACGTCCTCCTGCGGTACGAGGACGCCTATCAGTACCAGAACATATTCGGGCCTCTGGTCAAGCTGGAGGCTGACTACGACAAGAAGCTGAAAGAGTCACAGGTGATGTGTGTGTGCAGGAGGGCTTGTTCATTTTAACAGAGCCTCTCTCCTCAGGTCTGGGGAGGGTGGGTTTCTCTGCAGACCGCAGATGCTGACTTGGGCCACGGTGCAGCTCCTGAGAGACGGAGCCGTGGATTAAGGACAGGCTGTGGGCAGAGGCCCCCTCGCTCAACGGCCAGACATCTACATGGGTGCTGTCTGATTTAAAATCCAGCAAACATTCCTTCCAGTTGGGTTCGTAGCCTTTGCCGCAGCGGGGAGAGTCAGACCCCAGGAGCCGACAGCACCCTGAGGACACCCTGTGCCCATTCCTCGGAAACTGCATGGGAATCAGGAGCCCTGAGGCTCACGGGCCGTGTCCTCAGCCGTCAGCTTCCTTCTCTCCCCCCGCTGCCCACAGATCAGCTGTCTTCAAGAACAGACGTCGTGTGGGGGGGGTCTTCTGGTCGTCCTCTGCAGGTTTTGGGGTCCTCACGCCTTCTCTCCCGGATGTGCCCTTGTTGGCGTTTCAGGCTGTCGGGTGCCGCTTGCCATGGGGCACCTGCCTGTGGAAAACAGACACGAGGAGCCCAGACCCATGTCTGTGTTGCGGGCTAACAGGGCTCTTATTTTTTATGTGCTCAGACTCAAGATAACATCACGGTCAGGTGGGACCTGGGCCTTAACAAGAAGAGAATCGCCTACTTCACTTTGCCCAAGACTGACTCTGGTAATGAGGATTTAGTCATAATTTGGTTAAGAGGTGATTTTAAGTTTTAAAATATTTGTGACTCTAAGTAGCATAAAATTCCTAGTTTCACCCTTGTAAAGTGTCCCTGAATTTGAACTGTTGGTGGTGGTGTCTGTGACGCGTGTGAAAACACCGACTCTCCTGTTGTCTTCTCCCTGTAAGATATGCGGCTCATGCAAGGGGATGAGATTTGCCTGCGGTACAAAGGGGACCTGGCACCCCTCTGGAAAGGGATCGGCCACGTCATCAAGGTCCCTGATAGTATCCTTTGTATAAAGAAGGGCTGGCATACGCACCCTCTGCCCCAGTCTCCGAAGGGCTTGACCTGTGTGGGTCACCACGGAGAACGGTCTTGGGGCCTCAAAGGCAGGGGAGGGTGTGTGCAGCCCCAGGGGCGGCCCCTTTGACTCTGGTTTGTTTCCAGCCGTCAGGCTCTTCACTTGTCCTAGCTGATACAAAGCTGCTTAGACAGAAGCCAGTGGGCTCCGAACTGTGTGCCCGAGGGCTCTGTGGAACCTGGGCCCTGGGCTTGGCTGTCCTTGCTGGGTGCCCCCCGGGCTCCTGGGGAAGGCAGCCCTGGCTGCAGTGGCCCGGACTTGCTCCCGGAGTCTGTCGTTGAGAACACAGGCCCCTCGCTTCGTTTTCTGCGTCTGGTGCAGAGGAGGGGCTGTCTCCTCAGTGACTGAGTGAGGGCTCCTCATGAAGGCTTTGACAAGGGTGAAACTTAACTCGGCGGTGCAGATTATGGCGATGAGATTGCTATTGAGCTCCGGAGCAGTGTGGGTGCCCCTGTGGAGGTGACTCATAACTTCCAGGTGGATTTCGTGTGGAAGTCAACCTCATTTGACAGGTATGTCCGCCCCCTCCCCACCCCCACTTACCTGCATCTGCTTGGCAGGCCCCGGCCCTCGGTGTGGCTGCTGCCTCCTGCGTCCCCCCACTGCTCCCTGGCAGCTCCAGTGTGCCCGCTGCTGACCCGGAGTTTCCCCTTCAGAATGCAGAGTGCGCTGAAAACCTTCGCTGTGGACGAGACCTCTGTGTCGGGCTACATCTACCACAAGCTGCTCGGCCACGAGGTGGAGGATGTGATCATCAAGTGCCAGCTGCCCAAGCGCTTCACGGCACAGGGGCTCCCCGACCTCAACCACTCTCAGGTTCTCACCTGTCCCGGGGCAGGAGGGTCCCGGGCCTCAGGGCCTGCGTGCTCAGCAGCCATCCGCCTTGCTTACACCCCTAATGGCCGCTTGTATCCGAAGGTTTACGCTGTGAAGACTGTGCTGCAGAGACCGCTGAGTCTGATCCAGGGCCCGCCGGGCACGGGGAAGACCGTGACCTCAGCCACCATCGTCTACCACCTGGCCCGGCAAGGCAACGGGTACGGCTCTCCACAGCCCAGGGTGGGAAACGGGGAGCCCAGGGTGCCTGGCTTGCTGCTTCCTGTGCCGTTGGTAGTAGATCTGGCCTTTGTGACTGCTTTTCACAAGGAAGCTTGCACAGGGTATGTTCATCCTCGGTTGTGTTGTGCCTGTGTACTCCTCGGAGCTTGGAAAGTCTTAACAGCACGGTCAGGAGGTGATGGCACTGGAATCAGGAGTTAGCGGGGAGAGGCATGCACAGTCTGAAGATCAGGAAGCTCCAAACCATCTACCTTGTTGCTCCTTCAGCACCGTGTCACTCCTGGCTTTAGTCGTAGAGCTTGAGTCGGCTGCCCTACCACCTGTGATCCAAACAGTGGTCTTGCTGATTAGCCTCTTCTCTGGGTGAGCGCTGACGTTCGCTCACATTGTATTGAAGGCCCGTGCTCGTCTGTGCTCCGAGCAACATAGCCGTGGACCAGCTGACCGAGAAGATCCACCAGACTGGGCTGAAAGTCGTGCGGCTCTGCGCCAAGAGCCGCGAGGCCATAGACTCCCCCGTGTCCTTCTTGGCCCTGCACAACCAGATCAGGAACATGGACAGGTGGGTGTCGGTCCCTCGCCTTAAAGCGAGACACGTCTCCCCGGGCAGGCCCCGGCGGCAGCGCCCTCCTGCTCACATGCCGTATTTGCAGCATGCCCGAGCTCCAGAAGCTGCAGCAGCTGAAGGATGAGACCGGGGAGCTGTCGTCGGCAGACGAGAAGCGTTACAGAGCCCTGAAGCGCACTGCCGAGAGGGAGCTGCTCATGGTGAGCTCCTCACCCGCCCTGCTGCCCGGGAACGGGCCTGGGCTTTGGGCTTTTGTCTTTACTTGTTCACTGTGGGCTTTCCTGGTGGCTCAGACAGTAAAGAGTCTGCTGGCCGTGCAGGAGACCCGGGTTTGTTCCCTGGTCGGGAAGATTCCCCTGGAGAAGAGGATGGCAACCCACTCCAGTATTCTTGGCTGAGAAATCTCGTGGACAGGGTCCATGGGATTGGAAAGAGTGGGACACAGCTGAGCAACACTTTCAGTTTCACTTGTTCACTTGGGCCAGGGGACCTGTTTGGATACATTAGGTCCATGTGAGCGCCTTTAGTGGGTTCTTTTCCATTTGAGGAGAGAACTGTAATACCGTTCTCCATGTGCTTTCTCTGAGGTCACACAGAGACAGCTTATTGTCTGAAACGCACGATTTTTTGAGGTAGATTCCACTCCCTGCCAGCCTCCCTGTTGCTGGAATCGTGGGAGCCTGGTCTGTGCCTGGGGCGGGGGCAGGTCCGGAGCACCGTCTCCCACTCTCGGTGGTTTCCCTGGCTCAGCACTGCCCCTCAGAGGCTGTCTTGAGGCACCACAGCCTTCTTTAGGCGTGACTCCCAAGCACGTAGGATCTTGAGAGTTGGTGTCGCCACAGCCTGGATTGAAGATGCTATCAGGGAGGGTGTGGGCCACAGCAGTGTCTGTGTATTGTCCTGCCTGCCCTCTGGGGTCTGGGAACCTTGACCCGCAGGTGCCCTGAGGCCTGGCGCACTCTCTTCCCCAGAACGCAGATGTCATCTGCTGCACGTGTGTGGGCGCAGGAGACCCGAGGCTCGCCAAGATGCAGTTCCGCTCCATTCTAATCGACGAGAGCACGCAGGCCACCGAGCCAGAGTGCATGGTCCCTGTGGTCCTTGGGGCCAAGCAGGTGGGCCACAGCACGCCCCTTGTGGCCTTGTTTGAGACTGTGCGCGCGCTTGTGTTCCCGTCCTGTGTGGAGCTTGGTGCTGGAGACCCGCCTCAGTGCCCTGTGCTCTGCTCCATGCCCTGGCAGAGCACACAGGGGTGCCCAGCAGGCCTTTGAGGGGGCTTCCCCGGGTGGGCGTGGCGCAGGGCGCCTGCATGGCGGCTCTGAGAGCGTGCTTCGTGTGCATGCTGGGCGGTTCTCCCACTCCTGGTCAGTATCTTGCTGCTTAAATTAGTGTAGTTCGGGGGGTGTATGGACCCCAGTCCTCTTAGTCCCTGAGTGGCCGTGTGGGCTGCCCATGTTTGAACTGTGATGTGGGCCTCTTATCACAGCTGATCCTCGTGGGTGACCACTGCCAGCTGGGCCCCGTGGTGATGTGCAAGAAGGCGGCCAAGGCCGGGCTGTCGCAGTCACTCTTCGAGCGCCTGGTGGTTCTGGGCATCCGCCCCATCCGCCTCCAAGTCCAGTACCGGATGCACCCTGCGCTCAGCGCCTTCCCATCCAACATCTTCTACGAGGGCTCTCTCCAGAATGGCGTTACCGCAGGTAAGCTCGGCCCAGTGCCGGGAGTCTGGGGACAGTGCCTGGCCTCACTTCCTTCTCAGGTGGCCTTACGTGGTGACCGTTTGTGTGTAGGGGCCCTCTGGGAGGTGCAGTGGGCAGAACGTGTGCTCTAGAGTGCAGGACATTCTGTGGCAAGGGCAAGGGGGGGAGCCCGCATCTTGGTAAGATTTGCAGAGTGAGCTGTGAGGATTCCCACCAGTGGTGCGTCACACATAGAAGAGGGGGTGGCAGAGACAACCCCCGTCCCACTCCTTCCTCTGTCGGTGGTTCTCAAGGTCTGGGCCCTGGGGGTCTCAAAGACTTGTGCACACCCAAGAGCAGACTGCTTCCATGGTAACCCTGGGGTGTCGGGCGCCGTCAGGCTGTGCTGACGCTTGCGGTGTGACCAGGCTGTTGTGTATCATCTCCACCACACACCTGTGGCAGGCCCCGTCCTGAGTTCAAAGGGAAGAGTACCCCATTCCCTGGTCCCTGAGGCATGTGCTTGTGACTCTGTGTGGGGTGGGAGAGGATGGTCTCTGAAGACACTTGGCAGGTGTGTGAGGTGCTAGAAGGCAGGACTCACACACTGGTTACACAGACTGGAACGGTTAGTAGGCAGTTTCTTCAGAGGGATCAAAGCTGGCCTGTGGCTTCAAGGAAAACAACTCACAGTATTCATCACCAGTGATAAAATCTGAGACTTCACACCGAAATGAGAATTTTGGAAAACACGTGTCCCCTAGTATGAGCTTACCATGTCTTCCAGGTGCTGAGTAAATTTTCTGATGAGGTCTGTGGTGGTGACATGTGTCAGATGTGTTAGCCTTTGGAAGCCCTGCCTGACAGGGTGAGCAGCATGTCCCATTCCCACAGGCAGCAAGGGTGCTTCCAAGTCCCTGGGGGTCAGAGGCCATGCAGGTCAGGGCAGGGTAGAAAGGCCATCGTCCCGGAGCTCCAGGGCAGCCTCCCATCCAGTTTTCAGATAGAACTGAGGTAATTCCACAGTGGTGGGAAAGGTCTTAGAAGATGCTTCCTGGGGCTTCCCTGGTGGTCCAGTGGCTAGGACTGTGTGCTCCCAGTGCAGGAGGCCTGGGTTCGATCCCTGGTCAGGGAACTAAGATCCCACATGCTGTGAGCAAGAGTTCACATGCCGCAGCTAAAGATCTCAAGTGTGCAACTCAGAACTAGCACAGCCAAATAAATATTTGAAAACAAACATGCTTCCCTTTTCACCCACTTGCATCTGTGAGCCCTGTCCATCCTGACATGCTGCGAGGGCTCACAGGAGACTGGGGGCAGGAGTCCAGTAAACTGGAGAGTGAAGTGGGTTGATAAAATTCACTAAACATATATTTCAGTGAAATATTATTTTTCATGAAAATGTTTTAAGTTAATATGTTCATCTTTAAACAGATTTTTAAAATTATTTTACATTTTTGGGTTTTAAAATACAATAAATATCAGTAGATGTAATGCATAGAAATAATAGCTGTTTGGACTGCTCTGCTTGCAGAGTGTAAAGACACGCTGAGAGCAGCATTCGTTTGAGAACTGCTGGCTTAGAGTCTTAGTAACGCCAGCGGCCCAGTACATCGGCTTTGCTCAGCCCACTTTGTAGATGAGGAGACTGAGGCAGAAAGTGCAAGTGCCCGTCCAGGGCCACGCGGCTGCTCTGCGGTACAGTCTTGACACTTGGGGTGCTGCTGGCCTGCCGGGTGGTAGGACTAGGAAGGCCAGGTCGTGAGGAGCTTGTAGGAGACGCAGCTGACACTCGTTGGGAAAGCCAGCACTCAGCACTGGTGCAGACCCCTGCTGGCCTTGCTGCACCGTCCCCATGGCCTTGGCTCCACAGGATAGAGGCTGCTGGCGATGGTTCAGTGCTGGACCGCCAGTGTCTGGGTCATGGCACCCCTGAAGGAATGCTTTTAAGAACTCTGAGGAAGTGTAAAGAAGTGCCCAGATCCTGCGAGTCCGACTTAGTGAGTTTTCACTAGGTGACCGTGTCTGTTACCAGCACCTGCCCCTGAAAGCCCCGCCTCACCCACACCCTGCAGCCCAGCCGTGAGCCTGTCTGCCACCCCGGGGTGGCCGCCAGCAGTGTGGGGGGGCGTGTCTACAGCGTGGAAAGTAGCCGGCGCTGTGTGCTCGCCCCCGCCCTGTCCCTCACAGGTGGTTAAACATTTGCCAGCCTCGGGTCCCCGAGCTTGCTCTAGCCACTGCCCTCACTTGAAACATTGAGTCTTTGCCTCATTTTCAGCTTGACTTAAAAGGGATCATAGCAGTGTCCTCATAGCTTAGGCTTTCCCTTCATCTATGGTAGTCTATTTTGGTGCAAAAATTCCAGTTTTCTTACATTAATCTGATTAGGTGTAACTCCAGTCAGAAATTCCCAAAAGAATGGGTGAACTGTCTGATTGGACGACTGGTTTTCTGCATCGTAAGGCCTTGCAGAGGACTGAGCACCTGAGATGAGCATGAAGAGCTTGAGGAAGGTGGCGGCTCGAACTCGGGGGTGACGAGTTACCGCTCAGCTGCGGTCCCGAGACGCCGGGCACAGGGCCTGAGATGGAGGCCAGAGGCAGACCCCCCTGTCCACACACCTTGGTTTGGGACAAGACGGGTGGCTCAACAGTGTCATTGTTAAAAGCCAGTTGCAGGTACACATAAGTCCCATCATAAACCTTCTGGAAGGAGATAGGATATTTTCTTTACCCTGGGGCAGACTTAGACCGCAGAGAACACTAACAGTGAGATCTGTTCAGTGAGTAAGCCAGCTTTGTACCAGGTAGAGTGCTAAGTGTTCCTGGGAGTTTCGGTCAGAGGACCCCCTCCAGTGGCCTCCCCTGGGACCCACAGACCTGGGTCAATTGCCTGGAGCCTGCTGTTTCCTGCTCTGCTGTGTGCCTCTGCCCAGGATGGAATGGCCTCCAGTCTGCTCTCCGCCTCAGCTCACCCAGGCCGGCTGCACTCTCTTCTCTGACAGGATGTTTTCTTTTTTCTCCTCCACGATGCCAGCGGATCGTGTGAAGAAGGGATTTGACTTTCAGTGGCCCCAACCAGATAAACCGATGTTCTTCTATGTGACCCAGGGCCAAGAGGAGATTGCCAGCTCAGGCACCTCCTACCTGAACAGGTAAGCAGAGACTTGTCTGTGGGGCCTGCTGGCTTCAGTGACAGCTTTTCCAGTGACTGCACACCTGTGATTTTGTTTAACGTGGTGGTGAAACTTGTCCTCATTTTCCTTGTCCTTGTGTTCAAACACTTAAACCAGCAGCCTACCTAGGTCCAGCCTCGCCTTGTCAGTGTGTATTTCCTGTTGAGCAGATCCTTTAGGAGCCCCGTGAGCCTTTTCTGTCCCTCCTGACTCAGTTGGTAAATGCTGGGCTGCCTGGCCCTGGGTGCGCCATGCAGGTCCTCCACAGGGTTGTGCTGGAGGTGAGGCTGCACCGAGCCTTCCACAGCCTCTGGCCTTGGGGGTCTCAGGAGCCCAGAGATGGAGCCTGGAAGTGAAAGCCTGACTTTCTTAGGACGGAGGCTGCAAACGTGGAGAAGATCACCACTAAGCTGCTGAAGGCGGGCGCCAAGCCGGACCAGATCGGCATCATCACGCCCTACGAGGGCCAGCGCTCCTACCTGGTGCAGTACATGCAGTTCAGCGGCTCTCTGCACACCAAGCTCTATCAGGTGCGCCCGCTGGCTCCCGCCCCGCCCGGCTGCGGGGCCGCCGGGAGCCCACGGCCGGACCCCGGGGCTCTGCAGCTCCTGGTCCCCGGCGCACCTGTGGGATCCCATGGCGGATCTTGACACAGTTTGTGCGGGCTGAGGGCTCCTTGAAGGAAGCCTGTTGGCTGACCGTGATTATTGCCCCTGTAGGAGGTGGAGATTGCCAGTGTGGACGCGTTCCAGGGGCGTGAGAAGGACTTTATCATCCTCTCCTGTGTGCGGGCCAATGAGCACCAAGGCATTGGATTTTTGAATGACCCCAGGCGACTTAACGTGGCCTTAACCAGAGCACGGTACGGAGAGCTGAGTCTTGCAGGGCCTTGTGGGGCGGCCCCCCTTGCATAGGAGTCTTTATGAGGTGCCGGGAGGGGTTGGCCCAGGAGCTGCTCCCTGCCTGCTTCTCTTCCTGTCAGTTCTCGCACCCCAGCCACACCTTGGGCTGTGGCACACGGCACATAGAGGGGCCTCAGCAGTGCCCGGGGCAGAGGGCTCCCAGCAGCAGTCTGGAAAGAACCTCTCACTCGTGGCTTGTCTTTGTTTCTGTGTCGTGTCTTTCTATCCAGTTGCCTTGTTTAGCTCTGGAATGTAACTTTTGAAATAGCGAGGGACCCAGAGAATCAGGTGGACCCCGTGTCACCCCACATGAAACCAGACAACAGCCACCGTTGTACCAGCTGCAAGCGGGACTCAGATTCACATGCAAGAGGGACTCAGATTCCCTCCCCAGTGAGGGCACCTTGGTTTTCATTTGGTAGCCAGCATAGGAGGGGGAGCCCTGAAACAGCTGATGAATGTAAGCTTCCCCCCAGGAGCTTGGCTTGGGCATCGAGTACGTGCCCAGCCCAGCAGAATGCCTGAGGTGGCTATGGAGTCTGCCTCGGCCACGTGCGACTTGGTGCCCAGGAGGCCGACTCGTCTCGAGCTCATCTTCCCACAGAGATGTTTTGACATCTGGGCTCAACAGAAACCTGCCCTCACATAAACCCAAGCGCAGGGTCGGCAGCTTACAGGATGGGCTCCAGTGAAAGTCACCTCAGTTTGCAGTTACCCAGCCATCCCCAGCATTCCCCGTGGGTGCTGCATAGGCAGGCCAGGCGTCTAGGCAGGGAGGTGGAGGGTGGCTCTCGATGCTCCTGTGTGGTGAGGAGACAGGGGCATGGTGGGCAGGGTGCCAGGGGAGCTGCCTGGGCATCTTGTACTTTCAGTTCAGGTGCTCAGTCGTCTCCGACTCTGTGACCCCATGGACTGCAGCACGCCAGGCTTCCCTGTCCATCACCAACTCCCAGAGCTTGCTCAAACTCATGTCCCATCAAGTCAGGGATGCCATCCAACCATCTCATCTTCTGTCTTCCCTTCTCCTGCCTTCAATCTTTCCCAGCTTCAGAGTCTTTTCAAATGAGTCATTTCTTTGCATCAGGTGGCCAAAGTATCAGAGCTTTAGCATCAGTCTTTCCAATGAATATTCAGGGTTGATTTCCTCTAGGATTGACTGTTTTGATCTCCTTGCAGTCCACGGGACTTTAAAGAGTCTTCTCCAGCACCACAGTTCAAAAGCATCAGATCTTCAGTGCTTAGCCTTCTTTATTATGGTCTAGCTCTCACATCCATACATGACTACTGGAAAACCATAGCTTTGACTAAACTCTCGGGGCCTACCTCTTGCAGATATGGGGTCATTATCGTGGGCAACCCGAAGGCCCTGTCCAAGCAGCCGCTGTGGAACCACCTGCTGAACTACTACAAGGAGCAGAAGGTGCTGGTGGAGGGGCCCCTGAACAACCTGCGGGAGAGCCTCATGCAGTTCAGCAAGCCCAGGAAGCTGGTCAACACCATCAACCCGGTGAGCGTCCGCCACGGGCCGGGGGAGA
Source organism: Cervus canadensis (assembly GCF_019320065.1). NCBI lineage: Eukaryota > Metazoa > Chordata > Mammalia > Artiodactyla > Cervidae > Cervus > Cervus canadensis. Next base: position 104,614,140 of record NC_057389.1, read on the forward strand.
GCTGGGAATCCCCCCTCCCCAGGCCACTGTGCTGGGCATGTGGTAATGAGTGATGGCAGGTGGGACTTGTGACGAGTACCAGCTGAGGGCGGGCTGAGAGTGTCAGTGTGTGAACATGAGCGATGCGTGCTAGCCTGTCCCCGCAGAGCTCCGCACCCCAGGCGTCTCAAGTGTTCTGAGGCTTTGCTTTTCTTGGCCCTTGTGGAATACCATCTCACAGGCGGCACCTAGCAGCTTGCAGTCAAACCCAGGCAGCTAGGAGCTTGATAAACCATGGTGGTCTGGGGCTTAAGGAGTGGATGCTGCTTGAGGTGAAGCCCAGAAACAGAAATGGTTGGCATCAAAGGCCAGCCCAGGCGAGGACAGCTGGGCAAAGCCCAGAGCGCACGAGTGGCAAGCCTCAGGGTTGTTTTCTGTGTGTGCAGCTTGGCCACCTCCCAGGCACCAGATGTTTGGAAAGTTCTTCCTTGTGTCAGCATGATAAATTCCTCACTGACCTAAACCCTTTGCAGGGAGCCCGCTTCATGACGACAGCCATGTATGATGCCCGGGAGGCCATCATCCCAGGGTCGGTCTATGACCGGAGCAGCCAGGGTGAGTCTCTGCGGGGGACCGCCCTGCCCCGTGCTTGTTGACTGTTCCCACGCCCACACCTGCCAGCCCTGTCAGTGCTGAGTGACCTCTCGTGCCTCTGTCCGTAGCAACCTGCCTGGCAGTGAGAGTTCTTTCTCAGCTTCGCTTGCTTGGAATCACATAATTGGTCTTGGGCAATGTCTAGAGAGACAGATGTTTCTAAAATAACGCAGCTGTGTGCCCAGCGGTGTCTCAGCAGATCTTGTCAGCTTGCTTCCACGCCCTCACCCCACCCTGCCTGCTCTTCGAGCTCCTTCTCCGGGAGCATCACCCCTGCAGCCTCAGGCTCTGCTGCTTGCCCTGAGCTTCAGCTCCATCTGTCAGACCTCGGAGCTGGGCGCACCGCCTCTTTAGCGGGTGAGGCTTCTGTGTACTAAGGCCGAGCCTGGCCCTGCTGCCTGGGGCTCCTCCTCTAGCCTGAGGCAAGCTGTAGCCGGTTCCCATTCATCCCACAGATCCCTGCCTCCCGGGACCCTTCCCTGTGCCAGCTGTCATGGAGGCCCAGCACCTCGCCTGTGTACTCTTTGCCACCTGCCCAAGTCTCGCAGTTGCCTTTGACCTCCCACCTGCTTGCCATTCCCCGCTGGTGTACCCCAGCTGCTCCTCTTCCACCGGAAATCGTTACAGACCCTGTCCCTGCCCCAGTGTTCTTCTGGTCCTTAGGCTCAGACTGGGGGTTGTGTTCTTAAATAACAGCAGATCTTGTCGTCATATCTGATGAGTCCCTGTGTGGCTGAGGGTGTCCTGGGTCCATCCCTGAGGCCCCCATGGATCTGCCTTTACCGAAGGTTGCCCTGGGGGTTTTGTCTTCAGTGAGATGCACTGGTCTGTCAAGCGTAGGCATTTTCTTGCTTTTGGTTGGGGGTGGCAGGGTGGCAGTGGTAGATGTAATATGAATGTAATATTTGCGCTAGAAAGGGCTGTTTAAAGAAATCAGAAATGCAGCATGGTTTCCGTCTTTCATACCCCCATAGGCCAGTGGTTCTCAGAATCCCCCAGGAGAAGAGGTTCCTTCGCAGACACCGGCCTCAGGAGGCTGTCGGGGGGTGGGGAGGATGTGCTGTGAGATCCTGCAGCAGATGACTGTGCTGTCGGAGCACTGCAGGAGACGCTGGGACAGACAGCAGGGAGAGGACAGGACGGACGTTTCTGCCGTGGGCCGGCCAGCGGGCGGTGGGCTCTGGGTGGTGTGACGCCTGCCGCTCATGTTGTGTCTTACAGGCCGGCCCTCGAACATGTACTTCCAGACCCACGACCAGATTGGCATGATCAGTGCCGGCCCCAGCCACGTGGCTGCCATGAACATTCCCATTCCCTTCAACCTGGTCATGCCGCCCATGCCACCGCCGGGGTATTTTGGACAAGCTAACGGGCCAGCCGCGGGTGAGCACTGAGTGGTATCCCATGGGGAAGCCAGCTTGGCCTTGGACTTTGTTCACATCCTGGGTTTGATGTGAGGCTCAGAACCTCCTTCAGGGAACCCTGGACTGCTGTCTTTCAGGCCGAGGCACCCCAAAAGGCAAGACTGGTCGTGGGGGACGCCAGAAGAACCGCTTCGGGCTTCCTGGGCCCAGTCAGACGAATCTCCCCAACAGCCAGGCCAGCCAGGATGTGGCGTCCCAGCCCTTCTCCCAGGGCGCCCTGACCCAAGGCTACATCTCCATGAGCCAGCCCTCCCAGATGAGCCAGCCCGGCCTGTCCCAGCCTGAGCTGTCCCAGGTGAGCACACAGCCATGAGGCGTCAGACCAGCCCAGGGGCCCCCCTGACACACACAGGCCCTGGGGCCCTCTCCCCTGACGACCTCAGCTGGGGCTGTGGTTCTAGAGCACCCCACACACAGTACTGCCCTGGGTAGCACATCTCTGGTGGTGAGGTAACCAGCGTGGGTTTCCTGCCACTGGGCATCAAGGTAAGCTTCCAGATGATTCCTTGGGCTGGTGACGGGTTGGACACCGAGCAGGTTCTCAAGACTGGGAGGATGACTGCGCCTCCTTGCTCAGGGCTCATCTCTCCACCCTTGTTACAGGACAGCTACCTTGGAGATGAGTTTAAGTCACAGATCGATGTGGCTCTGTCGCAAGACTCCACGTACCAGGGGGAGCGGGCGTACCAGCACGGTGGAGTGACGGGGCTGTCCCAGTACTAGAAGGCAAGCTGGCCTCTGGAGGGGGGTGGGCCTCTGGAGGAGGGGTGCTGTCTCGAGTCCGCGCCTGTCACTCTGGGTCCCTGTGCCTCTGCTGTGTGTGGGGCTGTGAGCTTCACGCGCTCCTCTGCCGCAGTCTTCTCCAGAGGGTCTTAGCGCTGCTTCTGGTGGGCAGCCAGGAGGCAGAGGGTCCCCTCACCCTGACGAGGGTGGTCTGCCCGCAACAAGGCCAGAGTGGTGTGAGAGAGGCCGTGGGCCTGCCCCGCCCCGCCGGTGACCAGGGGCCGCGGGAGCTGGCGACGCTGGGAGCAGGGGCGGGCTGTTGATTGCACAGGCCCAGCAGCCGCGACTCTCGGGGTGGAAAGTCTATGGTCTGGGCCCCCCAGCGGCCCCTGGAATGGGGCCAGGTGGAACGGGGAGCTGCCCTGGCTCCCGCCTGTTCTGAAGCCTCTTGCCCTCTCTCTCTCCCTGGCAGGTGGCAGCGGAAGAGCTAAGCTATGTGGCTTAGTCCATCAGCATCTTATTCTGGGTAATAAAAAATAAAAATAAATGGATACCTGTTTTCCACTGCTAAAACTGAAGCACCACTGCGAGCAACAGGAGAGGGAGAGGAGCCCGAGGCAGAGCGAGCGCCCTCTGCTGGCGCGCGGCGGCACGGAGACCGGAAGGGAGAGCGGGAGGCGGGGCGGCCACGGAGGACCGCCCGCCAGCGAGCCCCGCCAGCCCCGCGCGCGAGGGGCCCAGCTCGCCCGCCGCGTCCACACCTGGGTCTGCGACCGGGGCGGAGGGAGGAAGACCCTCATCTCAGAGTAGCCCTTTCCTCTGTTCTTTTCTTTCTTTTCTCTTTTACTGAAAGGGGACTACGTTTTAGCAGGAAAAAACTTCGCGATTCTGTGCTGAGCAGGCTGCTTGCAGTGGCGGCCGTGCGGGGAGAGCCCCGCAGAGTGTGGGTTCTGTCCACACCGGCTCTGATACCGCTGCGCTCATGCTGCCTGCGTTCTAGGAGGGTTTTCATTTCAAGAAAATATGGTGGTTTGTGTTTTTCTGTTTGTTTTTTAAAAATTCTTTCTAAGGAGTACTGAAAAATATACTTTCCTGAGTTTGTCTCTCAAATCTTAGTGGTGGACCTGGGAGATGCGACAAGCTTCCAGAAACGAAGTATAAACATGCCAACACAACTCAAGATTAGAATCAACCCCTGTGATGGGAGGAGGATTTTTTTCAGTTTTTAGCTTCCAGCAGCTTCTCCCAGCGCATCAGGGCAGTGAGGTAGCACAGTCCTGGGCCGGGCAGGCAGCTCCGAGGTCTCTGCTGGACTCCGAAGAAGCAGAGCGCTTGCCGTGCACCGTGGACTTGGCCCCACAGGAGGGGCTTCGGGCGGGACTGGCCATGAGGCCAGAAGGCTGGAAGGTGGCTGTTCCCCGGCCAGTTGCTTCTTCCCCAGGGTCCTTCCTGAGGATTTGGTGAAAGGCGGCAGTCAGGAGGACCTGTACCTGTTCCCAGGGAGGCTGCCGCCACCCCTGAGGCCAGTTGGATTCACTGAATGCCCCCCACCCCCACCTTGTTCCCCACCTGCCCTACTAGTTTGGAGCCGCTCTACACGCGGGCACAGCTTCAATGAGGTAGGGTCGTTTGTGGGGGGAGAAGGGAGTAAGTTTCCAAAATAAGTTGGTTCTGTGCTAAAGGGCTTGAAAGAGTTTGTCACATCAGACGTTACACGGGGCCTCTGCCTGGGTCTGAACTGCAACTTGAAGTTATTGTTGCTGGCAGAGGCCCCCCCACGCCCAGCTCTTCGCACACTGTGGGGTATTAGCCTCCCTGGCCGGCCCTGGTTGGGGACCGTCTAACCCTAACCCTGCCTGTCCAGGCCCTGGTGCCCCTGACCCCACCACCCCCCTCCCAGTGTGCCTTATCCCACAGCCTCCAGCTGGCACACGGGAGAGAGGGAGCCGCAGGCCCCCTTCCTCTGGCACACAGGAGGGAGGGGGCGCGGGCCGCCTTCTCTGGCAGGCCCCCTATCACCTTCGCTGCAGGGCCTTCGGTCCCCACTTCTTTTGGTAGCTGCATAGTTTGGATAGGTTTCTGCTGTGACCCCTCGTGCGCCGTCCCCATGGGTGACACCCACCCACCCTGTTTTGTTCCTTGGAATGCTTTGCCTCTGCTTTGTGCTGTTTGCTTTTTTTCTCCACCTTCTTAGCAGCAGTTACTATAAGTTCCCCAAATTAGAAAAACATCTGTACCAAGGCAATGTAACTTTTGGTTTTTGGTCAATTTGTTTTAAGCTCTTTTGTCACCAATAAAATCTTAATAAACATCTCTTGCTTTCACACTGGGGTTGGGTAACTGCAGGGGTGTGTGGCAGAGCACTTGGCCTGGGGGTCTGACTGGTTGAGGATGTGGGGTTCAGAGCCACCTTGATGACAAAGCTGAGACGGCTTGAAAAAGGGGGCCTGGGCCTGCGCCCGGCGGTTCCTAGGTTTCAGATTCGTTAGATGTTGGGCTCTGGGACGGTTTGTCCGGTGGCATCACTGTTGGGAACCCCCACCCATTACCTTCGTGGTCAAGGGTGATGGTCGATGGCTGCCAGCATCCCCTGCCCCCCCCCATCCTGGCCACGTAATAAGACCAGAGGAGCCAGCAGAGCAGACCACAGTAGTGTTTATTGTTACCTCCACCCCAGCCTGCCTGCCCCCGTCAGCGACAGCCGCACTCATCCACCACCATGTCTTCGTAGTGCCGTAGGACTACGTTGTCGCTGTTGTCAAAGAAGAGCACGGAGATGGGCGACAGGCGCGCGGGCACGCAGCAGGGCAGGCCGGCGGCGCCAGGGGCGGCCGCGTGCATGAGCGTGCGCAGCACCGCGTGATTGAGCGCAGGAGTCCCGCCGGCTTCAGACAACACCGCGGGCAGCGCGCACTTGCCCTGGCAGTAGTTGGCCAGGAAGCCGCGAGGCGCGATGACCCAGCGGTGCCAGCCCACCTCGCGGAAGCTCACATAGAGCCGCCGTGCGCGACACGCGCCCCCGGAGCCGCCGCCCACTGGGGGCTCGGCCTCACGCCGCGGCCGGGCCAGGGGGTGGCACAGGCGCTGGTCGAGGGTCACCAGCAGCAGCGAGGCCTCGGCCAGGCGCGCACAGGCCGCGGGGGTCCGGTGACGCAGCGCCAGCGTCAGGCGGAGGCTGCGGGGCGCCGAGGCATTGCGGGCCCAGATGGAGCCCAGCAGCTCGGCACGCACCGGCAGTCCCAGCGTGGGCACCACCTGGCGGAACCCCACCGGCCCGAGGCCTGCTCCCGCCGGCGCCACGCTCAGTTCCCAGCCGCCAGTCGTCCCCGCTGTCGCCTCCGCAGCCGCGAAGCGCAGCTCCAGGCGGGCCTGGCTCGGGCGCTCGGCTGGTTCCACGGCCGACAGGTCGAAGATGACGGTCCACTCAGGGCACTGCCCTGCAGCTGAGGCGGGTTCCGGGGGGCGGGCGGCCGCTCCTGGGAAGAAAGGGAGAGGGCTTGGCTGGCGCTGGGTCCCCTCTCGGTGCTGGCTGGCCCACGAGGGGGGTCTGGGTTGGGGACTGCAGAGAAAGGTGAGCATCTGGAGGTGGGGGCGCACCGTCTGTTAGAAGGCGTCAAGTGGTGTGAAGCACCAGGGAGTGGGGGCAGGACATCACTTGCGAGGAAGAAGCCCTACCCATTTGGGGTCTGCCCGCGATTGGGGACTTAGGCAGACAGGGGGCGGGCGGGGGCGGAGTGGAGATCGGCGAGTGGGGGATGAGCGAAAGCCTGCCTCGGGCCAGGGGAACCGATGCTGGGGCGGGGTGGCATCGGCAGGAAGACATCAAGTGGTGTGAAGCGGCAGAGGGGCTGCGATGGAGTGGGGGCAGGGCTTCAGCTGCAAGCCAGGGGGCCCGGCTCAGAGTAGAAGAGCCTGGCTTTCGGACTGCTCCCTTCGCTGTCCCCCATCCCCTGTCCCCACAGGTGTCCACGCCCAGGACCGCATGGAGTACTGAAGCCCAGGTTGCTTGCGGGCTGGACGGGATGGGTGGGGATCCTCAGGGCTCTTTGGCCTCCCAGACCCACGCCGCCAGCGCAGACCCCACTCACCGCGGTCCAGGACGTGGCGCACGATGTTTCCGGCGACCCCCAGCTCCTCCACGTGGCACGGCAGCAAGGTGGCGCCTGGGGGCATCCTCCGCGGGTCCGCCCTGGCCTCCTGGTGGTCCCGGTGGCGGAACAGGCGCCACATGACAGGGGGTACGGGCCGGGATCTGGGGGGGCCCCGGGGCACGTCGGGCAATCCGAGAGCCTGGAGCAGGGCGGCGGCGGGGCCCGGGGGCGCGGGAGCGCAGGCCGGGGGTGATGAGAGCAATAGCAGGGCCAGTAGGAGGAGGAGGACTCGGCGGGCTGGACGGCGGCACAGAGGTGGCATCTTCCTCACAGGCAGCGGCCGGGAGAGTGCTCAGGGCCTGTCGGGCTCCCTGACCTGTGGGCTGGGGGCAGGACCGGGGTCCCTGGAGAGATCTGGGCTGGGTCAGGGTCCCGGGGGGTGTGGCCGCGATCTTGAAGCCAAATAGGGACCAATTGCAGGGGCGGGGTCTCTGGGGGGTGGGGCAGGGGTCCGGGGAGAGGCCAAGGCGGAGTGGGTTGGGGAGGGGGCGGAGCCTGGTAGGGTTAGGGTCCCTGGGGCGGGCTGGGGAGCCGCGTGGCCGGTCTCCTAGGGCGAGGTTGGGTGGGACTGGGTCCTGGGCGGCGAGGCCGGGGTGGAGGGGTTCAGAAGCGTTTGTCCTTAACCAGGCCATTCCTCAGCGGCTTCCTGCGAGCCAGAACCGGCCCAGGTTAGCCTGGGGACCCCACGCCCTTAAGCAGCAGCCCCCACCCCTCTCCCGCCCTCCTGGCCTTTCATATCTTTTTTCCCAGCTCCGCCTCCATCCTTCCTCCCAGCCCACAAGGCCAAAAGACCCTGCCATCTGCCTGCCGGCCAAGTGGTCCCTGCTCCTCCCCACAATTAAACCCTTCTCTCCCCTCCCCAACTCCTGAGCCACCCGCGGCTGCTGGAGGGCAAGTTACCTACCAACTCTACCTGAACCAGGACCTGGACCTCTGCCTCCACAGGAGGCAGAATTGACCAGAGCCCCCTGCGACCCCACTGGGACAGGGCAGGCTCCTTCCCACCTCCAGGAGCCTTACCAAGAAAGGCTTCCCAGGCCACGATTCTCCATCCACTGCCCGCTGTCTACATCTGCCACAGCCCCTATTTTGCTTCCATGTCCTTAAAACAAGTTATGTGGTGTTTAAAAAAAAGAATCAATACTATAAGTGCCCAGCTTGAGATCCCAGAGAAAGACCCCTAACTTCTAAACAATGTGCATGGCTTGCATCTTTTGAACTGTCTATAAAGATGTGTGCTCCTGCACTTCAATTTTCCAAATGGTGCAGCTGAGATGGCACCCATGTGCCCTGGTGCTCCCTTTAATTCCGTCTTCCCTGCCTGTGTTCATGGCAGGTGTCTGGGCTTCCCACTGGGAGGAGACCTGTGCTCTCACCCCTGCTTCTCACCGCTACTGCCAGCCCTTGCTCAGAGTTACGCCCTGTTTAACTGCCAGTCTGCTGATGCCAAGATGGACCTCACTGCAGCCTAATGGTCATGGCCATTGGCCATTCCTGTTCCCACATATGAGAACTCTTCATGCTTTTGCACGTGATCGATCCATCAGTCTCTGCTGAAATGAGTTCTACAGTCCACTTACACACAAATGTATTTTTTTCTTTGAGCCAGTAATACATTCTTGGGCTTCCCTGGTGGCTCAGTGGTAAAGAACCTGCTTGCCAATGCAAGAGATGTGGGTTTGATCTCAGGGTCAGGAAGATCCCCTGGAGAAGAAAATGGCAACCCACTCAAGTATTCTTGCCTGGGAAATCCCATGGACAGATTGAGCCTGGAGGGTTACAGTCCAGGGGATCGCAAAGGAGTCAAACACGACTTAGCGACTAAACAACAAATACATTCTCATGATCTAGACATCAGAAAGCACAGAAAACTCAGTTTGACTGGATGACTCCTAGCAATCCACCACCGTTTTTCTGAGAATCCTGCCCTCTGGTTTGTGGAGCACTCTAGCCCACAGACCCTTCCATGTCAGGACACAGACTTTCCTGAGGAGGCTGTCTCAGTCACTGTGATTCGCTCTTCCTTTGGGCTGGAGCCCTGGATGCCCCTTCCTGGGAGCACGTCTCTCCCCCTTGGCCCACTTCTCCGTGGGTCACTGCTTCCTCTCACTGCCACCACAGGAGTCCTTTATCTAGGAGATCAGAGATAAGCCCCCTGTGGACGGCCCATCTGTCCCACAGCTTCTGGCTTTGCCTGTTGGTCCTTTAGACGGAGCATAGGTGGGATTCCTGGCTTCTCGAGGCTTCTCATAGTTCCGTTGTTGGACAACAGTCTCTCGTTTCCGTTTGTTTGATTGCACAGCTTTCATTTCTGCACCGACATCTTTGATCTTTTGGAAGTTTGTGCTGAGGGCTGATGTGAGATAAAGATGGTTACCAAGGAAGCGTCCCACTGACACTTCTTCCCTCCCGGGGGTTGCTTCTTTGTTAACGTTTGATGGGCTCAGCTCTGTTCCCGCTGTTTTTAATTCCTATACTTTTATAGAAGGTTTAATACCTCCAAGGATCTGTATCCCCTGCCCTGGGCCTTTTTATCAGAGCTTTCCTGGGGTTATTCAGGTTTGTTTTTCTGCACACGCTTCCAAGTGCCCCCTCCCTCCTCAAAAACAGTGTTAGTATTTGTGGGGGGAGGGGAGTACCCAATTCTGGCAGGACGGCCTCTCTGCAGTATCAGATTTATACATTTTTAGTCTCAGTGCAACACTGCAGGGAAAGAAAAAAATCAGAGTGAGGGTGGAAGCTGGAGGGAGATGTGGACAGGCAGAGACCCAGGTGGTTTCTGGATATTTCCTTGAGGATAAGGAGAAGGGAGAGAAGGGGGTCTCTCGAGGGTTTTGGAAGGCTTACACCTTGAGTTGCCATCAGCTGTGATGGGCAAATGTACAGCAGAGGTAGTTTGGGAGTGGGGCTGGGGGTTGATGTTGGATATTTGAGGTGCTGAGAATGTCAAGCAGACACTGACACAGAGAATGCTGCTCAGAGGGACCCTGGGAGCTGGGAGAGACACTGGGAAGTCCGGTTGGATTCAGTGACGTGGGAGGCGGGAAGCCAGGCAGATGAGCAGGAAGGCGGCAGGAAGTGAAGCGGGGAGCAGGAGCGCCTGGTGATTGCAAAGGAGGGCTGGGCTGGGTATGAGGTTTCTTTTGGGGTGTTGACAAAAATGTCCTAAAACCATGGTGAGGGTTGCACAACTCTGTGGATGGGCCAAAAACACTGAATTCCACATGGTAATTGGGCAAACTGCATGGTGTGTGAATTCCATCTCAATAAAACTGTTTTTAAAAAGGGGAGGGGTTTAAGTGACCGCCAGGTTTGTTTAGCATCAGTGGAGCAGACAGGAGTGGTCTCAGGGGGTGAGGGGGGAAAGAACCCAGAGGGAGCTGGGTTTGGGAAGGGAGGGGAGGGGGGCGCTGTGCTGTAAAGGGGGGTGGGGTGGGGAAGAAGCTGGCCAGACTGGCAGAGAAGGGCAGAGAGAGAGGCAGCTTCTCTCCTTGATCAGAATGTCCCTGAGCAGGAAAGGAGGTGGACATCGGTGGCCCAGATGGTGGCTTCAGGAGACAGACCAGCTACCAGACAGCCAGCCAGGCAAGAGGGTGGACATCCTCCTCCTGGGGACACGGGGGCCAGTCATCGGGTGAGGGGACGATGGTGAAGACAGCTGCTGGCCAAGGAGAGGGAGAGTCCCAGGAGCGCAGGCACCGCCCCGGCATCACTAAGGACCCTTGGCCCACGTGGCTGCTGTGGCCAGACAGGGGGTCTCAGCTCTTCGGATACCGCAGGGCCTGCTGAGAGCGCGGCGAAGACCAACGTCTGGGGAGGTGGGGCTGGCAAATCAGCACAGCCAGAGTGGGGCAAGGGGCCTGGATGAACGGGGGTCCCAGCAGCCTGAGGGTATGACGGGGGCTTCATGCCAAGGTCATGCCCAGGACGTGGGGGCCACTGCAGGGGCCCGGAGGTGGAGACCCAGGAGGGGTCCCGTGGAGGCAGATGAGAAGAGAGAACCAGCAGGAGCCAGGAAGGCATCGGTGCCGCCCTGCCACATGATTCCACTCCGAGTCCTTCCAAGTGATTCTCAGCCACCGTTTTCTTACTGTTTGCAGACCTAACTGAATTTTCTCATCATACATGGTCTGCGTGATCCTGGTCCTGAGCAACGGAGGTTGCTCCTGTGGCCTGTTTTTTTTTTTTTTCTTCAATTTTGAAAAGTGTTCTGTGCTTTAAAAGAGCATCTGTTCCTGGGCTTCCCTGATGGCTCAGCGGTAAAGAATCCGCCTGCCAGTGCAGGAAGACATGGATTCGATCCCTGAACTGGGAAGCTCCCACATGCCTCAGGGCAACTGAGCTCACGCACCACGACTACCAAGCCTGTGCGTTAGAGCCTGGAAACGGCAGCTACTGAGGCTGCGCGCCCCAGGGCCCACGCTCTGCAACAAGAGGAGCCAGTGCAACAAGGAGCCCAAGCACCACAACTAGAGAGTAGCCCCCGCTCGTCGTGGCCAGAGAAAGCCCCAGCAGCAACAAAGACCCAGCACGGACAAAGACACGTCATAAAAATCAAGTTTAAAAAATACAAAAAGGAACATCTGTTCCTGCTTCTGAGCCACCTGCTGAGGAGCACAGACTTAACCTCCCAGGGTCCCCTCTTGCCATGGTTTAGGGCTGCATTGTGCAGATTCCTCCAGATCAAAGGTCACACCTGAATGTGTCTTCCTGTCCTTTACTTGCAACCTGCATTTATCCTGGAGTTGAAGTCTTTAACCAGGTCAGAAGCGGGGAGTCTGCCTGCAATGTAGGACACCCGGGTTTGATCCCTGGGTCGGGAAGATCCCCTGGAGAAGGAAATGGCAACCCACTCTAGTATTCTTGCCTGGAAAATCCCGTGGACAGAAGTGCCTCGTGGGTTACAGTCCACAGGGTTGCAAAGAGTTGGACACGACTGAGCGACTAACATAGATTACCCAAAGGTAATCCCCTGGGATGCCCCAGGTGGCGCTAGTGGTAAAGAACCCACCTGCCAATGCAAGAGACATAAGAGATGCAGGTTTGATTCCTAGGTTGGGAAGATCCCTGGAGGAGGGCATGGCATTTATTTTTATTTATTTTATTAAGCTTGACCCAAACATGGCATCTTTGTGATTCTTTAACATTTTTTTAAATGTTTGGCTGTGCAGCATGTGGGACCTGGGTTCCCAACTAGGAACCAAACCTGCACACCCTGCAGTGGAAACTGCAGAGTTCTGACCCCTGGACCGCCAGAGAAGTCCCAGCTCTAGTTTTTTTAATCTCTGAGATGAGGCATTTAAAAGAATTTTACCCAGATACGTGTCAGTTTCTCTGCTTATGTATCTCTTGGGTGTAGTTTTCCTGTTTTCTGAAATATTCTTGTAGAGAAGGTCTGCAAGTGGTAAGCATTCTTAATTTTTGTTCCTGTGGATATTCTTCTTCTTTTTTTTTTTTTCTCTCTTGATGGGGATGCTGGGGACAAAACCCAGGATCTCATTTAAGCCAGCAGGTATCTTTTCTCTTGAGTAATTGTTTTTCAAGTTGTATACAAGAGTCCTGGTTTCTTGTTACTTTCTTTCCACGTTGGAGGTGATATCTGACTCTACAGTTTTCCAGCTTCCCTTGTTGCTGTTAGTCTGTCACCGTTTTGTAGGTCATCTCCTTTTCTGTGGTTGTTTTACATTTCCCAGGCTCCTCTGCCCATGGGATTCTCAGGCAAGAACAGTGGTGTGGGTAACCATTCCCTTCTCCAGGAGATCTTCCCAACCCAGGGATTGAACCCAGGTCTCCCACACTGCAGGCAGATTCTTTACCATCTGAGCAACCAGGGAAGCCCCATGTTTGGGGCAAGGATGCTTTCTTATTCATCCTGCTGATGATTTATGGTTTGTCATTTTCTGGAAGAATTCTCAGTGTTATGTCTTCTCATTGTTCTCTCTCTGTCTGTCTCTTCTTAGAACTCAGCCAGATAGTTCTTACCATTTGAGTTGTCATATTTTCCATGTGTTTAGCTGCATTCTGGATAATTTCTCCACAGCTTTCAATTTACTGATTCTCCTTTAAGCTGTATCTAATTGTTGGAGACAACTTCTACAGTAGGTTGAACTGTGGTCCCTAAAAAGATACGTTCCCATCCTAATCTCTGGAACTGTGAATGTGACTATTTGGATAAATAGTCTTTATAAATGTAATTAAGTGAAGGAAATTGCAAAGAGATGATAGTGGTCTAAATCCAATGACAAATGTCCTTATAAGAGAAGAGCTGGAGAGAAGAGACCATGTCTTCGAAGACAGGAAATGGAGACTCAAGTGATGTAGTCACAAGCCAAAAGGAACACCCAGAAACTGGAAGAGGTAAGCACAGATCCTCCCCTAGACCTTCAGAGAGAGTTTGTGGCTCCTGTTGACACCTTCATTTCAGATGTCTGATCTCCAGAACTGTGAGAGAATAACCTTCTGTTGTTTTAAGCCCCCTGGTTTGTGGCACTTTGTTACAGCAGGCTCAGAAAAGTAACAGAACATCCAATGCTGTTTTGGCTGGTCTCTCATGTCTTTTACATTTTTCATAAACTTTCAACTTTAGAATAATTTTTAGATTTGCAGAGATAGCATAAAGAGTTCCAGGGCAGACCTTGTCCAAGCTTCCCCGAATGCTGAGATTTTATATCTCCACAGTGCACTTGTCGCAACTAAGAAACCAACGCCGGGGACACTGCTATGAGCTAAACTGTAGACTTTATTTGAATTTCACCAGTTTTTCTATAGATGTCTCTTCTGGTCCAGGATTCCACAGCTGCATTCAGTCAGTCTGAGCTAGGACAGCTCCTCCATCTCTTGTTTTCCATGACCTGACAGTTTGGAGGTGTCCTGACCAGCTCTTTGGGGGCACATCCCACATTCTCATTGCTTTTTATCCCCTCTTGTTTTGTACTCAACTGTGCTAATTCTAGTTATCCTCATGGATTAGGTTCTTCAGGTGGTGTCCACGAGGCAGCATTCCCTGGTCCCCTGTCATCTCTGTATGGAGTTTGTTCTTTGCCATCCTAGTGGGAATGATGCCATTTGGGGCTGGAGGTGCCAGCCTCCCAACCCACATTCTGACTGGACATTCCTGGGGGAGACAGAACAGGGAGCGGGGTGTGGCTAGGGGGTCTGACTTTCTCTTTGCCTTGGGCTCTCCAGGAGTTCACTGTCTTACAGAAGAAAGAGCTCTCAGAGTTTTAGACTTAGGCCAAGCAAGTGCTTCTCTGACCTCGTCCCTGAAGTTATCTTTAGTCCCTGCTTCTTCCAGAAGCCTCTGAGGGTTGGTCAGACTCCTTGGTGAGACCTCACCAATCTCTATGTTCAATTCCCAACTCAAATTCGCTGGACATGGACAATCCAACATCCTTAGAACTAGTCTCCCAACTTCCAACCCCACGGGTGCACACAGCCCTGCCCCGAGTCCCAGCTTGGTGAACGGCAGCTCAAGCCAGAGGTCTTGGATCGTCTCTGATCCTTTTATTTCTGTTTCACCTACAGCCAGAGCAAGTCTGGTTAGTTCTCCAACACCGCTGGGATCTGACCACTGGGATGACCTCACCTGCGGCCCAGCCTTCTCGTGTCCACCGTCCCCACTCCCTGGCCTGACTCCTCTCTCGACCCTGGGTGCTGGCTTTCTGGCCTCTCTGACCATCGCCCAGTTCTCTGCTCCCCTTCCCACATCTGTTTCTCTCTTCTTCCTCACTGCCCATGCTGACCCACGTGTCACGCACTCTGAGCCCACTGCTTCCTGGAAAGCATCTTCCCCAGCCTGGTCCCTCACGATCTTCCAGAGGCCAAATCAGAGGGTCTGCAGTGAAGCACCCTGGGGGCCTTCAGCGGCCCCCCTACCCCACCTCACTGCTGCTCAACCACTCCTCACACTGCCTGTGGGGTGCTGCATGCCTTGGACCTGGCTGGTCACCCCAGCCTGCCTCCATTCACCCCTGGGGCCCCTCTAGGCCAGGGCTTTGGGTGCCATCTAGCTCACATCCCAGGGCTGGCAGCCCCCAGGCCCACCTCCAGAATGCTTCAAGAGGCCCCTTTTGCTCTCTGTCCCAGGCTCCCACCTGGGTCCAAACCCCAAGCCCCGTCTCTTGGCTGACCAGTGGTTGCCTCAAGGGATCTTGAAGCCAAAGAGTATCAGCATGAACAGAGTGCAGGCTCTCTGGGCCGCCCACAGCAGCCCCTGCTCCCCACTTAGAGGTTGTTGTCAGGCCTGGCCAACGGCCACCCCTCACCACTGGGCTTGGCCCTTACAGCTCCCACCACTGAGACCCTGACCTTACCCCTCACCCCTCTGCCCCGACCAGGCACCTCTCTGCCCCCACCTTCCTCGCTGTCTGTTCTGACAGCGTCTAACTCTGTAGCTACATCGTCCATGCCTTTATTGCAGTCTCTCATTTGAATGGAGGCTCCGGGTGCGGCGCAGCGTCCACCTGGGCTTCATTGGCCGCCGCGTCTCCGGGGCCCGCCCTCAGCGCGCGAGTCAGACAGAGGTAGCTAAAGGAATGAACCAGGGCCGCCGGCCCCTCCACACTCACTCAGCTTTGCGGGGCTTCGGGCTCGGGGCCTCTGCCGTGTCATATTCCCGCACATCCTTCAGTTCCCGCACCTGGCCCGTCAGCACCTTGGCAGCAAAAGCCACGATGTACTGTGGGAGGGGAAGGCAGAGGTGAGAAGAGAGCCCTGCGCCTCCTGACCGCCGTCTGCCCCTCGCCTAAGGTGGCCCTCTCACTGGGCCTGTGAGAAGACAGCCTGCGCCTGGAGGGCTCCTCGGGGACGGGCACCGGAACAGGACCGCGTCTGCGGAGGGCCGGGCGGCGAGGCGTGGCGGGCGTCCACTCACCAGGAACCAGTAGAGGTTCATGAGGGTGAGCAGCAGCAGGAGCGCGTTGAAGAAGAAGTAGAAGGGGATGTCAGGCACCGACCGCAGGCTGCAGTAGCTCGTGGCGTACAGGACCTTGAGCGGGAACCAGTAGAGGCGGAACCAGAACCTGCAGGAGGAAGGGGCGGCTCGGGGAGGCTGTGGGGGAGAAGCGGAGGACGGCCCCACCCCGTGCCTGACCTGTCCCGGCTGGAATCTTCCATCTGTCCCCGTCTCCTCACCCCACCCTTGTTCATTCCTACCCCTCTGTTTCCATTCCTGCTCTGTCCTTTCCGGCCCACTGGCTTCTTCCCGCCTCGCACCGCCTACTGCCCCGCCAGGCCCTGCCCGCCCCCACCAAGCCCCACCTGCTTCTCCGGCCTGGCCCTGGCCCTTCCCACAAGCCCTATCCCGTTCCCAACTGGCCCCAACCACCTCACCAACCCCACCCGCTTCCCTGCCTGGCTCACCAGGTCTCTGGGACCCGCTTTCTTACGGCCCGGCCACGCCCACTTCTCTAAACCCCACCCCTTTCCGGCCTGGCCCCGCCCCCTCCCCGCACCAGCTGAGGCAGAAGCTGAGGCAGCCCAGGTCGGCAGCCAGGGCGTGCAGCCTGTGGTGGGCGCCTCCGCGGGACTTGAAGTAGACATTGAGCTTGGTGAACTCCAGCTGCACGTCGCTGATGTCATGCAGGAAGAGCACAAGGATGCCCACCTTGTGGTACCTGGGTAGGAGAGCGGGAGAGCAGAGGGCCAGTTACATGGGACCCCCACCCACACCCAGGCCCCCTGGCCGCCCCCCAGGCCTCCTGTGGGCGGTTCGCAGCCACCCTCCCTGGCCCGGCTGCCCTGCCCATCCCTTCAAGCGGCTAGGTCAGCAGGAGCGCCCAGACCGCATCCACCCTGTGGCAGCCCCACCCAGGCCCTCACCCTATCTCTCCTGACTCAGGAACCTCTCTGCAAGTACTTTCTCTGATCCTTCCTTACCTCTGTGACCCCTCACCCCTCTGTAACCCCTGACCCTGACAAGTCCAGATCCCTCAAACTTTAAACACGACTGCCTCACTGATGTTCCCAGGTTTATACATTTAACCTGAACACGGCCACAATCTGCAGGCTTGCCTGAGACGGGCTGGGTCCCCACCAGGATCTGCAGGAGCCTGGAGCCCCGGTCCTGACCGCTCACAGCTGCGTGGGCCAGCGGCCTGAGCCCAGCCTGGACGTGGCCGTATGCCTTGGTCACATCTTCGTCCCCTCTGTCCTCCTGACAGCTCAGGCTCCCGAGTCACAGGCTGTGCTCACCACCTAGCATCCCTGGTGTTCCTGGAGCCTTCCTTCACCGCCCTTCAGTCTCTGCTCACCTGTCACCCCCAACCCCCCACCTAACCTCACCACCTTGGTAGTCCTCATCTTTCCACTCGAGTTTTCCAGTTATCACCTTCAGATAAGTGTCGGTTTTTTTGGCGGGGGAGGGGGGGTGAGGGGATGTTATCTGACTCTACCCTCTAGAGCAGGGCTGTCTGATAGAATTTTCAGGAATGATAGGAATGTTCTAAACCTGCACTGTCTGAGACCCAGAGTCACCAGCTACAGAGTCACCAGCGCTGTAGTACAGAATGTGTGATTTTATTTAAGTTTAATTAACGTTAACAAGGCCACCCGTGGCCAGCAGGCACTGTGCTGGAGGGCACAGCTAGTCCAATAGGAATAGAATATGAGCTGTATGCGTCATTGTTAGTTTTTTGATTTTATTGAAGTACAGGTGATTTACAATATTGTGTTAAATTTATGCTGTAGAGCAAAGTTGTTCAGTTTTATATATATATGTATTTTTATATATATAAAGGCTTCCCTGGTAGCTCAGCTGGTAAAGAATTCATCTACAATGCGGGAGACCTGGGTTCGATCCCTGGATTGAGAAGACCCCCTGGAAAAGGGAATGGTAACCCACTCCAGTATTCTTGCCTGGAGAATCCCATGGACAGAGGAGCCTGGCTATCTACAGTCCATGGGGTCACAAAGAGTCAGACACAACTGAGTGATTAAGCACATTCTTACATATACATTCTTTTTCATATTTTTCTATTAGGATTTATCACAGGGTACTGAATATAGTTTCCTGTGCTATACAGTAGGACTTTGTTGTTTAACCCTTCTATATGTAATCATTAACATCTGCTAATCCCACTTTCATTTTAAATTTTCCATCAGCCACGTTAAAAAAAAATAAAGTGGAAGAGGTAAAATGAATTTTAATAATATATTCTAAATAATTCAGCATATCTGAAATATTGTCATTCAACATGTAAATAAGATAACAAAGGGCTTGCAAGGTATTTTCACTCTCCTTTGCCTTGGAATCAGAGTGGCTTTTACATACACAGCAGCTTGTGGCTTGGACAGGCTCTGCCTTGAAGCCTGTGACCCCATGTGGTGGCCACGGTGGGTTCTGGAACATCAGGGTCTGTCGGGCTCATGGTAGCACCCCCAGCAGCACCTGCCACATGGCAGGTGTTCAGTAAACACTTGCTTTGTGACCCGGCCAAGGATGCCATCTAGGAGGGGTTAAAGTGGCACAGATGGGGTGGGGGCAGGAGGGCCTCTCTGCACCTGTCTCACCCCATCACTCTAGAATCTCTCTCCAGAAGCCTCCCCCACGGACACTCCCATGCCTGACCCAAGGATCAGCCTCTGTCCTGTGCCAGCCTCCTGCCACTGCTCACACCAGCACCCTCTACCCTCCTGTCTCCCCCTGGACTCACCGGAAGGCGTAAGAGGACACAATGAGGACCAACGTGACCACGTGGTGGACAAGCATGACCACTGAGTCCTTGCGCCAAGCATCCAGGTACAGCGTGGCATAGATGGAATGGCCGTAGAAGCTTCCCTGTAGCAGGTAGGCCACTGCAATGTCCCGTGGCACCGCCATGCCCGTCTTCCAGTCTGGGGAGGGCCGCACCGTGCCGTCAGGGACTCACAGGGCCTCTGGGACCCCCGTGACCCCACTCACCCCCTCAAGCAGGCGTGTGCCGCATGTCTCTGCAGGTGCGCTGGTGACCGGGTTTCTGTTACCCACTCTCCACCCGTCATTGTTTAGGAATAGGCATTACCTTCTAGACCGATTCTACATCTACAGAAAAAGGTGCTCCTACCCTCAAAACGACTCCTACAAGTCCATACTAAAGGAAACCAACCCTGAATATTCATTGGAAGGACTGATGCTGAAGCTGAAGCTCCAATACTTTGGCCACCTGATGTGAAGAGTCGACTCATTGGAAAAGACCCTGATGCTGGGAAAGACTGAAGGCAGGAGGAAAAGAGGGTGGCAGAGGATGAGATGGTTGGATGGCATCACCGACTCAATGGACATGAACTTGGGCAAACTCTGGGAGATGGTGAGGGACAAGGAAGCCTTGTGTGCTGCAGTCCATGGGGTCGCAGAGAGTTGAACACGACTGACCGACTGAACAGCAGCCCTGAAATCGGTCCTGTGCAGAACTTCCAACTCTGCCCCAGGCCCCCTTCCTGTTGTCTCTTAGTCGCCAGGCTTGCTCGAGACCCTCCCAGCAAAGTCCAGACTGATGGAGGTGCCACCTGCCTCACTGTGCCAGCCCGTGCCCATGAGTGTGGGTGCTCCCGCACAGAGCGCCCAGCTCCACTTCGCTCCCTCCTGTAGTTCCCCCCGGCCACCCCCAACACACGCGCCCACTCACACTCCAGTCTTGAGCCTTCCCAGGGACACCGACCCCCAGCTACTTCTACCACCTCTGTCCCCTCCTCAGCCCATCACCAGTCTCTGCCTGGCCTGACCGAGAACTCCGGGCTGTGCCCTGCTGTCTGCAGCTCCTCCTGCTCACCCCACCCCTGAAATGGCCTCCGCGGGCTCCATCCCAGGTCTCCTGTCCCCACCCCCGGCCTCCATGACCTGGAGCTAGACCCTCAAGTCCCCCTGGAGCCTTACCCCCTAGCTGCCTCCTCCAGTGACAAGCCTTCGCCTGTGCCCCAGCCCCTCCTGCAACAGAGACCCGCTTGGGCGCCTCTCGGAGGGCCCCTCCTTGGTCCCTGCCCCCACCCCCGCCCTGGACCAGGCACTGCCATCTCCTCCCAGCACTGCCCCAGCTTCCTGGCCCCCAGAGCCTGTTCCTGACTGTTTGACAGTCCGTTCTCCCCGCAGCCACCTCGATGGCTGGGAATACACAGACCCCATGACCTGGCAAGCCCGCTCTTGGCCTACGGCCAAGGGAAATGAACACAGGGACGCTTTACACCCATGTTCACGGCAGGACTAGTCACAGTCATCAAAAGGGGAAGAGC
The DNA here is from genome assembly GCF_019320065.1 of Cervus canadensis. Taxonomy (NCBI): domain Eukaryota; kingdom Metazoa; phylum Chordata; class Mammalia; order Artiodactyla; family Cervidae; genus Cervus; species Cervus canadensis. Next base: position 104,634,274 of record NC_057389.1, read on the forward strand.
CCCAGTGCCCGTCAGCAGGTGAATGGATGCACAAAACGGGATAAATTCACACGATGGAATATTGTGCAGCCACAAAAAGGAAAGATGCATTAACACACACTACAATGTGGATAAACCTCAAAAACATGATGCTGAGTAGAAGAAGCCAGACGCAAAATAGTCACATATAATCACAAACCAATGATTCCATGTAGAAGAAATGACCAGAACAGGCAAATCCGTGGGGACTGAAAGCAGATTAGTGTTTACCTGGGGCTGGGAGAGGGAGGATGGGGAGCTGCTAATGGGGATGGGTCTCCTTTTGGGTGAGTTGGAAATGTTCTGGAACTAGACAGACATGGTACTTGGACAACACGTGACTGTGCTGTCACTGATTTGCTCACTTTAAAATGGTGAATTTTTAAAAATTGTGCTAAAAATATATATATAACATAAAATGTACCATCTAGGCCACTTTTAAGTCAGTAGCACTAGGTATATTCACAGTGTTGGGCAACCAATCCCCAAGACACTTTCCATGTTGTAAAACTGAAACTCTGTTCCAGCTGGACACTCCCACTGTCCCCACTCCCCCAAGCCCCTGGCCCCCACCATCGACTTTCTGTCTCTGTGGATCTGACAGCCCTGTGCTGTGCTGGGCTTAGTCGCTCAGCTGTGTCCGACGCTTCTCGACCCCATGGACAGAGGAGCCCGGGAGCCTGGTGGGGTCCTCTGTCCATGGGGATTCTCCAGGCAAGAATACTAGAATGGGTTGCCATGCCCTCCTCCAGGGGATCTTTCCAACCCAGTGATCAAACCCAGGTCTCCCGCATTGCAGGTGGATTCTTTACTATCTGAGCCATCAGGGAAGCCCATGAATACTGGAGTGGGTAGCCTATCCCTTCTCCAGGGGAATCTTCCCAACCCAGGAATTTAACCAGGGTCTTCTGCATTGCAGGCAGATTCTTTACCAACTGAGCTATCAGGGAAGCCCTAAGTGCCTCATATAAGTAGAATCACACAATATTTGTCTTTCTGTGACTGGTTAAAATCATTAATTCTGGGAATTCCCTGGTAGTCCAGTGGTTAGGACTCTACACTTTCATTGCTGGTGGCAGGGGTTCAATCCCTGACAAGGGAACTAAGATCCTGCAAGCCACATGGGGCAGCCAAATAAATTAATAAATAAAATTAAATAGTTAATTCTATGTTATGTTTAACTAATTTTAAAAACGCAAAACACCCGACAGATCACTCACCCCCAACTTTAACACGTCCAGGGCTCCCGAGACTCAGCAGCCAAACTCAGTCTTGGGAGCGTCTCTCGCCACGCTGTGTGTGCAGCCGGGCAGCAGTCAGCAGAGGGAGCCCCCCACCCCGCACCTGCCAGGGGCCTCTGTCCCTCTTCAGAAGGAAGGGACATGGAGGCGCCCTCTGTGGAAACTGGACATCCACTTTTCCACCTATCGCATTCAAGACTGGTACAGTGGGGAGCAGCCCCTCTCCAGCCATGGGCCCTGGATCTGGGCTAGAGGGACATGGGGAGCAGATAACTCCCCATCCGGGCTGCGTCTGTGCCTCCTGGCACATTTGGAGGGGGGCAGGCAGGGCACCTCGTCTCCACACACACTCCCTTGCTGCTCTGGACTTTCCACATCACCCTTGCCTCATCCCCCTCCTCGACCTCCAGGATCAGCTCCTGGTCTCCCCACACCTGCCCCACCTCCACCCCCTAGACCCCAGCATCAGCCCCACCCTCCTCCCCTCTCACACCCACCTCTGGTTTGGCAGTGAATCCTACCAATTCTGCTTTCAACAAAATTTTTAATGATGTGACCTCTGTCTCTCTCTTTTTTTAGTTTTGGTCATGCCGAGTGGCACGCGGGATCTTAGTTCCCCGACCAGGGATCCAACCTGTGCCCTGTGCAGTGGAAGCACAGAGTCCTCACCACTGGGCCACCAGGGGGGGATCCCCTTAAAACATTTCTTAACCACTTCTCTCCCTGCTTCAGCCCTGTTCTGGACACAGACACCAGCTCCCGTCCTCAGCCCCTCAAGTCATCCTGTCAGTGTCCCCCCTTCTGCTCTCGGCCCTCTGGTTAAGGGCTCCACTGCCCTGGCCCCAGCTGACTGGGCTCCTTGCTGTTTCTGGTCAGCCAATAGCGGGTCTGTCTGACAGTAGCCTTTACATCTCCTATCTGTCCCAGGCTCCTCCCAGTCCCCACATATAAGTCACCTTTGGTGGGACCATTCCCATCCCTGTGGCCTTCCTGGTGGCTCAGATGGTAAAGAATCTGCCTGCAATGCAGGAGACCTGGGTTCAATCCCTGGATCAGGAAGATTCCCTGGGGAAGGAAATGGCTACCCATTCCAGTAGTCTTGCCTGGAGAATTCCATGGACAGAAGAGCCTGGTGGGCTATACAGTCCATGGGGTCACAGAGAGTTGGACACTAGCTAACACTTTCCCCATCCCTGTAGAAAATGCCCTTCTCCCCGTCTCCCAGACACCCCATATCCCCTCTCCTCACTCAAGATTTCTCACCTGTGTTTGCCACCATCAACAGATTTCCTATTTCATGGTCTGTTACCCCAAGACACAGGGGTAGGGCCCTTTCTCTCACCTGCCCACAGTTGTGCCAGCAGAGCGCCTGGTACACAGTAGGTGCTCAATAAATGTGCACCCAAAGAAGCAGCTAAGTTGCAAGTGTAGTCGCAAAGAATAATTTATAAGGAGGAGCCAGAGGCAAGTCCATGCCCGAAACTTTGAAAGAGTTCAATTACAGTTCATTCTCATAAAAGAAAATTGAATGACAACTAAAACCTCCCCCCAGGGATTTACAACATGGGAAAAGCGGTCCTGCGGACAGCAGGGTCCCAGAAAGAGACACACAGGGGTTCCATGCTCAGCTCCCTGGGGCCACAGGAACCCTCTCAGGATGTTTATACCACACGGCAGGAAACACGTCCATGTGTGTCCCAGACGCACGGCCTGTGTGGTCAGCACAAGGGTAGCGACGTCTGACCCCTCACTGCAGACTGTTCTCTATCAGCCTCCCGGCTGGTGACAGACAGCGCTGCAGTCACCTTCCTGCCCACCCCCCACCCACAGCTCAGACCATGAGACTTCCACATCGAATCCACTCAATGGATGCAGTCACTTCCCCCCACCTATATCTCCTCGCCAAGCTGGTCCAAGCCACACTGGTCTTTCACCTGCCCCCTGGGCCCGGCTCCCCTCCTTACCCAAGGTTCATTTCCTGGGAGCCAGAAGCTTCTTATAATCCACAAACCCACCCCATTTAGGATGATGAAACTCAAGCTCCTGCCATCCTCCTCTGGCCTTTAGACATCGCGCTCATGCAAGCCCCAGGGCATTTGCATGTGCTGGACTGCCTGCCAGGGCCCACCCAAGGGGTCACCTCCTCTAGGATGTCTCCCTGAGCCCTGACACAGGGTCAGGTGCCCCCTTTCCTGGCCCACAGGCCCCTCGATTGCCACTGTCTCAGGGCCGACGTCCAGCATGGGATGTCTGATGAGCGTCGGGCTCCCCAAAGTAGCTTTCTCTGAGTTCCAAACACAGCCCTCCCCCAACCTGCCCCACCCTGGGAGGTGCCCTACCATAGAAGACGGAGGGTGGGTCGTGAAAGAAGGGGTAGTCAGTGCCGAAGAGCAGGTAGGTGCTGTAGCTCCAGGCGCCCAGGTAGAAGAGAAACTTCCAGGCGCTCTCAGGCATCTTGGCGGCATCTCTGGGCTGGAGGCGGCACCGCTTGGCTAGGGGCTATGGGTGAGAAGGTGGGTGGGCCATCAGCGCTGGGGGCCCAGGTCCACTCCTCCAGGGAAGGGAAACCAAAGCCCGGGGACTCCCCAGGCCAGGCAGTGTTGGGGAGGGCCGGGCCAGGTCCCCACAGCCTCCTGGAACGTAACCAGAGCCCACGAGCGCCTGCCAAGGGCTAAACTTAGTGCCCAGCTGTCCAGCCGCAGTGGCCTGGGGAGGGGAGTGATGGGGGAGACCTGAGAGGAAACGTGAGGGAGGCTGTGAGCAGAGGAAGGGGACGTGTGGGTGTAAAGCCAGGGAGATCACTGGGTCAGTCTAGGGGACTGGGGGTGAGGGGTCTCAACAGGAGCTGGGGGTATGACAGGGAGGAGGGAGGATTAAAGAGAAGATTTGGAAGGCGTGGTGGGGGTGAACCTGTGAAGAGAGCATGGAGGCAAATTTGGGGGCATTTGTGGGGGACACAGGGGGCTGGAACCCAGTGATCCCCAGGGGGAGAAACTTGAGGGGAAGGGGGTGCCTCAGAGGTGAAATCTGGGGAGACCTGAGAGGAAGAGAGGGCTGTGGAAGATGGGGGAGGGATGTGGGGCAAGACCTGGGGATGCAGGGCGACAAAGGAAGGGAGGATGTAGCAGAGGAATAAAGAGGGTCAGGGCAAGGATATCAAAGACAGGCGGACCTGAAGGGACATCGGGGAAGGCACAAGAGAACTGGGGGCATGCAACGGTGAGACGTGGAGGAATCTGCGGGGCTCAGAGCCCCTGGAGCCCTGGGCGCAGAGCCTCAATCTCCCTGGGGGCGGGGCTCCACAGCTGCCGGCCAAGCCCCGCCCCCTTCCCCTAGGAGAGGCTGAGGGGGCTGGAGCACCAACAGTCGCCATGGAGACAGTTGGAGCCAGCTCCAGTAACCCCTGGCAACCAGACAACTGCCAAGAAGATGAGCTTTGGACGAGGCAGCCCACCCATTTCTGGGGAAGGGCGAGCCACAAATTTGGAGTGAGTGCCAGAACTCCTGGGATTCCAAAAGTGGGGGCGCTGTGATCTTGCTGTCCCCTACCCAGCTCCCTCAGGAAGTGAGGAGGAAGCCTGCTCCAACCTGGTAGTCCCAAAGTGACCGTATCCCCTCCTGGGCTCTGGTGTTCCTGGACCTCCCACCTCCCAGCTGGAACTTGCAAGGTGGGGGAAGCAACAACGCTGGACTGGGCCCAGAGCTGACATGTGGAGCGGCTCTTGTCGTGCCTGCCGCCCCTCCCTGGAGCAGGGTGGTGGCTGGGGTCTCTACCCACCATGTGGGTCATATGGGGGTGGGGACAACGGCAGCCAGACAACATCCCATCCTCGACTTAACAAGGGCCAGCCTCTTCCCTGCCAGCAGAGAAAGGCCCCTTTGTTGGCTCCGGGCACTCTGTCCCTGCACCCCCTGCCAGCTCTGGTCAGACGGGCGGAGTGACCCCAGCTGGTCCTCGGGGGAGTCACAGCCCAGCGATGAGTCCAAACGCCTTCCCACAAGCTCCCACAGCAGCGACCCCTCCCCAAGGAAAGGAGGGAGACCAGGCACCAATGTCACCCCCGGTCACTCTCCAGGTTGGGGAGGTGGCCTTCCCAGGCTCGCCGGAAATTCAGTAGTTCGGTCACGACCCCTTGGGGGCCGTACAGTCCGGCTTCGAGGACCCAGGCCGCACGACCTCTCCCAAAGACTGAGAACGCGGCGTCGCCAGCGAGCCCCGGCTTTTGCATCCCTTGATCGGAGGGTGGCGCTGACTCCAGAGAGCCGAGCTACAGCGAGCGGGCAGCTCCGGCCTCTTCCCCGTAGCAGCGGACAAGCCAGTCCCGCCGCCGCACCGACCCAGGACACCAACATGGTTCGGACAGCGCCCCGCAAGACCCGGAGAAGCAAGGCGCAGACGGCCCCTGTGCGCCCAACCTTCTCCTCCTGTGTCCTCCGCTCCTCGGTCTCCGGCTCCACCGGGTCCGAAAGAGTGCGCAGCAGCCAAGGCCCTCCCACCTCTCGGGGCCTCCTTGTGCCTCACTGACCGGATCTGTTCCCCCACATCTTGAACACCCTACCCGAGTCGGGGTCCCCACGTCCCACGCTTCCCCAGCCCGGTCACACCCCCGCATCCACCCCCACTCCCACCCCGCCCTGACCGATAAGGCACCCGGCGGCCCACGATTCCGCGGCCCGAGCTGCTCCAGCCCGGGGCCCCCACGTCCTAACCCCTTGCAGCACTGACCCGAAAGAGGCGCGAGGTGGCCGCCGAGCGCAGCACGGTCCAGCCGAGCGCGCCGAGGGCCAGCAGCAGCAGCTCGGGCGGCGCCAGGTGCGCGTGCTCGGCCAGGCCGCGGCGAGCAAGCCCCCAGCCGCAGTCCGCGCAACCCCGCGCCGCCGCCAGCGCGCTGCCCCAGCCGCGCTGCACCAGCTGCGCGTAGCTCGGCATGGGCTCGGGCCCCGCCGACCCCGCCGCCGCCATGCCGCCGCTCCCTGCCGTCCCGGCAGTCTGCGCCCGCCCACGGTGGCCGCCGGAGCCGCGCGCCCCGCGTCACGCGCTGCAGTTGGGCCGGGGGGCGCGCTGGCGGGAGTTCTTGGGACGGAGGGGCGGGACCGGCGCTAGCTCCGCCCCTCAGGGACGGGGCGCGGCGTTTACGATTTCGGGGCGCGCGGTAGCTGGGTCCCGCGGAGGCAGCGTCGGCGTCGACCTCGGGTGTACAAGTCCCGGCGTTGTCGCGCCGCGTCCTGGAGGCGGGCCAGCGCTCGGGCTCATTTTCCAGTGGAGGAAACCCAGGCGCGGGAGGGCGGAGCAGAGGTGGACTGGGTGTCTTGCCTGCCGCCTTCCAGGCCTAAACCCAAGAAAGACCGGAGCGGCCCCGTGCCCCCATCCCTCGTCCCCGCTTGCATGCCCTTGCTCAACCTGGGCCCCTTCACCCCACCAGGCTGTATTCTCGACATGGGGCACAGCGGACACCAGCAGGCCGCACCCGGGACCCGCGACTCTCTTTCCCAGGCCCTCCAGCTTGTCTCTGTCGCCCTGTCCCACACTCACACCTCACCACGTCCCGGCCTGAGGGCCACCTGCTGCCCTCCGTGTCCCTGAGGACCCGTCAGGCCACTGCAGCAGGTTAACAGACCTTCAGGGAGGCCAAGAGAGTGGGTGCCCCAGGTGTGTGTGTGGGGGGGCCCACTTGGGTTGAATCCAGACCACTGCTTCATTGGGACCACCCCTGGTGATCTTCCATTATCCACCCACCAGGCCTCGTGTCCAAAGCCCCCAAAGGCCATCACCAAAGGTCACCTCTTGGGGACATCGTCTCTCCTGCCACCGATGGGCTTCATTCCAGCCCCTGGGATTCTCATACACCTGTGCCCCTCCCTCCCTCCCCCTGACCTTTCAAGGTGCAGAGTTAATCTGCGTGGGCCGTGCAGGAGCCCAGCTGGGTTCCATACGGCCACTAGCCTGACCCGGCCTTCACGCACACAGGTGAAAATGGAAGACAGAGGGGCCAAGAGGACCCTCATCCCTCGTCCTTTCCCTTACTGCCTATCCTGACCCCTAGTCTTCCAGCACATCCAGTTCAGTCCACCTTCAGACGTTTCCAGAAAACAGTCAAGCCTCTGCATCTGTGCAGCCTTGTTCAACCCTTGGCCACCCTTGTGCCTCCTCCTTACCCCACACAGAGGCCAGAGGAAACCTAGCCGCTCCTCCTCTGCTCACAGCCTTCCATGGCTCCCATCACCCAGAGTAAAAGCCCACCTTCTCACTGTGACTCACAACCCACCCTCAGGCCTCCTCGCTTCACCTCGCTCCTTCCGTTCCAGCTGCACTGGCCTCACAGCTGGAGGTGGCTCTCCAACAGCAGGCAGTTCTGCCTCAGGCCCTTGCACTGGCTGCTTCCTCAGGCATTGGCAGGGCCCTTGCTTCCCCAGCTTCAGGCTTTACCTCGTGTCACCTGGTCGTTGCACCTCCCTGATCGCCCTGCCCCCATCAGCCTTCTCCTTGGCACGAGTCACCATCTGTCCTGCTCTGTCTCCTGCTCAGTACTTTTTTAACGTGCTCTCCGTGTGGGCGAGGATTCTGTCCGTTAAAGATACCCAATTCTATAGCCAGCCTGGCAAGCTGAGGGGAGCTAAGGGGTCCCAGGACAAGCTGCTGGACAAGCCTCTCTAAGTCCAGTCGGGCAGCCCTCCCCCCGCCCCAGGCACTATCTGGTCACTATGGCACCCATCAGTAAGGGGAGAGCTGCGCCCCTACACCAGCCCCAGCCCAGCCTCAAGTTTCCCTTTGGCACGGCCCAGGCAGGAGGCTGCCAACGGGTGGGTGCAGAGGAGAAACACAAAGTGGCCCCTGGTGCTGGCAGCTGGGAACCAGGGCTCCCAGGCACCAAGGGCTGAGGGGGCTGCCAAGGTCCCAAGAAAGGCACTTGTACCCTGCCCTTCCTGAAAGGGCAGGCCGCCTCTTCCCCAGGGAGCTTACCCCAGCCCTCACCCTTGTACACACCACTGCCCCTGCCCTGGAAGGCCTCTGCCACCTCAATCCCCTGCTGACCTGGCAGGGAGGGGCTTGGGGGTCCCTTGCTCTCTGTCCTGTCTTGGCAGTCAAAGGCCACCTCTGAGGCAGATGAGGTCAGGTTCTGGGAGGCCAAGTATCTTCTTTCTTTCCCTCCCCAGGCAAGGGCCCAGAGACAAAGCCCCATCCGGCTTGTTGACTAGTGCGGCCCCAGGATTTTTGCACAGGCTGTCCTTTCTGCCCAGGAGGCTTGACCTCCCAGAACCTGGGCTGACTGATCCTTCTTGTTCAGGCGGACACACCTCAATGGTGACCTCATCCCAGAGGCCCCGCACACCCCCGCCCTCTGTTGTCCAGCTTCTACTTATCAAGGGGCGCTCACTGGGCACTCATCTTTCTGGGCAGGGAGCTTGCTGCTTCGGCCACAGCAGTGCTCTGGCACCCACGCCCCATCACGGCGGGTCTGTCCTGACTCACCACTCGGCAGCAAGGAGCAGGGGCCGGTGTGGTAGGGTGATGTTTACTCCTCTGAGGACCCGGCACGCCCCCTCCCCACTTAACTGAGCTGAGGCCTGAGTACTTCCGGCACTCTCACCACCTCCAGACCCCCCAGGGGTGCTGCATTTAAATTCTGGTAACCCTTGGGATGGCTGTGACCTCCCCATGCCTCAGTTTCCTGGATGTCAACCGAGTTGTAGGGGTAGCTGTTTGGTCACCAGGGGTCCCTCCCATCTGCCCCCTCAAAGTGGCTGGAGCAAACACAGATTGGGTGGGGATTCCTGGAATGGAGACATTTATTGAAAAACGGCAGGCTGGGCTGGGCTTCCAGCCTGTGCTCTAGCCAAAGGGCAAGTGCCCGGCGGAGAGGGCAGCAGAGCCCTGGCCTCGCATTCTCACGGCTCCTCCGGAAGTGCCTCTGGGGCAGGCCTCAGGCACTGGGGGCATACTGCAGCACCAGCCGGTCAAAGTCGTTCTCCTTCCACGTGAATTGGGGGTGCAGGGGTAGGGGCGGAGGGCGGGCAGAGAGAGAGAAACAGGAGAAGTTGTGAGCCAGGCCCCGAGTCCCCCACCTTGCCTAGCAGAGCCTGCGGGCTCTGGGGCAGAGCTGGGCCACCCGCAAGGGCTCACCTTGGCCTGGTACTCCTTGATGAAGGGGTGGGACCTGTGGGCGTCCTTCAGCTGGGACAGGTAGCGGTTTGTCACCTGTGGGAGGAGGCAAGGTTAGCTAAATATGGGGACCCCACTTAGGCTCTGACCTGGAAAGAATGGGATCAAACAAGGGCCACCCAGCCAGACCCAAGCAAGAGCCCCAATTTCTCCACAGTTTTTCCATCACCGCACACCCAGGAATCATGCTGAAGTAGAGGGGACCCTGGGGGGTGGGGCCAGGAGCCTGTGCTTGGCACATGATTGAAGGGATGCACCGGGTTCAGGGATGTGGGCTGGGGGGGGGGGACCCAGGCCCAGGGAGAGGCAGGGGGCCAGACGGAGTGGACGACAGGTCAGAGGGACGGGGCTGGGAAAGGAGATGGGCTTGTTCTGGGCACACTGTATGGAGACGCCTCAGAGGCCTGGGGATGGGAACTGGGGCCAAGACGGAGCCTCGTGCCCAGCCTGGCCCTACCCACCCCCCGGCCCAGCCAGACATACGGGGCTGTGGGCGCCTGTGCGGCTCTGCTTCTTCCAAACCGGGAGTCTGGGGGTGTTTCTGTGCTGAGTGGGAGGGCTGTCCTATCTGTCCCACACCACCCCAGCCCTGAGGCTGCCAGGGGGCCCTTCTCTAGGCACTGGGGACAGACCCCCATGAAGCCCTGGGTGGGGCGGGCCCCTGACTGCCTGGGCTTGGCACCTAATGGGACAGGCCCCGCATCCGCCCCCTGCACCCTCAGACGAGACAGGCTCCCCAGGATGGCTCCCCTGGGCCCCGTTTCTCTGTCCCGTTGCCTGCTCCTGACTGTGAGGTGACACAGGCTGGCTCCCACCCTAGGAGCCCTGAGCCTCAGTGTCCAGAGAACTCGCAGAGCTCCAGGCAGGGTGGGGGCCCTGGGGGACTGCCTGCACCACCAACTTCCCAGGGTCAATGGCAGCCGCATCCACTCATGGGGAGCAGGTTTCTGCCCCAACCCCAGGCCAGCCTTGAAGTTCGACCCTGTGGCCTTGAGCTCCTGGGGGAGCCAGGGCCTCGCTGGAGACCCTGGCCCACCCCAGGCTGGCACCATGAGGGCCGGAAAACCCTGCGGCACCTGCTGGGGGCGGGGAGGCCTACCTCAGGAGGCTTGCCCAGGTGCTGGGACAGGACGACGAGGTTGATCAGCGTCTCAGGGTGGCTGCTGTCCTGGCAACAGAGGGGACGGGCAGGGTCAGCTTCTCCAGGCCACAGCCCCAACTCAGGGCTGGGGCTACGAGACGCAGGGTGCCCCGTGACCGGATGGTTGGCCAGGTGGCGGCCTCGGAGCCTTCCCTTCTGCCTCCCCACACCAGCTGCTTTCCCCAGGGGCTTGGTGCTTCCTGAACAGGCCAGACTGACACGGAGACTCCGCTTGCTGCAGTTTCCGAGGGGCATATTTATCTATCACAAATCTTAAGGTGACAGAGTCTAGGCCCAGGCAGCCTCAACGTATCACAGCCCAGCGAGCTGGTCCTGCTGCTGCAGCTGTGAGGCCTGAGACTGTGGGGTAGGGCCCGCCCGCCCACTCCCCAGGGGACTTGACAGGAAACTGCAGGAAATTACCAGAACCTCTGAGCAGCTGACCTCCCCTCACCCGCCCACACTGGGCGCTGAAGCCCGGGGAATGCTGGGAATGGGCTTGGCTGCTGCCTTGGCCAGGAACCCCAGCCCGAAGGCCCTGATGGGGGGCGAGGCAGGGACATGCCGCACGGGGTGTCGCAGGCTCAAGGGGCCGCGAGGACCCTGGCTGCCTGCACGGGGCACAGCTCCACACACGCCCTTCAGCCTGTCCCAACCTGGCCAACAACCTGCTGTGATCGCTCGGCCCCTCGCAGCGAGGAAGAGGGGCACGGCTGGCCACTGGGGTCAGTCTCTCACTGTATCAGAGCCGCTTCAGCTGTTGCTCGGGAGAAGGCAGGCCACGGCGGCAGCCCCAGCCCCCTGCAGGCGGCACGCCCAGACCCTCTACTCAGCGAGCACGGGCGCCACGTCTGCGTGTGGTCCGCTCGCTCCTCAGCAGTCATCGGTAGGGTGGCTTTCTCTCAAGCACAGAAACAGGTCAGGGATCATCGCCCTGAAAGGCCCCAGGCCAGGCAGCGGCAGCATCAGTGAGGAGGAGACGGGGTGTGTGTCTGCCTAGCTCAGGCCTGGGCTGACGGGATCCTCCCATTTCCAAGAGAAGTCAGAACGAGGACTGTGGTTCGCAATCCCGATTTTCAGCTGAGTCAGCGTGAGAACCCCCACCCGGCCAGCAGGCAGGCCGTGGGGTCCCTGCTGCACCTGTTTCGGGGGTGGGGCTGGGCCTGCCCATACCTTGTCCAGTGCCTCCTGCAGCACGCCCTCGGCGGCCTCCCAGCGGCCCTGGGCCATGTGGCAGGCTGCCTGCCCGTTGAGCAGCAGCAGGGTCGGGGAGCACTTGTCGGCCATCTCCTGGAAGATGTAGTAGGCGTCCTGGAGCTTCTCACCTCCCTGCGGGGACGGATGGACATCACGGCCTTGTCACCCTGCTGCCCTGCCCTGCCCCAGCCTGCTCCCTCCTGGAGGGCTCTCACGGCAGGCGGCCCAGGGCAGGCACCCTGGGGACACCGCCCTCTTCCCCACAGAGGCCCTTGAGCAGCCTGTGCCGTGAAGGGGCCGAGGCGGTGCGCAGACCCCTCAAACCCCAAGGCCTCAGTTTACGGCCTTGAAAGGCTCGGCTTCGGGAAGGAGGAATCAACGCACAGGCAGCGGGGCCGAGGTCTGGGCTGGGACACATGACCCCCCAGCCTCCGCTCCACGGTCGGTCCTGAGCCCGCCCGCCTGCATTCTGAATGGCAGGTTCTGTCTGCTTGGCAGAGACAGAGTCACGCTGGCGAGGGAGCCTGACACGAAGATGCACTTGTGAACAAATGCAAGGCTACCAGACAGGACTGTTGGGGTGTGTCCCCTACACTGAATAGATCCTACAGGGTGAGGCCTCAGCCCTGCAAAACGACGTGCAGATGCTCGCAGATGAAGGACACGTTTTGAAAAAGCCCAGACAAGAGAGTGAACTCAGAGAAAAGAAGTCAAAAGCCCAAGACAGAAATGGGGCTGCTGCCAGGAGAGGGGTGCCCAGGCATGTGGGGGTAAGAGGGCTGGGCTCGAGGAGGGAGAGTGTGAGGGGGGACTCGGGCACAACTCTGTGTCAGGAGCCTGGAGAGAGCTGAGCAGCAGCCGAGCCTGGGGCCAGGCCCCAGAGGAGGGTGTGCTGCCAGGCTGGCTGGCTGGCTCCCTGCAGCCAGGGTGGGGGTGGGGGCGCATGCAGGGAGAGGCAGGCCGAGTCTGGTTCGGAGCCCCCGTTGGTGCACCCTGACCCTGGCCAAGCTATCGGGCTATAGGAAGCCAGTAGGGGTCAAGGCTGAGTGACGGGGAAAACGTGCTGGGGCTCTTCTGGGCGACTGGCCCCCAAGGAAGCACGAAGCCCGGGATGCCCGTGAAGCCCAGCTACAGCCTTGGGGCACCCGGGTGCTCCCGCCCAGGCTGGGCAGGGGCTCACCGCAGCCAGGTTGGCCCAGGCGGTGGCCAGCTGGGTGAGCGTGGCGTCCTCATCCTGGTCCTGCATCTTCTTCAGCTCCTTCCTGGGGGCGGAGGAGAGGGGCCCAGTGGCTGCGGGGCCCGGTCACTGCCCCCCACCCCTGCCCGAGTTCCTTGCTCACGAGGCGTGGCACCTCCCCACCCCCGCGGCCGCACACGCCTGAAGCCTGCCCCCACCCTGCAGGCCGGGCCCCGCTGCCGGCCTCATGGAAGGAAGCTGAGGCACAGGCAGCAACGCCCCCCGTCCCAGGCCACACCGTGCAGGGAAGGGCAGGGAAGCAGTGGTGCCCTCACCCCCGTGGACCAGAACACTCTACGTGGAGAAACATTCACGTTGCTGACGATCTGAGCCAGGGGGTGTGCTCAGAGTGGTCCCCACTGAAGACAGAGGCCTGGTTTCTGGAAAACTCAGAGTCCCAGCACAGCCTGGCCTTTACTAAGACACCCTTCCCTCCCACCCCCAGTGGGGAGGGGCTTACCGGGCTAGGTCCAGGCGGTCAAGCTTCAGCAGGATCTGCACTGTCATGGCCATGCTGCGGGAAAAGTATGTGGTCCGTGAACCCTCGTCCCACCGCACCTTCCTCCAGGGACCTCATTCTCATTAAGCACCACCTTCCCGAGACTTCCTGTTAGTGCTTGGGCCACCAGTTCCACTTTGCAGAGGGGAAAACCGAGGCTGACCATAGCCCAGTACAATCAAACTCTGTGGGCACTGCTCGCCGCAACCAGTGCCCCATCACTTCCCAGGCCCTGTGCCTCCGTCGAGCAGGATCAGGCTGAGAGCTCCGCGGGGTCCCCAGGCCTGTGGCCCACTCCCTGCCTACCCCAAGGCCAGCCACCAGTTTGCACCCCCCTCCTCTTTCCAAACACAGTCCTGAATGAAGTGTCTGCAAGGACACACGTGCTCCTTGCCTTCAGCGCCCACACCCACCACCCCCTCAGGCCTAGACAATTGGGACGCCAATCACTAGCGTGGCCTCTTGTTCCAGAGCTTTCCTGCCGGAACGTGATCCAGCGCCCAGAAGAGCCTGGGGAGGAGCATGAGAAACATTCGTGGATCCACTGCCACATCAGCCACGCACCAGGCCGACTGCAAACCCCTTTCTGCATTGAGGTGGGACATGAATGGAGAAGGAAGACTAACCAAGGGAAGGCAGAAACCAGAGCGCTCGTGGAGCCCCGGCTGCAGCGAGGGTCAGAGGACAGCCCAGAGCCACCCACTGGGGTGGGAGTGGAGCCAGCTGCAGGCTGCACGGGGCTCCAGCATCCAGGCCTGCCGTGCCCAAGGGCCGGCCTCAGGGGAGGGTGGTGGGGGCCCAAGGAAGAAGTGGACAGGCCAGGGCCCTGGGCAGAGGAACACAAGGCTTTGTGGAGGGAGGGCGGGCACGGAGGCCTTGGGCAGAGACAAAGGTGCTTTCAGCTCCACTGCTGGGAACAGAGGGTTTTCAGCTGAGGGTGCCATGTCCTCAGAGCGCAGCCCAGCCGTGCGGAAGAGAATGTCTCTGGAACTGGGAACAAGAGCTGGAGCCGGAACGAGAGGCCTGCGCCCCACCCCAGGCCCACTTTCAGAGCAGCCCCCCTTGCCGTTCCTATGACAACGGCTGATGAGGCTCTGGGTGGCCTGGACAGCAGAAGGGCCACTCACGAGGCAACCCCCCAAAGCCCTGTGCAGGACGGCCACTCACCACTCCAGGCTGTCCCCCTGGTGAAGGGTGCGCAGGGCTGCGTCTGGGTTCTGGTCATAGAAGTAGATGGAGGCGGCCATGAGCAGAAAGGTGGTGTTGGTCACATCCACGCTCCGGCTCATCTCCCGGTCCAGCTCGGCCACGATCGCGTCCCTGTGAGACACAGCTGCTCATGGCCTGAGGCAGGGGCAGCAGGTGGCTGCACCCCCCGGGGGAACAGACAGGCCCAGAGACAGCGAGTCAGGCCCCCGCGGGCACACAGCAGCAGTGGGCAGGATGGGCCCAGCTGTCTGTGCCAAGCCCCTCTGGGTGCTGGTCTCCCCACCTCCTCAGGCACTTCTCAGCCTTCACACAAACAGGGAAACCGAGGCCAGAAGTGGGGTCAGGTGCGCCAGGCCCCATGGGGAGATGCGGTGCAGGAAGGGTCGTGCCTGGCCCTGCCCACAGATGACATCCCAGGCCCCGCGCTCCCCTGGCCGCAGTGCTCAAGGGCTGAGGTGTGCACACCACCCCGATGCAGAGAGGTGGGCTGGCTTTGCCGGGGGCACCTCCCACCGCAGGGGCATGAGGCTGCACAGGTGGACCTCATTCTCATGCCGCCGCCAACTTCACCAGGAGGCTGGTGGTCTCAGCAGAGGGTCCAGATCTACCTCGGTCAGCACTGGGCCTGGGTCCTGAGGGCGGCTGTGCGGGAGACGCCCCGCGGCCACGGTGGCTGTCCCTAGCTCCCCAGCCTGACTGCTTCCGACAGGTGGGTGGCTTGCTGGGCTGGGGCCTGGGTGCTGGAGCCAGGCTGGAGTCCAGGCTGGCCTGAGGACCAGCTGGGCGCACCCACACGTCACATTACACCAGAAATGAACTGCTTAACCAAATCGAGGAGTTGGGACTCTTGTTTCAAAAGGGCTGCTGGGCAATTAACAAGAGAAGGGCCCTGTGTCGCTACCGGACAAACGCTGTAGCTCGGAACCGAGGCCGTCTCAGCAAATGCCTACGTTTCATGTGGGTTTCAGGGGGCAGTGGCCAAATGTCTGTGTACCCCGGGGTCCCTGGAGGCCAGGGACCTGTCTGTCACCCTCTCCGCGCCCACAGAGAGGGGCCTGACAGACAAACGACTTCACAGCTGAGTCTGCTGCCCACTGTGCACGCGGCAGGACTGTGCCGGGATCCCACGGGGCTGGCATGAGCCGCCCCAAGGCCACCTCACACAGCTTCCCGCCTGCTTCCCGGCGCACAGGCGGTGGGCGTGCGGTCTGCTCTTGTCCCCGTGACGTCGGCGTCGTACGCCGTTACTGGAGCGTGCTGTGGTTATCGCGTGGGCTCTGGCGCTTTCTCCACCGCCTGCCTGCCAGGCAGTCTGCACTGTCAGGACGGACGCCCCGTGAGCACCTCTGCTTGTCTGAGCACCGGCTCCACGCCCCGGCTTCCCGCGGGTTCTTTTCTGCAATGCCTGCAGCAGTCCAGGAGCTCCTTCCCCTTCCCAAGGGGCTCATCGCCCAGGCTAGTGGGGTGCAGAGAGGGCGCCTGTCTTAACTGCCCCAGGGCTGCCATCACAAAGCACCAGGAAGCAGTGAAGTAACAAGGGTGTATCCTCTCACAGTTCTAGAAGCCAGCAGTCTGAGATCAAGGTGTTGGCAGGGGACTTCCCTGTGGTCCAGTGGCTAAAACTCTACACCCCCAATGCAGGGGGCCCCGGTTCAATCCCTGATCAGGGAACTAGTACCGCAACTAAGTACCGCAACTAAGATTTCGCAGGCTGCAACTAAAGACACTGCAGTGAAGATCAAAGACCCTGCACGTGGCAACTGAGACTCAGTGCGGCCAAGTAATTTTTTTTTTTTGAAGGTGTTGGCAGGACTGGTTTCTTCTGCAGGACTCCAAGGGACAATGTGTCCTGGGCCTCCCTCCCGGCTCTCGGCACTGTGGCAGTCCTTGCCTTGTGTCTTGTTTTATCCAGATCTCTGCCTGCGTCTTCAGGTGGCCTCCATGTCTGTCTTCTTTCCCATCTCTTCTGAAGACACCCGTCACTGGATTTAGGGCCCACCTTACACCCAAGATGAGCCCAAGGTCCTTAACCACTTACATCTGCAGAGACCCCACTTCCAACTAGGTCAGGTTCACAGGTTTTGGGGGTTCCCATTCGGCTGCCACTGCTTTTGGGCTCTTTGTGGACCAAGGAGCCAGATCAAAGGAGGCTGCACATGGGGTGCTGCCCTCCATGAGGAGCAGAAGTGGGGGTCACAGGAGATATCCACACTTGGGACCCACAGAGGGCTGCAGCAGCCAATGAGGGAAGCGTAGTATCAATGAGGTCATGACCACATCCTGGTCTAACAAGCTCCACGGGGCAGAGTGCAGGGCAGGACCCCCTGAGACCCCCCCCTGAGGCATCACAGTGCTGTGAGAAGGCCCCGGAACTGGGACGGGCAGGTGGGGGCCGGCTCCCAGCAGAGCGTCTCCGTCATGGGCTGTGCTGCCCCAGCCTTCTAGCCCAGCCACCCTCTGAGGAGTGTTTCCCCTCTGAAATCCCAGGGGACTTTGTGACCAGTCCATTCCCGGGGGTGGGGGAACCGCAGGGCCTGCTGGGTCAGGGTGGTGCTCCACGCACAGGCAAGGCAGGGCCACACAGCTCCCAGCAGAGGCTGAGCTCACAGGCACCTGGGCGAGCCGCCCAGCCCAAGACCTGCCGAGCAGGAGCCACCTGAAGCCAGCAGGGCCAGACCGCGTGCAGTCTCAGACCCCACGCCGGGCAGCAGAGAACAGGCAGGCCTGGTCCTGGAGGACCCAGCGCTTCCGGGCCCCTACAGCCCTGCCCCTCGCCTCTCCCGGCCACCGCCTGAGGAAGCCTGATGCCTACTGATCTGCGGCACGAGACGGGCAGGCAGCTCAGAGTGAGGACTCGGTGTCCACCCTCCCACCCGTCTGCACAGAGATGAACGACAGGCGGAGCAGCCGCCAGCGCCTCCCGCAACACAGGCGAGCAGCAATGGGAGGTGGGCGGCAGGGTCCCCGCCACGCGTCCCGGGGAGGCGCTCTGGACAGTGAGGCTCCCGCAGCCCCTAGGCACCTGTGCACTGGTCCCCACCTCTGGTCCCCGGTCCCGCAGAGACCTCCGTGAAGCAGGGCCCCGCACTGCCCCCCCGTGTGGGTGAGAGGAACCAAGGCTCAGTCAGGTGACAGGACACAGGAGGGATGCCATCCAGACATCCCTGCCCACCCAGGCCCATCCACGGTGCCCCAGCCCCGTCCCAGCCTCACCGCCGGCTGTCGCTGGCCAGGTACTCAGCAAACATGCGCACGGCCTGCAGCTCGGGGGCGGAGGAGGGCTTGATCTCATCCAGCACCACGCCGTACTTCCTCTGCAGGTAGGACACGGACACCGTCAGCCCCACTGGACCTCCCCGTGCGGTCTGTGTCCCAGACCCCAGGGAACATACAGGGGCTGTCTGGCGCCAGCATCGCCCTGGGGAAGCCCCAGTGCCTGCCGCTCCCAGGGACGCCCCTCGGCCCACGGGAGCAGCGCCGCTACAGCGCACTGTGGCAGCCGGCACAGCGTCACTTGTCAGCCGCACGGCCCGCTGCTCCAGTTGGAGACCCTGGCCGGTCACTGTACATCCCCCAGTGGCGAAGTGACAGGGGGAGGGCCCCCCAGCTTTGGGGAGGGGGTCGCCAGGGTCAAGGACCCTGGGTGCGTGCTTCTGCTGAAGCAGAGCGCACGCCCTGCCAGCAGACATCCAGCAGGGAGGTCACTGCCAAGGGAAACGGGAATCAGGGACCCTTTTCCCGTTTCTTTCCAAGTAGCTGCAGTGAGTTCATTGCTTCTGCGTGTGCTCACCTTTCATTTTTTGGTCTTGCCATGCAGTATGTGGGGTCTTAGTTCCCCGACCAGGGATCCAACCCACGACCCCCGCACTGGAAGCCACGGAGCCTTAACCACTGGACCGCCGGGGCAGTCCCTACACGTGTATCTTTTAAACACACATGTGCGTATATGAACATGTCCAGGGAGACTCTGGAGTACACTGGGGCACCCTACTCTGATGGGGGGGCCACGCATACCCTGGAGGTGGGAGGTGGCAGGGAGGAGCACCTGGGCCACAGGGGAAGTCCCCTTGGGTTCTAGAATGCTCCACAGAGGGAAGGATGCAAACGGACCTGGGAAGGCAGCTGGGGCCTGACGTGAGGTGGGGGCACCTATGGGGCCACGTGCCCACCACACAGCAGCCCAGGCCTGCCCTCTCCCCGCTGCTCCAAGGGGACACGGCTGGCGGGAGGCTGGCGGCCACTCCCGTGCAGTGGGCCTGGGGTGGGAACTCAGCGGGCACAGTTCAATCCTCTCTGCAGAGCCCGGGTTGTTTTTAAAACAGGGGGATGAACTCTCACTGTATTATGTCCCAGGGGAATGCTGCTTTTTAAGCCCCAAGTAAAGAACCTGCCTGCCAATGCAGGAGACGCCAAGAGATGTGGGTTCCATCCCTGGGTGGAAAGATCCCTTGGAATAGGAAATGGCTTCCCACTCTAGTCCTCTTGCCTGGAAAACCCCATGGACAGATGAGCCTGGTGGACTACAGTCCACAGGGTCACAAAGAGTTGGACATGACTGAGCACAGCATGTAATGCTGCTTTTAAAAATTTAACTGTAGCATAAAAATTTAACTGCAGCGTCTAAACTGCTAGCTATAGTTAGTAACAGTATCAATACCAGTGCATCAATTGTAACAAAAGCACCCCACCAACCCAAACTGTTAATGAGAGAAACTGCCTGTGGGGTGGGGCTGGGGATTTGGAATTTTTTTATCATCTGCTCGGTTATTCTGTAAACCCAGAACCCTGGTCTTCTGAGCCGGTGCTGCGGGGCCTCAGTGACACAGTCACCTTACTTGTGGTGGCCACGCCGGCCGCGGGGGTCCTGCCCCCGCGGACACTCTGCTCCTGACTCCCCCGTCCCAGGGCGCCGCCCCCGCCAACACTCTGCTCCTGACTCCCCCATCCCAGGGCGCCAGCCCCCACTGACACTCTGCTCCTGACTCCCCCGTCCCAGGGCGCCGGCAGTCATGGTCAAGGGCCCACGCTTACCTGTGCAAGGTACGCTCTGTACAGGAAGACGTCCCGTTCCACATCTCTCTCCGGGCTGGATGGCTGTGGAGGCAAAGGCAGGTCAGGACTCACGGGGCCGTGTGGCCAGCAGGCCCGCAGAGGCCGCCGCGGGCAGCCTTCCCAGGAGTCTGGGCCTAGTCCCCGCCCTGGCTCCCTGCTGCCTCACGACCTTCGGCCGCAGGAAAGCAGCCGCCACGGACGGCATGCAGCATGCTGGGCACCCCATTCCATCCCCCTGGGACATCCCCCTGGGCAAGGTGGCATGACTGTTACCCCGATCCGGCTGGGTGAGGGATGGGGACACTAACAGGCTGAAACGGCCCCAGCCATGCAGAAGGGGCCAGGGCAGAACCCATGCTTCTGACCACGGGACACTGGGCTGCTCATCCTGATGGGGAAGGACCCCAAGGTGCAGCCGACCAAAATGGAAGCAGCTCAACAGCCAGGTGGTCCGAGGACACCCGCAGTGGGGGTGGGGTGGGTGTGCACTGACGCCTACGTCTGCACAAGCCCAGAAAGCAGGCCTGGGAAGACTCCTATCTGGAGATGGATGGCTGATGCTGGAATGGGATGGGACCTGGTGGGCGATGTGCAAAGGGGACTTTACTGTCTGCAGCCGATACTTCCATCCCACTTTGGTTTCAAACGCTCTTTAAATGTGACCAACAGGAGAGACAAAGGTTCACCTCACTCAGAGGACCTTTCTGGGAAAGCTCAGCTTGGCTGCCCCAGCACAGTGATGCTGGGGTCTAGCCAGGCGGGGGGAGTCCTTGGAGACCGCCGTGTCCTCGGGGACGAGGTCCATGGGCTACGTTCAGTCAGCCCAGTCACCACACAGAATCCAGAAGCAGCCGTGAGGCGAGCTCATGCAGGCTTCCCTGCAGCACCCTGAAGAGGGCCCCCGTGCGGCTGCGGGCACACGAGGGGCCCTTCCTTGGGGGGACAGCTTCGGACCATGACCCGAGAGCTGGCTGCCTTTCTGGAGACCCCACGGTGCCTGCGGTGGGCAGGCACAGAGCACTTCAGCCCAGCGGGTGCGGGGATGCTGGGACAGGCCGCGCAGGGGCCGGGAAAGGGGAGTGACCTGGCAAGGGGGCCTGGCCACCTTGGAGCCGCCACTCCAAACCACAGGGCCCGGGGACCAGCAGAGAGGATGGCCTGCCAAGCTGCCCAAGCTGGGGGGACAATGGCCTGGAGCCCCACCAGTGGGAGCATGCCAGGACTACCCTCCTCTGAGGTTGAGAACCAGGCTCCAAGTGCCCAGGCCTTCTTCCCAGCCCGAGGGTGTGAGGGAGGTGGACATGTCCTCCTCTCAGGCCACCGGAGACTACAAACAAGAAGCCTGGCTCCTGGCCCCAGCTAGACTCCAGCCAGCTTCGCCACGGGGTCTCGGCAGCTTGCTCCAGCCACGGTGGCCAACCGGGATCTGGCCAGGACTTGGAACACAGTGTCTTCTAAAGAAGTGACTCTCAAAAGACCCTCAGAGCTGGACACTGGTGAAGACAACCCAGCTGGGGTCCCCACACCAACTTCAGTATAAAAAAAGAGAGAGAGAGAGAGAGAGAGACAAGGGGCTTCTCTGGTGGCTCAGTGGTAAAGGATCCACCTGCCAATGCAGGAGACATGGGTCCAAGCCCTGATCCAGGAATACCCCACAGGCTGCAAGGTCACGAAGCCTGTGCGCCACAGCTACTGAAGCCCGAACCCTAGAGCCCGTGCTCCACCAGAGAAGCTGCTGCAATGAGGCCCACACACCGAGTACCCCTGTTCACTGCAACCAGAGAAAGCCTGCGTGCAGCAACGAAGACCCAGGGCAGCCAAGAATAAAATAAATAAGATTATTCTCTTTAAAAAAAAGAGAGGAACAAATGCTGGCTCTTGGTATTTTTGAAGCAGGGACACAGTGAGATGCCCTGCGAGGGACCAGGGGACCAGAGGCCACTCTGCGCCTCAGGTACCCTCTGCATCTAACGGGCACACCACTGACCCTGCAGGATGGCCGAGGGGGGTCACCGAGACCCCACACGCAGACCTCAGGACCTTCCCAAGCAGCCAAAGAGAAGCGCTTCTGGGAGGTGTAAGAACGAAGACAGGTGTACAGACCAGGGAACCCCAGGAACTGTGAAGCGTGCCCCTAGGGGAGTGCCCCAGTGCCTAGTCCTGACGGCTCATCGGCACCAACTGGGAGGTCAAAGACCAGAAAAGCCAGGAGGCTCACACCCACCAGTGACATCCAACCTCCGGGGGTGCCTCAAACGGCCTGCAAGGAGCTCAGAGGTGCAACCAGGCCGGAGAGCCAGGGGAACGGTCCAGGGAGGCCAGGGATGGGGTTGAGGAAGGGACCACATCCCATCCTCTGACTGGCCATCAGTGTCAGCTGACCACACCAGACTGTCGGCTCCTGGAGGCCTTCTTAGCTGCTTCATCCTTAACACCTGTGCGGTGCCTGCCATCTTGTGGGCACTCGAGAAACAAGTAGGGACACAAACATCATGATGGCGCCAGCACCGCAACACACCAGGGGCTCCACCTGGGGCCACCTCTGGGGGTGCCTGTCTGAGGTTGCTGTAACCAACCACCACCTAGGGTGGGGTTCAAAACAACAGAAACTTGTTCTCTTGCGGTTCTGGAGGCCAGAGGTCCGAGATCAAGGTGTCAGCAGAGCTGTGCTCCCTCCACAGGCTGAGCGGATCGGCCTTTGCCTCATCCAGCTGCTGGCGGTTCTGGGTCATCCTTAGCTGGCGGCTGCATCACCCCAAACTCTGCCTCCACTTTTTCTGTCTGCCTCAAGCCTCTCTCTGAGAAGGACACCAGTCACTGGATTTAGTTGCTGTTTAGCTGCTAAGTCGTGTCTGACTCTTTGTGACCCCATGGACTGCAGCACGCCAGGCTTCCCTGTCCTTCACTGTCTCATGATTTTGCTCAAACTCACGTCCGCTGAGTCAGTGATGCCACCCAACCATCTCATCCTCTGTCGTCCCCTTCTCTCTTTCCCAGCATCAGGGTCTTTTCCAGTGAGTTGGCTCTTCATACCAGGTGGCCAGAGTACTGGAGTTTCTGCTTTAGCATCAGTCCTTCCAATGAATATTCAGGGTTGATTTCCTTTAGGATTGACTGGTTTGATTTCCTTGCAATCTAAGGGACTCTCAAGAGTCTTCTCCAATACCACAGTTCAAAATTCTTCAGTACTCAGCTTTCTTTATAGTCCAACTCTCACATCCAAACATGACTACTGGAAAAAGCACACCTCTGACTATAGGGGCTTTTGTTGGCAAAGTGACGTCTCTGCTTTTTAACATGCTGTCTAGGGCCGATCCTAAATCCTGGCTGATCTCATCCAGAGATCCTTCACTGGAATACAGCTGCATGTGAGTTTGCTCAGAAGTGTGTGACTCTTTGTGCCCCCATGGATGTAGCCCGCCAGAATCCTCTGTCCACGGAATTTCCCAGGCAAGAATACTGGAGTGGGTTGCCATTTCCTCCTCCGGGGCATCTTCCTGACCCAGGGATCGAACCCCATCTCCTGTGTCTCCTGCATCGGCAGGTGGATTCTTTACCACGCACCACCTGGCAGTGTGCAAATACCCTTTCCCAAATAAGTCACATTCACAGGTTCCGAGTGGACGCATCTCATCAGGGACACCATCTGACCCACTCCAGGCTGCCGAAGGGGGTTTAGGTAGCCGGTGGACCAGAGTTAAAGCCCATCAGAGGGCTCGGCAGGGAAAGCACTCCCGTTATTCTGGTCATGGCAGGGAGGGTCTCTTGGTTTGGTGCCAGTGCATCTTTACCGTGTTGCAGAGGAGGGCACACAGGCCCCAGCTCAGAGGTTGCACCACAGCCTTGCCTCCAACAACAGTGATCTGACAGCTGATCTGGCTTCCTTTGCTTTCCATTGCTGTCTGCATACAGCAGCTTGTGCTGCTTCCTTCAGCAGGGAGGTAAAATCTGCATATTATGACACAGTAAGACTCAAAGAACACATTGCTATAACACAAACAGAACAGACACTCAAGAGAAGACAGAAGGTGGATCGCTGAGTATGACGCAGAACCTCACAGGGCCCTACTGAGATCAAAGTCATGGCTCCCGTCTGACAGGAGGGAAAAGCGAGGCTCAGAGGGGTGCTGTGACAGCCCTGGCTGCAGGGAGAACTCAGAAGAGCCAGAAGCTGAGGCAGCCAGGCCTGGCCGACCTCCCTGCGGTCTATTCGACCCAGCAGAGAGGCACATGAACAGCTGCGACGCTGAGCACAGTAAGGCCCCGAGACATGCCCACGGCAGCCCTGGGACAGCTTTCCTTACATCACCAAAGGGACTTCATAGGTGTCATTAAGGTTATGGACCTGAACATGGGGAGACCATGCTGGGCTATCTGGGAGGGTCCAGTCTAACCACAGAACCCCTTAAAAGCAGAGGACTTTTAGACAAAGGGAACGAAGGGGAAGGGGAAATTTGCAAGACTCCAAGAACCCCCATGCCTGGATCTTTTTTTCTCTTTTTTAATTTATTTGGCTGCATCAGATGTTAGTTGCGGCACAGGAGATCTTCACTGAAGCATGTGGGATCCAGTTCCCTGACCAGGGATCGAACCTGGGCCCCCTGCATTGGGAGCACAGAGTCTTAACCACTGGACCACCAGAAAAGTCCCTCCGTGGCTGATTCTGAGATGGAAGGGTGATGTGGGAGGTTGAGGACTGGAGAGAAGCATCTAGAAGCCTCCAGGAACTAAGGGTGGCCCTGGCCGAGAGGCAGCAACTTCAACGAGTTAGGAAGGTGGTTCTTCCCCAGAATCTCCAGAAAGGATACAGCCGGGCCGATACCTTGATTTTAGCTTAGTAAGAGGAGGGTTGGACTTCTGACCTACAGAAGTTGCAAGATAGTAAGCTTGTGGTGCCTTGAGCTGTCCTTTGTCACACTGACAACGGAAAACTAATACAATCATGCAAACGTTGTTTCAACGAATCCGAACCTCCTACTGAAGTCTGAGGTTTTACCCTCCATACCACAGATGACACTCAGGGACATGAGGTTCACTGCCAAAGGCCAAAAGGGAAAGCAAGCCTTCTCCACTTCAGAATCCAAACTCCTCCAACACCTCAGCTGCCTCCCTGAAGACGTCTGCCACTCCCCTTGCATGGTGCTCCTATGGCCTCCCACACCTTGGGGATAAACTCCAAACCCTTGCTGTGCCCTCCTCACCCCAAGCCCTGCCTCTTACTCTGCTCACTTCATTCTTCATCTCCCCCACTATGCTCACCCCACTTCTGCGACCCCAGCCTCTTAGGCCTTGACTACACAGTGCTCACCCCTGCCTCAGCAACTTTGGGACTCTCACCTATGGAGTGAGAGCCTTCTCCAGGTTTGGTCACAGGGTTAGATGACAGTCACAGAAGCCTGGTCTGATTTGACCACTCCCACATGAAGCAGCCCCCCCTCCCCATGCCCCCCATATCTGATCAGCACTTTCTATCTCCTATCCCTGCAGGGCTCAAGTTGTAATTACATAATCACTCAATTCTTTACTTGTTTACTCTCTTCAGAACACTAGACCGTGAGGACAGGCAAAGACCCTGTCACATTCTTATCTCTTAAAAATCCTCGGGATTTCCTGGTGGTCCAGTGGTTAGGAGGGAGTCTGCCTGCCAGTGATGAGTCAAAGAAGATTCCACATGCTTCAGAGCAATGGAACCCATGTGCCACAACCACTGGACCAGCACTCTAGAGCCTGCAAGCCCCAACTACTGAAGCCCTTGAACCTAGAACCTGTGCTCCACAACAAGAGAAGCCACTGCGGTAAGAAGCTCATGTGGTGAGTAGTCCCCACGCTCCACAACTAGAGAGATGCCTGAGCAGCAATGAAGACCCTGCAGTCAAAAATAAATATTAAAAAAAGTAAAAAAAAAAAAATCTCCAATAGCTCACTCTCAAAGTGACAGTACCATCCATCTTCTTCCCAAAAAGGTGCTGCTAGCAGTCCGGCTGCCTGCCCCCTCTCCTGTCACCCACTCATTGCCTGGCTGCCTGGGCCTTTCCAGCTGCATTTTCTAGCTCTCAGTCAGGCTCACTCCCACCACTCTCCATCACACCACTTCCTGACACCTTTTAAATAACTTAATTTTATTTATTTGTATTTGTATTTGGCGTGGCATTCAGAACTTCCCCAACCAGGGATGGAACCATGCCCCCTGTAGTGGAAATGCCAAGTCTTAATCGCTGGACCACCAGGGATGCCCCTGATACCTTACTTTCTTATTGTCTATCTGCCTCCCTTGGGAGCTGAGGTTTCCAAGAAAGATAGGAGTTTTATCTATTTTGTCACAGCTTTGAGCCCAGTACGAATACACGGCCTGGCCCATACAGATGATCAGTGCGGAATGAATGATGAGCAAGTGTGGGGAGAAATAACCTGGCTAGAGGGGCAGGGTAACAGGCGAGAATTCATTTATCTCTTGAGCCTTCCTGTTCTCTCACCTGTAAAATGAGGATAAATAATAGTCTCTAGGGGTATTTGGGGGCATGGCGGAAACAAATGAGAACTATATTGTTATTACTATTATTACTACCGCACCGCAGTATCATTATATTTGTTACTATTACTATAGAAGCACGAACCTCTCTCTTAATCAAACGCCTCCTAAGGTACACAGTGAGCGGTCCAAGTAAGAATTATCATGAAATGTTACTGCTTTGCGTTTTGTCAAGGGACAAAGACAATTCCTCATCGCGCTCTGAAAAGGTGTGGGGGGTGAAACGGCGCGAGGAGACAAGATAGGGTTTTAAAAATCAGAGCCCGACCCGCGGCCACCAGGAAGCATCTTCCGTCTCCGCCCCCAGCGTCTCCCAGCCCCGGAGACGCCGCACCTTCACCCGCTGCGCCTCGTTGATGCACTGCTGGTAGCTGCCAATGTAGAAGGCGTTCTTCACGTCGAACAGCTCATCCACCTCCCCGGAGCCGCCAGAAGCCGGACCAGAAGCTGGAGGAGCCATGTCGCTGCCCTCTCACTCGCTCCTCTTCCTGAAAGACACGTCGGCCGGAAGGAGGCAGCCACCTACGGGCACGCCGGCAAATGTAGTTTACTGGCTGAGGGGCGTGAGACGCAAGTGCGTCTCGCAGGGCATCTTGGGAACTGTAGTTTAATGTGAGGCTGAAACTCCCGCGGGATTCCGGGAAAACATTGTAAGGATGAGGTCGAGGCTTTGAACTGAATTGGAGAAGGTGGGACCAAGCAGGAGGCAGATCCAATAAACGGTAACGCTTTCGTGACGTCATCGACACGCGCCGGAAGTACCGTTCACAGGAGCAATCACACTGCCCTGGCTGCGAGGATGGCAGGCTTCGCGGAGCTCGGGCTGTCTTCGTGGCTCGTGGAACAGTGTCGGCAGATGGGTTTGAAGCAGCCCACGCCCGTGCAGCTGGGCTGCATCCCTGCCATCTTGGAGGGTGAGTGTGGCTTGGCCTCTCCAGGAGGCTTCCCCGCTACTGTCGCTTCTCTTGCCTTATCTCAGCTTTTGCCCACGCGGGTCCCGTGAGGCAAGGGGCAGCCCTGGACTTTACGGGCGATCCTGGGTTCCGGAGGACGACTAGGTGATGTTGACGTTTAGGCTGTACTACTGACTCGCCTGCACAAATGATGTAATCTCTGAAACTTTCGTAGTCTCATCACTGAGAGGGTTTGATGAATAACTAATAGATAGTACTGAGAAAATTCGGTAGAACTTGCTTTACTATCTTCATTTTACAAATGGCAATTGAGGTTGTCAAGATTATTGGTAAATCCAGGATTCTGGTCCCTAGACTGCTCCTCTCTCCACCCCTTTGGTCCAACCCAGTTTTGCCATTAAAAGAGATGCCTTCAGGAAGCTTAGGATGTGACAAGTTAAGGCATTAAATAAACAGGGACGAAGAGTCAGTAGGGAGAATAGGATGCAGGTTGGGGGAGGGCATTCTGGACTGAGGAGGACATTCTGAGTTTCCCAAGCTCTGATCCCTGGGAAGGAGTCAAAATGAAATCGTGTTTAGTAGCAGGTATCTCAGGTCAATGGATGTGGGTTCCAGTCTAGGCTGTTATTCACTGGCTGTATGTCCTGGGCAAACCTTTGACTCTGTTTTCCCTTCTGTTAAATGGGGATGATAATGGCCTCACCCTCCTTAAATTTGTCAATTACTCTAAATGGAAAGTTGTCATAATGTTTTCAATAGAAAGGGCACAGGCTGGTACTGAGAATACAGTTTTTGTCATTATTGTTAAGTTGCTAAGACGTGCCCAAGTCTTTTGTGACCCCGTGGACTGTAGCCCGTCGGGCTTCTCTGTCCATGGGATTTCCCAGGCAAGAGTACTGGAGTGGGTTGCCATTTCCTTCTCCAGGGGATCTTCCTGACCCAGGGATCAAATCTATGTCTCCTGCATTAGCAGGTGGATTCTCTACCACTGAGTCACCAGGGAAGCCTGAGCATATAGTCATTGCTCATTAAATGTTAGCTGCTGTAAACTGTGCCTGATGGAATACCTGTCTGTACCTGTGACACTGCTCTGTTCTCTGCCCAGGTCGGGACTGCCTGGGCTGTGCCAAGACAGGCAGTGGCAAGACAGCAGCATTTGTCCTGCCCATCTTGCAGAAGCTGTCTGAGGATCCCTATGGCATCTTCTGCCTCGTCCTGACACCCACCAGGTGAGTCCCACACCCTACACACAGACACACGCTTCTCGGGTGAGTTAACCAGCTGGGTGCTCTTGGGCACGTGCCTTTACCTCTTTGAGTACACTTGCCATGTGTGCAAAATGGGAACAGAAGTTAGCCCAACCCTTAGAGGTGCTGAAGAATTCGCAAGATGGTGTGTGAAAAGTGCTGAGCACAGGGCTTGACTCAGGGCAAGCAGGAAGGCCAGGAAGTAGGCACATGGGCAGAGGAAAGGCCTGGACAGAGCTGGGGGCAGAGAGGAGGGGATTTGGCCACTGACCCACTGACCAGCCTTGGAGCAGCAGTGGGGGGTGGGTGGGTGGGGGTGGTTGACACTTGGGTCTCGGGCTTTGATAACTGTGGTGTCAAGGCCATTGCTGAGGACGTGGGATGAGGAAAGGCCAGTTTGGGTGGGACTGGCCGAGGACAAGCCATACTCTGTTCGGGCACCCAGCTTAGTGAGAGCTGGGCCTCCAACAGTCCATACCAGAACCTTTGTCCAAAGGGGACTGGGAGCCATGGAGAGTGTGTGAACAGGAAAGATGCAAGCAGGAGGCCCTATTAATGGAGACGGGAATGAGAGGCAGGCACAAAACCCCTATCTGACTCAGTCTGGCCCCTTCATGCCCACAGGGAGCTGGCCTATCAGATCGCAGAGCAGTTCCGTGTCCTGGGAAAGCCTCTGGGCTTGAAAGACTGCATCATCGTCGGCGGCATGGGTATGGGGGGACCCAAGGAGGTGCTGGGCATGGGACTGCTGCA
The DNA here is from genome assembly GCF_019320065.1 of Cervus canadensis. Taxonomy (NCBI): domain Eukaryota; kingdom Metazoa; phylum Chordata; class Mammalia; order Artiodactyla; family Cervidae; genus Cervus; species Cervus canadensis. Next base: position 104,663,472 of record NC_057389.1, read on the forward strand.
GCCTCAGACCATCTACCTAGCCCCATCTCTCGAATTCCACCCACAGACATGGTGGCCCAGGCCCTGGAGCTCTCCCGGAAACCACACGTAGTCATTGCCACACCAGGGCGCCTGGCTGACCACCTCCGCAGCTCCAACACCTTCAGCATAAAGAAGATCCGCTTCCTGGTGAGTCAGCCTGGGGCCCTGATTCATCCGTTTGGGAACTGTGTGTCCCATAGGCCATCCGTTACCAAGTTAGGAATGGTGACAATGACATCTCAGGGACCAACAAAAGGGGGCCTGTACTAGAAAAGATGGGCTCCCCAGGTGACTCAGTTGTAAAGAATTTGCCTGCCGATGTAGGAGATGCGGGTTCGGTCCCTAGGTGGGGAAAATTCCGTGGAGGAGGAAATGGCAACCCACTCCAGTATTCTCACCTGGAAAATCCCATGGACAGAGGAGCCTGGAGGACTGCAGTCCTTGGGGTTACAAAGGGTCGGACACAATTGAGTGGGCATGCATGCACACACTAAAAAGTCAGTAGAGGGCAGGGCCTCTCTGAGGAGTTGACGTTGAAGCTGAGATGGGCAAGAGGGCAGGCCTCCAAGACCTCGAGGGAGAGTGCTCCAGGGTGCATGTCTGAGCCCAGGAAGGAGGCACGTGGGGGAGGTAGGCTGGGCCCTGGGCTGGTGGTCAGGCCTTGGACAGCGGCCTCACCCCACCCCCTGCCTGCTGCGGCTGATGCTACAGGTGATGGATGAGGCGGACCGGCTGTTGGAGCAGGGCTGCACTGACTTCACCGTCGACCTGGAGGTCATCCTGGCAGCCGTGCCCGCCCGCAGGCAGACGCTGCTCTTCAGCGCCACGCTGACCGACACACTGAGGGAGCTACAGGGCCTGGCCACCAACCAGCCCTTCTTCTGGGAGGCTCAGGCCCCGTGAGTCCATAGCTACTTTCTGGTGGCGGGATGGGGCAGGACAAGCTGGAGGCGGAGGTGTCCAACAGAGGTCATTGACCATGGGCGGGGCGGGCAGTGACCTCATTCAACAGAAGGGGAAACAAATCTGCCCGTGCCCAGGGTGCGCACCGTGGAACAGCTGGACCAGCGCTACCTGCTAGTGCCTGAGAAGGTCAAGGATGCCTACCTGGTCCACCTGATCCAGAACTTCCAGGACGAGCATGAGGACTGGTCTATCATCATCTTCACCAACACGTGCAAGTGAGCATGGGCGGGCCTGCCGCTCCCATCCCCTAGGCATCCCTCCCCCTGCACCTCATGGAGGTCCAGCAGGTGGTCTGCGGTTGGAGGTGTCAGGCACACGGCCAGTCTTGGCACTCCAGGGCCTCTGCTCTGACCAGCAGTTTCAGAGGATCCACTCAAGGAGGTTCAGAGAGGTCAAGCAGTTTGCTAATAAGGTCATCCCCATGAAGACAGAGCCAGGATTTGGGAGTCCTCAGACCTGCCTTTTCCTGGTGGCTCAGATGGTAAAGAATCTGTCTGCACTGCAGGAGACCCAGGTTCAATCCCTGAGTTTGGAAGATCCCCTGGAGAAGGGAATGGCAACCCACTCCAGTATTCTTGCCTGGAGAATTCCATGGACAGGGGAGCCTGGTGGGCTACAGTCCATGGGGTTGCAAAGAGTCAGACAAGACTGAGGGACTAACACTTTCACTTTTTCAGACCTGCCCTTAACTGGAAGAGCTGAAGGCCTTGGGCTCTCCCCAGGAGACCCCTGCAGCAGCTGGGAAGGCCCTGGAGCAGCCAGTTTGCTGTGGTCTCAGGGGGGCACTGAGGCCCAGCACATCACCCCCACGGCTGTCCCCTCCACAGACCCGGGGATTTCAAAATCCTTTCACATATTTGGGGAGAGCATCAAGGAGCTGTAGGCTGGTCTAGCCTGAGCCAGCATAGAAGGGCAGCCCACAGCACACGGAGGAGACGTCCTGACCACTGCCCCCCAAGAATTTCTTGGGCTACCAGAAGAGAAAAGCCTGGACGTAGAGTGCTCTCTTGTTGGCTTAGGCCAGGGAAGGGGTCAGCAGGCAGGACGCGGCATCCTTTCTCCCGCTTCTCCTTCCCCAGTCATGCAAGGCCACTGCTAGGGGTCTCAGGGGGGTGGGGGACGGAGCACCCTCCCAGGACCCCAGCACTAGATGGACCGACAGCCTGTCCTTCCCACCAGGACCTGCCAGATCCTATGCATGATGCTACGCAAGTTCAACTTCCCCACTGTTGCTCTGCACTCCATGATGAAACAGGTGAGGCACCAGGTGGCCACCCAGAGCCCTCCCCGACCAGCCTCGCCCTGGGGATGCCTCCCCGCTCCGGGGCTTTTGCTCAGGCCCTCTCCTCTGCCTGGAACACTCTTCCTGCCGCCCCATCTGCCCCGTTCTGGCCTCCTCAAGGTCATCTCCCTCGCTGGACTGTGAGCCCCTTGAGGGCGGAGACTGTCCTGGCCTCTGTCGTGCATGTCCCCAGGCCTGACACAGTAAGCATAAACTCTGAAACATTTCTTGGGATGTTACCTGACACTCCCCTGCCCCAATTTTCTCCCAATTTGGTACAGAAAGAACGCTTTGCCGCCCTGGCCAAGTTCAAGTCCAGCATCTACCGGATCCTGATTGCAACAGACGTGGCCTCCCGGTGAGCGGCTCCAGGGTGCTCCCTCCCCCACGGTGGCCCCCACAAAAGGGCCAGAGAGGGAGGCTGGCTTCAGGCAGCCCCACTTCACCACCGAGTGACCCTGGGTGAGTCCCAACCTCGGTTTCCCCACATGGACAGAGGCGCTGACTGACCTCTGCCTCCAGGGGCCTGGACATTCCCACTGTGCAGGTGGTCATCAACCACAACACCCCCGGACTCCCAAAGATCTACATCCACCGAGTTGGCCGGACAGCCCGCGCAGGTGAGCAGAGGGCGGGGCGGCCTTCGGGCACCCACCCTCCTGCCCGCACAGCACGCAGAGCCAGTCACGAGCTGGTGGGGCACGGGAGGGCCACAGACTGCAGGTGAGAGAGACTAGAGGTAGTGCTCGCAAGCTGGGGGAATCCTCCTTTCAGAACCATGGGCAGGACTTCCCTGGCGGTCCAGCGTTTCAGACTGTGCGCTACCCATGCAGGGGGCACGGGTTTGATCCCTTGCTGGGGAAGATCCCACACACCACTGCCAAAAATCCCCCCAAACAAACAAAAAGACCTAGGTGGGGGTGGTGTGTCTTCTCCACATGATCCAGGCAGCGCTGAGCTGTCCCCTGGGGACACGGCACACACAACCCCCCTCCCCACCACTACCTCTTGCCTCACTCAAGCCCCCTTCACCTGTCAGGGCTGGCCGCCCTAGCCCAGCAGCAAACAGGTGTATGGGTCCTGATGGGTAAGATGCTGCCCTGAGGGATTCAGCATTCAAGTTCAGCCACTTGCTGTGACTCCTGGTAGGAGCCTTGCGTCTGCTCCCCAGCCCCACCCGGAAGGGACACAGAGTCCGGGAGATTTTCTCACACCTGGAGTGGACAGAGCCATGGTCTCTGGAGCCAGACTGGGTCTGGCCCTTCTCTCCTGCCCTGTGGCCTCAGGCCGGTCACATCAGCTCTCTGGGCCCCCACTGCCTCATCCAGCAATGGGTAACAAGAATGTGACGCCTGTTTGGGGCCGCTCTGTGGGTCTCAGGCCTGGTCAGCTCCCAGGGCTGTTCTAGTACATTGTCTCATGGAAACCGGGAACAGAGAAGGTGGCATGTAGAGATCGGAGCTGAAGCCTGTCTGGGCTTCCTGCTGACAGAACTGGGCTTGAGCTCCCTGGCAGCCATACCGAAAAGGGAAATCAGCCACGTCACCGGCCCCTGATTAAGGCCAAACTGGCAGGACAGCCGCCTCTCCCTGGAGTCCTGCTACTCCCCTGGGACAGACCTGCCTACCACATAGAGATCAAGCAGGGGGCTGAGACCTGACGCTCTAAGCTTCCTTCGTTTCCACTCATTCCTCCACCCACTGAGCTCCTGTACAGTTCCTCTTGATCAAGAGGAGCTCTGAGCCACCTAGCGGTCAGGACCTGCTTGTATCGGCCCCTTCTGGCCTCCAGCACATAATCTGGGTGTGTCCCCACAGGGCGGCAGGGACAGGCCATCACGCTGGTGACGCAGTATGACATCCACCTGGTTCACGCCATCGAGGAGCAGATCAGTGAGTGGGGGTAGGGGGGGAGGGTGGTGCCTCCGGGTGAGCCGTCCACTCACCCTGTCAATGCCTGCCTGTCTGCTCATGGGAGGAGGCTTAAACTGCGCTTTCCTTCCTACACAACCCCCATAGAAGTTTCTTTGGCCCAGCTATTGAAGCAGAAACTCCGTCATGGCCTCCAGCAGCCGAAAGCCACGTCTGATGGGAAGGGACTTTGGTTTCTCAGACCACAGTGTGTGGGTGGTCCCTGCAGATGAGTCAAGCCCCAGGGCTGTGGCCTAGGCATGTTTTCAAAATTCCCCTTGGGTGGTTTAATGTATATCCAAGACCGAGAAGCTCTGGGGCATCTCCAACCACTGCACAGACTGTCCTGAGATTCAGAAACATCTTGACTTTAATGGACACTGTTTTCAGGAAAAAAAAACTCCTAATCAAATTCATAGTGTTGTTAACAACCAGAAAAAGAGCAATCTGTACCTAGCTCTTGCCCACCTGATCTTTATCTGATATGACTCTCTATGACCTTGCATGCCCTGCTGCATGGAGAACTACATGGTTGAAATCTTTCTCCCTGTGGTGCCTGCCCCTCCCTGCCCCCTCCCAACCCCAGGTCCCTGCTGTCCCCACAGAAAAGAAGCTGGAGGAGTTCTCAGTGGAGGAAGCCCAGGTCCTACAGATCCTCACACAGGTCAACGTGGTGCGGAGGGAGTGTGAGATTGTGAGTGTTGGGGAAGGGGCTCGTCCTCGGGGACCCAGGGTGCTTCCTCTAAGGTGGCAACCCCCGTGATGGCCTCTCCCTCCCCCTACTCCTTCCCCCCTGCCCAGAAACTGGAGGCGGCCAACTTTGATGAAAAGAAGGAGATTAACAAGCGGAAGCAGATGATTCTGGAGGGGAAGGTGAGGGCTGGCGGAGCTGTCTGTGTGGTAGGGGCAGGGCGCAAGGGTCCCCAGGGGAGACAGTCAGCTTAGCCAGCTTCCGGTCCTCCCTGTGCCAGGACCCCGACCTGGAGGCAAAGCGCAAGGCAGAGCTGGCCAAGATCAAGCAGAAGAACCGGCGCTTCAAGGAGAAAGTTGAGCAGACACTGCAGCGGCAGAAGGCCAGCAGGGCTGACCGCAGGGGGCGCCCGCCCAGGGCCCGGCCTGAGGCCTCACTGTGCCCAGCACCCGCTCAGGGTCCAGCCTGAGTTCCGCACAGTGCCCACTCGCCTAGCCTGGGACTCCTCCATCAAGCTGAGGGTTGGAGCGCCCTCCCCTGAGGACAGGACCCTCTGCCAGCCTGCCCAGTGCCCCTCAGCAGAGCCCGCTGACACCCACGTACAGTGCACAGCCCTCCACCCTGCAGCCTCTGGCGGCCCCTTTCCAGAGCCTTGGCCAAGAGGCGGGCTGCTGAGGAAGGAAGAACACTGGCTGTGAGGTTGGGCCCCAGTCCACCTGGGGTACAGTGACCCCAGCCCAGGGTCACCCTGGATGTGTGATGAGCAAAGGTGTGTCACTTGCAGGAGGTGCTTAATAAATGAGTCTTTTAACTTCTGCAGTCTGACTCTGGGGAGCAGGGGCAGCGAGAAGAGGATGTGGCTGCCTGTACTTCTCAAGTCCCCTGGAACATCATGTTGCCACCCCACCCACTAGTTCTTTCCTGTCGGGCCAGGCCCAAAGCTTTGGACTGTAGTGTTGACCATTCCAGCCGAGTGACCTTGGGTGGGTGAAGTCCCTTATATGGGCCTCAGTTTCCTCATCTGGAAAATGGGTATAGCAACCGCTCTACTATCCGGATGTAGACATGATGTTTTGGAGAGATCGTTTCCATGCCTAGTGAACACAGCCACATTCTAGGAGCTTGCCCACTTGGTTGTACTTGGGGTTTGTGGCCAGAGTGAAGTGAAAGTGGGGGGCTTAATCAGGGTCCATGTTAGTCTGTACTGGTCCAGACAACATGGGCAGGGCTTAAGGAGATGGGGAAGCAGAGACATGTGTCCTGGATATGCTCCCTTAGGCTTTCTGAACCTCACCCTCTAAGTGGCTTACCAAACCCTACACAGACTGAGGGTAGATGGACAGAGGGTCCAGTGATGGTGGTTAGGTATACCCAGCTGCTCAGACACCACACATATACAGCCACGCTTAGAAATGTAATTTGGGCACCAGCACACGCCCTGGGGAGTCTAGAAATTCTACACAATGAAAAGCTCAAAAACAGCCTCTGAGCTGTGAACAGCCAGGGCCGGCTGGAGTCTGTGGACAAGCCCTCCCCAGGCTGAGTCGGGCCCCAGTCCCTGCCAGGGGGCTTGGCCCACCGTGCCGCCTGCGGCCTGGCCTGTGCCCCAGGCGGGAGTCGTTCGGGTAAAACCAGCTCCCACAGGCCCCTTCTATGCAGACCCGGAGGCCGGACTCAGGGCGCGCCCTCGGCCAGGCGGGCCAGCCCCTCCCGCAGCTCGCTCAGCTCAAACAGCCTGACATCCAGGAGCTGAGCGGCCCGGCCCACCTCAGCCCGGGCCCGCTCCCGCTCGACCCGGGCCTCCTCCAGGCTGCGCTCCATGGCCCGCAGCTGGTGCTCCAGCTCCGCGTTCCGCGTTTCCAGGTCCTACGGGGAGAGGGTAGGCAGTGTTGGGGGCCCCAGCGAGTCTGAAGGGTCCAGCATCTCAAAGCGGGTGCCGGGGACCACAGCCCTCCCTCTGGGCCAAACTCTCCCTGTCTGCTGGCTTTCTCCCAGTTACGTATACCCAAGACACTCCCTGGTCCCCCAGCCAATTTGAAGTGACCACATTCCTCCTCAAAATCCTCCTGTCACCCATTGTTCTGGGAATGAAATTCAGACCCCTCCCTCCTCTCCTTGCTCATTCCTGCTCAGCCTTTCTGGCTTCCTTGTGGTTCCTTGAATACTCTCTCCGCACCTCAGGGCCTCTGTATTTGCTGTGCATGCTGCCAGGAGACAACAGGGAGCATTCCCTGAAATACTCTCTCTTTGGGGTACCAGATCCTTTAACTTCTCCACCTGCTGGACTCACAGGACATGCCCCTATGACTGTTCCTCAGATACAGTCTTCAGTGAAAGCCAGGTCAGCCACATCTGGGTACAAATGCAAGCTTCTGGCCTCAGACAGGGATGTGTGAGGTTTGATAGGGCTCAAGAATGGAAATTCAACAGAGACTCAAAAACTGCTTGTTGAATGAATGGAAGAAGATGAAACATTGTCCTAATAACCATCATTTGACTCAGTCCTTCCATGCACCTGGTTATCTGAATCCTTCACAACCTTAGATGTCTTCCTGACTCCATGTATAGGTGAAGAAACGGAGGTTCGGGAAGGCACACGGCTGCCCAGAACCCGTGGGAAGGGAAGATCATGTCCGTCCCACAGCAGGATCTGGCTGCCGCGAGTAGTCACCACACCCCACCCCACAGCAACCACACATACCTGCACCTTCTGCTGTGTCTCCTCACGTTCAGCAGTGTCCGCGGCCTCACGGGACCCACTAGTCTGGCTCCTCAGAGTCTGGATCTCCTAGTGAAAAAGTTCCCAGAATCTGTTCTGAGGTCCTTGGCTCCCCTGCAGGAGATCAAGGAAGGCAAAGCCCGAGGAAACACACATGCAAACAGATGCCTTCACACACCTGGTCTTTAGTTTGCACCAGTGCCTCCAGCTGCTCCAATGACTGGCCGGGTCCCTCCTTCTCACTGCCTGCAGGTGGCTCGGCGGCAGCCTGGGCTTCCAGCTCAGCCACCTGTGCAGACAGGAAGGTCAGCCCTGATGGCTCAGTCTGTACCCTCCTCACCCCGGGAATACGCCTCCTGATCAGTCAAGCCCATGACTGGGAATTCATCCCTCCACATCCAGGCCACTACCTCACCTCGGGCAGGCAGGACTTTAGGGTCTGACGACCCTCTGGGCCGACATCACTTCAGACCCACACTACGGAGCGAGAAACTAAGACTCTGGGACGTGACCTGCCGAGAGCACGCATCCAGCCAGGTGAGCCCAGGACAGACAGGGGGCAGGGGCTTCACAGTCACCCTTGGGCCACCTGGGGTCTTTGGGAGGGTGGGGCTTCCTCACCCGCTGCCGCAGCCGCTCAGCCTCTGCGCGCTGGGCCTCCAGCTGCTGCCTCCACTGGGCGGCGGCCGCGTTGGCCTCTCGCAGGGCGCCCGCCAACTTGTTGTTACTGTCCTGCAGCGCGAAGAACTCGGCCTCCCACTGCACCTCGCCCACGGAGCTGAGACAGCACGGGTGTCGGCAGAGGGCGGGGCGGGGCCTCACTGGGCCGGGGGCGGGGCCAGGGCGGGGCCGGGTCTGGGGCGGGGTTGTGGGCGGGGTCAAGAGACAGGGGGCTGGGGACGTCCCGCGGAGCCGGGGTCAGAGTAGGCCTTTCTGTGTCCGCTCCGCGAGACACAGTCCGCTTGGCGAGCAGTATCAACCCATGGGATGTGGACAGAACCGGGTGGCGGGGAGGCACCCGTGGGTTTAGAATTAGCTGGGGGAGGTGTGGACGGGCCAGGGTTAGCCCCGAGGAATGGATGAGGCAAGCGGGGTCGGCTCTGGAAGGGGCGTAATCTGGGTGTTTCCTCTCCAACCCAGGCGTGTTCGGGGATCCCAGGCTTGGATCCACTGTCAGATTCCGCCACTTGAACGAGTCCCAACAGTTTCTGAGAACCTCCTCTCGCCTCCCCCACCTTTCGTCCTGCCACGCCCCTTGTACCCTTCGCTACCCCCTCACCCTTCGGACAGCATCTTTTTGAGCCGCTCGCGTTCAGCGGGGCCCGGGGCATCCGCGCTCTGGCTGCGGAATAGCTTCTCATCGCCGGGGCCATTGGCGCTGACGAGGGGGCTCGGAGGCACCTAAGGGAATGGATAGAAGTGAAGTCACAGTAGGGCGTGGCTTCCGTTAAGGGCCAGTTAGGTCATGGTTGGGGTTAGGGCTGATGTCAGGGGTCTTGACTGAGAGGGGGCAGGTCCTTCCCAGCACTGGGATCCGATCGTTCCTCTCCCCCCTCGCCCACCATCCATGGCCCCGCATGGCCCCTGGGCTGTAGTTTGGCGCCCTGTCCCGCCTCCTTGCCTGCTGGGCTCTCACCAACCCACCAAGAACAAACCTGATGTAGGCTAGCCTAAACCCAGGGAGAGAGATACTCATCATCTGCAAATCGGGGAGCAATCTGAAGCCTTGACGCTATTCCCTCACCGCAATGACCTTTCCTGGGGCCAAATTTCAACAGCTATTTAAAATTCCTACGGGAAACCTACTCCATTAGGCTAAATTTATTATGAATCCACCTGGTGCCTGAACCACAATCCTGAGGGCAGGGACCAGCCTACTTTTTTATCTTCTTAAGCCCTGTGCCCAGTCCTGGCCTGGCACACAGTAGGTGGTCAATAAATGATGTTGAATAAGTTAGTAGGGCGAAATGCTCAGGGACAGTTTTTTAATCCCACCCCACTACTTAGGGTTTCCCAGATGGCTCAGTGGTAAAGAACCCGCCTGCCAATGCAGGAGACATAAGAGACACAGGTTTGATCCCTGGGCGGGGAAGATCCCCTGGAGGAGGGCATGGCAAACCACTCTGGTATTCTTGCCTGAAGAATCCCATGAACAGAGAAGCCTGGCGGACTACAGTTCATAGGGCCACAAAGAGTTGGGGACGACTGAAGCGACAGTATGCAAGTATGCACCACTACTTAGCCATTTCAACTTTCACATTTCAACTCTGCCACATGAGCTGGTTTTCTGGCCTTCCTTTATCTAACTTTCAGACAGGCCTATGACATGCTCTCGTGGCACCCACACCCTCTTCCATGGCCCCTGCCATGGATCTAGTTTTACATCATCAGTGAGCATTTGGTCCTGAGCACCGGCATAGCATTTAGACCCCTCCCCTTCATAGCAGTTGAGTTCCTGGCAGGCCTGGGACAAGGAGTGCTGACCTGGTGGGCAGTGAGCCCCAGGGCTGGACTGGTGAGTTCTCCCCCATCCTGAGATTTCTCCCGTGCCAGCCTTGCTGCTTCCTTCACTTCCTGGAACTTCTCAGCAAACTGAGGGATGAGGGATAGGAACAGACAGTCAACAAACTCCCAGCCCCCTCCACCAGGGCCCCACCACACGACTCCCACCCAGCACCATCCCTGTCTTTGGAAGAGAGGGAACAGGCTTGGAAGATGATGCCCAAGGAGCAGAGTGGGTATCAGGCTAGAGGGCTGGGGGGGGATGTTCACAGAGGCCACCTTGAGAAAGAGATCCCCTTTCCTTCTCAATCAGCTTATCTCAGTAAGGAGAGCCTCAGGTGGGTGCTAATCTGTCTTTCATGCCTGGGACGCTTGTGAATATCCTTTGTGACAAAGAGAAAGCAGGTCTTGGACTTGGAGCCTCTGACAGGCACCTGCAGCCAGTGGGAAAGTAATCACCCTGTTCTCATTTTTGTTATATTATAGTTTACATTAATCTCCCATACCTGTTTTCCAGCTAGGGTAGGATACACATTTTTTTTTTTTTTGGCTGCACCAAGCAGATTGTGGGATCTCAGTTCCCTGACCAGCGATTGAACCTGGACCGTGGCAGTGAAAGCCTGGAATCCTAACCACTAGGCCACCAGGGAACCTTTTTTAAAGAAATGTGTTTATGTATTTATTTATTTTGGGTTGTACTGGGTCTTCATTGCTGCTTGGGCTTTTCCCTGGTTGCAGCGAGCAAGGGCTACTCTCTAGTTGCGGTGCCCAGGCTCCCCATTGCAGCTTCTTTTGTTACAGAGCACAGGCTCTAGGGCACACGGGCTCAGCAGTTGCAGCTCCTGGGCTCTGGAGCACAGGACCCATGGTCACGGCGCACGGGCTTCATTGATCCACAGCATCTAACATCTTCCCGGTCCAGGGATTGAACCTGTTTCTCCTGCATTGGCAGGTAGAGTCTTTACCACTGAGCCACCTAGGAAGCACCCCCACCTTTTTACATTTTAAAATAAATTTTCTTAGCTTGAAAGTAATGTTAAAAATATTTACAGATATACAGCCCCTTGGTTTGTGCAAAGGGGCCAGTGCAATTCATTGGGGGTGTTGGGGGCAGGCAGTGTTTTCAAAAACTGTTCCAGGATTTCTCTGGTGGCCCAGTGGTTAAGACGCCACACTTCCAGGGCAGGGGATGCAATCCTCAGCTGGGGAACAAAGATCCCATATGCCACATGGCGTGGCCAAAAAAAAAGTCCCAAGAGCAACTGAATACTCATATGTGAAAAAAATACTCCTACTTTATACCGCCTGCAGAAATTAATTCAAGATCTAAATTTGAAAGGGAAACTAATGCTTCTAGAAGAAAAGAGAAGAAAAGCATCTCAGAGAGCATGAACCATAAAGGGAAACAATTAATAAGACAATGCCGAATTCTAGAAACAGCAGAGGGTGGAGGGAGGTGGTAATGAGGGAAGTGCCAGGGGTGTGGGGAAGCGCTCAGCCCAGCAAAGGCACCCAGAGAGGAGCAGGGTGTGTTCAAAATCAAAGCAGGTGGCCAACTGAGCTGGGATGTGGACCAGGGAAGTGGGAAGGGGCTACAGGCTGGTCCAATTCTGTATGCCCATTCTGTTGCTGGGAAGACGGAGGCCCAGCATCTGTCCAGGGTCCCCCAGTAAACACAAGAGAAGACCCAGCCCCAGCCCGGCTCCTCCCACCATGTACCCCCGCGGGCCCACCTGAGTCAGATGCTGTTCAGAAGCAAAGCCAAGGCCATAGACAGTGTTGGCGCGGCTGTCTGCCCACTGTCCAAACTTCTGGGAGGTTTTAGTGAAGGTCATGTTGGGAGTGACAGTGCTGTTGATGATGGCCTGGGGGAAGGTGGGGTGGGGAAGAAAAGTTCATGGGTGATGGAACTGGTAATAATCAATAGGAAACCCCCAGAGAAAATCGCCTTGTGCTAGTCCTTCTGTGCTAAGTCGCTTTAGTCGTGTCCGACTCTTTGTAACTCTATGGACTACAGCCCACCAGCCTCCTCTGTCCATGGGATTCTCCAGGCAAGAGAACGGGAGTGGGTTGCCATGCCCTCTTCCAGGGGATCTTCCTGACCCAGGGATCAAACGTATGGCTCTTACGTCTCCTGCATCAGCAGACAGATTCTTTACCACTAGCACCACTTGGTTTGAGCCATTTCAGGAACAAGATGGAGACCCAGAAAAATTCAGAGTATCCCCTGGCCCCCAAGGCACACAGCAAGGCAGTAAATGGACCCAGTCCTGTCCCTGGGATCCTTGGGACCTGCCACCCCACCCAGGCCCCACCAGGACCTTGGCACCACCAAGGCTGATGATTCGATAGACGTTGCGGGTGGCATCGTAAAAGTAGGAGACAGTGAGTGCGTGTTTGCCCGCAGGGATCCAGTTCCGTTTGGTGGCTGGGTCGATCTGGAACACGTGTGCCCGTGTGCTGAAGATGGGCTGCTCCCTGTGTGGGGAGAGGGTGCTCAGTGGGAGCCAGACACACCCACCCCCGGGGACTCAGGGTCAAGCTGGCAGAAGCAGAGGCTGACCTGGCTGTGGACATTGGTCAGGCTGGTCTGGGCGGGCTCCAAGCAGCAGCCAGTGGGATGGTAGGAACTGCTGGTTTGGCCTCTGGAGGGAGAGGGGGTTTGTGAGTGTCCCCCCTGCCAGGATGAGGGAGGCCAAGCACGTCTAACCCCAGGACCGCACTAGCAAGTACACCATTCACAGAATTTCGATCCAAAAGTGAAGGGAATGTAGCCTGCCAGGTTCCTCCGTCCATGGAATTCTCCAGGCAACAACACTGGAGTGGGTAGCCATTCCCTTTTCCAGGGGATCTTCCGAACCCAGAGATCAAACCCGGGTCTCCTGCATTGCAGGAAGACTCTTTACCATCTGAGCCACCAGGGGCCATCTCCTGTCCTGAGTGTTGCAGGAACATCCTCCAGATGGAGGTGGCCTCTGACAGGAGTCAGGTGGTACCTGATATCCCAGCATAAATCTCACATCTTCCTGCTTACAGGACTCCCAGTGAAGTCTTCTCTATCTCTGGGCCGGGCCCAGGAGGCCAAGGCCAAATCCTGTGCAGTACCTTCTGACATTCATCCATCACTCTTCAAAGCAGGGCCTCCATCAAAAGAGTGGGGCAATAGCGGGTGCCTACTGGGACACCCGTCCCCCACAGGACCCCCAAAGAAACCCCTCAGCTTCCACTCTAGAGCAGAGGCACACCTTGGAGTCAAAGACCAAAAATCCCCAGGGAGCCTGCAACCTAGTTAAAAAGACAAGATGCGGCTGAACAGGTTCACTGGGCTGGCCACCCATCACCACTGAATCCCAGTACGGGCGGCTGGGTGGGGGCCAGTCCCGGAGAGACCCGGTGGAGGGCAGGCAGACCGAGGGAAGTGAGGCCGGGACTCTGGAGCCCCCGCGGTCAGAGGGGGGAGTGCACCCCCTCCTTCTGGGCAGCTGCTGTCCTGGTCACAGGGTCTGAAACCGGAGCTCGGGGTGGGGGAGGGGCGGTGACTTTGGCCGGCGTTGGGGGTGGGTCCCGGGTCGAGCCGGGGTTCCGCGGGCGCAGGGGTCTCAGACACTCGGGTCCCTCCTGCCCGTCCGGACGCTCCTGCCGCGACTTGCTGCACTGGGGAAAGTTACTCACCAACTAGTCATGCGCCTCGGACGCCGCCGGCCGCGGGGCTCCCCAAGGGGAGCTCGACCCCGCCCGGTGTCCGGGATCCAACATTGCATTTGGTGGTCGAAGCCCCACCCCACGAGCCCCAGTCCAGGGAATCGGATATTCATTCGGGATCAAGACCCCACCCGCGTCAGGACCAGGACGCCCCAACTTCGGGAAGTGTTGCCCCCAGCCCTGGAACTTCCAAGATCCCTTACCACGGCCCTCCAACACTCCGGGTCCAGAACTTCGGGGACACGTTATCTACCTCCTGCAACCGCAGGTCCAGAACTTAGGGGATCCTTCGCGCTTTCCCTGACTCCTGAACTTCGGGGACCCCCTGCCACCGTTCCATTCCCAGGTCGGGAATTTCGGGGTTCCCTCGGATCGCCCCTCCACCCCAGGTCCGGAACTTCGGAGACACCTTCACAGCCTTCTCCAACGACGGGGCCGGAACTTCGGGACCCCCTCCCAATGTCCCCTCCCTGACCCCGACTCCGGAACTTCGGGGTCCCCTGCCCTCTCAAGCTCTGGCACTTCGGGGCTCCCCCAGCTCCCCCCAGCCTCCGTATCCCGAACTTCGGCGACCCCCCCCCCCAGTACCCTCTCCGGGGCTCTGGAACTTCGGGGCCCCCCGCACCCCCAGCGCTGGCTCGCTTGGCCGGGCTCACCCTGCCGGCTCGGCGCCCCGCAAGTGTCCGGGCGCGAGACGGGTGCCGCCCCGCGGCGCCGACTCCCCGCAGCCCGGCGCCCCGCTCGCTCGCTGGCTCCGGGGCCCGCGCCCTCCGCGCCGCCCTCCGCGCCGCCCGCGCCTTTGTCTGCGCCGCCGCCGCCGCCCGCGCCGCCTCCGGTCCCATCGCGGCGGGTCCCGACGCGGCCGCCGCCCGCCCCGCCTCCCCGGGCCGCCGAGGCCGCCCCGCAGCGCCCCCTGCCGGCCCTCCGCGGCGGGGGGGCGGGAGAGAGGGAGGGGCAGGGGCAGGGAGGAAGAGGGGAAGGATGGAGGGCAAGAGGTTAAGGAGGGTGCGGAGGGGGACAGTCAAAGGGGCAGAGCCAGAGACGCGGACCCAGAGACAGAGAGACGGAGGAGAGAGGCAGAGACACAGGCGACAGGCAGACAGACCTCGGCAGACAAAGGAGAAGGTGGCCTCATCCCCCTTTCAAGGGTGTATGTGGGGGGTGTCCCCGATCCTCTGGGCCACGGCTGCTTTTGTCTGCTATGGGGAGTCAGGTCCCTCTTCACCCGAAGGGAGTCCAGGTGCAGGGCGCATCTGCCCTAGGTGGACGGACCCAGGCGTGGCTGGTCCTCCTTGCCTGTATGCGGGAAATGAAGAAAGAGACCTTGGGGAGAGGAGGCTAGAAGATGAGAGAGAGGCGAACAGTAGGCGCCTAATGGGGCTTGACCCCAGGTGCCCTCTCAGATCCCTTCCTGCCTGCTCTCCCACCCCACTCTGATCCCCAGGGGCGAGCTTTTGTCCACCTTGGGGCTTCTGTGTCTCCCCAAACGGCTGTCACAGTGTTGATGAGGTTGGATTAGGATTATCATTGCTGTTAAAGGGTCCCCAAATCCCAGGTTGGGGGAATATCCATGTCCACTTGCCACTGAATGGGTGAATTGCCTGGAGGTCCACAGGCCTGGGCTTGTCACTACTGCTCGGAGTCCATGCCTTCCTACAGTTCTGGGAGACGGAACTTCTAGAGCTGAGCCAGGATCTCCTGGTCCAAGCCTGCGGAGCCCCCTTGTCAGTCCCAGCTCCACCCTCTCTCTGGAGGCTCCTCCAGAGTCACACAGTGCCACGGGGTTTGTGGACAGGGGCACTGAACCAAGGAAGGCCTGCACTTCCGTGAAGCTCTGAGCCTCACCTATGTGACCCCATGGACTGTAGCCTGCCAGCCTCCTTTGTCCATGGGATTCCCCAAGTAAGAATACTGGAGTGGGTAGCCATGCCCTCCTCCAGGGGATCTTCCCCACCCAGGAATGGAACCTGCATCTCTTATGTCTCCTGCATTGGCAGGTGGGTTCTTTACCACTAGCACCACCTGGGAAGCCCACATTCGAGGCTTTTTGCTTTTTCTCTCCTCTGACTGCTTTCCCTGTTCTTGTCTGTCTGTTTCCCCCACATCTGAGCTGGTCTCTCCCTTCAAATTACCTTTAGGTGAATCCTAGGTCATGTTGTTTCTGGAGCCTTCATCCCAGGCCAAGATCTGAGTTTTCCTCCCTCCCAGCCTTTGCCGAAGCTGTTCCCTCCAACTAGAATGCCCTTCTCAAAGGCTTGTATTCTGTTTTGTCCTTCTAGGTTCAGCTCCTCTGCCCCCTCACCTCCCAGATGCTTCTCTGACTATCCTGAGCTTGGTAGGGACCTCGCCCACCCCTGCTGCACCACCCCATCCCTTTCTTTGGGATCCCTGATTGATTTACTGGTCCGATTGTGGCCAGAACTGACCCATCCTTGAGCCTGAACCTCTCTCAGCGTGAGAGGGACTATCACTCCAGCTCAGGAAACAGAGCCACAGACTCACTTTCTCCACCTGCCTCTAACTTCACACGGCATCTGCATAAGCAAGGGATTTGGCTTCGCTCTCAGGCCCAAAGCCACAAAACGCTTGAACACTGTAGGGAACAAAGAAAATACCGTCTGTTCCGTGCAGAGAATGACTTTTCCTTATAACCAAAAAAAAAAAAAAAAAAGTAACTGGGAAGGTGCTGGCAGGGCCGAGGCTTTTGGAAGCCACTCAGCGTGTGCTGAGTACTGGCCGGCTGTAGAACTGGGGCCAGGTGGCTGTTCCGTGGGGGGCGGGTGGGCGAGGAGCCTCGGCAGACTTTACCCCTTACGTGGGCAGGAGGCGACAGCGTGACGGAGAATGGGGTCCCCTCTCAAGTCTCCAGGAAGGATTGGGATGGAGCTGGCCTTGAGCAGCCCTGACCTGCCGTTGTCTTAGTCCAGTTCAAACTGAGAGAATGATTCTGTCAGTGTAGACTCGGCTTTCCCGCCTGGAGAATGGGCTGATGCTCATGGGGCTGGGGTGGGGGGAGGAGGCAGGAAGAACCCAGGCAACACCATCAGCCTCTCACTTTTCCCCGGGCATAGATGAGTAGGAGGCTGCCCTGAGCTGCCTCTCCCACCTCGGCCTGAGCCCTCTTCTGCCTGGTCCTTGGGCCTCTCTTACAAAGGACTGGGAATGTCCTTAAGGGACGAGCAGAGGCCGCCAGCCCAAGGTGGTGACTAGAAACGACAGCTTCCTCTTGGGGCTGAGCAAGGACTTGAGGGAACGCGCTTCCTGCCACGGGAGGAACCAAGCAGGAAATAGCTCATTCGGCTCTCAGCTCAGCTCAGTTCAGTTGCTCAGCCATGTCTGACTCCTTGAGACTCCATGGACCGCAGCACTACAGAGTAGCTCTTATAGGTGAGGCTCCGGCCTCTGTCTCGTTAAATCTGACCCAGACTTTGGGCTGAAGTTATATTGTCTCTCTTCCCTGGAGGGTTCCTGTCCCACCAGAGCAGCAAAGGGGGGAGAGTGTCTGTCACTATTCCCCAAAACCACATGCCCAACCTCATGGCCTGGATTACAGGGACCACTCAGGTCTGTTTATGTCATGATTTGGTTACTGCCTACTTTGTTCAAGCCTCTGTCCCACCACCTAGAGCAAGTCTGACTTGCACCAGGAACTCTGTAAATGTTGCCAGCAGGAAGAGATCCCAAGGGCCCTGCCTAGGTCCTTGGTGGCCTTCAATGTCACATGAGCCAGGGTGCCTCTTACCAGCAGAGTGATCTTAAAGAAGTCACTTTCCTTCCCGGTATTTTAGTTTCCCCATCTATAAAACATGCGTTAAGAATGATACCCACTTCTGAGGCTTCCTGTAAGGCTCCAATATGGCCTGGCATGAAGAGGGCATGACCCTAGGAGCTTAATAAATGTCTGCTCGTTATAAACATCATAGTTATTCTTGGCTATCTGGACAGGAGGTTTTGATATGAGCCAAGTTCTTAAGACTTTCAGGGTTCAAAGGGTCCCAACCAGATGTGAGCTCCTGAAGACAGAAATGGGTCCAACGTGGCATGATATCCTCTAAATCTTTAGCTCTGGGCCCTTCCTCTAACCACCCTCCTTCTCCTACTCCCTATGGCCCCAGGTTTGCCAGCTGGGACAGCCACAGGATCGTATCCTCCTAGCAAACTCCTATTCATTCCTCAAACCCCTACCCACCCCGCCCATGCCCTCTTCTCTAAGAAGGCTTCTTTCCTGCTAAACCCTCCCTAACACACTCCCTCCTGGTGGAAGTGTCTGTGTTCAGGGCTGACTCCCCCAGCCCGAGGGAATCTCAAGGGCTCAAGTGAGGCATCTCTTGGCTTTGGCGTCTTCCAGCATGGGTTAGCTGCATGGGATTCATGGCAGAGGAAAGTTTGATGATTCTCAACTCACACACAAAAACTGACCCCACCTTAAATTCAGATCTATTTCAATTTCTGCCAAAGGCCAAGGTTAATTCATTAAACAAACAGCCCCCAGGAAGTAATGAAGACAGGTACCCACCTCCCCCACCCCACTCCAGCCCAGCCCAGCCCCGGCACGAAGGGGCTGGGGAAGGGGGTCTGGCACTGGATTATGGACTAGACCTCCCAGGACCAGGGTGGGTTGGGGGTTAGGGAAGCAGAACTTGAGCCCCCTCCAAACTCCAAACCTGGATCCGTGGTTTGGTTCCCACAGACCTAATTACCCTCATTTGCCACATGCACTAATTACCTCCGTCGTACCAGGTGTCTGGGCGGGGCTGCCCCACTTTCGGGAGGTAGGTCGGGCCCGATTATTTTTGGCTGTGCCGTCCTTGAAGGCTCTACCATCCGTTCATGTCAAGGGCAGAAAGTGGGGCATAAAAACCAGGACCACATCAGGAGAGACAGTGGGAGACTTGAGAGTCAAGTTGGCCTAGGATTCCCCTGAGCAGGGGATTTGGGCCTCAGACTGAGGGTCTTTGGCACTTACCTGCAGCAAAACCTGGAGAGGCTGAGACTCATTCATCTCCATGGTGGATTGGTCTGGAGGCCTGTTTTGAATGTGAAATAATTGGTGAGAGAGGGCTTGGATTGCGGGTGTTAGTCAGACGGGTCTGGGTGTAAGTCCGGAGTCATCCGAACTTGATGTGTGTTCCTGGGCACATGACCCTCTCTCTTTGCATCTTTCCTGAGGGACCCAACAGGGACCATAAGTTACAAAGAGTGCTCTGGGCAGCGTGTACGGCATGTGCAAAGACCCTGAGGTGAGGGTGGACTCATGTGTTGGAAGAACAGCCAGGAGTCCCGGGTGGTCAGAACAGAGTGAGTGGGGAGAAAGCGGGGGGATGCTGAGGGCCCAGGAGGCCACAGGAGCCAGGTGGGACCTCATGGGTGGTGGTGAGGTAGGTGGATTTCCAAGTACCCCAGGGTACTGGGGAGCCATGGGAGAGTTTGGAGCCACAGAGGGAGAGATGTGATCGGATGTGCATTGCAGGCTGGTAGCATCTGAGATCCCCAACAAGGGATTACACCCAGGCCCTTGCCAGTGAAAGTGCAGAATACTAACCACTGGGCCACCAGAGAATTCCCCAGGGTTTCAACTCTTAGGAGAGAACGAGGTATCTCTATGGGCATCCCAGGTGATTCTAGTGGTAAAGAACCTACCTTTCAGTGCCAGAGACACAAGAGATGTGGGTTTGATCCTTAGGTCAGGAAGATCCTCCAGAGAAGGGCATGACAACCCACTCCAGTATTATTGCTTGAAGAATCCCCGTGAACAGAGGAACCTGGTGGGCCACAGTCCATAGGGTCACCAAAATCAGACACTACTGAAGTGACTTAGCACACATGCAGAACACTATACAATGTGCAGAGCAGCGGCAGGCCCTGAGCCTCAGTTTCCCAGTCCCGGCAGAGTCCAGAGGCTTTGGCAGCCCCAGGACACTCTGGACCCTCAGCCAGGGAACCTCCCCCCACCCCAAGCTCCCACATTCCGGCCAAGCAGCCTACATGGACTCCCTTCCGCCTGCCCTCTCCTCCTACTCGCCTTCTGGGGCCATGAAGGAACAGCTGTGGGAACAGAGAGCGGGAGGCCTCGGGAAGGCTGCGTGGAGGGGCTCCGGGGGCCGTGTTCCCGCTTGGCGACAGCCCCCGTGGGGCCGCTGGGTGCCGAATGTTCTTGCAGGAACTGGGTGACTCAGATGCCTCCTCCTCCTCCCTCGGTCTGCCAGGGGAGGTCGTTCCTGGTCCCCAGGCACAGGCTAGAGTCAGCATTCACCCCTCTGGGCCGCCCCCAAACCAGCATCTCCACCCCCGGGATCCCTTAACTGGCGGCATGGCTCACTTTCCTGCTCCAGCAGCTTCCGTGAGTCTCTTGGAGGTTTCAGAGGGAGAATCTAGCACCTTGTTTCCACTGGCCAAGCTCCTGGACCCCATCTCTGAACTTATGCACTTGGCCTCGTTTCTGAGCTTTTGTACTTGACCCCATCTATGGCCTGGAAAATGAGCTCCGCTAAACTTCCTCCTCCAGGAAGCCTTCCCAGCCTCCCTCCACTGCCCCAAGCCTGACAC
The DNA here is from genome assembly GCF_019320065.1 of Cervus canadensis. NCBI lineage: Eukaryota > Metazoa > Chordata > Mammalia > Artiodactyla > Cervidae > Cervus > Cervus canadensis. The sequence continues at coordinate 104,683,811 of NC_057389.1, forward strand.
AGGGGTATCTCTCTCTGGCTTTGCCCCTACCCCAGACTGGGAGTCCTTCAGAGTCTTGACTTGAGTAAAGGGCTCTCAGGGGCTCCACTGTCTCCAGCGTGGGGTACAAACAGAAAGGGAGACACCCGCCGTGGCAGCCCGAGGCAGGACCCCACAGGCCGCCTCCTTGATCTGATCTCTAACTTCATTTTTTTTGTTGTTGGCCACACTGTGGGATCTTAGTTCCCTGCCCAGGAATTGAACCCACATTTCCTGCAGTGGAAGAGCTGATTCTTAACCAGTGGACCGCCAGTAAAGCCCCTCTTGTTGTTCAATCGCTCAGTCGTGTCCGACTCTTCGCGACCCCGTGGGCTGCAGCACGTCAGGCATCTTTGTCCTTCACTGTCTCCCGGAGTTTCCTCAAACTCATGTCCACTGAGTTGGTGATGCCATCCAACCATCTCATCCTCTAGCTTTTGTTTTTATAGAAGAGGAAACTGAGGCTCAAGGGACTCAGGCCAGTTCCCCAGATTAAAAACTAGCTGAGTGGAAAAGCTTGGCCTGAAACCTGAATCTGACAAGCCAGACTCTGCTCCCTGCAACCTTCAGAGTCTTATTTACCCAAAGGAACGGGGCGAGGGTGGGGGGGTTGGGCTTTCACTTGCCTGCGGGTAGATTTGGTATAATCTAGGCTCAGACTCAAATGTTCCAAATCCATCTCCATGGATACCCTGGGGACTTCCCTCGGCCCTCTGTTTCCTCCTCCTCTCTCTCTCTCCCTCTCTCTCTCTCTTTTTTAAAATTTTTATTTTTTGGTCACACCTTGCAGCTTGCAGGATTTGGTTCCTGGACCAGGGGTTGAACCTGGCCCTCGGCAGTGAGAGCTTGGAGTCTTAACCACTGGACCGGACTACCAGGGAATTCCCTGCTTCCTCCCCTTTAAGAAGGAGGTTCTTCATTTTTCAAAAAAAATTACTGATTTGGCTGTGCTGGGTCTTTGTTGTGGCATGTGGGATCTTTGGTTGTGGCATACAGACTCTTAGTTGCTGCATGTGGGGTCTCGTTCCCGAGCAGGGATCACACCTGGGTCCCCAGCATTGGGAGCTCAGAGTCGTAGTCACTGGACCAGCAGGGAAGTCCCTTCTTTTTTTGACTTATGTTTATTGAGCACCTACTACATGCTAGTACTTCAGGAGGCGCTGCCCTCAGGGGACTCACAGCTATCTGGTGGACGAAATGGATGACAAACAAAGGACAGAGCAGGCTGGCTTCAGTCAGCATTATGAGAAGGAAAGAAAACCAAGCAAAACAACGGACAAAGACAGCTGGTTGGCAAAGGCTGCTCTGAGATGATAGTTCAAGGGGAAAGAGCATGTGCAAAGACCCTGAGGTGGGAATGCACTCAGCCTCTTAGAGCAGCATCAGGTGTGGCTTGAGCAGGGTGAGTAGGGGGCACAATTGGGGGCCGTGTGGGCAGAGTTCAATAGACTCGGCATCAGAAGGAGCCTTCTGGGCCCCAGTGAAGAATGGAGACTGGGGCGCCACGGGAGACTTTTGAGCAGGAGAGCGACAGGATTTGCTTTTATAGGTTGAGGTAAGATTCACCAGGATGCCACGTGGCAAATGGACTGAGGAGGGCGATTCTGATACTTTCCTCTTTGTTTATCATGAAGCAGAGGGCATCCTGGACTGTGCTTGACAAACAAGAGACGTTGTTATCAGTTATCACTATTTCTTTAGGGATGGCCACAGGCTCTGAGCACATGTCCCTCCCGGGTCCTCGAGGAGGAAGCTCATCTTAGCAACCCCCTTTCTGCTTTGTCTGGCCTTCCTCTTTCTCTCTCAGAAACTCTTGACGCTGGCTCTGGTCTTATCACTGAAATCCCAGGCCTCCAATAGTCCGGAAACATCTGGTTTCCGGAGCACACAGATCCTCTAGTACCAAGGGAGGTCACGGAGGAGCCTGCTTTACCCTGGGCTGGAGGAGGGGGACCACTGAGGGACAGAGAAAGGGTCACACACTGGACACCAACCACATATAGGGGAGACACTACCTCTAGGCCGCAGTCAGGGGCCTGGGTTCGAATCCATATGTGCGTGCTAAGTCACTTCAGTCATGTTCGACTCTTTGCAACCCTATGGGCTGTAGCCTGCCAGGTTCCTCTGTCCGTGGAATTCTCCAGGCAAGAATACTTGTGTGGGTTGCCATTCCCTGCTCCAGGGGACCTTCCCAACCCAGGGATTGAACCCGGGTCTCCCACATTGCAGACAGATTCTTTACCATCTGAGCCATCAGGAAAGCCCCCAAAGTCATGTCCAACTCTTTGCGGCCCTATGGACTGTAGCCCACCAGGCTCCTCTGTCCGTGGGATTCTCCAGGCAAGAATACTGGAGTGGGTTGCCACACCCTCCTCCACGGGATCTTCCCAATCTAGGGATCAAACCTGCGTCTCATGTCTCCTGCATTGGCAGGTGGGTTCTTTACCACAAGCGCCACCTGGGAAGCCTGGGTTCGAATCTTTCTCTGTCTTATTCTGGCTGGGAGGCCTGAGAGAAGTGGCCACACACGTCCTAGGAGGGGAACCATGGCTTGGCTCCGCTTGCACTCACCTGGCACAGTTTAAACGCTTGTTGATTGAGGCAGCGGAGCAGCAGAGCCTGTGTGCTTAATGGGACCCGGTGCCAAAAGAAAGTGCAGGGCCCCCTGTCAAAAAATTAGTCAGGTCTTTAAAGACTGTAACATCAGAGCTGTAAGCTCAGAAGCTGACCCCCTCAGCCTCCGGAAACGGTGACACGTGTGATGAGTGTAGCAGGGGCCTTCTTGTCACATCTTGGGGGCCCCCAAAGATGTGGAATTCTTCTCAAAATCCTTTAATTCTCTACGATTACAATCCCCAAATCGAGCAGGGAACTCAGAGTCTGGGAAGGGGGTGTTAGTCTTGCCACATCAAGACTTGAGGTCTCTCAGAGTTCCCTGCTGGTACAGTGGGTAAGAATCCCCCTGCCCGTGCAGGGTTCAATCCCTGGTCCGGGAAGGTTCCACATGCTGCGGAGCAGCTAAGTCCGTGTGCCACAAGGACTGAGCCTGTGCTCTAGAGTCTGGGAACTGCAGCCACCCAAGTGCCCAAGTGCCTAGAGCCCACTCTCTGCAACAAGAGAAGCCGCTGCAGTGAGAAGCCCGAGCACTGCAATGAAGAGTCGTCTCTGCTCACGGCAACAGAGAAAGCGCTCGTGCGGCAACCTAAGACCCAGCACAGCCAAAAATTTAAAAATTAAAAAAAAAAAAAAGACTTGGGGTCTCTCAGTGCATCCTCTGGAGAAGGAAATGGCAACCCACTCCAGTATTCTTGCCTGGAGAATCCCATGGACAGAGGAGCCTGGCGGGCTACAGTCCACGGGGTTGCAAGGGTCAAACAAGACTTATCGACTAAACCACCACCATCATGGCACCCTGGGGCCCACGCAGGATGTGTCTGGTTGCTGGACTGAGTCCTTGGGGGTGTCTCTGATGTTCTGGGGGCACCTTCCAGGGAGAAGAAGAGCAGAGACATGAGAGGAAGGGCTGAGTGACCCCCACAGAGTTGGCCAGGTGGTCGGTCAGTGGTTCAGAGTGGTCTGCCTTGTCTTATTCATCCATCCACCCATTCACTCACTGTCTGTCCATCCACTCATCCATCTATCCATCCATCCACCCACCCATTCACCCATCCATCTACCTACCTTCCAGAAATGATCCACCATCCATGATCTAACCCCTACTCCTCTATCCATACATCCATCCAGCTAACCTTCCACTTCTCAATCTAGCACACTTCTACTCAATCTTCAAGCCCCAACTCTATGTCCCCTCCTCCATGTAGCCCTCCAGATTTTTCAGACAGAGCACCTGGCCCAGGCCTGATCCCATGGAGCAGAGAGCAACTGTATCTGATTTGGCATCCCCAGGCCTGGCGCTGAGGCTTCTCAGGGAACTGGCAGTACCAGTGTGAGGTGTTGATGAAGGAAAGTTGAAGCGAAAGCGTTTGTCGCTCATGTTGTATCCGATTCTTTGCGACCCCGTGGGCTACAGTCCAAGCTCCTTTGTCCAAGGGATTCTCCAGGCAAGAATACTGGAGTGGGTTGCCATTTCCTTCTCCAGGGGATCTTCCCGAACCAGGGATCAAACCCGGGTCTCCTGTATTGCAAACAGATTAGCTACCAACTAAGACACCGGGGATGCAAAAGACCAGCACTTTCTGCTCATGACCCACTGAGAAATCTCACTCCCTGCAGGCTACAGTTCCCTCTATCAATAATAAAGCCATCATCATATAAGCCTAATGAAATGGCTGCAGGGACGGAAGGAATCCAGGCTTGGCCTGGGTCCTTTCCAGGGAGCAGGAGCTCTAGGAGCAGACAGCTTCCATTGACGCTTATGTGCTGTGTGACATTAAACAGGCCAGACTACCTCTCTGAGCCTCAGTTCCCCCATATGGAAATTTCTCCATCTCAACCCAAGCCTTTCGGGGTCTTAGTTCCCCAATCAGGGATTGATTCCAGGCCTCAGCAGTGAAATCTCAGAGTCCTAGCCACTGGACTGCCAGGGAATTCCCTCTCTATCATCTTAATTGCATATTTTCTAAAAGCCCCAGCCCAGCCCCGGACCCCAGGAGCTGGGATGTACAAACTTTACTCTGGATGAGAGGCCAGGAAGAACTAGACTGGAGGAAAGGAGAAGGTGGCTGGGAAGATAAACAACAGTGATGACGGGTGTGGAGGGGGTGAAAGATACCCGCACACGTTTTCTAATGGAATTAGCTTTATGTATTTTCTCTCCTGACTGCCAAAGTAATATGCTCAGTGTAAAAACAGTTTCAGAAAACACAACAAGCATAACATAAATAATCTAAATAGGTCCTTTGTTATAGCATTTAATTTCCTGAGTGAATTTTTATTATGTGCCTATGATATACCTAGTGCTCACTGTTAACTTAAAAAAAACGCTGGCCAAGTGCTGAGTGAGTGAAACATTTATTTGTTTATCTGACTGCACTGTGCCCCTGGGCGAGGTTGCTGCGCGGTGGGTTTCTCACGCGGTGGCTCCTCCTGTTTTGGAGCGCGGGCTCTAGAGCTGGAAGGTTTCAGTAGTTGCGGCTTATAGGCTTAGTTATCCTGCAGCATGTGGAACCTTTCCAGGCCAGGAATCGAACCCATGTCCCCTGTTTGATAGGTGCCTTCTTTTTCTTTTTTTACTTAATTTTCTAATTTTTATTTTTATTGGTGTATAGTTGATTTACAATGTTGTGTTACTTTCTGTGGTACAACAAAGTGATTCAGTTATGTATATGTATATATATACACATAATATTGGAGAAGGAAATGGCAACCCACTCCAGTATTCTTGCCTGGAGAATCCCATGGACAGAAGAGCCTGGTGGGCTATAGTTCATGGTGTTGCAAAGAGTCAGACATGACTGAGCAATGAAGCATGCATGTATATTATATATAGAATTTTTTCAGATTCTTTCCCCATTTAACTTTTATAGAATATTGAGTAGAGTTCCCTGTTCTATACAGCAGATGACAGGCAGATCCTTAACCAATAGACCACCAGGAAAGTCCAGTGAATGAAATTTTAAAAATAAAATCAACACTCAGAAACCACTGTTACTAACATGATTGTCTATTTCACTCTAGATTTTTTTTTTTCCAGCTACAATGGAATCACACTGTACACACAACTTGTCAGTCAAGGCCTACTTCCCACACCAATCAGTACCATTCTACTCTCTTATATTGAAAGACTTCATCATTGTCCAGCTGAAGGCTCTTCTATGATTTACTAAACTGATCCCTGATGGTTGGGCGTCTAGGTTGCTTCCTCCTTTTTGGAGAAAGCCTTAAAAGTGGAATCACTTTGTTGTCCATTTTTCAGGGTTTCTTATGGATACTAAGAGCCACACCTGCTTCCATATTTCCATAGGGGTACCCATATCTCATTCCAGTCCCACTTGATGAGTGTGTCCTTTTTTTTTTTTTTTTTTTTGAGAGTTATGTTTTATGTGGCAGAAATTTTTAAGAGTTCAAGCTGAAGAGACTGCATCTCAAGTAACCCTGAGAGAACTGCTCTGAGGAGAAGAGCCAGGTTATATAGAAGTTTTGCAACAAAGGGCAGGTGGTCTGACTGTCAAAAGATTATTGCCAATTAAAGAAAACCAGGGGCTCAGGGTTAAAGAATCTGCCTGCTAATGCACGGGTCCAGTCCCTGGTCTGGAAAGATCCCACATGCCGTGGAGCAACGAAACCCATGGGTCACCACTGCTGAACCAGTGCCTCTGAGCCCAGGAGCCACAACTGCTGAAGCCCTTGTGCCTAGAGGCTGTGCTCCGTGACAAGAGAACCACCGCAGTGAGGAGCCCGGGCACCACAACTAGAAGCTCCCACCCGCTGCAACAAGAGAAAGACCCAGCACAGCATAAATAAAAAAAAAGAAAATCTGAAAAGGAAAAAGGAAACCAGATATCCCAAGTCAAGGAAACAGTGCTTTCTATGTGTGTGAGAGACTTTATTTTGGGGGCTCCAAAGTCACTGCAGATGGTGACTGCAGCCATGAAACTAAAAGACGCTTACTCCTTGGAAGGAAAGTTATGGCCAACCTAGACAGCATATTAAAAAACAGAGACATTACTTTGCCAACATAGGTCCATCTAGTCAAGGCTATGATTTTTCCAATGGTCATGTATGGATGTGAGAGTTGGACTTTAAAGAAAGTTGAGCACTGAAGAATTGATGTTCTTGAACTGTGGTGTTGAGAAGACTCCTGAGAGTCCCTTGGACTGCAAGGAGGTCCAACCAGTCCATCCTAAAGGAAATCAGTCCTGGATATTCATTGGAAGGGCTGATGCTAAAGCTGAAACTCCAATGCTTTGGCCACCTGATGCGAAGAACTGACTCATTTGAAAAGACCCTGATGCTGGGAAAGATTGAGGGCGGGAGGAGAAGGGGACGACAGAGGATGAGATGGTTGGATGGCATCACCGGCTCAATGGACATGAGTTCCCTCAGGGCTCACCAGCTCACATTGAAGGACTGGAATGTCTGATGACCGTGACAACCTTGTTGATTGATTTGGCGGGAGATATTCCATTTCTCAGTTCCTCCTCTTGGTCCAAAATTCGGCCAGTGTTTGGGAGACATTGTCCATTTCTTTGAGCATTTGACATTTGCAAATAACTATTAGAGATATTTACTTTGCAAAATGTGGATTAAAATCAGAGGCGCCCAATGAGACCCAAGGGGGCCTGAGGAGTGAGTGGTTAATAGGTATGGGGTTTCCTTTGGGGGAGTGATTTCAGCAATGTTCTGGTGTTAGAGGTGATGGTGGCAGAGCACTGTGAAAGTACCGAACGCCACGGCGTTGTATAGTTTATAATGGCTACTTTCTTTTTTGTTGGTTTTTTAAGCTTTGTTTATTTCTGGCTGTGTTGAGTCTGCTGATGCAGCGCTTGTGCCTTCTCTAATCGCAGAGGGCCGGGGTTACTCAGCCTCGTATGCTTGTGTGAAAAGTGGGGACGAAGACTTCCCTGGTGGCCCAATGGATAAGAATCTGCAGGGGACGCAGGTTCGATCCCTGGTCTGGGAGGATTCTTCATGCCACAGAGCAGCTAAGTCCGTGAGCAAAAACTCCTGAAGCCCCAGTGCCCTAGAGCCTGCTCTGCAATAAGAGAGGCGCCGCCGTGAGAAGCCCGGCGCAGCAACAGAGGGCAGCCCCGCTCGTCGCAGCTAGAGGAGGCCTGGGCGGCGCAGTGAAGACTTAGGGCGACCAAAAATAAGTAACAAATAAAATGTAAAGGAAAGAGGAAGGAGAAGTGGGGATGAGCACGGGTGTCCGAGTCGCCACATACAAACAGCGCCGAGCGCCGAGCGGCCTGTGTGCTGCAGGCGCTCCGTCAGCTCCGGGGGCGCCTCTGGATCCTGCAGGGCTCAGAGCCTCTGTGAGTCAGCTCTGCTCTCTGCCAGCGCGGTGACATCAGCCCGGTCACTGCCCTCTGAACCCCCGGCCCTTCCCACCACCACACCTTTGCCCACGCAGTGCCCTTCGCTTGGAATGCCCTTTCCCCTCCCTCCTTGCAAAACCGTATTCAGTCTTTAAACCCACTGGGCGCTTGCTCCTTAAATAGACAGGATGCCCCTGGTTTCGAGGTGACTCAACGCTTGTGAAGTTTTTTTTTAAGTCTTTATTGAATTTGTTACAATATTGCTTCTGTTTTTTATGTTTTGATTTTTTGGCCCCAAGGCACGTGAGTCCTTAGCTGCCTGACCAGGGATCAAACCCGCACCCCCTGCATTGGAAGGCTAAGTCTCCCACCAGTTAAGTCCCAGCACATGTGAATTCTTGTGATGGGCTTATATGAGACTGGTTAAGACAGCTGAGGACCCTAAATTTAGGATTCCAATCCTGGTGTGCCATGACACCGTGATGGGGGGAGTGAGGAATATCCCTGGTCCCTGCCTCCATGGGCCAACCAGAACTAGGGAAGGAGGCCAGGCCAGGGGGGTTCAGTGGGCAAAGTGCAGGGCCCTGGAACAGTAGGGAGGGAACTCAGCAAAGGGGGAGCTGGTAGCAGCTCCCCGCCACTGTGCAACTCCATAAAGAAACAAAGAGGAGGCCTCGGGGGACTGAGCTGTAGCCTGCCTCTGACCTCCATAAACAGGCTCCCTCTGTGGCCGGGAGCCTTGGGATGAAGTGGATGGCTGACAAATAACCTGCAGGAACCGCAGTCTCCTCTCTGGCCTCCTCCTGGGCCTCTTGCCTCCAGTAGGCTCTGCACCCCGGGCAGGGCCTTGAGGTGGGCAGGGCCGAGACAGAGCGTCCTTCTGATGCTTGAGGGTGCTGGGGAGCCGTGACCCTCCAGGGTGAGCCCAGGAAGGGTGTGGGGAGGCACAGCCACCGGCTGGAGCTGAGAACTGAGGAGGGAGACTCGTCAGGACTAGAGGCCTGAGTGAACGTGGGTTTGGCAGTGAGAGGCATCAGGGGTTTTGGTCTCGGGGCCTGGAGTGGGTGAGGACGATGGCCTGACCCAAGGATGCTTTGGAGACATATGGCATCGAGAGAGGGACATTCAGGGAACTTCTGGCCTGGGATTCTGGGATGCAAGTCCTTTCCCAGCCTGCAATCCTGCGAATCATGTGGGGCATGGAGTCGTTACTCAATAAACCCTGGCTGGGAGAAAGTGGAGAGGCCTATATACACAGGGAGGTCCAGGCCTGGGGGGGAGTGCGGGGAGGTTTATTCAGCATGCATTGAATCCTGTTGGGTTGAGCCTGGGATGCCTCTGGGGACAAATAGAGACCTGGGTCTATTATCACAGAGTAACAATTCAGTGCAGAAGATATTTGTGTGTGCATGCTAAGTCACTTTGGTTGTGTCTGACTCTTTGCAATCCTATGGACCAGAGCCTGCCAGGCTCTTCTGTCCGTGGAATTCTCCAGGCAAGAATACTAGAGTGGGTTGTCATTGCCTCCTCCAGAGGATCTTCCAGACCCAGGGATCGAGCCCACGTCTCTGATGTCTCCTGCATCAGCAGGCGGGTTCTTTACCGCTAGTGCCACCTGGGCAGCCCACAGAAGACATAGTCAGAGAAATAAATGTCTAAGTTTGAATGGAGCTATTGGAAAGAAAAGAGTTAGCTCCATGAGAGCTTCATCAGGTGACTTAAGCTGGGCTGGGGAGCTGGGGAAGGCTTTTGGAGGATGGCCGGAGCTCAGGGGTGGAGAACTCAGTGACAGAGGCAGGCAGGGAGAAGGTGTTTCTGACGAAGGGTGCTGCATATGCAAAGGCCTGGGAGTGGGGATGAGGTAGATGTCAGTGTAACCGGGGGGGGGGGGGGGGGGGGGGCGGCCTGAACTCCCTCGGGGGTGGGGCCAGCGGGAGGGGCAAGACGGGGCAGGGTCTTGCTGGGGTTTTATCCCTAGTGTGCTGGGGGTGCACAGGAGGATTTGGAGAAGCACTCTGAAGCAGAAGCCGGGAGGAGGAGGGGCTTGGGGCCTCTGGGAAGAGACTGGGGCAGCTGGGGTGGGGGTGTCCAGGTGGAGAGAGGTGGGCTGACGCGGGATGTCTTTGGGATAAGAAGATGTCCTACAGTTGTCCCTCCGTCTTCATGGGGGCATTGGCTCCAGGATCCCCCTTGGATACCAAAATCTGTGGATGCTCAAGTCCCTTATATAATATGGTGTAGTATTTGCATATGAGTCATGTACATCTTCCTGTACATTTTCAATCATCTCCAGATTACTTATAATACCTAACACAATGTAAATGCTATGTTAATGGATGTTGCTGGTACAAAGCAAATTCAAATTTTGCTTACTGGAACTTTCTGGATTTTTTTTTTCTTGAATATTTTTGATCTGTGGTTGGAGAAATCCAAAGAAGCAGAACCCATGGATACAGAGGGCTGACTGTATAAGACATCTTTGGGGATAAGGTGTCTGAAGGAGTCACTTGTTCGGAGAGAGGCTGGCCATGGGCCAAGCCAAGGACCGAGGAGGGTGTGGCCTTCTCTTCCAGGAGACAGCTCCACGGAGCCCATGGACTGGGGGTTGAGGACTCTCTTCCATGATGAGTGTCTCTGAATGGTGGCCGTGAGCCTGTGCAGGTGCCCGTCCTCTGGGAGCAGGACAGAACAGTGAGGAAGTGCCCAGGGCTTTGCTGAGAGCCAGTCCATGCTATAGGGACCCCACGGCATGGGCGGGGGTAGCTCGGGTGTCCAGCATGACTGTGTGAGGGGGACAGATGCACACTCTCCCTGGGCCTCACTCACTTCAGCTACACCAGTGGGCATTAACACCAGGCTCTAGGGCTGGGTGAGGATTCACTGGGATGAAATGTGAAGAGGAGCCGCTGATGGGGCTTCCTGTGTACCCCTTGCACCTGCTCAGCTCCCAGCACCCTTTCTCTGGCCATGGCTCTCTTTGCCTACCTGGGGGGCTGGCCAGAAGTGCCAGGTCAGTGATACCAGGTCAGCCCAGGCCACTTGACGTCAGCCTTGGGGTGGCACTGCTCCGAGGTGTGCCCTAGGCCATCTTGCGAGACTCTCAGTGGACACAAGCCCCAGTTGCCCGCAGCACTGCCTGCAGAATTCCACCCTCCGGCTCCTGCATCTTAGGTCTTCACCTTCCACCAGGTCTTCCTGGGGTCACCTCCCAAGTAATCCAGGGACCCTCAAGTCCTTGTCTTAGAGTCAGTTTTTGGGGGCCCCCAAATTGCCAATGAGGCTTCCCAGGTGGCTCAGTGGTGAAGAATCTGCCTGCCAATGCAGGAGACCTGGGTTTGATCCCTGGGTTGGGAAGATCCCCTAGAGGAGGGCATGGCAACCCACTCCAGTATTCTTGCTGGAGAATCCCAAGGACAGAGGAGCCTGGCGGGCTACAATCCATGGGGTCACAAAACAGTCAGACATGACTTAGCAACTAAACAGCAAGAACACTTCTGACAATGAATGGGCTGGATTTGCTCGTTCTACAGCCGTTTAAAGGGAACCGCACCCCCCTAGCCCTGCACTCCCCACCACCTGACCAGACCCTCCCCACCTCTGGGGTATTTGAACCTCCCAAGTTCAGTGTGATGATCTCCATGACATGGATGCAGAAACCAAACCCAAGGACTGTGAGGGCCATGGCCGAGGGCCCACAGCGCAGGAGAGACGGCGGCAGTGCGGGGCTTCGAGCGTAGGCTTCCAAACCCTTCCCATCCTCCCAGCTCTTCCCAAAGGCTCAGTTTGTCTGGGGCTTGGGGTGTGAGTTGGGGTGAGGTATCTTTCCGGGGGGGACAGATTGAGGAGACTCAGGCAGACTCTGGGCCAGGACTCAACTTCCAGAGTTGGCTGCTCGGCCCCTCCCTCGCCATGTGCCCCGTGAAACTGCAGGTTGAATGCACTCTCCTCCTCCCCAACCCAGGGCACGTTGGAGCGTGCCCTACCAACAGGAGGATCTGGGCTCGCTTCCCCCAGCCCACATTCCTTCTCAGCTTTCAGCTGCCCAGCACCTACCCCTCTCCCCACTCCAGCTACCCTCAACAGTCTCGTCCTCAAAGGTGTCAAGCATATCCCAGGTTTTACACCTTTGCTTGAGCAGTTCTCTCTAAGGGAACTTCTGGGGTCTGTTGGAAACCAGCCATGGATGTTCCTAGATGCTCCTGGAGTAAGGGTGGGACCAGCTGGGAATGACTGAGTCGTTACAGCCTGCTTGCTAAGTCGATTCAGTGGTGTCCAGCTCTTCGCAATTGCGTGGATGGTAGCCCACCAGGCTCCTCTGTTCATGGGATTCTCCAGGCAAGAATACCGGAGTGGGTTGCCATGCCCTCCTCCAGTGGATCTTCCTAACCCAGGGATTGAACCCGTGTCTCTTACATCTCCTGCATTGGCAGACAGGCTCTTTATCACTAGTGAGGAGCTCGTAGCAGAGGGGAATCCTTGCTTCTGTTTGCTTGGTTTAGGTTTTTTTGGCTACACCACACGGCATGTGGGATCTTGGTTCCCTAATCAGGGATCAGACCCGGTCTCCTTGCAGTGGAAGCACGGAGTCTTAACCATCGGACCCCCAGGGAAGTCCCCAAACCCTCACTGTTAAAGCACCTACTCTGTTCTGTCTCAAAGCCCAGGCTGGTAACTCCCCCTTGACCTGACCAGTCTCACAGGCCCACCTTGCAGGTAAGGAAACAGATTCAGTGCTGACCCTGGGCGCCCCCCAACCTGCTGGCTTCTCCCTCAGCAGCAACCTTCTTCAGCCACCACCTGTTTCCACATCTCCTTACCTAAGTGAACAACTCCAAACATTTATTGAGTGCCAGTTGTATGCTCAGCATCCAATGTGACTCCTCAAAGTCCGCTCAACAGCCCATTATGAATGGGCAAACGGGCTGGGGAATGAGGGTCTAGGTTTGGAGGAGGGAGCTCAATGTACAGAGAGGAAAACAGGAGTGCAGAAGTGAAGTGACACACCCCAGGTCACACATCCAGGATGTGCAGGAGCAGGTTTTGAGGTGACACTATTCCTGAGTCCCCCGTATAGAGGGAAAAGGGGGGAGGCCCAGAGGTCAGTGGGCTGCCAGAGGACACCTGGATGCCAGCATTGAGGGCAGGACTTGGACTGTGCACTCCTGGGGGTGGGGGGCAGGGCTACCCCCACAGGAGGGCTCAGCTGGGATGCACCTGTGCACCTCTTGGAGGATGGCTTTAAAGGGGGCTCGTGGGGCGAGGCTATTCAGAACCGCTGGATGGAGTCATGGGGTGAGGGAGGGGCAGATCGCTCCATTTCGTGGGCAGGGCTGGGCCCTCTGTTCTGTGGAAGGGCATTAGCGTGCCGAATGTCCGCGAACATGCTGGGGCGAGATTCAGCAGAGCAGCTGCACGTGCCTGTGAGTAGACTGTGGTGTCTGTTCCGGCAGCTCCAGCAAGAAACTGCAGGGCCACGTTGTCCATGCGCTGTGGGGGGAGGGGCTGCCACTTTCAGCTGCTCTTCAAGGAATTGGGATCCCCACCCTCTGTCTGAGCCCCCCTCCCCTTGGTGTCTCTAAGCCTCAGTTTCCAAGTCTGACAAAATATTTGCAACTTACGTCACAGACAAAGGGTTAATATATACCTAATACAGAGTTCCCAGAAATAAAGAAGAAAGTCAATTACCCTATGTTTAAAAATGGACAAAAGATCACATTAAATAAATACACTGGCCCTGAAAACATGCTCGACCTTGCTCTCATAAGAGAAATGGGAAGTTTTAATCCCAATTTCTTTTATCCATCTCTATCCCTTCATCATTCCTATACCTGGACGGCAAGTGTGATGGCTGGAGCTGAGGTAGTTATCTTGGACCATGAGACATTAGGCATGAAGACTAGGAAACAAGGCTGATTTCCAGAGGACTTTGTAAAACAGTACCACACCTGCCCTGGACTATCTATCTCTGGACTTTTACAAGATAGAAAATAAATTTCCATTTTGTTTGGGGAAGAAAATATATAGAGATAGAAATATAACCTTACATCCTTGGTGAGGCTGTGAAGGAACAGGTACTTCTGTTCATTGCTGGTGGGAACGTAGCCTAGTGTAACGGCATGGTGGCAGTATGCGGTGAATTTATGACTGTGCTGGGTCTTTGCCGCTACACACACAATTTCTCTAGTTGCAGCGTTCACACTTCTCATTGTGGTGGCTTCTCTTGTTGCAGAGCATGGGCTCTAGGCTTCGTCATCCCATGGCAGGTGGGGTCTTCCTGGACTGGGGACCAAACCCCTGTCCCCTGCACTGGTAGGCAGATTCTCAACCACTTGGCCACCAGGGACGTCCCATGTTCATCTATCCTATGAACCAGCATCTCTGCTTCTAGGAATTTTGTCCAAAGAGATGAGTGGGAAGTGCATGATAATAAAAGAGACTGGAAGGGACCTAGAGGGGATGATGGGATGAACTATCCATGCATCCACCCAAAGGAATACACCATTGTAAAAAACAACAAGTAAAAGCTCTATATTACTGAAGTCATCTCCGAGGTATGTTATAAAGTGCAAAGGGCAAGCTAGAGAAAAGTGCGTGTATTGACAATAGGTTAACATTTATCTAAGGGGGATTATGAATGTATATTTACTTGCTTACATTTAAAAAGGAACAATAAACCTCAATATTTTAAAGGAAAATAGGGTGAAAGGGACAAGCTAAAAGCTGATTTAGCTGAGCTTATCTTGTTTTGTAAATATGACTTTGGGGTCATGTGAATGTTTTGCATAGTTAGAAAACAAAACTAAATGAAAGAGGCAAAAAAAACCCTTGAAATAAAAAAAATGAGACAAATGGCGAATCCCCTGGCAGTCTAGTGGTTAAGACTTTGTGTTTTCATTGCCAGAGCCCTGAGTTCAATCCGTGGTCAGGAAACTAACATCACACAAACTTGTGCAGGATGCCAAAAAAACAAGATAGAGAAAGGGACAAATGAACTTAATTGTGGTTTTGAGTTGGTGGCTTAAGCGCACGAACAGGAATTGTTTCAGATGACTTTCATCTGAAACACAGTCATCTGAACACAGTATAACTACGTAAAGCACATTCTCTAATGGGAAATCATAATGTTAGTAATAATATTGATGTTGCTATTCTGAAACTATTATATATATATTTTTTTTAGATAAAGCAAATAAGTCATTTTGTTAATGTTAGAAACCAAGATTCTCAGTGTTAGAAGACAGATGTACAAATAGAGCAAAGAAATGAAATCTTGCAATCCTAAATAACTGAATTGGAAAATCAGTAAGAATACAGCATGTACTATCTCTTAAACAGAAAAAGCATGCTCTTGCTCTCTACACTGAAAAGGCCTAGAAACAGTGACCAGATCTGCAGCAGTGAGCACCCCTGATGCCAACTCTTGTCTCTAATTACCATTTCCCATGAAAGAAGCCAAGGCTCCTGGAGGAATGGCTGGCTCCTGAACTGGGCAGGAAATGGGCCAAAGGATCCAGGAGCATCTTGTGAGGCCAGAAAGCAAGGACGCTTCTAAAGACCTGTGGGGAGGGACTTCCCTGGTGTTCCAGTGGTTAAGAACCCCACACTCCCAACACAGGGGGCCCGGATTCCATCGCAGGTCCAGGAACTAGATCCTGCAGGCAACAGCTAAGACAGAGACAGCCAAAAAAAGGAAAACAAACTTTTGGTGTCTTTAGTGGAAAGAAGGGAGAAAAGAAGGGAAGGAAGGAGGGGAGGAGGGAGGAAGGAAGGGAATTTCCTGGGTCTCGACTGAGAGGTGCTCAGGATCATCTCACTTTTCGACCAGCTGCACTCAGATGCCTGACACTTGTCAGCATTCAGAAGCAGAGTGGTGTTTGGGCTGATTTTGCTATTGTCCTGCAGGGCACAGAGCCAGCCTGGGCACCCCCTTCTCTCAGGAGGACCCCGGCCTTGCCTCTCCCCTCTCTACTCCTGGGTGAGCAAGGTAACCTCTCTGAGCCTCGGCCCCCTGAGACCATCCTTAGCTGGTACTGGAGAGGTCCAGTGAGGCATCTCTTGGAAGACCCCCGCCTTAGTTCCCTTCTCAAGGCTGGGCAAGTAGGGAAGCCCTTCTGGGCCTCCCTTTCCTCTTCTGGGTGGCCATGAATCTCACGGCTGAGGTGGGGGTGGGGGCCCAAAGGCCCAAATTCACCATCTACTCTCCAGTCTAGGGTTTCAGTTATAGCAGTGGGGGCCAGAGAGATGACATACCCCCTGAAGCAGCGGGGAGGGAGGCAGAGAGAAGTACCTGAAGCTCTGCCAATTAAGAGCCCAAGGAAAGCAAGGAGTGTAACCATGGCTCTGCTCAGCTGATTAGACACCAGTTTTCCCGTGCGTGCATGCTCAGTGGCTCAGTCCTGTCTGACTCTTTGCAACCGTTTGGACTGTAGCCTGCCAGGCTCCCCTGTCCAGAGGATTTTTCAGGCAAGAATACTGGAGTGGGTTGTCATTTCCTCCTCCAGGGGATCTTCCCAACCCAGGGATCGAAACCAAGTCTCCTGCGTCTCCTCCACTGGCAGGTGGATTCTTGGGCATCCCTGGGATGTTGGGCATCCCTGATTTCCCAGCGGCTCAGTGGCAAAGAATCCACCTACAATGCAGGAGAGATGGGTTTGATCTCTGGGTCAGGAGGATCCCCTAGAGAAGGAAATGGAAATCCACTCCCCTTTTCTTGCCTGGGAAATCCTATGAACTGAGGAGCCTGTTGGGCCACAGTCCATGGGGTCACAGAAGAGTTGGACATGACTTAGTGACTAAAAACAAGTGGCTCCCACGCTTCCCTGCTTGCCAGTCATCCCAGCGAAGCAAGGAGCTGATGAGCCTAGACTCTGTCCTGGTCCAAGCAAGGCAGAGGAGAGCAGAGGAAGTCAAAATTATTTTCTCAGAGAAGAAAACTGAGGCTCAGAATGCTGGAGTTGCCCCAGGGCACCAAGCCAGGCAAGTGCAGGGCTGGTCTGCACCTTCACATCCTGTCCCAGCCCTGGCCCTTCCCAGAGAGGCCCAGTGGCCATGGCTGAGATCATCTCCAAACCGGGGAGCGTGTAAACAGTCTACCCCATGGCTGGACCTCAGAAGGGATTCCTGTGACGTCTGGCCCCTTAACTACTTTAGTCCATTCATTCATTCTACAAAGGTATGTTGAGTTCTAACCACGTCATGGGTGCTGGACCGGGTGTGGGGGGCAGTACAAAAAGCATAAAAGACCCATGTATAAATAAGGAGAGGTCACATGCTGATAGGTACTGAGAAGGAAATGGGGAGGCAGTTGGAAGAGGTGACATTTGAAGTGAGAGCAAGAGTGGAAGGAGTCAGGAGCACTGAGATCAGGAGGAAAGACATTCTGGTGGCGGGCACAGCACACGCAAAGGCCCTGAGGTGGGAAGGAGATGGGAGTGTTTGAGGAACAAAGAGGGGTGGTGCTGAGCTGGAGCGGGGTGAGCGAGCGGGGGAGGGAGAAAGAGAAGGCCAAGGAGACAGGCAGGGCCTGGGGCTCCTTAGGGGGCTGCAGGGAGTAGGATGATGGGAGACACGGGTGAGCTGGGGAGTGACCTGATATGGTTTTTAAGTTCTAGAAAGCTCCCAGTGGCTGCTGTAGGGAGAAAGGACTTGGGGACAAGGGTGTCAGGAGGCGTGGAGTAGAACTGTGGCTCTGATCAGTATTTGCTAGGCGCCAACTGTGGACCCCAGGCCTTGTGGCTTCCTGACCATCCCCAGACCTGCTGGGGGAGAGATGAGCAGGGGAAAAATTTGGCCAAAGGGAAGAATGTTCCAGGGCCTAAGGGAGAAGAGAAATCTAGGGAGACTCCTGGATATTTGGGTTCCTCAGAGCCTCACCCTGATCTGTGGAGAAGGGGATGGAAACCCACTCTAGTATTCTTGTCTGGAGAATCCCACGGACAGAGGATCCTAGTGGGCCACAGTCCATGAGGTCGCAAAGATCTGGGGAGACTCAGGGGAAAGTGAGCCTCTTTGAGGGTGGTCTGGGACCCTCACGTTCCCCTCTCCCAGGGGACCAAAGTGCTATATGTAGGCACGAACTTGAACTTCCCTTTGGCAAAGACATGCTGGACCTTCTGTACTGGGGCTGCACTTGCAGTCCAGACAACTACCTTTCCCCTCAGGAGAAGGCAGGAAAAGGAAAAAAACAAAAAATGCAAAAGGTGGGGTCAGGGCAGACAGGAGACAGAGTGAGATGTTTCACCATCCCTACAGGAAGGAAGCGAGTTAGAGCGGGCCTGGGCCTCCCCACCCTGCTTCCTCTGGCAATCGCTCTAAAAGAGTCATTCCATTTTGCTGACACAACAGAGCTCGCTGGGCTGGCAAGCCGTTAGGACAGGCCCACAGGGGCCCTGGAGACTGCTCTGGGTTGAGTCAGAGGTTGCTGACTGTCCTATCCCTGGTTACCTGGGAAACCATTACATCTGAGAAGTAAACTCGGCAAATCGATGAGATGCACCGACAGCTGCATGCTCGCAGCCAGCATGGGTCAATGGAATGAGCCCAATCCTTCTTCCTGACAACGCCTGGCCACACACAACCAACCAAGCATTGCACAACCAACACTTCAAAAGTCAAACAAATGGATTGGGCTACAAAGTTTTGCCTCATCCGCCATGTTCACCTGACCTCTCGCCAACCTACTACCACTTCTTCAAACATCTCGACAACTTTTTGCAGGGAAAATGCTTCCACAACCAGCAGGATGCAGAAAATGCTTTCCAAGAGTTCATTAAATCCCGAAGCATGGATTTTTCAGTTCAGTTCAGTCGCTCAGGTGTGCCCAAGTCTTTGAGACCCCATGGACTGCAGCATGCCAGGCTTCCCTGTCCATCACCAACTCCCAGAGCTCACTCAAATTCATGTCCATTGAGTTGGTGATGCCATCCAATCATCTCATCCTCTGCCATCCCCTTCTCCTCCTGCCTTCAATCTTTCCCAGCATCAGGGTCTTTCCCAATGAGTTCTTTACATCAGGTGGCCAAAATATTGGAGTTTCAGCTTCAGAATCAGTCCTTCCAATGAACATTCAGGACTGATTTCCTTTAGGATTGACTGGTTGGATCTCTCCAACACCACAGTTCTAAAGCATCAATTCTTCAATGCTCAGCTTTCTTTATGTATAGTTCAACTCAAATCCATACATGACTACTGGAAAAACCATAGCTTTGACTAGATGGACATTTGTTGGCAAAATAATGTCTCTACTTTTTAATATGCTGTCTAGATTGGTCATATCTTTTCTTCCAAGGAGCAACTGTCTTTTAATTTCATGGCTGCAGTCACCATCTGCAGTGATTTTGGAGCCCAAGAAAATAAAGTCTCTCACTGTTTCTGTTTCCCCATCTATTTGCCATGAAATGATGGGACCAGATGCCATGATCTTAGTTTTCTGAATGTTGAGCTTTAAGCCAACTTTTTCACTCTCTCTTTGACTTTAATCAAGAGGCTCTTTAGTTCTTTGTTTTCTGTCATAAGGGTGGTGTCATCTGCATATCTGAGGTTATTGATATTTCTCCTGGCAATCTTGATTCCAGCTTGTGCTTCATCCAGCCTGGCATTTCACATGATGTACTCTGCATTTAAGTTAAATAAGCAGGGTGACAATACACAGCCTCAATGTACTCCGTTCCTAATTTGGAACCAGTTCGTTATTCCATGTCTGGTTCTAACTGTTGCCTCTTGACCTGCATACAGATTTCTCAGGAGGCAGGTAAGGTGGTCTGGTATTCCCATCTCTTTCAGAATTTTCCACAGTTTATTGTGATCCTCACAGTCAAGGCTTTGGCATAGTCAATAAAGCAGAAGTAGATGTTTTTCTGGTTCTGTCTTGCTTTTTTGATGATTCTACAGATGTTGGCAATTTGATCTCTGGTTCCTCTGCCTTTTCTAAATCCACCTTGAACATCCGGAAGTTCACGGTTCATGTACTGCTGAAGCCTGGCTTGGAGAATTTTGAGCATTACTTTGCTAGCATGCGAGATGAATGCAATTGTGCGGTAGTCTGAGCATTCTTTGGCATTGCCTTTCTTTGGAATTTGAATGAAAACTGACCTTTTCCAGTCCTGTGGCCACTGCTGAGTTTTCCAAATTTGCTGGCATATTGAGTGCAGCACTTTCACAGCATCATCTTTTAGGATTTGAAATGGCTCAAGTGGAATTCCATCACCTCCACTAGCTTTGTTTGTAGTGATGCTTTCTAAGGCCCACTTGAGTTCACATTCCAGGATGTCTGGCTCTAGGTGAGTGATCACACCATCGTGGTTATCTGAGTCATGAAGATCTTTTTTGTATAGTTCTTCTGCATATTCTTGCCATCTCTTCTTAGTATCATTGAATCCCAAAGCATGGATTTTTATGTTACAGGAATAAACAAACTTATTTCTTGTTGACAAAAATGTGCTGATTGTAATGGTTTCTATTTTGATTAATAAAATGTGTTTGAGCCTAGTTATGATGATTTAAAATTCAAGGTCTGAAACCTCGGCTACTTTTGTACCGATCTAATAGCTGCATGTGAATCTAGAATAATTTTAGAAATAAAAAATCTAATGAAGATAACTAAAAGGACCTACTGTATAGCACAGGGAGTTATACTCAATACTTTTAATAACCTATAAGGGAAAAGAAACTGAAAAAAATACATGTATTATATATATACATATATATGTATATATAACTTCCCAGGGCTTCCCTTGTGGCTCAGCTGGTAACGAATCCACATGCAATGTGGGAGACCTGGGTTTGATCCCTGGGTCAGGAAGGTGGAGTAGGAAATGGCAACCCACTCCAGTATTCTTGCCTGGAGAATCCCCATAGACAGAGGAGCCCGGTGGTCTACAGTCCATGGGGTCGCAGAGTCGGACTCGACTGAGCATCTAAGCACAGCACATATATATATCTGAATCACTGTGCCATATACCTGAAACTAACACAACATTGTAAGTCAACAATATTTCAGTTTTTAAAAAAAGAAAAAAAGAACTTGAAAATGAAAACCAAAATAATGTTTAATGAAAGGGAGAAAAAAGACTTGCAATGCTGAGAAATTAAGATCAGGGCATAATGAAAACAATGGAAAACAATAAAATTATTTTTTAAGGTGGAGGACCACCTCTGTGAAGACCGTAGAACACACACAGGTGTTTGGGACGTGTTGTACTGGAAGGACGCCAGGGGACTTGCCAGGTTGACCTGGGTGGTGCCACCTGGGCGTGCCCCATCAGAAATTAACTAAAACCGACACCTAAAATTAATGCACTTTATACATGTTCCTGGGTGTAAGCCATACTGCAATAATTTAAAAAAAAGAAAATATATAAATTTACGCTTCACAAAAATTTGAAAAAATTACAAAAAATGTCCATGGGGCATTAAAATGGTCCCCCATTGAAGGAAAAAAAAAAGATTTATGTTTTGATATGCACATATATTCACAACAGAGTGTGTGAACAAGACAATTTTCAGATTAATATGCAGAGTAGAATCAAATTTCTGTAAAACAACATACACTATAATAAGAATATATTGTAATATATTATAATAAGAATATATTATAATATATAAGTAAAATAATTATATATATATAATTTCTGCATCTGTATATAGGTATAAACTAACCTGAATGGACACATATATAGTTGTTTTCGAAAGGGCATAGTGGGGCTTCTCTTTTTATTGAACAGGACTCTGTAAATCTGAATCTCTCCTACTGAGAATATCATATTTCTGTGTTTGAAATAAAATAACAAAAGGAAAACAATTTAAGAATTCGCTTTTTTCCTCATCATGTGACTAATCTATGCAATGGATCAGGTCTGGACCCTGAACAAGTCACCTTTCCCTTTCTGGGTCCCAGTTTCCTCCTCTGCAAAATGGAGAGAGATATTAATAACAACCCCTGAGAGGGCAGACTTAGCTATATTAGCCCGGGCTCCGCTAACCTCTGGGTGGGACAGGCTCTGGGGTGCTGCTCACACTCCAGTGTCCCCGTGGGATCAGGCCGAGGCTGGACGGCGGCTCCTCTCTTGCCCTAACTTGTATTCTGCTGGGCTTTGCTGGGTGGGGCTGCCAGCCTGTCCCTTCCTATTAGCTGTTGCCTCTTTTGTGTGGGTGTGTGTATTTGTGTGTATATGGTATGCACATCTTATCTTTGTAAGCAGAAGAAAGAAATATAAAAATCAAGTTGCAAAAGGTGTTTTGGGCAAAACAAGTGAGCTATCTCGATCTTCACTGTGCCTTAGAAGCACAGTGATCATCCTCCCTGTTGTAGAGATAAGGGACAACTGATGGTCGTCCCTGGTGGTCCAGAGGTTGGGAGTCCGCCTGCCTTGCTGGGGATGCGGGTTTGATCCCTGGTTCAGGAAGATCCTGCAAGCTGTGGAACAACTAAGCTGTGTCCACAACTACTGAAGCCTGGGTCCTAGAGTTGGCCGTGCAGCGAAGAGCAGCCCCTGTTGTCTGCAACTAGAGAAAGTCTGTGCACAGCGGCAAAGAGCCAGTGCAGCAGTAAACACACTTCTCTAAAAACAAGAAAGAAAACGGAGGCCTAGAGAGGCGAAGCTACTTGTCCAAAGTCACACCGCCAATGGGCAGAGTTAGGATTTGAACCTGAGCTGTTAGAGTTCAGAGTCTTTGCTCACAACCCTTTGATGTTTTTCATCTCCCGAGTATTCAATAGTACGAATAAACCATAGAAATGGAGTTAACGAGGCTCATCTCTAGATGAAGGAATGAAAAGAAACTGTTCTGCCTTTGGTTTGACACGAAGTGTTGTGTACTGAGAAAAATAAATACTTTAAAATAGTGAGTCCTTGTTTTGTGAATGAGAGGTAATTTCTGCGTATTTCTTCCTTCTCCTTAGCTCGTCAGTTGATGATTCTCCAGGAGAGTCACGTTACTTGGATAATAACAAAAATATAAAAAGGCCATTTTTTAAATGCTGGGAGGCAGTGCATGAAATGCCAGGGGAGGTTTTCTCTGAGCTGAGTGCTTGTGAGAGAGATTATGCCTTTTGTTGTTTGTTTTCTTTTCTGCTTCTTTAATTCTCCATCTAGAAATTACTCCACCTTTACATAATTAGGAGAAAATGACCATATAAAATCCTGGGGTGGGGCTGTCACTCCAGGTGTTGCCTCTGGCAGGGACTGGCCCTGAAGGTGCCTCTCAGCCTCCTGCCAGTTTGATTTCAGGGTTGGGGGAAGATGGGTGTAGGTGGGGGTGGCGGGCTCTGCATTTTCTCAGAGGCACCAGCACTGTGAACCCTCAAGCAGAAATCCTTTCTTGGGGTCTTCCCCGGTGGACTTTGCACTCCCAATGCAGGAGACTGGGTTCCATCAGTGTTCAGGAAATGAGATCCCGCCTGCCTCAACTAAAGATCCTGCCTGCTGCAACGAAGATCGAAGATCCCACGTGCCACAACTGATACCCAGTGCAGCCAAATAAATAAATCTTTTTTTCTTTTTAAAAGAAATCCTCTCTTGGAGGCTTAATAAACAGAGATCAGACTCTCCTCTGAAGTGTTGGGGGTGAAGATGAAATGAAGAGATTCAAGGAAGGGATTGTCCCACCTAGCCCAGGCTTGCAGTCAAGGATTCAAATTCAAAGCCCTAAACCTTCCTGAGCTACTGTTTTCGTGATTTCCAAGTGGTTCAGAGGTAAAAGAAACCACCAGCCAATACAGGAAACGTGACGGTTTCAGTCCCTGGGTGGGGAAGATCCCCTGGAGAAGGAAATGGCAACCCACTCCAGCATTCTTGCCTGGAGAATCCTATGGACAGAGGAGCCTGGTGGGCTACAGTCCACGGGGTCACAAGAGTCAGACACGACTGAGCGACTAGACAACTAAGACAACAGTGAGGAGTAAGCATGCAGTAGGTGTTCTATTATTGCTCCCAGAGGCACTGAGATGATGCTGATCTTCACTGAGGCATGAGTTTCCTATAAGAGAAGGTTTCCTCTAGTCTTTAGTCTTGCTGGATGTTGACGTGCTACTCTTGGGATGGAGCATATCAGGCTGAACTTGAGGAACGCTGTCCACTGCTTCTGCAGGAGATGCTTCCCTGTGAGGTCACTCTGCAGAAAGGGACCCCTGAGCAGTGTCCCCGGCTGCCTCTGTGCGCCCACCTGCTCACACTTCCCATGTTTGCTCAGCGTCCTAGAACTCACGCTCTTGCAAATTCCCTCTGTCAGGGTCACTGCCGTCTCCTCCCCACCTGCTGAACTCCTGTTCACTCTTCAACACCCTGTTGTCACTGCCCTCTCTTCCAGGAAGCCTTCCTTAATGGCCCCCAGCAGGGCCCAGCTCCCTGGTCTGGGGTCCTCCAGCCGCAATTCCTCTTTCCAACCCAGCGTTGACCCCACAGGGGTGGGGGGATCTGTGTTTGCCTTTGCTCCCCAGCCTGGGGGGCTCTTGAGGGTTGAGGCTTCCTGAGTCCAGCATCACTTCGTGTGGGGCCATGCACAGTGTGGTATACAGACTAATGATGTGGACACGAGCAAAGTACCCGCAGCCTCCTGAAGCTCCTTTCTCTCTTAAGAGAAGTTCAGAATATTCATTTGTTCCAGCTCAGTTCAGAATGCTGGCGGCTAGTAATTTGGCAGTCAGAAGTGGCAGGTTTGGTAAATCTCCTGACAGTCCAATGGTTAGAACCTTGTACTTTCACTGCCGAGGACCTGGGTTCAATCCCTGGCCAGGGAACTGAGATCCCACAGCCGCACAGAGCAGCCAAAACCAACAACAACAAATGCGGAAGGTTTGAAGGGAAGTTGGCATGCAGGCACCCTGTGACATTGGGCCATCTGGAGGGAAGGCCAGATGTCAATGGGTATCAAAGGCCCTCAGATGCCCCTGCCCTGTCATTCCTCGAGGGGTGGTTGTGAAGCTTTGGCACAGTAATGCACAGCTCAGTGACATTTCTAATCCTGGGGAAAATTGGAAGCAGCCCCCAGACCTAACCCAAGAGGGCCCTTTAAGTAAGTATGTAGATGATGAACCATGATGTGATGAGGGGAGGGCTGGGACCAAAACCCCTCTAGCTTGCAGGAGATCAGCCCCATGCCAGCAACTCCACTCCTGGGACTTGACCCACAGAAATGTGACCCGGATGTTCCCAGCAGCACCTTTCCTAGTCACCCCAACCGGAAACCACACCCAAATACCCATCCACAAAAGGATGGAGGCACTGCGCTTGCGGCCTGCTGTGGGACTCCGCTGTGCGGTGCTCAGCCTTGCCCGACTCTTGGCAACCCTACGGACCGCAGCCTGCCAGGCTCCTCTGTCCATGGAATTTTTCAAGCAAGAGTACAGGCGTGGGTTGCCATTTCCTACTCCAGGGGATCTTCCCGACCCAGGGATCAAACTTGCATCTCTTGTGTCTCCTGCATTGGTAGGCGGATTCTTTACCACTGCATCACCTGGGAAGACCTGGAATACTACACAGTCACAAAAAAAGAGTCTACCATCAACTCACCACCACATCTGCTGAATCAGTTCTCCTTCCATTTATATGAGATTCTGCCACGGGCAAAACTAATCTGTGTGTGAAAATTGACCAGTGTGACAACCAACTTTAACAAGGGACAAAAATCACACAATCACCTCAATCAATGCAGAAAAAGCATTTGACAAAATCCAACACCCTTTCACGGTAAAAACATTCAACAAACTATGAATAGAAGGGGACTCCCTCAATAGAGTAAGGACAAAGTTTGAAAACCCCACAACTCACATCACATTCAGTGGTGACAACTAAAGCCTTTCTTTTAATATCGGGAATAAGACAAGTGTCAGTCAATCTGGGCAGCGATAGAAAAGGACTGCAGACTGGGCGGCTTACAAACAGCAGAAGCGTGTTTCCCGCAGTTTGAAGGCTGGGAGCCTGAGTGTGCGGCGTGGTCAGGCTCTGGCGAGGGCCCTCTTCTGGGCGGCACAGAGGTGCTTCTTGGCTGTGTCCTCACATGCTGCAAAGAGGGTAAGAGAGCTCTCTGAGGTCTCTATAAAAGCATGAATCCCATCCATGAGGGCTCTTCTCTCACGACCCATCACTTCCCAAAGGTCTTACCCCCTAACAGCATCACACTGGTCATTAAGATGTCACTATATGAACTTGGGGGTAGGTACACTCAGTCTATAACAACAAGGATGTTTGCTTTCACCAGTCGAATTCAGTTTAGTCCTAGAATCCCTAGCCAGAATAATTAGACAAGAAAAAGAAATAAAAGGCACCTAAATTGGAAAGGAAGAAGTAAAATGATCTCTTTTTGCAAGCAGCAAGATCTTATATGTAGAAAACCCTGCAAAGACCCCACACACACCAAACAACAAAAAACCCTCTTAGAACTAATAAACAAGTTCAGCAAATCAGCAGAATACAAAATTAACAAGTAAAAATCAGTTGTGTTTGTATACACTAACAATGAAGAATCCAAAAAGAAAATTAAGAAACGAATTCTACTTAGAACAGCATCAGAAAGAATAAAATACTTAGGAATATACTTAACAAGGAAAGGGAAGTCTTGTGCACTAAAAACTATAAAATGTTGCCAAAAGATTTAAAGAAGATATAAGCAGAAAGACATCTGAGTTTATACATTGAAAACTTAATATTGTTAAGATGAAAATGCTATCCAAAGGAATCTACAGATTCAATGCTACTCATATAAAAATTGCAATGACTTTTTTTGCAGAAATAGAAAAATCTATTCTAAAATTTATATGGACTCTTGGGACTTCCCTGGTGATCCATCGGCTAAGACTCTGCCTTTCCACTGCTGAGGGAATGGTTTCAATTCCTGTTTGATAAAGAAAGATCGATCCCACATTCCACATGGCATGGCCAAAAAATTTAAAAATTTTATACAGAATCTCAAGGACCTTGCATAGCCAAAACAATTTTGACAAAGAAGAACAAAGTTAGAGGACTCACACTTCCTGTTTTCAAAACTTCTTACAAAACGACAATAATCAGAATAGTGTGGCACTGGTATAAAAACAGACAAATAGATCAGTGGAACAAAGATCCCAGAAATAAACCCTCAAATACATGGAAAATAATTTTTGGTAGAGATGTTAAGGTCATTCAATGGGGTAAAGGACAGATTTTCTTTTTTTCAATGAAACAGCTGGTTCTAGAAAAACTGGATCTCCACAGGCAAAAGAATGAAGCTGGAACCTTACCTAACACCATGTATAAAAATGAACTCAAGATAGATCAGAGACCTGAATGGAAGAAGAAAAAAAGGAAAACATCAGGCAAATTCCTTGGATATGACTCCAAAAAACACAGTTATCAGAAGATAAAATATATAAAAAAAATACATAAAATGAAATTCATGGAAATTAAAAACTTTTGTGCACCAAAGGAAACAATCAAGAGAGTAAAAAGGCAATATATAATTATATATATATATATATATATATAAAATCCCCTGGAAGAGGGCATGGCAACCCACTCCAATATTCTTTCCTGGAGAATCCCATGGACAGAGGAGCCTGGCAGGTTACAGTCCATAGGGTTGCAGAGAGTTGGACACGACTGAAGTGACTTAGCATACACACACACACACACACACACACACACACACACACACACACATATATATAATACAACTGAAAGACAAAAAAGACAAACAACCCCATTTAAAAGTGGGCAAAGACTATACTCCAATTAAAAAAAAAAAAGAAAATTCACCTTAAAATAAAAACAGAAAAACAAAACAAAAAATAAATAAAAATGGGCAAGATGATACACAAATGGCCAAAAAGCACATGAAAAGATGCTCAGCATCATTAGCTATCAGGGAAATGCAAACCAAAACCACAGTGAGCTATCACTTCACACTCATTAGGATGTTTATAGTAAAAACAAAGGGAAACTAACACTCTGTTGAGGATATGGAGAAATTGGAGCCATGCATTGCTGATGGTGCAACAATGTGGATGTGAAATAGTGCAGCTGTGGTGGAAAACAGTCTGATAGTTCCTCAAAAAATTAAACACAGAATCACCACATGGTCCAGCAATTTCACCTCCGGTGTCCCCAAAGAACTGACGGCAGGGAGTTGAAGAGGTATCCATACACTATGTGTACAACAGCATTTTTATTATTATTATTTTTTGCAATAGACAAAGATGGAAGCAATCCTTGTCCATTGATGGATAAATGGAAAAACAAATGTGGGGTATCCAGACAGTAGAACATTATCCTTAAAAAGGAATGAAGTTTTGACACATTCTACAATATGGATGGACTAGGACTGCAAGATCAAACTAGTCAGTTCTAAAGGAAATCAATCCTAAATATGCATCGAAAGGACTGATGCTGAGGTTGAAGCTCCAATATTTTGGCCAGCTGATTTGAACAGCTGACTCATTTTGGAAAAGACCCTGATGCTGGGAAAGATTGAGGGCAGGAGAAAGGGGTGACAGAGGATGAGATGGTTGGATGGCATCACCGACTCAATGGACATGAGTTTGAGCAAACTCTGGGAGATAGTGAAGGATAAGGAAGTCTGGCGTGCTGCAGTCCACGGGGTCACAAAGAGCTGGACGTGAGTGAGCAGCTGAACAACGATAACAATATGGATTGACTTTGAGGACATCATGCTAAGTGATGTTAGCCGGTCACAAAAGAACCAACACTGCAGGATTCCAGTTAACATACGGCACCTGGAATGATCAGAGTCATAGAGACAGAAAGGATGGTGGCTGCCAGGAGCTGAGGAGCTGAGGGAGGTGGGAATAAAGAGTTGTTTAATGGGAACAGAGTTTCAGTTTTACGTGGTAAAAGGAGTTCTAGAGATGGATGGTGGTGATGGTTGCCCAACAAAGTGTATATACTTAATGCTACTGAACTGCACACTTAAAAATGGCTAAGACGGGGACTTTCCTGGTGGTCCAGCGGTTAAGACTTCACCTTCCACTGCTGGGAGTGTGAGCCCGATCCCTTGTCAGGGAGCTAAGAAAAAACCCCAAAAAACCAAAGCATAAAACAAAAGCAACACTGTAACAAATTTAAGAAAGACTTTAAAAGTGGTCCATAAAAAAATCTTTTAAAAAGTGGGTAAGATGGTAAATTCTACATTTTATTTTACCATTTTCTTTTGTTAATTTTTAGTTTTATACTAGAATACAGTGTTCTTGCTTGGAAAATTTCATGAACAGAGGAGCCTAGCGGGCTTCAGTCCATGGAGTCGCAAAGTCGGACACAGCTCAGCACAGAGATACGTCGGCAGCCAACAGCTGATTTACAGCGTTCTCTTGCTTCTGGGTGTGCAGCAGGGTGATTCAGCTACACACACAAGTGAGTGATAGTCGCTCAGTCATGTCTGACTCTCTGAGACCCCATGCACTGTAGCCAGGTTCCTCTGTCCATGGAGTTTTCCAGGCAAGAATATTGGAGTGGGTTGCCATTTACTTCTGGGGACCTTCCCAACCCAGGGATCAAACACTGGTCTCTTGCATTGCACGCAGATTCGTTACCATCTGAGCCATCGGGGAAGCCATTTCTAAGAGACATTTCTAAGTATAAAGAAAGGTCAACTTAAAAAGTATCAGCAGATAAATGCTTGACTTTATCTGATCTATAGACAATACATTAGAATATGTAATGACTCCGTACACCTTTTCCAAAGAAATACCCGAGACAAAAGTAGCAATAAAGTTATAAATGACAATCATCAATCTGATAAAACAACTTAGATGAAGCTTATCTCTCTTGAAGAGATGGGGACTGGGCAAGTGGTCAGAAAGGAAATACAATGTGCTTTTAAATTTTTTGGAAAAATAATGTTCAGTTCCCTGTTGCTCTGTTTTTGCCAAATAAACCCTACATTTATGCATTCTTTTTCAGATTCTCTTCCCATATAGGTTATTATAGAATATTGAGTAGAGTTCCCAGTCCTGTACAGTAGCCAAAAAAAAAAATTTAAAGGAAGCCTTTATGATTCCACTTATATGACATACCTATAATAGTCAAATTCATAGAGAAAGCAGAGTAGCTACCAGGGACTTGAGGGAGGGGATGGGAAGTTAGTGTTTCATGGGCACAGAGTTTCAGTTTGAGAAGATGAGGAAGTTCTGGAGGTGGATGGGGTTGGTGGCTGTACGGCAATGGGAATGAACTTACTGCCGCTGAACTGTACGCTTAACAACGGCTGGGGTGATAAATACTCTGTCATATACATTCTACCAACGGACAAACTAAAGCAAAGAAGGATAATGTAGGAGCAGTGTGAGCATTGAGCCCTACTGCACACTGCCTGGGGTGGATGCACGCAGCACCGCCTCGCCAAGTCTAACCGCGCTTCCCAATGCTTAGGTGAGTCCCACCGCGGGTGGAGCAGGGTCCAGACTGGCACCCGGCCCCTAGGGGGCACCATCAGGTGGAAGTCCTGCCCCCTCATCTTCCTGAGCTGCCAACTTCTCATCTCTAAGATGAGTCCCTGGTGGCCCAGTGGTTCAGAATCTGCCTGCCAGTGCAGAGAACATGGGTTTGATCCCTGGTCCTAGAAGATTCCACATGACATGGGGCAACTAGCCCACGTGCCACAACTACTGAAGTCCATGTGCCTAGAGCCTAGGCTCCAAAACAAGAGAAGCCACCTCAGTAAGAAGCCCACACACGGCAACTGGATAGTAGCCCCTGCTCACTGCAACTGGAGAAAGGCTGAGCACAGTAACGAAGACCCAGAGCAGCCAATAAACAAATACAAATTAAAAAAAAAAATAAGATGAGCCCCACAGTAGTGGGGCTGCTGTGAGGTCCATCGCACCACCCCTTAGGCAAGATCCTTCCATGTCATCAACACAACCTCTTGCAAGAATGTTCAGCTTGGGACTCCCCTGGTGGTCCACTGGTTAAGATCCATGCTTCCACTGCAGGGAATGCAGGTTTGATCCCTGGCTGGGGGACTAAGATTGCACATGCAGTGTGGGGCAACCAAAAAATAATGAAAAATAGAATATTCCTCTGGGGATGGATCAGAAGGAGTGAGGGTAGAGCCACAGGAATGACTCAGGCAAGCAATAGGAGAGGAAAGCAGTGGCATCAGTGTCTCCACGGTGACATCAAAACTCTGGGGGGAGGAGGGGAAGCAATTTGTGAGTCCAGAGTCGCTGTTTAAAGCCTAAGAGAAGGATAAGAAGGGAGTGTGGCTCTTTATTCACTCACTCAACAAGCAGTTACTGAGAGATAGGTATTGTTGTAGGAATTGTGGATGTGTCGGTGATCAAGGTAGAAAAAATCCCATCCTCATGACTCCACACTCCAGGAGGAAGCATAAAAGAAAATAAAATTGTTTTAGATCCTGGGAGGTAAAACAGGTGATGTCACAGAGACATAGGAAAGCTATGAAAAACCTACACAGCATATCAAAAAGCAAAGACATCACTTTGCCGACAAAGATCCATTTAGTCAAAGCTATGGTTTTCCTGATAGTCATGTACAGATGTGAGAGTTGAACCATAAAGAAGGCTGAGCGCCAAAGAACTGATGCTTTTGAACTGTGGTGTTGGAGAAGACTCTTGAGAGTTCCTTGGACTGCAAGGAGATCCAACCAGTCAATTCTAAAGGAAATCAACCCTGAATATTCATTGGAAGGTCTGATGCTGAAGCTGAAGCTCCAATACTTTGGCCACCTGATGCGAAGAGCTGACTCATTGGAAAAGATGCTGCTGCTGGGAAAGATGGAAGGCAGGAGGAGAAGGGGACGACAGAGGATGAGATGGTTGGATGGCATCACCGACTCAATGGACACGAGTTTGAGCAAGCTCCAGGAGATGCGGAAGGACAGGGAAGCCTGCTGTGCTGCAGTCTGTGGGGTCGCAGTGTTGTAGCCACACGTTCCGGAAAACAAACTCACTCAGAAGGACAATGGAGGTAGTGGAGTGCAGTTTATTACACCAGCAGGCCCAAGGCAGAGTCTCCTCTTAGCCAAGGACCCTGACCGACTTTGGTGAAAACCTTATATACCTTCAGTGTACTGCGCAAGCCCACATCCCCAAATTCCTTAAACCCAGCCTGGAAAATGTTAAAGGGAGATGCAATCAGGTTACAGCCGTGATTCGTAATCAGAAGGGTCAGCTGGTTATACACTGTGGCCTACGCCAATGGGTGCCATCAAGATTACAGAGGTGACTGACTGCATAGGGGATCATTACATTCTTTTTGGCGACGGGAAATCTTGGTGTGGAATCTGGTGTTTATCAGTCCGGGAGGCCAGTTGGGCCGTAGGTATGTTATCCCCATGGCTACCAGGCACATGGTCCAAAGCTCACTGAAAGTGCAAGATGGAGTTTCCTTCTTTTTCGGGATGGAGTCAGCTTGGCCTGGTCCCTTCCTCCTTCAACAAAGAGTGGATATACAGACTGACAATAGTGAAGTTCCTTGGGTGAGATGAAAGTTAAGTCAAGCCTGAGGGATGAGGAGAAACTGGCCTTGGGGAAAGTGATAGGAAATGCATTTCAGCCAGAGGAAACTGCCAGGGCAATGGGGTAAGAAAAATCTTTGCCTGTTTGGGGACTGGCAAGATGGAGCCTGTTTCCCCTGCCAGACTGTCCGCCTGGGGAGAGGGGGTTAGCTTTCCACGAGGAGCAGGGAGGGGAGGCAGCCGTCTCTAGGCAACCGCTCCCCAGTGGTCCCATGGGGCGTGGGGCACAGGCCCCACAGACTTTCAGGGCCAGGTCACCGACCTTGTGCAGCCAAAGGGGGTCGTTCTGACATAATTGCCAGAAAACAGCAGAGGCCCGAACCAAAGAGCTCAGTGTGTTGATTTTAGCAATCTACACTCGTGCCAGGCTGATGTACCTGGAACATTTTAAGCTGGCCCCACCCCGACCCCCGCAGCCCTGGGCCTGGGCCTTGCCATGTCCTGCATGGGCTGGGATTCTAACACTCACTGCCCCCACCCGAGGGTGCTGAGAGACCCATAACAGTCAGTGACTTCTTTTTTTCCTTTAATTTTTTGTTAGGTAATTTTTTAAATTAAAAAATGTATTATTTATTCTGGCTTCTCTGGGTCCTCGATGCTGTGTGCAGGCTTCTCTAGCTGCAGCAAGTGGGTCTAGCGCGTGCAGGCTCAGTAGTTGAGATGCTCAGGCTTAGTTGTGCTGTAGGATCTTATTTCCCCAAACAGGGATTGAACTCAGGCCCCCTGCATTGGAAGCATGAAATTTTATACACTGGACCACCAGGGAAGTCCCCCCAGCAACAAGTTTTTTTTAATGGTTAGTGTATCCAACCATGAGTTTCCCTGGTAGCTAAGATGGTAAAGAATCTGCCTGCAATGCAGGAGACCCGGCTTCGAACCGTGGGTCAGAAAGATCCCCTGGAGAAAGGAGTGGCTGTATCCAACCACGCCACAAGCTCCAACACCTACTATGGCTCCCCATGGCCCTGGGGTGAGGTCTAGATCTTCACTGGCCTTGGAGTTCTTCCCCTTGCTGACATTCCCACCACCTTCCCACAGATGCCCCACATGCCCACGTGCTTCCTTTCCCTTCCCGAATTCTCTGTCCAGATGCAATCAGTCAACATGCCTCCATATGCTCTCCCTTGTGACCAGGGAGCATCCCTACAGTCTTCTCACAGGAGCTGGCTTTCTCATGGATGGTTCATGGTCGGGTGGGGACATGGAAACATATTGATGGTAAAAACGTATGTGTCAGCTTCGTCAGGCAACGGTTCCCAGGGGTTTGGTCACACACTAGTCTAGATGGTGCTGTGAAAATATTTCCCAGATGTGCTTAACATCTCCCGTCAGTCAGCCTTAAGGCAAGGAAGTTATTCTTGAGACTCTGGGTGGGCCTTATCTAATCAATTGAAGGCCTTAAGAGCAAAAACAGAGTCTCCTGGGAAAAAAGAACTCTCTTCAAGACTGCAACATGTGGAACTTCCCTGGTGGTCCAGTGACCTTCCGTAAGACTCTGTACTCCCAATACAGGGAGCCCGGGTTCGATCCCTCGTCAGGGAACTAAGTTCGAATGCCACAACTAAAGAGCCCACACACCACAACAGAGATGGAAGATCCTGCGTGCCGGACCTAAGGCCTAGTGCAGCTATTTGTTCATCTTAGCTTTGGTTGCACTGGGTCTTCACTGCTTTGCCCCGGCTTTCTCTGGTTGCCGCGAGCGAGGGACTACGCTTGGTTGCGGCCTGTGGGCTGCTCACTGGGATGGCTTCTCTTGTAGCAGAGCGTGGACTCTAGGTGCCCCGGCTTAGTCATTGCAGCACTGGGGCTCGGTGGTTGTGGCGCATGGGCTTAGCTGCTCCATGGCGTATCGAATCATCCAGATCAGGGATTAAATCCGTGTTCCCTGCACTGGCAGATGGAGTCTTATCTGCTCCACCACTAGCGAAGTCCCTGCGTGTATCATATTGACTGTTTCTTTAGAAGGCCCTCACTGATACAGGCACCTAGAGGCCTCACAGTGGGAGGAGGCAGGACTTGCTTTTTATTTTTTTTAATTTATATTTATTTTAATTTTTGGCTGCTCTGGGTCTTCATTGCTGCTCAGACTTTTCTCTAGTTGCGGCCAGCAGGACTACTCCCTAGTTGCAGTGTGCGGGCTTCTCGATGCAGTGGCTTCTCTTGTTACAGTGCACCAGGCTCCGGGTGTAAGGGCTCAGTAGTTGCAGTTCCTGGGCTCTAGAGCACAGGCTCAATAGCTATGGCCCACGGCTTTGTTGCTCAGCAGCATGTGGGATCTTCACAGACCAGGGATTGAACCCATGTCTCCTGCATTGGCAGGCAGATTCTTTACCACTGAGCCACCAGAGAAGCCCTTGCTTTTTACTTTTTTGTCCGTATAGCATCGTAGTTTCCCGACCAGGCATTGAACCTGCGCCCCCTGCACTGGAAGTATGGAGTCTTAACCACGGACCATCAGTGAGGTCCAGGGCTTGCGTTTTAGAGATGGGATTTCCTTGACAAAACGAGAGCATCAGGAGGCAAGAACAGCCTACCTCGGCCTTGCCCGACTAGACCCAGACCAGGTTCTTAGCCTCAGATATCATCCAAGACACCTGCATGCCAAGGACATGGATTTGAGGCCTCAGGTTTCATGGTCCTGGGCACAGGCCATCCCCGACACGCTGTCCCAGCCCACCACCCTCAACCGAGTAAACCCAGGGCAGGATGCCCTGAGATAAGCCCCCCTCCAAAACCCCAAGGCCTGATCCAGACCAGAGATCTAGGTGGCTCCAGTCCCATGGACAGGGCTATCTTTGGTTCCCCACCCCCTTGAGGATGGACAAGTTGGCCGCAAAAAAACAAAAAATTCATTTTAGAGAGACCCAGGAGAGGGGAAGTGATTATACCCGCTGACAATGAAAGGGCAGTTTCTACTCTCAGACCTCTACGAGGCGATCAGAGGAATCCAGGAGCCTCTGGAGTCCTCCTCACAGGTGAGCCAGTGGGAGATTCCAGCCGGCATTCCTGATTTCAAAGCCTGAGGGGTTGGATCATTTATCTATCCAACCAAGGTGACTGATTTTTTTTTTTTTAAGAATAATTGCTTTACAATGCTGTGATGGTCTCTACTGTACATCAGCCCTCTCTGTTGAGCCTCACTCCTCCCATCCCACCCATCTAGATCTTCACAGAGCACCAGGCTGGCCTCCCTGTGTTATATAGCAGCTTTCCATTGAAAAATTGATGCTTTCAGATTGTGGTGCTAGAGCAGACTCTTGAGAGTCCCTTGGACTTCAAGGAGATCAAACGAGTCAATCCTAAAAGAAATTAACCCTGAATATTCATTGGAAGGACTGATACTGAAGCCGAAGCTCCTACACTTTGGCTACCTGATCCAAAGAGACAGCTCACTGGAAAAGACTCTGATGTTTGGAAAGAGTGAGGGCAGAAGGAAAAGGGGGCAACAGAAGATGAGATGGTTGAAAGGCATCACTGACTCAATGGACATGAGTTTGAGCAAACTCCAGGAGATAGTGAGGGACAGGGAAGCCTGGCATGCTGCAGTTCATGGGGTCTCAAAGAGTCGGACATGACTTAGTGATTGAACAAAAACAACTAGTTGTCCATTTTACACATTAAAGTGCATATAAGTCAATGTTACATTGTCGGTTTCTCCTAGCCTCTCCTTTGCCCACTGTGTCCACAAGTCCGTTCTCTACATCTGTGTCTCCATTTCTTCTCTGTAAACAGGTTCATTGGTACTATTTTTCTAAATTCCATATATTAATATATGATATTTTTTTTTCTCTTTCTGACTTACTTCACTCTGCCTAACAAGCCCTAGGTTCATCCAACTCACTACAATTGACTCAAATTCGTTCCTTTTTATGTCTGAGTAATATTCCATTGTATATATGTGCCACAGCTTCTCTATCTGTTCATCTGCCAGTGGACATCTATGTTGCTTCCATGTCCTAGCTAATGTAAATAGTGCTGCAATGAACACTGGATACATGTGTCTTTTTGAATTCCGGTTTTCTCAGGGTATATGCCCAGTAGTAGGACTACTGGGTCCTATGGCAGTTTTATTCCTACTTTGGTAAGGAATCTCTTACTGTTCTCATAGTGGTGACTATTTTAAAAATTAATTAATTAATCAGTTTGGCTGTGCTAGGTCTTGGTTGTGGCACTTGGGATCTTCGATCTTCATTGCAGCGCGCAAACTCTTAGTTACAGCATATGGGATCTAATTCCCTAAACAGGATAGAACCTGGGCCTCCTGTATCGGGAGCACAGAGTCATAGCCGTTGGACCACCAGGGAAATCCCCCCAGGTGACTATTTGATTGAAATCTAACAGGGTTCAATATAACCAGGAAACATTTACTGTTGGTCCTTAGGACATACTCAAGTGAAGTGAAAACCTACGTCCACACAAACACTTGGACACACATGTTCACAGTAGCAGTATTCACAGGAGGCAGAGGTGGAAACAACTCAAGTGTCTGTAGACAGAAGAATGGATGAACAAAATGTGGTCCAACCACACAAGGGACTATTACTCAGCCATCAGAAAGAATGAAGCCCTGACACATGCCACAATGTGGGTGAGCCTTGAGGACATGCTTGGCGAGAGAAGCCAGACACAGGAGACCTCATGTAGCGGGATCCCATTTATCTGATCCTGTTGGTACGAAACGTCCAGAACAGGCAAATCCACGGAGGCAGAAAGTAGACTAGTAGCTGCCAGGGGCTGCAGGGAGGAGGAGTGTCAGCGACTGAAAAGGACGCAGGGTCTATTTTGGGGGTAGTGAGAGTGTTCTGAAATTGACCGTGGTGGTGGCTGCACATATCTGTGAATATCCTAAAAACCATTGAATTATATATTTTAAATGGATGGATTGAATAATACCTGAATTATATCTCAATAAAACTGTTTTCTAAAAATGTCCCCCCAAAGTCCCACATTTATTGAGCACCCACTATATGCCAGGCACTGAGCTAGGTGCTAGAATGGAGCCCAGAGCAGGAGACACAGTCATAAGCAGATGATCATAGTACTGGAGGATTCCTCTCTTACAGTACAGAGAGGAGATATATATATACACATATATTATATATATTATATATTTGGCCATGTGTGTGCAGAACTTCCCAACCCAGTGATCAAACCCACGCCCCATACATTGAGAGCACAGAGTCTTAACCACTGGACCACCAGGGAAGTCATAAACATTTTTAAAAATGAAAACAAATCGTGTCCAACTCTGCAACCCCATGGACTGTGTCCATGGAATTCTCCAGGCCAGAATACTGGAGTGGGAGGTGGGTTCTTTACCAACTGAGCTATCAGGGAAGCCTGCACACTTGAAAGCATTTCATCAATCCTATTTGATTGTTCATTCATCAAATTGGAAGTTCCTCTTCAGGAGAAGTATTGTAGATAGTAATCCATAGTTAAAACAGATAGAAAATTGGTATGTTAGTATGGAACACAAGATGAAGGGTTGGTATTTAGAAATGTACAATTATTAGCAATGTATCTTTGTTTATTGACACGATTTGTGATTATTTAAAAACTGAGATATGTTATTCAACTCTCAAATTACTCCATGCTGCTATGCTTCATTTTTAGTGTGTATGCAATGTTATGTTTTTGATATTGCTACTCAAAGATGAAACAAGACCTTCTATCCTACAGAGAAATCATTTCTATTTATTCTCCATTAGAAGATTAAGGACACAGTGATGTAACATGTACACTGAACATTTAAATGGAGGTGTTAGTCATTCATGTCAAACATCCCTATAGGTCACCATGAAGTAAGTGTTTAGGAAGCAGTTCCACATATTAAAGTAAGATGCACATTTTCAATGGTTATGTCACTTGCATTTTAAGGAAAATACAATGACAGTTCACTGAACTCTTGATGTGTCTTTATAATATCAACAGAAGTCATGAATATTAGTTGACATGTTTCAAATAAAGATACCTCTGATACCCTAAAAATGTATGGAAACCCTTCTCAGAAAAGTATGTACATCTTGTTTCATTCGTAAATGATTAGCCTCCATTTTGTAACAGTAGAAATCACAGTTCTGAGATCATTGTATCAGAGGAATGACTATCATTGTTTATGCTTGTAATCTGTCCAATCAGCTACACAGTGGATTGGAAAAGGTTTTATTCTGACTATGTGTGATATTACATGTTAATAAAACTGATGGTTTCTTGTGAAAAAAAAAAAGAAAACAAACCCATCCTTACTTGTCTGCATGAACCGAAAGAGTGCATATTTGGACACTTCATAACCCACCCCAAACCACGCCTGCCTCACCCATGTCAATTTCTGAGTGACATTCTTTATGTCCACAGCAAAGACAGTGCTCCAGACTGACAGGTCAGTCTCTCTGTTCATCAAGAGTGGAGAAATCCCAAAATTTGGCCACCTGTCTGTGAAGATAAACAAAAGAACAAGGGCTGGGCCTGATGGAGACCCTCCCCCCAGGACCCGCCCTATCTCTGCTAGGCTGGACTCCCCCTGGCCTCCCTTCTCCCAGGGTGGCTCTGGCGGGTGGCCGCGAGAGCAAAGAGGACCGACGTTCTCATCCAAAAATAAATCTCGGCCCTGAATGAGTAAACAAGAAACGAGGTTGGAGGAGGGGACTGGGAAGGGCTGAGGGGAAAGAGAGAATTGTGGTTTTCTTAAGATGAAGGCAACCTTCAGAGGCTGGCCTCCCGGGGCTGGGCTGACAGACATGTGCGGAGCCTCTGCTGAGCTCCCAGCTGCTCCCAACCTCCTGACGCCTTCCCTGCTGGGTCTTGACCCCTGAGGCTCACACCTCTCTCAGCGTGGACTCCATTAGCACTCAGAAAAGTCCTTCCCTTGCAACTCTTTTTGTAAACCCAGGGTGACCTTTGACTGTTCGCCGGGTGCAATAGGCTCCCTGCCCTCAGCCCATTTTACAGAGAAGGAAATTGAGGCTCAGAAAAGGGGAGAGAGGACTTTCCTAGTGGCATGGTGGATAAGAATCCATTAGCCAATGCAGGGGACACGGGTTCGATACCTGCTCTGGGAAGATCACACATGCTGAGGAGCCACTAAGCCTGTGCACACAACCTCGGAGCCCACGCACTGCAACTACCGAAGCCCTTGCACCAGAGCCTGCGCTCCGCAACAAGAGACGCCACCACAGTAAGTCCAAACACAGCTACAAAGACTCGCTCCTCTTCTCTACAGCTGGAGAAAGCCCGTGCAAAGCAGCAAAGACCCAGCGCAGCCAAAATAAATAAATAGAAAATGGAAAAAAAAAAAAAAAAAACAATAAAGGGTTTTTTAAAAAAGAAAAGGGAAGAGAGCAGAGATTGGGATTCAGGGGTGAGGGGCTCCAGGTATCCTCCCCAGGTCTGACTTTTGGCAATTTTGAAGCGGGAGGTATCTGAAGGGGTAGATGTGCTTGGTCAAAAGCAGCTGAGATCAGTAGATCAGTAGAGCCCTGGGTGAAGGCTCGGGTTTTGATCCTGGCTCTGCCTACCTGCAGCCTTTGTTTCTGCTCCTTCTGGGCACAGCATCTTGGTGTGTATGGGGCTGATCCTCTCCCCTCTCAGTGAAGTCTCCCAGGCCCTCCCAATCAGTGTACTGGGGCCCTTTAACCACTGTAACTGGTTTGGAGAGAGAGGCATATGCCTCAGGCTGGGTCAGTAAAATGCGGTCCTGGTGCTTCTACTGTGCATGCATTCTCAGTCGCTTTGGTCGTGTCCGACTCTTTGCAACCCCCTGGACTATAGTCCTCCAAGTTCCGCTGTCCATAGGATTCCTCTGTCCAGGAAAGAATACTGGAGTGGGTTGCCAGGCCCTCCTCCAGGGAATCTTCCCAGCCCAGGGATCAAACCCACATCTCTTATGTCTCCTGCACTGGCAGGAAGGTTCTTTACCAATAGCACCATCTTCTAATGGTGCTTCTAATATAGCTATCAGAAAACAGAGCTCTTTTTAATGTTGCTTATGTGTGTAACTGTCAGCTCAGAGCTGCTGGCCATGATCTTGCCTGCCTGGAAATGATGCTGACACAAGGACAGCGGAGTCGAGAGAGGGAAAAAGAGGCTGCCTAGTGAAGTGGGTTAAGCACCTTGGTTCAGATGAGCCTGAAGCTATCATGTTCAGTCCCATTAACCAATTAGTTCCCTTTAGCCTTCATGCAGCTGACAGAGTTGGCGTGGATCTAGCCCTTAATTAAGGGTTAATTTCTCTGGGCCTTGGTTTATTCTTCCGTAAAACGAGTCGTGGCTGTCTAAGTTGAGAGGGGCATGAAGGGTGAGTGCCCCGCAAGTGCCCTGAGCTGTGTCATGCCTGGTGTTTTTTCTTTGTTTGTTTTTGGCCGCACCAGGTGGCTTTCAGGATCTTAGTTCCCTAATCAGGGATTGAACCTGTGCCCCCTGCAGTGGAAGCCTGGAGTGTTAACCACTGGACCGCTGCCAGGAAGTCCATGAGCCTGGTGTTGTAAAATCTCTAGTGTTATCCGGCACACCTCCAGCTCACCCTGGTCTCCCCCTGATACAGACACAGAAAGGTTTTCCAAGTGTTGTCGGTGAGCCCAACCACTCCTTCCCACTGCAACCGTCCTCCAAGAACACTGGAGGCCAGAAGGATGGAGGGAGTGGACATCTCAGGCTGGGCTCTCGAGTCCGAGGTTCCAGGGTGGGCAGTGGGAGAGATGAGCCACTCCCAGAAAGGACAGGCTTGGCTCTGAAACCCCCAGAAGTGACTTCCCGGGGCTCAGGGCTGGGGTGGAGCCACCGCTTTCTCTGCTGTCCCATTCCAGGTAACAGCTTAAGATGGAAGCTGTTCTGACAGCCCCAGAGAGACAGCAGCATTGATGCGCTAATGGCACTGCCTGAAAAATCCTGCCTGGTGGTGGTTTTTAGCAAAACAGCTCGTTGTTCAGCACTTGGGGTCTTTTGCTCTTGTCTCTTGGCCCCACTAGGGGGCAGGAACATTGGCCTGGAGGACTGACACCCTTTGCCCTGGCCTCGCGCATTTGTGACTGGCTCTTGGAGCAGACATTTGTGGGCGAGTGATTTTTTTTTTTTAATATTTACCTATGTATTTATTTGTCCGTACCTAGTCTTAGTCAAGGCTACAGTTTTTCCAGTGGTCATGTGTGGATGTGAGAGTTGGACTGTGAAGAAAGCTGAGTGCCAAAAAATTGATGCTTTTGAACTGTGTTGTTGGAGAAGACTTTTGAGAGTCCCTTGGACTGCAAGGAGATCCAACCAGTCCACCCTAAAGATCAGTCCTGGGTGTTCACTGGAAGGACTGATGCTGAAGCTGAAACTCCAATACTTTGGCCATCCCATGCAAAGAGTTGACTCATTGGAAAAGACCCTGATGCTGGGAGGGATTGGGGGCAGGAGGAGAAGGGGACGACAGAAGATGAGATGGCTGGATGGCATCACCAACTCGATGGATATGAGTGTGAGTAAACTCCAGGAGTTGGTGATAGACAGGGAAGCCTGGCGTGCTGCGATTCATGGGGTCGCAAAGAGTCGGACATGACTGAGCGACTGAACTGAACTGAACTGAAGTCTTAGTTGCAGCATGCAAACTCTTAGTTGCAGCATGTGGGATCTAGTTCCCTGACTGGGGATCGAACCCAGGGCCCCTGCATTGGTAGCATGGAGTCTCAGCCACTGGAACACCAGGGAAGTCCCTTGAGTGATTTTTTTTTCCCTCGAGTGGTTTTTAAAGAAAATCGCAAAAGGACAGGGAAGGGAAGATGTGAGCCAGTGGAGGGATGGGAGAAAAGTCCAGGCGTGCCTCCCGCAGAGTCCTTGGAGGGTGGCGTTGGTTCTGTCCTGCTGGGAGATCTGGAAATGTTTTATGCCATTGGTTAGGGCTTCCCTGGGGGATGTCAACTCAACGCACTTGTGGCCCTCTGGTCTGCATGCAGACATAGGGTGCTCCAGGAGCCCAGAGGATCCCCTGGCAACCACAATCAATCACACAGTGTCCTTGAGGTTAAACAGGGAGAGGGATGCAGGGGTGTGGATGGAGTAGCACAGTGTCAATTTCTATTCCTGCCCTTCCAAGTTGCTCTTTTAAAAGTATACATTGGTGAAGTCAGATAGAAAAGGCCACATGTTGTGTGATCCCATTTATATGAAAAATCCAGAACAGGCAAATCCACAGAGACAGAAAGCAGAGTGGAGGTTGCCAGGGGCTGGGAAACGAGGAAAGGGGAGCGACTGCTAATGTGGAGTTTCCTTTTGGGATGGTGAAAGTGTTCTGGAACTATCGGTTGGCCAAAGGGTTCGTTTGGGTTTTTCACTAACAGCTTATGAACAACCTGAGTGAACTTTTTGGCCAACCCACTATATAGAGGTAGTGGTTGTACAACATTGTGAATATGCTAAATGCTATGGAATTAAACATTCTAAAGTGGCAACTTTTATTTTGTGTAACTTTTACAACAGTTAAAAAAAGCATAAATAGGGCTATGCCCCTGCTGTGCTCTGAAGCCTCCCATGATTCCTCATTGTCTTAGGACAAAATCTATACTTACCCCGACCCTGGACACCTCTCACCCTCAACCTTCCCCCTTCTCTTCATCTCCCTCCTCTTCCACATTTATTCTTCAGGGCCTTTTTACATGCCATTCTCTCTGCCTGGCTTGCTCTTATTCATCCTTCCCAGCCTGGGTTCCAGTACAGCCCTTTCTCTGTACCTTGGGAAAGTGAAAGTCAAAGTTGCTCAGTCGTGTCTGACTCTTTGCAAGCCCATGGACTAGACAATCCATGGAATTCTCCAAGCCAGAATACTGGAGTGGGTAGTTTTCCCTTCTCCAGGGGATCTTCCTAACCCAGGGATTGAACCCAGGTCTCCCGAATTGCAGGCGGAT
The DNA here is from genome assembly GCF_019320065.1 of Cervus canadensis. Taxonomy (NCBI): domain Eukaryota; kingdom Metazoa; phylum Chordata; class Mammalia; order Artiodactyla; family Cervidae; genus Cervus; species Cervus canadensis. The sequence continues at coordinate 104,727,111 of NC_057389.1, forward strand.
TCTTTCCCAGCTGAGCCACAAGGGAAGCCCAAGAATATTGGAGTGGGTAGCCTATCCCTTCTCCAGCGGATCTTCTGACCCAGGAATCAATTCTTTATTAGCTGAGCTATCAGGGAAGCTTCCTTCAAATCACTGACTGCAGGTTGTAATTTCATTGTGGTTTTAGATCTTGGATGGAAACTTCCACCAGGAAGGAGCAGTTAGGTGTTTCTCAGAAGGGTAGTGAGTGAATGAGTAAGCAAATGAATGCATGACTGAATGAACGAGTGAATGAACGAATGAACGAATGTGAGTGAAAGAATGAATATGTGAATGAATAAATGAATGAATTAGTGAATGAATGAATATATGAGTGAATGAATGAATGAATTAGTGATGAATGAATCAATGAATATGTGAGTGAATGAATGAGTGAATTAGTAAATGAATTAATGATTATGTGAGTGAATGAATGAATGAGGGTGTGAACCAACAGAGATGGACAAGGGCTAGCTACCAAGATGGTGTCAGGGAGATGCTGGAGGGACTTTCATGGCAGCTTACAAACAGCAGTCCTGGAGGAAGCGATGTTTAATCACCTATTTGACACGGGAAGAAACTGTCTAGATACACATCTGGTTCTTTTTTCTCCTGAGATTGCAGCTGCCTCTGAAACAAAGACCGACAATTGACGCCAGCACACGCTTCATCATTCTCACTTCCTCTGAATGTTCTTCAGTGGGTTTTCTTTTCAAACTGCATAGGCGTGCACTCTCGCGGTGCCCAGACACATGGCTGGGGAAAGGATGGGAAGAGCTTCTGCCCCACCCCCACCACTTTCCCCGTGACTCAGGCAGTTTGGAGCAGACCCTTCTCTATTTGCATGTGGGGAATCTGCTTACATTTTATATACTATGTTTTCTACAAAAATCACATCATGCTTTGCAATTTTATCCTTTAGCTTCCTACAAAAAAAATCACATCACGCTTTGGATTTTTGTCCCCCCAGGGTCTAACTTCTTTGTGAAAAGCTACATCAGATTTCACATCCGAAGACCCCTTAACTTCTCCCTGCCGTCCCTCTGGTTGCTCTGTTCTCAGGATTCCGCCCCACGTCTGCGGACATCGAGAGTCATGCCCTAGGTTCACCTCAGTGTGTTTGCCAGATGAGGGGGAAGATCATGGCTTTTAAAGACACTGGCCCAAATCAGCTGGCAGAAAGGCTAGACTATGGAGCAACCCCATGGAAAACAGCTCGGCAGCTCCTCAAAAGTTTAATGCAGAGTTTCTAAAAAGGTGAAGTCGCTCAGTCGTGTCCAACTCTTTGGGACCCTGTGGATGGTAGCCCGCAAGGCTCCTCCATCCATGGGGTTTTGCAGGCAAGAATACTGGAGTGGCCTGCCATTTCCTTCTCCAGTGGATCTTCCTGACCCAGGGATCGAACTAGGGTCTCCTGCATTGCAGGCAGACTCTTTACCAGCTGAGCCAAGAAGGAATCCAGGATCCCATAATTTCACACTTAGGCGTAGACCCTGAAGAATTGAAAACAGGAGTTCAAAACCTATAAGCGAGTACTCTGAGCAGCACTATTCACAATCACCAAAAGGAGGACACAATCCCAATGTCCACTGACAAACAAATGGATGAACAAGATAGGATCCAGCCACACAGTGAAATATTACTCAGCCGTAAAAAGGAATGACGCACTGAAACCCTCTACACTGTGACAAAACCCTGAAAATACCATGCTGAGTGAATGAAGCCAGAAACACAAGGCCGCATAATATGTGACCGATTTCTGTGAAATGTCCAGAACATGCAGCTCCAGAGACAGAAAGTAGAGTAGAGAGTAGAGATTATTAGGAGTTGGGTCGGGGGACTGAGGAGTGACTGACAATTGGGCATGGGGTTTCCTTTTGGGGTGAATGTTCTAGAACTACATAGGGATGGTCCTCGCACAATGTCATGAATGTATTAAATGTCACTGAATTGTTCACTTAAAGATGGTAAATCTCAAGACTTGCTTTGTGGTCCAGGGGTTAAGAGACTCCATGGTCCCAAGACAGTGGGTGTGGGTTCGATCCCTGGTCAGGAAACTGAGATCCCACGTGCCATGTGGCATGGCCAAAAATTTAAAATTTGAAATTTACAATTTCAAAATAAATGAATAAAATGGTGAATTTTATGTGATGCGAATTTTACATCAATAAGAAACAAAAAATTGGGGTGATCCTCATGGAAGCCAGCAAGGAGGGAAATGCTGTTCCTGCCAATGCAGGCAGCCACCAGGCATTCTCACACCTGTCTGGGCTTGTGGTCAGTGAGGCCGCCTCTTCTCAGGGATTTATTGGCTGCGTGCATTGCTTTCCTCCAAATCTCTTGCTCATTCACACTTCTTGGCTGACGCTCCAGGACAGTATTAATATCCTTATCTACAAATGAGGAAACTGAAGTTCCCCAGGGGTGAAGTGAATTTTCCAAGATCACCCATTATGGCTGTTCCTTCACATCAGGAACTTGGGACTTTATTTTTAGGAGGAGAAGGCCAATAAGGACCCTCAGTGACAGGCTTCCAGCCCCACAGAACAATGGAAACAGTACAGCGAATATTTGTGAGCTTTGAAGCATGCTGGTCCTGATTCTCAGAAGCCTGGGATTAGATGCTACTATTCTCCTGTTTTATAAATGAGGACAATAAGGCTCAGAGAGGTGAATCACTCACCCTAGGTCACACAGTGCAGGGAGGACATATTAGGACAGGATTCAAACCCTCACGTTCTGCTTTGCTCTGAGCTGCCTCTGGGCAAAAGCAGGTTATCAAGAAGTAGACACTGAGATCTTGAAGCCAAAGCCTCAAATCTCACACTTGCACCAGGAACTCCAGAAACTGGGAGATGGTGCTCCCACAAGCCCAAACAGAGGAATCTCTGGAGAAAACTCAAGCAAAGCTCAGCTCATGAGGTCCCCCTCCTGGGGTTCTGAAGAAAGCGGCTGAAGAAGGAGATAGATGGGGCCCCTGGACCAGGCAACTGATATTTGTCAAATGGAGCAAAACCAAAGTTTTGCCTTTAGCCAGACAAGAAAAAATGCCTGTTTTCCTTCCTGCATTGATCTGGAGGGAATAAACTAATGGGGGAATTCATTGCAGCAAAAACAGAAATGAGCGAACCACCACACAGGCCTACAAGAGTTAAACAATCTTGGTTATTCTTAACTGTTACTACTAACAAACACTTGTAGCTGGACTAGTCCTTTACAAAGCTAATTACTCTCTGGCTCCATATAGTTTATAATCTGTGCCTGGCATTCTTCTCCCTCTACTCTCCCTGGTAGCATTCTGCATTTCAGAAAGGTCAGGGGCTGATAACTTCAGGGACACCGGACCCAGCTGGGCTGCCTAATGCTAACTGTGTTCATTTTGAAACTTTGCAAAAGAAAAAAAAAATAAAGCAAGCCTTTCAAGAGGATATAAAACCTCTCCCTCTTCCCAAGAAAGGGGGCACAGTTCTTGAGGCATTAGCTTGCTGTGTTTCCCTTTTGCCTAGCAAAAACAATAAAGCTACTCTTTTCTATTTCCTCCAAACTCCGTCTCCGTATTTCTGTTTGGCATTGGCGGACAAGGAGCCAAGGTTTTGGCAACAGTGAGACCACCTGGAAATCCTGGTGTTTAGTGTGAGTCTGCAGTCAGACTCCAGACCTCAGCTTCTCCACTGGGAAATGGGCCAGCTCCTGATGGATGTGAAGAGTACAGTCCAGGGAGACCATTGGAAGGAGATTGGCTACACACACAGTCTGGGCTACAGGCTCCGAAGTCGACACCTGTGATCTCCTTTGATTCTCAAAGCAAAGCCAAGGCTTAGTTTATCATCCACGTTTTCCTAGACCATAAATTTCTGTCACTCTAAAATCATATAAGCAAAAATTTTAAACCACAAAGAGATAAATAGAGGAAACTCCACCCGCAGCTCAGCCCAGTTCCCAAGGAACCCCTGTTGATAGATGGATGTGGAGTTTTCCAGAATCTGTCTGTGATGATGCATGTATGTATTCTGAGCTTGTATCTCTATTTCCCTAGAGTCCGATACAGTGTTTTAAAATGATGTTATACGGGAATTCCCTGGAGGACCAGTGGTTAGGACTCAGCACTTTCATTGCCGGGGAGCCCCGGTTCAATCCCTGGTTGGGGAGCAAAGATCCTGCAAGCTGTGTGGTGTGGCCAAAACTTAAAAGTAAATAATTAAAATGGCACTGTAAAATACTGGAGAAAAGTGACTTGTCGATTAATGGTACGTTTCGGACTCCTTGAACTTACACTTCATCATCCGATGTTATGGATGAAGGAGATGGAGTGGATGAAGGAGATGGAGTCCTAGAGGTCATGGAGCTTGCTCAAGGTCACCCATTGTCATGGCCCTGGTTTAGGACTTGACTTGGGTCTGCATGTCCCACCCCAACGCGGGTCCCCTTCAGACACTGTGCTCATTGTCCTTTCATGAAACACTCATTCAGTGCTGGGGGTTTAAGACAAGAAGGCCTGGGTGAGGGAGCTCTCAACCTGGGTGAGACAGAGTGGAACTTGAACATCCCAAGCCAAGGGTTTGAGGGACAGACCTGGGGAAGCCAGAGGGGCAGTCGGGCCTCTGTTGGGCAGAGCAGGGAGGGCTGCCTGGAGGAGGAGACATGGGAGGTGGGCCTCGAAGGTTGAATAGAGATTCTTCAGGCAGAGTGGGGCCTCAGGGCAGGGTGGAGAGTCACCCCCGACTGATGGCCAGCGGGGTAGTTTAGGAGTCTCCCTCACACTTGACATCCAGGAGCAGAAGACAATACTTGACCCCAGGGCTCAGCTGTAAATCTCAAGGACTGGCTCAAAAGGTTGCTGCCTGCTGCAGCACAGCGCCAGCCCTCCCCAGATGGGGAAGCTGAGGCTTGAGCAGGCACGGAGACTTTGAAGTGCTTCCTGTGCAGCCTGGGCCTGGGCTCTTCCCCTTCCTGGGCCTCAGTTTCCCCATCTGCACAAAAGGTACAGGACAGCTGGCAGAATCTTGCAGCTGAGCAGGAGTTTGGCTCCAGCCCCAGCAAAACAGTGTCAACCCTGGTTGTTCCCTTCAATAGAACCTGTGCCCCAAACACTGGGAGTTTGACAATTTACTCCTCTCCTAGGGGCTGGACCCTAGGCCTCAGCCCAGGAAGGGGGGCAGCTTTGGGGGTTGCCCCCAAAGGGGGCTCTGCCCATGGAGAGGGGTGAGGAGGGCACTCTGAAGGGGGTTGGGATCCTCACGGTCAGTGCCTGCTTCACAGGTGGGGAAACTGAGGCCCAGCAGGATGGGGTAAGGAAGGGTCAGTAACAATACCAGTCCCGCTCTAGAAGTGGGCCTGGATTACCCTGCAAATCAGGTAACCATTTCACCGGAGGAGTCGAGGTATAGAGTCCCGCCGCCTGCTGTGGCAGGCTGCCTTTCCCCTCTCCCTCACTCCCAGCTGGTGCATCCTCAGCCCCCATGATAACACTTGGGCAGGTGTAGAGGGGGGAATCAAGGCCTGGAGAGGCAGGGGTCCCCTACCCCGCTCGATGGCCGCTCTGGGAACCATCGGCTACAGCTGTGCTGACGCCACACAGGTCATAATAGGGTGGAGGGGGCGATGGGGTTAAAGGAATCCGGGGGAAGCCAAGGGGTGGCAGCTGGGCCTGGGTCCCGAGTGTAGTGCAAGGACATGGTCCAGAGGGTCAGGGTCACAGGCTCCGGTTTGCAGGGGAACATCTCCAGGATCCACAGCCCCTCTGCGCCCTGGAAAGGCAGACAGAGCTGCGGAAACAAGGGCGCCCCCAGGGTTGCCCCTTAAGTTGGGTGACATGGGAACCCTGCGGAGCGGGGCAGTGAGGTGGAGAGACCGCAGGGAGGACTCCAGAAACGTTACTTCTAGAGCTTTATCCACAAAGGTAATCTGTGATGTCAGGCCAAAGTTTCTGGACGACCCATGTGGCTATGGGTGGGGAACTTGTGAGATAAATGATAGTCCAAGGCTGTCCGTGTGCATGCGTGCGTGCTTAGTCATATCCGACTCTTTACGACGCCATGGACTAGCCTGCCAGGCTCCTCTGTCCATGGGGATTCTCCAGGCAATACTGGAGTGGGTTGCCATGCCCTCCTCCAGGGGATCTTCCTGACTCAGGGATAGAACCTGTGTCTCTTAGGTCTCCTGCATTGGCAGGTGGTTCTTAACCACTAGCGCCCACCTGAGACCAGTCCAAGACATATATATGTAAACGTATTTTTGAAAGTTAAGTGAAAAAATGCAGAAGGCAGAATAGAATGTGAAGTATAATTTGCATTTTTAAGAAGCGTTCTGTCTAAAACATGCCCATATCTAAAATCATCTACACAAAGGGATCTGAGGCCTGGGTGCCTTGGGTTGTGGAAAATTATTTTCCCATGGAACACAATTCTGTACATTTTGACTTTAGCTAGGTATTACTTATTCACAAACAGTACTTGAAAATTATACTCATGTGGAAAGACTGTTTAGACCATGAGGAAGCAAGTCTCTAGGTATCAGGCAGTTCAGTTCAGTTCAGTTGCTCAGTCGTATCTGACTCTTTGTGACCCCATGGACTGCAGCACGCCAGGCCTCCCTGTCCATCACCAACTCCTGGAGTCCACCCAAATCCATGTCCATTGAGTCAGTGATGCCATCCAACCATCTCATCCTCTGTCATCCCCTTCTCCTCCTGCCTTTAATCTTTTCCACATCAGGGTCTTGTCAAATGAGTCAGTTCTTCGCATCAGGTGGCCAGAGTATTAGAGTTTCAGCTACAGTATCATTCCTTCCAATGAATATTCAGGACTGACTTCCTTTAGGATAAACTGGTTGGATCTCTTGTCCAAGGGATTCTCAAGAGTCTTCTCCAACACCACAGTTCAAAAGGATCAATTCTTCAGTGTTCAGCTTTCTTTATAGTCCAACTCTCACATCCATACATGACTACTGAAAAAACCATAGCTTTGACTAGACGGACCTTTGTTGGCAAAGTTATTTAATAAGCTATCTAGGTTGGTCATTGCTTTGCTTCCAAGGAGCAAGGTAGCATGCATGGTGAGTCTTAAATGTTTATTTTTTGCTACTTTTACATGGGAGTGGGAAAGAGGGGAAACCTCTGTGCTTTGTTCTGCATCTATCTGGGTTTTGCATTTTAAAAATCTTTTACAAAGAAAACATACTCATGTTGCCTGGATGTGTATGCTTGCGTGTATTACATGTGCATGTTACATAGGTCCATAGGTCCATAGACTAGAGCTTCTCCAGCAGCACCGTCTGCCTTTCTCAAGGTCCTGGTCCGAAGGCTTCCCAGGAGAGGGGAGGATGAGGGGGGAGGAAGGGCTGGGGGGAGGCCATCCACGCTGGTAATGGTATGTTCAGGTTCCAATCAGCCCTAAATGACAAGGTAGCAGAGGAAATTTTACCTTCCAAACTGAAAGAAATCCGTCCCAAATCGCAGAGGGAAATAGGCCTGAGGTAAAGACCGTCCTGAGTTCTCCTGGGTGGAGAACCTTGTTCTATGTGTCTTCCCCAGCCCTGAGCAGTGATAGAGCTGGGAAGGGGGTCTCCCAAGAGGGAGGAGGAGAGTGGGGGGGGGTCCTTACAGGCCCTCAGCAGTTTTCTCAGGCAGCAGCACGAGTCGTGGTCAGACTCCACCTCCAGGGCTCTGGGGAAGACGGCAGCAAACGTGTGGCTTCTTGGCTGACAAGACCTCCTATCACGGTTATGTGGGTCCCTGTCAGTCCTGAGTGCCCTCTGGGACAGCGAGAGGAGAGGTTCAGGGGACCCACACCACTTCCTAAGGGGTCTCGTCTCCTCCGCCCCTAACTTGCTAACAAAGCCCCCCAAACCTTCCTGGGCTGTCCGCTACCCTGGGCACAAGCAGGCTGTGCTCAGGTGGAGGTCCCCACTGGCCCTGCTGATGCCAGGCTTGCCTGCCTGTGTGCTCTGGACCCTCCCTCCTCACCGGAAGGGCCAAGGGGCTGCTGACGGAGCAAGCAGACAGACAGGGCCGCACATGGAAACAGCAACGAGCACTGAAAATATTCCACAGGCTGGCTCCTAAGTCAGGGCGAAGCCCGAGCGGGCCTTGGTCTAACTCTGGCAGCTGGAATCCCAACCCTGGGAAGGCTGTGAGGTGGGCAGGTGAACTATGGGTGGCTCAGGTAAAGCTCCCATATCCCGATACACTCTCAAAGGCAGATTTCTGTACCCAGCAACTCACCCCTCGTTCTCCACAAAAGATATGGTGGACCCAGCCTCTACGCTTGGCCCTGATCACTCCCTGCTCTCTGGTACCCTTCAGGCTTTCCTCGTGACTCACCAGGCCCCCAGCTGCAGCAGGGCAGTCAGAAGAGGCCCCGGCTGGCAGAGCACACGCTTGAGAGGCAGCAATTTTACAATCTGTCTCCATGTGGGCCCCATCACATGTTCCCCAGCCAGTATGATTGAAAAACACATCAATGGAGACCACGGAAAATTGGGTTTTCTCTACATTTATTTCAACTGCTAAATGATTAACAACATCCACAACTTCTGAGATTAAAAAAAAAGAAGAAAAAACAACCCCAAACCCCCAAAACTTCCATTTTATAACATCACAAATGTCTTCTAGGTTTTACCAAGGACCAAAAAGCTAAAATTCTCTATGATTTCCAGTGACCGAAACAAGGCAGAGACAGTAAGCACCCAAAGTGGCGAGCTAGCACTTTCCGGATGCCTGTCGTCCTCACGGAAGAGCCCCTGGAACTAGAATGACAGAAAAGACACTGTGACTTTGACGAGGCCACGCAGCTGCACGTCACGCTTGCTGGCACGCATGCCCCCTGCAGAGTGGCCTCTGCCGGAGAGAGCAAGGGCAGGCATGGGGGGCCAGCGTGCTGGTCCCCGGAGGCGGGCAGGACGCACCGCCACGCTCCTCCCTGGCCCCCACAACGCCGTGACTGCCTCAACGCCATCACCACAGAAATGTCACCTGAGTGTTTACGGGACTTTCCAGGCTCAAGAAGTAGGTGTTCCCTTTCACGTTTGCCAAAGGCTCAGTGTCAGCCAAAGCAGGACACCCCCAGGAGGAGTGGCAGGAGGCTGTGGATTGAATAGGGCTCGAATCCTGGGAATTCCTAAAGTATTTTATTTACAAATAAAAGCAGAAAGCTAAGAATGACATACTAGGACAAAGTGAATGTGATGGTCAAAGCTATGCTCGAAGAGCGAGAACCCATGCTGGGGGTGCACACCTCACCCTGGGCGTGTGCTGGGCGTGCGTGCTCCATGACAGGCCATGGGGAACCGAGGCCCAGGTCTCAGAGTTCAATCACTCTGCCTGACTCACAGCCAACATGGAAGGCTGTTGGAAGGATTAAAAAAGGAGGTGATTCCCCCAAGTTGTGGTTCCCCCAAACCACACCACCCCTGCAGGCTATTTCAACTCTGCTGAAGAACCTCCAACACGTCCACCCATAAAGATCTGCCAAAACAACAGAAGTGACCAGAAGCAAGCAGAGCTCTGGGGACCACCCGTGACATGAAGACAGGCAGCATCAGGTGGGAACGCGATGCTGTGCCAATGAGTGCGGGCCAGACAGAGAGAGATCCAGAGGAAGCTGGGACTATAGCCCAGGAGAGCTGAGGATCTGAGAAAATGAAGATTTCATAACTGCCAATAAAAGTGGCTGATGGGGTCATTCACTGCTGTGTCCCCCAAGCTCACAGTATCAGCAGGATCTCTTTTTTCACGTTTTAACACATATTTAAAACTTCAACACTGCTGCTTTCTGATGAAGGGTTGAGAGATCCCCACAGCCTGAGAATTCCACATGTAGCGGCAAGAGGTGGAGTGTGAGAAGCGGGAAGGGGCGGCCATCACGCGTCTTGAAATAGCAAACAGCTGCAGAGCCCACCCCAAGAGGACCCTCTCTGTCCTGCACACAGGCCCTAATGAAACAATTCCTCACGCTGCCATGCAGGCAGAAAACGGGACTCTGAAGAGCTCACACCTCCTACCCCCTTGCAGGAAACACTCCGTATGTGGTTTAAAAAAAAAACGAGTTTGCTTTGTGGATTTTAAAGAGAATGTAAATTTGCGGAAAGTTTCATTAGTGTAATGATTACTCCCCAATGAGTTAAGCTGCTGAATACATCGGTGAACTTTCATTAAGTCTCTAGGGATGCATTTAAGAGTTGAGACTCCATAAATAACATGTTCATCGAATCCACTAGTGTAAAGAGCTGCAGCACTCAGACCAAACAGGCGTGGTACCAGAGCGCAGGCTTCATTATTCCTGATTCATATTCCCTATTTGAATTTGAGAAGACACAATCCATGACTATTTCAGGATCAAGTCTGCCAGCAGATCGCTTTCAGAGAGCAGTGTGTCCTGGGCAGGAAACCCGACGGTAGCCGGTTCCGGGCACTTACAGGGCGCTGGTGCTTTCAAGGGCAACCCCACCTTCTGAGTGGAACCAGCAGAGACCTGCAGAAGACCTGCTGCCAAAAGCGTTTGGAAGAAGGGGGAAAGGCAAAAGCAGACTGGAAACGGGCATTTTGTTTGTTTTTAAGAAAAAGAAAAGCCAGCGGGTGGAACCTCCACACCAGAAACTGCAGAGATGTTTGTTTTCCGTGTACACACCAAACCTACTTGGGCACTGGCTCCAGGGCTGATCCGGGACAGAGGTGGCGTTTTAAGAGTAATTGCTGCTTCAAGCCTTATCTTTCTCACCAATGGTTTTCATCTATTCAGGGAGAGAACGATTTTGTTCAAAACTGAGTTGGAAATTATGGGTAGGGAAGACAACTAAGAGGAGGGGAGAAAGATAAGTATATTTATAGGCCAAAGGCCCAAAGGCCCTCCGGAAGGAAAAGGACTGGAAGACCCTCAAATCGAGACGAGGTACGAGTGGCGTCCTCTGCGATGCCAGCTTCGAGGTCACCCTTACACGTGCAGGACACAAGGCCACTCCCGAGGCAGCTTGTTTCCACAGGACGGCCCAGGGCTCAGGCCCCACCACAGGCTGCAGGCAGCGGTGCAGGGTGAGCGGGGGCTCGCTGCTTCAGCCAAACCTGGAAGGTGAGAGGCGGGACGCACCCACAGCCAAACATCCCTAGTGTTTCCCTCAGTTTTATGATTTGGGGGGGAGTGATACTTTGGTGTTTGTGTTCTACGCCCTGGCACGTCAGCTCAGGCAGAGCGCCCCCCACCGGCTCACACACATACCTATTTGCTGGCCCGTCTGTGTCTGTACATCTGCATCATCCTCTGACGGAAGACGTCAAACGTGTCTTCTGTGTGCTCCTGCCCGTCGGCACCCAGCCCCTCCCCTTCCGACGCGCTTCCCCTGAGGAGCAAAGCGGACAGTTAGCCACGCCTGAGCCCGTGGCCTGGCCACCAGGGGACGGACACAGCCTGAGCTGCCAGAGGGGCACACGCCAGTGACAGCAAGGGAAAGAGGAAATAAGGACACAGCTCGCAGTGGGGACAAGGCATACTCACCTGTGCATGCCTGTGGGCCTTCTGAGAAGCGTGCTCAGAAGCCAGCCCCTTATTACAGCAGAAAGCCTCTCCAGCAGGTTCTAAGCTCACTTTTAACAGAAATGCTTGCTGCATGTTAGTGGGGCTTCCTAAACTGTGGGCCATGCTCTCTCCTGGTTAGTTTGAGTGTGGGTTTCCGGAAAATGGAAGTGGCTGTTAGTGTAACTACCTAGAATTACCACTCGGCTTTTCTGATAATATGAACGTGGCCAAATGCCAGGGACCAAGTCTATGCAAATGCAGCCAGAATCTGTGTGAACACCTGCACAGGGAAATGATCTGCTAGAAGCCACGTTCAACATCAGGGAAACCAAGGGGTGCTGGTCACAGGACTCAGGGCCAGAATCCCCCAGAGAGCCCGTCTCCCCGGGCACAGCTGCCCACCCCCCGGCCCCCGACGCCTGCCGCGTACACGCTGACGGGCTCCCTGATGCCCTTCCCACAGGAGCCCAGGCCATGGCCCTCCTTCCAGCCCATCTTCTGTAGCATCTGGAACCCCAGGTTCTTGTCGGTCAGCTTCTGCTGGGCAAAGTCAAAGTCCTTGGGTTTCTGAGGAGAGAGAAGAGTGTGGCACATGAGGGGTAACAAAGCGCCTGGATCAAGAGTCTCCCCTGGGCTACACCTGGACATGGTCCAGTACTAACACCCCGAACGCCCCTTTGATGCCCCTAGATGCTCAAGATCAAGTCACAGTCCTGGCAACATTCCCTGGGTGGGCTGATATTTGTAAAGGGTGGAGGTCACAGCTTGAAGTGTCCCCAGAGAACTGAACCAGACCCGTCTCTCAGGCTTCGCTGCGACCACTCTTGTTGCAGTGTTGAGACTGTGAACTAAACTTTGTGAGGGGATGGTAGAGACTGGGCCCAGAAGTTCTGACTAGGAAGATCCAGAGTGGAGACCTGAATGAAGAAAGTGGCCATGTGGTCATCAGGGGGCATATCCCAGGCTGGGTGGAACAGGCCTTGAGGCAGGAAGGCCCCTGGAGCGCCACAGTCAGAGAGGAAGCAGGGCTAAGGCAGAAGGGGGCCAGACAGGCACGGAGAGAGGCTGCCCAGGAAAACCGTCTCAAAGGGGCCTCTCTACTCGACGTCCACTCCTCCCTCATCGTTTCACTCACTCCTGAGAGCGTTCACAACGCTGGACAGTGACTCCACCCTGGAAGCTTCCTGGGCAGCCCTCAGGCATTACTACCAACCCGGACTGACCTATGTGGGTCTGAGCTCTGAATGCTCCCCAAGGGCAGGGATGAGGTTCTGCCTGGACTCTGGGGTCTGTGTCTAGTACAGAGCAGACCTTGCTGAGAGTGGGTACCGCTGGGAAGGATGGGGCCTGGGAATGACCTTGTGGGTGGAGAAGTGAGAAGCCCTGGCAGAGATCTGCGCTCCAGAGCACGCTGTGGAAAGACGAATGAAAAGGCCCAGAGGCCTCTGGAGGAGACAGCTGCCCTGGGTGAGCTGCGGGGATTTCCATTCACTCATGAATATTCATGGACACCTACTGTGTGCTGCAAAGTCTGGGCAGCTAAGGCCTCACAGTTCCTGCTGCCTGAGCTTGTTTCTTTAATCCACCTCGGCCTGGGGAGACTGAGAGCGGCTCATCCGCTCCCAGGGAGAAGGTTCTTGTGTCCTGATCAAGGCAGCTAGGAGCAGCAGGGACGGTACAAGTGTGGGTGGAAAGAGGATGGAGAAGGGACAGGAAAGGCTGGCCATGGGTCCCCGAAAGGCAGGCTTGCACCCCACTTCAGGGAAGCTGCACAAGTGGAAGCAACAAGAGGAACAGGGGTCCACTCAGCCGGACAGATCTTGGTGAGTTTTCAACTGTGTCTAACAATCAGCCTGCCCGGTCTCCTGGGGCTAGAGCAAAGCCATGCACCTGAGGCCAGGCTGCGGAGTGCACAGAGGAGACCTCCTCCCTGTCAGCAGTCACCCCAGAGACCCACTGTGGCAGGATACTGGCTGGCCGCACACTGGGTTAACACCATTTCATTTAATCCCTGCGGGATCTCCGACCTGCACGGTAGGTGCGACTGTCCCACTGTACAGCTGCACAAACAGGACCTCACGCCAAGACTGGACGGCCAGGCTGAGCCTGGAATGGCTGCCTTCTCACCAGGCTGTCCTCGCCAGACGGCACCTGGGAGCTGGCTCAGCTTAAAACTCAACAGACCTGTTAAAAACACACGCTTCAGGCACAGGGAGGTTCCTGCTCCCAGCTCTGAGGTCACACTGACGCTTCATCTGTCTGCTGAGACACCACACGGGCTTTCCTCACCCCAGACGCCCGCAGAGACACCTGGTTCCCCACTCACTTCCTGGACTGCCAGGGCCCTGTGATGTCCCCAGGTGTGTCCCAGGTGAGCTGCGCCAGCCCCACTTGACTGAAGTTTGCTCTCGTCTCCTTCCAATGACCCACCCGCCACAGGGGCACCCCATTTCAGTCAACAGCAGCCCTGTTCCCTTAACTGTCCAGGCCGACAACCCCAGAGTCACCCCGGACTCTTCTTGGCTTTCTGGTCCACGTTCAGTGCATCCGTAAGTCCCACCAACTCCACTTCACCCTGCCTGGGCCTCAGCTCTGCCTGGCCCGCTAGCCCACAGGCTGCTTTCTGCACAGTAGTCCTAATGACCATGTCTTCTACCCAAACCCCCACCAGGGCTGGCTCCCTGACACCTCCCCAGAGAAGGGGCACAGCGCTGACACCCACCTACAGGCCCCACTGACCCGGCTGCTGCCACCTCCACCTCAGCGCCCCACCCCCGCCGCTCTGCTCCCCACCTGTGTCTGCCCTGGGGCTTCTCTCAGGCCTCCCACCGTGCTCCTCCTCACCCACCACTCTCGGTTCTGCAAGTCTCTGTTGCTGACAGCCCTGCTCACTGCTGCCTCTGGGTGGGCAGACGGAAAAGAGCACGGGAGGGAGGTGCTGGCTCGTTAATGAACACTTGCGCACGCATGCGTGCACACACACGCTCAGCTTACCAGCAAAGCCACGCACTCTTTTAACCACAATTATAGTCTACTAAATCTTAACCTCTCAATGGCTGAGACATTATCTTGTTCATCTCTCTGATCCACTGCACACATCAGGCCTTACCCATCCATTAAGTAGACTAATTACTCCATCCTGTGCTCTGGGCAATGCAAAACAGTTTTAAGAGAGATAAGGCTGTGTGATGTTCTTTGCATGTTGACACCTGGCCTGCAGAGTGAGTACAGCCTGCAGCCAGTACCCTTGAGAACTCGGGCAAGCTCTATGTCACATGTGAGGACACTCAGCCATGCTCACCTTCTTCTTGGACACGGGGCGACCCCGAGGCCTGTCATAGGCAATTCGAACTGGTTCGTGAACTGGAAGACAAAAGAAATGTACATATACAAATACACATGTCCTTTCCCCAAATTACTGACACTTGGAAGACAAGCACGCTGCAGCTCTGGCTAATAGCCTTTCTGCCGACAGAGGCAGCTAGGAGCTGTACTTTGGGGCCAGTCGCTTGCCCCACAGAGCGCAGAAACGAACACAGAGGCTCAGCTGAGTGCTGCCTTGCTGTGGGGGAGTCTCCTTAAGTGTGACTGCCACATTTACGATGATGGACCCAACACATGCACTGCTTTCTGTGACTGGAGGAATGCATTTTGCTTTAACAAATGACCAATTTGTGACACTGTGCCCTCTTCCATGTCTCTGCAAGTATTCCGTAGATAAAGAACTAAAGTCCACACAGAACTTTCCAGTAAAAACAATCACACTTCTCATACAGAGCACTAGATCATATCATTATTATTATTATATTTGACAAAGGAAGAGACTAGCAGGTCTGGTACTATCTCATCAACCACCCTATCAAATAACTGAGAGCTTCTAAAACTGAAAGAATCCCACTTTTCCCCCATGAAGGCCATCATAACAAGTATTCTGATGTGCTACTGCCCTCTGGTAAGTTCTGAAGGACAGAAGAGTTTAACAGAGAGTTAGCAATCGATTGCAACAACATTTCTAAACAGAAACCATGAGAGCTGTTAGCAGGAGAAACTAGACTGGTACTGCTGGGTGTGAATATGATGTTCTCAATGACTTAGAGCACATAGATTCTACACACACTGCAGCACTGTTCACCAAAACCACCTCCTCTCACACAAGCATCGAAGGATCAGCCCCACAGAAGAAACATGGCCCAGGCCTGGCTGTGTGGAGGCCTGGGTAGGTAGCAGGGAGCCCACCCAAAGTGGCACATGATGTGATTTACCTACTGACAGTCCAAAAAAGGCAAAACCACAAGGCCAGAAAATGGTCAGTGGTTGCTGCGGCCAGGTAGGAGAGGAGACTGTGGAGGGACAGAGAGACACTTCTGGAAGAAGTTCCAGCTCAGTAGTGCCAGGCGGCCCATGCCTATACACCTTTGCCAAAACTCCATGAACTAGCCACTTGAAAAGAGTGCGCTTTTATTGCTGGTAAATTGTACCTCAAGAACTTTGACCCTCCCTATAGGTGAGCAGGAGATGGCCTTCCATGGCCAAGGCTGGCAGAGTGTGGGCTCCACAGGTCCCACTAACTGCTGCCCTAGACTGCTCCATGGCCCCTGCCTCAACATCATCAAGCAAGTATCACTACCCTGGGGCCTTGCAGGAGGGGGGTTGGGGGCAGTGCTCAGAAAGCTGGGCACCCCTCTAGATCACAGGCAGTAAACAGCCAAGATGACCCAGGTCTGTTCCTTCCACAGCCAGGACTCCCCTGTTGGAAGCTGAGCAATAACGGAAAATAACAAGCAACATGTGGGGTGCTAGAAGCCAAAGGCAGCATCTCCTTAGAGTGCCATCTCTGGACCAACTGGAAACGTCAGTTTCTCATGAACATTTTGGACTGTGTGCAAGACCAATAGGACTATTTTAGGTTAAATAAAATACAAGACCAAAGAGCCCCAGGTTGTGTTGGCCCTGGGGGCGATTCTAAAAGGTAATGCCCAGGTTAGCTGGAGTAATCAGAGGCAGAAGGGATGACAGGGGCCAGCCAGTCATCTTGCAGCTAAACTTGGGCTGGGGGGGGGGCGGGTCAGGTAAATTCCTCAAAACAGGCCATGTCTCCATGATTTTCCATGGCCCCCAGCTGAGCACCATCCCTCCTCAGGTATTAAACAGAAGAAGCGTTGTGGCCACTGGACCAACACCCAGGCACTCACCCTTGGGCTCCTGGATAAGACACAGCCTCTTGGGAGCCGGGATCATGCCAACCTTCAGTGACTTGCTGCTGATCCTCTTCCGGGGGAAGCAGGCCCCTGAGGACGCCTGGGACAGGGCAGGCCCCCCCGCCGGGCTGTCCTCAGCCATCTCGCTCAGGAGGCCGTCGGCTGGGGGGCTGCCCTCCGAGCCCTCAGGCTTGGCCCCTTCTGCCGGCCTGGAGGCCGCTCCAGGAGGGGAGGCCTCCTCGGCCCCTTCCTCATCCTCCTCGTCGTCGTCCTCCTCCTCCTCCTCAGGCATTGCCTCTGGGCTCTCCAGCTCAGCCTCGTGCTGAGAGGGCTCATCCTCAAACTCCCCTTCTCCTTCCGGGGGCCCCAGGGGGCTCTCCTGAGAATCAGCGCACTCACTGGCATGGAGCGTCAGTGGAGATGACGTAAAGCGAATCGACGGGCACAGTTCAAATACCTTCTTTCGATAGAATTTGAAAGCCGAACTATTTTGGTCATGTAGAAACCTAGGATAAGGATGAAATACACTGGTTTAACCAGAGGGTTCTCTAAACATTCCTATTTGCTGAAACTGTCCAAATGGACCTGAGAGAACGGGGGGGTGGCACAAAGAAGCAGACACACGGCCTCTTTCTACTGGCTGTGGTAGAAAGGCAGCCTTTCTTTCTTGATGGTCAGCCTTACAATGAGATAGAAAGTTTGAGGAGTATTACTAATTTAACAAAGGAGCCAGAAACATAAGAGGCCTAACTGCTTTCTTGGGGAGGGAGTTAGAAGAACAAGGTATGCAGTGACATTCAGGGAACACGCTGGAACGAGCTCCAACACCACACCCAGGAGATCCGGCCTGGGCCTTACCTCATCTCTCTCTAATTACGTCACCGGCCACTCTAGGCCTGCGTGTGCTGTGACTCTCTGTTCCTCCCGCCCTCCAGCCATGAGATGGAGAAAGGTGTGTCAACCACAGCACCTCCTGCCTCACGTCCTGCAACAAAGCTGTGTGAACACGGGGGCAACAAGGCCTCTCTGCACCTCAGAGTTCAATGGCCTTAGTCATAGCTTGGAGGTGTGGCTGGTGCTGAGAAACCAAAAACACACAAAATATACTTGGGCCAAAGGAAAGACAGCCCTTGTTCTTGGAAAGGACAACTCAGCCTCATAGGAGTCAATTCTTCCCTAACTAACTATTACTGTATAAAAGTAAAAGCATCATTTTTTTTTTTCTGGATCTGAACGTGATTCTTAAGTTCATGAAGTGGAGGAACATGTCTCAGTAGTGTCCAGCTCTTTGTGACTCCATAGACTATAGCTTGCCAGGCTCCTCTGTCCATAGGATTCTCCAAACAAGAATACTGGAGTGGGCTGCCATTTCCTTCTCCAGGGGATCTTCCTGACTCAGGGATCAAACTCAGGTCTCCTGCACTGCACGCAGATTCTTTACCATCTGAGTCACCAGGTATGCATACAGAAACATAAGTATGCAAGAATATCTAGGAACAGCCCCGGAACAAGATCAGTAAGAGGCCCAGCTCCACCACATATTACAAGGTGTGTAAAGCCTATACAGTTTTAACAGTATGATACTGGCCTATGGACAGACAGATCAAGAGAAAGACCAGAAACACAGTATCTGATGAAGGTGGGAAAAAAGCCACCTTTTCAACAAATGGTGTTGAGACAACAGGCAGCTTTTTAGAAAAATATTTAAATTGGTTCTGTGCTACAGGATTTTTAATTGTATTTTTTCACCCATAATCAAAACTTTATTGAAAAACTGACATCAAAATAGGAGAGCAAGTTGTATACCTTACAAAATTAAACATGATTAGTTAATCTAGGCAGATGAACTGGAATTACTGAACTGATAGGGCTTCCTGTGACAGAACATGAGCTCAGGAAGGTGTGTGGATCATCAGTGTTGCTTTTCTACATGAACACCCTTCTGTGAATCTGGTCTTTTCTCCTGTTGGCTGACACCACACTAGTGAACAACTTACACAAAGCACCAGTCTGAGCATGGCTGAAAACCAGGGTAATCTTGTAGCTACCTGGACTTTTTACATCCATAAAGTAAGAATTTGGACTTTGAACAAGCTGTTTCTTTTTATGTCTCTTCTTTTCCAAAGAAGGTGCAGTAAACCTCCTGCCAAAGGCAGGTTGATCCCTTTGCAAGCCCAGCCCATGCAGATCTCTTAATTGTACTCTTTTTTTCTCCAAGATGTATTTATTTAATTTTGGTTGTGCGGGGTCTCTGTTGCTGTGTGCGGGGTCTCTGTTGCTGTGTGCAGGCTTCTCTAGCTGCGTCAAGCAGGGCCTGCTCTTTTGAGGTAGGTGGGCTTCTCATTTTGGTGGCCTCTCTTGTTTCGGAGCACGGGCTCCAGGGTGCTTGGGTTTCAGTAGTTGTGGCACGTAGGCTCAGCAGTTGCGGCACAGGGGATGTGGAATCTTCTGGGACCAGGCACTGAACCCATGTCCCCTGTGCTGGCAGGCAAACTCTCAAACCCCCAGACCCCCAGGGAAGCCCTCTTAATTGTATTCTCAAGCACACTGGGAGCAGGGTGAGATGTGGCTGTGTAGGGAGGACAAGACAACAGCCTGGAGAGCGAGGACACCGGTGGGGCAGGGCGTGTTGTGAAGGGAAAAAAGCGAGGTACAAAAGGCCCTATTACATGCAGAAACCTACTTGTGCTGTGGGAACTAAGAGGGAAATACACACACACACACACACACTACAAATAAATGAAAATGGTTTCTTATTATCGATGGATGGGGGGAATGAGACTTCTCTGAGTTTACCTTTTGTAATTTTTACTTTAGAGCCATACAAATTCTGGACTTATTTTAAAAATTAAATTAAAAAGGATAAGAAAAAAAGCCTTCAAATAGATTCTCAGCAGAAGCAAATGAACTTGACTGTGTCAAACTGATGACATAACCACAAACACAAAATGAAATTAACTGTAGCAACTACTACACACATTGCAGGTGTGATTCTTCTAAGGGAAAGAAACACAAAGTCATCTTGCCTTTTACTAAATAGGTGGGTGTTGGGTGCAGTCATTTTCCAACTATCCTACGAGCAATGGGGGTGAAAATGCATCACCCCACCTGAGGCTGCTGGAGTTTTCGGTCTCTCTCTGCAGGGGACAAAGGGGACAGCATCTTCTGAAGAACACTGCTCAGAAAAGGCTGCCACAGAGGCTGAGGAATAACACCAAGCCCTGCCAGTGCCAAGTAAGCAGGACAATGCAGAGTTCTCTTTCTGCACTGGGAGAAAAAAGAAAACCGCTGAAATGCTCCAGCCTGCCCTTCACCGAGTTGTCGCCTATGCCTGGGCCTGCCAGTGTGAGGTCCTGCATGCGGTAGCAGCCCAGCTCTAAGATCTGTAAGGCCCAGCAGCCCCAAGGCCTGTAAAAGGCAGTACTAGGCTGAGTACCTACAAGGCCACCAGTGCTCCACGTGGCTGGTGTGGGCCTCACAAGAAGTAAGAGGTACCCAGTGCAGGACCTACTCAACATCCAAATTTTTTTTTTTTTTTTTTAAATTTTTTTCAAATATACATTTATTTTATTTGGCTGCACTAGGTCTTATTTGTGGCATGTGGGATCTAGTTCCTTGACCAGGGATTGAACCTGGGCCCCCTGCATTGGGAGTGCAGATTCTTAGCCATTGGACCGCCAAGGAAGTCCCTCAACATCCAAATTTGCTAGAAGAGCTTAGACACGCTGACTCCCAGAAATGTTCCAGGAAATGTAAAATTTTTAACCATATCCTTAAGTAAACTAAGGCACAACTCTCTAGCACGTTGGGAACAGGGCAAGGGTCCAGAACCCCTGGCTGGCAGTAGGATGCAATCCATATAGCATGGGAATCCCTCCCAATGCAAGGGGAGCTCAGCCAAGTTAAGGCTCAATAAAGAGAACACATGGCCCTCAGGCGGCTTCCCCCTTAAGGAGAATTCGCACCGCAGGCAGGGTGGGTTCTATGGCCTTCGGGCTGTAGAATGCTGAATGTTGACCCCACTGAAGGCGGACAAGGGTGCCAAGCCACTACTACGGCAAAGTGCTTGTTGCTCACACCTGGACCAAAACCCATCATCATGCTTCATGAGCAGCACGTTTTCATCCTGCCCAGAGCTGCCAGCATGAGCAGGGACAGTACCCTCCTCCTCAGACTCACGGGCGAGGACACACTCTCCTCTTTGCCTCTGCAAAGGTTCTGGGGAACCTACACATCCTGCTGCCAGGGCATTCTCTCCCCCTTCCCCTGACCAACACCCACTGAGCCTTTGGATCCAGCTTAAACTTCCCTCTGGGGGTGGCTTTTCCTGACGCCCCAGAAGAGGGCAGGTCTCCAACAAACCCAGACAGATGCTTCTCCCGAAAAGCCCTGAGCTCAGTGGAAGAGAAGTCATGATCTATCCTGGGGGCGACCCTCTGTGGGCTCTCAGGACACTCATGAGGTGAACATAAATCAAAGGGGTGTGATGGGTACGTACCAAAGGTCAGGGTTGTCAATGCTGTTTTCTATGCTGAACTGTTCAATCTCTGGTCCCACCTGAGCAACAAATTTGGCCAGTTTCTCTGCAGTCTCCATTGTCTTCGTATCAACTACAAAATAAAGCAACTGTCATGTCCTGGTTCTGAGCTGCCAATCTCCACGTGAACACCATGGGGCTGTGGAGACTGATCACAAAGACGGCCCGTGGTTGTGGTCTGGCCCTTTGCCACGTGCCCCTGCCGCTCTGCACAGCAGAGGTGGACTCTCCTTCCTCCCTGTGAACTGGGGCTGGCCCTGGGACTCGCTCTGACTGAGGATGTGACAGAAATGTGCAGCCTGGGCCTGAGACGCCTCAAGCACCTCCTCTGCAGCTCCTGGATACCCAAGCGAACCATCAGGCTTACTGCTGGGGGGTGACAGCATGTAGCCCACAAGCTCCATCTCCTCAGCTCACAGTCCCTGACTATTGGCCACTGCCTGCAGCTAGCAGGCCCAGCCTAGCGACTTGAAACAACATTTGATGCCTTCTGTTTGAAGTCACAGTTTGCACCGGTTTGTTACACAGCAATAACTAGAAAAATGTTATCAGTTGAGTAGATTTTTTCCTCTACATTCCCATCTAGTGCTGAGGGGAAGTACTGGCCACAGGGCAGCCCTGTTGTGGAAGGAGAAGGCAATGCTTGGGAGAAACAGAAGAAGCTGCAAGCCACCTAACTCAAAGGAAGGAGACGAGAGAGCTTAGCAGGGAAGAGGAAACAGAATGCAAACCAGGGCCGCCCGATGAGAAGTACAAGGGGCAAGAATAGAGACTGGGATCAAGGAGCTCAATGCCCCAAGCACGGGCACATGGCACGCCCTGCTGGCCAGCAGGGGAACTGTGCAGGGAGGCGCAGACTCAGCGGCAGCACTCCTGCGGGCTCCGCACTCAGGACAAGAGAAAGGGGGCAGCAGGACTCCAGCACCAGCCCTGTGATGAGGCGAGAGGAGAGCGCCTCGGTGTGCACCATCCTGGCCGGATCCCTTTTGCTGCCGCCTGCTGCCCTGCCCAGCCCAGCCCACTGAAGTTGCCTGACTCTGCAGAGACCCCTGGGGATGGATCAGAGTTGGGGCTGGGGCCCAAAGGACGGGGACAGGGGTGAGCACTCACCATCAGCAGACAGGCAGGGAGAAGAGGTCTGAGGGACTTCAGAGACATCCATGCCTGCTGGTTTGGGGGATGGGCCGGAGGCTTCTGGGCTGGGGTCCCGAGGTGAGGGTCCAGCCAGCTCTGGGGAGCAGTCCTTGGCAGCATCATTTCTGTCCGGCTGGGGCGGCTTGCCCGGCAGGGAGCCCGGGGCCTGCCGGCCATGGTGCTTCAGCCTGGTGCCTGAGGAGAGCAGGGTCTGGGTCCCAGTGGTGGCTCTCCTCACTTTGCAGCCCCGGAGCCCGTGAGTGCGAGGATGTCCCCGCCGCCGCGCTGGGAGGAGCCTCCTCTTGAGGCTGCGGACTGTCCGGGCGTACAGCATCGCCCGGACCGCACACTCTGCTGCCGTCGGCTTCTCATCTGTGCCTGGCAAGGTCTGGCTCATCCGCTGCATCTCTGCCAGTTTCAGCTTGTAATATTTATACTCCAGACTACTGTCATCAGACAAAAACCTATGTAACAAAACAGGAACAGCAGGACATTTGTGAACATACCAGCACAGCCAAATTGCTGCTGTGAATACACTTCTGCAAACTCTTTCCACTTGGTGGCCTCCTTGCTGATGGAGAGGCTCTGCCCAGCTCTACCAAGGACCCAGTGTTGGGCCCTGGGCATGTGTCCTGCTCAGAGTGACCAGAGGGTGATCAGGAGCTTTGATGGAGCACTGGTTGATTCCTCCTCGATTTCAGCACCATGAAGGAGCTCACAGCTCCTGGCAGGCTCACACAGAAGCCCTCTGCTGCCAGGGAATGGCAGGGATTGCTCCCAGACACTGCCTTCAGGAGGTGACACCCTTCAAGTGGTGGACACTCAGCGACCTTTTAATTACATCATTAAGGACAGCGTGCCATTGATGTGAAATCATGTGCCAGAGTCATAAGGAGAAGAGTACAGAAAAGAGGAGTCTGAGTTACATGTACTGACATTACATGTACTAACACAGAAAGAGATCCGTGATACAGCCCATGGAGAACAAGCTACAGAAATCCAACATTGAAACACACCCTATGAAACTGTCTTTGTGTACATAACATCCATGTATATTTGTTTTTTTTCACACAGGTTGAAAGAATAAGAAGTAAACATAAGAATTTGCTCTAAGGAGTGGGTGAGAAAGAGCAATGGAGGGGTCTTTCACATTATTTACTTTGCAGACCATTTCATTAGCACTTTCTTTCATCTCTATTAACCGTTCTTTCCTAGTCTCTGGGCTTTTTTCACCATTTTTTCCTTGCCTCATGAATTGAATGGTTATCTTCAGTCTTTATTTCTGATAAACACATGCAAGGTTGTACCTTTCCCCCAACCTGCTACTTCCTTCTGAAGAGTTTCTAATTTCAATTCGAATTCTCTTTCATACAAAAGTTAGTAGAAGCTAGTTTTATTGAGGCTGTTGCTGGCTTCAAGTTTTATGCATTGCACAATGTGGCCAACATG
Source organism: Cervus canadensis (assembly GCF_019320065.1). Taxonomy (NCBI): domain Eukaryota; kingdom Metazoa; phylum Chordata; class Mammalia; order Artiodactyla; family Cervidae; genus Cervus; species Cervus canadensis. The sequence continues at coordinate 104,750,954 of NC_057389.1, forward strand.
ATTTTCCTTTCCTGGGACGGTCTGTAATTTTCTCCATGACCTCATTCATACCAAGGTTTTTGTGAATGTTCAACTTCAGTTTGTGTTAAAGAACAAGTAGCGTCTGGTGAGTATGGCAGTATTTCACGAGGCTCTTGGACTGTCTGCTGCTGAGGTCATGCATTAGAGGAGGTTCCCCGTGCTCGCTTCGGCAGCACATATACCAGATGAGGTTCCCCACTGCCAGAGGCAGAGGCGGACCGGCCATGAGGTGGCAGTGCACAGCAGGATGCTGGCAGCTCTGTGTGACGTGGCGGGTCCCTCGTGGGCGGCTCTGCGTGGAGCTCCTGCTGACGCTCACTGCACAGTCCAGGTCCGCCTGGACCTGGGGGAACAGGCTGTGCTGGCTCCTCTGCTGCCCTAGACACTGCTGGGCCAGCAGCAGCATCCTGAAAGACTGCACCCTAACAAGCCGAGATTCCCACATAAGGGAAGGTGGACCAACACAGATGCTCCAGTTCTCAAGTCAAATGCAGCCCCCTATCCACGGCAGAAAGTGGAGTAAATGCCAGGTGATCCAGATCCCCACCACGGGAGGCCCTTTTCTGTGGTCGATTCTAATGCCAAGTGCAGGTTCAACCCATCAGTCACGAGCCCATCTCCCCCAGCTCTAGTGGAGCATGACAACAAAAGCACAAAATACTCCCGAGCTAGCCTGCCAGGTTCAAATTCCAGCATAGTCACCTACTAGCTGGGAGATTTACTGAATCTTTCTGTGCCTCAGTTTCTCCACCTATAAGATCGGATGGGTGATAATGATAAGTCACTTCACCATGTTGCTGTGAGGCTTGAGTTATATACTTTTTGTTACGAAGAAAATGCTTTGAGAAATTCCCTGGTGGGCCAGTGGTTTGGACTTGGTGCTTTCACTGCCAGGACCTGGGTTCAGTCCCTGGTTGGGGAACTAATATCTCACAAGACGCACAGCTCAGGCATTTAAATAAAAAAAAAAAAGAGCAGCATAGGTGTGTCATCTCTAGGGATATAACAGTTAACTGTTAAAAGAAGCTTAAAGAACTAAAAGTGACTGTCTCTAAGGAGCAAACTCAGGGACTTCTCTGGCAGACCAGTAGTTAAGACTCCACTCTTCTACTGTAGGAGGGGCATGGGTTTGATCCCTGGTTGGGGAATAAAGATCCCACAGGCTGCACTGGCATGGCCAAAAGAAAAAAAAAAGGAGTGGAACTGGCATGAGAATGGATCATGGCAGAAACATTTTGCCTTTTGTGATAACATCGATTTTTTTGGTATATCACATACAAGTACTACTTTGACTTAAGAATTTAAACATATACACCAAAAACCTAAGTTTACTGTTTGTTTTTTTTAACACTGTTTGCACACTCTTCTTATAGGCTCTGGATAATTCTGAAGGAGTTCACAGGTGATCAAGTCTCTGAGTCAGCTCCCTAATCTGTTCTTCATTCAGGTCAATTCTATCAGCCAACCACTGATATTTTGATGTGAGATTTCAACAATCACATTCTTCAATTCCAAGATCCTTAATTGGCTATTTTCCATAATAAGCAGTTACTCTTTCATGGATGTACTATGCTATTATCCATCTAAGACTATTAATCACATATGTGCTTTTAGACAATCTTCTCTACCCTAGAGTAACCCTGTCTTAGGTGTCAGATCTGCTGAGTCTGATGACCCTCTTTCATGATGCCGCTTTTCCTCAAACACACGCTTACGTTTGATCTGCAGGCCCTCCCACCACCACCACACATACCCCCAAGCCTGGCTCTGGTTCTGTCCGCCACCCCCAGCCGTCAGTGACCGTGAGCCTGTGGGGAGTGTGCAGCGGTCACGGGGCAGGGACACACGCTCCCAGTCCTCTCAGGGTCCCCTTTCCCTCCAGCCCAATGACCTCGACAATCCCCTGGAAACTGTCCCTGGGTCTTTCAAGTCTACATGACATCTTACCCAGAGGAATTGGTCCCTGTTTTCATCTGTCGGTCTGAGGCTATCTAGACTCCTTCCTTCAGCATAAGCACTGGCTGAGACCACAGAGCCTGAGTGTGAATCTCAGCTCTGTCTGCCACTAGCTGTGCATCCTCCAGGCAAGAGACCTCTTTAAGCCTCAAGTTTTCTGTCTATGAAGATGACAACATATCTACTTCAAGAGGTTGTTTATGAGGGTTCGGCCAGCTAGTGCGTAAATCAGTAAAGTGCTTAGAATGGTACCAAGTGCACAAAAAGCAAAAGATTTGCTAAATAAAAAGTATTCAGTAAATGATACTGGGGCAATTAGGTTATTAGGTTTTTTTTTTTTTTAACTTTTAAGTTACATGCCTGTCTTACTCAACATATGAACATAGCCTAGGTGAATTCAAGAATTCTGTAAAAATAAAACCATAACAATTTCTAACTCTCCTCCTGGAAATCATACTGGTAAGCACCAAAGCTCTGGCACCATTACACAGAGATTTTTACCTTTCAAGCATCTTTAGTAATTACAACAGCAAGAACAGAAAATTCGGGGATCTCCCGGCTGGTCCAAATCCACCTGTGAATGCAGCAGACGCGGGTCTGACCCCTGGCTGGGGAAGAGCCCACAAGCCAAGGGGCAATGAGGCCTGTGGGCCACGCCTCCTGAGCCCACACGCTGCAACTGCTGAAGCCCACGGACCGAGAGCCCATGCTCCGCAACAGAAGTCACACCAATGGAAAACCCGCGCCCTGCAACGAAGGGCCATCCCCGCTCACCACCACTAGAGAAAGCCTGCGCGCAGCAATAGACACCCAGCGTAGCCAAAAATAAATAAATTTTTTACAAAAATAAAGAATCTACCGTGCAACACAGGTTCAATACCTGCTTGGAGAACTAAGACCCCACATGCCACAGAGAACTAAGCCCACACACCACAACTACTGAGTCTATGCGCCACAACTGGAGTCCACGAGCCTCAAAGAAAGATGCCACAGGAGGCAACTAAGACTTGACTCAATCAAGTAAATAAATAACTTCTTAAAAAATTTAAATAAATAAGGGAAGGGCATGTTATTTAAAAAACAAAAAATTCTAAAAATCCAACAAAGAGGAATGGCTAAATAAACTGATCACCTACTCTGTAGACCGGTAAACACAGCCATCTGAAATGTTTACAAAAAGCAGGAAACACGAGCGCTTTCCTGTGAAAAAGGAGTAGGGCATATTACAGCACAACCACAACCTGTGAAAGACCACAGCGCCTGCAAGGGGCAGAAAGATGCTAACAAACACCCCCAAACGCCAGGGGGCGCCAGAGAGAGCACAGATGGCTTCGCCCAACTTTCTTCTTTTCCTTTTCTAATAAGCAAATACTGTATTAATATTTATGGCAGAAACTTTAATTTTAAAAAACTGTTCTATTCAAGCGAAGAGGCAATAAGACAAAAGGAAGACAGCTGAACAGAGAGCAGCAATAAATCACAAACAACTGCTGTGACGTATTCCTCATCTTACACTCAAAGGCACGTGTCTCTCACCTCATCCTCAAATCAGCACAGACAAGGAATCTGAACCCATATGAACCTGACCCACCCTCATACTCTTCCTACCGACTGACACCACAGCTCAAAATAAACACTTCACTTTCTTCTCTGGACATCATCAAAGCAACAGAAACACTGCCCTGTACTTTACAGGTGAGATTCAGAAGAGCACCATTTAGAGACCTACCAGTAAGCAGGGTCCTCCTTGAGAAGAGCTCTCTCTTTGGGAGACAGGCTGCCTCCAATGACACGTGCGACCAGCTGGTCAATGATGTCCACCACCTTGTGATCTGCTCGCTGGGGGACCTCTGGAACACACAGAAGGTCTTCTCTGAGAAACGTACTGGACCACATGGGGCCTGGGAAGATCAGGACAGAGCCTAAGGGTGGAGCCTAAGCAGGCACCAGCAACTGAAATCCTCCTTCACAAGAGACCAGCATTGAAAAGAGGGAAAGAGCCTGTTATTCTAGAAACCAATATACAAAATATCCTCTCAAAAGCTATAGTAGCACAATCACTAGCAGAGAAACAGTCACAAACTTAAGTGACTGTACAGAGCAATATTCTATAGGAGAAAATGGTATGTAGCAACTCCTTATCACTTTTTGCATACAGCTTAACTTGTTCACAATATTAAGGGGAAAACAGAGAGACATAAAATGTAGCTAGGTATAAAATAATGTAAAAAGTATATCTAAACTGTAATTTGTAATATGAAAAAAGGAAGAAGAGATACAAATAAATAGACACACAGAAAAAAAGTTCAGACAGAAATATACCAGAAAGTTAACAGAGGTTATCTATGGGTGGTAGATTTAGCAGGGATTTCACTTTTTTGTGTGCTTTATCTATAAAAAATAAACACATGTGATGCGTAATCAGAAAACATACATAAGCTCACAAAGAAAAATTGTCCAATTTAAAAAGTTAATATTAAAAAAAGTCAATAGTTCCAAGATAGGTGTTCATAGAAAGCATCTGTTGAATGTTTGAAAAAAAAATTTTTTTAAGTGTGAATTTCCTTTGATATTTGCTAGTTTTAATAGCACAGATGGTCTATTTGTTCATTCATTCAATAAAACATCAGCCCTGAACTGGAGAGGTTTTCCAGTTTGGTGTGGAATGGTATCAATACACTCAACATCAGTGTGAGTTCTTAACACAGGATGCGTCAATCCTTCAGTTGTCATTTCATTTCCCCTCTGAAATTACTTTCTTTTTTGTTGTTGGCTCTCACTTTATATAACTGCTAGTTTTACATGATTTTACAAAACAGTAAGAGCTTCAAAGTCAGAGGCTTTCAAAGACAATGAAATTTGCACATCACTGCAACCAACTCTAGAGAAAATGACCACAGTTAAGGGCCTGAAAGTGGATCTTACCTTTGGCCCAGCAATCTTTCTGTGGATATCTCCTTTAAAGGAGGATTCAATTTTTTTTAAATGAAAAGAATAGTAAGAATCAAGAAATTCAACCAAAGATATCCTCCCAGCATTTCTAACAGTAATGGAAGTAGTGTCAGCCTGTGCCCCATAAGACATGGACACTGGTGCCGTCTCCCTGACGACCAGACAAGGCGCCACTGCTTGGCAGATGCCAATTTCACAAGGACTCAGCTCTGCTCAGGCTCAGAAGCCTTTAATAAAAGGCACTATGACTCCAACATCAAGGGAGATGCAGCAAATGCTGCAGACACAGCAAAGAGCCTTTGAGAATCCTGCAGAGGAGCAGACGGCAGTGTTTCCAGCACAGCAAGGTGGCAGCCACAGGCACGCCTGCGCAGCAGCGTAGCCAGGGGGCAGTGGCGGGCTACTTTAGGTTGTGGGGGGCTTTCTCGCTCCTCTCAGTATCACTGATACACAGACTTTCCACCCCACTATTCTGGGGGATGTGGGGAAGAGAGGTCCCACTTCAGCCCTGAGCTCACTTCTGAAAGGCTCCCTCTCTGGCAGTAGGTGCGGCCGCCCATCCATGGAGGGACCTACGCAGCACCTGTAGCAGTCAGGGCTCCAAAAGGGTGAAGACAGATTCAGGGACAAATGCAACTTACCAACCTGACTGGGGCAATGGAAGCCGAAAACTGTATCAGAGGAAAAAGGGACTTCCTCAGTGGCCACTATGTGTGCTCATGTCTTCTGGGCTTTCTGGGCTGTGAAAATATCCATCCTCGGAGCGCAGGGGGAGGGGAAGGGACACTACACAGCCAGTCACTTCTATTTCTATTACCTTCTTCTTTGTCTTTCCCCTCCCCAGGACGCCAACTCGTTAACAGCAGGCTACCAGGTATACTGAAGTGATCTCTCCACCTCTAGCCAGTCTAGAAAAGTGAGCAGGTGGAAAGGTGCCTCCACCACCTAGCCCTGAGAACAGTTCAGAAACAGCCTTCCTGACTCCCCATGCTGGGCTGGGCCTCTCCTATAGCCCCTCAACCCCAGCACAGGTGGGGCTGGGTTTGTGATTTCTTCCCCTCAGAAGCCTGGGGGATCCTTCGAGACTGTGGCCTGTATTTACTTTCCTTTTGAGTAATAACTCGGGGCTGGGGGGGGTGGGCAAAGAAGGGGTACTTTTGGAACATGGCTTCTTAACCTAGGCTGTAAGATGATACAAACAACCCAGATAGTAAAGCAATACTGTGTACAACATCCATCCACACGCTTACAGAAAGAGTGGCAGGCATGTATGAATGAGTGGCAGTCACTGTGAGTTTTCTCCTAAAATTTTGATTTGTTTTCAACTGGCTAAAGAACTTCTATGTACAAATATCAAAGAGAATAAGAGGCATTACAAAAAAGCAAACAAATCACAACAAACAGAAACTGCTGCTGCTTTCCTTACCATCACTCAGACCACTCAGAGCCTTGGCCTGAATTTCAGGCTTTGCAGGAGGCACCGCTTTCTCCTCATCTCGGGCTGGCTCAGATTCAGCTTTCTTGACCTGGAGTGGACACCCACTGCTGACCAGCCAGGCCTTCAGGTGATCGATGTACTCTCTCCCAAATAGAGTCGAGTCCTCGAAGTTTGGAAACGCAGCAGGAGATGGAGCTATATCTTGGAGGCCGACGGCTTCCAGGATTTTCTCTTGCCGGAAGGAAGAGGCCAAGGAGAACGTCTGTCCCAGAAGAGCTAACGACTTCCGGCAGAGAGAATTGGTGGTCTCCAGGGCAATCGCCAAGTCCAGGGGGTTAGTGAGGGTCTTCATCTTGACGCTCAGCTCGTAGGCATTGCAGGCCATGAGCAGGGGTGTGACGCTCTTCAGCAGCCGGTCTTGTAGTCTCATTATGTATTTATCAAAGGGCTTTATGATTTCGAAAAAGCAATTTTTGGTCTTCACAGCACCTTTGTCTAAAAGCATGTTTAAAAACTCGTTATCAACTCTGGGTGTTTTCAAAGCAGAGTGCTTTAAAAATTTGATAGTAAAAAAGCAAAAATCTCTGTGCTCTGGTTTTAAGGAGCATTTGAATGAGGCAAGCATTTTAGCACAGGTTTCTGTTTCAAGTTCAAAGAGAGTCTGGAAAAGTTGGGAAAACTTAACATCATCTTTTATGGTGTGGAAGCCTGCCCACTTGATTATTTCTATCCCAAATCTCGAGAAGACATCTGACTTATCTATGATGTCGAAGCTCATCTTTCTCCTGGGGAGCCGGACATCCTTTAGATCAAGCCCCAGAGGGACTTTCCGGGTGGGGAACTGGACCTCTTCTGTCCCTGGGTTCGTCGCCAGGGTCACGTCAGGACTTGAGGTGGTTTTCTGGATTTGGTTAGTGCCCTGAGTTTTGGGAGTGACACGACTCATAGTGGGTACCTTTTTCGTGCTCACGTTTCTCAGCATGACAAGTTTCCCAACCCCAGCTTTAGAAGTGAGCAGGCCTTGAGTCTCCCCCTTTCCCAAGATAGCACCCTCCTGGTCAGCAAGGTTTAGACCTCGGCCTCTGCCCTGGACTTGGCTGCTGCCCCTGAGCACAGAGTCCGCCTCCCCTGGACGGTCCACGTCATAATCACGACTCTCCTTCTCCAAGCACTCTTTCTCAATCAGCCTGGAGGAGCCAAAGTCCCCCAGTAATGCAGAAGGGCCAAAACTATACTCCTGTGACCAAGAGGATTCTTGAGAAACTGAGTGGGCAAAGTCTTGTTCCCAAGAGCCACGGAGTGCAAATTTCCAGTCCTGAGAACGGAAATGTCCCAGTTTCCGGTGGCCAAAGACCTGGTCTCGGGAGTTAGGGTGGGAAAATTCCAGATCCCGACCACATTCTTTGCGAAAGTAGCTGTCTTCACTTACAGAAGGGTTGCTTGACCTGAAGGAAGGTCCTGGAAATATATCACCTCTCAGGCCTTCTCTCCCAGTGTCTCGAGGATGAGTTACAGATGCGCCCAGAGTGTACCTGCTGTCACTGTGAATGTCATCAAACATATCTGCTCTGGCTCTTGGGACTGTCCTTAGAAGATCTGAAATAAGCAATCCAAAAAGAAACACAAAGGTATGTGTCAGACCAGAGGCTGCAAGTGGGTGATCTGCAGACCACTAGCAGGGTGCTTTCCCAGTCAGAGTGCATTTTAGAAACTCACATGGAGAATATGCGTAGTTTCACCTAAAAATCTAGGTTTCTACTTATGCAAACAGAAGAGTTACAAGTACTGGGCCTGCATCTGGCCTGACGATAGTCCACGGAGGCTAGGCAGCAGTGCTGCTCACTCATTCAGATCTGTTGTCCTACCTCTGTTTTACAAGGCTTCCCTGGTGGCTCAGCTGGTAAAGAATGTGCCTGCAATGCAGGAGACCTGGGTTTGATCCCTGGGGTGGAAAGAGTCCCTGGAGAAGGAACGGCTACCCACTTCAGTATTCTGGCCTGGAGAATTCCATGGGGTTGCAGAGTTGGACACAACTAGCAACTTTCACTTTCACTTCACTTTCTATTTTACAAGCCTTCTTTTAGACTCTGGGATGGGCATTTGGTTCCCAAATAACCTGGTCTTCTTTACTGTCACCGGAACACTTGTGTATTTCTACTTCTATCACACAGCAGACGGGCGTTCTAGAGGCTGCCTGCCTCCCCTGCTTCCTATAAGGGACTCTTGGCCCACAGCGCCACTGAGGCAGGAGCTACATCTGATACTGCAGCCACCACTGCTGGCTGGACCTTAGCTGAGCACTTGATCCAAAGGTGGCTGACAGGCTCCCTCAGAAAGGGTCATTAAGCCAACCAATACCTGAAAAAAGAGACTGAGAAAATAAGAGGGAAGGCAGAAGTTAAACAGGCCACAACAGAAGAAACCACAATGGAAACTGAACAGTATGTGCTTTTGTCCTCCTCTGCGCAGAAATGAGAAAAATAGGAAACTATGTTTGCATTTGTTTATTCATGCATACAGAAACTGTAAGGGGAATTCCCTGGCAGTCCAGTGGTTAGGACTCCACGCTTTCACTGCCAAGAACCTGGGTTCAGTCCCTGGTCAGGAAACTAAAATCCCATATGCAGCATGCTGCAGCCAAAAAGAAAAAAGAAACTGTAAGAAGTCAAAAACAGAAGACAACTGTGGATACATGGGAACAGAGGGCCTCAGGGAGACATTTGCACAGAGCACCTTTCTTACTTTCTGATTCAGAATCTATTACCTAGTCAAAAAGTCAAATGTAAAAGAGAGAGAAAGATGCCAGGAAGTAGTGATGGGTCAAAAAGCTACAGGAAACAAGGGCTTTGTATAAATCCAAGTTTATCTGTCCAACAAGTACTTACTAAGCACCCACTGTATATAGGCACTGCTCTAGGCTCTGAAGTTATAGCAGGGAAAAGGCACAGCAAAGTCCCTACTTTCCTGGACTTTTCAGTTGAGGAAGCCAAGTGATAAACAAAAATTCTTCAGGTGTAAGGAAATGCCAAACCAGCGGGAATGTGAAAAGGAAAAGCCATTTTTAAACAGGCTGGTCAGGGTGAGCAGCTCTAAAAACAATGCATCTGAGGAGGAGAGGCCTGGGTGAGGGGTCAGAATGAGCAGCTATGGGGAAGCCTACCAGGTAGAGGGAGTGTGAGGACTAAGCCCTGAGATGAGCACAGGACAAAGGTGGTGAGAGCGCAAGAGGGAAGGAGGGACAAAGTGGTAAGAAGGCAGCACCTAGACTCGGCTGCACACTGAAGCCCTGGGGCATCCTGACTTAATTAACTAGGATGGGGTGTGACCTAGGCATCAGGACTTTTAAAAAGCCCCCAAAGGATTCTAACATGAAGCAAAATTAGTGAACTACTATGACAGGAGATGCAAACAGAAGTGGGTGCAAACCAGATCAAGCCAGGCCCATGACAGTACTCCAGAGTTTACTATGAATGAGACAGAAAGCCATTGGGGGTCTGGAGCAAAAGGATGACCTCATTGGCTGCTGTGTGGGGAACAGACTGCAAGGGACAAGAGTGGAAGTTCCAGCAAGGAGTCCACCAAGATAATCCAGATACTGATGGTTTCCAATGGCCTGGTTACGGTGGGAGCATTAGAGGAAGAATAGTGGCTGGATTCTGCCCAACAGGACCTGGTTTACAAGGCCTCAGAAAAATGCAGCAGAGAGAAAGGCTGACCGATGGACCACGCAGCTCTATGACACAGAGATGGTTCCAGAACCATCTGGCATCCTACTGGGTTCATAGTCTCCCCCTCCCCCAACTTTCCCTGAGGTAACTTAAGATATGTATTAGTGTTTGAGTCTCTAGATAAGATAAACCAATTCAAATCTCCAAATATATATATATACACATATATATACACATACACGTGTTTTTACATATACATATATATGTATCTACATACGCACATAAACATATATGTGTATATATATATAAAAACACATGAAGTATTCACGATTCATATATGGCTAAAAGAATTAAAGGATGCACAAAACACCACAGATACCATTACTTCCAAGGAATAAGGAAGCAGCAAAGAGGTGTTTTACATCCTATTCTTTTTCTTGGCCCCTCAGTGCAGCATGCAGGATCTCAGTTCCCCAACCAGGGATCAAACCCTGCCTTAGGAGTGTGGAGTCTTAACCACTGGATGGCCAGGGAAGTCCCGACATTCTGTTCTTAACTTACTTAATCCTTCCAATCTTTTGTAACAGGAATGGTTGTGTCTGCTGCTTATACAATTTTTGAAAACTCAGACTTTGGAGACAGCTTCTAAGCCTCAGTTTCTCTGGGTCCAAAGCACATAATAAGTTATCCCCACCCCAAGCATTTAGACTCATCCAGCCAACACCGAGGAAGCCTTCTCTACACCAAGGCTGGCTCAAGGGCTGGCGCAGCAGCCAACAGTACAGGCCCAAAGGAGGCCCGGGGGAGGCCAGCCCATGGCAGGGGATCAAGTACACAGTGTAAAATCAATCTCCAGGCCTACTAGGGCCTCCTGGGGGAAGACACCTATGGACCAGGTCTTACTGACTGAGGGAATTAATCACACAGAGCTGAGATGAGGGATCCACAACACAGACAAGCACACAGTGTCAGTGAAACAGGCCTAAGGCAGAGGATGGGAGCTAGGAGCCTCATGCACTGTGGGACAGGACCTCCAAGTTGTCCTGCAATTTACACTAGGACCATTTTTTATTCTGCTGACATGATGTTTCAAAACTTTGCAAAAGGAATGGTTTCAGGCAGGGCCTACATTCAGCAGCTCCACAAGGCTCCAAGGCCCTCCTATCTTGCATACCAGTTACTGGGCTGCTCCTGCACTTGTCTGAGGATGTAAAACCAAAACAGGGAGCCCCAAGAGCCTAAGCTTGGCCTTGGTCCTGCAAAGTTAGCATTAATAGATCTGTGGGGAGAGAAGATTTGAGGGAATGAAGCCAGAAAGTGAAAGACATTTCAGGAGGAGATTACTGCAAAAATCCAGGTAAGACCTGATAAGAACTCAAAGCTGCCTAGTGATAATGGGCATGGAGTCAGGCAATTTATTTAAGAACCCTTCTTTAGGTGGGGCAGGGTGACTGGGGAGAAGCTCTGGATAATGACAATACCTCCTTCTACGTAATGATTTAACAGGTGGACCAAGAGAAAATTTTATCTCCACTTAAGAAGGTACAATCTGAGGAACTGCAGGTTGGGCCCCAATTCTAAATACACGCTCCATCCACCCACCTCACTCCCCCCAAAACCACACACTTTAATTTACCTTGAGCTTTAAACTGAAGAGTTTCACCTACAGCCTCACCACTGGGGTCCATATATCGGTTAGCTTTTTCCTGCAACACAGCATCGAGAGTCTCCTGTGCAATTCTCCTTGCTGCCATGTTTCTCTGACCTGGAATGAGAAGAGGGGTAAAAAGACACTAACAGTGACAACTAATGCTCACAAAGCCTGATCTATTCCACTTAAGCCTCAGAGTAACCAAGCAGTAATCCATAATCTGGTATGGCACTTCAGAGGAAGGCTGGTTTATTTTAAGGGGAGCTCTGCCCACATGAACCTCACAGGTGTGGGTTGGCTAAGAAGGAGTAAGACAAGGATGTCGATCTTAGACAATCTATTTTGCTTCTCTGAGGCCATTTTCTCAGAATCCCTTAAAAGAAGCGCTATAAAAGCAGCTCTGTCTCCTGGGGCTGCTAAAAGACTGTATGAAGCAACACACATAACAGGAGCATAAACCTTTTCAAATGTTTAGGAAAAACATGATTTTTCCCATTTCTATTTTCCTATTTCACAGACATGGCGAAGAGGCTCTAGGAGCTAACTTGCCCTCTGACAGAGGCGTCTCAGCAAGTGAGGGGAGAAATCCCTGACTAGTGACAAGACCTACTGACAGAGCTTACTCTGTGCCAGCTCCTGTTGTAGGGGAGGGACTCCCTCAAAACTTCCTGCAACAACCCCATAAACAAGTGGGGCCTATTATGAATGAAATTACACAAAAGTGCAAAAGGGAGGTTCAGGCTAAGTGACCCATCCAAGGTCAACCAGCCTGGGCTGGAACCTGGCAAACAGGACACTCCCTGTGGGGACAAAGCCCTGAAGACCGATTTTTAGAAAAAGGCTGAGATGCAATATTGAGAAATCCAGTGGCCGTGTCCTTACCCAGAAAGATATCCCTTCCATCTAGAAACCTCCAACCTCAAAACCCAAGCCTGCCCTTGCCTGACAGTCATTTCTTATAACCATTACCCACTTTCCCTATCCTTCAGGCCTTTCCCCTGGCCCCCTTATTCTCCGCTATAGAAGGGCAGGGTGTCCCGGCCAGCTGGCCCAGAATCAATTCAAGTGATCTAACCTCTCCGTGCCTCCGCTTCCCCATCTACGGAACTGGAAGTTCATGGTAGGGGTTGCTGTGGGGACCGAACCAGTTAAAAAAATGTCTAAAGAGGCGGAGTCGGCACCCCGCCGCCGTTATCACCCCACCAGAGGGGCCGATCCCGGCTCAGGCTGAATGAATGAACGAACGAATGAACCCATTCAGGCGCGGCCCGCCTCCTCCCGGCCTTTGAGGTCGAAGAAAAGGGGGCGTCGGGCCTCGAAGGCCGCAGATCGCCCCCCAGGCCGACCCGGGCGCGATGCGTCCGCCGCGCAGTCCAAGGGCCGAGCCCGCTGCGCCATCGTGGAGACCCGGGGTTCCCGGGATCGGGCCCAAACCCCCTCACCCCCGGGCCCACCCTCCGACAACGCCTGGGCCCGGGCCTCACCCCGAGCCCACCGCGCGCGGAGCCGCCCCCGCCACCGCCTCAGGCTCCTCACCCGCCGCCGCCACCGCGCGAGGCGGGGACATGCAAATAAGCCAACGGTCTCCGCAGCGCCGCGCCGCGCAGGCGCAGGCCGCGGCCGAGCCTCAAGGCACAGGCGCAGGCGGCCACCGCCAAAGCCTCTCGCGCAGGCGCACTGCCCAACCTTCAGGGCGGACACTCTCGAGGCAAAAAATTTCTCTCCCTGGGCCGGCGGCAACGGGAAGCGACCCGAAAAAGGAGACAAAGACGCCGTCGCCGCAAACCTATTGGCTCTCTCAGCTTTACCTGTACTCGCGGTCACTCTTGGTCACCCCGGGAGCGGTTCACAGGGCTGACGGAGGCCGAGGCGCGGCCTCGCCAGAGCGCCTGCGCACGTACGGCGGCCGAAAGGGACCAGGGGCGGTGCAGCCGGAGACCGCCGCGAACCCCACCCTTTCCCCACGTGGCCCCGAAGACCGGGTGAGAAGCGGCGGCCGCCGAGCCCCCTCGCGCGAGGAGCCGGGAGTGGACGCCGCGGGCTCGGATTAGTGACGGGGGCGCGCCCTTCGAGGACTTGGCTTTGGGTAAATGATAGACTTACGGAAGCCGCCCGTGGACAAAATTGCCCACTCTTCTGCCTGTCGTTTTCTTTTCATTTATTCATTCTCTCACACCTATGTATGTACCGAGTGCCTGCTGCATGCCTGGCCGCATCCTAGGTAGTGGGGGTATTTAATAGAACGAGCCCCAGCTCTCATGCAGATTAAATTTCATTGGGGAGGAGGCTAGGGCAGTAAAAGCAAATAAATACAAGGAACATTTCACTCCATGTTGAGATAATGTTAAAATAATAAGAGAGAGTAGGAGAGCGGGGGCTGCTTTATGAAGGATGTCCCTCGGGTAGGCACAGGTGAGAAGGTCTAGGTAAGGCAAGTGTTGGTAAGGAGACTGGATTTTGTTCAGAGAAGGCTGGGAAGCCACTGCAGGGTTTTAAATAAGTAAGTGAAATGCTCTCTGCTTTCCATTCACCCTCTGGCTGCCTCGTGGAGAGGAAGCAGGTAATGCCACCTGAACCAAGGTGAGTGTGGCAGGCGGAGGAGGATGAATCATTCAGGGCCCCTGGTTTGTCAGGGCACCGTTTTCTTGATAAGCAGAACGGTGGCTTAGAGAGGGAAGCGTGCTGTTAGTTGGGAGCCTTGATAACTCCTTTCTCCCTAGCATGCCTTTTAAAAAAAATTTTATTTATTTTAATTGGAGGATAATTACTTTACAATATTGTGATGGTTTTTGCCATACATCAACATGAATCAGCCACAGGTATACATGTGTCCCCCATCCTGAACCCCCCCTCCCTCCCCACCCCATCCCTCTGGGTTGTCCCAGCGCACTGGCTTTGGGTGCCCTGCTTCATGCATCAAACTTGCACTTTTCATCTATTTTGCATATGGTAATATATGTGTTTCAATGCTGTTCTCTCAAATCATCCCACCCTCTCCTCCTGGAGTCCAAAAGTCTGTTCTTTACATCTGTGTCTCCTTTGCTGCCCTGCATGTAGGATCATCATTACCGTCTTTCTAAATTCCACATATATGCGTTAATGTACAGTATTTGTCTTTCTTTTTTTCACTTCACTCTGTATAATAGGCTCCAGATTCATCCACTTCATTAGGACTGACTGAAATGCTTTCCTTTTTAGAGCTGAGTAATATTCTATCGTGTGTATGTACCACAACTTCCTTATCCATTCATCTGCCGATGGACATCTAGGTTGCTTCCAGGTCCTCGTTGTTGTAAATAGTGCTGCAATGAATATCGGGGCCCAGCCTGCCTTGGATGCAGCGTGAAGGCTGGTAATGCTGTTTCTCTCCTTTACTGGCCTGGACTGTTCCCCAGGTGACTCCCAGATGACCATTCCCAGGCACCTCTTTCTCATGAGCTCCAGCCTTGTACTTTCATCACTGCCCCCAGCCCAACACACAGGCTGTGCTGGACCTAGGGGACCTCGAAGGACTCGTAAATGGTGGTTCCAGAGCCAGACACTGACCTCCCTAGCCCAGGGATCTCAGGGCTGGGCAGAGAGAGGTTCCTGAGTTGGGAAGAGCTGAGGGTACACAGGCTCTGTCTGAGTAGCCAGGGAAGGCTCCCATGAGGAGGCAGCCTGGACAAGCTAGTGGAAGCTCCACAAAGGACCTAGGTGGAGGGAAAGTGTTAATGAGACAGAACAGGGTCTTGGCCAGGTTTCTTGCTGCCTCTCTGAGCTTCAGATTCGTCATCCTTAAAGTAGGCACAATGACATTCCCCTTTATGACTTCTGTGACCCAGTGGCCTCTCGTCATTGGCCCACTTGGGTCTGAAGCATGGCCAGGGTGGTGGAAGCAACATGTGGTGGCAGAGCCAGAAGCAGAGTCCCCCCAGTAGCACCCAGCCCCAGAGCTGGTCAGGACCCTTTCCCCCCACCAGAGCAGGCTCCCCACTGAGAAATTCTTGTGTCTTTTTTTTTTTAATTATTTATTTGGCTGCATCGGGTCTTAGCTACAGCACCAAGATCTTCACTCTGTCACTCGGGATCTTTCATTGCAGCACACAGACTGTTGGGTTGGAGAAACTCTCATCTTGAAACAGAAAATCCTTATTCTTTTCCTCCAGCTTTGATTTAGAAATCCTTAGCAACCGCTGAACAGCCTCCCTGCTCTGGGAAATAAAGAGGGGTAGATCTGCAAGGGAGAGAGGCAAGGTGTTTAAGTCCCTAAAATCCCCTGCCCCCTAAGAAACTGGCCGAAGCACCTCTTAAGCAAAAGAGGAAAAGAACAACTAAGTGATGTTTATTGCGCTCTGTGCCAAATCCAGTTCTCAGTGCTTTGTTGAAATGGGTGGGTGGAATTTTCACTACATTCTGTGAGGCAGATTCTTTCTTTGTCCCTGTGTCACACATGGGAATTGACCAACAGCCCCACTGCTCCTGCTTGCCCTGGAGCCTGTCCTCCCCCACCTGACCCTGAGCTTCTGCACAATCACAGGTGGACTAGTCAGTCACATCCCGTGCTGCCTGCACAGAGACAAGCGAGGGCTTGAGTGGCTCGTTCCCCCACGGCCCACACTTGCACATTCCCGTGCCCTTGGCCTAGTGCCATCTTTGCCTTCATCTCCCTAACACAGCTGCTGTGCTTTCTGTGACACATGGTTCTGGAATGGACCCAGGACCAGAAAAAAACAAAACTGTTCTAAAAGACCATATTACAGTAATCAAGAAAGTCCATCGTGTACTGTATGTTAGAAAATAGCATTGTGGTCAGTGTTAAATCTCTTGTGTTAAATTTCAGTTTTGCTGTGAATGTATAAGAGAGTGTCCTTTTTAAAAATTTTTTTAAATACTTGTTTATTTATTTGGGCACCTTGGGTCTTCATTGCAGCACACGAGATCTTCGTTGTGGCTTGTGGGCTCAGTAGTTTTTTTGTTTTTTTTTTAATGCTCATTTATCCCGTCTTTAGCTAGCAGGTGCCCCAGCGGGTTGGCTCCTGAATCCTTTGACGTGACCCCAGTGGTCTCTAAATGCTTCTTTGCTTTCTGGTCTCACCTGATGCTCTTGGCTCCTCTGGCCTGTTTCCTGCCTAAAACTGGAATCAACTGTGTCTCCAAGAGCCCTGGTTTCTTTGGTGGGAAATGGTAGAGACCACAGTTGGTATTCACTGCTGCTGTGGTATTATTTTCTACGGGCATTTTTAGTTCATATTAATAGAAAATTGGTTCTTTATTTGCTTAAGAGAAAATGAGTTCATGTCGTATTTCCAGTTCAAATTTAGGAGTTCTGAGCTTTTACTTCTCTGCTTTTGTTAAAATCTTATTTTCTTTTATGCTGGTTATTCATGATATAAACATCATTACTTATTTACTATATCTGTAATCATTTCCAAATAATATTACTAATGAGGTTTCCAATAACATGATTACTGAAAACTGAAAACTGTTGAAGACTTTCTTTTGCAGTTCTGTCTTTTGAGTTGGGAAGATCTGCTGGAGAAGTGATAGGCTCCCCATTCCAGTATTCTTGGGCTTCCTTTGTGGCTCAGCTGGTAAAGAATCTGCCTGCAATGCGGGAGACCTGGGTTCGATCCCTGGGTTGGGAAGATCCTCTGGAAAAGGGAAAGGCTACCCACTCCAGTATTCTGGCCTGGAGAATTCCGTGGGTTCTTGGGGTTGCAAAGAGTCAGACGTGACTAGCGACTTTCACTTTCATCTTTAGGGTAGATAGATCCCAGTTAGAATATGCAGTCATATCACGGTGCTTTAAAATTGCCTGAAATGATCTCATCCACAGAGACATACCGTTGGGTGCATGGGTTTCATTTTGCTGTTAATTTTTAGGGATTGCTTTTATTTTTATTTTGGCATATTTCTTTTCTTAATCACATAAATCATTTACCTGAGTTCCAAATTCAACCCTCTAAAGCAAGGTACGTTAGGAGAGAATAATCCAGCTTCTAGTCCTGCTCTCACCACCCTTTTCTCTACCTCCTCTTACAGGTAACTATTTCTATTAGCTTCTAATTTACTTATTTATTTTTTATTAGTAGTAATAAATAAATAATAAAAAGTAATTTAAAAGTTTAAAAAGTAATAAGTAATAAATATGATTTAATATTATTCATTTTAATTATTTAACATCATTATTAATTTCATTTATATTGTATTAGTGCCATGGTATGCTATGTTAATGTTATTTCACTATATAATTATATATAAAGTACATAACTGTGTAACAGGATAGTATAACTTTATATTATAATGTTATTATAATATAATCACATAACATACACCATATACTATTATTATCACTCTTTAACTGTTTATGTATTTGGCTGCTCCAGGTCTCAGCTGTGGCGGAATCTTTGGTCTTCATTGGGGCAAGTGGGCTTTTTAGTTGTGGCATGCAAACTCTGAGTTGCAGCGTGTGGGACCCAGTTTCCTGATGAGGGATCAAAACCGGGCCCCTTGCATCGAGAGTGCGGAGTCCTAGCCACTGGACCCCCAGGGGAATTCCACAATATGTATTATTAAGATATTATTTCACCTTTATTTTACTACTGCTGCTTTTCACTGTTAGCGCTTCCCTGGTGGCTCAGCAGTAAAACATCAACCTGCTGATGCAGGAGATGGGGGTTGGACCCCTGGGCCCAGAAGATCCCCTGGAGAAGGAAATGGCAACCCACTCCAGTATTCTTGCCTGGAGAATCCCATGCACAGAGGAGCCTGGCGGGCTACAGAAGGTCAGACACAGCTCAGCAACTAAACAACAATAGCAACTTTTACTATAAGGGCATGCATTATTTTAACATGCCCTATTTAGATAAAACACTAAACTACCTGCCTTCTTCTGTACTTTTAGACGGTCTATGGCTGTTGGGATATCACCCTTTGCTGTGACTCAGGTGGTTAGAATTTTTCCAGGACAGTTACAGGCTCTGGCCTCTTGGTAGGTGCTCTCTAGGTGGTGGCCAGGTTCTCAGCTGCCCTCTGACCCTCAACAAGTCTAACTTCTACCTTTCCAGCTTGAGAGCAGCTATTGGGTGTCCTTGGCCCCACGTGGAGGAGATAAAGATGGCCTCCAAGCGCATCACCCAGGAGACCTTTGACGCAGCTGTTCGCGAGAACATCCAGGAGTTTGAGATGGGGCCGGAGGAGGCGGTGAGAGAAGCCGCGGAGCAGTTTGAATCGCAAGGTAGGGTGATGCAGCTCCACCTCAACGCCGGTCCGGCTCTTTGCCCCAAAGCTGCCTTCAGTCTGCGGCTCTTTCTGTTGTTGTTGCCACACCACTTGGCACATGGGATTCTAATTCCCTGACCAGGAATCAATCCTAGGCTCCCTGCAGCTAAAGCATGGAGTCTTAACCACTGGACCACCAGGGAAGTCCCATCCATGGCTCCTAATATGTAAAAGAGTGGTGTCCTGCCGTGAGCACATCCCTCTTGGCATGACTGCCCTGGGTGCCGTCCTCTCTACACTGTGCCCCAGGCAGGCCGGCCACCCCCTCCCACCCCGCTGGTGCCTACCTTCTACTCGCCTGGACCGCACCCTGACATCTGCAGGGCTGGGTCTTTCCAGGTGGGTCTCATTTTAATGGTCGCTTCCTTGAATAGACTTTTCTTGACCCCCCTCCAAAGAAACAGGGCCACCTGCCACCCTGCCCCACCTGCACCCCAGTGTGAGCTCATGGAGGCAGAAGGGGTATTGGTCACCAGCCTCTGAAAACAGGTAGCATGCCCAAGCCAGACCGTGGAGAATGGTTAAGAGGGAGCTGTTTGCAATCATGTGGGCAGGGTTGGGAGACCGTGCTCCCCACAGCAGGACCTCCCCTCTCCCACGACAGGCCATGGCAAAGCATGGGGGTCACCTGACAGAGGCAGAGGCAGGAACCTGGGAATGAACACCCTATCCTCCCACTCCTCCTGCCTCTGACCTCAGATCCGGCTTCCCATTGGCCAAACCCAGTCAGACGCCAGAGGGCAAGGAAGTCCGGGGATCCAACCTTCCAGGTCAGGAGCTAGCACCCCAGGCATAGCATAGGGACTAAACACTGGACAGGACTGGGAGGGGTACCTAGATCTGTTCTGCACAGTGGGCGCTTCTTCTGGGTCTGCCAGCAAGGGTGGGAATGCGACCAGGGTGCAGACCAGTGGGAGCCCCCAGGGAGGAGAGCACAGGTTGCACTCCCCTCTGAGCCCCCCAGGCAGAGTTGTCGCCCACTGCAGCCCTGGCGTGCATCCTCACTACCCCTCTGCCCCCGCTGGCTGGACAGGGCCAAGGTGCAGAGACCCCACACCCCACACCCCATGTAGGCATGGCTGCTGGGCCCTGCCCAGGCAGGGAGGGTGGGGTGGGGAGCTGGGCAGATCCCAGAAGGCCTCCAGAGTGGGGTGGTCCCAGCTGCAGGGACCCCAGGTGTGACCCCAGCAGGCCCGCGGGGCTGACGCCTGTCTCCTGTTTCCTGACTCCCCCGCCCTCCCACAGGGGTTGATCTGAGCAACATTGTAAAGATGGCCCCAAAAGTCTCTGCGGATGGACCCCAGGATCCCATACATGACATCCTGCAGGTAGGAGAGGGCGGCCCACGTGGGCCTCACGTGCATGATCCTGCGTCACCTCATTGTCGGGAGCACCTTTTTCCGTGTTCCCAGATGGCAGACACAGACTCAGAAGGTCCAAGCCAGCCCAGCAAGCACAGGCAAGCCTGAGTGTGCAGCTAGGGTTTCCTGAGTCAATGTCTGAGGGCCTCCTGGGGGCCCCCGTGCTCTGCCCACCCACCCATGTGTGCATTCTGGGATTAGAGCTGACAGAGTGGTCAGGGAATGGATAGCCCTCTGGGCCTAAGGGGCGGACAGTGTTCCTGTTTGTCCTGGTGTTGGGAGCCGGGGGCGGAGGGCCCCCTGGAGGAACCTCTCTTGGGCCTCCCAAGCTCTGAATTTGCTCAATGAAATGGACAGGAATCCCAGGAAAAGAGAGTGCAATCATAGACTGTCACTTATTGAGCATCGACTGTTTACTGGCACATTACAGCCCCTCCTCGCCCACTTCAGCTGACCTGTGTGCGGTAAGTACGTCATCCCTGGCTTTCTGATGGGTGAACAGAGACCCAGAGCCTGCCCTCACTCTACTGCGACCCAAACAAGGAAAATACAGCTCACAGAGGTTCAATCTTTTCCTTAAGGAAAACTGGTAAGCTGGTGGTAAAGCAGCAGAAAGTTCTGAGAACCATCTGTGAATTCAGTTCTATGCCAGGCACTTGCTTTGTGCCATCTGTTATTAACCCAAAGATACCTGCAAGGGTGGGGTTATCATCCCCATTTAACAGATGGGAAAATTGAGATCCAAAGAGAAAAAGTGACTCACCTAGCTGCAAAAGAAAGTAGTAATAAAAAGAGAAGCTGGAGGAGACAGCCCTGGATGAGAACCTAAGGGAGATTACACAGTATTCGTCCTTTTGTGACTGGTTTATTTCACTTAGCTTGATGTCCTCAAGGTACAAGTGTTGTACTACTTGTCAGAATTTCTTTGCTTTTTATGGCTGAATGATATTCCATTTATGGAAACACCACATTTGTTTATTCACTCGCTGATGGACATTTGGGTTGCTCCTGCCTTTTGGCTGTTGTAAATAATGCTGCTGTGAACATGGGTGTGCCAATGTATTTTTGAGCTTGTTTTCAGTTCTTTGGGGTGTGTATCTGGAATTGCTCGATCTCTTGGTTTAAGTTTTTGAGGAACCACTGAACTTGCTTTCCACAGCAACTGCACCATTTTGTATTCCCACCAACAGTACACAGGGTTCCACTTTTTGCCACATCCTTGCTAACACTTGTTAGTTTCTGTTTCTTTGTTTTAACAGTAGCCACCTTCACGGGTGTGATGGTGTCTCATTCTGGTTTTGATTGCATTTCCCTAGTGATTAGTGGGAGAAGGAAATGGCAACCCACTCCAATATTCTTGCCTGGAGAATCCCAGGGACAGAGGAGCCTGGTGGGCTGCTGTCTGTGGGGTCGCGACTTAGCAGCAGCAGTGATTAGTGATGTTGAGCATCTTTTCATGTGCTTAGTGGCCATTTGTATGTGTATCTTTGAAGAAGTGTTTATTCAAGTCGCACATTCTGGTTTTAACTAATTTCTTAATATTCAGTTTCATCATAACATATGCGTAGTTAAGTCCACAAATTTGAGCTCAGCAAGGGTTGGCTGACAGGCGTTGTTGACTGTCATGGCAGTTGAGGCCAAATCTAAGCCCTCTGGGCTGGTGGTATCTCTAGACCCACTCTCCTTAGGGCTGGATGCAGTAATGTCATAAGCTCCAGATGCGCAGGTTCATCTTGGGCTCAGGCTGAGACGAGCCCCAAAGTCATGGCACTGAGTGGCCACTAGACTTGTCTGTCCCATTCAGATTGTTGTCTCTCATTATAATTTTTCCCCCCAAGGGCTTCGAGTTGAGCATGGGTAAACCAACCACATGTACACTGTGGTTTCATTGGGCAGTTGCTCAGTAAATACTTGTGGAGTGAAGGAGAGAGACCAACGAGGCATATGATACGGGCAGAACTGGTGGAGGTGGCTTTCACCTTCCTTAGAGAGCTGGCCGTTGGTGGGTGTGTCTGTTAGTTACGGCTGCCTAACAAACAGCCCCAAACAATGGCCATTTTATTGTTTCTGGTGATTTTGCTGGGTTGACTAATCTCAACTGGATGGTCCTTCTGGATGGTCTCACTTGGGGACTTCATGCACTGGTGCCCAGGGCTAGAATGTTTCTTGTCTGCACTTCTGTGTGTGTGGCTCCTTGTCAGGGACACTGAGATAGCAAGGCCTCTGTCTCTCTGTCTCTGTGGCCTCTCAAGCCCAGTCAATGCACCTAAAAGCACAGGTGTGGAAGCGGCCCCAGCTGGAACTGGCCCCACAGGACTTCCACCGAGGCCCAGATCCCAGGCAGAGGGATCCCAGCGGGGCCCAGCACTGTCACTGTGACCTTCTTCGGACTGAGCTGACCCTGACATTTCTCCCATGTCCCCTAGGCCCTGGATGACCTGCGGGAATCTGTGGCCCGCTCTCACCCGCAGGAGGCGTCCGCACAGCTTGCCCGCTTTTGCGAGCAGTGCAGGCAGCAGAAGGCCTGCCGCTTTCTGGCAGCCGAGAAGGGGGCCTACTCCATCCTCCTGGAGACCTGGAAGTTGGCCGCAGCGGGTGACCAGGGCCTCCTCCTCCAGGCCCTCAATGCCCTGTCTGCCCTGACTGATGGCCAGCCCGACCTCCTGGACACCCAGGGCCTGCAGCTGCTCGTGGCCACGCTGGCCCACAATGCTGACTCGGCCCACGTGACCTGCTCCGGGATCCGCTGCGTGCGCCACGCCTGCCTGAAGCACGAGGAGAACCGGCAGAGCCTGGTGAAGGCAGGCGTGCTGCCCCTGCTGACGGGCGCCATCGCCCGGCACAGCCACTGTGCCGACGTGGTCCGGGAGGCCTGCTGGGCCCTACGTATCATGACCTTTGACGATGACATCCGTGTGCCCTTCGGCCATGCCCATGACCACGCCAAGATGATCGTGCAGGAGAATGGAGGCTTAAAGGTGCTCATTGAGGCCGCCAAAGGTAGGAGTAGGTGTGGCAAGAGTGAAGAGTCAGGGTTTAGGGCAGCTTCAAGCATGGTTGGCCCCAGGCGCCAGTTCAGTCCCACCTACATAACGGCCCTAGCAGGACCCTGTCCTTACACCTAGTTTTTCCAGGAGAGTTCCAAGCCAGCGATCGTTGGCCTGGACCACATGCTTTGCTCACCAGTAGAACCATTTAGGGAAGCGATTGACTCTGCCCAGCAACACAGACTGAGACTGGGATGGGAGGGCTCCTCAAAGGGAGAAATAAGGGTGCTGTCTCCCAAAGGCGGGGATGTGTTGCTGGCACTCCCCGGGGCTGCTCCAGGTGGGGTTTACACTTTGGTTCATACTTGGCCACTGTTCTCGAGCATGTCCGTGTGCCTGACTCCGAGGTGACCCCGACGAGCCAGCCACAGGAGGTCACAGCACGGACAGTTGGGCACCAAGACTCCCGCCCCCTGGGCACTGCACCCCCTGGAAAAGGCCTGACTGGGGTCTTGCGCACAGAAGGTGCTAGAAGAGTGAGTTTCCCTTTGCAGCCTGCCCTGTGGCTCTGACTCTGTTGCCAGGCCCGTGTGTGCGACTCTGGCTCTATCTGTGGGGGAGTGGGGCCTGCCCCAGTCTCCCCTCTGCATCTCCAGAGAGGGGGGAAAAACAGGGCCTGACTGGCTGCAAAGTTGAGCTGCTTTTCTGAGGGGTGGGTTACATCTTCCTTGTTTATTTACAGGAGTTCGTATCAGTGAGAGTGCTCCAGAGAGACAGAACCAGTAGGGGGCACGTGTGTGTGTTTTGGCATACATGTATACATAAATACACAGGAAGATTTGTTGCAAGAAATCGGCTCATGTGGCTGTAGTGCTTTCAGACTTACGTAGCAGGCTGAGGCTTGGGCAGGAGCCAACACTATAGTCCATTGGCAAGCTGCTTCCTCTTGAGGGAGACCTCAGGTTCTCTCTTAAGGCCCTCGACTAATTGGACAAGGCCCACCCAGGCCATCAAGGGTCATCTGCTATACTTAAAAGTCAGCTGGTCATGATGTCACCACATCTCCAGAGTATCTCCACAGCACACCCAGGTTACAGTTCATGGAGTCCCTGGGGGCTGTGGCCCGGCCAGGGGGCCGTATACACTGACCGTCACTGAGCTCGGTGTCATTATGGCCCTTTGTGCCCACCCCCCACCCCCCCCCCCACCGGCAACTCCCTAACCTCCCTCCCCACCATCATCCTCAGTCAGGCCTCTCCTCCCTGGTGCCTCTGAACTTTGTCTACAGCATCTGTGTTTAATTTTTGCCTGGGTCAACTCTATCCATATGTCCTTCTGCAGTTTCTAGGTGTCCTGTTGCACTTAGAAAGGTCATTCCCAACCCAAGATCATAAAAATAGTCTCGGATGTTTTATTATAGCACTATTATGGTTTTTCTTTTTTTAGTTGAGATCATCAGTTGTTCTGGAATTTATCTGGGGCACAGTGGAGGGGAAGGCACATTCCCGTGTCTTCCCCAACAGCCAGCAGGGGGCACCACAGGCCTGGGCAGTCCCCAGTGGTCCTCCTTCTCCCCTGCCTGATCCCTCCACCCCAACAGGCAGGCAGCCACCCAGCCAGGCAGAGGGCCAGGCTGCCCTGGTGGAGCGGGATTCGGGATTCCCACCAGGAGTGCCGGCTCAGAGCCAGGACTGGTTCTCCACTCCTCACCCTGGGTTCCCTCTCCCCCCTCTGCAGTGTTCCCCGACAATCCCAGCATCCTGAGTGAGCTCTGCAGCACCCTGTCCCGCCTGGCTGTCCGCAACGAGTTCTGCCAGGAGGTCGTCGACCTTGGGGGCCTCAGCGTCCTGGTGGCCCTGCTGACTGACTGCAGTGACCACCAGGTGGGCGTCCACAGTGTCTCAGGGTGTGAAGCCCCTTGCCTGAGTTTCCCTTCCTTATTCTCGGCTGCTGTGTTTTCACTGCTGTGCCCAGGCTTTCTCTGGTTGCCGCAGTGAGCAGGGGTTACTCCAGCTGCAGCTCATGGGCTTCTCCGTGGGGGCTTCTCTGCTGCAGAACACAGGATCGGGGCACACGGCTCGGGAGCTGTGGTCCACGGGTGTAGTTGCTCCTCAGCCTGTGAAATCTTTCCAGGCCAGGGATCAAACCCCTGGCCAGGGGGCACCCCTGCATCGGCAGGTGGATTCTTAACCAGTGGACCACCAGGGAAGTCCCTCGCCTGAATTTCAGTCTGTCATTTTTCTCGATGTCTGGGAAAGGCTCTGGGTCTCCCAGTGAACTTGCCCCTCTGGGCCCTGGTCAGCCAGACAGGCTTGCATCAGAACATGCTGGCCTTGTCTGCAGAGCCCAGAATCAAAGTTTGGTTTTCGCTTGTCACGACCTGTGGGAAGGAACTAAAGCTTAGGGGGAAAACAGACCACCCCCCCCACCGTCCTTTAGCACCTTTGTATTTTCAATCAGGAGAGAAGCAGAGTGGGTGTGGTGGGGGCAGCTGAAGTATGTGATGCTTGAGCGAGGCCACCCGTGCTCTGGGTGCTGACCTGAGCCACACGCCCCTCTGTGTGTTTGGCGGGGGTTGGGGAGGGGTCAAGGGGGTGATCAAAGTCATCCAAATGCCTGTTCTAGACTCAGGTGGTCAGAACCACAGGGCCCACCTCCCCAAGCCTCCCCTGCCTTCTCTATACAGCGAGTGATAGATAGCCTTGCTGTTCCATGCCGCCTGCGTGCCCCAGAGTGGTCCCGTGTGTGTTCAGACAGCAAACATTGAAATAGCCCCACACCCTCCCTCAAGAACCCCCTCCCACCACCCAGCAACCCAGCACCTGATGCCCGGGTGCTGCCAGGGGTAACCTGTGCATTGCTGTCTGTCCAGGAGCTGGTGAAGCAGGTGCTGAGTGCTCTGAGGGCCATCGCAGGCAATGATGATGTGAAGGATGCCATCGTCCGCGCCGGCGGGACCGAGTCCATTGTGGCCGCCATGACCCGGCACCTGGCCAGTCCCCAGGTACCCACCCCAGGGCGGGGGGCACACCAGGCAGGGCCACAAGGCTGGAAAGCCAGATCAGCACCTGTATCCACGTGATGGTCTTTCCCATCTCTGGGAGCCAGGCCAGGCCTCGGAGGCCAGCAAGCCAGAGGCTGCAGGCAGGGTGAGTGAGGGCCAGGGTGGGGCGAGACTGTCACCCCTAAGAGCTTGGTTGACACATCCCGGTATCGCTTCTGTTCCTGCTGGTCGGCAGACACGTAGGCAGACAGTGGTCGGCCGCAATGAGGTCACAGAGGAGCGGGAGGAGCTGGTGGGGGGTCCGTCCGCCTCGTCTCAGCCGCCCCCTGACCCACCCGCAGGTGTGTGAGCAGAGCTGCGCGGCCCTGTGCGTCCTGGCCCTGCGCAAGCCAGCGAATAGCCGCGTCATCGTGGAGGCCGGCGGGGCCCAGGCCGCGCTGCAGGCCATGGAGGCCCACCCTCAGGAGGCTGGCGTCCAAGTAGGCGTGGGCGGCAGGCGGAGAGGATGGGAGGCTGGTGGGCAGGTGGGGTGAGAGGCCAGCCAGCAGGTCCCAGGGGTGGGCAGAGCAGAGGGTGCAGGTCCTCTTTGACCTGCCCCATTACCACCGTGACCCAAGCCTCCAGGGTTTCCTTCCTGCTCAGCCCCCAGTGTCCAGAAACGTGCTGAACTCTGCCCTCTGTTGTCCTCTCTCCTGTTCCGTTGCTCTTCTTGCATTTGATCTTTCCTTTTCCTAACAGTCTCTTTAGAGGGATATGGTGGGGGGGAGGAGTTGGCTGGACCCGCAGATGGGGCTCTGCTGGGATCATGGAAGGTTCCCGGCCCCGCCTTAGGCTGCTGCTTTGGAGGTCAGTCAAGCTGAAGCATAGACAGGGCCATGCACAGCTTTGTCAGAAATGCACCCTCCTCCCGCTCCCACCTTCCCTACCATCCTGACTCAGGGACCTCCTGGTTGGTCTGGAGACGCACCAGGCTCAGGCCCACGGCGGGCCTTGGCTCCCTCCTTTAGGATGCTGTGCCCTCGGCTGGCCCATCACCTTGTCCACTCCTGACCACCCTGACCAGGCAGGCCCTCATTTCACCTGCTTCTCCCCGGCTCTCCCATTTTGGGGTATTTTTCAGCACTCCTGCCTGGCAGAGGCAGAGGGCCCAGATGCTAACTGAATGAGTCAACAGTGTACTTGACTGATGGACCCTGGGCACAGCCCTGCTCTTCCCTCTGTGTCTCTGCCCTCCTCCCCCGGCCGGGCTCTTGCCAGCATCCAAGGACATTGCTCAGAGACTTTGAGTCCCACACCTGAGGAGTCAGCCCCCGCTGCCCAACACTCAGCCACCCTGAGCTTCAGATTCCTCACCTGGGAGCTGGGGGGATCAGCCCAGCCAGAGTGCCAAGAGGCTGAAGTGGAGGCATGGGCCTAGCTTGATGAGTCATAGCATAGGCACCTACCGCATGTTGCCTGCAGTCATGTTGTGTTATGATGACCCCAAGGTCACATTGGACCCCACCCCCGGGCCCCACCTCCTGACTCACAGCCACTGACCTGCTTTCCCTTCCAGAAACAGGCCTGCATGCTGATCCGAAACCTGGTGGCACGCAGCCAAGCCTTCTCACAGCCCATCCTGGACCTGGGGGCCGAGGCCCTCATCTCGCGAGCCCGAGCCACCCACCACGACTGTGAGGACGTGGCCAAGGCCGCCCTGCGGGACCTGGGCTGCCACGTCGAGCTCCGAGAGCTGTGGACTGGCCAGAAGGGCGACCTGGCACCGTGACCGCAGGCCCATGCGCGCTGTGACTCTGGGTGAGTCGTGTGACTCGGGAACCACCTGGGGGCAGGCCAGCACTCCGTGCCCTGCCAGTCTGCCCCCAGCTGCCTCCCCCGTCCAGAAGAGTACCTTTCCAACCGGTACCAGGCAGAGGCCAGGGAGTGGGCAGGGAGTCTTAGTGAGGCACCTGCACGGCAGAAAGTGGCCCTCGGGTCCCAGCCCCTCTGCATGCTCTTCCGCTCGGCCACCGGCTAAGAGCATCGGCTTCGTCCGCCCTGTCACCCACCCCCACCCCACCGCCCTTTGCTGATAGAAGTGCCCCCTCAGTGCTGCTTCCTGCTGGAAGTCTGCCTGAAATCTGGAAACCACACTGACCGATCTCAAAGCAGGGCAAGGACCCCGCTTCTGTGCCTGCAAGTCCATTCTCATCCCTGCTCCTGCTTCTTTCACCTGTAAGTTGGAGCCCAGGTGCCTTGCTGTGCTGAGCAGAGGTCCCTACCAAGGCTCCTTGGTCTCCAGGTGTCCCAGGCCAGCCAGTGGAGCCTGGTAATAAAAGACTGTTGGCTGACCAATGGAGGGGTCTCTTCCATAGCACCACGGGGAGTGGGGGCTGCAGCCAGTGGCCTCAAGGGACAGGGGAGAGGGGTGCGCATTTGGGGAGGTCATGGGTTCACTGAGGAAAGCAAAGGGTTTTGAGAACAGCCTGGGATATATGATTTGCTGTCACTCTCAGAGGGGTGGGTGCTGGGGTCGTCATCAGACTTGGGATCCGCGGGTGCCAGCATCGCTGTGTCTGAGGGTACATTGCCCTGGGGGCTCTGGAGCACTCAGTGTCTGGCCCCCACTCTGCTCTGTGGCATTGGGCGAGTGACACCACCTCTCTGGGCCTTGACTTTCTCCTCCATAAAATGGGGAGAGGGGAGGGGCTAGAGCCCCCTCCAGAGGGCGGTGGCGCAGAGCTGGGCGCATGGGAGATACCCGGTCATCTCTCTTCAGCGGCCGAGTCACCCCAGAAGTGTCCTGCGCTCTCCCCCCTGACTGTGTCGAGGTGCCGGGTGGCCGGCCGGCCGGGGCAGCCAGCTCTCCCTCTCTGAGCACCCATTTCCCCGTCCGTAAGGTGGGCAGCCCTGTTGCTGCCCCCATTGCCCACCCTCTGCAAGTGTCTTGAAGGTGTCGCCCGGCAGCGGTGCCTGGCAGACCCTAGCTCTCCTCCTTATTCACCCTCAGGCCCATGGCGTGGTCACCTGGCTGCTCCTGGCAGCCCCCGTGTTCCAGGCAGGTCAGGGCCGCCCCAGGCCCCCGGTGGCCTCCTGGCGTCAGGCCCGCCAGCTCGAGCCCACAGGGCAGGACCCCTTTCAGCCCTCTGAGTTCCCCCCACCCTGCTTGTCATTCACCACCTCTAGGCTGAAAAAGGTCTGAATTCAGTCCTTGAAGTCAGTGCAAGCCCTTTCCCGGGAGGCTCCTGGTCCAGGTGGAAATTGGCCCGGGGAAGAGTTGTGGGAGGAGCGTCATCTGGGTCCCACCTCCCCTCCAGATGGGGAGGGCCCTGCCAGCTCCGTGGGCTGATGAGAACCTCTGCCCCAGGCCCCCGGGCCTGTCTTCGCTCACTGGGGACTCAGCCAGTGGGTGGGATAATCCATACCCGCTCCAGGCTACCAACCATGAGACCTTGGATCAGTCTTGTGTCCTTGGAGGCCCCGTGAGCCTCCTGTTCCTCCATCTGTCTCATGGGTGGTGGGTACTATTTGTCCATTTCGGGCAAGCCTGAGGTGCCAGCCCTGTAACTCCTGCCTCAGCTCTGCTCTGAGTCTCCCTGTAGCTCCCCTTTGCCCTCCACATGAAACCAGACTGTCCTCCAGGCCCTGCCCACCTCCTACCCGCATCTTCCCCATGTTGCCCTGTAATCACAGTTCCGGTCACCCCAGCCTCCCCACCTCAGGGCCTTTGCACATGTCATGCCTTGCATGGATCATCCTTCCCCAGCCCTCCCCTTGGCTGGCTCCTTCCTGGCACTAGGTTCCAGCTCACCCATTGCCTTCTCAGGGAAATTGCCTATTGCCTCCTTGCCCTGGCGCCCCGTGACCACTGTGCTGTGTCCCTGACCTCTGCCCCCATCTGAGGTCACCCCACTCATGTTCCTTCCTCCTTTGTCTTCCCCGCCCCAGCCCACTGCCCATGAGCAGGCTTCTGTCTCCCAGCTCTGCGCCAGCTTCCCACCAGTGTTTTCAAATGTACCCCTGAGTAAATGAACAGATACGCAGCGTGGTTGGAGGGAAGGCCTCTGACCTTCCCACCCTAGTCCCCTCCCCTGGAATCCTGGCCAGCTTTCCCACAGCTGCAGCCTTCTTCGAGAGGGGTGGCTCCTGCCTATCAATCCTCCCCACCTTGCCTGAGCGTGCCTTCGTGGGTGTGGGTCAGGGCCTGTTGGGACATCCCCAGGCTGGTGGAACCCCGCCTCCAACTGAAGAGCCCACATTTCACTGAGGTCCACCAGGCCCACATTCCAGTCTCTCCTTTGCCCCCTCAGGTGACCCTCTGCTGCCTCACCTGGAAATGGGCTTAAATGTGTCCCTGCACAGGA
Source organism: Cervus canadensis (assembly GCF_019320065.1). Classification (NCBI taxonomy): domain Eukaryota; kingdom Metazoa; phylum Chordata; class Mammalia; order Artiodactyla; family Cervidae; genus Cervus; species Cervus canadensis. The sequence goes on from NC_057389.1 coordinate 104,781,598, forward strand.
CCGCAGCCCCCAGCATGGCCTGGCTCTGGGTGTCCGGCACACAGCACTCTTCTAAAGAGCGCTTATCTCCTGTCCTCCTTAATGACAGAAGTGTGGGCTGAGGGGGGAGCTGCTATAAGGGAGGGGCCGCCACATACAGTTCTTCTTCTACTGCTGTGTGCTTTTAGAGGAGGGGCCTGACCTCTCTGAGCCTCTGGGACACTGAGTGAGGCTGCCTTGAAACCAGTCAGTCCTGACTGTCATCTCTGTGGTGTCCAAGATGGCAAGGATGTGTCCCTCCAACCAGGGAAGGGCCTGGGGTCCTGGGGAAGGAACAATGTTGCTCTCTCACTGTGAACATCTTTGAGAGGCAGGGCCTGGGAAGCCCATTCTCCAGATGAGAAGCAGACTCACCGGCTCTCGAGGGGCCAGGATGGGCTGGGAGCCCAGTTCAGCCTGCCTGCATGCCCCTCTGCTACTGCCAGTGTTGCTAACCTGACCTTGGGCAAACGGCTCTCTAGCCTTGGTTGATTAAGCCCTTGTCACCGTGCCCAGGCCTGGCTCATGGCCGTCATGTCAGATGATTCCTGGGATTCCCAAGACACAGAAAGAACTGGAGGTGCAGAGAGTCGGTGTCCTGCCCAGGGGAAGCCAAGCAGACAGGGAAGAGCTGGGTCCCCTGGGCACCCTGGCTAGGTACAGCCAAGGTGCCTGTGGTGGGGGGTGTCTATTGCTGATGCTGAGAGGCACTGTCTGCCATTGTTGAGAGATGGGCCAGTGCCAGCTTGCTGATGAGCAAACAGAAGCCAGAGCCCAGTGAGCACCTCCAGGGCCACTGCCTGACCCTTGCCCCAGTTGGGGGTGCTGTGGGACTTTCCAGGAGCTTGCTGCCGCCCTCACAGGACCTAGCAGGTGGGTGCTGCAGCCGGGGACTTCTCCAGTACAAATATCTCCCTCTTTGCATGGCAAACCATACCCATAGTCAGTCTATGTCTACATTCCATCAGGTGCTATTTACAGAGAGGGAAACAGAGACCCTGAAAAGAACAGTTTATCCAGCCAACATTCGGCAAACACTTGCTGTGGCCAACATGTTATGGTTTGCTTCCATTCATTTTATTAACATTCCCATCAACCCTAGGAGCTAGTTGAAGAAACTGAGGCAAGGGAATTTGAGGCACTTGCGGAAGGTCCTGTGGCTAGCAAGTCAAGAAAAGCAGGGGTTCAAACCCAGCCTCGGGCCCTCCCAGCAAGAAATACTTGTTGCACAAAGCTCAGTTTTCCCATCTGCAAAATGGGCATCATCACCCGCATCTGGAAGTCAGGTCATGAGATGGTGTTTGAGAAATGTCTGGCTCAGGAAAGACCCAACACCCAGCAGATGTTCAGCATGCCGCTTCCTCCTCTTCTGCAGAGGACAAAATCTAGCCCAGGGCCTGGAAGTTGCAGGGGAAGCAAACCACAATTGGGAGATGCCTGAGAAGAGGCTCAGGTGGGAATATGCTGGGAATATCAGGAGTCAGATGGTAGGCCCAGGCTAGTGGCTCGCCCCTGTGAGCCCCCCACTGTTTCTTTACAGAGGCCCTTTGAGAAGTTACGGATTATGCACTTAGCAGGGGGTTTGCGCAGCCCTGAAATGTGAGCCATTTTCACAGCCTAGCTCAACCTTGTTCTCTCCCAGGCTTCCCTGACTCTGAACTTGATCTCCACCAACCCCAGCCCACACCTATAGGAAATAAGAGCCAGTATCTGGAACATTTGTAATCGTCTCTGCCCTGGCACTTGGTGAGTCAGAGAACGGGGTGGGTTCAGGAGAGGTGCCAATGACACAGCCTAGCATTGGACAGCAGCTGCTTCCCTATCTGCAAAGAATCCCATGACCCCTCACCTCATAGAAAAGCTGGGACTCACAGGCCAGATGTAACCTGCAGAGGGGGCAAAGGCTTTCACTTGAAGGTCAAGGGGAGGGCTGGAATATAAGTTCTCAGAGGAGCAGCCCCAGAGAGGAAAGGTCAAGGTGTAGGAATCTTTGTCCCATGAGGAATCTGAGGGCCTTACTCAAGGTTGTGTCGTCAGCCAGTGGCTGGTCACTCAGGCCCGCAGTGGCTGAGCTCTGACGCTGCCTTGCGAGCATTCTGTCATTTCAGTCGTGTCAGACTCTTTGCGACCCTATGGACTATAGCCCGCCAGGCTCCGCTGCCCATGGGATTATCCAAGTAAGAATACTGGAGTGGATTCCCATGCCCTCCTCCAGGGGACCTTCCTGACCCAGGGATAGAACCCACAACTCTTATATCTCCTGCATGGGCAGGTGGGGTCTTCACCACCCCTTTTCCAAAAAGTAGGCTACTTGGAGCCTGCTGAAGTGCTGTGTGACCAGGGGCAAGGAGCTTGACCTGTCTGTGCTCTGGTTTCTGTACGATGGAGCCAACGGTCGCTTTGACCTCATGAGCTTGTGGTCCTAGGATTCGGTTTATTCACCAAAGGCTTAGCAGGGCGATGGCCCGGATGTCATTTGATCCCTGGAAGAACATTTTCAGAAAATCATAAAACGCATAAGTAGGATTCCACCTATTTCCACGTCTTCGCACTGCCCTGCGCTGCAGCTGAGTGACCTCCATCGAGTCTCTGTCCTCTCTGTATCATCCGCAGCGGAATAGTGGGTAGTAAGGAATTGAATTATTCACGAGTCCTTCGGCCGTGATGGCCAAGTTCACGGCCTAAGTTGGAGGTCTTGCTTCTGCACTGGGTGGCCAGAGGGTCTGACTTCGCCACAGCCTCAAGGAACGCTCGAGGCCACCTCCGGCCACCGCGTTCAGGGCCAAATTCTGCACTTTCCTTTGCTCCAAGTCTAGTCCAGGGCGCACGGCCGACGACCCCTAGGACTGGCCGCAGGCCTTGCCAGTCTTTGCTTCTAAGCCAATCTCCGTCACGCTCCGGGCTACGCCCTCAGTTCCTCCAGCGCCAGTCGCGCAAGTTTCTTCGGAGCCCCGCCCTTGATCCCCAGCCATTGGCCATCAGGGCTGCCCGTCTTCTTCCGCGGCTCCAATCTGCTCCCGCCTCCGGGCCCTTGCCTCCCGGCGCCTCTCACCCAGCTGGACCACCCGGGGGCCCCACTGCCTCTCCCAATAGTCCCGCCTCCACCCCTCAGTGATTGGCTTCAGGAGCTGCTCGTCCGCTTCATGCCCACCAATATCCGCTGCCTCCAGGGGTGGTTGGCCAGCACTCAGCCAATCGGAGTACGGCTTGGGCCCCCTCCCGCGGCGCGCGCGGAGGGTGCGCGGGGCGGGGCTGTGGCGGCTGGAGGTGGTGGCGGCGGCGGCGGCGGCGGCAGCGGCGGTGGCGACACGTCCCAGCCGGTGAGGGGGCGCGGGGGGCGCGGGGCAGCGCAGGCGTCGAGGGGGCCCGCGCCTGTCGGGCCGCCCTAGGGCGAGGCACAGTCCTGTCATGGGCCCGGGGCGGGGGCGGACGAGGCGGGGCGTGACAGCAGCATCGCGGGGACTGGGAGAGGTTAAAGCCCACCCCCCGACCCCCACACCCCGCGCCTGATGCCCCTTGGGGCCCCCACAGCCGTATCTGAGGCCCTCGCCGACAGCCCACACATCCCTGACAGCACAGCCCTTCTCGTTGACATCTCCCGTCAGACACCTGAGAATGTCCGCCTCGCTGACACCCCCCACACCCCTGGGGTCATGCCCCCAGGTGCCTCGCACAGTTGACTCTGCACCCCTACACGCACCTGTCTCTCTCTGGCCCCACTTATATTGCTTCCCCCTCACACACCTGACACCGCGCCCCCAACTCACGAACCCCTCCTCGCACATCGTCCGAGACCCATCCTGATGATGCTCCTACACCATAGGGCCTCCCTCTCCTCTCGGCGCCACCACACCTGAGCCTGCACCCCCACACCGCCGCCGGAGCCTGTGACCCCAAACTCACCATTCCCCGCTCACGTCTGGACTTGTTCCTGTTCCCTCACTGCCTTTTCTCACGCCCAAGTCTGCGACCCTCTCACTGCCCCCATCTTAAGTAATCTGGGTCAGCGCCCTCAGGCACTTCCCCCTGCACATGTACACACCTGTCTGGTGCCCTTGGCAGCCCCTTGTGACTTGAACCCCCCCAGTCTGCACCCACCTGTACTTTCTTCCACATGCACCTGTGTTTGTGCCCACTCTATAATCCAGGTTTTCCAACATTCACCCAAGCCTTTCTATCTCAGGATCACGGCACCTTCCACCACCACCCCCTGAAAAAAAGCCCACCCAGATGTTATTTTTTCGTTTATGATGGTCTGTTAAGTGATTTCCGGGCTTAGCATAATCCTATCAGCCAGACAAACTGGAATTATCTCCATTTTACCAGCAACGAACCTAAAGCAGTTTGAACCAGAGTGGCATTGCCCACCTCTTCCCAAGCACTGAGCATTGCTGCTGACCCTTCTCTGTGGACCTCCCCCACTTTTCCCCATCTGTTGTGTTTATTTCTGAGGGACTGGTAGGGAGGGGACCCCCACCCTCGCTGCAGCTGTTCCTCAGGAGTCATGACTTTGACTGGGTCTGGAAAGGCTGAGCTGGAAGGGGCGGCCCCTGGTTGCTTTCTGAGCACGTGTCTCAGAGTCCAGGAGCTGGTGGGGGCGGGGGCACTGTTGCAGCTGGGCTTTAACACCTAGGGTGCCTCTGGCCAAGCTCGCAGTGTCGCCTGGTGGCAGGGATTGCCAGGCTTTGGGACTCTGGCTCCAGCTCTTACAGACTGAGTCTCCTTGCTGACCTGGGAGAGCTCCTTGGGCCCTTGATGCTGATAAACCGAGAGAGTAAGGAAACACTCTTCAGAGTGAGAAGGCTAATGTTTCAGCTGCTTAGAGATAAACTGCAAAACTGTAGCCTGGCTTGGTGCTGGGGATAAAGATTTTTCTGGAACTTTTTAAGTTCCCTGGAGTGTGATTTGCAAGTGTGCAGTGTGGAAGGAGGCTGATGGCTTTATTGTTAAAAAAAAAAAAAAGCAATAATGTACTGTTTCCTGTAGGGCTTGCACAGTACTTCTTAACACCTATCCACCCCTCACCCCCTTCTCTCCCTGCAAAGATGGTGCTGGAATGTTCTGAAGGGTCTTGTTCTAAAGCCATTGGGGTTTTCTGTCCAAATTCAAACAGAGTAATTTAAAATGTGTGCGTGTGTGTGTATGTGTATCTGTAATGTACATATATACACATGCACACATTTTATATGTATGTGTGTACATGCATATATTATATATATATATACATATGCAAAGATATGAATAAACTGACAAGGTAATTGATATACATGGTCAAAATAAATGAATAAAATCAAGCAGTACAAAAGGAAGCGGGAGTAAAAACCAGGCAGATCTCCCCATACCTGTACCCTATCCCACTCTGGAGGCCTCATTGTTAATAGTTTCCCGTATATAACAATGTTCCCTTCTAGAGGTGGTCTAAGGACCCCTTTTAAACCACTGGTAAATTTGTATCACATTGTATCAAAATGGTGGGTGACTTTATAACTAGTTCCTTACTGATGGATGTTTAAGTTGTCTCTCATATGTTGCTTTTTTATAAAATATTTATTTTTTATTATTTATTTATTGAGTTGCACCGGGTCTTGGTTGCCGCTGTGTGCTGTGTTAGGTGTGGTATGTGGGATCTATTTCCCTGACCAGAAATCGAACCCAGGCCCCCTGTGTTGGGAGCATTGGACCACCAAGGAAGTCCCTCATATTTTGCTTTTACAAACCAAACTGCAGTGAATAGATTGAGTCTTGCATGAGCAAATAGGTAGTAAAAGTGTGTGGGGCTCCAGCCAAGCAGAGACACTTCAAACCCTCTCTGTCTTCATGGAGTTTGACTTCCAACTGCAGCAACCTCCTAAGAGTGGCCAGGCCACAGGACACGTGCATCTAAATGGTTAATGCTCCTTTGTAGAGGCTGTGTGCTCATCAGTATTCTCAGCATGGAGTTGGAATGCCCAATTCCTCCCCTGGTGGCCAGGGCAGTTGTCAAGTTCTGGTCTCTCCAGTCTTTCTATCCGTCCCTCTCTGAGGTGTTCCTGCCCGTAGTGGGTGGTGATTAAACATTAGATTTGTTTCTCTTTGAGAGTCTAAAGTTCAATCCAAAAAAATATTTGAGTCCCTCCTCTGCAGGGCTCTGAAGGAAACTATGGTGGTTGGCGGTGGGAGAGGCGGTCCTTTCTAGAGAAAGATGTAGGGCCTGCCTGGGGACGAGAGGCTGGAGATATTGACTGTTGCTTTTTTTTTTTTTTTAAACACTTGGATCCAGCAAAAGAATGAAGGTGTCTGACGAGGCTGACACAAGTCACAGATGTTAAATCTATTTAGGAAGATGTCTTGAGACTCTGTTGAGTTGTCGGTGATTTCCCACTATTGGTGCCAGGTGGAGGGCGTCATCAGACCAAGGGCAGGCCTTTTCACATTTGTCATCCCATATTTTAGTCTTCTCTTTTGGCACTTAGACATTAGAGGATTATTGAGTTGATTGGAGCCGTTAGCTTGTTTGGGTTTTGCAAGCCAGCTCTTTTAAAAAAATGCATTGTATTTTTTATTTTAAATGTGAACTGCTTCTTAGTAATAATAGTACATAACGTGCACATGAAAAGAAAGAAGGTAGAAAGAATAACAAAACCAACACCCAGTTTAAAAAGTAGAATGTTGCCCCATTGGCCCCTCCCTGATCCCTGTGCTATTTTTAAAATATGCTTGTCAATGTTTGTTTTCTTCACTGAATACCTTTTGCTGCAGCTGAGAGCTTAGGTTACAGGGGCTCAAAAGAGATCAGGAGAAGCCAGGTTTCCTGTTGAAGCTTGGCCATCAGGGTAACCTGTGGGATACAGAGAGAGGTGCAGGGACCTCAGGGCCACAGGCAGGTCACTAGCTGAGGCACGGTGTGCACTTGGGAGGCTCAGACTCCTGCTGTATTCGTTTCCTGGAACTGCCGTAACAGATAACCCCAAACTGGACAGCGTGAGACAATGGAAGTTTATTCTGTCACTGTTGTGGAGTTCAGAAGTCCGAAATCAAGGGATTGGCAGGTGCTGTGGACTGGGTGCTTGTGTCTCCCCTAAAATTCATATGTTGAAACTTAACCCCCATGTGACGGTATTAGGAGGTGGGCCTTGGGGAGATGATTCCCTTATGAGAGGGGAGCCCCCACGAGTGGGATTAGTGGCCTTCTAAAAGAGGCCCAAGAGGCCTCTCCTGCCCCGTCTGCTCTGTGAGGACGCAGAGAGGTAGACTTCTGTGAGCCAGAAAAAAAATCTAAACAGACACCAAATCTGCTGGCACCCTGACCTTAGATGTCTCAGCCTCTAGAACCACGAGAGATATATTTCTTTTTACAAGCCACCCAGCCAGAACTAAGACAGCACTCTTGTGTCCTACCTGGACCTTGAGGGAGACCCTTTCCTTGATTCTGATGGCTGCCAGCAGTCCTTGAGTTCCTCAGCTTGTAGCTCTAGCACCCTAATCTCCATCTCTGTCTTCTGAAGATTTATTTTTTAATTAAAAAATTAATTTTTATTTGTTTGGCTGTGCCGGGTCCTGCTTGCGGTACGCAGGATCTCTGGTCTCCGTGATGGCATGCAGACTGTTTAGTTGGGGCATGAGGGAATCTTTCAGTTTCGGCATGTGGGATCTAGTTCCCCAGCCAGAGATCGAACCTGGGCCCCGCGCATTGGGAGTGCAGAGTCTTAGCCTCTGGACCACCAGGGAAGTCCCTTCGCCTGTCTTCATGTGGCCTTCTTCCCCGTATGTGTGTCCTCCTTTAAGGACACCCATCGTTGGATTTAGGGTCCACCAAATCCAGGATGACTCATCTTGATATCCTTAGCTAATTACACCTGAAAGACCCTATTCTAAATGAGGTCACTTCCTGAGGTCCTGGGTAGACGTGAACTTCAGACCTCATTTAACCCCTAGAGCTGCAGAGCCAGCATTACTGCCAGGACGCTACTGAAGGAGGTGCTTGTCCAGCAGCCTCTGCTGTTTCAGACAAGACGGGGCCGGCAGGGTCGGAACACACTTCGCAGGCCCTCCAGGTGGCCCGTGTGCACAGGCCCCGTGGGCTCCCTCACTCACCTGCTTCCCTGCTGGAAGATGGGAGCATCTGCTCGGTGCCAGCAAGGACCCAGACACACGAACAGTTGTCTTCATTTTGCTCTTTGCCACTCCTTTGCATGGGCTTACCTATGGAGTTTGGTCTAGATCATCCCAGTTTTACAGAAGGGTGACCAAGGCGTCAGGGGACCTTTGTCTAAGGAAAACGTGGGAAAGCTAAGGCAGACCTAGGTTGTCCTGAATCCAGGTCCTGTCCTCCTTCAAACAAGTCACCCATAGCACTGTGCTTCCTGCCACTGTTAGAATCAGGTATTTATACAATGTCCTGGAATGCCACCACCAGCACAGCTCCCAGGAGTGGAACAGACCTGAAGCCTTACAACACAACTTTCCTATAATCTGTAAATATCTGTGTGCCAGGGTCAGGGACGGGTGTAGGGGAGGCAGAAACACCAGCTTGGAAGGGTATGGGACATGGGTGTGGCTCAGACTTACCCGCAAGGAACTGGGGCAGAGGAAACAAACAAGCCTGAATATGGCAGGACCCAAGAGAAGGCCAGGCCAGGGAGCACGAGAGGGTCCTGAGAGGGGATTGGGTTGAAGACCTGGTCCGTGGTCCTGATGAGAGACACAGGCGAGGGTCTTGCACTGAGGCCAGGCCACTGTGGACAGGCCAGATCCGCAGACCCAAGCTTAGACGCTCTGACCAGCTGTACCTCCCCGACTATGAGATGAGGGCCAGAACAGAAGGCCTGCCTTGTGAGTGGTTTCGAGACTTCCAACATGGAAATGTGCCAGGACAGAGCTCCGAGCGGATGTCGAAGCCGTTGCTCTATCTCCAAGTGGTATACCTTTGCCATGGAATGAGTGGAGAAAGTCAATATGTACATTTCATTAGGTATTAATTAGCCACACTGATCGACGACCTGCCCCATTGACAGTGTCAACACAACTAACCTCACCCTCACCCTGTCTAAAGGGCTGATTCCTAGGTCACACTCAGGGACTCTGATTTATGTCTGGGGCAAGAGTCCTGCACGAATGTCACCAGAGATTCAGGGACAGGCGCTCCTGGGGGTTGAGTTGAAACACTGCCCTCCCCTGCCGTACTTTGGGCAGGTCTGCATCCATGAGAAGGGAGGGGATGGGGTGGAGTATATGGCTTATAGCCTTGCTGGTCACACCTTAGCCAGTGACTGCTCTAGCCTCCCATTAGTACGTATGAGCCAAGCCTTGAAGAACAGACCGTTTGGGGCCTATAAGCCCCAGTTTTTTGGCCCCACCACGTGGCATGTGGGATCTTAGTTCCCCAACCAGGGATTGAACCCTTGCCCGCTGCAGTGGAAGAGTGGAAGCTTAGAGTCTTAACCACTGGACCACCAGGGAAGTCCCCCAGGGAGCCTGTTTCATCGGTCAGAGCCAAATGTTGACCAGCCCTGAATGTCAGGGCTGGAGGCTGCCCTGCTGACTGTGAGCAGCAGCGGTGGCGGCAGGGCCGAGGGCTCGGTGGAGAGCAGGAGCTTCCTAAACTACCACCGTTTAATGGACAGTGGGGCGCCACTCTCCAGATTTCAACACTTCGAGGAGATGAACCTGCAAGAGACAAAGTTGAGGGCTGGATGCCACAGACATGCTCAGCCCTCTGGGAGGCCGCAGCACGGAGGTGTGTGGGTACGTGGTGAGATGTGGGAGCTGGGGAGGCCTGCTCGGTAGAACCGGGTGACCTTAGCCCCAGTCTGACTCCTCATTATGGAGCACGATACCCCAGAGACCTGCTTGGGCAGCCCCAGCCTCAGAAGATAGTGACAGAGGAGGAGAACGAGGCCAAGGAGGTTTAGTAACATGTCCAAGGTCACACACTGGACACATCTTCCCACACCAGTTCAGCACAGCAGGAGCCTGGGCACGCCCCCACCTCCCTCCCTGGGGAACAAGGCAGGCAGCCATGGAAGAGGCACGTCCATGCTGCTGGTGCGTGGTGCCTGCCGGCAGGAAGACACAGCGAAAGCACTGTCTTCACACTGTCTTCGGGTATTCACCTTGGCTTTTTGCTAGGCACTGACACTAAGTGTGACCCAGGCCCTTGCCTTCCAGGGTCCCCAGGCTAGTGGGGAAGGGGAGTGAAAAACAGCCCCTCCCAGCAAGCAGAGAACCACGGAGTGCTCAGTGCGGGGCAGAGCAGCCAGCCTCGGGAAGGTGAGACCAGGATATTTAGGATGGGCTTTGAAGGATGCAGAGGAGTTTGCCAGACATAAGGAGTAGGATGGAGAACATGGCGCAAGCAAAAACAATTCACTCAGCCAGTAAATAATTGAGCAGGTGCAATTGAGTAACCCGGTGCTGGGCCCTGTGTGTCAGGAACACAAGGCTTTGGGGTAAAGTTGTTACCCAAGTGCACCCTCCTAGCAGAGGAGCATGAAGACCATTAAGTGCCTCAGTTTGTTTTAGGTCACTTCACACACCATTGACCACAAGTGTTGGCAGCACTGTCTGCAAGGACCAAGGAGAGTGGTTGCCCATAGAATGTTCTGGATCTTTCAGGACATGGGTGTCTGGCCAATAGAGACAGCAGCACAGGGTTGCAGTGGCCGGAGTTGGTCTGCAGTGCATGCACCTGAGAGAGCGTGCAGCAGGAGAAGCAGCAGGCAGCAGCAAGCTGGGTCAGAGTTAACCAGGACAGGCCCTCGTGTGAGATGCTTCCCCTCACTAGGCCCATTCACTGGAAAAGAAAACAGCCTTTATCAGCAGGCAGATAGGATGTTAATAGGCTTCCCTTTACCAAGAGATTACGGGATCTGTTGAGAAACTGCCCTCCCGTCTGTATGAACACTTCCCTCGTCCTGCCGGTGGAGCACCCAGCTGTGGCGGACCCTGCCACTCACTGGCACACCTGGTGTCCCTGGCCAGGGAGCTGCCTGTGTGTGTGTGTCCGTGAGCGTGTCCCTGGCCAGGGAGCTGCTTGTGTGTGTGTGTCCGTGAGCGTGTCCCTGGCCAGGGAGCTGTGTGTGTGTGTGTGTGTGTGTGTCTGTGAGCGTGTCCCTGGCCAGGGAGCTGCCTGTGTGTGTGTCCGTGAGTGTGTGGCGGGACGGCCCCGGACGCGGAGCGGCCGCAGTGTGGTGCCCATGGGACGGGCCATCTAGGACCCTGTGACCCCAGGCTCGTGTTTCTTTTATTTGTTTGTGCATATAGTGACTTCCTGTGGCTGTGATGGTCACAGTTGCAATGGGCAGGCTCGTCACTGCTGCAGGTGGGCTTTCTCTAGTTGCACATCGGGGGCTACTTCCTGGTTGCGGTGCGTGGGCTTCTCATTGCAGTGGCTTCTCTTGTGGGCTCAGTAGTTGTAGCTCAAGGGTTTAGTTGCCCCAAGGCATGTGGAATCTTCCCAGACCAGGGATCGAACCTGTGTGCCCTGCTTTGGCAGGCGTATTCTTAACCCCTGGACCACCAGGGAAGTCTGAGGTTCACGTTTCTTAGATATTGCTGTTTGGTAAATTATATTGCTGCATGGCGTCCCCTGCCCCCATCCCCACTTCACTTTAATTTTTATTTAACGAGTGGTATAGAAATAGCATGTGAAAAGATAAACACTTGGGTTTTTTGCTTTTTAAAAGGTATTTATTTGGCTGTGCTGGGTCTTAGTTGTGGCATGTGGGATCTTTATTTGTGGCATGTGGGATCTAGTTCCCTGACCAGGGATTGAATTCAGGCCTCCTGCTTTGGGAATATGGAGTCTTAGCCACTGGACCCACCAGAGAAGTCCCAATGAATACTTGTTATTTGGGGGGGGGGGGGGGGGAAACCCATCCCAAACTGGCTGAACTGAAAAGGGGCTTTGTGGGCTCCAGGGAGAAAAAGTCCATGTGCTTCCTGTACTTTCCAGGTTCTTTCGGCCTGCTGGGTCCCAGGACACCCTAAGCCTGCTGGTGTCTGCCTTCCCCTCCTGACCTTGGCTTTGTGGTGACTGCCCTTGGCCTAACTTCCCCTCCCTGGAGAAAAAGGACTTATCTAGCACAGGGGGCTCCCTCAAAAGACTCAGTTTTGGGTCCAGCACCCAAACCCAGGAGAGTGAGCTCTCATGACCTGAGCAGGGTCACCCAGGTCACCCTGGAGTCAAGGGGAGGGTCAGCGTCCCCTTCTCCAAGGGGATAGCGGGCGGAGTCGGTGGCTACCAGGGTGCAGCCTCCAGAAGAGGGCTGGTCGTCCACTGCGTCTGTGGCCCAACAGGACCTTAAGCATCTCCTCCAGACTGTCAGTCATTGTTGAAGTCATCCGAGGTATATCCTCTGCAGGTGGGGAGGGGGTGAGCAGTAGTGAGCAGTGCATGTCACCCCCACGCCCCAGATGCCGTCAGAGCGCCCTGCGAGTTAGGAGCATGACTCTCAAGCTCAGACTCAGTTGGCCTGGGAGGGGCCAAGAAGGTTTCTGATTTGTTTTATGGTTTTAAAGTTTTTTATTGCACTGTAATTTACACACAGTAAAGTGAATAACCCATAAATATACAACTCAGAAATTATTACATCCATTCACACTTGAAACCTGATCAAGATACAGAGCCTTTCAAGCCCTCCAGCTGGCCTCTCCACACCCCTTTCTTGTCTTACCCACCAAAGGTAACCCCATCTGATCCTAACATCACAGATGCATTTTGTCTATGCTTCAATTTCTTGTTTAATTGTGTTAAGATACATACAACGTAAAATATAGCTTCCCAGGTAGCTCAGTGATAATCCTTCCACCAATGCAGGAGATGCTGGTTCAATCCCTGGGTCAGGAAGATCTGCTGGAGGAGGAAATAGCAACCCACTCTAGTATTCTTGCCTGGGAAATTCCATGAACAGTCCTTGCATGTAGCCTTGCAGGCTACAGTCCATGGGGTCATAAAGAGTCAGACATGACTGAGCATTCATACACACACAACATAAAATATACCATCTTAACATTTTTTTAGTGTACAGTTCAGTAGCATTAAGTATATTCACACTGCTGTGCAACCGTAACCACCATCCATCTCTAGAACTTTTCCATCTTCCCAAACTGAAACTCTGTCCCCATTAGACACTAACTGCCCTCCCCCTCCCCCAGGCCCTGAGTCCATGCTAAGTCTCTTTCAGTTGTCTTTGATTCTTTGTGACCCTGTGGATTGTGGCCCACCAGGCTCCTCTGTTCAAGGGATTCTCCAGGCAAGAATACTGGAGTGGGTTGCCATTTCCCACCCTCTCCATGGTGCCGCCTCCCCAGAGCATATACATGGCAACCACCCAGTTAATCTGACTCAAAATAACCTAGTAGGGGAGGAGAGGATCACAAAAAACTGTGGAAATTTCTTAAAAAGATGGGAATACCACACCACCTTACCTGTCTCCTGAGAAATCTGTATGCAGGTCAAGAAGCAACAGTCAGAACCGGACATGGGACATCTGTTTCCAAATTGGGAAGGGAGGACATCAAGGTTGTATATTGTCACCCTGCTTATTTAACTTATGTATAGAGTACATCATGCAAAATGCAGGGCTGGATGAAGCACAAGCTGGACTCAAGATTGCCAGGAGAAATACCAATAACCTCAGATATGCTGATGACACAACCCTTATAGCAGAAAGCAAAGAGGAACCAAAGAGCCCCTTGATGAAAGTGAAGGAGGAGAGTGAAAAAGCTGGCTTGAAACTCAACATGCAAGAAACTAAGATCATGGCATCTGGTCCGAACACTTCATGTCAAATAGATAGGGAAACAATGGAAATAGTGACAGAGTTTATTTTGGGGGGCTCCAAAATCATTGCAGATGGTGACTGCAGCCATGAGATTAAGAGACACTTGCTCCTTGGGAGAAAAGCTATGACCAATCTAGACAGGATGTTAAAAAGCAGAGACGCTACTTTGCTGACAAAGATCCATCTACTCAAAGCTATGGTTTTTCCAGTAGTCATGTATGGATGTGAGAGTTGGACCATAAAGAAAGCTGAGCACTGAAGAATTGATGCTTTTGAGCTGTGGTGTTGGAGGAGACTCTTGAGAGTCCCTTGGACTGCAGGGAGATCAAACCAATCCATCCTAAAGGAAATCAATCCTAAACATTCATTGGAAGGACTGATGCTGAAGCTGAAGCTCCAATACTTTGGCCACCTGATGCAAAGAGCTGACTCATTGGAACAGACCCTGATGCTGGGAAGGATTGAAGTTGGGAGGAGAAGGGGACGAAAGAGGATGAGATGGCTGGATGTCATCACCAACTTGATGGACGTGAGTTTGAGCAAGCTCTGGGACCTGGTGATGGACAGGGAAGCCTGGCGTGCTGTAGTCCATGGGGGTCACAAAAAGTCAGACACGACTGAGTGACTGAACTGAGGGGAGAAGAGTGTTGGTGAGGAAAGGGAGGTCAGAGGTGTGACCAGGCTCCTACCACCCTGGAAGAGCCACTGGAAGCGCTTCTCTGATGGGTCAGAGAAGGGCCTCAGGGCAGATGGAGTGGGGGGCTGTGTTTTTGTTTTTTTTTTTAAGGCAGACATGTGGCATGTGTGTTGTTTTTAGTTTTATATATTTAATTTTTGGCTACACCGAGTCTTCAGTGCTGTGTGCGGGCTTTCTCTGGCTGCAGTGGATGGGGGCTACTCTTGGTTGCAACGTGCAGGCTTCTCACTGGGGTGTCTTGCTGCAGACCGCAGGCTCTAGGCACACAGGCTCATCTGCTCCGCAGCATGTGGGATCTTCCTGGACCAGGAACTGAACCTGTGTCCCTTGCATTGGCAGGCAGATTCTTATCCACTGTGCCACCAGGGAAGTACCAGCTGGGGGTTTTTTTTGTGTGTAAAGACACATAACTTAAAATTTACCATTTTACCTTTTGGGTTTTTTTTTGTTTTGTTTTTTGGCCGTTCTTCACAGCATGCAGGCTCTTAGCTCCCTGACCAGGGATTGAAGCCATGCCTCCTGCAGTGGAATCTCAGAGTCCTAAGCACCGCACCGATAGGGAATCCTCCCATTGTACCCAGTTCAGTGGCATGTGGTGCGGTCACAGTGTTGCGCTACTACCGCTTCAAAAGAACCTCTTTGTCACCTGAAAAGGAAGCCTGTTCCCCGTCCCCCAGCCTCTGAGGCTGCCACGCTGCTCTCTGTGTCTGCGGGTCTGCATGCTGTGGGCACTTCGTACATGTACATGGAGTCTCATGACACGCGGTCCCTTGTGTCTGCCCTCTTGCCCTTGGCATCAGGGCAAGAGGTAGCACATGTCAGTGCTTCATTCTCGTTTTTTTCCCCGAGAGGAACTCATTCCTTTTTATGGCTGAGTAATAATAATTTAGCAATTGCAACTAGTGCTGCTCTGAACACGGTGTGCAAGGATTTGCTTGAACATCTGTTTTCAGCTCTTTGGAGTGGGAGTAGAATCTTGGGGTCACATGGTAACTCTGTGTTCAAGTAGCTGGGGAGCCTCCAGACTGATTTCCACAGCAATAGTCCTGTCGAACATTCTGGAGCATGAGGATTCCAGGTCCTTCAGGCAAGTTCAGGCAGACCTCAGCAGGGTGAAGTTGGGGGAACATGGTTCTCTGCATTCCGGCTCACTCACCCCAGGCTTGGCCAAACCCAGCTCACCGGCCAGAGAGCCCAGTCCCCCAGGAATAAGGGCAATGCCCAAGGGCGTGCACCTGGCGAGGGGTAGAGCCAGCTTTGGACCCAGGACTCTCCCTGCCCAGTTATACTTCCCCAACAGGTGACGAGGGGAGGCCGAGCACTGAACCTGGAAGGAACCTCAGGAGTAACCATTGCAACCAGCCTGGTGGTCGGGGTGAGTGGCGAGGCAGAGGGTGGTGGGGGAGCAGGAGAGTGGTAGCCGCACGCCCAGACAGGACTGACCCTAGCTGACTTCCAGTGCAAATCCACTGTTCTTTTTTGACATTTATTTATTTGTCCATGTTGGGTCTTAGTTGCGGCCCGCGGGCTCAGTAGTCACAGCACGTGGGTTTAGTTGCCTCACTCACTGCCTGTGGAATCTCAGTTCCCAGAACAGGCATCGAACCTGTGTCCCCTGCATTGAAAAGCTGATTCTTAACCACTAGACCAGCAGGGAAGTCCCCCACTGGGTCTATTTTTAATTAAACTTAGATGCATTATATGTTTTGCCCTCATATCCTCTCCAGTGCTGTAATGGGACCACAAGATAGTACCAGAAGTCTTGGCAATCTTTTCTCAATTGGGAAGCTCAGGGTCGGGGGTGGGCAAGAACCTGCCAAGGGTGGAGCCCTTGAAACAAGGGCCGCCTGCCCTGCTGGCTTCCTTCCCCCCACATTGGCCCCTCCCAGGCCTCCTCGTCCCAGAAAACAAGCCCACCACTCCGGGGTCTCAGAGAGAACGTGGGCAGGTTCCTGGATCTCCCTCAGCCTCCCTTCGTCAGACCCTGTCATGCCTGGGTGACCCCACAGGCAGCCTCTCTAGGCCTCCTTAGCCCGTCCCTGGCTTCCCCGCTGCCCGTACAGACCCACAGCCTCTCCTCTCTCTCTGGCTGGCTCATTCCTGCCTGGAGGCCTTTTGTACACCCTGTCTCACTGTTGGAATGCAGCTCCTCCCAACCCCCCTACCCCCAACCCTGTTTATTCCAGCGTCAGCTCCAACACCCCCGTCAGGAGGCCAGCTTGGCCACCCAGTCTTGAATCTGGGTCCCCATCTCCCTGTTCCTGTCCCTGGGATGGTTCAGCTCCCTGAACTGTCTTGCTTGCTTCTGCGAGAGGGCACATGCCAGTTCGCTGCCATGCCCTCAGGGCCCAGCAGGGCCTGACACGAGGAGGCTCTGGGCACCTACCATCATGTGCAAGCCCAGCCTCCCCGGGGCAGCCACTGGGCTGCAAGCAGTACTGGCCATTGTGGTTTTCTCATTGTCTTACACTGACCTGGAGTCGGTCTCCTGTGACTCTGGGCACTGTCCCCCAGGGCCACTGCCCAGCGTCTTGTGACAGTCTGGGTCAGTCTCTCGTGGCCGCAGTGACACTCTGCCACACACACGGAGCCCGAACGCCGCACAGGCTCAGGATCCTTTGGTTCTGGAGGTCAGATGTCTCAAATGGGTCTGAGGGCTGGAGAGTCCAGAAGAGAATCCGTTTTCCTTGCCTTTTCCCGCTCCCGAAGGCCATCTGCGTGCTCCTGGTAATGGCCCCTTCTACTGCCTTCAGAGCCAGGGCAGCATCTTCAAGTCTTGCTGAGATCTGCCTCCATGTCTCCTCTGACTTCCTGCCTCCCTCCCTCTCTCTCTTTTTCTCCTTTTATTTGGTGGCCCTGGGTGTCAGCTGTGGCACACAGATCTTCTTTGCTATGCGCAGGCTCCTAGTTGCAGCACGTGGGATCAGGTTCCCTGACCAGGGATTGAACCCGGGCCTCCTGCGTTGGGGGCATGAAGTCTTAACCACTGGACTACCAGGAAAGCACCTTTCTCTCTTAAGGACTTGTGATGCCATTGGGGTCAACCTGATACTCCAAGAGAGTTTTTCTTTCCCAAGATCCTTAACTTGATCACACCTGCAAACTTCCTTTTGCCATGTGAGGTGACATCCACAGGTCCCCGGGAGTCAGGACAGATGTCTTTAGGGGCCATCATTCAGTTTACCACAGCCCTTTAAATATTGGACCAGAGTGGTCCTTACAGCTCCCTTTTCCAGGACCATTACCCCAAATGTCAGGACAAGAGGGTTCCAGGCCATTTGGTCCCTGCTCACAAGCCTCCCACCCTGGCCCTGCCTGGTGGCACCAGTCCCCCCGTCTGAGGTTCTGTTACCCAGAGTGAAGGAGTGAATTCCCCTCAATTCCCCCTGCCCAGGCGATAGGGGCGGGGGGTGGCTGGGCAGCCTTCAGAGGGTCGTCTGCAGAGCAGCGGCGCTTGGCCTCAGACAGCAGCAGGCACCCTGCCCTGCCTCCCGCCTGCATCTGTCTGTAGAGTCAGGTTTGAGGCCTATAGGCGCACACTGACGTTTGTTCCTTGCACACTCCCAGTTTTGACCCTGCAGCTGCTGGAACCTTTTGGACCACTGTTTCATCATCCTCAGGGTCGCCATCCCCACTCCCTCCCCAGACCTGCCCCTCCACCTCCAGTGGATGGAAAACAGCTCCGTCCACATGGCCAGTGCTGGAAGAGTGAAGCGGTAAATAAGTAACAGAGCACTGACTTAACCCACAGTGTAAATTGATCTGAATAAATGGCCGAATGAGTAAATAAACATGGGCTTCTAGGCGGTGCTAGTGGTAAAGAACCCACCTGCCGGTGCAGAAGACAGAAGAGACTCAGATTCGATCCCTGGGTCAGAAAGATCCCCTGGAGAAGGAAATGGCAACCCACTCCAGTATTCTTTCCTGGAGACTCCCATGAGCAGAGGAGCCACGGGGTCACAAAAGAGTTGGACACAACTGGAACAGTTTAGCATGCAAGTAAATAAGGGCGGTGGGGAGACCACTGTTCTGGAAGAATCCTCCCCTCTCAACCTCTGCTAACTTCCCTCTTCCACCCCACCTCTTGCCCATGGTGGGCTGGTTCCAAAGGGAAGAGTCTAGAAAGGGGAAAAGGATCACTAGACAGGGGGACGCCTGGCAGACCCCACTTTAACCAAGAAGCCCAGGTTCATCTCCCCTGGCGTGAATCTGTACCCCCAGGGTCCCCTGGTATAATGTTTGGGAGAGGGCCCCCCACCTCTGTGTACCTCCTGGAGCCTCACAACCCAGGCTGATGGTGAGAAAATACTTTGGACAAACCCAAACTTGGGGGTTAGGGTGGTTATCCTGCAGGACGAGGAAGGCCTCAAGCTCATGGATGAGAATCAGAGGCAGAAAAGGGACGTTCGGGGAATAACTCATGGAACTGAAGAAAGCCAGGAGTTCAGCTGTCAGTTACGTCAGAACAAGAGCAGCAAAGGTCTCGCCACCCGGGTCAGCCCTGGCTCGCTTTGCATGGTCACCCTTCTCGGATCTGTGGACCGTGACACTTGGGGGTCTCAAGAGGCCCCTGCTTCTTTATTTTATCAGGTACTGCATGTGGTACTGCCCACTGCCCCTAAGTCACCTCCACGCAGGGAGTGGTCCACACGAGGCCCTCCATTCAGAAGAAGGGGCAGCTGGAGCTTGAACCAGCTCTAGCCCTTCCCTGTTGAATGACCCGTCGGCATTTTCCAACATGGCATCTGCCAGCCCGCCTATGTGGGGTGGTTCTGCTCCTCTCACGTGGCATCCGGTCTCCCCTTGTGCCTCATTATCTCAGGTTGGGCCCAAGATACTAGATTTTTTTTAAGTCCCACAAGGTACGGGGTATCATCTTTCCCCAGACAGTATTTCCGCTGGCTTTTTCCAGGCTTGAGGGAGCCAGAGACTGGGGCCACCTTCTTCCAAGTTCAAGACTGAAAGTTCTCAGGCTGCCAGACACCAGGCCTCCATCCATCTAGGCTTTCTGCCGACACCTTCCTTCTACCCCACGGCCTTCGGTGAGTCCCCACCAGGGACTGGTTACCCAGGGTCTCCGTCGCTGACCGCTCTCCCCGCCGACTGCTCAGCGGGCCCCTTGGCTGCCTCTTCCAGGCTCACATCTCAGGAACTTGCTGATCTTGGCCTCCGGTGACCCAGGCCCCTCAGATCTCAGGGGTCCCTGCCCTTTGGCTTCAAGTTCTGCGTGGCTTTGAGAGTTGTCTCAGGCGCTGAGTGCAGCCAAACTCTTACCACTGCCTCCCCTGCACTACTGTTTGTCCAGGTTAAACAAAATCTTTCGTAAGGGGCACGTGCTTCTCTGGAAGAAGCATTCAGGATGAGATGATACTGAGGTCACCGAGGAGCCAGGCTCTGTGGAGACGGACTCAGCTGCGGCTTTGGAGTCCCGTGTCAAGGCCGCAGTCGCTTCTGCCCTTGGGCTGGCCAAGCTGCTCCACATCTCATCAGCAAAGCGGGGACCTAAAACAGTGACTGTGATGGCCGCAGTCTTCAGCTGTGATGGTTACCACCATGATGGTCTCCAGCAAGGACGCATGCTGCCTCAGCTTCCCCATCTGTAAAGTGGCATCCACGGGCGTTGGCTCAGGCTGGACAGAGAACACAGGGGCAGAGGGATTTAATGAACAACAGCTGCCGCTGTTCCATCGTGTCGAGTATCACCCTTCACCCCACTCTCACCCCACATACAGAGCCAGAGGCAGAGGGTGAGGGCCTTGGCCTGAAGAGAGGCCAGGGTCAGGGTGTGCCTGCCAGGAAGGATGCAGGTCTCCCTTCAAGCCAGGCAACACTAATCCCCGCTGTGGGGCCACGGCTGCTCGCACCCTTCCCCAGCACAGAACTTGGAGACGCTGCTCAAAGGCACCCACTCGGCAGGGAGGAGCCAGGACACCGTGCCAGCCCCTCTCGCCACAGGCATCTGACACGTGTTTCTCTGAAAACTTTGGCAGTTCCAGAAGCTCCTGGTTTTCTCATAACTTCTTTTTTTTTTTTTAAGCTGTCTATTTTGAAATAACTTTAGACTCACAGAAAAATGACAAAAATAGCTGAGAGTTCCTGATACGTTTCCCCCAGCGGCTCCCGTGGTTAGCGTCTCCCGATATAGTTACCTGAACCAGGAACTAAACGTCGATGTGACACTAGGCTCTCATCTCCAGACCGGAACCTCACGTTGTCAGCTTTCCCCCTTAGGTTCTTTCTCTGGTCCAGGCTTGGATGCTGCATTTAGTCCTCGTGTCTCCTGAGTCACCTTCGATCTGTGAAGTGATGGTTCCTCAGCTTTCCTTGTTGTCCGTGACCTTCACGCTGAGAACCGCTCAGCTGTTTGCAGAGTGTGCCTCAGTGGGGCTTGTCAGACGCTTCCTCGGGATCAGATCAGGGGTTGTGCGTCTTTGGCAGAAACCCCACAGAAGTGACGCTGTGTCCTTCCCGTTGTGTTATATCCAGCGTGCGAGCTGTCGCTGTGTCCTGTCCTAGGTGGTTGACCTTGATCGCTTGGTCAAGATGGGGTCTGCCAGCTTGCTCTGCCCAGAGAAATTAAGTGTCTTGTGGAGAGATGCTTGGAGACCACACAGCCATCCCCCTTCTCATTGTATTTTCACGCTCTGCCTTTAGTATCGGTCCAGCCGTGGTTCTTTTGTGTAAAATGTCTCTAAGTGAATGGATTATCTGTTTAGTTTGGTTGTGCTCGGTCTTCATTGCTCTGTGTGGGCTTCCCTGGTTGCAGCAAGCGGGAGGCTAGTCTTGTGCTGTGCAGCCTTCTCATTGCAGTGGCTTCTCTAGTTGCAGAGCGAGGCTCTGGGGTGTTCGGCTTCAGTAGTTGTGGCACATGGGCCCAGTTGCCCCGCAGCATGTGGAACCTTCCAGGGGCAGGGATTGAACTGTGTCCCCTGCATTGGCAAGCAGGTTCTTAACCACCAGACCACCAGGGAAGTCCCATTCACAGTTTTTGGCAGCAATAGTGAACGCCGACATTTGTCTGTTGGTGATTTTCTGTGTCCATCATTGCTTACACATTCATTAGTTGAAATTCTGCCATAAGGAAGAGCTGTCTCTTCTCCCCTCTTCATGCAGTTACCTGTGGAAATAAACAAAGGCCACTTCAGTGAAAACAGCAGAGGCTTGCTAGAGACAGGGGTGGGTCAGCTGCCACCACTGCATTTGGCAGAGACTCAAAGACAGGCAGCGGGGGCGGGGAGAGAGCTTTTTGGTGGAGAAGAGAAGGTACAGGTGTGCCTGTTGGAGGCTCTTGGCAAGAGCAAGTGGGGTGAGTGGTGGCTGCCAACACCAGTTGCCTTCCATGCATGGTCCGGGAGGCATACTTTTTTTTTTTTTTTTTTTGGATTGTCCTAAGTTGGAAGCAGAAACAAAACTTAGGGAAGCTGCAGTCACCAGGCTCCAGCGGTTTTGTTGCCGGAGTAATTATGGTTTGCTTCCCTGGCTGCTTATTGTAGATGTCGTGGTTCAGAGTCCTAGCATCATGCATGATCTGGCTGTCGTTCCTGTGTACGTTCTGTCTCTCTTACCCAAAGATTGTTGGGTTTTGTTTTTTGTTGTTGTTGTTTTACTGAGAACTTTTTTTTTTAAGGTATAGCTGATTTACAATATCATGTTTGTTTCAGATGTACAGCATAGTGATTCAGTTGTATATTTTTTTCTGATTATATTCCATCATAGGGTATCACAAGCTATTGAATATAATTCCCAAAGCGGTACAGTAAATCCTTGTTACTTATCTGTTTTATGTATAATAGTTCATATCTGTTAATGGGGGTGGGTTTTTGCATTTTTTACTGAGATATAATTGACATATTATAGTCACCCATTGTTATCCTTGGGCTTCCCAGGTGGCGCTAGTGATAAAGAACCCACCTGCCAATGCAGGAGACATGAGAGATGCAGGTTCGATCCTTGGCTCGGGAAGATCCCCTGGAGGAGGAAATGGCAACCCACTCCAGTATTTTTGTCTGGAGAATCCCATGGACAGAGGATCCTGGTGGGCTACAGTCCATGGGGTCCCAAAGAGTCGGATATAACTGGAGCAACTTTGCACCCACGTTGTTATCCTCAGGGGATTGGTTCCAGAATCCCCGTCAGATATAAAACTCTGGGGGTGCTCAAGCCCCTTATTATAAAATGGTGTAGTATTTGTGTATAACATCCTCCAGTCTGCTTTAAATCATCTCTGTGCTGTGCTTAGTCGCTCAGTCGTGTCTGACTCTTTGCGGCCCCATGGACTGCAGCCCACCAGGCTCCTCTGTCCATGGGATTCTCCAGGCGAGAATACTGGAGTGAGTTGCCATGCCCTCCTCCAGGGGATCTTCCCAACCCAGGGATCGAACCTGGGTCTCCCACATCGCAGGCAGATTCTTTACCAGCTGAGCTACCAGAGGAGCCCTAAATCATCTCTAGTTTACTTACAATACCTAATACAGTGTGTTATATATAAATAGTTGCCTTGGATTGTAGCCAGCCAGATTCCTCTGTCCATGGAATTCTGCAGGCAGGAATACTGGAGTGAATTGCCCTTTCCTTCTCCAGGGGCTCTTCCCGACCCAGGGATGGAACCCTCATCTCCTGCACTGCAGACGGATTCTTTACCCCCGAGCCACCTGGGAAGCCCTGGTACATAGCACATTCAAGTTTTGCTTTTCTGGAACTTTCTGGGTTTTTTCCTTTCTTTCTTTCTTGATTTCTTTTTTTTTTTTTTTTAACTGTTTTCAGTCCTCAGTTGGTTGAATCCATAGATGCAGATCCTGTGGATACAGAGGGCTGACTGTATATTAGTTTCAGGTTTACAATATAATGACTCAATATTTGTGTACATTGCAAAATAAGCACCAGAGTAAGTTAAACATATGTCGTCATGCATAGTTACAAATTGCTTTTTTTCTTGTGCTGAAGATGTTTTTAAGGAGGAGCTCGGATCCCCTCCCACCCCTTCCCCCCCAAAAAACCCCTCACCCAAATCCCATTGCCTGCACAATGTTCTTCATAGGAGCCTAGTCTGCCTGTACCACCTAAAACCAAGCCAGCGCCTCCCTTTATTTATTTATATTTTATTTAATTTATTTATTTATTTTACTTTACAACATGGTATTGGTTTTGCCATACATTGACTTGAATCCACCATGGGTGTACATGTGTTCCCCATCCTGACCCCCCCTCCCACCTCCCTCCCCATCCCATCTCTCTGGGTCATCCCAGGGCACCAGCCCCAAGCATCCTGTCTCATGCATCGAACCTGGACTGGCGATTCGTTTCACATATGATAATTTACATGTTTCAATGCCATTCTCCCATATCATCCCGCCCTTGCCCTCTCCCACAGTGTCCAAAAGACTGTTCTATATATCTGTGTCTCTCTTGCTGTCTCGCATACAGGGTTATCATTACCAGCTTTCTAAATTCCATATATTTGCGTTAGTATACTGTATTGGTGTTTTTCCTTCTGGCTTACTTCACTCTGTATAATAAGCTCCAGTTTCATCCACCTCATTAGAACTGATTCAAATGTGTTCTTTTTAAAGCGCCTCCCTTTAGAGTTTGCTCGACTTCCCCTCTGAACTGAGGAATGTGCACTTAAACTTTAAAGCATATTCTCTCCTGGAAGGAGAGACACAGGGCAGTGAGCTCAGCAGAGTGACTGCCAGGGTGTCGTTCATGGTAAATATTAACAGAAGTAACCTCTGGTCAGAGAGCTCCCGCAGGTCGTGGGATGTTCATGAACTTCAAGAGCAGGCTGGAGCATTGAGGGTGAGCACCGGTGCCCCCATGGATGGGCATCCAGAACTCGAGACTGAGCTGAGCACAGAGCCCCGCAGAGAGACAGTGTCAGCAGCAAGAGGAGTGGGAAAGTGCGTCCCTCTGGCCCGTGAGATCCGGGCGGTCGTGCAGAGACACAGCGTCACAGGAGGCAGACATTCCCACAAAGGAACCGAGGGCGAGGCGTGGCCGCAGGGAGTGTGCACCGCTGAGGGCCCTGAGGGACACTGGGGGCCAGAGCTCTGAGCTCTCTTCCGTTTTTTTGGAAAGATCGTTTTTTAGGAGCCAACATTTCCAGCTGGCCTAATCGAATGTTCCACACCCTCTCCCCGCTGCAGATATTTTATATAAATACATCTTTGAACTTGTGAGCATCTTGCATTTTGAGAAAGTTGCGTGGGCTTTGAAGCGAAACCAAAGGTCTCTCTCTGCTCCCCGCCCAAAAGATGCTTATGTGATTCTGTCTGGGCCGGAAGTGTATTTGATTGTCAGGGAGCACATCTGTCACTCTGAGCAAGTGGCTGCCCCAGACCCTCACCCTTGACCCCAGGACCGTGTCTTGGTTTCTCCCCTGGAGCTCCTGGGCCACAGAGAGCATCTCTGTCCTGTGATGAGAGACACAAGGGTGACTCGTGGGCCAGGGGCCTCTGAGATCCCCAGGGACCTCCTCTCACAGTTATGAAAGCTGCACCTCCTGCTCTAGGATTCACGTCACAGTTTTCTTTTCTAACTTAATTCACCTAAAGCTTATTTTGTATCACTACCCTAGAAGGAAATTTGGGTTTAAGTCTGAGGTTAGAGCTTAGAACGTGTGTGTATGCTTCAGAGTTCCAAAGAATAGCAAGGAGAGATAAGAAAGTCTTCCTCAGTAATCAATGCAAAGAAATAGAGGAAAACAACAGAATGGGAAAGACTAGAGATCTCTTCAAGAAAATTAGAGATACCAAGGGAACATTTCATGCAAAGATGGGCTCAATAAAGGACAGAAATGGTATGGACCTAACAGAAGCAGAAGATATTAAGAAGAGGTGGCAAGAATACACAGAACTGTACAAAAGAGATCTTCATGACCCCGATAATCACGATGGTGTGATCACTCACCTAGAGCCAGACATCCTGGAATGTGAAGTCAAGTGGGCCTTAGAAAGCATCACTACAAAAAAAAAAAAAAAAGAAAGAAAGAAAGCATCACTGCAAACAAAGCTAGTGGAGGTGATGGAATTCCAGTTGAGCTATTTCAAACCCTGAAAGATGATGCTGTGAAAGTGCTGCACTCAATATGCCAGCAAATTTGGAAAACTCAGCTGTGACCACAGGACTGGAAAATGTCAGTTTTCATTCCAATCCCAAAGATAGGCAATCCCCAAGAATGCTCAAACTATCACACAATTGTACTCATCTCACATGCTAGTAAAGTAATGCTCAAAATTCTCCAGGCCAGGCTTCAGCAATACGTGAACCGTGAACTTCCAGGTGTTCAAGCTGGTTTTTGAAAAGGCAGAGGAACCAGAGATCAAATTGCCAACATCCACTGGATCATCGAAAAAGCAAGAGAGTTCCAGAAAAACATCTATTTCTGCTTTATTGACTATGCCAAAGCCTTTGACTGTGTAGATCACAATAAACTGTGGAAAATTCTGAAAGAGATGGGAATACCAGACCACCTGACCTGCCTCTAGAGAAACCTGTATGCAGGTCAGGAAGCAACAGTTAGAACTGGACAGGGAACAACAGACTGGTTCCAAATAGGAAAAGGAGTACGTCAAGGCTGTATATTGTCACCCTACTTATTTAATTTATATGCAGAGTACATTGTGAGAAACCTGGGCTGGAAGAAGCACAAGCTGGAATCAAGATTGCCAGGAGAAATATCAATAACCTCAGATATGCAGATGACACCACCCTTATGGCAGAAAGTGAAGAGGAACTAAAAAGCCTCTTGATGAAAGTGAAAGAGGAGAGTGAAAAAGTTGGCTTAAAGCTCAACATTCAGAAAACTAAGATCATGGCATCTGGTCCCATCACTTCATGGCAAATAGATGGGAAACAGTGGAAACAGTGTCAGACTATTTTTTGGGGCTCCAAAACCACTGCAGATGGTGACTGCAGCCATGAAATTAAAAGACACTTACACCTTGGAAGGAAAGTTATGACCAACCTACATAGCATATTAAAAAGCAGAGACATTACTTTGCCAACAAAGGTCCGTCTGGTCAAGGCTATGGTTTTTCCACTGGTCATGTATGGATGTGAGAGTTGGACTGTGAAGAAAGCTGAGCACCGAAAAATTGATGCTTTTGAACTGTGGTGTTGGAGAAGACTCTTGAGAGTCCCTTGGACTGCAAGGAGATCCAACCAGTCCATCCTAAAGGAGATCAGTCCTGGGTGTTCATTAGAAGGACTGATGTCGAAGCTGAAACTCCAATACTTTGGCCACCTCATGCAAAGAGTTGACTCATTGGAAAAGACCCTGATGCTGAGAGGGATTGGGGGCAGGAGGAGAAGGGGACGACAGAGGATGAGATGGCTGGATGGCATCACCAACTCGATGGACATGAGTTTGGGTAAACTCCGGGAGTTGGTGATGGACAGGGAGGCCTGGCGTGCTGTGATTCATGGGGTCGCAAAGAGTCGGACACGACAGAGTGACTGAACTGAACTGATGGTTCAGTCGCTAAGTTATGTCTGACTCTTGTGACCCCATGGACTGTAGCCCACCCGGTTCCTCTGTCCATAGGATTTTCCAGGCAGGAGTACTAGATTGGGTTGCCATATACACATGTATTAATACATAATATGAAATGCATAAGATAGGAAGAAATGACCGTTTCCCAACTCACAGCTTGAGACAGTGTTCCTTCAGTCTGCTGCTTGAGGCCCTTTATTCATGAAGTCAGTGTAGTTGGTTGTGGTTGCTGCTGCTGCTGCTAAGTCACTTCAGTCATGTCTGACTCTGTGCGACCCCATAGACAGCAGCCCACCATGCTCCGCCGTCCCTGGGATTCTCCAGGCAAGAACACTGGAGTGGGTTGCCATTTCCTTCTCCATGGTTGTGGTTAGCTTTATCAAAATTAAATATAGGGGAGGGAGGGGGAGATGGCAGAGCGAATTGCATTTAAACATTTTTTTAAATTTTATTTTTATTATTATTATTTTTTTCCTTGGCTGTGCTGGGTCTTCTTCATTGCTGCTTAGGCTTTTCTCGAGTTGCGGTGAATTCGCTCCTGAAACTCTTGTTGCAGTTAGGGCATGGAAGCAGAATTGTCTATGAGTATAAGTGAATAGAGGATACAAAACATGTTTCTGAACGTAGGTTACAGTCACAAAGATTTCTTAAAAACTGGTCAGCTAACAAATGTATGAAAAAAGATTGTTTTAAATTAATTTTCTTTACTTTGGTTGTGCTGGGTTTTTGTTGCTTTGTGCGGGCTTTCTCTAGTTACAGTGAGTGAGTTTCCCTTCGTTATAGGGCACAGGCTGCTCACTGCGGTGTCTTCTCTGGGTGCAGAGCGCGGGCTCTAGATGTGGGCTCAGAAGCTGCAGAGAAGTCCCAGCCTCAGGGAGCCCACCCTGGTGGCCGAGGGGGCCTGATGACTGTCCCGAGTGTGGGATCAGTGTGGGAAGTGGGAGCCCTAACTCAGTGAGGGGGCCTCCTGCGGCAGGTTGAGGGGTGAATTCAGAATCCTGTGGCGGTTTGGGGGAAAGAATCCAGGAGGAAGCAGCGGGGGGTTCCTGAGTGCAGAGCGGGGCTCTGCCCAGGGAAGGGCGCTGTGGGTCGGTTGTGTCCCCACTCTGTTATCCATGAGGCGGTGAGTGGGGGCCAGCGAAATGCCAACTGCTGGGAAGTCTGTGCGCCCGTGGTCAGCTCCCCTCTCCCCTCTCCCCTGCCGTGTCCAGACAGTCCTCATCACTGTCGACAGCGCTTTGTAAACACATGACCTGCTTCCGATCTTTGCATCCGGACAGCCTCGCGCCTAGGCTCAGGCAGGGTCGCTCATTAGTGACAGGCTGCTGGCGTACCCCTGTGAGGGCTGAGGTCACACGTTCTCCCTGTCCCCACCTCCCTTCTCTCCCCATGGCTTCCCATCCAGACCGTCCTGCCTTCAGGTCTCACCAGCGCCTGGTCATGGCCTTACTGGCCCAGGAGGCTCCAGGCTGACCTGTCGGGGAACAGCACACATTCTAAGACATTCGCCAAATCACCTGCTAAGAGGAGCTGCCCACTGCCTGCCTCTTTGCCTGCTCATCCACCAGTTAAGTTACAGGCCTGACACATGCCGGCAGCCCCCACAAGGGTTTTAAACCTGCTTTTCTCCTTGTGAGTGCAGTCTGGTACCTGTCACTTATTTATTTATGTGGCTGTACTGGGTCTTAGCTGAGGCATGCAGAACCTTTTTTTAGTTGCAGCATGCAAGCTCTTAGTTGAGGCCTGTGGGACCTAGTTCCCTGACCAGGGGTGGAACTCAGGGCCCCTGCATTGGGAGCATGGAGTCTTAGCCACGGGATCACCAGGGAAGCCCTTCTGTCATATTTTTAAGTTATGGTTTTTCCTTCCCAGTTCAGTTCAGTGCAGTCACTCAGTTGTGTCCGACTCTGTGACCCCATGGATTTCCTTCCCAGTGACCTGGTTATTTCTTTGCCTTTGTCTTGAGTTTGTTTTTGTTTTTTGAAAGGGCAAAGGCTAGGAAATTAGCATTTGGCTTGAAAAGCAAAATCTTGAGACCACCCCCACCACTGCCCTGTAGAAGGAGTCTCCTTCTCTCTGCTCTGCAATCCTGGGGAGTTTCCTGGAGGCATCAGGCCCTGGCAGGAGCAGCTTGCAAACTCTGGCTGCCCCATCTGCTCAGAGTTAGGGAGCCTGGGGCACCCCACGCTCTCCTCCAAAAAGCCTCCTAGTTTCCTCTGACCCCTGTGACAAACCGGCACAAACTGACGAGAACAGGAATGTGTCCTCTCACAGCTCTGCAGACCACAAGTCCCGCAGTAATTCTGCAGAGCTGCTCCTCCGGCTCCAGGAGATTCTCCCCGGCCTCATCCAGCTTTTACACCCGCGGGTGTTACTTGGCCTGTGGCTGGGGTGTGTCATCCTAACGCCTCTGTCTTCACAGGGCCTCCCTGCCTGTGTCTGTTTCTGTCTCTTATCAGAGATAAGAGATTTGCTTTGTCCTTGATTTGAGGACCCAGCCTCATCCAGGGTAAGGCTCTCCAGTTCCTTACTCCTAATGACATCTGCAAGGGCTTTTTTTCAAATAATGCCCCGTTCACAGATTCCGGGGGGACAGACAGGCCTGGGCAGGGGGGCAGGGCACCACTCAGCCCCCTGCAGGTGCCGTCCTGTGTCTTGGCCTTGGCACTCTCTCACCAGCGGTGACACGTGACGTGCTCTTGTAGGTCTTCACTCATTTGTGCAGTGACCCTGCTTCTGTCCATGCCCACCACACCGAGGACCTGTCCTGGGCCTGCAGAGCTCCCAGGACAGGCCCCTGGCCTGGACTGCAGGGTGAAGAATGGTTCAGAGGGCCGCACAGGCGAGCCTGGGGCTGGGTCTGCACCATCTGCCTGGGGAGCTCTGTGTCCTCCTGGGAGCCTGGGCAAGAGTCAGAGGGAGGCAGGAAGACAAGTCAGACTCTAGACTGTAGGAGGCGGGGACCGAAGGGCAGGATCCTTTGTCAAGAGGGCAGTTTATCAGAACGTGTCCACATGCACCATGCCTGGGCCAGCCCTAAGAAGGGCTGCATTGGGCCCTCCCTGACAGCCCAGCAGTTACCACTCCGCACTTCCACTGACGGGGGTACAGGTTCGATCCCAGATTGAGGAACTAAAATCCTACCTGTCGAGCAGTACAGGAAAAAGAAAAAAATAGGAACTTCCCTTGTGGTCCAGTGGTTAAGAATCTGTCTTGCAATGCGGGGGACGTGGCTTTGATTCCTGGTCGGGGAGCATATGCCGAGGTGCAACTAAGCCCGTGCACCGCAAGGAAAGATTCTGGGCGCCACAACTAAGACCGAAGCAGTCAAACAAATAAATATATAAGGAAAGAAAGAAAGGTTGCATTGTTCGCATGCAGGGGCACAGACATGGAGACAGTCCCCCAGAGCTCTGGCAGTGGCGCTGAGCATCAGCCAGACACACGGGGCGTGACACAGTCGCCGTGCACCCCAGACGGACAGCCCAGCCACTGGCTGAGAAAAATCCCTCTAGCCTAGTTTCTCTTTGTTCCTTTAGGAGCAGTTTTAGATTTACAGAAAAGTTGCAAAAGTAATTCAGAGTTCCCCCCAGCACCGGGCACTCCCAGTTTCCTATATTAATAACATCTTCTGTTCCTGTTACATGTGTCACAACTAATGAACACATACCGATACATTATTATTTTTAAAGTGATTAATCTTTTGCTGGCGGGCTTTCTGTAGTTGTGGGGGGTGCTGCTCTCTAATTGTGGTGCGTGGGCTTCTCACTGTCCTGGCTTCACTTACTGCAGGGCAAAGGCTCTGGGGCACAAGAGCTTCAGGGGCTGTGGCTCTTGCCCTCTAGAGCTCAGGCTCAGTACTTGGGATGCTGGGCTGAGCTGCCCCCAGGCCTGTGCAGTCTCCCTGGACCAGGGATCAAACCCGTGTCCTTTGCATCGGCAGGCAGATTCTTTACCACTGGACAACCAGGGATGTCCGTGACACGTTATGATTAACTAAAGTCCATTGTTTATTCATAGTTCCTTAGTGTTTCCCTAATGTCCTTTTTCTATCCCAGGATCTTCACGTTACATTTAGTCATCACCATCACTTCTCTTCAGGCTTCTCTGGGCTGAGATAGTTTCTCAGACTCTCTTGGTTTTGATGACTGTAACAGGTTGGAGGGGAACTGGTCTGGTGTTCGGTAGGATGGCCCTTGGTTGGGATTTGTCTGCTGTTTTTCTCATGGTTAGACTGGGCTTCGGAGAGGAGGAGCCTTTTTCATCACACCGGTGCCAGGGCATGTGCCGTGAACGTGACTTACCGCTGTGGTGCTGACCGCGATCACCTGGCTGAGGGGGTTTCCTGGCAGCTGTCTTCACTAAACGGACTCCGCTCCACTTTCTGTGCTGCGCCCCTTGAAAGGAAGCCACCACCCATGGCCCACACCTCAGGGCGCACGCTTATGCTTCCCTTCTTCCAGGGCTCAGCGTCTGTGTCAGTTACTTGGGAGTCTTCAGCCTGGGAGATTTGTCTCTTCCTCCTCATTTATTTATTCAATCATTTATTTATGTTCGTGTGGACTTGTGGATATTTATTTTGCACTTCGGGCTATAATGCAACACTGCTGGGACTTCCCTGGTGGTCCAGTGGTTAAGATTCCGCACTTGCGCTACAGGGGGTGTGGGTTCCATCCCTGGTTGGGGAACTGAGATCCAGCATGCTGTGGTGCAGCCAAAATAATAATAATAACCCAGCACTGCTTTATTGGTTTTGTTGCTCACAGTGTTCCTGCTTTGGCCACTGGGAGCTCGCACCATTGGCTGTGGCTCCTGGCCGACACCTCAGGGTGGCCCAGGCTCATCCTTAAGTTTCTGGCCCTGTCTTAGAAGCAGCCCTCCCTCCCCGAGCCAGGGACTGTTTTAGGTTGGAAACAGCGGCAGAGGCCACTTGGAACAGAATCCTGCTTGTGCTTCCTAGGATGTCCCACACCAGCGGGTGCTTGGGAGCAGCCAGAGGGCAGGAGGGGCTTCCACGCTGGCTCAGGGGGTATCTGCCTCACTTGCATCATTTACAGGAAAGCGTGGGGCCCCCCAGGTGGCTTGGTGCTAAAGAATCCGCCCACCAACATAGGAGCCACAGGAGACACAGGTTCAATCCCTGGGTCAGGAAGATCCCCTGGAGGAAGAAATGGCAACCCACTCCAGTATTCCTGCCGGAATGGACAGAAGAGCCTGGCAGGCTACCGTCCATGGGGTGACACGTGACTGAGCACGGGAAAGCATAATATTTTTAAAAATATTTGTTTTTATTTTTGGCTCGGGTTCCAGCTGCCCTGTGGCATGTGGGGTCTTAGTTCCCCCACCAGGGATCGGACCCACGTCCCCTGCATTGGAAGTCGGATTCTTAACCACTGGACCACCAGGGAAGTCCCAAGGAAGCCTGTTGGTTCATTGGGTGATTTTATTTTATTTTATTTTGTTTAGTTCTACCACTTTATTGCTACCAACCCATCTCCCTCCACCCTCAGCACACATGCTCAGTCATGTAACCCCATGGACTGCAGCCCGCCAGGCTCCTCTGTCCGTGGACTTTTCCAGGCAGGAATACTGGGGTGGGTTGCCATTTCCTTCTCCACATTGGGTGATTTTAAAGCACGGGAACTGAGGCCTCCAGACACTCCAGTGCCCACTGGCATCTCGCTGACACCAGCCCTTCATATTGTACGTTTTTCCTCCCGGTCCTTTCCCTGTGGTTGGCTAAGCTTTGAGTGCACTTCCTCTGGGAGGTTAAAGGTAGGTTTGTTACCAAAACAGTGGGTTCACCTCTTGATTGGTGTTGAGTGAATAGACACAACCAAGTCCAAAGATGGGGAGAAGGAAGGATTTATTACTTGAGGTTGTTAGGGTGGACTCTTATCCATAGGACTGGGCATCCTTACAAAGAGGAAAAAACATTCTTTTATAAGAGGAAATTTGGACACAAACCTGTGTTAACCTGAAGACTGGGTTTGCCTCTTTGTGAATGTTAAGCCAATAGACACAACCAAGCCAAAGATGGGGAGAAGGAAGGACTTCTTACCTGCAGCAAGTTAAGGGAAATACAAGGGACCTTTTCCAAAGCAACGTCTCCCTGAACAGCAAAGCTGGGGAAGTCTTAAGCTCAGGGTCCCTGAGTATTCATGAAGGGGCTTGAGCAGAGGAGAATGCAGCATAGAATTGGGGCAAAGGTCCAGAGTCCAAGCTTTAGTTGTCAGGAGGATCAACATCATTCCACCCTCCACCTGCTTGGGTGCCTTAGTTCCCAGAGAATTCAAAGATATATTTATTATTATGTGCATGCTTTGGGGAGGAACTGGGACTCTGCCTTATTACTGCACTACTGTTTGACTGACTTTCCTCTGTTCCTGCCTTCCTTTGTTCCCTTAAGATCACTAATTACTGAGACCTGTTCAAGGACAGTCATTGCCTCCAGGCTTCGATCACATAATGGTTTAGGCCAAAAGGCTTCTCTTTTGTCAAGAGAGCCGTTCCTGGTTCTCTTTCTCCAGGGACTCCCTAACTGATCTGCTTACAGGTTTCCAGGGAGAACTCCTCAAGTACTAGGACACTTACTATAAGCTTGGCCACAAAGGGCAAGCAGCCACACAGCAGGACAAAGGTGATCTCTTTTTTAAAAAGTTACTTTTATTTGCTTCTTTTTGGCTGCCCTGGTCTCTGTTGCTAGGAGCGGGCTTCCTCTAGCTGCAGCAGGCCGGGGCTGCTCTTCGTTGCGGTGTGGGGGCTTCCCACTGAGGTGTCTGCTCTTGTTGTGGCATACAGGCTTAGTCGCCCCGTGGCATGTGGGAGCTTCCCCAACCAGGGAGCTGACCCATGTCCCTTGCCTCGGCAGGTGGATTCTTGACCACTGAACTACTAGGGAAGTCCAAAGGTTAATTTTCTAAAAGTATTTCTGAGAATGGAATCTCAGGTCCAAGCTGGCATCACCCCAAAGTGGGTTGGGCTCCAGGGCAGGTGGAGACCTCCAGCCTCCACACTCTAGAGCCCACCACACCCCGCCTCCTGCTGTGTGACCTGGCTGGCAGCTTAACCTCTCTGTGCCAATCGAGGCGGTTGGCACCAAGTTGAAAAACAACAGAGGATTCAGAGGCCTGTTGGTGACGATGAAATCAAAGAGCTGATGGGAAGTGCTCTTGTAAATGATTAAGCAGTCAGGGCAGGGGACTCTGGCATCCAGATGCAGGTTCTGGTGTCTTTTTCCTGCAGGGAGATTGAAGTCAGGTTAGGCAAAGTGTGCCTCTGCGGCAGTGCTGGCATCGGGTCATTGAGGATGAATCACGGGCCCTGGGCTGGTGGAGGAGGCCGCCTTCTCACCGCGCCCCATTTTGCTCCCCAGGACTGAGTCTCCGCCGTCCTGAGCAGGCCTGGAATGGGTAATGGTGTGAAGGAAGGCGTGGTGCGTTTGCGTGACGATGCCGAGCCCGTCCTGCCCGCGCATGTCTCCTCAAAGGCAAGTACCCCTGCCCCTCCGTGGGCGTGCTCACCCGCTCCCTCTTCTGTGCTCGCACCCCATATAAATCACCCCTCCCACACTGAGGGCGGGGGCGGTGGGGGTGACGCAGGCTACCGCCTACTCCGTTTTTATAGCCCTGTCTGTGCTGTGGATCCAGCTGCCCCACCACTTGGCAAGAAGTCAAAACCTCACCCACATTTGGCAGGGATGTCAAAGGTGTCATGGGGTCCCTCTTCTGACTCTGATTTGCCAACACAGAGGAATTAGCCAAAGGTGGGGTGGGTTGAGGGGAGCTCCTCACGCCAGGGAGGAGTCTACCGTCAGCTCTGAAGTGCATCCCCAGTGACGCCCTTCAGTTGAAGACAAAAGGTTTATTCCCTCATAAAGAAATTGGATCAGGCCCGTGTTTGTTCACCATAGAAGCCAGGAGAAGTTCTCCCACCAGAACCTCGAGCATGGACTAATCCACCTTCACTGCCAGGCCGGCTCCGGTGCCTGCAGGCAGTTCTCAAAGTCCACGGGCTCAAAGGCTGAAGCAGCGTCAACCTCTGGCCCTCCTGACCTTCCCCCAAGCTCCAGGTTGCCCCGCGGAGCACCAGGCAGACAGGAGGCCTGGTTCTCGGGACCACCGTCACCACGCCGGTCGGCAGAGGGTGAGCCCTGGAGCAGGCACCCCTCACAGTTTCGTGAACTTTGCAGCAGCTTATGAGGGAGACGTGGCCTGCCTCCACTGGCCCAGATGGATCCCGCCAAGTGGACATGCCCAGTAAAGGCCCCCGTGCCCAGCCTGCACCGGGACCCAGGCAGCGGCAGTTGACCCCCGTGCTAGCTGGCACGGCCCACGTCAGCCTTGCCTGCTTGGCTAACCCAGTGCAGGGCGCTCACTCTGCAGTGTCCCGTTTCTTTGGCTAAAGAGCCAGGCATCTTCCCATGGTTTCACTGCTTGCGTGGGTCCTGTCTGTGGATCACCCATTTTCTCTCCATCAGGCTGCCTGCCTCACTCTTCATTTGCAAGGATCTCTCCTATGATGAGAAGTTAGAACTGGATATGAAACAACAGACTGGTTCGAAATTGGGAACAGGGCTGTATGTTGTCACCATCGTTATTTAATTTATATGCATAGTACATCATGCAAAATGCTGGGCTGGATGAATCACAAGCTGGAATCAAGATTGCCAGAAGAAATAGCAATAACCTCAGATATACAGATGACACCACCCTTATGGCAGAAAGCAAAGAGGAACTAAGGCACCTCTTGATGAAGGTGAAAGAGGAGAGTAAAAAATCTGATTTGAAACTCAACATTCAAAAAACTAAGATCATGGCATTTGGTCTCATCACTTCACGGCAAATGGAAGGGGAAAAAGCAGAAGCAGTGACAGATTTTATTTTCTTGGGCTCCAAAATCACTGAGGACAGTGACGCTTGCTCCTTGGAAGCAAAGCTATGACAAACCTGGACAGCATATTAAAAATCAGAGACATCACTTTGCCAAGGAAGGTCCATCTAGTCAAAGCTATGATTTTTCCAGTAGTCATGTACAGATGTGAGAGTTGGACCATAAAGAAGGCTCAGTGCCAAGGAATTGATGCTTTTGAACTGTGGTGCTGGAGTAGAGTCTTGAGAGTCCCTTGGACAGCAGGGAGATCAAACCAGTCAATCCTAAAGGAAATCAACCCTGAATGTTCATTGGAAGAACTGATGCTGAAGCTGAATCTGTATGCTTTGGCCACCTGATACAAAGAACTGACTCATTGGAAAAGACTCTGATGCTGGGAAAAACTGAGGGCAAGAGGAGAAGGGGGTGGTGGAGGATAAGATGATTAGATAGCATCACTGACTCAATGGACATGAATTTGCACAAAGTATGGGAGATAGTGAAGGACAGGGAGGACTGCTGTGCTGCAGTGCATGGGGTCCCAGAGAGTTGGACACAAATTAGACAAATTAGAGACTGAACAACAACTCATATGATGGTCGTGGAGACTTTGACCATTTGGTGATGCCTTTGCCAACCATGGTGGCTTCCCTTGGTGGATCAGACGGTAAAGAATCTGCCTGCAGTGGAGGAGACCCAGCTTCGATCCCTGGGTTGGGAAGATCCCCTGGAGGAGGAAATGTCAACCCACTCCAGTATTCTTGCCTGGAGAATCCCACAGACAGAGGAGCCTAGTGGGGTACAGTCCATGGGGTGGCAAAGAATTGGACACGACTGAGCAACTAACACTTGTCTTTAACGGATAAGCCAGCTGCATCATGTAGGATTCCCCGGGAGTGTCAGCGGAAGGCAGCAGCCGCCCCCTGCACCGAGCGTGTGAAGGGGGCTCACCGAGTGTGTTCCGCGCACCACACCAAGGGCTCGGGTTTCAGGACGCGTGTCCTTTCACGTGCAGAGCTGGCCTGGTGCTGATGAGCCCTGCAGGCTTCCCAGGAGGTGGGAGGGACACCTGGGCTCTGCCTGCAGCGCTCACAGCCCTCGGGCGGGCCGCAGGGCATTCCCTGAGCTCACAGAGGCTGGAGGTCAGCTGTCGCCACGCAGATTCACAGCGGGGCAGATGGGCCTCAGAGCTGGTGCCAGAGACACCCCTGAGCCTTCTGGCATCTGATGCCCACGTCCCTGAAAGCCAGATGTCCAGAACCTTGCTATGTGACCCAGAAAAGGCAGGGGTCCCCAGTGACAGGTCTCTGTGAAGCAAAAAGGTGGCACCCTGTGGTAAAGCTCAGCCACAGAAACTGAGTCAGGAACACACTGCCATGGTGACTTGTTCTTCTAGGGAGGTGGGCGGGGCTGCGGGACGGGCACCAGGGGCATTAGGGGAGGGGCCAGGTCAAGGGGCACAGGGCCCTGGAGACATTCACCTGGGACACAATCTGGGGTCTGGGCCAGGAGTCAGCACTTGATTGTGTCAGAGGTGAGGGACCGGGGAGCAGAGAGGCCCTCCAGTCACTGCGGGCAGATCCAGCCCTCCCCCTGAGCCTCCCACAGAGCTGAGCAAACCTGGGCATCGCCCTGGACTCCAGCATGCCCACTCAGGAGCGCAGACTGCCTGTCGAACCCCTCAAAGGCCCCCTCATTACTCCCCTCTCGCAGCCTCCTCTGGTCCCAGCCTCTGCCGTCTCAACCCTGGGTGTCACAGGAGCTGCCTCTTCCGTGGTTCCAGTTAAAATAACCTGTCCACCTTGCACGCTTCTCCATCTCTCTGTAGGCCAAGGTCAGCCTCCTTGTCGGGCTCCGTGGGGTCCAGCCTCGCCCACCTTTCAGGGCGTCTCTCTCCCTTCCCTGTGTCAGCCGCCCTGCCCCCCTTGTGGCCCCCCAGGGCCCCCCCCCCAGCTCCTTTTCACTGGGGCCTCTGAGTGTCCAGCGCCTCCCCCTGGTTAGTGTCACACACACACTCTCGCACATGCACCCACGCCCTGCCCTTAGGCACGCCTCACTCCGAGCCCCCTCCCCACAGCCCCGCCCAGACCGCTGGTTCTGCACACCTTTATCTAAGAGCTCCTCCATGTCCGGCTCCCTCCGTCAACTGGCAGCGCTGTGAAGGGAGCGGTGGTCATACATACCCCTGCCCCGCACTGTGACTCCAGGCTCCTGAGGGCACCTGGGTCGGGTGGACGTCACAGACTCCCAGAATCGCTGAGCCCCTGCTCCTCACCTCCTTGCTCGCTCTATGCCCGAGTCATCGGGGGCGGGGGGAGGTGGGAATGGTGCCTCCAGCTTCCGCTTCCTGGGCTGCGGTTCGGGGCTCCATGGGCCTCAAGGGAAGGAGGGCTGTTTGAGCCAGGGCTCCGGGAGCCATAGGAAGACTCGGGAAAGCGCTGACTTTGAGCCTGGCCACAGGAGCGTGAAGGGCAAGTCAGCCGTGCCTGTCCCAATCGCCTTCTGGATGAAGAGCCGCAGACACCGGCTTGATGGAAGGTTGTGGAAAGAGAACAGGACACGCTGAACAGTCAGGGTCTGCTTGCCTGACACCCACCACCCACTCCCCGGACCGCAAGGAGTCTTTACCCTGAAACACTGAAGCTCAAGAGTCCCTTGCCCATGGGCAGTGGGTGCAACCAAGGCCTGAAAGTAGGACAGGTGAAGGGCGACTCTTATGTTTGGAGTGAATCCCCTTGTAGGCCGTCTCTGGGGACTTAGGACCATGCGCGGCACCCCCACCAGCGTGTCACCTCTCAGGCGGATGGTCCCTGTGGCCCAGGAGGCTCTCACTGTGCCCCCAGGCTCTGTGGCCGGTGCTGCAGCCGGCCCAGGGCCCAGCAGGGCCGTGTCACCCCGGCCACCAAACGTCTGGCCGCCCCCGGCCAGGCGGAGAAGAAAAGCCTTTCTCCTGGAAACTGTTCCACGCAGAGCAGACGCCTCCTCTCCCTCTCTGATGACAGACAGCGTGTTTGTGTGTTTTCTTGCAGAGTGATCACAGGCAAGTTCTCAGCTCCCTTCTGTCTGGGGCACTGGCTGGTGCTCTTGCCAAAACAGCTGTAGCTCCCCTGGACCGAACCAAAATCATCTTCCAAGGTGAGCGCTGCCCATGCACCTGTCACCTGTGACCGACGGGCTGCCAGGCGCCCCCCTCCCCCCACCAGGGCCCCGGACTGCACTGCCAAGGGGTCTCTAAAATGCCTCTTTTTTAAAAGAATTTATTTATTTGGCTGCACCAGGTCTCAGTTGCAGCACATGGGATCTTCAATCCTCATTGCAGCAGGCTCTTTACTTTCAGCACATGGGATCTAGTTGTCGAAACTGAGCCCCCTGCATTGGAAGTGCAGACTCATAGATCCTGGACCACCAGGGAAGCCCTGGAAATGCTCTTTAGAATCCACTTAGAAAGTCTGTTAGTGTTTAGGACTGGCATCATAAAGTACCAGAAACCAGGCGGCTTAGGACTGCAGGAATTTATTCTCATTTTCTGGAGGCCAGAAGTCCACATTCAAGGGGTTCGTGGGGTTAGCTCCTCCTGGGTCCCTGAGGGAGGACCCTTCCTTGCCTTTTCCAGCTTCTGATGACTCCAGACATCCTTGGCTTGTGACTGCACCCCCCCCACCCCAGTCTGTATGTCTGGATCCCCTCCTTTTATAAGGACCCACACCATTGGATCACCCTACTCGAGCATGACCTCCATTTAATTACACCTGCAAAGAGCCCGTTTCCAATTAAGGCCTCATTCATGGGCGCTGAGGGTGAGAGCATACATGGACATTTCTTTGGGAAGACACAGTTCAAGAATCCCGCTCCCTCCCTCCTTAGGGTTTAGCAGGCGCAGGGTCCCCTGAAGATGAGGCCTTTGTGTCCCCTACATGGTGGGCAGGGGGGCGGTCATAAGCTGGGACCCCTGCCCCTCAGCTGTTTGGGAGGAAGGAACTGCAGATTGGAGCCAGGCCCCTCCCACTTGCTCAGGCTGGCCCCTCACCTCTCTGGGCCTCAGGTTCCTGTCCATATAACAGGACCATTGGTACCAACCTCCCGCCTGAGGAGGAGGCAGGGAAGTGAGCTGATGTGGGTAAGGGCGGGCGTGCGGGTGAAGACGCATCTTCAACACTGGAGCGCCACACGGGAGGCTGAGTTTAATTCCGAAGGCAGGAGCTGTGCATACGTCCCCACAGAGAGGAGTGCAGGGCTGTGCTGGGAAGGCAGCAGACACTTGGGAAGTGCAGCGTTGGGGATGCTGCCAGGCTGAGACCCCCTCGTGACTTGTGTTTCCGGGTCCTCCTGGCCACCGTGGTGCAGCTCACTATGCAGTAGGGGGGTGGGAGGTGGGCCGGACAGCCCCGGAGGGCAGGAGAGTGGGAACTAGGGCTGCCTGTGCCAGGTCACGGAGAAGAGGGCAGACGCCCCCTGCTGAGGGAGCTGGAGCCCCTTAGCTGACCCCTGCATGGCTGGTGGCTGGGATGCCTCCCTCCAAGGGACTTGGGGGAGATGAAGTTCAGCTGGGTGGAGACTGCTGGGTGCCGACCCCACCCCCCCCAGAGAGGTGCATCCTTCCACGGGCCCTCACTGTCCTGCAGAGTCAGTGGCAGCTGGGCTCCTCTCCCTGAAGAAGGGGAGAAGTTGGTGTGCAGAGTGGCCTGGGCGTGGGGGTGGTGGGGAGGCTCCTGGGGAGGGGGTGACTTTGCTGGGGATGCCCCACCTCGGCCCTTATCGGAGTTGAGGGGGGGCATTTCCAGGGAGATGCCCTCACTCCCCATGCCCAAACTAGACCCTTGTGGTGGGGGTCATGCAGACTGGAGTTGGGGGGGCCCATCCTTCATATCCAACAATCTCTGTTGTGTGTTTTGTTTTTTTTCCAGTGTCCTCAAAAAGATTTTCTGCCAAGGTGAGCCGCTCGGTCATGGACCCCTGTCTCTGGGGCCTTCACCTCTGCCCTACTGGGCTGGCAGAGGCAGGGGAGGTGGGTGGTAAGGGCTGGGCAAACGCTTTTCAAGGGGCTTTTTCCCACTGGTTCCCCGACCCCCACCCCAGGCCAGCTGCAGGACTGCTGGGTGACCAAGGCCTCCCCTGCCAGGCGCTGGGGCCAAGGCCATCTGTCTGCACCCTGAGTCTGCCTGGACACAGCCCTCCCTGGGAAGTGACAGGAGACCCACGTGTCCTGGGGGTGGTGATGAGGGGACTTGATGGTCTAAACTCACAGGTTTCACATTTGATATATTTTTAAACACAGAACAGGTGTCATTGTTGTTTGTTGTGGTTTTAGTCACTAAGTCACATCCGACTCTTTGCGACCCCACGGACTGTAGCCTGCCAGGCTCCTCTGTCCGTGGGATTTCCCAGGCAAGAATACTGGAGTGGGTTGCCATGCCTCCCTCCAGGGCATCTTCCCCGCCCAGGGATCAAACCCACATCTCCTGCATTGGCAGGTGGGTTGTTTACCACTGAGCCACCTGGGAAGCCCACAGAGCAGGTGTTGCCTTCTTAATAAAGGAAAATAAAGAATATTTTAAAAGCTAGGTTACCAAACACCTACAAAACCCCCTTAGTGGGGCTAAGTCTGCTTTGCAACCCTGCTTTCCCCCGTCTCACTTCATGGTTCCCAGGGTTGGAGGAGAAGGGGCGGGGGTCCCAGCGCAGAGCCCGGGGACTTGCGGGCGGTCTGTGAGGTCCCCGCCCTTCCCAGGGGTTTTAGGGCTGGTCTAAGGACGGCAGCTGGAAGGGCAGCGGCGCTCCGCCCGCGAAGGCCGGGCGGTCAGAGGCCTGGGGCGCTGACACCGCCCCCTCCCCTGCCTGCCCCCAGGAGGCCTTCAGGCTCCTCTACTTCACCTACCTCCACGAGGGCTTCTTGAGCCTGTGGCGCGGCAACTCGGCCACCATGGTGCGTGTGGTGCCCTACGCCGCCATCCAGTTCAGCGCGCACGAGGAGTACAAACGCCTCCTGGGCAGCTACTACGGCTTCCGCGGAGAGTGAGACCCCGCTTCCCCCCAAAACCCCGGCCCTCTCAGCTCTGTTACCGTACCCTGTTCTCCTGCCTTCCACCTGGCCACCATGTCAGGACTTCTCTCGTTTCCCCGGTCTCCTCGAACCTACATCCCAGGACGGCCACGGTC
Source organism: Cervus canadensis (assembly GCF_019320065.1). Classification (NCBI taxonomy): domain Eukaryota; kingdom Metazoa; phylum Chordata; class Mammalia; order Artiodactyla; family Cervidae; genus Cervus; species Cervus canadensis. The sequence continues at coordinate 104,823,593 of NC_057389.1, forward strand.
CCCCTGTGCCCCAGAGCAGGTGGGAAAGACGCCTGTCCTTCATTCATTCAGACAAGCAGGGGCAAAGGCAGGCACCCCCAAGAGACACCCCCCGCCCCGCCCATCAGCTCGGGAACAGGCTGCGCGTCCCCCACCTCTACCCCCACCCCAGACCTGTGGGCACCCGGAGCCCTGCGGGCTCACCTTCGCCCCCACCCGCTTTCAGAGCCCTGCCGCCTTGGCCCCGCCTCCTCGCGGGCGCGCTGGCTGGAACTACGGCCGCCTCGCTGACCTACCCGCTGGACCTGGTCAGAGCGCGGATGGCTGTGACCCCAAAGGAAATGTGAGTCTCACCCTGGTTTTCACCAGCACCGGGGGCTCTGTGTCTAGTGGGGTTCCCCGGCGGGCTGGGGATAGGGTCTGGGCCTCTGTCTGCAGCGGCGGATGAAGCTGTGCTGAGGCTGTGTTGCCCCAACCTCCCTGGGCTCCGCTGCTTTCCAGAAGGACAGTAACTGGGTCTCTCAGCTTCGGTGGCAGTCTGCTTCCATCAAACCCAGAGTCTCCATGTTGAGTCGAGAACAGATCTGCTTAATATGCATCTGAGTAAAAAGCCAAGGGCCGAGCACAGCAAAGACCCCAGTGGTGAAGGTGGCCTGTGGATTGGGGATGCGTGGTCCCCTCAAACGCCGGAACTTCTGCATGGTGGTTCTGTCAACATCCAGGCCTGCCCCCGCCGACTGGGAGGAGAGAGAATTAGTGAACTGATGTCTGCAGCCCCCACCCCCGCACCGCTCTGTCTTACAGGTATAGCAACATCTTTCACGTCTTCATCCGCATCTCGAGAGAAGAGGGGCTGAAGACCCTCTACCACGGATTCGTTCCGACCGTGCTGGGGGTCATTCCCTACGCCGGCCTGAGCTTCTTCACCTATGAGACCCTCAAGAGCCTGCACCGAGGTGAGGAGCGGGGCGCACACACCTGTGTGTGGATGGATGGGGAGGTGGAGGTGGATGGGGGCGAGTGGAGGGAGGGGCAGGCTGGAGGTCCAGGGTCTGGATCAGGAGGAGACAGAGCAAATAAGCCCACTGCTACCTGCTACTTGGTGTGATCTGGTGTTAACAATCTGCCTTATGTGCTCAAAGTTGTTTTTTGTTAAGGAAGACGGTCAGGGTAAAGCCGAGATCCCCGGCACCCAATCCCCAGCCCCTCTTGCCTCACCCCGGCCTCTTTATTAGGGTCGGCTCCACCTTTCACCTTCATCGGAAACCCTTCTCCCTGGGCTTGAGTGCAGCCTCCGCGCTGTTCCTGGTTATCGGAAGTGGCTGAGGGGCTGCCCTCTGCGCTTGCCCTAGTGCAGCACTGGTCCGTCCTGTTTGGGGGAGGGTGACCCCCGTTGGGGGGCGGTGAGGCTGTTGCAGGTTTTCTGTGTTCAATCGACATCCAGGAGCTGTTCTCCTTGTGTGGGTCTGAGACCTCGTTTTTTTGTTTTACCTTTTCCACCCTCTGCTCCTCCAGCGGCCAGGCTTGCACTGGGGCCCGGCTCCCTTCCCTCCCGCTCCTGGTGCTGACAAGTTCCATATGTTCTGCCAGTCTGCTGAGTGAATAGGGCGGCTCCCTGTTTTTAGTCCCTAATTTCAAATTGAAAACAGCATGTTTTTAAAGAACCCCTATTGATCCCTTGCTGTTCCCTCCTCCCTCCAGCCGGCAGGTCCTCACACCAGTAGAGAGGACACCTGTTGGGCAGGCTGGGCAGTGTAGAGGGTTCGGGGCAGAGTGATATTCTCTTTCCTTACAAGATGGGAAACAAGAGGGACTGGAGCTGAGCTTGTTCTGGGTCATAGAACTTGGTTATATGATTCTTTGTGCTTTGCAGTTGTAAAAATCTTTTGGATCTCACATTTGGTTAAAAATGGGGGATCAGTAGGTGAGGAAGAAGGGGAGCCGTGGCCCAGGAGAGCTGGCCGGCCCTGAAGCCCTGAAGCTGTGACACGGCGTGCAAGTGTGAGCGCGGTGCAGGGGCGCGCGGGTGGACGCCAGCACCCCTGGCTGCCAGCGCGCCCCTTCCCATCGCCCTCACAGCCCCTCCCACCCTTCCCCCTGCAGAGTACAGCGGCCGCCCGCAGCCCTACCCCTTTGAGCGCATGATTTTCGGGGCCTGCGCTGGCCTCATCGGGCAGTCTGCCTCTTACCCGCTGGACGTGGTGCGGCGGCGCATGCAGACGGCCGGCGTCACAGGCCACCAGCGCACCTCCATCGTGCGCACCATGCGCACCATCGTGCGGGAGGAGGGCGTGGTGCGCGGCCTCTACAAGGGCCTGAGCATGAACTGGCTCAAGGGCCCCATCGCCGTGGGCATCAGCTTCACCACCTTCGACCTCATGCAGATCCTGCTGCGACACCTGCAGAGCTAGGGGCGGGTGGGGTCAGCCGCGCTAGAGCTTCAGTTGGCGGTGGACCGCTGACCCCTTCCGTGTCTGAGCCCAGGGAGCAAAGATGTGCCGGGTTCCACGCAGAACGCGCACAGATGCGCCTTGTGGAACGAGCTGCGGGCCTGGGGGGCCTGAGCTCACTGCGGCCCAGGTCTGAGGGGAAAGCCGGGGGCCCTTGTGCGTTGTTGGGACTGGGGGCGGGGTTCCCACGCCCTCTTCTTCCGGCCTCAGCTGGGCTGGGGCTGCCCCTGGAGGGGTTCGCTGTGAACGCCCTGAGTGGGGCGTGGCCAGCACTGCCTCCCGGTGTGTTCTTTGCCCTTGGACAGGCTCCTGGTTCTAGGGACCTGGTCCCCACTAGGCTCAGAGCCAGACCTCGCCCGCCCCTTGCTGTTCTGAGTCTGTGTTCTTGGGTGGAGGTAGGAGCGAGTGGGGGGAGCCCCAGAGAGTGTGGGGCCAAGGTCTGGCCTCCATGAGACCAGCTGTCTACTCAGCTGTGGCTCCAAGTGCAGCCTCCCACCCTGCCCCGCCTTTTCCTGCCTTCACCACTATTTCCCAGGTGACTTCTCCCTCCCCAGAGCCTGTGGCTTCTTCCAAGAGTGTTATCCTGATCGAAGACTCCTTATCCCAGGCCCCAGAATTGGGTCTTCCCCTGTTACCCCTCTCCCACCCAGTTCGCACGGTTCCCAGGAGGGTCACGCCTCCAGGCAACAGGGTTTGAGGAATTGCCATGGGTTTGGGTCTGAGTCCCAACCTGGAGGCATCTGCCTGGATTGCCAGGAAGCTCTCGGCCTACTCCACTGGCTGCAGTAATGGAGGCTGGGCCTCAGGCCCTGACCCTCTGCCCCTGGGCGTGGGGGCTCCTGGGGGGGAACCCATGGCATCTTGCACATTGTGGGTGCCCCACCTGAGCAGTTTCTTGGCTGGGACATGGGGCAATTTAAGGCCTGTGGGGTTGTCTGATTTGAGCCCGAGACAGCATCTGGGCTGGAGGCAGGAAGCTTAAAAAATGCAGGGTCCCCCAGGGAGCTCGTCTCACAGAGTACCCCCCAGGGCCCACCAGGAATCACAGGGACTCAGAAACACCTGTTTTCTAATGACGTTTGGAGTTTGATTTTTGCTTTCGTTTTTCAATCTGGCTGGCCCTGGGTCTAGACACCGAAAACCCTAACCAGTCCAGTCTGGTTCCAGGACCAGGACAAGCAGTGGGCCGGTTTTCACAGTGGGCTCAGTAGCCATGAGGTGTGAAGGTCTGAGGGGGTGTGTTTCTGCCACACATGCATTTCCTATTGTGGCCTCCATTTCCCCCTTTTATTCTGTCCTGTTCCCGTTCTTGCCTTAGTCCCGTGGGTGGGAAGACCCCTCCTTCTGTCCTTCCTGCATATCTCCAGCAGCCAACCCCAGTCTTGTCCGCAGACTCTTGTTCCCAGGGGTCCGAGCAGCCTGTGATGGCTGTCCCGTGGGGTAAGCATCACACCCACCTTCTCTCCCAGCCTTGCCCAGCGCTCAGGAGAGGCAGGGGCACCCCTCACAGGGAGACGGGATGGGAACATGAGGGTGCCCAGGCCGGGGGTCCGCCCCTGGTGGGTGAGACCGAATGGATATCTCGGCAGTGCCCTCCTCTGAGCTGCAGGCTGGGCTGAAGCAGGGAGGGCCCCAGTGTTACCCGCCCCAGAGCGCCTCTCCAGGGTGGCTCCCACCCAACTGCACCTCGCCAGCGCCGACTCCCCTTACCCCCAGCCCTGCACACAGTCGGACCTTTGCCCTCGGCAGTCGTACCCCTCTCACTGATTGCCTGGCCTGATTTGGAGTTACATTTTGATGCCATGAAGACACTTTGTTTATACATAATGTTTATATATTTTAAAGATTTGTGCCAAGAGAGTATATTTAATAAAAATCAAAATGATTTTTTTTCTCCTGCCGGTGTCTCTTCTTCGGCTCTGACCCTCATCCCCTAGGAACCAAAAACATGGTTGAAGTTATTTTGACAGATTGTTGAATAACCTTTTTTTTTTTTTTAATGTAATTGCTGTATGGATTGTTAATCCTAACCTTGATTTGGTCAGGATTTGCTAGAAAATGCAAACTGCACGAAGAGTTTACTGTGAAAAGTAGGTCTGGCTCCCTGTTCCCTTTGCAGGGACATCTCCCATTACCAGTGCCCCCTCCCAGAGAGATCCTGCATGCACACACTTGGCCCTTTGGGGACATCTGTCAGGATGGGCTGTGACCTGCTTCAGTGAGCACTGCCCCAGAGTCCCATGGTTTCTCCAGTGACCTGGGTCTGCTCTGTGATGGGCTGAGGCTTCCAGCATGAGTGTCACTGTCCACAGGGGCAGGAGGGTGAGGCCACCAGAGGGCTCCCAGGGGTCCTGGGAGTCGCCTCACCTGCAGCCCATCGTGTGGAATGGCGTGCAGCACCCACCCAGCCCGGGACCAGGAGTGGGCGCCTCCGTGGGCAGGGGAGAGACAGGCCGGGCGAGCACACTTGCCCGTGCACAGAGGTCCTGGGATGGCCCACGGACTGCTCTGCATGCTGTGTTCATCCAGCCATATTTCTTGCAGGTCGGTAGCTGTCGAATACAGGATGCGTTTAGTAGCAGTTTCGTGTTCCCCAGGGGGATGGCCTGTGATGAGATCCACCAATCCCTATTGACCAGCAGCTAGGGTGTTACTGAGTTGTTTCCATGACAACCTGGTAGTGGCTCCTGCGGGTTCCTGAATTTCTCCGCTTCCCCCAACATCCATCCCAACTTCTGGTCAGTCCCATTTCTCACACTGTCTCCTGAGCCTGAGGGGTGAGGTCGGCCCCTCCTCACTCTCTTCCAACATTGTGGCATCCCCTAATATACAGAGGTGAGCTCTTGACCCCATCTGGACCTGTGACAATAAAGATGTTTGCTAACCACTTCCAGGGAGACCCTCAAGATGCACCCTCCCTCTTCCACTGGCCCAGGAGCTGAAACCCCAACCCTGGGTGGTTGTTGGCGCTATCTTGTGACTGCAAGGTCAGAAGGATGAAGATGCCACTGCAGAAAGTGGAGCAGAGGGACTTTCCTGGTGGCCCAGTGGTTAAGTTGCCACACTCCCAGTGCAGGGGGGCCCAGGTTCAACCCCTGGTCAGGGAACTAGATCCCGCAGGCCACAACTAAGACCTGACTTGGCTAAATAAATAATTTTATTTTTTTAAGTAGAGCAGAGATGAGCAGAGAAATTGGATTTCTTGGTGACATTGTTTGGGATGCTAGATTCAGTTTTACCTGAAGCCAAACTACCTCTCAACTTCCAACAACACAAGTCATTTTATTCCCTATTTAAAACAGAGTTGAATTTCCTAGCCCTTTCTGACCCAAACCTCCTTCTATGTACCTCTTTGAGCTCATAAGGTAGTATTCCTGTAGCCTAAGTTTCTAGGAATGAAATTGCTGGATAAATATCAGGGATATATTAATAGTATGGTTCATGCTGGTGGCAAGCCTGGCGTTCATGGTTCCCACCCTATTTTTAGCTATAAGCCACCTGGACCCAGCCTAGGGTTCTCTGCCGGAACACAATCAGGAGCCAATGACTGTGGACAGCTGAAGCGTATGTGATGCAGCCCCTCAACACCAGCATGGGACCACTCAGGCTGTGCCCTACGTTTTCCCCCTGAGGTCCCCAGCAGGACCCAGCCCAGACTGCCCAGAGTCGCTGGCTCATTGGCGCCCCCTGCTGGCTTCTTTCCTCCCTGTCTGACATCCCTACCCTCCTAGAGGCTTCCTGAGGTCACCTCTCAGGTGAGGTCCCTGAGTCTTAGAGACAGGGTCATCTTTGGGGGGAAATCTATCCAAAGATGAATAGAAACATCAGCTATTCCTGCAAAGAGATTGTATCCATGTACACCACATGCCTCACGCCTGAGTTTCCTACGGCCACCCTAACAGTGTACCATGGGCTGAGTGGCTTAAAATAACAGAACTTTATTTTGCCAAAGTTGGAAGCCAGAGGTCCAAAATCAAAGTGTTGGCAGGTTTGGTTCTGAGGGCCAGGAGGGAAGGATGTGTTCTAGATCTGTTATTGAGCTCTGACTGACCGACTTCTTCCTGTGTCTTCCCCCTTGTCTTTCCTCTGTGCTAGTGTAAGCAGAGAAGTTAGGGGGTTCCAGGAGAAAGAGAACCAGGAATGGCTCTCGACCTAAGAGAAGCCGTTTTGGCCTAAGCCACTTTGTGATCTCAGCCAGGCTGCAATGCTTATCCTTGAACAGGTCTCAGTAATTAATGATCTTAAGGGAACAAAGGAAGGCAGGAACAGAGAAAAGGCAGTCAAACAATAGTGTAGTAATAAAGCAGAATCCCAGTTCCCTCTTCAAAAATTTTTTAAATTGATGTTGATTTATAGTATCGTATTGTGTAAGTTTCAGGTGTGTAGCACAGAATATGTATATTCTTTTTCAGATTCTTTTCCCTATAATAATATATCTTCAAGTTCTGCAGGAACTAAGGCCCCCAAGCAGGTGGAGGGTGGAATGATGTTGATTCTTCTGACTCCAATCAACTAAAGCTTGGACTCTGTGGACCTTTGCCCCAGTCCTATGCTGAATTCTCCTCTGCTCAAGCCCCTTCATGAATATATGTGTACCCTGAGCTTAAAACTTCCCCAGTTTTGCTTTCAGGGAGACACTGCTTTGGGAAAGATCCCCAGTGTTTCCCTTACTTGCTGAAAGTCACCATAACTCCTTCCATTCATCTTCAGCTTGGTTGTGTCAGTTGGCTGAACACCTACCAAGAGGTGAACCTAGTTTTCAGGTAACACAAGTTCAGGTCCAAATTTCCTCTTATAAAAATTTTTTTTTCCTCTTGTAAGGATACTAGTCCTACTGGATCAGGGCCCACCCTATCAACCTCATTTAAAAAAATATATTTGTTATTTGTTTTTTGCTGCACTACATCTTCACTGTTGTGCCCAGGCTTTCTCAACTGTGGCGAGCAGGGGCTACTCTTCCTTGGGGCGGCCGCTTTTCTGGCAGAGCACAGGCTCTAAGTGCCTAGGCTCAGTAGTTGCAGCACGTGGGTTTAGCTGCTCCACATGCGGGAGCCTCTCGGGCCAGGAATCAAACCTGTGTCTCCTGCATTGGCAGGTTGATTCTTCATCACTGGGCCACCAGTGAATCTCCAACCTCATTTCAGCTTAATCACTTTTAATCCCTATCTCCAAATGCAATCACATCCTGAAGTCCTGGGGGTTTGGACCTCAACATAGGAATTGGGGCGGGACACAATTCAGATCATAAACACCAGCCTTTTTGATCTTCCATAAACTGACAAGTTAAAAGATAGCATCTCATGATTTAACACTACCTGCTTTTTTGTCTCTCCCTGGAGTCCATCTGAGATCGTTCCTTGTAAGAAGAAAGCAATTCGTTTCATGTAGTTTCCCCAGTTTACGTGTTCCCATGTCAGCTTTCTACCAGGGCTTCTCTTCCTTCCAGGCCTTTGCTAAGCTCTTCCTCCATCATTCCCCTCACTCAGCAATGTAGGCCCTCTGCAGACTCTCCAGGCCCCCACCCACCCTGCCACAACATGCAGAAAGCTGCCTCCCAAACCACTTGAATCCTGTTTGTTAAAAGCGGCTGGCTCCTTTATTTGTTCAGAAGAGTGCCCCCTGGACACTGCACACGCCCACTGCAGTCAAACTGGGCAGGGGCATTCTGGGAACAGTGGCCGGCCGTGGGACCCTCTGCTGCTGGGTCTGGGGAGGCGGTTTCGAGGCAGAAGCTCAGCGTCCAAGGCAGGGCCCACGGCTCAGGCACTGTGGTGAAGGGGGAGCCGCGCAGCAGGAACTCCCGGGAGCGCCTTGCACCTGGGGACCCTGAGGGGGTGAGCCGGGCCCCGCTGGCCCAGGACCAAACCCTGGGGCCACAGGAGTGTCTGCAGGAGGGCTACGAGCCCGCCAGATGCTGGTGGAAGTACAGACCAAAGAGGCTGGAGAGCAGTTGGCAGGCGGCGATCCACCAGATGAGAAAGGCGAGGACTCCGCGGAGGAAGAGGGGCGTGAGCAGGCTGCCCAGGGCCCCGGCGATCAGGGCTGCAGTCTGCTGGGCCTCATCCTCCTCGGGGCCGACCAGGCCATCGTGGGCTGAAGACGGGGTGGGGGACAGGGTGGGGACCGGGCCCAGGCCCCAGGAGTAGCCGCCTGCAAGAAGACGGTAGAGGGAGGGGCGGGTGGAGGTACAGGCGGCGTTGGCCCCGGCTGACAGTCACCCGCCCCGCCCCAGGCTCTACCCGCACCCCATCTTCGGGCCCCACTCGGGGCTTCACCTCGCGCTCTCCAGCCTTCGCCAGCCAGGCTCTCCAGCCTCCGCCCCCTCCGTCATCGCCAGGCCTCGCTGTCACCTCTATCCATTCCGGGCCACGCCCTCCCCTCTCACACCCCATTACAACCCCAGCCCCTAGCCCCGCCCTGCTCCAACTCCAGACCCCGCCCCCGCCCCGCCCCCGGCCCGGCCCGGCCCCGCCCCGCTCCCGCGCAGCCCGGTTCTCACCCAGGGTCTTCAGCAGCAGCGTGCAGTTGAGCGTGAGGATGAGCGGAGTCAAGTACTGCAGGCTCACGACAGTCACGTAGCAGTACACCCGCACCACCTGGTGGGCAGGTAGCAGTGGCTGCAGCCGGGGACCTTCGCGCTCCGGGTAACCTCAGCCCAAGGGGCCGGGAGCCCACACCCCGAGCCCCAGGTTCCCTCCCCGCCAGCGTTGGTACCCGCCGCTGGATCTCGCGGGCCTCGATGCGGCCGGCCTCCCGCCGCAGCTGCTCCACGCGGGCCTTGGCCAGGCACAGGTAGGCCTGCAGGTGGGGCCGGGTCACCGCCAGCCGCAGCAGGCACAGTACCACCAGCACCCAGAGGCGCAGCGAGTCGAAGGCGGAGTCAGACAGCCTGTGCCAAGAGGGGCGACAGGGTCAGTGAAGCCGTCCTGGGTCCCAGGACCCTCCCGCAGGGCCCAGGGCTCCCCCCTTAGCCTCAGAGGGGGCCCCAGCGGCCCGGCCTCCCAGCCCCACTGCCGTACTCACAGCGAGAAGGACGTGTGCCCCAAGGGAGCCTGGTGCAAGAAGTCCCGTGCCATGGGCTTGGTCCAGAGCCAGAGCACGAACAGCGGGGACAGGAAACTGGTGTGCAGGAGGAACCTGGGGGCAAAGGCACGGCGCTGGGAGGGTGGGCACCCAGCACCCCCCTTGCACCCCCCTCCAGGCTCCCTACCCCGCACCCCTCACCCAGCCGGTCCCCCACGTAACTGCAGCATGGGCCGGTCTTCAGACATGGTCAGGGCATCATGGTGGGTCTGGGCCAGTCGCAGGCCTGGGAAGGTGAGGAAGGCACCCAGCAGGGAGCCCGCCACCGCCAGCCCCACGCGGATGGCCAGCTTGACCACAGGAAGACTGGGGGAAAGAGAGGGGTCAGGGGGCTCCTGTGGGGGCGCCGCACCCTGCGTGCAGGTCCAGCCCGCCGTGGCTCTCCCGCCCTTCCCAGCACTCACGCCCAGTCCCAGCCTTGCATCTTCAGAAGGGGCTCCAAGTTCTGGGACATGCTGTCCAGGCCTGGGGAAGACAAAAAGAGGACGGTGTCCAACAGACCCCCGGACCCAGAGCCCACTCTGCCTCGCCTCCCAGATGTCCATCTGCTCCCCAGGTGAGGACACACGAGTGACAGCCAGGCCCTGCGACAAGCATGAGGACAAGCTTGTTCTCCAGTCTGGTGCAGCTCAGAATGTGCCAGGCAGACACTCTTGATTTGACCAGGGGACACGGGGGCAGAGGGCACTGGGCCTGAGCTTCCTGGATGCTGGCGGGTCATGAGGGGCTCCACAGGAGAAAATCAGCGTCCCGGAAAGAATTCTCAGTTCAGGCCCCCACATTTTCCACAGAGTAAAAGCGAATAAATATGAGCTCACAACCAAAATCACCAGACACATAAGGAAACAAAGCATCATCAAAGTGAATCAGCAGAAGAAAAAAAAAAAAGATAAGCTTAAATTCCAAAGACTTTAGAAACTGGTATAAATTCTGTGTGAAGTGACTGAGGAATGTAAAAGCTGGAGATAAGGAACAGGTGGCATGGGACTACTTCAGAGGACCAAGTGGATTTGCCAAGGAACTGATTAAGCTCTTCCAAAAGGAAAATGTAATTACTGAAATGATAGATTGTTAGCATACTAGAAACAGCCCAAGGAATAACTGATGAATTGGATCTGAAGAAATCACTCAGATTCCAACTCAGAAAGACAAGAAGGTGTGAAATATTACGGGAGATTAAGAGACAAGGAGGACACAATAGAAAGTTCAATACAAGTGAAGTCAGAGCCCCAGAGCGAGAGGAGAGAGAGGATGAAGGAGAAGAGATATTGGAAGAGAATGACTGAAGAGTCTGCAGAATGCATGATACATACAAAGTATATAAAACCAGATAAATACAAAGACATCCATACCTAGACACTCTGTGGTGAAACTGTGGAATACCAAAAACAAAGAACTCACAGAGCAGTCAGAAGTTATGACAGATCACCTAAAAGGAAAGACAATTAATTTGGCAGTCACTCTCAATGGCAACAACAGAAAAGAACAAATAGAACGTGAAAATGTAAGACGGTAGAAACAAGGCCAAAAAGGTCAGAAATCACAATAAATGTAAGTGGATTAAACTTGAAGTTAAATGATACAGCCCGTCAGACTTGATTGTGTTTTAAAGTAGACATATCTCAACATGAGGCCAGTGGAAGGTTGAAAGTAAAGTACTAGTCAAAAGAAAGGTAGTACTGTATATCTGAAAGTTGCTAAGTGAGTAGATCTTGAAATTCTCATCACAAGAAAAAAAATGTGTATGTGGGGTGATGGTGTTCATTAGATTTATTGTGGTGATCATTTTGCAATATAAATAAATATTGAACCATGTTATACACCTGAAACTAATATGTCAATTATATCTCAATTTAGAAAGAAAGGATGGAAGAAAGAAGCTGAAAAGACTATATTGACACATACAAACTAGGCTAAGATGGAAGTAAGTCAGAAGGGGTCAATACATCATGAAAAAAAAAATGGCTGATTTGCCAGGAAGATGTAGCATTTTTAAACCTGTAAACACCTTGTCAACTAGCTTCAAAATATATAAAGAAAATACTGACAGAACTACTAAGAGAAATTAAGACTTCCACCATCCCAGAAGTCTGGGGCTTCCCAGGTGGTGCTAGTGGTAAAGAACCCACCTGCCACTACAGAAGACACAAGAGAGGAGGATTCGATCCCTGGGTTGGAAAGATCCCCTGGAGGAGGGCACGGCAACCCACTCAAGTGTTCTTGCCTGGAGAATCCCATAGACAGAGGAGCCTGGAGAGCTATCTAGTCCATAGGGTCACAGAGAGTCGGACATGACTGAAGCGACTTAGCACACACAGTACCATCCCAGAGGGAGATTAACCCTTAGTAAAGATGGAAATCTGAATTTATTGGACGCAGAGAGGAAGAAAATATATGTTAATCAAGAATACATGGAGCACTCTACAAGGTCAATTAATCTACAACAAAGGAGGCAATATACAATGGGAAAGGACAGCCTCTTCAATAAACGATGCTGGGAAAACTGGACAGCTACATGCAAAAAAAACAAACTGGGTTACTTTCTCCCATCATATATAAAAATGAACTCAAAATGGATTAAAGACTTAAATGTAAGACACGAGACCAAAAAAATCCTAGAAGAAAACATAGGTGGTACACGTTTTGACATTGGTCTTAGCAATATTTTTTGAACATGTATCTCAGGAAAGGCAAACAAAAGCAAAAATAAGCAAATGGGACTATATTAAACTAAAAAGATTTTGCACCATGAAAGAAACTATCAACAAGACAAAAAGGCAGCCTACTGAATGGGAACAGTAGATTCATGAGTATTTGCATTATTTGGCTTTGTAATTTATATATATGTTCTCATATATATATATATATATACACTCATCATATAATTTTAAAATTGAAAGGTAGGAAGTATTGGTGATAACAAAGCTCAAGGAGTCAGCAGGGTCATGTGGGCCATGGTGAGGATTTTTTATCTTTATCCAAAGACCATTAGAGTTTGGTGTTGGGCAGAAGAGTGATCCAAATTATGTTTTTAAAAGATCATTCAAGAAGAAGAAAAAAAATCAAAACAAAAATGAGAAACTGAAAAAAAATTTACAACTCCTATCACACATAAAGGCTGATTTCCTTAATATATAAAGAGCTCCTACAAATCAATAAAATGGTCAACAACCCAGTAAAAAACTGGGCAAAAGAACAAATCTTTTCCAGAAGGGAACTAGAAATGGCTCTTCAACACATGGAAAGGTGCTCATCCTCACTTACATTTTCACCCATCAGATCACCCGAGACAAAAAAGTCTGAGGAAATACATTGGGGAGGATGTGGGGATATGTACGTCCACACATCTCTTTCTGATGGGCAATTTTCCAACAACATTATTAAAATTACAAATGCACTTTCTTGCACAGGGTCACAGGCACAAAGTTGTTCTTGTGCAACACTGCTGTCTAATCGCATGGCTTTGTGCAACAGCATTTAACAGGAAAAAGAAAGACTTAAATGTCCATAAACTGAGACCTAGTTAAATAATCACAGACAATTCATAAAGTTACAAAATGCCGTATCAAATTACTATTACTGTGTTACTGTAACATTCTATTACTGTCTGTAGCATCTAGGGACAACGTTCAATACTTATTATTTTTTTTTATTTAAAGTACAGCTAATTAACAATGTTGTGCTAATTTCAGGTATATAGCAAAGTGATGCAGATATATATACAGATATATATATATACAAAAATCTATTCTTTTTCAGATTCTCTTCCCTTATAGGCTATTACAAGATACTGTATGTAGTTCCTTGTGCTACACAGCAAGCCCTTGTTGCTTATCTGCTTTATATACAATAGTGTGTACATGTTAATCCCAAATTCCTGACCTATCTCCCCGCCCCCATCCCTTTTGGTTACTATAAGTTTGTTTTCTATGCCTGTAAGTTGTGGTTTTTTTTTGGTAAATAATTTCATTTATATTATTTTTTAAGATTCCACATGTAAGTAGTATCATATGCTATCAGTTTTTCTCTGACTTACTGCACTTAATATGACGATAATATTGTTTTTAAGAGAAAACCACAAGGTGTAGAGCCATATACACTGTTTTAAGTGAATGTGGCAATGTGGTACCCTAGGTTTCTCTGGGAAGAAGAACTAGGGTGAAAGGATGATTTTATTCTATATCCTCTTGTACTTTATGACTATTACTCTATATATCTATTTCCTCTCCCAAGTTGAATTAGAGTAGGTAAATAGTAAATCACCGTGGCTGCTGGGCAGAGGACAGCCTGATGGGAGCAGGAGTGCCCATGCAAAGTCACAGGCACAGGCCCCCATCAGTGGGAGGAGGTGTCCTCTCTGCTCAGAGCCCAAGGGGGCACGCAGGGTGGCAAGCACCCACAGAGACTGCTCCGGCCCCAGGGCTCCCTTCTTCACCTGCTGTGAGCAGGTGCAAAAGGCACTTAGCCCACCCTCACCCGCTCACACAAGGCGGCGATGGACGCGGCGCTCCCAGGCCCGGTCTGCACGTACCTGGCTCCAGGCCCAGCTCCAGCGTCTCCTCCCGCACCGCCTGCACCAGCATGGCCAGGAGCAGGAAGAGGAAGGCAAAGGCGAGGCAGACGGAGCGCTCGCCTCCCTCCTCCGCACTGAAGTACAGCCGGGTCACGGTCAGGAACACCTTTCTGGGGCCACAGCTAAGGAGGCTCCGGTGCCTGGAGTGAACCCCCCAGCTCCAGACTGCAAGCATGGAAGCTCAGGTCAGAGCCCCGGAGAGCAGGGGTCCGATAAAGGAGACAGACACCGGGGGGCCCAGGACACAGGGCTCGCCGGTGCTCAGGCCCAGCTTCCCGGAGAGCAAGTGAGCCTGGGCCAGGCCTCCAGCTTGGCCTCGTCACACTGCTGTGGGCGGTTAGAAACGGCCACCACGGGCTTCCCCGGTGGTGCAGTGGTTACGAATCCACCCGCCAGTGCAGGAGGCACAGAATCTGGTCCGGGAAGATCCCACGTGCAATGCTGCAGAACTGCCGAGCCCACACTAGAGCCTGAGGCCACAGGACTGGCGCCCGCATGCCCAGAGGCCGCGCTCCACCACGGGAGGAGCCCTGCAGTGAGGAGCCCGGGCATCACAGCCAAGTGCTTCCCTGGGAGCGCGGGGGTTACACTCTGCCTACCAGTGCTGAGGACAGGGCTTCGATCTTGGCCTGGGAAGATCCCACAAGGCCGAAGACAATTTAGCCTGGGTACCGCAACTGCTGAAGCCCTCGCGCCCTAGAGCCTGTGATCCACAGCAAGAGAACCTGCCGCTCACTCATCTGGAGAGAAAAGCCCGCCTGCAACAACAAAGACCCAGCGAAGCCAAAAATAAATCCTACCAACCAAGGGATAAAAACAGTTTTAAAAAGAAAAAAAGCACTGGCCACCAACTCTCTTCCGGTCAAGTCTCCCTTACCCACACCGCCTCCCGGCTACGTTCACAGGTCCTGTTTCCTGCTCCTCTGAGAGGCTGCCAGAGATATAGCTTCTATCTCTAACCTCTCCTGAGAGAGACCCTCCAGAGCTTTCCAGAACCAGTGGTGTGGGTTTCAAGATGGGCTGCCTTCCTTTGCAACCCTATTCCACAAGGGCACTGCCTCCAACTTGGGTCCTCAAAGTCACAGTTTCGCCTCTGTTCTCTATGCAGCTCAGTAAAGACAATTACAGAGGGGTGTCTCTTTGCCAGCCCCTGCATCTATGCTGGCCTATTGAGTTGCTTTGACCCAGGGAATGGACAGGGATGGGGTGAACCGACTTCAGGCCAAGCCTTAGGGGGCCTGCAGCACCCCCTTTTCCTTCCTGGCCACTCTGGGTGAGGAAGCCTGCTCTAACCTGGAGCAGAGATGAAGCAACCCAGCTGAAACCCAGCCAGGAAAACAAAATAGCGATTGCTTTACCCCCACCGAGTTCTGGACAGGTTTACCACACAGCAGTCGGTAACTGATGTGCCAATTTAGTGGGGAGAAGGAGCCTCAGATCCAGCTTCCAGGGGGCCTCCACCTCCCCCACCCGGAGGAAGGATACATAGAGAAAGCGACGGTGAGCAGACACCAGAATACTGCAATGTTGGTCTCCTTGGCTGGGCCCAGCACGTAGTAGTAGGCCTCCGTGAAGAGGTACACGCCCCCGGAGTACACGGCGAAGTCCACAAACCACTGGTACTCCAGGAAGAAGCGCAGGACTGTGGAGAGCACGCCACTCAGCCCCCAGCTTGGCCCGCCCAGGATAGGATGCTCCCCACCACGTCCACCAGGGTGTGCGGGGGGTTGGGGACCCAGCTGTTACCAAGCGCATCGACAGCTGTGAGCGGACAGGTCTCCAGCTGGAACGGGGTGTCTCGGGGCACAGATAACGGCTTCTCCTCACCTCCGCCATTGGCCCACCTGGGAGCCGGGGAGATGAGCAGAAATGGCATCGGCAGCCTCCGTCTTCCCCTGCCCAGGCAGCCGTGGCGGCCTCCTCCTCCCCAGCTTGCTGCTCTGTCACCCTCAGAGCAGAGGAGGAGCTGGTCTAGAGGGTACCTTCACCCCAGCCTGGGTGTCCTCTGAATGCCAGGGGGTGGCCACCACCCACCCACAGGGCTGGCCCCGAGCAAACTTCCAATGAGCGTGGGGTGCCAACGGGAGGCACACAGCCCGGGGTGTTCCCAGTTCTCCTGGGGTGTCTCCAACCAGCCTGTGCCCACAGCAGTGCCTGGAGGTGTGCAGGGCAGGCACTGTGCCCTCAGGGTCTCCCCTGGAAGGGGGCCACTGACCGCAGGCTGGGGGTTCACTCACCGCTCCTTCCTGCCTCTGGGCTTCTGCTTCCCTGCCAGGGCCCGCAGCTCATCCTCCGAAGGGTGCTTGTATCTGAAGAGACTGAAGGCAAACAGAGGCCGTAAGGAAAGCCTGGGCATGGGGGGCCAACGTGGTGAACCTCAAAAGCTGAGACTGCAGAGCGAAGACTGGCCCTGATGAGCCTGGGACAGGATGGGCAGGGGTCATCGAAGGTCAGAGGAAGGCGGGGGAGGTGGGTTGAGGGTCGACAGGGGAGTGCAGCAGGGGTCCTAGACACCCTAGAATCTTCTGGCTAACTCTCCTGGCGGAACTGGCATGTGAATTGTCCTGGAAAGAGAGTTTCACAATTGCCACTGGGTTTTCCAAAAGGGTCCAAGACCCAAACCCTGACAAAGAATTTTAGGAAATAAGATCTATAGGGAGAAAGGGGAGCAGCTGCTCCTTTGAGTGTGGAGATGGTCTCAGCGATGTGTACAATCTGTCAAAACGGATCCAACTGTGTGCTTCAAACATCTGCGATTATCGGGTCAATTATCTCAATAAAGTTCTTTAAAAAACCCGCGCCTCATAGGGCGTGAGGCGGGGCTGGGGAAACAAGGGGCGTGGCCTTTGGGGCCCCGCCCACCGCCGGGAAGGGGCGTGGCTCACCTGCCGTTGCAGAGCAGCCAGCGCGCGAAGGAGCAGTGCGGGGCCAGCCTGTGCATGAGGGTGGCGGTGAGCAATGTCACCACCAGCTGCACGCCAAGGACCGCCTGCGGGGAGGAGACGGGAAAGGCAGTGCCTGCCAGAGGGTCACAAGCTCACCTTCGAAAACCCGGCTATTTATAGAGAGACGCTGAAGCCAGGTGGGGGACGGCGGCCCTCCTGGCTCCGGCTGCTTCTTGGGGAAGGGTCCGAGGGTGGGCTCAGACCCAAGCCTGGGAGCCCCAGCAAGGCGCGGGCCCCGCCCCATCCCCTGGCAGGGGTGTGCGGTGGCGCAGAGATTGGGGCTCCATTTCCTCCTGTGCTAAGGATTTAAGGTAGCAATCTCCCTGAGCCTCAGTTTCCTCATCTGGAAACGGGGTGCTTCCCATTTTGTCTCCTATACTCTCACGACCACCTCCGGGACCTACAGCGAGCCGGGCACACCCAGTGAAAGCGACTCCTCTCCCAGGGTATCCCCACCCCCCCCACCAACGCACCATGTCTCAGGTGAACTTGCAGCTCCTCTGTTCACCCAGCTGACTCTGTCCCCCACGTCTTTCTCCATCCGAAATTATCCCTGAAAATTGAAATCGTCCTTTTTCCCTCTCCCTTCGTTTGTAACTAACCAAGCGGAAAAGAGGCCTGGTCTATTTCTGGCCACTACCTGTTTCGGGATTAACACTTACACATTTGAGTGGGATGAATTTTTTTAATTAGGAATTTTCTCACCAAGTGCTACTAACCACATTTTAAACATATTTCCATATATGTTTATGGAACATAAACAAGCATAACAAATTTCCATATACTTATTTTTAAATGTTTTAGAAAAAAATTGTTTCTGGTAATCAGTCTGAAGATGGGTTTTCCTGCGTGAATGTAGTAAATAACCATTTGCTATCAGTGCTAAGTCGCTTCAGTCGTGTTTGAATTTTTGTGACCCCGTGGACTGTAACCCACCAGGCTCCTCTGTCCACAGGATTTCCCAGCCAAGAATACTGGAGTGGATTGCCATTTCCTCCGCCAAGGGATCTTCCCAACCCAGGGATGGAACTCACATCTCTTAGGTCTCCAGCACTGGCAGGTGGGTTCTTTAACAGTAGCGCCACCTGGGAAGCCGACTTGCTATCAGTAATTATGTAAAATAAAGTGCTCAGGAAGGCTGTCAGCTACCATTATGGTATTAACAACTAAATGAAATAAAGATTATGTTAATGTTAAAACTGATTATTAAAATTATCCTTTAATCAGGCAAAAATAAGCTAACTTCAATAGGAAAAGCTCTAATGTGATGGCTATCCGGCTTAGCCCTGAAATTCAGAATGACTGTTAAGAAATTCATCTTTAAAATAAAAGGACTAATAGGGTATTTTCTCTATGTTGTCACTTGTAAACTGAGACCAGGAACATTTTTTCAGTAAGGAGGTGGGGCATCATCTTTCGGGTCTCACTGCTCACCCTTACCCCTACCCAAGTGCAGACTGGTTAGCAGGCCTTAATGATCAAGAGCACAGTTGGCCGGCTCGGAGCCCAGTGGGCGGGCTCTCTAAACGGCCCCGCCCTTCCCCATGGACCACGCCCCCCCTCCACTCCTCCCTAGGAAATCCAGCACCTCCCAGCAGCTGCTCTCCAGTCTCCCTAGCTCTCCAGACACCGCTCCCTTGTGACCCATCCCCTGGCAGGGTTTTACCACCGACACAGCCCAGCACGACTCCAGCCCACCGGCACCTCCAGCCAAGATCTCTCTGCTGAGCTCGCTGACCATGCCTCCTCCAGGCCCCTCCCTGGAGACCCCAGCACCCACCCATCCCTCCCACGGCCACCGCTCCTCCAGGCGGCCCAGGACCTTCCTAGTCTAACAAATGAACGTCCAGCTCCCTCCTCAGCCCGCAAGGCCCGGCAGACCCCGCTCAGGACCAACCCGCCTCACTGCCCAGCTCTCTCCCCCAGTGCCCTCTGCGCCCAACCAGTCGGGTCTCAGAGACACTCCCAGACCCCAGGCCTCTCCATCGCTAACCCCATTACCCTGGACACCTCTCAGGGAGGAGACCCATGGTTCAAGCTGTGATCCCAGCACCTAGGAGAGGAAGGACGGGAGAGGGGAAGGAGAGGAAGAGAAGAAGAGAGAAAGAGAGGGAGGAAGGATGGAAGGAAGGATGTACAAGGAAAAGAGATGGAAAGCATGCATCCCCTCACCTAAGGCTCCCAAGGTCCGTCCAAGGATGTTTCTCATGGCCCTCCCCACACAGCTCTGGCCTTAGGGTCCACGTTCTGCAGATCTCCAAAGATCTCTGGAGCCTCCCATCACCCCATGTCCCTCCTCTGCTCAAACCCCTTCCCTAGATCAGTGATCCCAGAATCCTGCTGCTGCTGCTGCTGCTACTGCTGCTAAGTCGCTTCAGTTGTGTCCGACTCTGTGCGACCCCACCAGGATGCCCTGTCCCTGGGATTCTCCAGGCAGGAACACTGGGGTGGGTTGCCATTTCCTTCTCCAGTGCATGAAAGTGAAAAGTGAAAGTGAAGTCGCTCAGTCGTGTCCGACTCTTAGCGACCCCATGGACTGCAGCCCACGAGGCTCCTCTGTCCATGGGATTTTCCAGGCAAGAGTACTGGAGTGGGGTGCCATTGCCTTCTCCGAGAATCCTGCTAAGTAACATCAAATCAATGCGCGGGCTTCCCCGCTGGCTCAGAGGTAAAGAATCCACCTGTCAATGAGGGAAACACAAGTTCGATTCCTGGGCTGGGAAGATCCCCTGGCGAAGGAAATAGCAACCCACTCCAGTATTCTTGCCTGGGAAATCCCATGGACAGAGGAGCCTTGCAGGCTACAGTCCATGGGGTCGCAAAAGACTTAGCAACTCAACATCAATGGGACTTTCCTGCATCCCATTTCAGACAGCCCTTCCCCTCACCTCCTACAACGTCCCAAACCCTGGAATGACCTCCTCTTTCACCAACCCCTTTCCAACCCACCTCCAACACCCCGCCTCAGGGACGCCCCTACTGCAGGTAAGGTCAGGCCCCTTTCCCAGCCCCTCGAGTCTGCCGCTGCCTCTGCCCAGTCCTAGCGACTGGGGTGGGGGGTGGGGCCTCCGCCCCCACCCAACACCAGCCTTGCCCACAGAGGCCAGGATAAGTTTGAAGGATAAACTGAACGGGTTGGACCCAGAACCACGTGAGACCTGAGGGTTCCAACTGTTCTCTCTCCAATTCTGGGACCCTCGCCTGCCCAGAGCCCACCTTGAGCCCTTGACCCCCTCCTCTCAGGATTCTCCCTGGTCCTTCAGCACACCCCATACCCCGAGGGAGCCCAGATGGACTCTGTCGGTGCGGTCCCCAGGCTCCCGCAGGACACCGTGCCCAGAGTGGGCCCCAGTCGGACCCCAGATCTCCCTCGCGGGGCTCCGAAGGTGTTCAGATCCCCAGCACCCTCCAAGGGACGGCCCCTCAGCAGGACCCCAGACCCCTAGAAGGCACCCCAGGGACTTGTCAGAAGCCCAGAACGCTCAAGGCCTTCCAGTCCCCTTGCACAGCCTCGACCCCCTCATAGATCGCGGAGCGAGACCTAACCCCAGAGAGGGAAACACAGCCCTCAGCGCGACCCCGAGTCCCTCAGAGCCCTCAGTCCCCACAGAGGGAGCTGTGTCCCCTCGGTGTTTCCCTGGACTCCCCCACGGCGGAACCCGTAGCCTCTCAGGGGCCCCCATGCTAAGAGTTGCGGGCTTACCATGTTGCGGACTGGAGGGCGGCGCGGAGACCCATGGGTCTGGAGCTCAGAACTCACCGCGGAACTCGACCGATCAGAATACGAGTTTGGCCTAACAAGCAGCCCATCCAACCAATCGTCAGGATGGGAGTCGGGGCGAATCGCGAGGACCAGGAGTCACTCGCGTTGCATGGCGGAAGTTGTAGTTTAAAGATGCTTGACGCGTTCCGATCGGGGGCTCTGGAACCCCAGGGAGAGCACTGTTTCTGAGAACCAGTCTCCCACCTGCACCTATTTCGCAGGTTTAAAGCGAATATACTTATTCATCAAATCACTGTCTCCCGCTAGAGAGTTCGGAGCGTGGAATTCCCATGATCAAGAATATTCGGTGACCCCCACTGACTGCTCAGACTGAATTCAGAGCCTTCTGCCTGACTTCAATCTGCTGCCAACACTATTGTACTCAAAATAGAACAGCTAGCCACCAGCCTTGCTTTCTTGTATCTTCCTTTATTTCATCTGGCAAAAGCCTTATTCATCTCTAGTTGCAAGTGGTCGCGGAGGGTGGGCTCCAGCAATAAAGGAAAAAAACTGGCTCATGTGAAAACTCCAAAAGCATTGTCAGCTTCAGGCATGGCTAGATCAAGAACTAAATGTCAGCCTCAGGAATCTAATGTTTTCCGCTGTTTCAAGGCTTAGAGGAAAGAGCTTCAAGCCCAAGTTTTGCAGCTGTATTTCTATGGATAAGTATGTCTGTCTGAACGAGGACATATTCTGTGGGTGGGACTGTCTGAGGGTCTTTGTGGGGACTGTGTATAGTTGATTATATATGTATATGCTGCTGCTAAGTCACTTCAGTCGTGTCCGACTCTGTGCGACCCCATAGACGGCAGCCCACCAGGCTCCGCCGTCCCTGGGAGTCCCCAGGCAGGAACACTGGAGTGGGTTGCATTTCCTTCTCCAATGCATGAAAGTGATAAGTGAAAGTGAAGTCGCTCAGTCATGTCCGACTCTTAGCAACCCCATGGACTGCAGCCTACCAGGCTTCTCCGTCCATGGGATTTTCCAGGCAAGAGTACTGGAGTGGGGTGCCATTGCCTTCTCTGATATATGTATATACATATGTATATATACTATATATGTATATTTGTATATAACCATACAAACATGTATAGTTCATTGCCTTGTCTCTGTGAGTGTTTTTGTCTTTGTATATGAGCATATGTGGATGTCTCTTTGCAGGAGATTCACTCTGTGACTTTGATCCTCTGGACCCAGTGTGTTGGCTTGAGATAGGGTGGGTGACAGAGGCAGTGAGGATCACTAGGATTTCACAGGACCTACATGGGGGTCATGAGACACCCCTCAGGGCTACGGCATCCAGGTGGGATCCAGGGAAGCTGGAGTTTGGGGAGGGTGTCAGAAAAGGTGGATCAAGAGAAAAGGGGGACTTTTGCAGCAGGTCCGTTGCTCATCAGACTGGAGGGCTGACTCGACTGCTTTCTACAGCAGATCAGGGTGCTGAGACAATTGTCTCCATTAAACTGATAAATATACTGAGACTCTGAAAGGCCCCAATCTCTAATCCACACCCCGACTCCCCCCGGGGCCATAGGGTTTATGCGTCTAGGCATCACAGCGCCCTCATGTGGTAAACTGCAGGCAGCTCACACATTCTGGCCCCTAGAGTTCTGATCTTCCCTCTGCAACCTCTCCCGGTTGCAGAAAAGGCACCTACATCTTCCAGGTGCTTATTCCCAAATTCTGAAGTTGGCCTTAAACTCTTTCTCTTGCTCCATACCTGACCTGTTAGTCCCTCCTAATGACTTCACCTTCCAACTGTAACCATTGTCCCACCCAGCCTCCCTCCCTCCCTTCACAGCCTCTACCCAGTCCAGCATCATCTCCCACCTCCAATCCCCTCCTCCCTGGTCTCCTGTAGCTTCCATTCCCCTTTCCCCACCCACTCCCACAGTCTGTTTTCCCCAAGCATCTTAAAGGCACCTGTTAACATTTAACCCGACCATATTCCTTCTCTGCTCACAACCATCCATTGCTCCCACCTCACGCAGAACAAATGCCAAAGTCTGCTCTTGGCCCATGTACTCCACCCTTCACTGTTCACTCAACATGTCAGTTCTTTAAAAAAAAAATAAGAATAATAATTCTATTTATATACTTGGCTGTGCCGTGTCTTCATTGCCATGCAGGCTTGTCTCTCATTTCGGCAGGCGGGGGCTCCTCTCTAGTTGCAGTGCGCAGCCTCCTCATTGTGGCGGCTCCCCTTGTTGCAGAGCAGTCTCTGGGGTGTGCGGGCTTCAGTAGCCGCAGCTCCTGGGCTCTAGAGGACAGGCTCCATAGTTGCTCCACAGCATGTGGGATCTTCCCAGATCAGGGAACGAACCCTTGTCTACTGCACTGGCAGGCAGAGAAGCCCCAGTTCCTTTTTTATATATATATATATACTTAATTGGCTGTGTCTAGTCTTAGTTGCAGCATGTGGACTATTCAGTTGCAGCCTGCAGGGTCTAGTTCCCTGCCCAGAGATCAGACCCAGGCCCCCTGCACTGGGAGTGTGGAGTCTTAGCCACTGGACCACCAGGGAAATACCAACATTTCAGTTATGCAGCAGGAAGTGTTCCTCATTTCCTGTCCTACACTGCATGTATTGTGTTGTTTGTTCTACACTGGACGTTCCTCTATTCTACGTTCTCTACTCTGCATTGGATGTTCACGTTGCCCATTTTCCACTGGACGTTCTTCATTGTCCATTCTACACTGAGTGATTCCATGTTTTCTGTCCTACATTGGCTATTCCATTTTCCCTAATTCTCACATAGTCCCTGTGTCTAACGTCCCACAATTTCTGACCACACTGAGGTCCACGCTCTCATTCCACACTATTTCACTGTCTCTATTTATAGTGCTCTCAAAAATGCATCTTTCATATCTCCGACTTTCATCATTGTGTTTTTATCCAAGTCAGACTTCCCACGGTGCTTCCAACCAGTGACCAAGCTCCTGGGTGACTTGGACCCCCTCTGATGATGACAATGGCCCTGGCCAGTGTCACCATGGTGTTCCTAGAAAGACTGGTGGTAGGACACTCCCACCTTCCTTGCTTCCACTGTCACAGAGCCAGCAGGGCCAGAGCAAGCATTGGGCCCAGGGGCGTTTCCAGAACCTGGCAGTATGCCCACAAGTACACCTTAATGAACTTGTATAGTCACACACACACGATATGTGACAGAGCCCTCCTTCATTCCCCAGGCTCAGGCGAAGAATATGGGGCAG